>NC_137902.1:82797362-83997362 GCF_963455335.1 Martes martes | reverse complement strand
TAGCTGCACTCAACTACTTTCGGTTCCCTAAAAAAAGCCCTATGTTTTCATGCCAGTTTTCCCACAAATGCTTTTGATGGGTTGAAGAAGCACCAAACAGATGTTCCCTCCGGGACTCTGTCCATACCCCAGAGAGGAATTCAGCAGACAGCGTTAGAAATCAAGACATTCGGGCTCAATGACGTTACACGACACCAGTAATTGAACCCAGGTCTCAAGGACTTCGAAGGCGACGTTCCTGCGGGTGACTGCACTGTTCCAGAGAAGTTCAACACCTGCATGCTGGTGCGAGAAGAGAAAGTGGGGCTCGCAGACACCTTCTGAAGTGGATGGAGGGGTTTCCCCCTCCTCGTACCTTCACATGCTTTGATACACTTGACAATGACTGCAGACACGATCAGATGTGTACAGTGATGACTGAGTTTGCATAATCCTGAACCAAATAACTGACCCCCCGCCCTTATAACTAGAAAAAAATGAGTGGTGGCCTAGTTTTTTTTAATATGTAAGTATGAAAATGGTAGGGGATGATGTGGGGACCGTTTGTCATAGCTATTCTTCTAAAAATATATCCTTTAGCTTTTTTGTTTATAAGAAGCAGGTTAGCTTTTGCCATCACTGGGGTATCTGTGCTGACCTCCCGATGCCCCCTGGAGTGGGAAGAGGCCATGGCATGAAGCTACACGTCTGGAATAAAAGAACAGACGAGAGGAGAAAGAAGACGTGTGTCTTTTAACCGATAAAAGTGTAATTAATAGCTCCTCCAAATCACCTCAATGAGCTATTTAAGCACCTTATTTGGAGATTACATTTCCTATAATTTTCTCAAATAGTTCCTTTATTTACACTGTATTAATGAGAAAATTTTTTCAAAAAATTATATCCCTTTTGTAGTTTTAGTAAGAGCTCTAAACTGCATTTGCTACTAAATGTAACTATGTCCATTTATTTATTGTAAATGCCATTGTAGATAATAATACATATAAGAATTATTCCCCAGAAGGCTTAAAAAAAAAAAAAAGCAAGCTAAAAAGGTGCTTACTCATTGAAATAAAAAATATAAAATTAAGTAGGTATCAAAATTTGTGGTTCAGGGGCGCCTGGGTGGCTCAGTGGGTTAAAGCCTCTGCCTTTGGCTCAGGTCATGATCCCAGGGTCCTGGGATCGAGCCCCGCGTCAGGCTCTCTGCTCAGCAGGGAGCCTGCTTCCCCCTCTCTCTCTGCCTGCCTCTCTGCCTACTTGTCATCCCTCTGTCAAATAAATAAATAAAATATTTTTTAAAAAATTTGTGGTTCAGTTTCTCCTGGAATGTTTATTTTTGATAAAACCACCATCAGCAGTACAACACAGTAAGCAATATTTAAAAAAAACAAAAAACGAAACAACAGAAAAAAACACATTATGCCACGCAATCTTCTTTCAATACTGAATTATGCCAGAAAAACACAGACTAAATTCTAATAATTCAAACCAGCCTCAGTAAGTCACATATCACACTAGTTTATCTTCCCTCCTCCTCGATAACTTCCCTGAAAACCACTCCCCGTTCCTAGCACCCTGGGTGAAACCACCGCATTCTTTGAAAGGAGCCACCTTGACAGCCTTCACGGGGGCCAACTTCAAGTCCGTCTTTCAAGCAGCCGGAGGAATCCTGTAAACACAGCATCAGATCCCACCTGTCCCCTGTACAGAACTCTCCCAGGCTCTGGACAGATGGCACTGAGAGTGGGATGCCCATAGGTCATGGCCAGAAGCCCCACCGGGATGACCTCTACTCCTCCCTCTGCTTCGGCCTCCCAGCTTTCCCTCCACTCCCCAGGAAGTGAGGGTCCTTACCCTCCACCCTCCCTTTGCCTGGATCTTTGCTTGACTTCTTCTTCCTCCTCACCCACATCTCTGTGTCACTCCTCAGAGCGTCTGCTGTCCACCACCCCGTCTCATGGGCGTCCTCATCCTTGGCCTCACCACCACCTACCCCATCATGCTTACTAGTATTTGACATTGCATGGCTACCATCTATCTTTCCCACGAGACTATGCCCGATGCCAACGGGGATGCGGTCGTCTGGTTGGTCCCCGTGTCCCCAGGGTCCAGAAGTGGCTGGGGGGTAAGGGGAGGCTCAAGACATATTGAACAAGGGGCGCCTGGGGGGCTCAGTGGGTTAAGCCTCTGCCTTCAGCTCGGGTCATGATCTCAGGGTCCTGGGATCGAGCCCCATATCGGGCTCTCTGCTCAGCAGGGAGTCTGCTTCCCCCTATCTCTGCCTGCCTCTCTGCCTACTTGTGATCTCTCTCAAATAAATAAATAAAATATTTTTAAAAAAAGACATATTGAACAAATGCACAGTGATTTTTCTCTCTTCCCTGCATGCACAGAGAACCGTCCATGTTCACAGGAACCCAGCGTTGTTTCATACTCCTCTCTCATTGTTGCACATAGACAGACTTAGCACAGTATTTTCTACACAATTCGTATCCAGGGAGTGCCAGGGCCTAGCATTTAAGCAAAATGATGCTTAAATCTTGGTCATTTGGTTCAACTTTCAATCTCTTACTGTTAGAAAAGGAACAAAGTTGTTTGTACCATCAAAACACAGCTCTTATTTAAACATAAACACTGTCTCCCACATACGATAAAACTTAAAAGAAGACCAAAGAGGAAAGAGGAAAGAAAACATGTCAAGAACTGTATCTTCCTAGGACAAACTTAAACATTTGTTTTAAACAGTAATTTCAACTAACGTGGCTCCAGGTCGTTTTACACTGGCTCTTTGTGGACTCCAGAATGAAGATAAAATTCAATATTGATTTTTAAAACCTTGTTTACATTATTATTAACTCACTGCCACCATTAGCAAATAACCAATAAATTCAAACAAAACACACTGTAATAGGGTTTCTGCTGTTCTCAAAAGTCTGAACAAGAAGTCATGGATTCATGGACCACAAGAGAAGTCCCAAAGTGTCTGCATTTATTCGCTGAATTAACACCAGAGAGAGAGGATAAGGCACTGTGCTGGGCACTGTGATGTGCACATTTTAGGCCCTATGCAAAATGTGCCTGTTATAGTCACTAAAAACTATAGTAATGGTCATATTGTAAGAAATATTTGGCTAGGCTAGTGACCAAGCCCATTATGTCTTTTTCAAAGTGCAACAATTTAAAGCAAAGGCGACCTTGCCTGACAATTATAGAAATTAAAATGCTCCAGGAAGTTTGGCAATTTCTTCTGAGCGTGGAAAGTCTTTCAAAAAACTAAGTTGCGGCATATAACCACCTCCAAATGACATATCTACCATCTCTGTTCTGCTGTTCAAGTCTCCTGCTGTCAATAAAAACCATTTACCCGTGTTCTTATTCCAGGGTCATGGTATTTCTTTTTTCCCATTTAATAGTATTAATACTTTGAAAGTTCTTAATTCATATAAAAAGGTTATGATTGGAACATGGATTAATCTACCCTTCTATGTGTTTACGAACATTAGCAAACATGCCAATGGGACAGATCATAGGGACCTCACGCATTATCACAACGCAACAAAACCAACCAAGCGTAATGAAACAAATAACCGTTACAGGCCCTTTTGCTCTTTTTGGCCTAAGGATCAGTCTAACTCTAACCGTTTGCCTGTGTTGGTCATCTGATGTCCTATCACAGGATCAGTCTGCAGAAGCCAGGTCCCATGTCTATCACAGAACTGCCACAAACGGCAAGACTGCCCAGGTAATGATGCTCTTTTTTGCTGTCCTTAAAATAACCTGGTTTTGCAGAATATAACCAGCAGAGAAGGGCTTGCAGGACATCGCTGGCGAGAGAGCTTATGGGACCCACAGACAGCGCACACAGGCCTTGCTCGGTGGTAGCAAGTTAAACACATTGTTCACTGAAAGCACATTTTAGGAAATAAACACCAGCTGTAGGGTCTGAAGCACTGACAAAAATTGACAAAATTGACCAAAATAAGTACATTGAAAACCGTGCTATGTCTTTATCATCCCACAGTCCAAAAGTAAACAATTCTGGAGTCCTTTATGTGTCCTCTGTTCGAACTCTAAGAACACACGCTACTGCTGCCATGCTCTAATGCCGTCTCTTGTTTGAATCTGCTTCTGACACTTGACCAGTTGTCATCTAAATTATAAGGTTATAATTTATACTGGGGGTTAGCAGGAGGCATAAAATAAAATCCAAAGCAAGTATCCAACGCTTACATGTAGTTACCAACACTTAAGTAATCCGATTCCCATAACGAAAGTGCCACCTTCATCATTTTCAAGTTAACTTTACGAGCGGAAGAATTTCGAAGAGGAAAAAGAATGTACACAAACATGAAACAAGCACATCATTTCTTCTTGTCACTCTTCTTCCTGCAGACTTGGGGAAGGACAGTGTTTCCCTTTGGGTTAGCGCCTGTCCTAGCAGGTTTTACCAGGTTGAAAGACATGCGGCTGTGGTAGGCCAATGCCAGTTCTGGCTGCATTTTTAATCTTTCATGCGATTTCATTCCATCCTGAGACTACGAGGTGATCTTCAATGTTCAAGAACCAACTTTAAACGAGGATCCCATTGGGTCTTTTATAAAGAGGTGAAATTTAATAGGATTTGGGTTTAGCTCATTTGTCAGTTCTCTGTTGACAGCTAGAAAATCCACCCTGACTTATAAACAAAGTAAACGACACAGACCAGGTCTTCAAGAGTTCAAGTACTTGTGCAAGGACCCCACGCGTGTCTAAGCCTACATGTGCATGTTGGCCCAAAGGCTGTTTCTTGCCCGGAGACGATCCATCAACACTCAAGCCACCAAACGAAGGATAAAAGCATATTTTGTGGGCAGAGATGTCTGAGTGAAAAGTCTGTGGAAATGTCAAGGGACATGAAGCCATGTTTAAAGTGGTAAAGAGCGACCTCAATTCAGCACCTGTAAGTAAAGCTGAAGGAAAGGAGGAGTTTGATGAAACAGAGAAGGAGGGTCATGGGTTCCTCACAATCTCAGGAAGGCTTCGGTTTGCAGTTGCACAAAACGACCCACTTATGGTACCTAAAGGCCAAAGAGCACCCTGAGGTTTAGAAGATCCAACTACTTTACAACTGTGTAGTCAGCAAGCAAGTCTGATCTGCATTTTTTTTTTAAGGCGCCCAAAAAGCAACAAAGCAAAGTCAAGGTAAGCGTCACCTGCCCCAAGGCAAGTAACCAAGGTCCAGCCGGACCTTCGGGCCCCGGAAAGCGGGCACAGAAGGTGCTGCAGGCGCCGGGAGGCTGACCCCCGCCTCCTTCCACCTGGCTCAAGGCCGGGAGGGGCCGGCCCAGGACTGGCACCGAGGAGGGCTTCGCGGGGCGAGGCTGCGTCCCCCCCACCTCCGCCCCCCACCCCCGGCCCACTTACTGTTGCTGGACTTGAGGTCCCGGTGCAGGATGGACACGACGGCCTCCTCGTGCAGGTAGAGCATGCCGCGGGCGATCTGCACCGCCCAGTTGACCAGCACGTGCGGGGGGATGCGGCGCGCGCGGCGCGGGCCTGGCGCGCGGGGGTCCGGCGCGGCGTTGGCGGCGGCCAGAGCGCGGTTGAGCGCTCCGCCGCGGGCGAACTCGAGCACCAGGCAGAGGTGCGGCTGCTGCAGGCACACGCCGCGCAGCTCGATGATGTTGGGGTGCCGCAGCATGGCGAAGAGCCGCGCCTCCCGCCGCACGCTCTCGGCCGCCGTCGCCGCGTCCTGCTCCGGGTCCCGGCGCGCCGCCTTCACCGCCACCTCCCGGCCCTGCCAGGTGGCGCGGTACACCTGCCCGAAGCCGCCGGCGCCGATGAGCTCGCGGAGCTGCAGCCGCTCGAAGTCGACGTGCGCGGGCGAGCCGGGCCGCGGCGGCGGCGGCGGGGGCGCGGGCAGGGCGGCCGGGCAGGGCGCCACGTAGTTGGCGGGGAAGATGCCGAGGCGCCGCTGCACCTGGCCGGCCCACCAGCCCTCGTCGCCCGACACGGCGGCGTCCTGCGACAGCACCTCCACCAGCTGCCCGCGCCGCAGGCTCAGCTCGTCCTCGCCGCGCGCCTCGTAGTCGTACAGCGCGGCCCACAGCCCCGCTCCCGCCGAGGCCGAGGCCGAGGCCGAGCCGCCGGAGGAGGCGGACGACGACGACGCGGAGCCGGCGGGGGCGCCCCGGGCCGGGGACACCGGCCCGTCAGCCGCGCCCTCGGCGCCCGGCAAGGCCATGGCGGGGCAGCCGGGAGGGCGACGGCGGAGCGGGGAGACGGGCTCAGCCTCCGGGGCGGCCGGGGGCGCGCATGGTCCGGCAAGGAGGGGGAGTCGGGGCTCGGGGACGCGGGGGCTCGCGGGCCCAGCGGAGGCCCCGGCCTCAGCCCGCGTTCCGCCTGGTCCGCCTCTGCTGCTGCAGCGGTCCCCGCGGCCGCCGGCGAGGTCGCCCCATGGTGGCGCGCTGGGCCTGCGGCGGGCCTGCGGCTGTGGCTGGGCCTAGCCGCCTCCCGGGCCCGCCCCTCCGGCCGCCCCGCCCCGCCCCGCCCGGCCAGGACCCGCCCCGCCCGCTCGGGGCCCGCCCAGACCCGCGGGTCCCCGCCCGCCGCCGCCGCTCGCGGGCTGGGTGCGCCGCGCCCCTTGGGCCCGGGAGGCGGAACCGGCCGTGGCTGCACGAGGTTTTCGAGAAAAATCAAGCCAAGGGAGAGGCTGGGGGGAGTCCACGGTCCTCCAAAATGCAGGGCAGCGGCGAGGAGGACTCGGTGCGCTGAGGCGGGACGCGAGGGAGCGGGTGGCCGTCCGCGGAGAGCCCCGTGCACCCGGGGCGGGCTGCGGGACGCGGCGGCGCGCGTCTCCAGAGCGGTGTGCGCGACTGCGGGAGTTCGAGCCCGGCCGGCCGCGCGGAACTGACCGGGCGACGCGTCGCCGCGCGCAGAGCTGCGGGGGGTGCCGGCCCCGAGGCTCGTTCTCGTGGCGCATCCTCTCGCGGTTGCCCTTACGGCTCCCTCGAGTGGGAAGGACCGCCTGTCCCCTGTGAAGCCGCAGGCGCAGGTGTAGGAGGCGTCGGCCACGACTGCGTGCTCGAGTCCGGAGCCGTCCGTATTCGCAGAAACGGCGAGGAGAGCGAGAGAGTCGGTCCGTCGGTCCGCAGCACTCCGGAGGCCCCCGCACGCCGCCGGCCGTTCCCCGCGGCCTGACCGGTTGTGCAAAGGGACATTCCGGAGCAGGACCTCCCCGCGTCTCGGTGCGCTCGGTGCGGGAACGGTGGGCTCCTAACACGGATGGGAAGTGAAGCTTTGATGTCTGGGGGCACGGATCATTTCAAGTCTAGCGATAAGGAGGAGCTCTGGGATTTTCTTGTATGCACGTGTTTTCTTCTCTGTCATCTTTTCCATTATTATTATTAGTTAATCATCTTGGAGTGGTAGAAGCCCACCTCCTCTCCCTGCGTTGCTGAAAGGGCAGCAGTGCCCAGCGCAGACTCAAGGAAACTCCCTTCTCCGCCTCCCCGATCCCCGTTCTACCCCCATGTACATAGTCTGCCCTGATCGCGACAGGCATGGACAACGTGGAGCTCCGCTCTGTATTGATGGAGATGTGGGAAGAACCCCTCCAGGTGTCAGCACTTCTCATTTAACTAACGTTTATTGAGCCCATACCCTGTGTAAGACCCTGTGGTAAGGACTGGAGGTTACAAAGCCCCTTCTTTACAGAATGGTAAAGAAAAGAGAAACTTCCACAGCAAAAGAATGAACCAGCTTTCCTGGGCTCGAGGTGAAGCATTTCATTTTGCCTGGGGTCACTGGGGAATGCCTTGCGGAGTGTCATATGAGCTGAGTATGGCTGGGATTGATAGAAAAGAGGAAGAAGGGGTGCCTGGGTGGCTCAGTGGGTTGAGCCTCTGCCTTGGGCTCAGGTCATGATCTCAGGATCCTGGGATGGAGCCCCACATCAGGGTCTCTGCTCGGTGGTGAGCCTGCTTCCCCCTCTCTCTCTGCCTGCCTCTCTGCCTACTTGTCATCTCTGTCTGTCAAATAAATAAGTAAAATCTTAAAAAAAAAAAAAAAAGAAAGAAAGAAAAGAAAAGAGGAGGAAGGTCATCCCAAGGATTGAGAGCAAACACAAGAGAAAACAAATAAATATCGGGCTCAGGGTACTGCTAGAGCCTGAGAGATCACTATGGCAAGCGATGAGACTAGAAAGAAGAAAGCCCAATTATAAACATTCCAAAGAAATGAGGGTTCCCTGTAGCAAGCCAGAGTCTCCTGAGTCTCACCACCAGTGAACAGAGAACAGAGTGACTATTTGGGTTTTATGAAGTTAGAGCCTATCGTAGCACAGTGAGAAACTCACTGCATTTCCAGTTTACTTACAGTACCTCAGATGATACTGTGACTGGCTGTGTGACCCCGAACATGTGGCTTTACTTCCCTATGACTCAGTTTCCTCATCTGTAAAATGGGAATAATAAGAATAGTATAGGGGGTGATAGGGAAGACTGAAGCAGGTAATGGATGTAAAGGGTGCAAGGTGCTTAGCGCATATTAAGTTCTCAAAATATATTATAATTGATATACCTTTTCAGTAAAGAGAGCAGTCCGGTCTGTCTGTGGTCAGCCCCTCTGGCAAACATAGTTTCTAATCATTTTGTTTTTCTAGCACTTACACGCAGGGTTGGCTTCTGTGTATGACTAGCATGATGGGTTTTCCATTGGCAATTCCGAAATTAAGATTCTTACGCAAACAAATTAAGTAAAAAAAAAATGAGTCAACTTAAAACACAATTAAAATAGTTCAGTTGGCACATGGATATGGCAAATATCAAGGAGGTCATCCTGGAATGAATGATGTGGGAGATAACCTGGCTGGGGGGTGGGGAGAGCCTTGATGCTTTAGGACAGACTGCTGATAGGATTGAATCGAAACTGCCTGGAGATGAAATGAGCAAACATGGAAACAATAGGTTTGACTAGGACAGGGTGAGAAGCAAGAGAGCCAGGAGGGAGACTCCCGAGACAGTAAAAGGGAGAATTGAGGGGGCCTGGAAGTTATGGCACTGGTATCGGGAAAGAAACGGGGGCCAGATGCATTCAGAGAAGAAGCAAAAGGACTTGGTCACCAGTTACAGGCCCATGGCCCCTCGTCCCAAACTCAGGGGTCCAGGTACATCCCAGAATTTAGAATTTGGGGGATTTTAATAATATAGTACATATTTTAATATAAACTCTTCCAGTTGGGGATGGGACTGCACCCCATGATCAAACACACTGGTATTTCTGCACCCAAATATTAAAATAATCTCACCAAGTGAGGTAAATAAACACCACAAAGAGCCTCATGTCATTTCATGTTAAGTTTTGTTGTCCAGTGAGTTCTGATGCCACCTTAGCAAATCAGTTTTTGTTTTCAGAGCTTTTTGGTTTTAGAATTGTGGATAAGGGCCTGTGGGGAAGTGTTCAAGCAGAGCCCACCCAGGTTTCTCACTTAAGCAAGTAGGTGGAAGGTAATGTCAAATGACCTAGAAAATGGTTTTAGGGTTTGTTTTTTTTTTTTTATGTGTTGAATTTGGGATGACTTGGGGGCACCTAGTCATACAGTGGGAATATCAGAAAATCAGGGACTCCAAAAGGAGACCAGGGTTGGAGGGAATTGAATTTGGGGAGTAATTTTCTAAGGCGATGTCTCACACTCTAGAGAACTATTCTAGGTCGTGCGGAAAGCAGGAGGACCTCATGTGTGCCCTTTACTTGGAAGGCCCATATGAGCGGAGTGACAGTTCTGTTCACCCTGGCAGAGTCCTCGTGACCTACAGGGACCCCCTCTCCAGTTCCAGATGGATGAGTCTGTGAAGTCTTTTATTTTTATATTTTTATTTTTATATTTTTATATTTTTATTTAGCACAAGTTGGGGCGGGGAGGGTCAGAGGGAGAAGCAGACTCCTCACCGAGCAGGGAGCTAGACACAGGACTTGGTCCCAGGACCCTGAGATCATGACCTGAGTCAACTAGAGATGCCCAACAGACTGAGCCACCTGGGCGCCCCTGTGAAGCTTTTTAAATTGGCTAAACTTGAGCCCTCATTTGACTCACACAACTGATACTAACAGGAGGACCAAGTGACTACGATTCAAGGACTCATTCTCTAGACCCTCCTGGAACCTCCAGCGCTGTAATCCCCTGGGACGTTTTCCCCTTTTGGTACCTCTCAGCAGCAGACTGTCCTGATGGGATACACCGGGACTTGATGATCCTAAAATTCATGACTTGTTACTGTTGTGTCTTTTCTTTTAAACACCTCCCCCAATCTTACACTTGGGCAACTAGCACTACCTAGACATGTGTGCTATACCCATGCCCACTCTGTCTAGCCCGGTACATTCTTCCAGGAACATCATAACACAGGAAAGTCAGGGTGCTAGGACAGAGCTTTGGTGACAGACACATTTAAATGGAAGATAAAAAATAAGCAAGAGGAAAAAATTAAAAGGAATCAGACAAAGAGGAGAACAGGCTAATGTTAGGGAAAACAGGGAACAGCTATATGGAATTGTGCTCTTGAAAAATTGTATCTGGCAGGGTTGGTTCCGGAAGGAGAACCAGACCTTAAGAATCATCTTCTCTTTGGGAATCTCGCTCCAATTAATTACCACTACCCCTATTGTCTCAGGTCAGCAGTTCCCAAAGTGTGGTCTGGGGGCCCCAAGAGATCCCTACTTCATGGGGATCCACAAGGTTAAAATTTTTTTCATAATTATACCAAAATATTATTTGCCTTTTTCACTGTGTTGACGTTTGCACTGATTGTTAGTGTAGCAAATCAAGGCAGTGACACCGACTTGCCCAAGTAGTCACTATATTCTTCAATGCCACACACTTGCAGTAAAAGGAAGAAAAGTCAGGTTTGCTTTGAAATGTCCTGATAAAGCAGTAAAAACTATTAATTAAAGCTTCACTTTTTTTTTTTTTTTTTTTTTTAGAGAGGGAGCACACAAATGCACACGCACACTCTTGGGGGTGGGCAGGCAGAGGGAGAGGGAGAGAAAGAAGCTCAAGCAGACTCCCTTCTCAGCACAGAGCCTGATGGGGGGGCTCCATGGTGGGGTGGATCGCACAACCCCAAGATTATGACCTGAGCTGAAATCAAGAGTTGGACACTTAACCAACTAAGACACCCAGGTGCCCCAAATCTTCACTTTTGAGTATAGGTCTTTAATAGTCACTGTGACATAATGGAAAGGATATACAAAACAATTCTGCTGCATACCCAAATACGATGGCTATTTAAGAAAAAAACACTTGGGTGGTACTTTGAGTTCAATGTTGACCTAGTCACTTTTGTCACTGGAATACAACTTTTACTTGGAAGAATGAGTGATAAACAAATTGTCCTTATGCAGACACACTTCCTAGAAAATGAACAGAGCAAGACTATTATTTCATGGAAAACCACTGGTAAAATGATAAGTTTTGAGCTTCCAATGATAAAATCAGGATTTTCAGGATTTGGAAAACTTCAGCGGCTTTCATGAGCTCCATAACTTCCCAAATACTTAAAGACTTTTCTGATAGGATTGGTAGTAATATTAATTAATTTCCTGGTATTATGTAAGGAACTAAACCAACATTTGAAAGATCTGTATGGCTCCGTGAACTAATACTTTCCCAAAGACCAATATATTTTTGGTATCACAAAATCACAAATGGAAAAAAAGAACCATTCAAAGCAGATTATGATTCATCAATAATGACTTCAGATTCTATATTGTAGCTAAAGTCTTTAAAAGAGCACCACTTGTCCGGTTTTGGAATAGTATTAGAGAGTATCTGTGATTTCCCTGAGAAGGCTATGAAAAACACGTCTGCCTTAGAAAAGATTAACAGTGTTTAGGAGTTAGGACAGTGGAGAGAGAGATTGGAAAATGACTCTGGTTATTTTTTTTTAAGGATTTTATTTATTTATTTGAGAGAGAGGGAGAAAGCATGAGCAGGACAAGGGGCAAAGCAAGAGGGAGAAGCTGATTCCCCACTGAGCAGGGAGTCCAACGCGGGGCTCAGTCCCAGGACCCTGGGATCACAGCCTGAGCCAAAGGGAGATGCCCAGCCCACTGAGCCACCCAGGCGCCCTGAAGGAGATATCGTTATAAAAGAGTGGCCGGAGAGATAGGTGGGATGGAACTGTTCTGTGTCTTAATTGGGGTGTTGGTCATATGATTGTACACATGTGAAAAAATGGCACAGAGTTTATAAATACACACACACACAAGCACACACATGCACACACACAGATGAATGCATGTTGAAACCCAGGTCAGTTTAATGGATTTTATGGGTTTCTGTCTGTGTGATATTGTAGTTATGTGAGATGCTACCATTAGATAAAATTAGGAGAGGGGAACACAGGCTCTCCCTGCATGATTTCTTACACTGCATGGAAATCTATAATTACCTCAAAAAATGGAAAAATGCTTCTGCTTTTCCTAATCACTTATCTGTATGAGGCTGGAATTTCTCCGTATGTTTCAAGCAGCACGATATTTTGCAATAAGTTGAATGCAGACGAGAATGCAGCTATCTCCTATTTAGCCAGGTGGGAAAAAGATCTAGAAAAATATGAAGTGATACCAGTCAACTTATTTATATGTCTCAGTTTGGGAAACAAAAATATTTCTTTCATGGAAATGTATTACATGTTGCCATGTAATGGGTTTATTGTTATTATTTTAATAAAGCTATAAATGCAGATTTTATGATTTTCTCAGTTTTGATTTCTAATACAGAAATTACTGGTAGTTAGAACACAAATACACAAAATATATACAGATACACAAAACCTCTTTGAGGTCTTCAATAATTTGTAGGCATGTAAAGGGGTCCTGAGATTTGAGAAGTTTCGAGTTGTCCTAGTTAAGGAGAAGATTAAAAAAAAAAAAAGCAGTTCTGTTGATTAGGTTTTTATTTGAATGGGGGCATTAGACCTTTTTCTCCATACCCTATTGTACTGCTGGACAGTACAGGCAAAACTGGGACATTTCAACAATATGGCGGTAAAGGCAATGAATCCACAAAATAGAAAAAACCCTCACATTCAACCAGAAAAGTGGGCTTTTTCTCGTGGGCTTTGACTTAGACTTGAAGACAAAAAGCTGAGAGAGTAGGGGTGTCTGGGTGGCTCTGTCGGTTAAGTGTCTGCCTTCAGCTCAGGTCATGATGCCAGGGTCCTGGGATCGAGTCCTGCCTTGGGCTCCCTACTCAGCGGGGAGCCTGATGCTCCCTCTCCTTGTCTCTCTATGTCAAGTAAATGAATAAAATCTTTTAACAAATGCTGAGAGAGTAATGTTGCCTCTCCCACCTGCTTTGATTCCCAGTTTCCTAAGTGAAGGAACTTCGGTAGCTAAGAGCTGAGAAGATCATCCCTATCTTGGGCGGGTAGAGAAGGCTGCTGATGTGTAAAAATTCAGCTTCAGGAGAGCTGAGATGTGGTCTACCGTGGAATAAACAAGGGTTGGGGAAGTAAGGTGGTGAAAATGCATCGAGTGCCGTGCCTGCCATCAAGGGTCTGAGAGCCAAGACTAACAGGTATGAGATACTAGCCACGTGAGACGGCCGTATTTTGTGGAATGTGTGAATGAATGACAGAGCAGTCAGAAGACAGAGGAGGTCAGTGAGCAGAGAGGTGGTTTGCAACACGCCCCGCTGTTCCAGGTTCCCAGACCCCGGCCACCGAGTTTACTCAACGGCAGGAAAGCGTGTTTTCTTGGGAGGCGTTGAGAAAAAAGACAGATTAGAAAGAACTTCAAAAATGGGCTGGGTGTCTGGACATGACCAGAAGTGACAAACCCTGGAGAGGCAGGAAGGAAGGGAGAGGGACAAAAAATATTTCCCCAGGAACTGTGTGTGTGAATTCTTTAAAAAATGGAAAAATATTTGGGATTCAAAAATTGATTCCCAGAATTTTTAGGTTTTTTTTTTTTTCTCAGACCTCTATACTTTGGGATGTGAAATAAAGAACATTAAGAAGACTATTAACAGCTCAATTCAGTAGCTTCTGTCTGGTACTGTGCCAATTTTTTTTTTAAGATTTTATTTGTTCATTTGAGAGAGAGAGAGAGAGCATAAGTGGGGGTAGGAGCAGTGGGAGAAGGAGAAGTCGACTCCCCACCGAGCAGGGAACCAATGCGGGGCTCAACCCCAGGACCCCAAGATCATGACCCGAGCTAAAGACAGACGTTTAACCGATTGAGCCATCCAGGCATCCCTGACAATTTTTTTTTTTAAGACAGCAAGTGTTTTGATTGATATCCTGGAATTTTGCAAATGTCACCTGTTGTGACTTACTTGAATTACATTCAGGAGATGGTGCGTGTGATGTGTTTTCATGTGGTATAATTTGGTATAACCTGTCATCAACAAAGAAAGGGACTATGGCCCTGTGATTGACAGCAAGCGTTAACTCAGTCCTGGCTTCCAGTCCTGACTTTGCCATTACTTGCTAGATGATACTGGATCTTTGTTCTTCCATTGTCTCCTCTGCAACATGGTAGGGCAATATACCTTTACCCTGGCATTGTTTTGAAGATGTGTTGATTTAGCATATTCAAGTATTGGCACTTCATTAGGGCTAATAAATGTTAGCTTGTGTTGTTTTAATATTAGTTACTGTTCATAAAGGACCCATTAGAAGAAAAACCAGAAAGTATATTTATCCTTTTTTTTTCTGCTTCCATTTTGTTTATTTTCCTATACCCCAAATCAACTTCATCTGCCAACAAAAGTTAAACATTTTTCACAAGGAAGTCAGAATTAAACGTTGGAATGGTAATTGCCAAGACTCTTGGGAATATCACATCTCAAAACATAATGCTTTCTGGACAAACCGAATTAGGCGTGTATGCCACAAATTATAACATTACCCTGGTGCCATCAGATTTCTTATTTATCTATCGTGAATTACACTACGATAAAACCAAGCAACAATACGGATAAGTTACAGTTGAGATGGGACAGAATACAGAGAATGAATAGGCTCATCGTTCAACACTTGTGTTTTGGTTTTTGTTTTGTTTTGTTTTTGTTTTTCTGTTTGTTTGTTTTTGAGTATCAGGCAGTAATCAAGGTATTTGGGATGTAAGACTGACCATAACAAAGTTTTCTATCATGATGAAGCTTGTATCTTAGAAGCAGTAGATGGGAAAGAGAATACAGAAGTACATTACATAGTCTGTTAGAATTCGATGAACTGCTCCACAGAAATAAAAAGGAGAACAAGAAAACGTGGATCAGGAGTAAGGGCAGAGTTGGAATGAACAGGTGTATGTCCTCATCCGCAGGTGGACAGGGTGGCCTTGTTGAGAAGGTGAGATCAGATCAGAACAGAACTGGAAGGAGATAAAGGAATCAGACATCAGTGATCTGGAGAAAGATCACTTGAACATGTGTATACCGCAAGGGAGTTCACAGTACGCTTTGACGTTCACACTCTCTGGAAGGCCCAACTTGTGACCTCAGTATCATATAAATGAAGCGTGAGTACAAAGCAAAGCAGCGAGTAGTACTTTGTGAACGTGTTGAGGTTGTCAAGGAGGCATTTGTGTCTCGCATCTGGTTCTCTGGCTTCATGAGCTTACGGATGTGGGGTTCAGTGAGTAATAATGACAAGACGGTGATGACACGGCAGCGATGACGAGGGAACGTTTACCAGCCTGTATTAGAAGTGGGGAAGCTTTGGATCCAGTACGTGTATTGGGTTACTAACCATTCTCCAGGTTCTGGCTGGCTTTCAGCTTTAGAGTAATCGTGAGTTTTAGAATTTCTGGAACTTTATTCACTGGACAAGACCGGAGCCTTGCCTGTCCGTGCTGAAAGTTACAGATTACAATCAGGGCTACCCAAATGGACAATGAACTGCTTCACTGAATAACACAACAATGTGAAAACGCGAGTCGTTTCACAGAGCCAAGGGCTTTTTTGAACGCTTGAAGATATCTCTTCCGAAGAAAAGCTACGAAGCTCCTGACCTTGGACCCGAGATAGGAAGGTTGCCGTTCCACCCTGAGTTACCGTTTTTGTACATCTTGTCCTATCAAAATTAGTTTTATTTATAATTTACTGGACTCTTTTCAAATGCAGTGACTAATTCTTCCTAACCTGCTAGAAATATTAAACAGAGGACACAAAGGACAGAGATGGCTTTTTAAAAAAGAGCAAGTCATCGTTCTAAGATCATAGTGAAAAAAACCATAGAATAATAGGTTGATTTTTGCCATTTTTTAATTAAGTGTCAGCAACTTGCTATTTACATTACAAAACATACAGTTAGTTAATGCCCTTGATCAAAATGTCTGATTCTTGGACACATGGGTCTCGTTTTGTGAGTTGACTTTTCTACTCAGAACAATCTTACTCCGTAGTGCCCTTTTATCTTATTCATAATGAAAATGAAAATGGGGGCGCCTGGGTGGCTCAGTG
Organism: Martes martes; assembly: GCF_963455335.1. Lineage (NCBI taxonomy): Eukaryota > Metazoa > Chordata > Mammalia > Carnivora > Mustelidae > Martes > Martes martes. Next base: position 83,980,933 of record NC_137902.1, on the reverse strand, counting down.
GGTTAAAGTCTCTGCCTTTGGCTCAGGTCATGATCTCAGGATCCTAGGATCGAGCTCCACATCGGGCTCTCTGCTCGGCAGGGAGCCTGCTTCCTCCTCTCTCTCTCTTTGTCTGCCTCTCTGCCTACTTGTGATCTTTGTCTGTCAAATAAATAAAATCTTTAAAAAAAAATAAATAAAAATAAAAATAAAATCATTAAATAAATGAAAATGATGGTTTTCTGCATTTAAGATCTATTTTCTTGTATTATCAGATCTGTAAGCTTCCTAAAAGAGACCAGGATACACAACAAAAGTCAACTTACACCACTGACCTTTGCTTCTACACTCCAATTTTATAATCAGTATATAAAATTGGAAGACTATTAACCTGCTCCCTTAAGAAGTTGATGAATATACTGAGCATTAATGAAATAACAAAATGAAACCTCTCTTTTGAAATTCTTGGAAGAGTAACACTAAATAAATCCAAGCATTTCTTTCTTTCTTTTTTTTAAGTTGTTTTTTTTTTTTTAATTTGACAGAGAGAGAAATCACAAGTAGGCAGAAGTAGGCAGAGAGGCAAGCAGATAGAGAGGGAGAAGCAGGCTCTCTGCTTCGATCCCAGGACCCTGAGATCATGACCCGAGCTGAAGGCAGAGGCTTAACCCACTGAGCCACCCAGGCCCAAGCATTTCTTTTTAATTCATGCTCCAGCATAGGTTAATTGGGTTCTGATCTAGGTAGTTGAGGTTTCTCTCAGGAAGTGAAGACTTTTTCTCAGTCTTTGGAAAATCTCTGCAGGAATGTCTCCAGAACTCTCCAACTAGCCCAGCTGACCTCTCCTTGCTTCAAACACAAAAGTGGAGGGGCACCTGGGTGGCTAGGTGGGTTAAACTCTGCCTTCGGCTGGGGTCATGATCCCGAGGTCCTGGGATTGAGCCCCGCATGGGGCTCTCTGCTCAGTGGGGAGCCTGCTTCCCTTCCTCTCTCTCTGCCTGCCTCTGTCTACTTGTGATCTCTGTCAAATAAATAAATGGATAAATAAAATCTTAAAAAAAAACCCACAAAAGTGGAACGTACCAGTTATAACTACTCTGGTTTAATCCGTTCTTATGGCCGCCATTCCTCATGCCTCAATGTTAGTTTTATTCTCAGCAAGAATTTCCAGGGCCTAAAGCCACAGCTTCTGCATCATGATGTGAACTTCCTGATTTTATGGGTGTTACTGTTACCTTGTTGGGTCGGTTACGTTATCCTGAAGGAGATGATCAATGTGAAATCCTTTTGAAAACGGTCTTGTGCCCTGTAAAGTACGGCTTTGTGGTTGTCATTTAATCGCAGGATTATTTGAAGTCTTTCTAATCTTTTCTCCAGTCACTTGATAAAGTTGAGGGTTTGGTGAGGGAATGCTTCCAGTAAATATCTCTTTCGGGGGTGTTTTCTTATCTGATAATGCTCCTGGACAAACTGGTTTTCTAGACTAACAGTAAGAATGCCCTTAAAAAAAAAAAAACACCGGGCGTGTGGGTGGCTCAGTGGGTTGAAGCCTCTGCCTTCTGCTCAGGTCATGATCCTAGGGTCCTGGGATCGAGCCCCGCATCGGGCTCTCTGCTCAGCGGGGAGCCTGCTTTCCCTCTCTCTCTGCCTGCCTCTATGCCTACTTGTGATCTCTCTCTGTCAAATAAGCAAATAAAATCTTTAAAAAAAACAACAACAAACTCAGCCTCTCAAATATTTGAAATTAAACCTCTTGAAAGTATATGAGGCCAATCTTCTACTTGTTCTGGATTTCGATTCTAATATTAACCTTTGCATGGGAGACCTTGTTTTTTTCCTACTTAGATGTATTCCAAGCTCTAACATTCATATTCTAGAAGCAACACTAATATTCTAGAATTTTAAAAAAGTATTTTAGAAGTTTATTGTTCTTTTGATTAGATGTCTCTATCTTTTAATGTTTGCCAAGCTTAGGATCCGTCTAGAAGGAACCTAGAAAGTCTTCCGAGTGGGTTATAATTATTATCTGCATAAATATTTTTTTTAAAGTTATGGATACAAAAGGATACTTGGAAGAGTTAATTTCTCTTCTACATGCCCTCCACCTCCCCACCGACCACTTCTTTGCCAGAGTTCAATTGTATCTCTCCAGACATAGAGTCCTACCAATATACATGTATTTATATATTATCTTCTGCGTATTTCCTCTCAGTATATCCTAGTATCATTTGGTAGAGGAACACTGGAAGTTGCCTCTTTCTCCCTGACCTCTACGTAGGACTCACTGTATGTTGTACCTTAATGGCGTCCTTTGATGGAAATATAGGTGGCTTCCTGTCTTCTATTGTCATGAAAAGCTGTAGGGACCATTCTCATACTTTTGCCGTTCGCCTAAGTGCCAGGACACGAGTAGGATCCATTTCTAGGAGTGGGTTACTGAAAGAAAGGGTGTGTCCACCACTGTTTGGATGGATTTGGCTAAATGGTCCCCCCTGGTGGTTGGACCACTTCGTGTTGCCATCAGCGGTGTTTCCCCACATCCTCCTCAACAGAGCGGGACATGGAACTTTCGCTCTTTGCAAAAAGCAAGGGACTGCGGATAGGGACGGCCCGTTTTCCTCAGTTTCAAACTTTGTTTCTTACTGTGATTGAGACGGAACATCTTTTCAGATGTTTGAGTCATTTGAACGACCCTTTCTATGAACTTTTCTATTCTTTTTCCTTTACCCATTTCTGGTTGGTCTTTTGTTGTTGATATTTAGGACGTCTGTGTATGTTACATATCTTATCTATAGGTTTTAAATACAAGGTTAGAATACGAACACATTGTGTAACAATTGTTTCAGGGGATGGGGGACAATAGCCATTGTTGATAGACAACCAGTGGCCTCCTACACACATTTTTAGTAGCATAATTATTTGGAGCTATAAATCTGCCTTTGAGCATTACTTTTTTTTTTTTAATCCATTGGTTCTGATACACCATGTGGTTTTTTAAAAAGATATATTTATTTATTTTAGAGAGAGATTGAGAGGGAAATAGTGAGCAGGTAGGGGCAGGGGGAGATGGAGACAAGCAGGCTCCCCGCTGAGCAGGTAGCCCAGTGCCGGTCTCAATCCCAAGACCCCAAGATCACAACCTGAGCAGAAATCATGAGTTGGACGCTTAACCGACTGAGTCACCCAGGCACCCCTGATGTAGTTATTATTTTCTAGGTATTCCATTATTGTGACCTTTACTTTTTTTTGGAACCATTTTCAGGAGTAATTCTTGAAAATTCTAAATGACAGAGGTTGTTTTGTTCTCTAGATGGGTTTTTAGCTTCTACTTTTATTAAATTCTGATCAGAAAATACTGTTTGTATTGTTCCTCTTCTTATTGAGGTTTTCTTTCATGAATATAGGATCAGATTTGTGAATGCTTTGTGAACGTCTGAAATGATGATATATTCTATCTAAATGGGGTACCTTGTTGATAAATATCAGCTATGCTATTTATGCCTATTTTTTTCATTTGTAAATGGGGCTCATTACAGCTCCTACCTCGAAGAGTTGGTTTATAGACTAAATGAGTTAATGCATATAAAATGCTAATAATAGTGCCTAACCCAGTGGAAGTCATTACTATGTGTTATACAATTCTGAGATGGTAGCAAAAACTTACATCGATCTTTTCCCAAACACTTTGTAACCACAATGTCATCAACTTTTTGCATTATGTAATTCTGAAGAAAATTCCGAGGCCAATCTAATATTTTCCCTTGACAGGCGGCTTTTTCTTTCTCTTTTTTTATTTTTTCTTTTCCTTTTCCTTTTTTTTTTTTTTTTGTCCGTGGCTACCCAAAGGTTCTTCCTCTTTGATGTCTGATAACTTCACTAGAATCTATCTCTTTTTTTAAAAAATCACTCTTTTAAGATGGAGCGCTCATTGAGAGAAATGCATGAAACATATATGCACATCACAATGAATTAAGGGAAAGCAGACACCCTTGCAGTCAGGACCCAGGTAAAGATACAGAACATTTTCATGTCCCAGAAGCCCCCTGACTGCCCAGTATCATCACAGCTTCCTCAACCAAAGTGACTTTTTCCAGAATTGGTAAACACCCCAAGGGAATATGAGACCTCGGAATCAAAACAAATTCTTCACTGTACTGTGAATGTGGTCAGAGACCTTGAAGCATATAGTCTGGATGGTTTTATGTGGTTTTTAAAAACTACTTTATTGATTATAATTCACATACCATAAAATTCACCCCTTGAAAGCGCACAGTTCAGAGGTGTTTCTTATGTTCACAAGTTGTGCAACCAACACTACTCTCTACTTCTAGAACATGTTCACCTCCCTGAAAAGAAACCCCAGACCTTTGAACAGTCATTTCGCATTACCTGATCTCATACCGACGGCCCCCGGGAACCACTAATTCACTTTCTCCCTCTGCTGATTTGCTCATTCAGCGTATTTCATGTCGTTGGATTTGGGCTTATACACTACGTGGTGTTTCGTGATTGGCTTCCTTCACTTTGTCTAACACCGTCAAAGGTGATCCATTTGTGACATATACCAGTACTTTATTCTTTTTTATTGTCAAATAATATTGTGTGGATATATCACATTTAATTTACCCATTCACCGAATGGTGAGCATTTGGTTTGTTTCCATTTTGTTGGCTGTTACGAATCATCCTGCTATGAACGTTCAGGTACAAGTTCTATGTGGATATATCTTTTCACTTACTTTCCATATATACCTAGGAATGGGATAGATGGGTTATATGGTATTTGTATATGTGGCGATTAATAGACGGTTATGTGGCATTTAATGTTTAATTTTGAGGACTCGCCAGACTGTTTTCCAAAGCGGCGGCAGCATTGTGAGTTTCCCCCAGAGCGTATGAGTGTTCTGGTTCCTCCACGGCCCTTCTCACAGTTGTTACTGACTGCTCCCAGCCTTTCAGCCTCACTTCCCTATTGCTTTTCCCACATCTGGACAATCCAGTAAGGACCTGGTGCCCTTCCTTTGGTACCAGCAGGAGATCCAGACCACGCACGCCTCTTGCTCATATCTGGGAACACTCACCCTGTCCTACTCCTTCATCACGAAAAAAACCCAAATGCGCTCTCCTTTCTCCACTCTCTGGATCCCTTTTCAAACTTGTTTGGGAGACCTGCTCTGTTTTCCACAGAAAACCTAATTAGAGAACTCACAAAGTGCTCACACTCTCCTGGTGTTTGCGTGGCATCATCAGTCTGGACATCCAAACGAAATTCCGGGCGGGGTTGATGCTCCCTGTCTAGGCTATCCACAACATATGCTGTTGTTCCAGATTCTCTCTACTTGTTGGTCTTCTGCGGAGTTATTCTATCCATTCCTGAAAGTGGGTTACCAAAGTCTCCAACTCGTATTGTTGAATTGTCTATTTCTCTCTTTAATTCTGTCCCTCTTTGTTTCCTATGTGATTGGGCTCTCTTGTTAGGTGCATATGTGTTTGTACTTGTTAAATCTTAATAAATTAATCCTTTAATTTCTTGTTCATCTCTTTCTTGGTAACAACCATTTAATTGTTGTCTCAAAGTCTACTTTTTTTCTTTGATGTAGGATAGTCCCTCAGACTCCCTTTGTGTGCGTGTTGTATCTTTTCCAACTCTTTTATTTTCCACCTATTTTTGTCTTGGAATCTGAGGTGTGTTTTGGAGTAACATAACATTTGATTATTCTTTTTAATCCATTCTGCCCATCTGCTTTTTGATTGCAGATTAACTTACTTGTGTTTAGTGTAACGACTAACTAACGTTAGTTTAGTGTAACGACTGCTAAGGCGGAACTTATAGCTACCGTTTCGGTATTTGTTTTTATCTGTTCTATGTCTTTTTTGTGTCTCTGTTCCTCCATTACTGCCTTCTTTATTGCTAAATGGATATTTTCCAGTACGCCATTTTAATTCCCTTATTCTTTCTTTTACTGTAATTTTAAATATTTAAAAATATGTATATTTTTAAGCAGGCTCCATGCTGGGTGGGGAGCCCAGTGCAGGACTCGAACCCACAACCCTGAGATCAGGATCTAAGCTGAGATTGAGAGCCAGAGGCTTAACCGACTGAGCCACACAGGCACCCCTCTTTTACTGTAATTTCAAAATTTAGTTTCTTAGTGGTTGTACTAGGAATTAACACTCTAAGTCAGATTGATATTAATTTAATTATAATATTATTTAAAAACTTGGCTCCGTATAACTCTGCTACTTCCCCCTTCTTTTATGCTATTCTTTTCATAGACATTAATTTTTTATCATAAATGCTACAGTAGCACAGTTTTGTAATTCTTGCTTTATACAGTTGTCTTTTAAAGATTTTATTTATTTGTTTGTTTATTACTTATTTATTTACTTATTTTAGAGAGAGAAAGAGGGAGTGAGAGAGTGAGCAGAGGGAGGAGTACAGGAAGAGAGACAAGCAGATTGTGCTACGTGTGGAGCCCGACTCGGGGCTCGATCCCACCACCCTGATGTCATGACCTGATGAGCCAAATTCGGAAGTCAGCTGCCTAACCAACTGAGCCACACAGGTGCCCCTACAGTTGCCTTTTAAAACAGATAGGAGGGTAAAAGAATTAGAAACAAAAGTGTGTTTATAATATTTTTATATTTACTCGTGTAGTCATTTTTGCTGGTGTCCCTTGTTTCTCTGGGTGGATTCAATTTATTGTCTGGTGTCCTTTCATTTCAATCTAAAGGACGCTCTTCTATTTCTGTAGGGCAGGTCGCTGGGCCTGGGATGCAGAAGGGATGACAATAGCCCCTGTTAAAACATCACAGACCCCACTGTCTTGCTGAAGTTCAACAGTTTCTCTTGGAAAGGTGATTTGCTGTTCAATCCATGGCTTTGGTTAATGTCCAGCGTTCTGAAATGATCAGTCTTGCTTGTGCCTCTGTTTTTATTGCGTTTGTAGGAAAGTGAGTTCACCAGGGTCCTTACTCTGTGGCTACCGATGTCAGTTGCATTAGGATCCATCGTAATGTCAGGGTTTTTGTTTGTTTGTTTTTGTTACTGTTTTTGGTCATTTTGGGGTGGGGATCTGATGTAGTTTTAACGTCTAGGAAAAAAACCTCTTTTTTCCTGAAAATTTCCTTAATTAATTTAGAATATACCTTGGGTTCCAGTATTTCTATTCCGTTCTCTAGGGACATCAAATTGCACAGAAAATTACGAAAAAATAATTTGACAAATAAATAATAATAGTCACAAAAACACGCACAATACACACTGACTTTCACAGAACATGAACGAACTAAACAGGTGAAAAATAGAACTGTTATTTTGGGGACACAATTTCTGGAGTACTGAATTCACCCTTCGTTTAAAATCTGCTCTGTAATAACGGCAACGCTCTGTCGTTCACTGCATTTGGAGCAGTGTCCTGGTGCCCCCTAGTGCTACCAATGAGTAAAGGCTACTCCGCTTTTCCTTTCCTTTTATTCCTCCTCCTCCTTATTCTTCACAACAGAATGATACCTGCCCCTGGAACTAATAATACACTGTATGTTAGCTAAATAGAACTTAAATAAAAAATTTTAAAAAGAATACTACCTACTCCATGAGCATCAGACTTAATCAACGGACGTTTGTGGAATACTACACCTGAAATGTGTAGGTAAATCATTCTTTTACAGCACATACGAAGATTTACTAAACTGTCCATATTCTTTGTCATAAATCAAGTCTCAACAAATGACTGAAATCATTCAGAGTGTGTTCTCTGGAGTTAAATATGAAATCATAGATTATTATAAAATGTTCATAGATTATTATAAAATGTTCTTATATAAAATATATACATATACATATATATATACACATATATATTTCTAAAGCAATATATTTCCAAATAACCCATGGGTTAAGGGAATCTCACTGGAAACTAGGAAGTTTTTTGAATATATATATATGTTAGTAGAGCGCAACTAATACCATGGTTAGAGAAAAAAATCGTAGGCTTAATTACATGGGTTGAACTATATAGGCTTACCTATATAGGTTCAACTATATATTAGGAGGGGTGGCAAAAACCACATGAGCCGAGCATCCACCTCAAGATGTTTAAAAAAAAAAAAAAAGAAGAGCAAATTAAGCTCAAATACAGTCAACGCCAGGAAAACAAATTAAGAATGTGAATTAACAAAATAGCAAAGACTTGATAGAGAAGACCAACATAATCAAATACCTGTTCTTTGTAAAGACTGGTGAACTTGAAAAATCCCTGATGAGTGAACCTAAAAGAACAAGGAGTGAATTTTAGGCATGAAAGCCACATATAACTGCGTATTTTTAAAAAATCGCAAGAGGATGGTATTTTAACAAGTTCATGCTGATAAAGTAGAAAATTTGGGTTTGATGGGCAAATTATTTTTCAAAGTTCAATTTACCAAAAAGTCAAAAGAAGTGAAATATTTGAATAGACCTAAAATTTTATAGATACTGGATTCAAAATGCACCTCGAGTCTTCATCTGGATTGGTTATTCTCTGGATTGGTTTTGCGATTTTCTTTTTATTTTGTGTTTTATTTTTTATTTTCCCTTTCCTTTTCCCAGAGCTTGTTCCCTGTGCTCCATAACTTCCCCTCCCTTGTATATTCACTTATTTTTTTGTTTTTTTTTTCAAAGATTTTATGTATTTATTTGACAGAGATCACAAGTAGGCAGAGAGGCAGGCAGAGAGAGAGGAGGAAGCAGGCTCCCTGCTGAGCAGAGAGCCCGATGTCGGGCTCGATCCCAGGACCCTGAGATCATGACCTGAGCCGAAGGCAGAGGCTTTAACCCACTGAGCCACCCAGGTGCCCCTATTCACTTATTTTGAGGAAACGTATTTTCCAGTAGCTCTGAGGATGAGTACACAAGAGTGTAGCGGGATTTGTGGTACCCTGCAACAGAGACACTAGGTCACCCTCAAACACTTAATTGATTTTGGGATGTTAAACCAACCTTGAATTCCTGGGATGAATCCTATATGATTATGCTATATAATATTTTTTATATGTTATTGGATTCAGAGTGCCAATATTTTGTTGAGGATTTTGCTTTTGTTATAGAGGAACAAAGAATACTCTGTAGCTTTCTTTTCTTGTCCTATCTTCACCTGTTTTGATACCAGGGAATGAGTTGATAAGTATTCTTCCTTCTCTGTTTCCTGAAAATGTTTGTAGGTGATAATCACAAGCTCTGTTAATAGCCAAAATTCTCTTCTATTTTCCAGTTTCTCATCTTTATTAAGGTCTTATTATTTTAATCAATCCAATATTCCCTTAAATCTCATGGAAAAGATTAATTATAATTTTTAAAAATTTATTTATTTATTTTTGAGGGATGAGAGAGAGAGAGAGAACGCATGCAGTGGGGAGGGGCAGAGGGAGAGAAACTTCAAACAGGCTCCCTACTGAGCGTGGAGGCTGATGTGAGGCTCGATCTCATAACCCTGAGATTTCATGACCTGAGCTGAAATCAAGAGTCAGATACTCAACCAACTGAGCGTTGCTCACCACCTGGGTGGTGCTCCTATGAATTATAATTTTTAAGGACCTCTCTTGTTTTCTCATGTGTCCTATTCTAGTGGGGACTATTTTCTTAGAATGATTAGCCTTTGATTTTTCAAATTATTTTGATAATTTTAACATTTTCTTTTTTTCATATTTATAAATGAGGTTCCCTAAATCAAAGAGGATTAATCCTCATTACCACCATGAAAGGTATCTAATATTACCTCTGTGACAAATCCTACTAATCAAAAGCTGACACAACTTCTTCCATTTGGCCACGTACAGAGCCTTCTTGGAGCCCAAAGAGTCTTTCATCCAGAATAGTCGGTGAGCAAGGATGAGCCTCGCTGGGGCCCGCGAACCAGAAGCCGATGGCAGGTGAACAACAAGGATCCTTGAGCAGCAAAATGACGTCTTCACAAGGGTCAGTGGGTCGGCACACCTGGGTAAAGGCTGGATTCTTTTGGATACTTTTATCAGCTTTTCCTTGTCCCGGGCTCTAGACTATTCGTGTTTGTTCACTAGGGTCTGCTCTTGGACATAGCCATATTGTCACCCCTTGCTGGAACAATCTTCACGGCATCCGTATCCACTGGGAGGTAGCTGCAGTTGGTGGGCAAGGTAGTGGGGGAAGCCAAGGACATTAGGAATTTTACTGCTCTGCCAGACCATCAGACTCCACCTAACTCCACTCCTCATGTTGTGGTAACTCGAACACAGCTGAGTCATTGCCCTGGCTCTGGCTGTGTGGCCCACATTAGGGACTGCTAGACAGACACACTTTACTTAGAAGGTCGTTTCTACAGAATGAAACCTGGATAGGCCTCTGGACACACAGGGGTGCTGTTCCAGTTCCCATATAAATTTTAATATTTCAACCTGTATTATCCCAGTTCCATAATATTTCAGTTTTATATTTATATTTATATTTTAGTTGCTTCCCTCAGCCCTAACCAATGAGATCATGACCCACACTGAGTCACTGAGTGCCAGCAAACAATGTCCAAGAATTCTATGTAGTAAACTGTTAAATGTGATTGAAAGGGATTTTGAAGGGATACATCTTGTTCATCAACGGAAAAGCTCAATATTCAGAAGATGTCGATTTTCTAAAAACTGACTAGTAGACTCAGCTACAATCCCTATGAAAATCCCAGGAGCGTGCGTGTGTGTTTGAGTGTGTGATAGGTACGTTGAACTATGCTGCCTTGCTGAGGGAACAGTATCGGCACAATCAGAAAGGCATGAAGGAACATGGTGTGTGCAAAGATAGCATAAGTAGTTTGGGTTTCCAGAGATGAGGTTGTAGGGATTTGGGGAAGTCAAGGCTTGGAGGGCACTTAATTGTTTTCTGTGGTTTTTTTCCTGCATGTGATGGAAAACATTTTAAGAAGGGGTAACCAGGTTGGATTTATGTTTTATAGAAATCACTCCGCCTTTCCCTTCACCTGCTCAGATCTTTGCTGCAGTAACCAGCTACATCCTCCGGGCTTCTGGGCACTATGACTTCCAGGTAGGGTTGGCCAACAGGAGGGAGAAGTAGGAGATCGGAAGTCTGGAAAAGAGAGGTCAGGGTATCCACGTTTACCCCCACTGTTACACCTCCCCCCATTGCCTGTCATGGGGTTTGCTAAGGCTCCAGCTCTCTCCGGCCTGCGCTGCCATGGGTCTATCTCCTGCTGATGTCTTAGCCCTGACGGTACTACCTCCAGTCCAGGAGTCCTGCTTCTGCTCGTCTCCGGCTTCATTGTCCAGTGCCCAAATTCTCAGCATTCCCATTTGCCATGTAGAACGATCTCTGTTTGAAAGCCAGTGTTGCTCTTTCCCGCCTCACCCTCTCCCTGATACCCGTAATTGACACATAAGGGGTTAGATTAGAGATAGGAAAATCCATTAGGAAGCCCCTGAGATAGTTCGCAAGTGAGAAATCTTGAAGACCTGACCTGCTCCAGTAAGGCTAGGGCAAAGCCTCTCTAGTTAATAGTCACCGGGAGACACAATGATAGGACTTGATGATTGATTGAAGGAGGTGGTGAGAGAGAGGGGACATCTAAGATAGATCCTGGGTTCTAAATGATTAGGTGGGTGGTAGCTTTACCAACTGAGATCCAAAACACTGAAGTACAGTAAATACCAACGGGAGAGAGGTCAATGAGTACGTGTGTGAACATGCTGAGAGCCCGGGGCGGAGGCAGCACCTACGGGGATATAAACCTGAAGTTCAGAAAAGAGGTCAGGGCTGGATATAGAGTTTTCAGATGGTCAGCACGTGCATAATAGTTAAAGCCAGGAGAGTAGATGAAGACTCTCCAGGAAAAGCAGAGCGGTGGAGAAGAAACATGCTTATCTCCGCCCCGCGCCAATTTGTCAAAAGGAACTTTGACAGACTTCGTTGACCTTGTACCTGCATGTAGATCCCGTCTACCTTCATGGCCTCTAAGGAGTGGCTGACTTTGCTTGCCTCTTCTTCTTCACTACCTGTTCACTCTTTTTAAATATAACGTTACTAGGCAACTGCCCCGGTCACTATCTGCAATCTTGAAGCTGCAGTAGCATCGGTCACTCCTAAGGACAATGTTCTTCTATGGCACTCGACACTGTGAACCATCTCCTTCTCGAACTGCTCTCTGTTTGGTGATGACAGGCTCACCTGGGTCTACTCTTCTCCTCCCTCCTTTCCTCCTGCCCCTGCCTTTAACCCTTGTGACCCACAGTCCTCATGCTCCCTCCCCCAAACTCTTTTCCAGGAGACTGTCATTCCCTTTCATGAACTCCATGCTGCCCCCCCAAATCTATATCCCTATTTTAAGCTCCAGAACCATACTCACCCTGCCCCACCTGCCAACCCCCCAGGCAACCCGACATCAGTATAGTCCTTTTCCCCCCGCTAGATAGCCTATATTCCACAACTTGATTAATTTCATAGCATTGTCACCCCAACCCCAAATAGAAAGTTACTTTATTCTTTGGCCTCTATGTCAATTGTTCTCCAAGTCCTAATGTGATGTTAATCCCTCAACATCACATCCACTCTCGCTGGCTCAGGTTTATGTCACATCTGTGCTTAAAGCCTTTCAGTGGCTGTCCATTGCCAAGGATAAGTTCTGAAACTTCATGTGGTCCACAAAACTGACCTTGCAAACTTGGGAGTTCTTGGGAGTTTGAAACTGGCCCCCATACACTGAGGGTGAGGAGAGACCAAAGGAAGAGAGGCAGGCCACTCTAGATTGGGAGGTGGCAATTTTTGCTTTTTTTCTTTCTTTCTTTCTTTTTTAAAGATTTTATTTATTTATCAGAGAGATAGAGGGCGTGAGCACAAGTGCACGAGCAGAGGCAGAGGGAGAAGTAGATCCCCGCTGAGCAGGGAGCCTCACACGAGGCTCGATCCCAGGACACCAGGATCATGACCTGAGCCTGGCAGACACTTAACTGACTGAGCCATGCAGGACAGTGGGAGTTTTAATAAGCCAGGGAACTTATATCTGTGGCTTGTCTTGGACAGCCACAAAATATCTGCACCTGCCCACCAGAATCTTAGAGGGGGTTCAATTGTGTAAACAGTACAGATGGTCTCAGTAATACATTGTTGTCTCAAGTCTGAATCCTTGATGTGGCTCCTAGAATGAAAACGGCGGGTATTATATATATTCCATTATGGGGTGGGGGTAGGGTGGGCGGGGCGATAAGGAGCCTCTGATAACCCTGGGCCCAGTTCTCAGGTCCATCAGGGATCACGACCTCTCGATGACCTCCTACCGAAGGATACACAGATACACTTCTATTATAGCACCCAGAACATTTTGTTGCAAGTCTTGTTTGATTTGTCTAATTCCTCTTGTAGTCTGTGCACTCCTTCTGGAGAGAATTATATTTTTATTGATATTTGCATCCTTGGTCTTCAACAAAATGACTGGCAGATAGAAGGTGTTCCATAAATATTGGATGAATCAGGTGCACATGAAAGAGGGCACGCCTGTGGTGCATGAACGGACCTGTTGCACGGCCATTCCTCCTGGACCCGTGCATATGAAAGGGATCCTTTAGTGTGGGGCTCCCTGTGGAGTTGATGGATTCATTTGTTCATTAAATATTTATAGAGCACCTGGTAGGTTTCAAGCACGAGCCATATCACAAACATCCTCTTGGCTTTGAGAAAAGTCTTATTCCAATACAGAAAGCATTATTGCATTTTGGTTAGTCATTCTTGCAGATGAGTGCAGAGAAGATGAAAAAGTGGTAAGCCTGACTGCATAGCACCAGGGTGAGACTTTGCTGCCCCCCAGTGGACTCTCCTGTTCCAGACCAGCTCCTCAGGATGGACCTCGTCTTGTTTCATCTCAGCGTAGGAAGCCTGGCATGCCTGGCTCTCCCGGGCCTGGCTCAGGCAGCCACCAGCAAATGCTGCTGCAGTCCAAAACGTGGCCAGGGAATATGCGGTGCCCATATCAGAGAGGAGATGTGATGTGTTTCCGACAGAGGACACAGAAAAGGCATGTTTGGGGGCCACGGAAGCTTCTAACCCTTGCCCTTGCCCAGAGGCCCTAACTCACAAGGCTTCCTCTGCTCATTCCTAATCAAGCCAAGGTCCCTTTCATCTCCTCCCTTTCCAAAACCTGTTCTCAGCAAGAACCTGAAACTCATTTACTTGAAGTTATCAATTACTAATAATGAGAGCTTCCTTTCCTCATTCAAAAGATGAGTTCTTATTTCGTTCTTGTCCAAAACCTGCTTTTAGAAGAGAATTTGAAATTTACCTACTGTAAATTATAAAATAGTATAACAGCTTAAAGATTATTAGTTCCCTGATATCTTCTAGTGGGTCTTCCTATCTAAACAGTATAAAAAGACAGACTAACGTTCTAAGTAGTCGATTGATGACTGGGATTATGTTAGAGGCAAATGTAAAAAGACAAGTCTAACCGAGGCCCCTCAGATCATTCCAGAAAGGTTGTTATGTTCTTCTTCTTTTTTTTAATTTATTTATTTGTTTGACAGATTACAAGTAGGCAGAGAGAGAGAGAGGAGGAGGCAGGCTCCCCACTGAGCAGGGAGCCTGATGCGGGGCTCGATCCCAGGACCCTCGGACCACGACCCGAGCCGAAGGCAGAGGCTTTAATCCACTGAGCCACCCAGGTGCCCCAAGGTTGTTATGTTCCTTATCTGCCAAGTTGGACAACCCCAGAGGGGAGGAGGGGAAAGGTCAGGGAGGCAACGGGGTCAGTGCCAAAGGCGCAGGTAGGGCGTAGGCTGACTAATTGCACGTCTGAGGTCAGTGGTTAATTAAGGAGAGTGAACCTGTGCAGGCAGTGCTCCGGAGGGAGAAATTACACTGACGGGATCTTGGTTACGTAAATACTTTTGGTGCAGGGAGCAAAAGGGGAAAAGGGAACAGAACGTGTCTTGGTGGGTCTCTTCTGCACGAGAACACCTTTGGTTTTTCAGCCGTTCACACCCCCTAATAAGAGGATGCGGAGGAAAAGAGGGGGCTGCGGGCAGAGCGAAAAGAGAGGTCGGGGGGACTCAGAAATCCGTCCACCCCGCACGCAGGCCTGTTGGAGGGCGTCTGGGCAGGCGCTGGGCGGAGCCTCTGGAGCATCCTCGGAGCGGCCGCCCCGGAGCACCATGGGAAAATCCTTCCTCCCTCGGACATGGCGCCCACCTGCCCCGCGGCAGCAGCCGGGTCCGGCGCCGCGGTCCGCGGGTCGGGGCAGAAGAGCAGCTCGGGCTTCGGTCGCGGGGCGGAAGGGGGGGGCGGCGGCGGCGGCGGCGGCGGCGGCGGGGGGGGCGGGGGCGCCCGCGGGCCGGGCTGTTAGAGCCGCGGGCGCGCGGGCGGCGGCGGCGGCGGGCGGCGTGCGGCGGGGCGCGGCGGCCCCGGGGCGCAGCCGGCATGGTGTCCCAGGCGCTGCGGCTGCTCCGGCAGGGCGTGTGGGCCGCGCTCACCGGCGGCTGGTACCACGACCCGGAGCAGAGCACGTTCACCAACAGCTGCCACCTCTACCTGTGGCTGTTCCTGCTGCTGCTGCCCCTGGCCCTGCACCTGGTGAGTGGGGGGGGGGCGCGGGTCGAGCGGGAGGATGGAGGCGGGGGGGGGGGGGAGGCGGGGGGGGGGCGCGGGTCGAGCGGGAGGATGGAGGCAGGGGGGGAGAGCACCCACACCTGCGGGGCTGCCTCCTGATGGAAAGGGCGGCGGTGGTTCTTAAGGGGTGGGTCCCGCAGTATAAATGTGGTCTTGTAAGATACATGAGTCACGGGGGTGCAACGGACGGCGTGGGGCACACGGTCAATAATGTCGTGTTAACTTTGCGCGGTGACAGACGGTGGCTGGACTTTCCGTGAGGACCATTTCACAGTGTATGCAAATGTCCAGTCACTGTGTTATGCACCACAAACTCGTATCACTCTGCATGTCGGTGATCCCTCAGGTTAAAAGAAGAGAGGTGAAACGAGGGAGGTCTTCGGGAGTTTGGGACAGAGGGAAAGGGGGCCAGGGACTTCCAGGCAGGAAAAGTAGAAAGGACTTGGGGAGCTCTGGGGCTCATTAAGAATGGATGCTGGCTGTTAGGATGAGTCAGGCTGCTTGTCGCTGGGGGAGGTTGAACCTGTTTTGGAGGTGGAAAATCCTAGGCCTCCCGGCTGGTTAGCTGGCCATGAGAGTCAAAATGCAAAATGAATTGTGAAAAGCAAACCTATTTCAGTTGTGGATCTTCTCCCCCCTCCCCTCTCTTCCTGCTTTGCTTTGAGAAGGCAGGTTCAATGACCAATTACTTAACTTCCAGTTTCTATACCACTATGTAAAGGGATCTATAGAAAGATATAACAATGCATAAATCTAATGTAGTTTATGTCAAGTATTACAGTACCTAGTTGGGGCTTGACACTTGACCCTCCCCATACTTGCAGAATAACTACAGCGATGACCTTCTTGGGTAAATGAAATACACCTAGTTGAAACAGTGGTTAAGCTTATTTGAGAAGCTGTAAAGGTGAGGTGCTCCAAGTCTTATTACATGTTATGTGCCAAGAATCTAATTTTGATATGTTTCTTAAAGGACTTTATTCCTAAAATGTAATTTAATCATGTTCTCCCAGAGGAAAATCTTCAGTAAGTTTGCATAGCTGATGAATTCTAAGTGTGCCATTAGAGGCTGTCCATGGTTTGACTCGAGTTTACTCTTTCTTTATTTTTTTTTTAAGACTTTATTTATTTATTTATTTGACAGACAGAGATCACAAGTAGGCAGAGGCAGGCAGAGAGAGAGGGGGAAGTAGGCTCCCCGCTGAGCAGAGAGCCCGATACGGGGCTCGATCCCAGGACCCTGAGATCATGACCCAAGCTGAGCCGAAGGCAGAGGCTTAACCCTCTGAGCCACCCAGACGCCCCTCGTGTTTACTCTTTCTGCATTTTATCCAGAGGGTCAGAATTCTGGCTCTGAAATCAGGCTGCCTGGCTTAAATTTTGGGTTCACCTCTAACCAGTTCTGTGACCTTGGAGAAATTACTTACCTTATCTTAATTTTCATTTCCTTAGCTGTAAAATGAGAAAAATAATATTACCACATGTACAGAGCTGTTTTGGGGCTTAACTGAGACACTTTTACCCATCTGACTGGCTGTCCCAGGATTGGACTCTCAGACTTGGTTTTAATTTCTGTTTTGGTTCATAGTAGCTGTTTGGCCTGATGTTTGACCTATCCAAACCTTAGTTTTCTCAGCCTTAAAATGGGTGTGATAATGATCATATCACAGGAAAAATAAATAAATTTTCATGTAAAAGGTATGAAGACAGAAAAGCTGACCCATATAAACCTTCAATAAATGTAAGTTTCCTTCTTCTTCTATGACCTTGTTCATTATTTTTTCCTGGCCTACAGGTCTTGGTGTTTTCTCTTGGCCTAGAGGGGCAGCATAGCTGAGTGATGAGGAACACAAGGTTGGGTTCAGTCCTGGTTCTACTGCTTCCTAGTTATGTGAGCTTGAGCGAGCTTCCGCTTCCTGGTTTGTAAAGCAGGGATAAGAGTACCTCCTATAGGGCAAATATGAAGGTTGATTGGGTGAATGAATAGTTGATTGAATGAATGAAGGTACTTCTCAGTAACAGGCACATAGTGACTGTTTAATAGGAACTGGGCTTTTTTTTTTTTTTTTTTTGCCTTCTTTTCTCATCATTCACTTGCCAGAATCTGTTCATCCTACCCTGTCTCAGCTCTCCTGATTTCCATTTGGCTAAAATTAATTTCTCTTCTCTCTTCCCCTTCTATCACTCTGTATTTGCTGTTAGCACAATAGCACATTTTGATCCCTGCTTTGTACTTCGTTGTTGGAACCTGTATTTACCTCTCCTCCTAGATCAGGAGCTTTTTGAGGGCATAGGTTTTGATTTTGTTGATTCATCTTGGTTTTTCCTGTTGCATCTAGCAAAGTGCCCTGCATTTGGTTAACACTGATCTCATAGATAATAAACTGGCGGAAATAAAATCAACCTGCATCTCTCTTCCTGTTCCATCAGCGTTACATTTTCCATCTCAGTATATATTTTGAGTATTTCTGGTCGTGAAAGCAATATATATTCCACTTCTAATCGCACGTCTCGGCAACAACCACATTAGCATTTAATGTATAGTCCTACAGATCTTTTTTTGGACATATGGGCTCATTTTTAGTGTAAACTCCTTTTGAGATTTGATATATGCATATGATCAGAACCCTTAATTTCTATCTAATTATGCTTTATTGAGTAGCTTGATTTCTAACTTGTATTTGTGAATAGGAAATTGTCCTTAGTTAAGTTTCTCTTTAAGGCTATTTAAAAATAATTTTTGTGTACATCTCAAGAATTTAGCAAGTAAAAACCCAATACCTTAAACCATTTTACTCTTATGTTGGATTTTTTGGATCAAACCAGTTCTGACAAAATTTTTGTATCTTTCTGTCAGTGTCCTTTCAAGTATTACAGAATATTTTTATGGGAGTGCATTTGTTGTTATGCTACTTTTTAATATATCTTCCCAAAAATGCAAGTTAGCCTTTATGCCTCTGGTTTTCTGGTCTCTGAAAGTGACTTCAGTAATAAAAGACCCTCCTTCTCCAGGCGAGGCTTCTGTTCTCTAGGTCTTGACGTTTAAATATCTTCTGAACTTCAGTGCTTTTCTGTGATTGTTAAAATCTTTTTTGATTTGTTCTGCTTACAGGAACTTAGTCCAAAAAACTACCTGGCCGCTCATTGATAGCAAGGACTTATTTGAAGTTCTGTTATTTAAGGGGCACTGGACTTTTCTGGTTTTTGCACAATTTGAGTTTAATCATGTTTAATCAAGATGGTTCTACTGCAGGGAAAACCCACATTTAATTTAAAGGGGACTTTGAGTATGTAAATTATAACTTCATTATTAATTATTGAAGCAGACTTATCTCTGAGCCCTAGAGTTTACTTAGGCCTCATTGATAATGTGGAATAAATAAAAGATTATTTATTAGTAGTTACAAAGTATTTACATATTTTTGGGAGATGATCAACTAAAAGCATTAAGCCAATTTGGATAATTTGGAAAAGAGTTTTACTTTGATTTATTATCAGTATGATTTTCTTTTGGGCAAAATGAAAGATGCATTTGTCATTAGAGATACTTCAACTTTCACTTATTACACATGTTCTTGTCCTAATTTTTTTGAGACAGTGAACGGAAATTCATATGGAGCTTTAGAACAGTAACACCACGGGCATGATTCTGACCCCGTGTCAGTTCTGACAGCACGAGGCTCGTGTCAAAAGGCATCCCCGCTCTACCAGCTATCCATTACTTCCCTTCTGCATGCCTCAGTTTTAGCATCTGTGAAATGGGGAGTATGGGTTTCATTTTAGAGATTTAGCAACTGGAATCCAGAGGGAGTGGGTTTCTTGCCCAAGGTCATCTAGACAAGGGGGTAAAATCTGGAATTTTAGTTGAGGTCCTGTTGTAACCGAGTTCTTGGCCTTCTCACAACACTGTGCTGCCAGATTCGTACACAAGAGAGCGTGTGAACTCCCTCAAACAGTAGGTGCACATAAAGTGGCATTCTCATTGTCCTGGTGGCAGTATGATCACCCTGAGCAGACGAAGAGTTGAGTAGTGGAAAAAATGGGGTGGAAACTTGGTATTTTTCAAGACCCCTTGCTGGGCAAAATTATATTTGATTTTCACACAGAAAGCCTGTCTTTTATCTTGTGACTCTAGCTTTATGTTGTCTTTTTCTTTCTTTCTTTCTTTTTTTTTTTTTAAAGATTTTATTATTTATTTGACAGAGACAGTATGTGAGCACAGAGGCAGGGAGAGTGGGAGAGAGAGAGGTAGGCTCCTGTGCTGAGTGTTGAGCAGGGAGCCTGACGCAGGGCTTGATCCCAGGACCCTGGAATCATGACCTGAGCTAAGGCAGATGCTTAACCCACTGAGCCACCTGGGCGCCCCTCATTTTCTTTTGTTTTAGCTAGACTTGAGCTTTGTTTCCAGTTCTGCTTTTTAATTTAGTGTTAGAATCTTCCTTTGATAGGAACCACTTCATTTCCAGTTGCTGCAATTATCAAACGGGATTACCTCTCATGTGCCAGTGTAGCACTGGACAAAAAGTAACCCCTCCATGCGTGCGAACTGTTACAACTGGTCAACCACTCTGCCATTATAGTCTGTAGTCAGTTCTCCATTCGGGTACATAACCGTTTTTCCTTAGGTTTTACATTTCTTTGTACCCCTCCTTCCACTCCCACTTCTAACATCTAAGATGCCTTTGCATGAATTATGAAAAGTTGGTGTGTTCCAGAAGTGACCCTTTCCTGGCTCGGGACTTGGGGACCAGACCTCAGCCACCGTTTGACCCTATCAGTTGGAGGAAGCCTTTGTGCAAAACGCAAACTGCACAACATTACGTGGCAGGCCTGGCTGGGTCTGCTTGGTCATTGTCACCATGTTACGTGTACTTCCCATACTGCTGGCCCCCAAAGGTTACCTCTCACCCTTGTCAGTCCTAGTTTTATACATTCAATTTTTCCATAAGGAAGGCTTTTTGTGCTGTGGAATCACAGCGACCATACTATCTCTCTTTTGACTCCGAGAAGCTTGTTATCTGGTCCTTTGACTTCTGGGGGCTTATTTACTCTTATCTGACCCTTTGTATTTTTCCATAACTTACTTGCATGTCTGAGCCTCCTTCCTTCCGCCCTCCCCTGCCTCCTGCCCTCACCTGCCTGCAGCAGACAACGGTTGGAGGTGAAGCAGCTGTAACATGCAGATGCTTAAAGGCATTCTTTCCTGGCCCTGGGCCTCCGAAGAGGTGCAGATCCAAGTCTTCTAGATTTGGGCTCAACGCCATCCCATGCAGTTCTCTTTAAAATTTTGCTCTTCCATGGGGCGCCTGGGTGGCTCAGTGGGTTAAGCCTCTGCCTTCGGCTCAGGTCATGATCTCAGGGTTCTGGGATCGAGCCCCGCATCGGGCTCTCTGCTCAGGGGGAGCCTGCTCGCCTACCCCCAACCTGCCTCTCTGCCTACTTGTGATCTCTGTCTGTCAAATAAATAAGTAAAATCTTAATTTTTTTTTTTTTTTTTGCTGTTCCAGGTGGTTGTTGGGACTGTGTGTGCACAGTCTTGGCTCCGTGAGGACCTTGCTTTCCTGGGGCCAGCCCTTTCACTAGGGGTGTCCATCCATCCGTGGGGGTATCCCGGGGCAGTCATCTTCGATCTCTCCAAGGTCATAACCCCTTGGCTGATGATTGCCACCATTCTGCAGAACTCCTCCTGCTCACCCTCGTCTCCTGCGACTTAACCACATGGGTGTTGTGGGCAGGTTGCATTTTGTGTCTGTGGCAATGAAACCAGCACCTGCCTGGCCCTGGGATGTCAGCCTCTGGAGCACCGTCCAAAAATAGTGCTCTTTCCCCCTCTCTTTCTGTTCTAGTATTTCAAGTTCATGACTAATTTTCTGGTGGTTAAATTTATGTCTCCCAACCCACCCCCACTTCCCTTGGAGCTTTTTGAGATTTCTCCCGATTAGTAACTAGTTATATTTGGATGCTGCCCTCCTCAGATGTACTGTTAGTTTTTCTGATTGTGATGTCTAATACATCACAATGGGTTTTTGTTCTCTATTGTTTTTAGGGTTTTTTTGTTTGTTTGTTTGTTTTTATTTGTTTGTTTGCAGGGAAGTCGACACTTAGCAAGTGATGATTCTTTTCCTGATTTTAACCTCTTGGTCTCTCAGATGATTACTTTGCAGTTTTAACCATTTTACCCTGTCTGAATCTCTTTTCCACATCCGATGGAAGAAAAACTTGGACAATTCTTAGTGGTACTCAGATTTTCCCCTTGTTTTCTGATAAATCTTTCCCCTTTAACATTTATTGTATTATTATTATAAACTAGGCAGTAGCAACAGCTCTCCAAACACATATAGGGCGGGCCTTCTCGTCAGAGCTCTGCAGGCTCTCAGCTATCTCATTCTCACAACCCAGAGAGCCACTGCCCTGATTCCCATGTTACAGTTGATGTCATTGGCACAGAGAGGGTGGTTGACATGCATAAGGGTGCGTGGCCAGTTGTGACCTAGCCAGCGGGACAGTCCCAGCAGCCGGTGCTCGTACCAGCCAGCCAAGCCACCTAATAAGGTCATTTCACAACATGGGCATTTACGTCCTGCATGTGGGCATGAAGAGGTACAAACTCTGAAAATGTGCAAAAGACCATCTGGAGAAAAGTTAACTTCCCTCTTGTCTCTAGTATCTCATCCGAGAGGCCAGCACTGCATACGGGCTCTTGTGTGTGTTCCAAGGATATTTTATCCACAGATGGGGGAAATTTGGTGTGGGGGTACTGGGTTGAATCATAAAGCAGCCTTCTTTGTCCTCTGTTGCCCTTGTGGTTTGCTCTCGATTAAGGGTTTTTTTCCCTGCTCCCGGATAAAAGCATGCACAAGCCCCAGGACTTCAACTCACAAGTAATAAAAGTCGTAGAAATCCTTTAAGGAACAAAACACAGACTAGACTGAGATTTCAGAATGTCCCGTTCTGTATGGTGATCAAAGTTCCAACCGTTCAGACGTTTCTGCAGGCAGGACTGGGTCTAAGGATGGCACGCTGTGTCCCAGTCTCCTCCTCCCTCACATGTTGGTTGATGTTTCTGACGCCTTTAGTCTTGATGAGCTGGAAAGTTCTTTGTTGACTGGCAAAATGCTAAGCCGGCTCTGGGCTCTGGAAGTCTGGCACGTGTTCCCTGCCGCACCTCTCTGGCAAGCCCTTCCCCAGGTCCTTCGGAGACCCTGTTGTCCTTGCCAGCGCTCTGTCCCTTGCCGGACACGGTTTTTCAGAATTGGCAGTTCACCGAAGTGGCTTCTGCAGGAGTCAGACACCACTCACATTGTCCTTCTCAATCCCCTCCCAAACCGCAGGGGGAGGGGGGGACTCATAGTGAGTCTCTGAGTGGTCCCACAGCAGCCTTGCTGTCTTGATTGGGGCAGGCGCAGACATAGGGCTCACTGAATACCACTGGTCCCCTCCAAAACCCTTCACAAGTCCTCTCCCTCTGGACTATATTGCATCCTCATTTTGGGTGAGGGATTTCAGAGTGTTCTAATTCACTTTCATAACCCATTTAGAAGTTTCTAGATGTGGTTTTATCCAGAAGTTGGTTGGAATCCAATTTTTATCCAATCTTGGCATCACGTCCAAGTGAAAATTTTGTTATAAACATATGCAGTCATTCATACATACATTTTTATTTTTCTACTTTATGGAACATCTCAGACATCAGTACATAAAGAGGTACATCATTATTTTTAATGTTCACATAGTTCCATTATATGAGTAAAGGGTGATTTATTTGACCTATCTCCTATGAAGGATACTTAGATTTTCATATGACCTTTACCCTAATGTGAATATTTGGCTATTTGTATTGAGTTTCATTGAATATTTGAACATATATACATCAGTCTGGATGTGCTGGTTTGTGCTGATGTAACAAATAACCTTAAAATTTCTTTGACTTTGCCAAATTTATTTTTTATTCCATTATATGTCCAACATGATCAGTAGGGGTGGGAGGCATGGTTAGCTGGGGATCCTGCTCACTGTAGGCATATAGGAACCTAGGCTAATAGAATCTCCATTTTGGGTTGGCTAGGGGTCTTCTCCCCCTCATCCCCGCCCTGGCTGATCATTGCCAGTCACTGCGATGGAGGGAGGGAGAAAGAGAAGGTCATGCAGTCACTCTTGAAGATCCTGCCTGGAAATGGCAAATACCTCTGCACTCAGACTTCTTTTTCAGGGCAAGTTGCATGGTCACACGTAGCTCCAAAGGGAGAGGAAAGTGCAGTCATACCATGTGTCCAGGGAGGAACTGGACATAATTGTTGGGCAGCACTTATGCCTATGCCAGTAAACAAAGGGCCAGATGTTCTGATGGGTATTGGGGAAACAGCAGACAAAAGATAGATCGGTATCTCTCCTCATGAAGTCAGCACACAAAGGCGAACAGGCATAAATAAAATAATGATAGTTGTTATACGAGAAGCACAAAGTGCTGTATAGTGAAGATGGTTGACCCCGTCCTGGCTTTTGTATTTAGGGAAGGTTTCCCAGAGGAAATGACTTCTGACCTGAGACCCAACAAATGCCTACAGAGTTAGCCATCCAAAAAATGGGTAAATGGCGAGGAATTGGGATCAAATTCTCAATATAATGAGACACATGGGTGCTATTTTTTTGTTTGTTTGTTTGTTTTGTTTTCTTTTGTGTTTTTGGTCAAATTTGAAGTAGGATATTATTATTATTTTTTTTTAGTCCCTAAATTTTATCTTTGTAAGTTTCCTGTGCACAAAAAAGTGGCAAAAATAATGAATGGATATTATATGCCCTTCACTTAGATTCACCAGTTCTTTTTTTTTTTTAATATTTTATTTATTTATTTGACAGACAGAGGTCACAAGTAGGCAGAGAGGCAGGCAGAGAGAGAGGAAGGGAAGCAGGCTCCCTGCTGAGCCGAGAGCCCGATGTGGGGCTCGATCCCAGGACCCTGGGATCATGACCTGAGCCGAAGGCAGAGGCTTTAACCCACTGAGCCACCCAGGTGCCCCTAGATTCACCAGTTCTTAATAATTTGCCACATTTTTTTCCTCATTCTCTTTGTATATTTATATGTTTTTTGATTCTGCTGTATCATTTCAGAATGAGTTGCAGGCATCAGACTCTCCTGGGGTTCCCGGGTGGCTCAGTTGATTCAGCCTCTGACTCTTGATTTCAGCTCTGGTCATGGATCTCTGAGTCCTGGGATGGAGCCAGTGTTGGGCTTTGAGCTCAGTGGGGAGTTTGAGGGTTCTCTCCCGCTCCCTCTGCCCTTTCCCTGACTGCGCACACACTCTCTACCTCTCTTAAATAAATGAATAAAGAAAATATTTCTTTAAAAGAGGACACTTTCTCCCTAAAAATGTCAGCAGGTATGTCTTAAGGAGAAAGACATTCTCCCACATAATTATCATGTGCAAAAGAAGTTTTATTGATCTAATGTTGTCTAATATATAATTCCCGTCCAGTTATCTATTTCCCCAATAATGCCCTACATAGCCGGAGGTTGGTTTGTTTTTTTTTTCCTTTGTTTATTTGTTTTGTTTTGTTTTTCTGGATTCAGGATTTAATCAAGCGTTTTAATCAAGGGTCATACATTGCTTCTAGTTGTCATGTCTCTAAATTGCATTGTATTCTAGAATGAGTTCTTCAAACCTTTCTGTTTTCTTTCGTGATATCAAAAGATGTTTTGCAGACTGTTCCTTAATTTGGATATTTTGGATCATTTCCTTGAGATTAGAGGAGTGATTATGCTTTCTTTGGCATGAAATCTGCCTAAATAATATGCCCTTGTCGTGCGTAACACCACAGACATGTGATATCATCTTCTGACTGTTAGTGCTGGTCAGTCTGGTCACTAGTTAAGGGGGTGTAACCTACATTAATCTATTATAAAGGTACCTATTTGTTCTTTTGTATTTGATAAGTAATCTGTGAGGAGAAATCGAGAGGCGGTATGTATTATTGTATTCACCCAAATCTTTCACTCAATGGTGGCAACATGCATTGATTCTTGCCTAAAATAATTATTGCAACAGTGGTTGCAAAATAGTGATTTTCTATTTATTGATTTTCTTCTGTAAAGAAAAGCTTTCCCTTTCCCCCCGTCCCGGTAGTTTTGTTGTGCTTGGTAGAGCTCCTAGACTCATGTTTTTTTAATTCAATGGGTTAAAATCTGTTCCTATGATCATTCTTTTTGATACTCAAATTACACATAATTTGACAAGTGGGACTTTCTTGCAGCAGTTTCTGCAAACTTCGGGTATGTCCCCAGCAGGTTCTGAGTATTTTCTTGCTTTCTGGCCCAGCAAGATAGCCAGGCTTAGCTTAGACTTTTGCCATCCCAGCTCTGGGAAAATTAGCTATTTTTCTGAGGAGCCTGGATCATTTTAGTGGGCAATGGCATTTGGAAACCAAGATTGAGGGCAGCAGTAGTTGTGTTCATTACTACTGGATTGTCTTTACTTTGGGATCTTTTAGTAGACAGAGCTGAGGGAGCTTATCTGTCTGTCTATCCATCTATCTATCTCTGTATCCACCTATCTATTGAGACTTTATTCTGAAACCTTTAATCTGATACAAGTCAAAGGATTCTTCCTCTCCTTTACTCCTTACACATTTGTACTTTTTCCCACAAGGAGAACTCAAGTTGCCAAAAATATAATTTTTTTTAGTCTCGAAATATTCATAGGACATACTACTCCCATACCACTATGAAAATAAAATCTTTCAGTAAAGTGCAAAATTGCTTTGAGTTTTTAATTGTTATTATTGAAGAATACACCAGTAGTGTGTTATGAGCGTGTTGTGTTCTAAAGTTATTTGGATGGGTGACTCAGTAGGTTAAGTCTGACTCAGGCTCAGGTCATGATCTCAGGGTCTTGGGATCCAGTCAAGTGTTGGGCTCCCACTCAGTGGGGAGTCGGCTTGTCCCTCTGCCCCTCCCCCTGCTCACGCACGTGCCTGTGTGCATGTGGTCACTCTCTCAAACAAATAGAGTCTTTAAAAAAATAAAGTTAGTTGGATTAATTATTTGAAAAAAATTTTTAAATTGGGATTTAAAATTGTCTTAGTTTCAGGTATACCACATAATGATTTGATATTTGTATGGGATTCATTCTTTATCTATATTTGGTTTGTTTTCGTAGGTACATTGTCAGTTTGATGTATGTTTAGGTCCGTCTGTGGGTTTATAATTTTAGTGTTTTCCCTTCATCCTTGTTGATTTAATAATTTTTGTAAGTATAAAACCTTAACGTGGTTCAGAAAACACATTTGAAAGATATGTTGTTTTACTTTATAAAACATTTTCTCTGGCTGCTGGGTGGAAAGTAGATTAGAGAAAGAGCAGAAATAAAGGGGGACGTTCAGAGGCTTTTTTAGTGGCCCAGCCAAGAGACGGTGGTGGCGTTAAGAGGGAGGCACTTGAATGTATTTTCATAAGATTTAGTGATACGTTAGTTTTGGGGGTGGAAGAGTGGAGATGAGGGAGGAGTCAAGGTTATCTGGTTTGAGCAGCAGCTGTATGAGCTACCATTGTCTATGATGGGAGAGGTAGGAGAGGACAGTGGGTGGGAAGAACAGGGAAACCAAACATCTGATTTTATACGTACCAATTTGGAGTTTCCTTCTAGATATCAAAGTGGAGATGTTGAACAGATAGTCAGATAGTCAGATATAGAGGTTGAGTAGATAGTCAGATGTAGGAGGCAAGAGTAGCTAGAGGTAAGAATTTGAAAATCAGCCATGTAGAGCTTCTATTTACTGTCAAGAGACTGAGTGAGAGCTCCTAGAGAAGGTGTGTAGAAGGAGGGAAGATGTGATGTGCAACTCTACCTTTCTCTGCAGGCAATAAACACATCTGTCCTGTTGTTCCCTGCTTCTTCTCAAAACACTGTATCTGAATTTATTATTCCGTGGTATTGATGAACGATGCATAGATGATGGTGATGGTGATGGTGACGAGTAATACTAACGTTTGGGAGCTTATTACATTTCAGAAGGTGCGGTCCGAGGAGCTCTCTTTGTAGACGTAGGGCAAACAGGTGGTATGGGTGAGTCAAGGAAAAGACTGGAGACCACGGCATCTCGCGTTAAGTGTTTTCCTTTACGGACATTGACAAGAATATTCTCAGTGGCGTGCTGGGGAGTTGAAGCCAGATTGCTGTGTGTTTAAGAGGCGATGGGAGGTGAAGGAATGCAGACAGCTGGTAAGGATGGTTCTTTCATGTGGGGAGCAGAGAAATGGCACAATATCTGGGGAGAAGTTTGGATTCAAGAGAGGCTTATCCCTCCACCAACTCTGCAGGAGGGCGGGGATGCAATCTGACTTCTCCTCTGCTGCTGGTGTGGTGCTTTATACACACTCTCTCTTTCCACTAATGGAATCTAACTTGGTAAGAAAAGACATAGTTTTGATAGTGCATATACAGTTTGTGGTCAGACTTGTTTCAATATACTCACCGCAACGTTGCAGCCAGGATCCGGATGATTAAAAATGGGGCTTGAAAACCCTGGCGTTATTCTTTGTGTTGGATTTCCTTGAAGTTCAGATTTGCTGTTGTTTCCAAGATAATCTTTGTTTAATTATTTATGTGACAATTACGTGTTTTTTGGTGGCATTTGTGTAATAATTATATACTTTTCCCACATCATGGGGAACTTGTACTTTAAGAAGACCATTGGATCAAATGAAAATAATTTTAACTCTTTTATTGATATTGATTGATCTTAAATATGGAAGTTTTAGATTGTGAGGGACCTGAGTAATTTTTTTTTATATTGGATCCTGTGGATGATTTAGTTCCTTCCCTCAAAATCTTTACCATCTCAAAAGAAAATCAAGAGAACCAGTGCTTATTTGCCTTTGGTCCTCCTCATCTTTTAATAACATCTTCTTCCTTTCAAGATGGCAATTAGATTCTAGATAATCAGGGGAGAATAACAATCCCTGACTATAGGAAATATCCCTGACACAAATATTTTCTCTAGAAAACAACTGTCTTGGCTTATTTCATAATTATTTTTTGATTGATATAATATTATAAATATAGATATTATATATTATAATAGTATATAAATGATATGTATATTATAATAATATATTATAATATAATACAATACAATAATAATATTGATTATTATTAACACTACTCACTGTCTATACAGACAATAAAAACATTTGCTCTATTGAAACAATGTTGAAACATTGCTATCATGAAACATCTTTTTTTTAAAAAAGATTTTATTTATTTATTTGACAGAGAGATCACAAGTAGGCAGAGAGGCAGGCAGAGAGAGAGGGGGAAGCAGGCTCCCTGCTGAGCAGAGAGCCCAATGCGGGACTCGATCCCAGGACCCTGGGATCATGACCTGAGCCGAAGGCAGAGGCTTAGCCCACTGAACCACCCAGGTGCCCCTATTGTGAAACATCTTATCTGAACTTTTTATTCCATGGTTTGATTAATGATGCATAGATAAGGATGATGATGGTGGTGATGATAAGTGACACTAACGTTTGAGTGCTTATTACATTTTGGAAAACATATGAATAAAATAATTAACAACCTGTTAAGAACTATTATTCCCATCTCACAGAAGAGACAGATTTACAGAGGCTAAATAACTTCCCCAAGTTGCAAAATTGTGAAAATGAGAAAAATTTAAAACATAGAGACATACATTACTATAATAAATATTGATTTATTTACTAATATTTTTGAGTAACTATTTGCTGGATACCAGGCTGCGTGTTGGGAGTATAGTGGAGAACAAGTTGGATCTGGCTGTTGTCCTCATGGAACTTATTTCCCTTGCATGACTCTTAGGAATAAGTAAGAATTAGTAAAGAAAATATAAACACCTTGAAAAGGGACATAAACAGAGAGTTGGCACAGGGAAATAGACATAGGTACATGGACATATAACCCATAAGCATGTGAATGATTATTTTACTAATAATCCAAGGAGTACATATTAAAATAATGTGATTTTGGCATGTCTAGATAGCAGAGATTTAAAAGAGAACACCTAATGCACTTTAAAAATAATTAATTAATTAATTCTTTTAGAAAGAGAGAGAGAGAGAGACCACGCACGAGTGGGCGGACGGCCAGAGAGAGAGAGAGAGAGAATCTCAAGCAGACTCCCTGCTGAGGGCAGAGCCTGATGTGGGACTTGATCTCAAGCTCCTGAGATCATGACCTGAGCTGAAATCATGAGTCGGTGAAGCCCCCAAGCATCCCCACTTAATGTATTTTAAGTAAATAGCCATTCTCAAGAATTTAGAGGCATGTGTGTCCAAGGTGAGTCACCGAAGCACTATTTGTTATAGCAAAAGACTAGACACAGATCTCTCTTGAGACGGAGCTGGTTGATGAATCCTGGTATGTGCACATGGCAGAGTGCTGTGCGGTTAGAAGAATGTGGTTGAGGAAGTAGGCTGCTGTAGAAACAATCTCCAGGACCCACTCTTGTGGGGAAAAGAAAAAAAAAAAGCAGAAGCCATGTGTAGACTGGAAAGGAGGAGGGAAATACGAAGCATGTAGGCAGCTGCTTCTGTTCCACGTAAGCACGTAAGCATAGAAGAAGACACAACAAATGGATACGTTTTAAAAAACTGATAAAAAATAAGCTGGGGGAAAGAATGGGGGAAGGCAACAGAGCGAGCAACAAGAAATGAACTTGTTTCCTAATTTGGTGGCTCACTCAAAAAATATTTTAAATGACTTTAAACAAAGACCTTCTGGGGAGCCTGCGTGGCTCAGTCGGTTAAGGGTTTGCCTTCGGCTCAGGTCATGAACTCAGGTCCTGGGATCGAGCCCCGCGTGGGGCTCTCTGCTCAGCGGGGAGCCTGCTTCTCCCCTCCCTCTGCCCTTCACTCCCGCTCATGCTCTTTCTCTTGATCCGCTGTCTCTCTCTCTCAAATAAATAAATAAAATCGTTAAGAAAATAAACACAGAGCTTCAAGGCCTAGGGGTATAATCTAAAGACAAAACAACTACAAAGAAATCTTAAATTGACTTTAGTTTTCTTACTGCCCTCAATAAAATTTATATTATTATTTTGAAATCTTATTATACATATATATGTGTGTATATATATATATATATATATATATATATAAAGGAGGAATCATGATTTTGACAATGAAAGGAAGCATATAAAACAAATCCCAGAAGTTACATAGATCCTTGTAATCTTTTATTTGAACTGGAAATACCCAACTGAAATCATGATTTATTTTTTTTCCTTGAAGAATATGTATTTTGTGGGGCACCTGGGTGGCTCAGTGGGTTAAAGCCTCTGCCTTCAGCTCAGGTCATGATCTCAGGGTCCTGGGATTGAGCCCTGCATTGGGCTCTCTGCTCAGCAGGGGGCCTGCTTCCCCCCACCCCCGCCTGCCTCTCTGCCTACTTGTAATCTCTGTCTGTCCAACAATAAAAAAAAAAAAAAGAATAAGTATTTTTTTAGCTCTATTAAAACACTTAAAGCAACAATAACTCAATAAGAATGTGCAAATCCCACACTCAGATTCTGGGCTCTAAATGCCATTTCCTTCCAGAAGGAACAAAGGCTCTTTGGAGAAACGGCCCATCCCAGGTCTGGGCCAGAAAACATAGAAGAGGAGTTCAAAGTCAAAGAAGCTATTGGAAAATACTGAAGTTATGTTAAAAGGCTATGGGGGCAAATTTGTAGGTTCCCATCCAAGATGAGTCCATTTGAGCACCCATGGTATGTATTTAGGAGTAGGATGACCCTATTGGAGGACCAGACATTAGTGATGGAATATGGAAGCGATGTAGGATGCTAAAAGGCTCATCTCTACTACCTCGATCAATTTCTCTGTTAGCAAGACTTGCTCCCGGACCTGCAGCTGGGCTGTGGTTGGCTCCAGAATGGAACAGAGTGGGGGGTGTCCGTGTGTCCAGCTGCAGATGAATGGGGAAACAGGGATAACACCAAAGAAAAGGCATACAATCCTATTCGTGTCCCTTGGTTGTCAGAAAACCTCCAGTTCTTCGATATCTCCACTCCTTCTCACAGAAGTGTGCCCCATACTCCCACCACCAGGCACAATCCTTTAAGAATTCTTTCTGACTCATGAGATGGGGGCCCATGTCCCCCTTTCCATCGTGGGAGTAAGCTGCTTCTCACGGTCCTGGTCTCCTTCATGTGCTCTCTCTGCTGCAGGATTCTTTCTCCCTCCACACACCCTATACTAGTCATCTCAGGGGGATCTTAAGGCAGCCCGGGGTAGAAGCCCCAGCACCTTACCATGAGTCAGCTACTTCTCGTGACTTCTCCCAGCACTTGGCTTTGTCAGCTTCCTGAGGAAAGCACAGTTTGTCCTTGCCTTCGTTTGGGAGCCTTGAACATGAGGGAGACCAGGGCCTGGCATAACTGCTGAAGCCAAGAAAGGGCACGGTGCTGACTGGGTCCGGCACTGCAGGATGTCCGAAGAGAGACGCAGTCCTTGCATTCAAGGAATTTATAAAGACTGGGAAGGAGAATGCATAAAAGCGAGATAACCTTCTGTGAGTGGCACAAATAATAGCTGATTTGGAAATCAGAGTGCCTAGCACACAGTGTACGCTAAACCATTCACTAACCAACTGATCAATAAAGAATGGTAAACGTAACCAGTGGTGTTGCAAAGAAGGGTATATTCTGCATTCCTCCTCCTGCACTTGTCATTCCTTGCATCTCTGTGTTCTCTGTGTGGCTCCATTTCCCCCTTTTTTCTTCAATTCAGCTCTGCAGTTCATTATCTTCTCTCTCCCTTGAGAGTCAGGCCACTCTGATAGCTTTGCCTGTTGGGACTGTGCTCATGGAACATGCCCGGCGCCCGCCCTTCCCTACACTCCTGCTCTGTGTCTTGTGTTACCATTTTCCGGCATCATGGTCAAAGCCCACCTTCCCTGTGAAGCCCTTGACAACAGCTCCCCCTTCTCTAAGATTTCCTCCACCGCCCACTACCCCTCAGGTAGGACAGTTGACTTGAGCGAGCCCGTCAGTTGTGTGCCAGTCTGTTTCATTTGTATGCCCCTTATGCATGTTCGTCTCATCTCACCATCTAGGCAGTTTACTCTTTGAGGCCAGGTTGGTCTGGGGTTTTGCGTTCAGTGGAGGTCCCCAGAGCACACCCTTGTTATGCAATGATGGAATGCCTAGAGGCTCGAGGGGGCCTTGCTGTGAAAAGGTTTGGAAGGATTCTGAGTGGTGCTGCAGAGTCGAGTGTTGATGTTTGCACAGGGCAGTGATGTGGTTAAAATGGTGCTCGGGAGGGACTTCCTGGTGGACTGGGGAGCAGAGGAAGGGAGAGGAGCCAGCCAGCCCCTAGGGGCCTCCCCGCAGGGCTGCTGCAGGCCTGAAGGGGCCCAGCAGCAGGCAGGCCTCCGGCTCTTCCTGAATTCTCCTCTTCATCTCACTCCTTTCTCTTCCCGCCTCTCCCCAGGGCTCAGCTCCGCAGAGCTCCCCATCTCTGAGGCCGCCTTAAAGATTTTACAGCTGTCCCCATGGCCTGAAATCTCCCCCACTCGCCTCTCCAAGTCACCTCTAGTTCATTTTTCAGTGCTCAAGTTAAATGCCAGTTTCATACAGGACTGTTCCCTGGTACTCCAAACTAGGCTAGGTCCCCTTGTTGGACAAAAGTAAATTAATTTTGTAATTAGCTGTCATTAGTCTGTGCTATCCCAGAGGCTCCTTGAAGACACACATTTGCATGTTTTGTCCACGGCTCCCTCCCCCGCGCCAGACGCAGCACCTGGCTCGGAGTGCGTATTCAGCACGGACCTGTGAGAGCCTGAGAGAATAGGGAGGCGGCTTGGCCCCTTCTGTGGTCCAGCTCACTCCGCGGGGGCTTTTATTTCTAGCTTGCTCTGGGCAGAGGACACTTGAGTGGATGCAGTTGGATCTTGAAGAGGTCTTCTGGGGGGATCAACAGACATTCCGAGGAGCTGGTCCCGCTGAGTGGCTGTCTTCAGGCAGAAGGAGCTCATGTGTTCTTATTTCCCAGGTGGAAAATGCCATACATAATCTCGAGTGCTATAAAATAATAATTACTTTAAAAATTGTAAGACACACATAACTTTAAATTTACCACCTTTATCGTTTTTTTTTTTTTTTAAGATTTTATTTATTCGTTTGAGAGGGAGAGAGCATGAGCAGGGAGGGGCGGTGGTGGGGGGAGATGCAGAGGGTGGGGGAGAAGCAGACCCCCTGCTGAGCAGGGAGCCCAGTGTATCCAGGACCCCGGGATCACGACCTGAGCCGAAGGCAGACG
The DNA here is from genome assembly GCF_963455335.1 of Martes martes. Classification (NCBI taxonomy): domain Eukaryota; kingdom Metazoa; phylum Chordata; class Mammalia; order Carnivora; family Mustelidae; genus Martes; species Martes martes. The sequence continues at coordinate 83,947,059 of NC_137902.1, read as the reverse complement.
CTTAAGCGACTGAGCCACCCAGGCGCCCCGACCGTCTTTATCATTTCTGAGTGTACAGTTCAGTCGTGTTAAGCATATTCACACGGTTGTGCAACCAGTCTCCAAAACGTTTTCATCTTGCAAAACCGAAACTCTGTGTTCCTTAAACAACTCCCTCATCCCCTCTGCTGAGTCCCCGGTAACCACCATGTGACTTTCCCTTCTATGAATCTGATCGCTGCGAAGCTGTTGTTTAAGTCTAATCACGGAGTACTGGGGGGCTTTTCGTGATTGGCTTATTTCCCTTAGCGTAATGTCCCCAAGATTCATCTGTGTTGTAGCATATATCAGAATTTCCTTCCTTTTTGAGGCCGAATTGCACTGTATATATACGCCGTATTTTGTTTATTCATCTTCAGAGGGACACTGGATTGCTTCGCCTCTTACTGTTGAGAATAATGCTGCTATGAACATGTGTGCACGGAAGTCTCCGGGAGACCTTGCTTTCACTTCTTTTGGGTTGAAGTGGGAGCTGGATCGTATGGTTATCCTATTTTTAATTTTTGGAGGAACTGCCATACTGTTTTCCATAAATAAGAACTTTTTAAAATAAAAAAGAAATGTGACAACTTTGCCATATGGTAGCTCCTTCCCAGTCGTCACCTTACAAGATCATTCATTTATTCCAACAGTGCTGCCATTGATGTCGGTGGCTTCAGTTGTTTCTTTTAGGGATGTCTTTGGAGTTTCTGATGCTGATGTAAGAGAGCAAAGATAATAGTTTATATAGATTGTACTTTGCAGGTTTTGCAGTGATTTTGTGGAAAATCAGAGTTTGTGTTGCACAGGGGGCATCCACACGGATGATTTCATTAAACTCCCCAAGTAAGTCAACCTCTGTCTGGTCTCCCCGTGGCTAGTGCCGTTCCTCCAACCAGCCTGCCATGCACTCTGAAGGCCTTGTAGACTACCGGCGGCACCTTTTGGCTTCCATGCTTAAACAGTCTTCTACGCTCTTTCTTCATGGTAGTGATGGAATTCCAGGCATGTGGTGTGTGAGACTGTGTGTTATCGCTCCGTTCTCACTGGGGTGCCCCATGTGTCTTATTCTGGAACGCGTGCCTTCCTGGAAGGCTCTGTGCTTCCGCACGGTGTGCCTTCTGCCTACCTTGTCTCAGGGTCCTTCACGTTCTCACAGATGACCACTTACTCTGGAATCATCTCCTTGGCCTCTTACCCCCACCTCTTAGTCTGAGTTAGATGCCCCTCATTGGACCAGAATGACACACTTGCTGCTCTGACTTGTAATTGTCTCCTCATCTATCCTGATTTTGAACTCTGTGAGTACAGGGACTACGTTTTTTTAATCTCTGTGTTTGGTACAAGGTAGTCACATATACACTGATGGGCTAAGTAGTGGTTTTCAGTGAGAGTTTTCATCTCTGTACCCCCTCCAGGGACAGTTGGCGATGTGTGGAGACGATCTGGGCTGCCCACTGGAGGGGTTGCTACTGTTGCCTGGTGTGTCCAGGCCAGGGATGCCGCTACATTCTCGGGTGCCCAGGATAGCTCCCACAACAGAGACCTGCTCAGCCCGAGATGTCAATAGTACCGGGGTTGAGTAGCCATAGGCTGAGAGAATGAGGTGGGTCATTGTAGGTTATCAGGGGGTGAAGCCCATGGCTCCAGTGGCCCTCAGTGCAGCGTGATAACATCTACTCCCTATGTTACAGTTAAGTAGGCACAATGGTTCTAGATTGGGAGAAGTAACTGCCCTCGAGAAGCATTGGCAGTTTTTGTAAGGAGCATTTTGAGGTTCATCTCAATGATTTTATCACAGTAGCATTTCAAGTAAATGTCCCAGTAGCATCTAAAGAGCGGGGTCCAGACATGCTGAGCATGTTGCGTGATGAGAAATTGCTGGACCTCAAATGCCAGTAGAACTTCCATTCGATGGAAAGACACCATTGCACAGGAAGGAGCAGAAGCCCACGGGGCGGTCCTTGGTAGCTCTGGGTTATGGAAGAATCAAACGGAAGACACTTGCCATTGAGTAGAAGGAAAGGATTCTGAGACGTACCAATGTCCAGTTTCTGCCTAGCATGCTGAAAAGCAGGCAGAGCGAGGGAAGGTGTGCACACTGCAGGTGGGCTTGGGGCCAGTGCAGGGATCCCTTCTAGCTCAGCCTCTCACCTGGAGCTGTGAACCACCCCCCCTTCTGTGCTGCAGTCAACATCGTGGCTTCTGCGTGTTTGTGAAGCAGAGGGTGTAAAGAAAAAGTTTATAAATTCAATTCATTTTTGTCTTGCCATTCCCTTTAAAAAGCAGCATTGCTGGTTGATTTTAATCTTTTCATATAATGGATTTCAAAGACTATTGCTTAAGAATTAAGAAATACAATATTTTGATTCATTACATTTAAATATTAACTGAAACATTTGAAATTTCATGACACTAAACATTTTCTCCGTCATTTGGGTTTTGAGAGTACTTAAAAACACAAAGGAATCTGAAATTCCTTATGAAAAATGAATGTGTAAGTTTAGATTTATCTATCAAATAGGGAATTAATCAGGTGTGGTTTATATTTTAAATTATATAAATTTTATATAAAATTTTATATTTTTAATTATATAAATTTATATTTAATAGTAATATGATAAGCAATCATATTACTAAAGTCTCATTGTAAATTTGAAATCACACTTTTCTTTCTATTGGGAAACACATACCATTGATACTCAGTGACATTCAAACTCACTATCTGTAGAGATTCCTGGTTGGGCTTCTCACTGCCTCGAGACTGACATCCCTTTGTCTTTAGTGAGTTTACTGACGGTTCAACCTATTTAGCTCAGTGCACCTTCAACATGGAAATGAAGTGTCTGCTCTTAAACTGTGACCATCTGAAACGGAAAAGACAACACGCATGTAGATTTCTTGACTGTCCTGGGCATCCATTGACTAAGCCGTCCACCATACACGTTCTTCACGAGAAGAGGAGAGAGAGAAAGGAGTCGGAAATTGCAGGCACCAGCTTTCTACATGGTTTGCGCAGCACTCAGGCCACAGAGATTCTCCTCTGCATGCCCCTCCAGTCTGCCTCTGCAGCCTTTGGTTTTCCCCTTACCGGTCCCTGCAGCACTGCCTTGTCACTGCCGTGGTGAATGTCAAACCCTTGCCACTTCCATACCCAGCATTTCCCTCGTACAAGCTGCACACAAAGGAGGCAGCCCAGGAGCTCAGAGAAACCAGAGCAGATCAGAAAAACCGACAGACAGGCCCCGAAGCAGTCAAGTGGCAGCCCCAAGAGCACGCGTGACGTTCTCCTTTTTGTGCATGTTCCTTGGCAAGATAGAGGACCGCCAGGCTGTCTTTTGAGAACCAGTCAGACTTCTGGATTCTACTCACGTCACCATTTTTCAGCAAGCATTTTGTTTGCAAGGCTGGCCTACTTCTGAGGGTGCTGCATGGAGGGCCCCTCCCCACCCCGGTATCCTGTCAGGAGTTTCCGACACCCACGTGCCTTCTCACACGTCTGCCTTCCAGAGCTCTCGTCCGCATTCTCAGTATCCACAGGACTGCTCAGCTCATTCTGGTTTCAAGATAAAATCCCAAGTTCCAGATTTTTCCAAGATAGTATTAAATGCGTTTCTTGTTGTTTTTTCATAATGGAATGTCACGAGATAGGTAATGAACTGTTATTTAGGATGTGAAAACCTGTCTGTCCCTTCATGTATAGAAATGCGGAGAAATGATTGTACTTCTCTGTCCCGTGGTCTGATTTTCCCTCTTCCAAGGGGGTTACGATTGACTTCAGTAGGACTCAAAAATCCTACCTGAGTGAAGCTGTTGGAACTACTGTCTTGACACAACACTCCCCATGTGTCTATTGAGTGACTGGATGGATGGATGGATGGATGAGGAATGGATGGTTGGATGGCCAAAGCTCTTCTCTCCTAGTCTGACAAAATGGATGAACAAGAGGGAGCTCTAGTCTGACAAAACGGATGAACAAGAGGGAGCTCTCTCTTAGCTCTGAAGCAGAGAAGACAACTCAGTTGTTCAGTGTGCCCTGTCTTTTTAGAATAACCTAGAATCTTCTAATAGTCGAGAGCTGCTTAGGCTCCCAGAAACATGAAGAAGGGGGTTCTTTCCCGGAGAGCACAGATCCCCACATGGGGCATTTGCTCACAACCAGAGGGAGCACGCTGGCCCACCGAGAACCATCCAAGCACATGGCGGATGCGTGTCAGAGACAGCTCACTATGTTTAGCGCATTAATGCCTAATTCATTAGGCCACATACTCTGAGTAAAGACATTTTCTAAATTACTTGAAGCTTAACCTAAAAGCAGGAAAATTCAATTTACTTTAACCGCATTGATAGTTTTACAATTTCCTGCCTTCTCTGATACGATATTGAATGTCATTGAACATTCTCTTTCTACTCCTGGATGGCTTATTACGTTTTTGTAGTGATGTCCTCAGGGAATGACTGGGACATGCTTGTGCCTCAGAAAATGACCACACAAGTGACTTGCTTTTTCATGGTTTTTTTTTTTTTTTTTGTACTTTCCCAACACTATTTTACACAGTCATTTAGCATGTCTTGTTACATTATTGTGGTCACTTGTACTCATTCCTCATTTCCCCTTCTAATTTCCGCGGTGGGCTAGGATACCATTAGGCATCTAATGTGCCACATAAATAAATTATGCCTAGAGTAAGAGCACAAAGCTTCCAACTGTTGCTCTGAGTGACTACCCTTCCAGTCAAGGTCATAACCTTTGTGCATAGACTTGGCAGTCCAATCAATAGCTCCTCTTTTTTTCTGAGCCACTCGAGGGAGATAATAGTCAAGGAGATGGAGTTCAGGTATCACCCTTATTGCAAATTAAGCTATTATTGGGAAATGTGTTATATCTGCAGGTAGGTAGACTTCCTAATTGTGAGCCCTAGAGTCATGGAGCCTCATCTAGCTGTTCAGGGGCCGTGTGGGAAGCATTGAGCCTCTTTGACTTAGAACTGGTGCTGGAACCTTGTACTATGGAGAGACACCACCCAGACACACACCTCCTCCAGCAGGGCTGGGTCGCGAGACAGAGGGGACAGCATGCCTGGTTCCTGCTCCCTACAATGCTGGACAGGAATCACCGAGGAAGGAGCTAGAAGCACAAAGAGGCCAGCGTGTAGAGGGAAGAGTTCCCTTTCCTGGAAACCGTAGGAGTGGAGAGGAGTTTCTCTGGAACAGTGATGTGTTTTGACTGCCCAGAAGACATTAAACATTTTTTTCTTTTGGGTCCTTGGTTCTCCATCAGGTCATGGACGTGGCTAGGTAAGTAACTTCTATGTGAGAGGAGATACATGTACTTATCAGCGTGGAAGTGTGACTCATTTATGCTCCGGCTTCCTCCTTTTTTTTTTTAAGATGAAAAAATCATTTCCAGAATTCTGCAAAATTAGTTTGTGGAAGTACATGGATGAGGTTCCTTTATGAAATAGGCATCGGTAAAGTTTGAACCCCCAAGAGCGCCCTTCTTTATGTCTGCAGATGGAATCCCTCAGAAGTGGTTTATCCTCACTGGGCACCAGCATTATTTATGGGTAGTACTCGCTTAGCCAGATTATTGATCTCTCCAGGCCACTCAAGAGATGGCCAGTAATAAGCCATTAACCTGCAGTGAAAAACCAGAGTGGTATAAAATGGCACAGCTACTACGGAGAATGGCATGGAGATTCCTCCAAAAATTAAACATAGATTTGCTGCTTGGTTCAGCACTTCCACTTCTGGATATATATCCAAAAGGATTAAAAGCAGGGTCTTCAAGAGGTATTTGCACACCCATATTCAGAGCAGCCCTATTCACAGTAACGGAGGGGTGGAAACAAGCCAAGTGTCCATCAACGGATGAATGGATAAGCAAAATGTGTAATGAATGAGCACAATATTGTTCAGCCCTATAAAGGAAAGAAATTCTGACCCATGCTGCAATAATGGCTGAACCCTGAGGACATTATGCAAAGGGAAATGATCCGGTCACAAAAGGACAAATAGTGCATGATTCCAATGACATAAGGTACCTAGAAGAGTCAAATCCGTAGAGACAGGAAATAGAATGTGGGTTGCCAGGGTTGGGGGAGGAGGAGATGGGGAGTTACCATTGAATGGGTATAAACTTGCAGCCTGGACAGATGGAGAAGTTCCAGAGACGGATGAGGGGCGATGGCTGCACAATGACGTGAATGCACTGAATGTCACCGACCTGTGCACTTGAGGGTAAATTTTAGGTTATATATATTTTACCACAACAAATTAAAAAAAAAAAGAGTGGGTACGCCCTATGAGAGAGCCTGATCTGTGAACCTCAAGGAGCAGAGGTAGGTTCCATCTGGGAGAACTGCACGTGGTCTGGGTGTCCATGAAGACAGATTCTTCTAGATGGCGCCAAATCCCAAGAAGTCCAGTTCTGTGAGCCGTGCAAGTATATTTGTAATTGCTTTGTTCGTAACAGCATATTGTTTGTCATGACATTTTGTCAGGATATTTTGGTAAAATGCATTGTTATACTACTAGACAATCTTAATAATGTGTCAGAGAACAACACACAACTTTTCTTTGGCCAAGGATATAATTGTGAAAAATATTGCCTCCTATTAATTAGAAGTGTTAAAACGATAAATTCATTGAAACAAAGAAAAAAATTAAGATTTCCCTGAAACAAATAAACCTCTATTCAAAATCTGAATCAACCTGATATGGAGGGGGGGTTGGAATCTTTGATAGAAATTAAAAGCCAATTAAAAACTGCTCATCCATGACACATTTATTCCTAAATCCTCTTCCTCTCCTTGCATTCATACTTATAAGGACAGAAAATCCTAGGAGTTGGGGATCTTTTGTTGACTGAGCATAATGATGTCAGAAGTAAAATGGCCTTGAAAGTAATTTTCAGTGGTGTCCCTGGAAGTGTACAATTGGAGGAGCCTGAGCAGAGCTTAATTACATGACATTAAAAAGGGATATTTGGTGTAGTGATCTGAAGAGGCATGTACACCCCAATGTTTACAGCAGCAATGTCCACAACAGCCAAACTATGGAAAGAGCCTAGATGTCCATCAACAGATGAATGGATAAAGAATATGTGGTTTATATATACCATGGAATACTATGCAGACATCAAAAACCCCACCAAGCCTTGCCATTTGGAACAACGTGGATGGAAGTAGAGGGTATTATGCTAAGCAAAATAAGTCAATCAGAGAAAGACAATTATCATATGATCTCACTGATACGAGGAATTTGAGAAGCAAGACAGAGGATCGTAGGGGAAGGGAAGGGAAAAAATGAAACAAGACAAAACCAGAGAGGTAGACAAACCATAAAAGACTTAATCTCAGGAAACAAACTGAGGGTTGCTGGGGAGTGGGAGGGATGGGGAGGCTGGGTGATGGACACTGGGGACGGTATGTGCTATGGTGAGTGCTATGCATTGTGTAAGACTGATGAATCACAGACCTGTACCCCTGAACAAATAATGCATTATATGTTAATTTAAAAAAAAAGGTAAGAAAAAAAAGGGATATTTGGGAAGATTCTAGATTCTGTTTGCAAGGTCTTCTGAAGGGAGAGGTGTTAAAGGAGGTTAGGGAATTTGGGGAAGGAATAAGGTGCCGTCTCTAGCATGTTGTAAAACTTTTCCTCTCTCCCTGTAAATTTTCAGTAAAATCACTGTCTTTCATTATGGCCTGGTGAGGTCTATGGGCTTTTGGGGAGGTGACAAAGTGCCAGTGGTTCTTTGTAAAGAATGCATCAAGGGCCTTTTCTCACCTGGGTTGCAAACTGGATACTGAACCTCATTGTGACTTCTTACCTTCTCTTAATTTCGACGCTACCAAGCCGGGGCTGCCTCTGTATTTGTGAGGGTAAACTGGAAAGTACCTCTTCTTACTGTGGCAAGACAGTGTCTTTCCAAATGAATTATCCCAATGTCCGTGTGTAATCTTTTTTCTCTCACCTTCCCTAGCCTTCTCTTCCTAATACCTGAGGGCTTTTTACCCCACTTATTTCTAATCTAGTTTGAATGGACGCTTCCTTATGGCAATGGAACCCCCTGTGTTGGGTTAATCAGCACTAGCTGACACGGCAGTCAGACCGGCAAATCTCAGTGGTTGAATGAATCCAAGGATTAAGTTCTCACTTCTAGCACACGTCCGCCTCGGATCGGTGAGGGCCTTGTCCTGGAGTCACCAGGCACCCAGGCTGCAGGAAGCTCTGCCCTCTTGCAGATGGAATGTCCTAGAGATGTGGCCTCCGAGATGGCCAACTAAAGAGAAGCGTGAGATGGAGGAAGCCCTAGGTCGTAACTCTCCAGGCTTAGCAGCGACGCCAGCCACTTCTCCTCAGCGTCCATGGGCCAGAAGGAGTCCCATGACCCTAGCCTGACAGCAGAGGAGGCTGGGAAATGCAGGGGCCCCGTGTTGAGTGAGCACAAATTCTCTCTGCAGCCCCACTAACCAGAGTACTGTGAAGCCCATGTTACATTATAATTTAAACAACTTTTGAATATAATTTGAGTATGACAGGATGCTAATCTAGTCTCAGGACATTTGCTGGGTTTTATCCTTCCTTTACCAGTTTTTTCAAACTGATGCTCTAGCTTTAGCCTGAATTTTTTAGACCTGAAATATATAGACATGCTAAGAAAAAGCGTTGGGGACTACTGGTGGCCTCTGTCTCTCTTTCTCTTTTAATTTTTCTCTGTATTCCTCGAAGTTCATCCCAGCTTCTCCTCAGGAGGTATGTGTGTAAATGGGAAACTTATCTGCTTCTGGGTAGGGAACCTGACTTTATTTCTCTCTTGCGCTCATTACCCATCTATCATCATCATCTGTCTCATTTGTTTTACTTAATCTCTCACTCACTTATTTATTAATTTATATTTATTTGTGGACCTTTTTCCCACGAGGTAAAAGCAAGTCAGGGTAGTTTTCCTTTATCTTTATGCTTTCTGTGTGGCCATGTTGCTTATGGAGCAGTCTGACCTAGATGACGGGCTATCGTGGGACCACGGTGGGTTGGGCCATGTTGTCCACAGGCCCATCAGGTTCAGTTTGAAGGGGAGACTACACTTATCACTGGATCTCTTGAGATCCTTGAGTGAGGTGCATTGATAAAAGGGTCTTGCTTTTTATTGAGGCTGTCCCTCTTATTACCTTGAGACACTGGGATCTATTTCAGTCTCCAAAGTTAAGGATTTAGTTTAGGAAGGAGTAGAGAACCTGCAGTTCTCCATGGTCCTGGGAGAGAATTCGGATGTTATGTGGGGGATCCTGCAGAATGGGACAGTTGCATGGATCCCAGTGATTCTTTTTGTTTCTTGAGGGGATTGGACAGAATTGAACTGACCTTTACCATGATCTCTATGCTCAGACCCTTTTACACTAATGTAACTATCTTCCTTTTGGAAGCAGTGTGCCATTTTATGGCTCCTTGCGTGCATCAAACCACTAGGGAAATACATGTCCTGATGGTGTTAGCCTACAGGAGACCAGGGAGGGAAAGACGGAAAGGAGGGAGGGAGGAAGGGGGCATGGAAGGAAAGGAGGAACGTGGGGAGGGAGAAAGGAAGGGAGAGAGTGAGGGAGGGAGGGAGGCAGGCATTACATTAGCCTTTCTCCTTCCTTCTTCCCTCTATTCTCAACAAGGCTACTTGTGCTTTGTTGAAGGAAACAACATCTCAAAGGCCCTTCTTCAGGCTTTGCTACAAGCAGACGTGCAGGAAGACCAGACCAGGCTCTGGGAAGGAACTCATAGGCCATGGAAAGGCTGAGCGTAAAACACCTTGTGTTCTGTGGGGCTCCTGCCTGCAAACGAAATGTTGGGCATCCACACAACTAGTACCAGAACCTGAGAAACAAAGACTTTTTTAAAAAGATAAAAAGATAGCAGCTCTTTCTCCTCGGGCATCACAACCAGGAGAACTTGTAAAGCCAATAAAATTTGAAATCTTGCCCGGTTTGTATTCAGTGAAGAGTCTGACAGTGCTTTCAGATTTAAAACAAAAGAGCATCCTGCGAACGAATGAATTTTTTCTTTCTTTTCTTTTCTCTAGGCCTTTCCTCCAAATGCTATCACTGCATTTTTTTACTGCAGTTCAGTGACTATATTCTTCACAATCATCAAACTGGTCAGTTACCGCCTACACCTCATGTTCGATAAAGGAGAAGTAATTCAGCAGAAGCCCTCTAGAAAGAAGGAAAAGCCAAATAAAGACAAGGAGGCCAACAAGGAACATATAACCAATCACAAAATTCCAAGGTAACCTTTCTATGAATGTTTCGTAATTTAAATGTTTTAGTTTTGGTTCAATTTTTTTTTCATGTATCAGTTGTTTATAAAAATACGCCAATATGGGCAGACACAAATATGTACACTTTTCTTCTCTTGGAGCATACACTTAAGCATAAAATTGATATTGATAATCAAGATGTTTTAACTATTAATGTGACCTTATACCAGGCTCTGGAATTCACTTGCATTAGGCTTAACACAGCAAAATATTTTACTCCAGCATTTTTATCTTGTCATCTAAGTGCTTAGTGCATGCCAGAGTAGTTTCAAAAAGAACATCTGTGTTTGTTAATATTGAAGTAATACACTGCCCAGAGCTGAAAAATCAAGTGATTCTTGAATGTCATTGTCACTATTCTTGCCCTTGTTTCCAACAGCTCCTTTAGAAAGTGCGTCTTATTTTATTTTATTTTTTATTTATTTTTTTAAAGATTTTATTTTTCATTATTTATTGGACAGACCGAGATCACAAGTAGGCAGAGAGGCAGGCAGAGAGAGAGGAGGAAGCAGGCTCCCTGCCGAGCAGAGAGCCCGATGCGGGGCTTGATCCCAGGACCCTGAGATCATGACCTGAGCCGAAGGCAGAGGCTTTAACCCACTGAGCCACCCAGGCGCCCCAAGTGTGTCTTATTTTAAAAGAAGATTTATTATTCTCCCTTACAAACAGCATTTGCATACAGTGAATATTACAAAATAGAATCTAGGGAAAGGAGTCGGTTTGGGACAATACAAAGTCCTTGTTCGATTTGATAACATCACTGCTCTGCTTCTCTGTGCTTTAGCAATAACAGGCAGATTAACAACGGCAAAAAGGAGGAAGCTCCTCACAGCCTCTCCACGCCTCCGCTCCGCTGCAGCTCCAGGGGACAAAACATAAACTCTCACCACTCCTCTGGGCCACTGGTTAGTGTGTGTTTTTTCTGTTTCTTGCTGTTCTTGTTATGCAGTGTTGATCCTGCCTAGAATGGGAGTGTGCAAAGGTAGCAATTCTAGTTGTGGACACTGCCCTCGTGCTGGTAATGTGCCACATCTCAGAGTGCAGAAGTGACCTCAGGGGAGCCCTTGGCCCTGAAATGAACACCCGGCAGGTGCTGGACACACCACGCCTGGGCTGGTCTGCTGGCTGCCCTACCCTGCCGGGCCTGTGGCTCTGGCCCGAAGAGCCTATCAGCCAACCTTGACTTCTTTCTCCCTCTCCTGCCTGTCTTTCACTGTCTTCCCCTGGGATCAGCTGCGCCACTCCGCAGTAAATCGCACCTATCTCTTGGGAAGTCAATAAACCCCTTTGCTCCACATGGACCTTACTGGGCTTTATTCGCGTCATACATAGTAGTACATTCTTCTCTCTCCTTTTTACCTCCTTAATTATCAAACACCTTTTATCACAGTGCAGTGATGTTGTTGAGAGATCCTCACTTACCTATATTTTGTATTCGGTTTTGTTATCCGTTTGATGAGAAGCTGACGCAGAGAGGACACTGTATCGTCTCTTCCCCACTTGCTGTTTGGAAACCCAGCCACTGCCGCTCCGTGTCTGCTGACTGCCTGGAAATGGGCACTGAGCTGAGTCTCCTATTGATTTTTGTTTTTTCATTTGTTTAGGAGTTGCCGGCACAGGAAACAGTGGAAGATCTCCAAGGTAGAGTGTTTATTGTCACCATTTAATAATTAATCACAGCATTATCTTCAGTGATGTGAAAAAGAACTTCTGGAAAACAGAATGTTAGGGAATTAATTTAAAATAAGAACCATACCTAAGACTGCATGGTTGCATTTCAACTTCATTTCTTCCACTCTTAACTATAATTACTTCTCACATCACATCTACTTTTCGATTATAATGTTTTTTCGGATCCTTGTCATTGTCCTTTCTCCAGTGTGTGCTTATTTCGTACGGCTCAGAAGAGCAGATAAAAAGTAGAATTAATTTACTATTGACATAGACTTTTTATCGTGGTACTTACATTGAAAAATGACAGAAGAAATGTTATTGCATTCGTATACTGCATTTCCTTCCAGCTACAAATTTTGTTTCTGGAAGTTTTCTTTTAAGCCCCGAGATTTTTATTTTCCTTCTTCACAGAGATTTCGTTTTATTATCTTTCGATTGCCTTCAGAAGACTCAGAAAAGAGTGTTTAGAGGCCTGAAGTAACTACTTCCATTCTCTGAATTTTTATTTTCTTCTAGTGGTCCTGCTAAGAGAAATGTATGCTCTAAGTTTTGAAAGTAGCATAAAATTTTATCTTCAGGAAAACAGCTGAAATTAGCACTTGGATCTGAAAACTTAAATGAAGTTCCTTTTGTCATCACTCAGCATTCCACAATAATGTGTAAAGGATTGTTCAAGTTCTTTTTTCTATATTACTGCTACCAAAAGAAGAAGTGAGCTTTAGTTAGGTTTCAGATATGTTAGTTACACACAAAGTTCCATAACAATATTATTTTATGTCCATTTACACACACACACACACACACACACACACACATTGTTTTGTCATATTACACTACTTACTCCAGCTCAAGCTATTAAGGGCATTCCTCTGCATCCTTTCACCGTCTGTTCTAGGCTTTGGACTCCACCATTCCAACTGAAACAATCCCTTCTTTCCTTCCTTGTGCTAGGAATTACAGTAGAGACTTCGCATGTTTCATTTCATTCTGAGTCATACCAAGTCAACTGTACAGGTGACATTTAGAGCCACAACTGGCTGCTAAGTCCAATGTTTTCTCAACAACACTGCACGAGAGCAATTTTCTTTTCCTTAGGCCAATCTTGTAATAGGCACAATGGCGTTCTTTTTTAAACAGGTTTCTTGAGATATAACGCAGATGCCATACCATTCACTCATTCAAAGATTATAACTCAATGGCTTTTAGTATATTCACAGAGTTGTATATCCCTCACACAGTCAATTTCAGAATATTTCTGTTACCTTGAAGAGAAATCCCAGACTGCTTAGCCATTCTCCTCAATCTCCCCGTCTTCTTCGGCCCCAGGCAACAACTACTGTATTTTCTGTCTCATTTATTGGATTTACCCATTCTGGACATTTCATATAATGTGTGATCCCTTGTGACTGGCTCCCTTCAATTACCATAATGTTTTCAGGGTTTATCTATGTTGTAGCTTACATCAGTGCTTCATTTCACTTTATTGTCAAATAATATCCCATTAAAGGGCTATACCATATTTTATTTATCCCTTCATCAGTTGATGAACTTGGAGTCCTCTGCACTTTTTTTGTTATTATAAGTAATGCTTCACTGAACATTCCTTGTTTGAGATTTTGTGCGGATGTGTATTTTCGTTTTCTTGGATATATACCTAAGAATGGCATTGCTAGATCATGTAGTAACTGTGTTTCACCATTCGGGGATCTACCAGACTGTTTTAGAAAGCAGGTGTGTCCTTTTACATGCCCATCAATACATGAAGGTCACAATTTCTCCATGTTTTTGATGCTACTTGTTACTGACTATGTGTTCAAATATAACCATTCTAGTGGGTTTGAAATGGTATCTCACTGTGGCTTTGATTTGTATGAAATTACTATTATTATTTTTAAAAGATTTTATTTATTTCTTTGACAGAGAAAGAGAGCACAAGTAGGCAGAGAGGCAGGCAGAGGGAAAAGGAGAAACAGGCTACCCGCTGAGCAGAGAGCCCAATGCAGGGCTCCATCCCAGGACCCTGAGATCATGACCCAAGCCAAAGGCAGATGCTTAACCAACTGAGCCACCCAGGAGCCCCTGATTTGTATGAAATTAGTCATTTTTCTAATGACTAATGACATTGATGTTTCATGATCATCATTATCTCTAGAGAAGTACCTATTCAACTCTTTTGCCCAGTTTTTAATCAGGTTGTCTTTTTATTGGTGAATTGCAAGAGTTCTTTATGTATTTTAGATACAAGTCCCTTATCAGATATATTTGCAAATATTTTCCCCACTCTGGGTTTTCTTGTCACTTTCTTACTGGGGTCCTTTAAATTACAAAAGTTTTTAGTTTTCATGAAGTCCACTTTATTGTTTTTTGTTATTATTGTTGCTTGGGCTTTTGGTGTCGTATGTAAGGCCATAAAGATTTATTCCTATGTTTTATTCTAAGAGTTTTATAGTGTTAATTCTTTTGGTCAGGTCTATGATTCATTTTGAATTAATTTTTGTGTATGATGTGAGGTTGGGGTTTGACTTATTTCTTTTGCATAAAGTTTATCAGTTGTCTTAGGATCATTTACTGAACAGACTATTTCCCTCCTCCTCCCATTAACCTTGTCCTGGCACCCCATTGAAAATCAATTGACCATAATGACAGTAACGGTTTATGTTTGGACTTTCAATTCTGTTCTTTTGGTCTATATATCTACGATTATGCCATCATTGTACCATCTTGATTGCAGTTGCTATATAATAAGTTTAAAATCGGGAACTGTGACTCCTCTAACACATTTTGGCTATCCTGGGTCTTGTACATTGCCATGTGAACATCAATTTCTTAAAAAAAAAAAAAAATCTGGGATATTATAAAGATTGTATTAAACCTTTAGAAAAATTTGAAGAATTGGCATCTTAACAGCAGTGCATTTTCCAGTCCATGGATTTGGGATGTCTTTCCATTTATTTGGAACTTTGAATTCTTTTGACGATATTTTGTAGTCTTCAGTGCACAAGTTTTGGATTCTTGTTAAATTTATTCCTAAGTATTTTTTTAGATGCTGTTATAACTGGGATTGTTTTCTTAATTTTGTTTTAGCTTGTCTATCACTAGTGTATGGAAATAGAATTGATTTTTGCACACTGATTTTTATATTGTACAAACTTTCTGAATGTTTATTAGTTCTAAATTTTTTAGTGGATTCCTTAGGATTTCCTATGGACAGAATGATATCACCTGTTAATAGAAATCTTTGGCTTTTCCTTTTCCAATCTAGTTGCCTTGTATTTATTTTTCTTGACTAATTGCCCTGTGTACAATTTCCAGTACGATGTTTATTGGATGTTGTGAGAGTGGACATCATTGCCTATTTCTTATCTTATGGGAAAAACATTCAGTCTTTTACCATTACATATGATGTTAGCTTCGAGTGTTTCATCGATAGCCTGTATCAGGTTGAGGAAGTTCTCTTCCATCTCAGTTTGTTGAATGTTTTTGTCATGAGAGGGTACTGGATTTTGTCAGAGGCTTTTCTGCATCTAGTGACATAATCTTATAGTTTTGTTATAGTGTCTTTCTTGACACATATTGCTTAGTTATATGGTATGTTTTTACAGTTCAAGTGTTAAGAATAGAAAACAAATGACTATCTGGTTGGATTTCATTGCTAAGCGATATCTCGGTGGTCATTTTAGGCCAACTATTTTTCTTGGTTTTCCAGGTAGGAAATTCATTATTGCCATTTTTACATAGGGTATTGAGGTATGACATGCTAATGTATTCACAAAAGACCCACTTATGGGCCACACTATAGCTTTATTCATGTATATGCAATAAGGTGTAGTTGACCAACTATCTTCTCTTGGCTTTTCAAATTTTCCTGATTGGCTTCCCTGTCAGTGACCTTTGACTGATCCTCCTCTATTGTTTCCCATGTAAAGGCTGGAGTATCCTTGGTCTTGGTCTTGGACCCCTTTCTCTTCTCCAGATACCAGGTCTCCCTTGGTGATCTTATATCTAGCTTTAAATACCGTCTATGTGATGATGGTGAGTAAATCTCTTTTTCCAGTTTTGAGCTCTACCTGGACATCAGTCTCATGCAGCCGGCTGCTTACACCCATTTCCTCCTGGATGAGTTGTCTAATTATATTAAATGGATCACCACTTGATCTCCCAGTTGCTTTCTCTAAATCTGTACTTCCTCTGGTGTTCTCCTTTTCAATAAACAGTCCCATCACAAATCCCATTATCAAAGCTTTAGAATCAAGGGGTTTTCCTTGGTTTGTCTTTCCCTCGCTACTTGTAGCTTTCATCTATCGGCAAGTCTTGTCAATTTACTCCAAAACGTATTTCAAATTTATCTGTTTTTCTCCATGTCCACCACCACTGGCCTAGTCCAGAACACCATTATTCATCAACTGCAACAGCCTCTTCCCTGGTCTTTCTTCTTCCATCTTTTTTTCTTCATGAAGAAGGGGTCTTGTAGTACCCTTCTCTTCTACGAATTTTCTCATACTTCTGCACAGTCTATCCCTCATACAGAACCTCATACAGGGTTCTATTTAACAACCTAGTTCAGGTCATGTGCCCCTTTGAAAAACTTCTGCTGGGTTCACATTATTCTTAGCATAAAATCCAAGCTGCACACTTTGGCTTATACATGGACCCTGCCAGGCTTGCTGATCTCTCTTGCGAGTCTCATTCTCCCTTTGCTTTTTCTACTCCAGCTCCATGGACTTTCTCTCTCTTCCTTAAACACGTCAAGCGAGTTCCCATCACAGGATCTTTGCATTAAGTCCTTATCTGTTTTAAAACCTGGGGTGATCTTTCATCTGTCAGGAGATGTCTTGGTTTATTAATCTGTACAATCTCAGTTGTGTGGTGTGGGAGGTAATGAAGCAATAAAAATCCATTATGAATGTGTTCTGTAGACACAACCCAACACCTTGTTCCTGAGGCCCTGCCTGGTGGTTTGGATTTGTCATGCAGTATTTTCAACAAATGCACTTGATGTTGGGCAGTCAAGGAAAGCCTCTTTGATGAGACAGTATTCAGGTTGAGATCTGAATGGCAAAGTAAAGGAGGCACACACACACACACACACACACACAGGCCCTGTGAAGGAGTAAAGGAGGGTCAGATCAGGACCCAGAGGGTCTGGGCTCTAGTCTCAGCTCCATCAGTAGTTGGTGAACTGGGACAAGTTTCTTGACCCTTCTTTTCTTCTATTTCCATGAAAAGGTGTCTACTCTGTAGTAGGATAACCTGCATAAGGTCACTACAAAGTGAAATAATCTTCACTGTTATCATTAGCTAACATTCTTGAGTGTGGATAGAATAATAGGCTGGTTTCTTTGGAGGATTCAGTGAGTATGAACTATGGTTGTTCTTCTAGAACTCTGTGCGATCCAGTTAGGAAGATAATTTTAATCTATAAAATTAAGCTATAGTTTAAAAAGCCTATGGTAAGCAAAGTTTAGTTCTATAGACAATAATTGCTTAAGGAGTTCGGAAGAAAGATTATTTGTGGTTTAGGTGATCAGGGGAAGTTATATGTTGAAGGAGAGATATGAGAAAAGCCTTGAGTGGGGCCTTCAGTGGGTGAGGAGAAAGAACATTCCAGGTGGGAGAGCTATGCCCAGAGTTTGTGCTCAATTCTTTCTCCCAATGTGTGCCTGGAGGCAGAGGAGAGGAAGTGTTACTCCTGCCCACTCTGGGCCTCCTTGGGCCTCCAGAGAATAGTCCTCATGATAGAAGGGAAGGAAAATTGAGGGTATTTACTAATCGAATGACCATAAAGCCAGGCAAGAAAGAACATCCAAAAGATTACCCCATGATTTCAAGCTTAGGAGAATTAGAGAATGAATGACAGGGTCATTAACAGGTACAGGGAGGCTGAGAGGACAGAGCTCACTTTCGGCCACCATCGTAAGTGTGTAGTCTTGCAGATGCCATTTAGAAATATTGTGAAAATATATGAGTCACATGAGAAATGTAAGGTTATTATTTTCCTCAAACCAAGGCCCCAGCAAGCCCATGGCTAAGCCCTTGGCCTGGCGCTTCCCATGTCTTTCCTTATAGATCCTTGTGGCAGTCTTAAGAGGTTGGGATAATTATTCCTTTTTTACCGATAGGAGGTTGAAGGTCAGAGCAGGGGGAAGGTTTCTCCCTAGGGAAGGTTTGATAATTTCCGAAGGCATTTTCCATTGTCATGATTGAGGACAGAGTTGCTACTGGTATCAAGCAGGTAGAAATCGGGGTGCTGTGAACCATCCTACAATGCGTAGGACAGCCCCCACAGCGAAGTTTCCTCTGGTCCAAAATGTCAGTAGCTCCACAGTTGAGGATCTTGGTTTAGAGGGATTAGGTGATTTGCCCAAAGTAACGTGGCCAGTAAGTAGCAGAGCCAGGACCCCTCCGATGGGGAGTCCCGAACACGGTGTTGAAACCAGTCGGCCTCCCAAGGCCACAAAAAGAGCAAAATCTAAAAGCCTGAATTATTACTTTAAATGCAGAGATTTTAAGAGCAATTTCACAGTGGAGGCGATATTTTAAAAATAAGCATCCAGTCACACTGGTTGCCGGCGGCTCTTAGCTTCCTTATCAGGAGGCCTTGTGCGGGGACATGAGTCATCTATCTCGGCAGCTAAGCGAGTTCCTGCTGTTCGTTTCAGGTGTCGTTCTCTCCGAAGACCACGCGGTGGCACCAGTGTCATCTACCTCACCTGGTATTAAAAGGGAAAGCTCACCTGTTTCTAAAGAACGCGGACCGGACCCCGTGACCACGCCCGCAGGACCCAGGAGGCCAGCTGTGGCGGAAACTCGAGTCAGTGATACAGGGAAGGAGAGAGGAGGCAGGGGGCAGCCCCCTTTCCGCCACAGATCCGAGGGCGGCTTAGTGGAGAAGGAAGCCTTGAAGAAGTTGCCACACCTGTCCTTGTCTCAGTACGACTTACTAGAAACGGATGTTTCCTTCCAGCCTTGGGGCAGTGAGAATTCAGTCCTGAGTCCGGAACCTGTGATTTATGCTCAGGGCTCCTTACGGGAACAGTTGCAAAGCCAGTCACCTGCGGACAGCCTGAGCAGCAGCTGCCCCCAGTGCGACACGGTGATCGCCAGAGCTGCGCGCCAGCCACCGGATGCCACCAGGCACGGGGACCCTCCCCGGACCCGGGACGCGGACTGCTCGGACAGCGAGGTGGCCGTCACTCTTATTGATACTTCTCAACCTGGAGACCCACTGAGTCTGCATGAACCCATTAAAATCGTCATCACCATGAGCAGCACCCCGAACTCCATGACGGACCTGGAGAGCTCGCTCCACCTGAAGGTGATCGGCACCGAGGGAGCCGGTTTGAAGTCCGATGCAGAGCCGGCCACCCCGGCGGCGGCCAGTCCTCCCAACACGGAGCCGGTAAGAATTCCTGTCATCACCCTGGAGCTCTCCGAGGACGGGGGAGGAGGCGCTAAGTGTCCCGAAAGCAACGGCAGTGACAGGACCCCAGAGAGACTGATGGTGGAGGCGTCATCCAATCAGTGTTCTGGCTATGAATCCGGGGAGGGCGGAAATGCCGCCAAGGATGGCAGTCCTTCCCCGGGAGGCCGCGGCGAAACAACCCCCCTCTTCGCACCTCACGAGGCCCCGGCGTCCCAGGGGGCAGAGGAAGGGCAGGCTAACCTTGACCCATCGTCTTGTAAAACTAGCCATGAAAAGAGACACACCCGGGTTCTCAGCGTGGACAGTGGGACAGATGTCTTCCTGAGTCAAAGTTCCGCAGAAGTGATCAACGATAAAGAAAAAACAATGCCAACTTCCAAATCTGACCTAGAGGCTAAGGAAGGACAGATACCAAATGAATCCAACTTCCTGGAATTTGTCTCCCTATTAGAATCAATCAATACTTCCAAGCTGACGGCGTCCGGCCAGAGGAATGGCCCAGGAGAGCAGAACCAAGACAGCGGGCTTGTCGGAGGTATGGTTCCACGTCAGCTGGGTCCCGATGACGCAGAGAGGCCATCCCTACTTCATGAGCTTCTGTGATCTGGTTTTGCAAGTATCGGGTCACTGCTGCTCGGTGATATTATTGGTAATTGCCAGGTGGGCCGGTACGAAGCTGTGGGTTGAGCGTGTGTAACACTGGCTTACTCCTGCAGGAAATTTAAGGCGGAGTAATGAATGTTTGGCTTCCCTAGGAGGCAACAATATTTATTTCCAAGGAAATGAGCAATTATATTTTATCACCGCGACAAGAACTCACCGGAGAGTACTCTCCCTTTATGGAGCAGATGCATGCTGGGAAAGCTGATTGTAAAGGGCAGTCCTGTGAGCTGAACCCACTTTCCTGTTGAATTCCATTTTAAGATCCTTGTGTGCAGAACTCCGCAGTCATCCCGACTTGTCAACATAGCTATAACAAACACGCAGCCCGCAGTGTGAGCCAGGCACTGTTCTGAGCACTTCACGTGTATTCACAGGAATGACTGTACATTGGGGTTTGCCCCCGAGGGTCCTCATGTACCGCATGTTGCCACGACAATGAGCAATAGCACCGCCTTTCACCCTCAGGGGCGTTCCCAGTTTGAACGATGGATTATGCAGCTACTTACCTCTTAACTCATTTCTCTCCATAGAACCTTACGCGATGGTGCTATTATTTCTCTTTTGCAGATGAAGCTCGGAGAGTTTCACTAACTTCCCAGTGAGTCTAGGAAGTCTAGAAGTACCAGAGCTGAGCTCTGATCCCAGGCAATCCTGACCCAGAGCCAATGCTCCCACAGGCTCTACTTCCTTGAGGAATGTCAGATTCATTTCTTTTCAGGTTGCTTCGTGTCCCTGGGCTCAACAGCCTCAGTGGCAAAAGGGTGTTACTGGACTAGAGTTTTTACAAAATCTTTTAACTTTGAATAATGAAGTCTTAGAATATAGGTGAGGTTCGGGGGATGAGGTCCAGAGCTGATGACCAAGAAAGAATTCTTGAGACATCTTTGGTGCAAAAGGGTGGTTTATTAAAGCAGGGGGACAGGACCCGTGGGCAGAAAGACCTGCTGCCCGGGGCTGTGAGGGGTGGTCCATTATATACTTGCAAGCTGGGGAGGGTAAGTCTCTGAGGAATTTTGGAAGCAAGGTTTCCAGGACCTCGAGGGGCTAGCTATTGTTGGGAAAAAGGTTATTCTTACCAGCAATAAAACTTTTTCGTGAGATCCTATAGATGTATATCAGTGGGCCATATGCTTGGGAATGATTGTCATCATGAATCTTGGAGGGTTTAGCGATAAAGTTTCCAAAGGAGTTGTTAGAGTAGAGTTCAGGAGCCTGGTGGGGGGTAGGAGTCGGTCAGGCTAGGATTGCCCTTTGCCCTTAGCGAAGTGTTAAGGTGGGGGTCGTTGAGTCCCCAGAGGAATGTCACTCTGCCTGTTCCAAGGGCTTGTCAGTGGGTAAGGAAATTTAATAATTTTCTTCTGCCTCTGTGTCCCACATCATAAATGTCCACGTTCCTGTGATTTTTGAGTACATTTCTGCTTACGTGTCTGGTAAAATAGTGTCTCTGTGGTAAGATCGCGCGCTGGTAGCCGCATCTGCACTTGGCAGCGCCTTTCTTTTGCTGTAGCTCTTAGCCCTTAGTGCTAGAATTGTCCTTTTGCCCCGGCTGGTCCCTGCTCTCTGGGACAGCCAGAGGCCCCTCTGCCTCCGTGCTGGCATTGGCCAGCAGATCGCTCATTTCTTTGGCTTCTCCGGTGCTCTGCCGAAAAGATTACTGCACTTGCTAATTGGCCCACCTTTGCTTAAAAACACATTAAGTCTGGGTATTTAACTTATGTAAAGTGAATGTATTCTTTGTTTTACTATGTCTATATATCTAAGATTTTCAATAGAGAGTAAGAAGAACAGGAAAAATTCAGACAAATATTTTAACAAGCCCGAGCAGTGTAAGAAAGCGTTGGTTACTGGGAGATAAAAAATCTTTCTGATACAGGATTTAGGCCTTCATCTGTTTTATATAAATATTCATGCATCTAGATTAGCACCGTCCGACGGAAATAGCCCCCTATCTGCTTGTCCTGTACAGTAGCCAGTAGCCAGAGGCAGCTGTTAAAAACTTGAAATGGGTATTGTGCAGCTGAGCAACTGAATTTTTAATGGTATTGAATTTAAAGAGCCCCTCGTGGCCGCTGGCTGCCGTATTGGACAGCGCTGACCCATACACTGCGTCTGCCCAGGACACAGTGTGTATGGTGGACAGAGCACAGGCTGCAACGCCTCCGAGCCCAGGGCCAGGTTTTGGTTTTGCCGTACCGGCTGGGTGAGGTTGGACAACTTACTAACTCCGTCTGAGTCACAATTTTTTCAGTAAAGCAAGAATAAGGATATATTACAGATGTGCTGTGAGGACCCAATCAGGAAAGTATGTGAAAAGTCCTGCTCCTTGATCAATTTCAGCCTTTTATTCCGAATTTCCCCTCAGGCCATACATAAGATTTATTGGATTTGTGTTCTCAAGTTCCTGCGCTTCTTGAATTTTTCAGCCAACCACACTTAATCCAAAGAGTATAAAATTGGAAATCGAGGGGTGTGCAAAGAAATTAGGGATGCTATAAGGTTTTCTATAGAAAGAACAGGCTTGATTGTCCGGTGTCTGCGGGTACAACAGGGAGGGAGGAACCGGCTGGATTACCTGCCTCCTCCAGGGAAGGACAGAGGCTTTTAATTGAAGGATGAAAGAGAAGGACACAAGTCTTTTAGTTGTTGGACGGCAAGAATGAAGGGTGGCAAATTAAATGCTATTTCCGTGGTGCCTTGTGTCTTTGCGATCGATAATATCTCCCTGCTCCTTGATCACTACATAGTAACTTGCTATGTGTTGGAATCTAAAAACCCAATTTCAGAATGTGTTTCTAAAACAACATGACAGTGTTGAGTGATATCAGCAGCCTAGGCGATGTGTCCTCATCTTTCCCCTGCTTGATAGCGAAATGATGCTTGACCTTTACACGATTGTAATATACATGATTTCTCAGTTCTCTCTATGGTATTCTTATATTTCCAACCCCGGTCCTCTCCGCAAAGGGCTTTATGATTATCCTCAGGCCTTGGGTATATATCAAGGTTCTAGGCTATGAAAAACCACCCTCTTATCAAAAGCCTTTAAACCGTGTTTTCATTTTGTTTTGTTTTGATTCACCTTTATTTTACTCTGCGGGAATAAACCAAGACCACTCAAATGAGAAGAAGCAAAGGCAATACGTTATTCAGAGCTTGCGACGGCAAGGGAGTCAGCCACTATTCCCCGTGTTTTGGCAGAGACTCAAAGGCAGGAGGAGGAGTGGGAAAGCTTTGTAGTGGAGAGAGGGAAGGCTTCAGGTGTGCTCTGACCGGAGGCTGGGGAGCTAGAAGCAGGCTAATTAGAGCATCCTTTGGGATTGGTCATGGGAACGTATTTGGTTTTCTTTGGCTGGAAGCAGGGACAAAAATTAGGGAAGCTCTCAGTAATTAATCAAGTCCTGGCCATTTTGCGCCAATTATTACAAGGGTAATTGTTTGGCTTCCTGGACTGTTTGCTAAAAATAATGATCTGACTTCCTACAAGTCTGACTTAACACATCGTATGTTGGCTTCCTGGGCTGGGCATCTGGCCATTACCTATTTCATATTCAATCTCTTCTAGAATTTCTGAGAAAATAATCATGAATGTAGGTAGAGATACTTTTTGAAGAATTATCCAAAGTTTGGAAGAATGGTAACAACCTAAATTTACTACAATAGGGGTCTAATTCAGTAAATTATGCTGTATCAATGTAATATTACCTAACTACCATTTTTAGATGATATAGAAGAATATCTACTCTCATTAAATATCTATTGTACTTTAACATAATCATTAAGTATCTACATTATGACTTATTTTTTATAAAACAGAAAAGTATATTTGCCAAAAAAAAAAAGATGGCTGGTGTACTACGTAGGAAATTGGCTCCTGTTTTTAGCATGGTGGGGTTCAGAGTGATTTAAAATTTTTTCTTTTCTGTAGTTTTAAATTACATACAATTCACGTGCACTGTTTTTTATAGGCAGGAAATTCTTGTTAATGTGTTATTTTCAAGGGAAAAAGGAACACAAGTAGTCCATATGTTGCCATATGTAATGTACCCATTTAAGAGAAGAGACTAACATATGAGAAAGAGGCATGAGCAATCGAGTCCAGCTACATGCAGTGTGAGGGGGAGGGCGGTCTGCGATGGCTTTCTGCAGTTACATATGCAATGTGATCACTGGCCAAAGCCACTTGTTATGATAGCACTTTCTCACAAATGTGTTTCTTGAAAACTGTGAAAACTTCTATCTTGACAGGCTGTCAAATGAAAGGCAAACATTTCTATATCAAAACGATTCTAATGGTATTTTCACAGATGTGCTGGGAATGTGTATCTCCAGGACTCACATAGAAACCAGCAATGTTTCTCTCGAAGTCTGAGGGTGAAAACTTTGTTATATAATAATGATGTGATTCATCATACCTCAGGGTAGCCAGTGTCATTTTACTTGTTGAGGGTCCCGGCGGATCTTGGTGGGCTTTTCGAATGGCATGTCTCGAAAGGGCCTGAGGTTCAAACCACTCACTTGTGTTCTTTAGACAATTTCCTTGGAGGAAGGTAGCTCTTGGGATCTTTGGTCTTGGGAGTAGGGCGGTCATTGTAACCCTAAAAACAACTGTTGGGATATATATCCTCAGACAAGGAAGGGCGGAGCCCTAGCGGTGGATTCTGTTGTGCGTAGTGATGCAAGCTAAGACTTACTTTGGCCTGTTATTTAAGGAGGATCGTAAAAACTCAAATGACCACAATCTGTACCCATTGCTCTTGGCATCCTTATTCACCTTAAAATACTCTCAGGTCAAGGAACAGGAGTACGGCCTCACTGTGTCTTCCACGGGGCCAAGTTTGTTGTGTAAAGTCAGCCAGACTTGAGTGTCTACCTTATGGAGGGACGGAGTCCGCCTTTACCTTGAATATCTAGACCTGGAGAATGAGTGAGAAGGAAGGATTGATAAAAGATTTTTTAAAGCGGTAAATGGGACCTTGCTCCAAAATAGCCAAGTTTGCTTATGAAGTTGATTTTCCATCTGATGCTGTCCGTTTATGAGCTATCAACCTTTCAAGCCCAAGTAATCTAAATGGGTGATTTTCAACCAGCTAGGCCAGTGGTCACTGGAGTTATGTCGAGGGAATCCCAAAATCTGCGCATAAAATAGATGCTGTCTGTAGAGGTCTACGTAACTTGTCTCCAACATAGATACAGTTACGTTTTTCAAATACATTTAGGTATTTCATAATTAATAAAATTAAAATTGATTGAAACACATTCTGAATTCATCGCAGCTATATAGATTTTCTATCTATTCTTTTTTTTTTTTTTTAAAGATTTTTTTATTTATTTGACAGAGGTCACAAGTAGGCAGAGAGGCAGGCAGAGAGAGAAAGGAAGGGAAGCAGGCTCCCTGCTGAGCAGAGAGCCCGATGTGGGGCTCCATCCCAGGACCCTGGGATCATGACCTGAGCCGAAGGCAGAGGCTTTAACCTACTGAGCCACCCAGGCGCCCCTCTATCTATTCTTGTTTCAGTTTTGGTACCTTATTTCCAAGCGCCTTCTCATTAATTTCTTATTTAATATTATGTTCACACACAAACCAATGTTTTCCAGATAACGGCTCCCATGAGAAAAAGGAGGAAATCCAGGAAAGTGAAAAGCCTAATGGACCCAGTTCCAAGCAAGGAAAACCGGACATGCAAAGTCAGGACCACACCAGCACCAGCCCCGCACTCACGGAGCCTGCCAAGATCACGACCCTGTGAGCGTAACTTACTTGCTTAGCTTCGTGGTGGTGCAGAGCGTGCAGAGCTTCATTTTACTGGCTGCTTCTTGTAATGGTTTGTTAAGGATGAGCAGGAGTTCAAATGGTGTCTGAAACGTCTGTATATGTTAAGTTTCCAGGGCAGTAGACAGAGACAAATAATCTACCGGGTAACTTCCCAGCAAGATAGTTCTGTCTTGCAAGTCATCAGTGGGCCTGAGACGTCTGTGCAAGATGAGATGTCCGTGGACGCTATGCATGTCTTCATTGATGAACATGGTAAGTCTCTAGAGCTCTGCACTAATGAGGAAGAGGGGATCAAGCTGGGGGCTTTCTCAGGCCCACCTGGTCCCTTAGGCTCAGCGTTAGACTGTGGAACAGGAAGACTTAGTCCTGTGTTGGCTCACATGTAATAATGTTCTTAGAGCAGAGTGTGCTCCCTCCTGCCTCAGGGCCTTTGCACATAGCAGATCCCTGTGCTAACAATGTGCTATTTGTCCTTCATATCTTAATTCTAAAGACAGTTATTCAGGAAAAAACTTCCCTGGACTCCCCAGACTTAATCAGGTTCCTATGCTTTTCAGTCTCTGAACACCTTATCCTTCTCTTTCTTTGATACTATTATAGCTTCTGATTATTTATTGACCTTTGATTTGATTAATGATGTTGTCCACCTCACAACTGTGAACTTAGGAAAGCAATGCCTAGCACCTAGTAAATATTTCTTGGATGTATGTTGAACATCTGAGCTTGATATATATTTTTAGTGCCTTGTTATAAAAAGGATTTAAAATAGAAAAAGAAAAAAAGAAGGAAGGAAGGAAGGGAGAAAGAAAAAGAAAGAAAGAATATTAAGTGGCAAGTTCAAAGTTCTGTAGATAAGGGATATATAGGTCCTTGCTTTTTCAGGATGGGTCTTTTAAGTCCCTTATAGATCAGTTAATGTTTGTTATTTTACTCGATAAATGATCCAGGTTTGAATCATAAACTAGGAGGTTACCGTATCTGCAGAACAGTGGTTTAAGGACTGAAGTGCTTTTGCATCTGCAGAAATACAAGGGAGTCTTTTACATTATAAAGAACAACATTAACACTTCTATCAAAGCCTCCAGGGGGCTGCGGTTTGTCCTTATTAATGTACCTCTTGGTGGCAGGAGCCTCCAAGTTGAGGTCCCGTCCTTCAGTCTCCATTCCAGCTGGTTAATTACACTCCTGTGTCACCTGGAGAAGGTATTCCTAAAGCCTCTTCCGGGGGAGACCACTGACATTTACAAAACGAACTGGTTTTCACACCTCAGCACCCTGAACCTCTTTAGCAGGCTAATTTAACTCTACAAATTAATTCCATCTCTGGCTTTTCCTCATTACGGGGCTGACACACCAGTCAGCTCGGGCTGCCCCAGGGCTCATCGGAGAATTCTGAGGTGGGGATGGCCTCATGCACGCCACCAAGCAAAGTCACACCTGATAAGCCTTTGTATGCGCATGATACAAAAACTCCCCAGTTATGGCTCACGCCGGTGGGACTGACCCATGATGAAACAGCGAACAGAAGAGAATATGGTGGACCCTTGAACAACAGGGTTTGAACTGGGCGGGTCCTCTTGTACACGGGCTTTTTTTGGATAAATACAGTGCAGGATTGTGAAAGTATTTTCTCTTCCTTGTGACTTTCCTAATAACATTTTATTTTCTCATTTTATTTTATTTTCATACATTTAAACTGTGTATGAGTTGACTTTATGTTATGGGTAAGGGTTTTGGTCACCAACAGGCAGGCTGTTTGTAATTAAGTCTTGGGGGAGTCAAAAGTTCTATGTGGATTTTCAACAGTGTGGGTGGTCGGTGCCTCTAACCCCTAAGTTGTCCCAGGGTCAAATGTATACAAAAGTGAATTAAGAGATAGTGCAAAGTAATTGAAGAAAAGCTGTTAAGTCTAGGTAACTGAGGCAAGCTTGTCTAAGCATGTTATTAGAGAGGTATGTCAAGAGGATTTTCTTAGTTAAGTTACACATCCTGTGGAAAAAATAGAAAGAATGGACCTAGATTACCAATGATTATTATTAAAACAGTCTAAAATGAGTTCCCTCTGACGTGACAAAATTTAACTGAAATGATCAGATATCAATAATTGTCTAATATTCTTTGCTGAAATTTTGTGGTTTTCCAGGGGAAATTAGATCCTGTTACTTAAAGTCTGGCAATCCGAGAGAAGGCCCTTTCCAGCACCCGCCATCGAATTATGACAGTTTCTCTCATGCTCGGTAGGTGGAGGTTTGGTTTCAGGTTCCAGAGCTGTCGTGTTGCTGGGGGACATGCAAATTCCTCTGACTGCAAATGAAGTGAGGATCCTGGTGGAGGGTGAAGGTGTTAATCCGTCTGTACGTGTTAAAGCTTTGTGGGTTTCCTGTGCGAGAAAGAAAATCTGATGTTGTAGAAAAATAAAAAATAAACTGACCCGTTTTCATGGTAGCTGCGTCCAACAACGAATGTCAACTCATAAACAGGAATCCTATGCAAACAGTAGTGCTCCCTTCAGGGAAGACGTTGTCGCAGCTCGAGAAGAACACATTCTTAAATGTGTCCCGAGGAACGGACCGGAAACGTAGTTAGGGCTCATCTGCACTGGTGAAGGCTGGCTGTCTTGCAGATAGGTGATCTGAATATTTGTTCTTTTCTCCTTCCTTCAGAATGGATTGACTAACTTTCTAAATTATGTTAATTAAGTTGATACTAAATTAGGTTGTGTCTCCGGAACATGGCTGGGTTCGTGGCAGCGCTGGGCGAGTTGTAGGTCTTACCAGTGGCGGACTGAATTCATTGTTCATTCTGGACTTCAACTTTCTTTCTTTCTTTCTTTGAGAGAGTGGGGAGCACTCACATGTGCCTGAGCAGCGGAGCTGGGGTGCGGGTTGGGAGGAGAGAGGAGGAACCCAAGCAGACTCCCTGCTGAGCGCAGAGCCCCGTTGGGGCTCAGTCTCATGACCCTGTGATCATGACCTGAGCCAAAAACGAATGCTCAACTGACTGAGCCACCCAGGCGCCCCCAGACTTGAAGAGTCTTTGAGCATAATCCATGAATGTGCCTCTGTGGCTTGCCCTAAGCGTGGAAGTACCTTTCTCGTGTACATGTCATTAGACTTGTGTGTATATTTGAAGACTTAGGGAGTCCTTTGTGGTGCCGTTGGAATGCCCTGGGCTTCACACCTGGAGAGTTCAAAGGGAGTTGTGGGAACCTTGATTCCAGATCCCGTGGCTGACGGCCCCTTCCCAAGGTCAAAGTTCCCTTCAGGGGTGTGCCCAGGAAATTGAAGGGGGAACCTCACAAGGGCCTGGAAGAAAGTTCGTCTTTGACTTTGCTGTCTGCTCTCCAGCTGGGATGTTGTTTGCCGCCCTTCCAGGGCGTTCCCCCCTGCAGTCCCTGCTGCGGGAGAAGCTGGGGTCGGCCTTTGGGGCAGATCTGATGGGTGCTGCGGGCGGTGGTTCCCCCAGGCCCCACTGACGCACCTGGGCCCCGACCCTGAGTCACTCCCGTGGGGGAAGGGCATGATCTCCATCACTCACCCTCTGCCTCCCTCTGCCCGCACTCCAGTCAAAATAGACAGAAAACAAAGTTCTTCTCCAACCAGAAACATGGCAAGTCTCCATGCAAATCCCCACCCGCGAGGAGAGGGAGGTTTGCCATCCACACCTCGGCCCCAGCCCATGGGACGTTTCGTGGCAGTGGCTTCGTGGATTTAGAGCTCTAAGATGGCAGCTTCCTCAAGCCAAATACTTAATTCTGTGTGAACACAGCTTTGAAAGCTGTCACATTTTTTTTTTGCAATCCTTACTTGGAAGCTGTAGTGTTTTTTAAACTAAATTTAGAACAATTATCACGCCCTTATCTATTCCAAAATAAAGGTACAAGACTTTCTTATTTTTATTTTCCTGGACAAATGTACTTCACTTTCCCCCCCACCCCCGGTAGTACTTTAATTGCATTTGCCAGTAATGCCCGTTAGCATAAGGCCACATATCCAGAGCCTCAAGAGACTAAAAATGTAGCGTGTGCAAATCAGAATCAGAGAGAATGTCTACAGGGTTTCCAGGAGGCCCCACCTCCTCGGGCCATGCCTCTTGGGGAGCTGCTCTCCGACTCCCGTTCTCCCCTATGTTCTTCCTTTTTATTAGACTTCCCCGAGGTCTGGCTTTCTTTCATCCCCCCTGCATTTCCTCCCCAGATTCGAGCTCTTTTGTGGCCTGCCCTCCATTCCCAGAGCTGCCCGGGTTTCAGTCTGCCACAGGGCCTGTCCTCCGAGTTCGAGGGCTTTCTGCCCGGTGAGGCCGGGGCTCCACACAGGTGCCGGGGGCTGCTGCACGTCTGTGCTGAGCAGCCCTGCGTAGCCACGGGCAGAGTCTCGGGTCAGTCCTTCCCGAGCTCTGCCTTTTCCCATGCACACCGCAGCGAGACCCCTTCCTGGTGCACACGAGACAATCCACGTCAAACAGGCCTCATCACCGCGCGGATTTGGGGTCATTCAACAGAGGCATCTTGTAGATGTTTCCAACGGTGTCGTGTCTCTTTCTCTACCGTTCCCCCATTCCTGTGTTTTGATACCACTGTCGGACATGTGCTCCGGTGTCAGAAGATGCCTCCTGTAGCCTCAAGCCTGTGTTTTCTCCTCTCGTTCAAGTCCAGTGAGGACACCAGGCCTCTTTCCCATAAACCCCCGAGGAGTCCCCTTGAGTCTGATAGGTTCTGGCTGGGCCCCGTTTCCGGAGCCCAGTTGCCAGGGCAAGGACGTGACTTAGCTCTACGCTCAGCTGCAGAGCTGGATTGTAGGTTCCACAGAGAAAGTCGTGGGGGCGGCTCTGCAGAGGGAGGTTTGGAGTGAGGTGGACGGGGGCAGGGCAGCAAAAACCAACAGGTGACCCCTGAGGACTCTCTGTTCCTGGTAAAATTGTTCGATCAGATTAATTACCACACTTCGTTAAGGAGAATGATGATCAGGTTTTGGAGAAGCAGCTTTGCCCTCAAGAAAAGCTTCGTATAATGTCCCTCGTCATCACTAACGTTTCTCGGCTGTGACCGTCCCCGCGGAGACTTCTTGGCTCACCACCTCACATGCCACATTCTGTCTCTGTCCACCTGCCCTCTCTCCGAGGCACTTTGACAGGACACTGGTTCTTAAGAGCTCTAGGAAGGAATGGCACCCGGCCACACATAGCTTGTCCTCGTCGCGCTTCACAGGTAACGTGGGATAATATACGTGTTTGCTCTCATGCGGGCAGGCCGGTGTCTGAGATGATCCGTGTTCCCCAGACGGTTGTGCTCTGAAATAGGTTCGTCATTTAGAGGGGACTTGGTTATGGGGTGTTGTGGCAATTCAATGGCTCATTTGGGCCTAGGAGATGGACCGGGCTTCCTGCTTAATGCTTGAGAACAAAAGTCAAGTCACTTCACTTAGCAGAATTATAGCATCGACGCGGTTCCCTCGGTGGTTCTGGGAAAGCGGTTAAGGGGCCGCCATCTGTTTAACTCATGCAGGAAAAGCGGCTCATGCTCCGCAGAGTCAGATGATCTTCGGGATTTAAACTGTTGTTCCACGGGCTTGTGCTGGATATCCCGGCGGTCTCAGAGTCCTCCCCAGGTCGGGGGACAGTGAGAGCTATGCCACCCATCACGGGAGGCTGTTGCTTCGGATTCGTAATAAGCCTTGGCTTTCATGGCAGCTCATGATAGAATGATGATCTGGGTATCTTTGAATCGGTTATACGGAGGAAGAACTATTGTAAGTAGGGTAGAAGCAAGTAGGCTGTTTCAACAGAGATATTTTATTTAATATTTTATTTATTTGACAGAGAGCGAGAGAGAGGGAACACAGGCGGGGTGAGGGGCAGAGGGAGAAGCAGACTCCCCGCTGAGCAGGGAGCCCGATGGAGGACTCGATCCTGGGACTCCAGGATCACGACTGAAGCCGAAGGCAGACGCTCAACCGACTGAGCCACCCAGACGCCCCTCAACTACAATACTTTAACCCCCATGTTGACACACCACTGTGTGAGGGGCGCGCATGGGAGAGAGCGTCCTGCCTGTCTCTAAGGTAAAGGATGGTACCCGAGCCGAAGGCCACTGGTCACGTGCAAGGCCACAGGTTAGGATTTTCCCACCTAGAAGGGCCAGGTCCCTCCCGCCTCGCACCTGTGTTTCGACACGCCTCTTCCTGTGCGGTTGCGGCCGTTCCTGGCCCCGAAGGAAGCATTTCCCGGCAGTAATTCTGGTTGTGGCTGCCACCACTTGTTAAACACGTGTCAGGTGCGAAGCACTTGGCTGAGTCATGAGTCACCCGATCTCACCTGCACGACAGAACGGAGGACAGCGATACTCGCTCCATATCACAGCCCAGGAAGTAAGACCGTCTAAGAAACGTGCTCGGCCTCAGGGGCTGGTTCGTGGCCTCTGGACACGGAAATCTCCCTCCCTGCTCCTCTCCGCCAGCGGGGGCCACAGACTCAGAGCTCCGTGGCTCCCAGGCAGGGAGGATAAACAGGGGAAGCCGGCCCGTGGCAGGGGGTAGGCGTGGCGGCCAGGGCCGTCCCTCGGAGGGCGTTTATCCTGTCTGCGGGGGCTGCTGCTTCTCCTCCGTCTGTCTAGGCCTGATCCAGAAAGCCCGGCCCGGCCAGATTTTCCAGTATTTTCTGAAAGGAGCCAAGAATCCACACTTAGATGTAAAATCTGTTTTATTTCACGTTATTGGTTTTAATTTAATTTAATTTTTTTTTGGCAATACCACAGGCCACAGGTGATGTGTGTGGCTGGCTGTGGCCCGAGGACTCCTGGTTGTCCCTCCCGCTCTGAAGCCCAGGCCTTCACCCCGCACCCTGTGTCCTCCTGGGGAGCAACCCTTCCTGCAGAAACATGCCCTATGGAGATGCCCTTACGTGGTCCCCAGTGCGTGTCTGGGCAGGGGTGTGTGCAGCGAGCCTGCTCCTCCACACCCCTGCGTGGCCCTGTGCCTCCTCTCTCCGCTCTGCGAAACCCACACGAGCCGACTCTCAGCCCTTCCTCTCTAAGCATCGGCTCTTCTCCGCCTTGATGCCCTTCTCTATCCTAGCGTTTGGAATAATCATCTCTCCGAGCACAGATGACACTCTGCCTCCTTATGCTTCTTTATCTGATCCGTCCCTTCCGCGAAAATAAAGCGACTTTTCCATGTCGCCGTTAGAGGAGGACTTACCACGTTCCCTCTGGCACTTCATCCATTTGGGTAGGACTCGCGTCTCCCCCGACAGTAGCGGCCTGGAGAGAAGTGCGCCGTCAGAGCCCTCACGCAGCCCTCTGCAGGGGTGTTCCCTAGCCACTGAGCGGAATCAGATCCAATCACTGCACATGTCGTGGGCAGGCCCGTGGGCACTCCGGACCGGGCGCAGACCGGCAGGGCATTACGGGAGCCGGCGAGAAGCCGAACGGGAGGATCGGAGTCGGCCGCGGGGGCCGTGGAGACTGGTCAGGCGGCTCACACTTCGTCCTCTGGGGAGCAGGAGCCATCTGACCCCTTTGTAGATAGAAACAGTCCCATGTACGTGGCACTGATTATCAAGACAACATCATCAGATGACACCATCCCCTTGCGAAGGTCGGAACGCAGGAGCCAGGAGCACCAGCGGTTTGCCTGGTCGTTTGAATACAGAATCTGATCTTTTTTTTTTTTTTAAGTGGGGAATGGAACCCCAAAACCCTCAAACTAAAACTAAAAAACCCCACAGAACCCAAACAAACCTGCAAAATGACTGTTTAAACCCACGGCTCATAGAAATCAGAGATTGGAGCTGAGATTAGATGTTCCCGTCTTGTACTCCATTCAGTTGTGAGGCGGTGGCTCTCTGCATCCACGTGGAAGGGGGCTGTGGTGGGACGTGGGCTGTGGTGGGACGTGGGCTGTGATGGGACATCAGGATCCGGAGTGGCCCGGAGCACGCAGATGAGCGTCAGTCTTAGGCGGATCGAGGTTTTGGTTCCCACACTCATGAACTTCTTGGTTGACATTGAGCAACTCATTTAACCCTCTTAGGTATTAGTGTCCTAATCCGTAAATGGAAATAATATAGTAATCATTGCACTGGCCTTACAAGTTAAATATAATAGATGTCTACAGTGCTTGGGATGGTACCCGCCGTAAGGACCTTGTTATTATCTGCAAACACAAGCGGTGGGCCAGGGGCTCACGTTCACTACGGGCCTTGTAGAGCTCAGCATCCTGACTTTACCTGGATGGAAGCCTTCCCTCTTGGGCTTTTTTGAGTCACTTTATGAGATTTTCAGGTGGCTCAGTACTTTGCGCTCTCTCTGTCAACCCGTCGTATTCCAACATTTGGAACTCTGTCGTAATTTCAGAATAGGTGCTTCAATATTGTATCTCTGGCTTCTCACGCCATTAAATGTTGAGTTCTCCCACTGTAGTAAATACAAACTTTGATTTTGAACTTGGAAGGATTCCTAGTTAGGGCTGTTGCTAAGCCATTCAGCCATGGAAGATATTGGAAAAGCAGTTTTTTCCCTGTGAGGCAACTTCAGGGACTGGGATTGCCTCCAACTAGGCCATTAAACCACCGATTCTTATTATTGGCAAGCTAGCCGTTCCTCTTTGCCATTGTTCAGTTGCCGTGTGACAGTTTTATATCCTCGACTCTCAAGCATGAATAGGGAATTGTTTGCAGCGCAACTTCCATGTCTCTTTGGGGATTCCTGGAGGAAACCAGGAGAGGAAACAAATTTCCCTCCTTGCTCTCACTGTCATTGTGGGAACCGGTGCATTTCTCATTAACCTCCAAAGAAACATAAGCAGCGTTTTCCGGTTGCACAGTAACTGTCCCTAAGTCCGTTTGGTAACACTCTCTAACAGAGTTCTGCTTTCCCCGGATCCTAGAATGAGGGAGCTATGGCTTCAATGGCAGCATTTGGAATGGCTACTTACAGAAACTTGCAGAGGATAAATTCATTACCCCGCACATAGGACCGATTCAGTAGCTCAGAGCCCAAAATGAGCTAATCTACCTAGAAAGGTGTAGTCACTAGTCTTCCCAGAAAAATTATAGTTGATGTAGGCTCTCTGTTTGGAAAGTGTGTCTTATGTCTAAAAGGTTCCTTGCAGACTGGACCTTTGTTTACTTCCTCTGTAGGTCTTACAATTAAAGCTTGATAGTTTCTTTTCTTTGTTCAGCAAAGATTTACATCTCTTTTGTCTATAAATTCTCCCAAGTCACATAGCAGAGCTTTCTTCTGTGAGAGATATATAACCATGCTTCAGTATTAATCTGGCTTTTCCAGTGTCATAAACGATTTAATGAAAATGCATACAAAATGCTTATTGTTTGCCTTCCAGTGAAACCTGGTGGGAAGACATAGTATTTACACTTATTTTGAACATCCATTATTCAAAAAGTAGGCGCAGTAGTCTGCTGAATGGGAGACTCATTCTGGAGAATACTAGTTTAGATTTTATTTATTTGTTTGAGAGAGAGAGGACGTGCCTGTGCACACACGAGTGCAGGGGCAAGGAAAGGGGCAGAGGGGGCAGGAGAGGGATGAGCTGACTCTGAGCGGAGCGCTGGGCTCCGTTCCGTGACCCAGAGACCAGGACCTGAGCCTAAGCCAAGGTCTGATGCGTAACTGACTAAACCACCCAGGTGCTACTGGGGCGTCCTAGTTTATAGGATTTTTACTGGGGGATTTTTGTACCTCAACTTGTTTTTAATTGAAAAATTGAGTAGGTTGGGTAATAATGCAGTGATTTATCTGGATTCACTTGCTTTTGGCTTTTATTTGCTTTTGAATCCTTGTAGTACTTATCGAAGCAGATTTTGTTCTGGTTATAAACTAGGCTTATTTTTGGACACTGCTAAGTCTCTAAACCCATTGAGTACTATTCTCCAAAGGTGGATCAAAGCTCTGCACTTACTCTTTGTTGCCTCTTTAGAATTCTTACTCTTGTTGACATTACCAGGCTTTCTGACCCTTATCTCAGTAAAAATTTCCTTTTCATTGGGATCAGCTCTCAGGAAAGACCTTTCAGGCCACAGTGATATGCCCCTGGTTCCCAAAGAAGTCAAGTAGCAGAAAGTTGTCAAAAATAATCCTCTCTTTCAGAATTCTTTTTTCCCCCTCTTTTTGTTTAGTCAGAAGAAATAGTGATCCCTGGTTTGGACTGGCTGAACTAGAGTACGGGGTATTGAAGTTAGTCAATTACGTCTTCAAAATGTGGAGAAAAATGTGAATTCTCCCCATATTGGATCTGCTCAGTTCTGTGTCCCATTCAGGTATAAGTGGAGAAGGGAAACTCTAGTTATAAGTGTTTCAGAGTCTCATTACTATGTTGACTTGCAAAGTGGAGATTTATGGGTGTACTGCTTTAAATTAAAAAAAAAAAAAACACCACTTTTGGGAGATCTTAGTGCTTTTGATCACAGGAGGTGGGAGTGATCTGGAAGAAACCAGGGGCTTGTCTTTGAAGAGTTTCCTCCATTTCAAATGTCCATGCCCTCCCTTACTCACTCTCTGATCCTTCCACTCTGATCCTTATTTCAGTGTCTTGGACACAGGAGAGAGAGATTAAGTTTTCATCCAGGCACAGAATCATAAGGAGGGAAGGTTTGCGAGGTTGATTGTAGAAAGACTTCTCTGCGTCCCTGGGAAGAGGCCTGCCGCGCCTTGGGCTTCTGTTTTGGTGGCCATACCCCAGACTGCCACATGGTGGCAGCAGACCCCAGGTTGGAGGCCCTGTCCCGGTCTTGCCTTGAGCTTGGCTGCGCAGGTGAGTTTTTACCCTTGAGTTGTTTGCAGACTTTAAATCTAGCACCCCTGTTAAAATTCAATAATAAAGGTTATCGTTTTCAAAACGTCGTTGCTTTACTTAAATATCCTACATATTGAACATGTTGCTTGCTGTGACTTGCATTTTTAGGATGCCCCCCTGGGCGGTTTGTTCCCGGGGTCCCCCAAGGAAGGCTGAAAAACAAGGGGGATGGACAGAAAGAGAGGCCTCCTTCTCTAGAGGGTGGGCCATAGTTTTGGAGATCTTGGGAAGAAGAAGAATTTCAGCACTTTTTTTCCCCACATTAATGGGAAAATATAGAGGAAGCGCATGCATTTTGATTGCTAATTGTAGAAGGCTAGACGAATGGAATGAAACCTGGGGTGGGGGAGGGGTACAGTATGGTCTAACACTGTCGCCATCGATCTGAGGCCCAGCTCTGCCCATACGAGAGTCACCGTCCTGGCCCAGACCAGCTTCTAGCTCCTGGTCCCTCTTTATTTCCTTCTAGCAGCTTCTGTCATTAGCCACTGTTTCTGCTCCTGTTCTGAGCTCAGTCTAGTTTCCATGTGATCAGTGCCATCGCCCTGAACCAAACGAGTTTACCAGAGATGAACCAGGGAGCGGGTAATCAAGACCAAATATGCAAGTGTTGTTCTGCGGTAGTTCCGAGTGCATTTTTTATGACAGGTTGGAATATTACTGCTTTAGGGAAGGGACGGTCTCTTAAAACTCAGCCCTTTCACATTACACTTACTAATGCAAGGGGAAATCTCTGGCCTTAAGTTAGCAAAACAGAGACTTTTGATTTTTTATGTATTTACTTTATTTTTATTTTTTAAAAGATTTGTTGGAGAGAGAGAGAGAGAGGAGAGGAGCACAAGCGGGAGGGATAGAGGGAAAGAGAGTGAATCTCCAGCCGTCTCCACGTTGAGCCTGACATGGGGCTGGACCCCACAGCCCCAAGATCATGACCGGAGCTGAAACCAAGATTCAGACGCCCAACTAACTGTACCACCCAGATGCCCCAAACATAGATCATTGTGCAGCTCACAGTGCACATCTAGGAAAGGGAAAACAAACAGCAGGTAGTCTGAGAAGAGCTGTCTAAGACAGACAGGTGTTCTTTAAAGGCTGGTGGGCAGACTTGCGTCCACTGCATGATTTTTGTGACATCACCGCCTCTTTGGTTCTTGAGTGGGCCAGCTGGCGCATGGGGATTACAGCCGCATCAGGACCTCAAGAACATCTACAGTGGGGGGACTTTCTTCTGGTCGAGCAGTGCTGACTATAGCATTGAACGGTCTCCTGCTGGCCAAGTAGGAAGCCACTGCAGGCTTTCTGATTTGGTCCCGAAGCTAGGGCAAAGCTAGGCTTTCTTAATATCATCATACTCTGTTTCGAATATGCAACTTTCATGAAAGAGGTTAATTAAGTGAGAACTTAAAAAGCTAACTTAACAAGGTGAAGTTTGAGTCTCTTTTTATAAAATAAAGAGGATTAGGTGTGAGTTGAGTGCATGACACTGTCTCCTCATTGAGACAACAAGAATTCATGTGTGTGTATGAAAAGCATAGGGATCGTGTGGCTCTTTGATATGAAAATAAACAAAGTTGGGTCCTATGTCAATAGAAGGAAATAAAACAGTAAGGTAAGGTTGTTAATTGTCTGCTATAGGGGAGACCGTTTGGTGGCTACGTACCTTGTCTCATTGGATTCTCACGACCCCTAAGCAGGAGATACCATCCCTGTTTTCAGGTGAGGATTTGAGCTAACAAATGCTTATAGTCACAGTGATTAGTAGAGCAATATTTCAAGCCACGTTTTGTTTCATTCTAGAACTTACCCAGAAGATTTGGAAAAGAAACCAAACCCTAGATTTTTACATGTGATTTTTAAACGACCTCAATAAGAAAATACAGTTATTTATTGTTATTATTATTTTACTATCAGACACATGCTAAGTAATACGCAGATGGTAACGGAGGGGCCTTAACACTTCCTTCCTGTCCTGTTTCCTGGCAGGAAGCACCTGGGGGAGGCCGGCTCTAACAGCTGTCTGTTACACCTCACACAAGAGCCGCTTCTTGGTTTATTTCGGTTGGCAATAGAGGGCGCTATTCACTTTCCAGATCTTTCTCACAGACACACACATTGCCAGCCCACGCCTGCCTGTTTCTAGCCATCCCTTACATTGTTGACATGACGTCAGATTGATCTTTCAGTTTTAGTGACGTGCTCGCATTTGCCGAGATGCAGATTTCCCTGAATCTGATCGGGTACTTTCAGCCCTATTATGTTTAGCGACGGAACAACAGAATTACAGGACGCCGTGGTTCCTGTACAAAGCAAAAAAGTTTGAATGAACCATTGCCTTTATAAATCTAACTGGTTCTTTTCTCTGTTAGTAAAAGATGTTACATCCAGACCACAGAGAGGAAGCAAAGGCATTGTTGGTGGGACAGTCGGCCAGATAACGGAAGGATAGGATTCCTAAGTTTGCAAACTCCATGTACTTCTTGATTTGCTTCCTAAATCCTTGTCTTTGACATACGAGGTTTCCTGAATGGTTCTTTACAGGGACACCCTTACCAAATGGATCATCAAATGGTCATGAGTTATGTCTGGAAAATGTAGAGAAGCATATATGTGCGCACGTGTGTGTGTACAGTGGGACTATTTTGAACACCGTTCTGATGGGATGAATATTTATGTGTTTGTGAATGCAGCCGTAAGGAGTAAGGAGAAAGATCGAAAAACCTGTCAGAGACTTTATAATGAAACGTGAGGTAGAAGTCAGAAAGACATTATGTTAGTGTAGCACCTACGTCCTTGAAGTAGTTCTGGCTGCAAGTTTCCTAAGACCCCAAATCACAGTGGGTTAGACAGGAAGTCCAAAGATATGATCGGTGGAGGTTGGTGGATTCAGACACTCAATATTGTCATCAGGAAATGAGTTTCTCTCGGCTCTGCTGTCCTCAGGCTTTTTCCTCATGCTGACATTGTGGCTGCCGCAGCCCCGAATGTTTCTTACTCACGTAGAGTCTAAAGTCTGGGCGTAAGAGAGTGTCTCACTTTTGTGATCTTCTAAGAAATAGAAAAACGTATGCACGGGCTCCCTGATATGCTCAGCCACCTCCCCTTTGCACCACACTGGCCTTTCAGGACATGTTCTCCCTTCTCAAATCCAGGCACTGGTCCAGGGTAAGTGGGGTTTGAGTGATGCCCATAAAATGACCAGAGTTGATCCCCAGGACTAGGGAGGGACTCTGTCTCTCTTCTGAAGCCATAGTCTTGGATGAGTGATTAAAATTGGAGTTATGTTAGGCAGGAATTCCATTAGAAATGACTGTAGGGTAGGCAGTCAGGATTGCCCCCCCCAAGGTGATCGGCACCCTGCTAGAAAAGCCGGTGGAGAAGTGTGTCCTAGTTTTTGCTTTCTGAGCCAAAGGAAAGATGCCAGGCTTGAGATTTCTGGAAGAGTTTTATTAATTTACATCCTGTCAACCTATATGTGATTAAAAACAATAAAACTATTTAATATAGATTACAACTAATTTAGTGGTGTCCTCTTTTCCAATTACCTGAGGCATTTCTTGTACCCCCTGTGCACCTTCTTTGCTTTGGGGGGGGTGGAGAGGGAATGCGGACTGTGTTGGGGGTTGGGGGGAGGTAACAGAGATGATAGATAGTCAGCATTTCCTCCTGATCGCTGTCTTTGAAATTATCCAGGCTACTGTTTATTATTTTCACAGACTGGGAAGCTAGAAACCATTGCTCCCACCTCCCCATCCACGAACTGTGTAGAAAATTAAGGTTGTCATTTCTCGAACACCAGGGATCTACCTACCTGCCCCCATACACGACTACGCTGGGCAGCCCGAGTAACTTGAGTGTGTGCAGGGTGATGGTCCTTCTGCCCGCAGATAGCGTCGCATATCCAAAACGTCAGCCCTTCCCTGGGCATGTAAGGGGGTAATGGTTGCAAAAGGCTTAGCCGCTCCCTGCAGTGGGGATCCCCAGCGTCCTTGTGTTTGTGGGTAATGAGCAGATGACGCCCACACTCCCACGCTCCCACGTAACCAGAGCTTGTCTCTTGCCGCCCCCCAGAGAGATGCAGATCAGCTCGTCCAGCACCACCACATCCGAGAGTCACGACCCTTCTTCTGGGGACCCAGCGGTCAGCGCCCTCCAACAACAGCTGCTACTCATGGTGGCTCGCAGGACCCAGTCCGAAACCCCGCGGGTACGTTCTGGCCGCACTGGGAAGGTTCTAGAAGCAGGGGTCTCGAAACTGGTTTTGTGGTCAGATTGCCTGACAGAATCAGTCAGGTCCTACCCTGAAGTCCGCGCCGTGGCTGGGTTGTGGCTGTCTCACCGCACGGTAGCCTACGGAATGAACGCGGGAAAGACGCCGTTTAAATGACCGGTGTCCTTCGTGGACACGAACAGGAGTGTCACTGTCTTACTGCCCTTCCAAGCACGTTAGAAATTCACACACATCGTTCTTTGGTTGCCAAGATGCAGGGATCCCACAAGGGCTTCCTTGGTTGGGATGCCTTTTGCTTACCACGGTTGGAAAATAATCTGGATTTTTTTTTTAATTAATTTATGACAACCTTATATGCTAAACATTCAGAGATTCTTAAAGAGGATCTTGACTTGAAGAGAGATTTCATTCGTAGAGCAAATGGCATTATCATCAAGGGGGCTTAAAAGATGAAGGTTTCCATTACTTTCCCAAGAGGTGACTTACTGACGTTCATTCATTTACTCCGCGCAGCTTTATGAGGATGACTCTGGGAGAGGCAGAGCCGACACTTCCAAGACACAACACGTACGAGTCCCATTGTGAAGAAACAAATTAAAAACACAAATTTGAAAAGGAAACCATCGGAACATGGACAGTGACCAAAATAATTAGGATGGGCAATAACGGAGATCAAATAATATGTTATTTAAAAGAATTTTGAAGTCAGACTTAGGACTTGGAGCTTGAACCTTAGAGGAAATCTTGGAGGTTAGGTGTGATTTTCCCTTGGACTTACCATCTAAGGAAACCAGTGTAGAAGGCCCTGGTGTTGGGGCACTGGCTGGACTCGTCCCAGCCCAACGTTCCTTTCACTTTATCCGTTGGTCACTACTGGGCTTTCCAGTTCTGCTCACGTCCCCCCAGCAGCTTCCGCCATGATGTCTCATGAGCCCATTTCTGACAACCAACCAGAGACCCTTTCAACTGCCCCTTCCCAGCACTGGGCTTGTCAGCTCTTGGGAAGAGCACGTGATGACACAGTCCTACTACCTGTGCTGTATCCTCTTCACGCCTCTACCTCTGCCTGCAGGAGCTTTTCCAGACACTTCTGCCCTTGACAGGAGGCCACCTGTGTGCGTTCTGACGGTGAGGGCTCTGTAGGCCCGGGCACTTGCTCTGCTCCGCATCACAGGCCCTCCGGTCTGTTTTAGCTTTTATTAGGTACAGTTCATGTTCCAAGTCCCAAGCCTGACTTTAAGATTCTTTTAAGTAACATATTATTTGATCTCCATTATTGTTCATCCTGATTATTTTGGTCATTGTCCATTTTTCTGATGGCTTCCTTTTCAAATTTGTGTTTTTAATTTGTTCCTTCACAGTGGGACCCATGCGTGTTGTTGTGTTTAGCTGTGCAGGCGGCTTCAGCCTTACCAGTGAGCGCTGTCTCAGCTCTGGATTCTGCCGGGTTCCCCTGAACGAGACTGCCGAAGGAAAGCAGGCTTCAGCGCCCCACGCTCCTCCTCCTAGAGCAGGGCCTCAGGGAAAGCGACCTGACCTCTCAGAGGCTCGGTTCCTCACATTTTAAATTGGGATAATAGCACTTACGAGGAGGAGATCTTGTAAGGCTTTGAGGATTAGTGATAATATATGGCAAAACTATGCCATAGAATCAATGGTAATAATTAACATCATCAAAAAAATTTTTTTTAAGAGAGAGAGAATGTTTGAGTGGGGAGAGGGTAGGGACAGAGACACAGAGGAACAGAGATGATCTCAGGCAGGCTCCACGCCCAGCAAAGGGCCCAACTCGGGACTCCATCTCACAACCTTAAGATCATGACCTAAAAAAGTCAAGAGTTGGATGCTTAACTGATTGAGCAACCCAGGTGCCCCCACATTCTTATTAGTTATATGGAGCTCTTGAAGGTACCATTATTTTGAGCGGTAGAACTTTCAGGTAGCTTAGGGGAGAGGGATGGACCTTTACGTTCTTAAATATTTTAATATTACCAAAAAATATTTCTGAAATGTACCATACACACACACACACACACACACACACACACACACTTGCTTACCTTCTTAAGTTGAATATGCTAATCATTTAAATTGTTACAGATAATTCAGATTCATGAAAGGAGCCTTGAATATTATGCTGTAAATACAGATCCTTATGGGGAGTGTGAGCAATGCATTTATCTTATCTCTTCAAAAGAACTTGTGTTCACCTTACGCCCTGTCACTATGTTTGCTAATCTCTTTTTTGAAATAGTAGAATGAAATGTGTGAGCCTAGCCCACTGGGCAGTGTGACATGGTGGTTCTTCGCTAAGGCTTAATTAGTGAGTCAGAGACCAAAGAAATTTTTGGCCAGTGTGTCTATGCATTCACATAAATCGGAGACTCAGTCTCCATCGTGAGCCCTAACCCGGCCAGCCCTGTCTTTGCTGATGCTCTCCAGGGGCTCTGCTAGACCCCCGACTCCCAACTCCCTCCAGGGTTATCGAATGCATCCGCTCCCATGGCTCACTTCTCTCTCCTTCTCTAGATACGCAGGCATCGATATGTTTCACTTGTGTGTGTTCAGCACCATGTTCTCATGGCTAGTTTGCTTGTCTGCCCCCCAAGACTTGTTAAACCCCTTTAAGCTACAGACTCTTTCTTGTTATCCTTTGAATTCTCAGCGTACAGTACTCGCAGGATCTGGCTTAGGTAGTCTGTGCAACGAGCATTTGTTGGATGGGCGAGGAAATGAATGCTTAAATGATGAGAAAAATTTCAATTTGGAATTTGTACCAGAAAACAGGCCACGAATAATTGCTATAATCCACGG
The DNA here is from genome assembly GCF_963455335.1 of Martes martes. NCBI lineage: Eukaryota > Metazoa > Chordata > Mammalia > Carnivora > Mustelidae > Martes > Martes martes. The sequence continues at coordinate 83,903,346 of NC_137902.1, read as the reverse complement.
AAACATTTAGCTCTGAGGTTCCTTGTTAGCCAAGGCAAAAAATCAAATTCCATGAACCTATTTTCTCATCCAGGAAGTTGAGTTATGGGCTGATTTGTACCTCAGAATGGAGCTGTATTTGGAGAGAGGATCTTTAAAGAGGTAATTAAGTTAAAAAGAGGTTGTTAGGGTTGGCCCTAATCCAATAGGGCTGGTACCCCTCTAAGAAGAGGGGAATCCAGGCACAGATCCACACGGGGAAAAGACTACGTGAGGACACAGAGAAGACGGCCATTGACGAGCAAAGGAGAACGGCCTTAGAGGACTCAGACTCCTGCCCTCTGATCATTTCTGTTGCGTCAGCCCGCCCCCTGCAAAACTAACGGAGAAGTCAAATCAGTTTTCTTTGCCTTAACTTCTGAGATTTTTTTAAACAAGGATTTTTATTTAAGGAGCAATAAATAGCACAATTGACTAGAATCTTTAGTAAGTTTGCAAACACTATAGATGCGAATATTCGTGGGATTTTGTTTCCGTACTGACCTTCCCTAACAGCAAAGGGTATAATATTAAACCTCAACTTAAGGCCAGTATTTTTCTTATCATTCCGAAGAATGCTGTCATCTTTGCTGCTGCTCACCCTTGACCTATTTTTCCATCCGACCTGAATTCCCACATCAGAAAGCAGTAAACTGTGGTAGCCCTGGCACTCTTTGTCTATGGGCCATAACAGAAATATTACAAACCACATCAATTCCTTGTCATTAACAGAAGATGGTCTTCTGGCTGACACGACACAGTTTCCGCTGCGGTCTCTTTCACGTTGGAATAGAATCCCAGACCCAAGCAGCACTTACCGTCTCAACTTTCCTGCGACAGTACAGCCAATCCATCCTGTATACGGCCGTCCTGGATCCTGCCTTCATGATGGACCAGCTGTCCCTTGAAAGGCCGTTTGCATTAATATTTTATCATCTGAATAATAACTTCATGTTCCGTAGCTGAGTCAGAGCATTAGCATCTGGGAACAAAGGTGGTAAAATGGGCCTCCTTGGAGAGCTCTGCTGCGGGGTCCCGTGACGGCCCCTGATGCAAGCCAGGCATTCTGACCCCAGCGACTTCCACTGAATTGAGAAAAAGTCTGCCCGAGTCTAACCTTCTGCTGTCGAAGTCAAGGAGAAGCGTGTGCAACCTTTCAAAGGCGGCACCTCCCCCACCTCCATGGCTGCTCTTCTCTACTGTCCTCATCCCTTTTCTGGTCTTGGCCCTTCTTACCCGTCTCCTGTGCCTTATGTGTGTCAGCCTATAGGAAATTACAGCCCATCTTAAAGATTTTTTGGAAAAGTACAGAGCCCAAGCAAACGGGTGAAGGTACAGGTTAGAATGATCGAGCCCTTCCACGTCTGGGTGTACATCCGGAAGAATGTAAAGCGGAGATCCACAGATATCTCTCCAGAAGAATCCAACAGACGTCTACATGCCTATGGTCGTAGCAGCATTACGTGCAGTAGCCAAGGGGTGGGAGCAACCCAGCGTCCGTAGACTGGTGAATGCGTGGACAGAATGGGGGGGGGGCGTCCTTACAATGGGGTGTTCAGCCTTAAAAAGGAAGGACGTCTGACACCTGCTGCAGCATGGATGAACCTTGAGGCCATTATGCCAAATGAAATAAGCCAGCCACAAAGAGAGAAATACTCTATGATTCCACTTATAGGAGGTTCCTAGATTCGTCAAAACATAGAGACAGAAGGTAGAGAGGTGGTTGCCAGGGGCTGGGGACAGAAGGGAGAGTCAGTACTTCCTGGAGACTGAGTTTCAGTTTGGGAAGATGGAGACATTCTGGAGATCTGTAGTACAACAGTGTGGATACGGTTAACAGTACTGAACTGTACACTGACAAGTGGTTAAGATGGTAAATTCTGTGTTGTTTTTTTAAGCACAGTGGCAAAAAAAAAAAATACAGGTTAGAAATAGAAGATCTGCAGAGGGCTGGGGCACCTAGAAAAGTCTCACCCATAGTAGCAAGAAGCGACAAGCAACGGCCAACAGCAAAGAGGAACCTGGGGGCTTTGTCTTTTTTTTTTTTTTTTTAATTCAATTTAGTTAACTTATACTGTATTGTTTTGTTAGTGTCGGGGCAGAATTTAGTGATTCATCAGTTGCATAGAACACCCAATGCTCATTAGATCACGCGCCCTCCTTCATGCCCATCATCCAGTTACCCCCTCCCCCCACCCACCTCCCCTCCAGCCACCCACAGTTTGTTTCCTATAGTTAAGAGTCTCTTATGGTTTGTCTCCCTCTCTGGTTTCATCTTATTTTATTTTTCCCTTCCTTCCCTTATGTCCATCTGTTTTATTTCTTAAACTCCACTTATGAGTGAGATCATATGATAATTGTCTTTCTCTGACTGACTTATTTCACTTAGCGTGATATCCTCTAGTTCCATCCACATCATTACAAATGGCAAGACTTCATTCTTTTTGATGACTGAGTAATACTCCATTGTGTGTGTGTGTGTGTGTGTGTGTGTGTGTGTGTGTGTGTGTACACCACACCTTCTCTATCTGTCAGTGGATATCTGGGCTCTTTCCATAGTTTGGCCTTTGTGGACATTGCTGCTATAAGTATTGGGGTGCATGTGGGGGGCTTCATTTTTTAACGGCCTCTGTGCCCAGAGAATGGCGAAAGAGCACAGTGTGGGAAGTCTAACAGGAGTCTCTCCACTTAATCTGTGACTTTGAGAAGTCACATCCTCTTCTTAGGATGAACTAACCGCACTCCGTCAACACCATCCCCACTAAGGGGCTGCCCAGAGCTTCCTGCCTCACACCTTGAGGGGGCTTTGCAGCCCTTCGCTGCCCTGGATCACATGGATGGTCCAAGCACCTCACACAAAGAATTCATTCTCAAAGGGTGCCAGGTTGGTATTGCATTCTAATGCCTCGCTGAGACAAAGATTAAGTTTTAAAAGGGAAGAACAGAGCTTCAATATTGCTGTCAAAGAATTCCTACTGATAAGGATCCAAGGGAAAGTAAATAGTTGTAAAATATACCAGAAATAAGAGCCAGCAATGCCAAACAGAAAGCAGAAACGGACTCTCAAAGGATTTAGAAATGATAATGATTGGATTCGGAATATGGACTAAGTATGTCTTAGAGATAAAAGGAGAGGTTGAAAATCTGAGTAAGAAGCAAAAGGCCATGTAATGACCACGCAGAGCTGATAAGAGCACTGGATACTAGAAATGAGCAATGTAATAATAAAAATAAAACTTTGAGGGATTCAACAGGTTTGATACATGAGAGCAGAGACAGATTTGAATAAATGATTTAGCTGTAGCACAGGGAGATGGAGAGGAAAAGAGGGAGGAAGGTTGGTAAGCAGGGTCTGGGCCAGAAGGGCTGTCGTACTCCTCGCCGGAGTTCCAGAGGAGAGGAGGGAAGAGCAGCATAGCAGAAAGAATTTAAAATTTAGAGCTTAAGATAACACGCCGATGTACGCATTCGTGTCCTGGCAAACTGATGAGGAAGGACGAACAGTTTATTTTTCATTTCTTTTAAAGATTTTTTATTTATTTGAGAGGGAGAGGGAGCAAGTATGAGCAGGGGGAGAGGCAGAGGGAGAAGGAGAAGCAGGCTCCCCTCTGGGCAGGGGGCAACTTGGGGCTCCATCCCAGGACCTTGGGATCATGACCTGAGCCGAAGGCACACACTTAACTGACTGAGCCACCCGGGTGCCGCAAGGATGAGCATTTGAATAAATGGCACTTTATGGGAAAGAAAACAGACCCTTATCTCATATCGTTGGCAGAAATCCGTGGTAGATTCATAACATAAATGTGAATGGCACAAGTACCTAACTTCAAGTAAAATGATACAATCTAATGTCCTTACAAGTCTGGGGTGGAAAAGGATTTAAGAAACAAGGCACAAAAAGTGCAAAACTTGGGCATTTTATAGGAGAAAAGTGGATAAGTTATATTTCATTTAAATTAAGAATACCAGTTGATCAACAACACCATAAGGAAATTGAAAAAACAAGCCATAAATTATGAGACTCTCTGTACCTATATCATTAAGGTCTTGATTGTACATGTGCACGTATGTGTAGATAGACACACATGCACATAGACGCAGGTAAGTAACGAAAGACCAATAAGCAACCCAACGGAGAGGTGAACAGATGATCTCACGGAGAAAACAAAAAGTGTACAAAGATGCTCAGCTTCACTAGTAATGAGGGAAATGCAAATTAGAATAAAACTGAAATATTTTATATGGCAGATTAGGCCAAATTAGAAATTCCCTGACACTGTCACATGTTGGCAAGGATGGGGAGCGACGGGACATTTACCTGCTCTTCCTGGGAGGATAAACTGCTAGAATCAGTTTAGGAGTCATACTTTTCCAAAGTGTTTTCTAGGAAATGGAGTATTCCCCCATACACAGTAATTGCATTTGTGATAGATTTGTGCATTTTCTGGAAAAGCCCATTTGTCTCCCAGTAAAGTTGAACACGTGGTGGTACAGTTGAACATTTGCATTCTTAGCGATGCCATTTCTAAGTGTATGTTAGGTCTATGTTCTACAGAATCCTTGCACAGATGCACCAGGAGACATTTCCAAGAATGTCCACGGCAGCGTAATAGTTAAAAAAAAATACTGTAAATATCCAACGGTAAAATGGATAAGCTAATTATGGCATATCCACTTAATGGAACATTATTCTGTGAAAATGGATGCTACAGCACAGATCGGTCTCAGGAAGATAATGTGGAACAGAAGGAAAAATGGAAAAAGAAGTTGTAAAGGATACATATCCTGGGATTTCCTACCTATGAAGTTCAAAAACATAAAGCCCAACGGTATGGAAGTTTTGGATGCAAGGCCTGTCCTGTCATCAGGACGGTGATGATCCCATGAAGGAGGAGGAAAGAGGACAGGACCAAGCAGTGGCCCACAGGGAATTTCTATGCTAACGACAATGGTTTTTTTCTTATACTGGGTGATAGCCACACAGCTAGTCACTGAATTAGTTTTTTTTGTTTTTTTAAATACCCTACATACATTTAAAAGATGTGTATTTGCATTGACTCCAGGTTTAACACAATGATGTATTTTTAAAAAGCATGATGCCCAGTGTTATTCAGTGTAGGGACCTCAAGGTACCCGAGTCTGAGGTTTTCACTGATGATACGGCAGGATGAGCACCGAGTGTACCTGAGCTTGACGGTGAGAAGGTATGCAGGTGTGTCCGGTAGCTTCTATTTAACAGCTCAAGAAGGGAAAACCGGATATTTTTTGAAGATGGTTATGACAGAGGTCAACATTAAATTCATTAAATTTGAAGAGATTTTCTGAGAAGTCCAGCAACATGGAACATTTTAGTCCTCATTGCTAATGAATAAATGAGACAACGATGAACCGATATTTAATTGCAAATGTAGTCCCTGGAAATGCCATCGTAACAGGCTGTTTTCATGGCTTATGTTTTAGAGATGGTATCAATCAGTGTCTGGTTTGGAGTCTGTGTGACCGTTAGATGTCCAAGGGGTGTTTTCTTACTGGCAGTCGGATGCCGCGGGGTGTGTCTGCCATCTTCTCCCTGATAGTCCCCATGCCCAACCTTGTGTCAGGCTCCTAAGAGTCACTCATTTTGTATGTTAGACATATCCATGAAGACTATGTTTTGTTTTGTTTTGTTTTGTTTGAAAATTAAGTTCTTCTCCGTAAGATTAAAGCCATCCTGAGATGAATTTGGGGCTAACACATTTTAAACCTGGAGTTAAACTTTCCCATTTGTTTTATTGGTTTAGATTTTTTTCTGTAGATATCTTGGTGTTTCATATCTTAGGTCTCACCAACAACCTAGAAAACTGGCGATGAAAATCTTTTTACTCTTAGTAAAATTTAAATATTTATTTCAACATTATATTAAATAACACACCTTTCAAAAATTAAGGCATTTCAGATCTTTTGTTGAATCCTGATCTTTTATGAGAATTATTTTCTCGGCCTTAATTAACAGCAGTGTTTTGATAGGAGTAGCATAAATTTAATGGTACATTATAACGGAATGGAAGAGTCTTGGTAAGAAAGGCTCTTTTTGTTGATTGTTACCTTTCTCTGAGAGTACCCATTTTTATGACGTGTGTTGGTTTACGTTTCAGAATCGGAACATCTGCTTTTTGTACTTTTGTTATTACGAGGTATATTTATGACAATACCATGTCAGTATGAAACGCTTTCTCTGTTGTTTCTTTTGGTACCTGAAAGCATCTGAGTCAGGATCTGGAAGACTCGTCATGTTCTTCGACACAAGGAAAATTTAACCGAGAGCAGTTTTACAAGTTTATCATTTTCCCCGGCAAGTGGATTAAAGTCTGGTACGATCGACTTACCTTGTTGGCGTTACTGGACCGGTAAGCCCGCTGAGCCCACAAATGTATGGACAAAAGACACAGTGGGGGCACACGAGGGCCCTCGCATGCTTGTAAAAAGAAATTGCCATTTGCTAACGTCCTCAGGAATGTTTTCAAGATGCATACCTTTTGTGCTGCAAACCCAAAGGCGAAGCGGTGAGATCCTGACTGTTGGAGACAGTGGGAGATAGGAGAATTGGGGAACATGGTTTAGACTTGAGGTTAGCTCTGGGGACAGGGTCATGCCTTGGTGTCCTCATGGCTTCCCACATTTTTGTAGGAAGGGTTGCGGTTCTATGGGTCGCATGGGACCCGGCCCATGGGATGTGGGCAGGGGGAGATGAGGCAAATGAAGAGATACACCAGTTGGAATGTTAATGTTTCCTTTTAAACCCTTTTAACTCTTTCTTGCCTCTTTTTTCCATTGATCCTCAAGATGAAATGTGGGGTTGGGGTTGTAGTCAGTGCACGGGAGGGAGACGGGAGAGGGTCCGGTTAGTTGAGGCACGGGTGGGTCTGGGGCCAGGTCAGAGCCTTCCCCGCGTCCGCCTCTGCCTCGCCCCCGCTGATCTCACGATATACAGAGATCAGGATTTTGATCCTCAGGCGCCACGCGGTTCTGATGGGAAGGGTGGTTTGAAAATTCAAGATGTCTTTACTGACGCCATTATCAGCAAACGCAGAGTCTCACACTTAAATGCCAGCCAGCGGGGGCCGTGGGAAGGCTGATGTCCTGCCTCGCTGTAGCTGGTCCCCCAGTGACTTCCTGCTATAGTAATGTCTTAAGTGGTGTGATCACAGACTAAAGAACTATAGTCATGCAAAATTACAATAGTAAATTTCAGGACCCACAAGCCAGGGAACGGAGTTATAATGGTTTTTCTCACAATGCTATGTTACCCCAGGGGCACACGTTTAAGATGAATGTTTAAACGTAACTGAAATAGTCCAAGATAATGCATCCTGTTAGATGAGGCTGGCTTTTTTCCCCCTGAAATATTAGTTTTATTTTCTGTCAAAAAGGAATTCTTGACAGCTGGATTCCCTTGTGTTAACCCTTCATATTAGAAACAAATATTCTATAGATTTCTAGGTGGGTTATTTAAATCCGCTCAGTGGCAACAGATTAACTGGAAATTTAATTAAGTTCTTAAAAAGGTTGATGAAGATTATTGCAGTTTTTAAAAGTTTATAGTTTTATAGTTTAATCACTTCTGTAACAGGTCACAGTGGGTTGGAATGCAGTGTTCAAGGATGTGTAGCGATAGTACTGCTCCCTTACTCGTGGGTCCCTCGTGTGTCCCTCAGCTGGTGTGGGGAGACCCTGGGAATCAGGCCCAGTGTCCACCACTTACTAGTGCTGTGATCTGAGGATGGGTGTGAAACCTCCCTGTGCCTCAGTGTCCGGTCTGTTAAATGGGGATAATCTGTATACAGAGAGATTTCAAGGATTAAATCCAGTTAGCCATAGAAAGTGTTCTTTAAGTATTAGTTGCTGTTATTGTTAGTATGACCTGGAATGTGTCCCAGAACCCAGAAAGAAGAAAAATAAATAAAATACAATGAAATTAAGGTAGTCAAAGTAGATTTTGTCAAGCCCAGATGCTAAAATTTAGGCTGTTCATTCATAGGAGAAATCACCCAATCTTCAGAGCCCACATAAGCCCACTTTCGGGCATCTCGTAGCACAAGAGGGGAGCTGGTTTTCCAGCTCATGGCCAGTCGAGAAGGAAAGTAAGACAGCATAAACCCTGAGCCAACAGCGAGGACAGAGGAAGAAAAACCCAAACACTAACCTAGAAAAACCCAGCAGCGCGGGACCGTTGCAAGGAGAGTGTTTTCCCCAAACAGGACTGTGGATCAGAATCACCTGGGAGTTTTGTAGAAGTACAGACTCCAGGCATGTGAAATCAGCCCTTCAGCCTGGCCTGGAGTACAACGTAGGGCTGTATTAAGGCACATCTCCCTAGTTTGCCTCCTTAGTTAGGACAGGGATGGTCTGAAAGGTCTGTTTAAGAGAGCAGGAACTTACACAATAAATTTCACGTTTTTTACTCTGATAGTAAAATTTCAAAAGGTATAAATAAATTACCTTTGGTGTTCATTGGGGGACATTGTATTTAAAGCTCCACATGGATTAATGAGCTTGAATTGCCAAATAAAAGTTTATAAAGGAAATAAATGCATAATAAAAAACAAACGGTAAGGATCAGGCAAGAAGTAGAAGAAATCGGTGAATTATAAGCACTGTAATTGAACTAATTGTTGCTATAAACTCCCATAGCTTAAGGCCTTCTGCTTGATAATTTTCAACTTTACTCTGGAATTCAGGCTGATCTTCCTTGAAAATACTTCCTTTTCTGATCTTACCTTCATGGTTCTTAAAATGGAAGCCTTTCCTATTTGTTTTTGGTTCAGCATTCATTCCACTCATATATTTTTGGACTTGTCCTCATTCTCCTTTTTAAAAGGAGAATGACTTTTTCTCTCTTTTTAAAAAACGATCTATTTATTCATTTTAGAAGGTAAGACAGCATGCGGTGGGGAGGGCCAGAGAGGGAGAAAGAGAATCTCAGGCAGACTTCTCGCTAAGCACAGGGCTTGATCCCGGGACCCTGAGATCACGACCTGAGCCGAAATCAAGAGTCGGGCGCTTAACCGACTGAGCCACCCAGGCGCCCTCCTTCATTTTCTCTTACTTTTTATTCTGCTGTTACCCCATCTTGCAAAACACACAGGTTTTATTTTCATTTATCTGGTTTTCTGGGTTGGCATCTAAAAGAGAAAGCTGCCCATCTGGGCATCATTTCACTCATTTGTTCATTCATTCATCAAATTAAAAAGCTGTAGACGCCAGGCACCTGCTCCGTGCATGGCTCTGCCCCGGGCACTGGGTATACAGCCCTACCCTCACGGAGCTCGAAATCTGCCGCGTGAGGTAGGCTGAAATAGACCGGAATCGGTGCCATGAAAGACACACACAAGGCCTGACGTAGAGGAAACTGAGGGAGAAGGGACACTCCTGTCACAACAGGGGCTTGCAGAAGCCTTTTCTGGGGCGACGCAGGCAGATGGAGATAGAAACGAGAGAAAGAGTCAGCCGCATGACCAGCAGCGGGAAAAGCGTTCCCGCTCCTCACTTGATCTTGTGGTCGTCATTGTCACCTTGAGAACGTGCTCTCATCTCTCCCGTCCGTAGAAGTCCTCTCGGCCCACTCTCTCGCAGGCCACCGTCTGGTTGCTCTGCGCTCTTTTGCAGCGGAACTCCGGGAAGAGCTGGTTTGCTGGTTTGTCTCTCATTCTCTCATAAGCCCATTCCATTCACTCCCCAGACCCACTCCAAGCCTGCCCTGGTCAAGGTCACCGTCGACCTGACCGTGCAGCCGTCTTTGCACTAGACCCATCTGCAGCCTCTGACAGAGTCGGCTCTCCTCCTTGGTAGGCTTTTCCTCTCCTGGCTTCCCGGACTCAGCCTTCTCTTGGTTTCCTTCTGTCTTGCTGGTTACTCCTTCATACCACAGTCACCTTGGCAGGTAACCTCCCCCTCCCGGCTCCCCATGTTGGAGTCCCCAGGTGCTGTACACTTGAGAAGTCCCTTCTCGGTGGGGCGTGGTCTGCCCTTCCTGCTGAAAATTACAACAGTTCCCTCCCCAGATGCTAATAAGTCTTCTTACCTTGTCTATTTATTTTTTGATTATGCTTATCATCTCCAAATGCTATATAATATACTATTTCTTGTGCATATTACTAATTTTATGCCACTACCCACTGGAGAGAAAGCTCCGGAAGTTTTGTTCACTTCTGTATTCCAAGTACATAGAGCTGCGGCGAGCAGTCTTGTGTGCATAAGCGAATCCATGTCCCTTTGCAAACTGGCTCCCCGTCTCACCTTCTGCCATTGACTCTGCCATGATCCTTGCTTCCCCAGACTGAAACCTTGAAATCTTCTTTATCTTTTCAGTCAACCCTTCACTGTACAGTCCATTGAAAGCCCTCTCCGCTCTGGTCTGTGTTGCGCCTCAACGCCACATCGCCTTCCCAGCTCCCAGCCTTGACCTTCGTCCCGACCCTCATTCCTTCTCCCCCGGAGTGTTGTTTATCCTTGCTCTGCTGCTTCCCTCTAGTGCATCTCTATCTGCCAGATAAATCTTTCATGGTGCTCCTTGCCCAGGGAGTAAACTTTTTCACCTGGCATTTAAATAGAGATGCATGGGGCGCTGTGGGAGTGGGAGGGTGGGGGTGCTGGGGCAGCGGAATGGAGTCCCGCTGGAGAAGAATCTGGGGAAAAATATTTTTTCAGGAACATTATTTTTCCCCCTCAATAGGAAAAAAGCCTGTTCATTTAATTGAAAAAAAATTTTTTTAAAGTTCCTAAGCCTTTAGGTATTTTTAAGTATACATCAAAATGTTATGAGCACACTAAAAAATACATAAAGAATTTAATGGCCCTGAACTAACAAAATATATTTAGCTCTATAAGAAGTGCATAGTGGAAAACAACAAAAAACCTTCATGAATTTTCCTTTTTACTAAATATATTTTGATCCCTCCAGAAGTTTTCTTTTTTTTTAACTTACAGCTTGCGCGTCATAATATCTGAGTTCTTCCCATGTCTATGCACTTTGATTCTATACATCTTAATTGCCTGATTAAAAGATCGGCAAAAGATAGGAACAGACACCTCACCAAAGAAGACATACAGATGGAGGATAAGCTTATGTAAAGAGACTCCACAGCATTGCTGGGGACTGACAAATAAAAACAACAGGGAGACACACACACCTGTTGGAATGACCAAATCCAAAACACTGGCAGCACCAGATGTGGGCGAGGGTGTGGAGCCGCAGAAACTCCCGTTCATCATTAGTGGGGATGCAAAATGGTAAAGCCGTTTTGGAAGATAACCTGGTGATTTTTTACAAAACCAAACATATTCTTACCATACGACCTGGCAATCCTACTCCTTGGAGCAAATGAATTGAAAACTTAGGTTAACACAAAACCTGCACATGGATGTTTATAGGAGCTTTATTCAGAGTTGCCAAAATTTAGAAACAACCAAGATGTACTTTAATAGGTGAATAGATACACCATGGTGCATCTGTATATTAAAATAGTATTTAGCGATAAAAAGAAACAAGTTATCAAAGCACATAAAGACACAAAGGAACCTTAAACGCATATTCCTAGGTGAAAGGACTGACCAGAAAAGGCTACCTGCTGTATGATTCCGATTATCTGACTTTCTAACAGGAAAATCTGTGGAGATGGTAAAAAGATCCATGATTGCCAGAAATTGGGTTTAGGCAGAGGTGGGGAGGCAGAGCAGAGGATTTTCAGGGCAGTAAAAGTACTCTGCGGGCTGCTGTAATGTGGATAGATACATTTCACCATACATTTGTCCAAACCCACGGAAGGTACAACACCAAGTATAAACCATAATGTGGACTATGGACTTTGGTTGATAATGATGTGTCACTGTTGGTTGCTTATAACAAATGTACCACTCCGGGTGGGGGGGGTGTTGATGGTAGTGTGAGTGTGTGTGTGTGTGTGTGTGTGTGCATGCGTGTGCATGTTTGCAGGGAGGGGCTATGTGAGAACTCTTCATACTTTCCCTCAATTTTGCTGTGAATCTGAAACTGCTCTTAAAAAAAAAAGTCTTATTCATTTAAAAAAAAAATGCTCACGAGTGCTACTTGCCAGGAATGAAGTAGACAATCGTCCCTTCCTAACAATAACGTATGTACATGAGCAGACATTGGTGAGCCTATAAATAGGCTCAGAATTCTTGGGAATGACCCATCTACGCTCCTGACCTTGCAGACCACGCCCTGCTCCGTTAGTCCATTTCAGCCCCTTCCTCCCATCGCTATGCCCTGCCTGTTGTCCTTTCGTGGGATTCGGTCCTCTCAAGGCTTAGCCCCAGCCTCGGCTCATCCTCCGCGGTTGGCCGGCCATCCCGAGCTCTTGACCCGTTCCCTGGCTCCCATCTAGCAGCCTCTCCTCTCCTTAGTGCCTCCCGTCCTACCTAGCCTCCGAGAGCCAGCCTTCATCCCCTTGTCTCAGCATCCTCAAGCCCCCCTCCGCATCTCACCCCCTCTTACTCGAGTCCCTCAAAAGGACACCACCCAGGGAGACCCTCTGCACGTTAGCCCTCGGGCTGGAGCTCTCCTGGCTGCACAAAGTGGGAAGCAGGTTCTGGCTGTGGCGCTTGTACCTGGAAGGGATTTCCCGCTCTAGCTAAGTGTTAGCGCAGCCCTTCCCCCTCTAGAGGAACCAGCGCAGCTCTTCGTCTGAAATGCATTTCGTGCAGCGGACAGAGTAGCTAACCGTGAGGCCCCGTGTAGTGATTACGGAGACGCGGTGGAATTATATTTCATTTATTTCAATAACAGGAAACTGGGGTTAAGATATGGAGTTTGCTTGCAAAATACAGGGATAATGAAAGGAAGGAGGGAAGGAAGGAAAGAAAAGAAAGAAACCTTAAAATTTTGTTACTGAACATAAAGGCGAGCTTAAGGCGACTGCTCTGCTGTCTCTGCGAGTCGTTTAAGACCCATTCACGTGCGATCTTTAGAAGGAGGCTTACCTTTTATCTCCTTTGTTTTTATTTGTTTATCTTACGCAGGACTGAAGACGTCAAGGAAAACGTGCTGGCGGTTCTACTCATCGTCCTGGTCTCCCTCCTCGGATTTCTGACATTGAACCAGGGCTTTTGCAAAGACGTGTGGGTGCTCCTCTTTTGCCTTGTCATGGCCAGCTGCCAGTACTCCCTGCTAAAGGCAAGACCACCTCTAATTCTTACCGTCACTAAGGTACCCTTGAAAGCATGAGATGATGACACAGAGACTTCTGATTTCTGTTCTAGAGCGTTCAGCCTGACCCTGCCTCGCCAATCCACGTAAGTTGCCAATAACGGGCAAGGAGCTTGTCTTGTCTGTTTGTGTTAAAGACAGGGGGGGGGAAGCTTTTCAAAAGGCAGAATATATATCGATGTACATATAGTGAATATGGAAATAGAAATGAGAACTCACGGTTGCCAAGTTCAGGCTGCATCTGAGAGCGTGGTGGGGGTGGTGGTTGGGGGGCAGGGGGGAGTGACAGGATACAGAGGGTCTTTTCAAACCTGCTGGCCTCACATCAGGGCTGACCATGCAGCCCAGGATGGGGAAGACTGGCCTCTGCCGTCAGCTCGCCTGCTTCTGTTTCCTGGTTCCTCCGCTGAGTGTTGGACTCTGGGCGGGATATGTGCACTTGCCACGTCTCTGTTTCTCTGCCTATCAGCAAGGATAATGAAAATGACTCTGGGGATTCAATAATCTGTTTTAACTTCCTTTAAAACGGTACCTGGAGCATAGATGCTGAGTGAGCGGGACATATCATTATTGGTAACATCAGTTGTGTAAGCACAGGCCATTCCGTTCTTTACCTGAAGCTGATCTCCTGTCCCACCTTTGCAAGAATATTGTTACTTTTCATCCACGCAACTTTGGGCTAACTCAGAGCGGAGCCTCTTGGCTCACCGTACCATCTGTTGGTGCTCGGACGTCCTTCCACGAGTATGGTTTCCACTGATCCAGCTGCCCTGCCCCTGCAGGGTGCTGGGGGACGGGGTTTGGCCCGGTCCCCGCAGGTACCCCGGCTGCACGCCTTTGCGTGGAGCCCCTGCCTGGCGGACCTCTCAGCTCTTTGAGGACCTTCTTTCTTTTGTTATGGTGAGCTGTGTGCCGCCCCCCCACAACCCCGTCCCTGCGCCAAAACCCTTCCAGAGAAAGAAAGCTTGATCTTCCCTCCATTGTGCTTTAAAAAAAATTCATATCCAGGATTTAGGACTGCTTTTAAGTCTGTGATAGCTCATGTTTAGCCCATAGTAATTAAGAAAAGCTTATAATTGGACGATCACATGGCATACATTGCTATCTTGTTAAATTCCTCTGTTCCCCATAATTGGTTTACATATAATACATCTTCTTTTATTCCAGAGTCTGAATGTCAGGATAAGTAGAAGCAGCATAATTAGGGTATTAAGATGTATTGTTGTGATTATCGTCAGAAATCTGGGTCAGGTGGTGCGCCCAGAGATGCGGAGCTCTGCAGTCTTCTCGCTCAAGCCCTCCCTAGATGTCACATCCACCTCCTGCTTCAGGAAATACACCCTCCTTTCTAGTAATGGCACTTCAGTGTCACCGCTTTCCTGGGCGACTTGGGGGAGGGGTGTTAGATGCTATTAAACCCTCGTGTCCTGCATGTACCTAATAATGCAGACCAGGCTAGGAGAGGTGATGGCGGGGACGGCCCATGCAATCCCCGTGGACCCGTCGTGGCTGCTAGCAGCCGCCCTCTGTCCTCGCTCTGAATTGGAGTTATGGTGCCTTAACCGGTCGAGTTCCTAGAGGGCTTGGTCAGGCAGCCGTCCATGTATCTGAGCGAGCCTACGCACAGAGAGTAAGAAGTGACTTCTCTTACTGTCGTCGTCAGACATTGTGTTTAATATGATTTGCTCACCTGGGTTTCTTGGTAGATTAGCCCCCGATTCGAATCGCCAACTTGCTGACGGTTCTGGGGGGGACAGAAGATACAGGAGCTACGAGATGGTTCCTCTTGCCATCTGCCTGAGCCACGTGGGCATTCAGAAGGCGGATGCGTGATCTCCAGTTTATAAATGTGAAAACCTCAGGAAGGAGGTGGTCAGGGGAGCAAACCAAGTCTGGCCACCGAGGTGGCTCTTGGGGCCGCTGCCGACTCCTGCCCTGGGCATCACGTGACCCCAAGTACTTTCCTTTGCTGCCGGGGAGAGGCTATTCCCAAATTCAGTTCTTGCTCTTAGAGCGATCAGCTGGAATTTCTTCTCTGTTTTCTCTCCAGAGCACACAGGGGCCAGATTTTGAGCCAGTGGTTCGAGCCAGAAGATAGCAAAATAAAAGCACTCTGTCTTTTTCAGATATAAATGCAGAATTAATGTTGTGCTGATGGATACGGTACAATAGACCCTGGGGCTGACAGGGATGCATCTGGTTATAAAAGAAAACAGGTCTAGGTGAGCTGAGCTTAAGAAACTTGATGGTCTGGGTCGACCCCAGCAGCGTTTGAGGATCAGAGACCGGCCGTGCAGACGATGAGGCTTTTCACGGGCGTCCCCGGATCTGCACGTGGTCCAACCAGCAGTCGCTGCTGCTGATGGCGCCGAAAGCGAAGTTCAGGAGCTTATTGAAGAGGCAGCAAAACCGGGCAGGTCCTGGGCAGAGCCAGACTCGGGCCTTCCCCAGGCCCTGCAGGGATTCTCAGTGGGTGTGGCTGGGGCAGCCCCTGGGAATCCGTCCCCCCAGCCCCGCCCCCCAGGGGATGTTGGTGGGCTGTGACCTCAGATGCCCCACGAGCCACCCTGGGGTAGCACACGGGGTTGGGGATTTGAATCCAGCCTCACCACGTACAAACCCGGAGATCTTGGGCAAGTGATTTCTCTATATCTCAAGTTTTTCACCTGTGCAAGAGGAAATCATGAAATGGGATGGTGAGGGGATGAACCAAGACGGGCGTCTGGAGTGCTCGGCACAGTGCCTGGTACTGTGGAAGGAGCTGACAAATCTTCGCAGGTTTTTTTGTTTTTGTTTTTGTTTGTTTGTTTGTTTGTTTTTTTTGGTAAAATATGGATAATAAGAGCAACCTCAGTTGGATTTGGTAAAGAGCGAATTGGACAATGCAATACAGTGAGCCCAGCACTGGGCCTGGAACATAGTAAGTTTCCCGTTCCTTTGTCACAGTACAAACTCCAAAGAGCAAGGGCTGTAACTCGTTGTGTGTTCTAGTCAGGCAGCTCTGACTGCTCCACAGGGAAGACATTTGGTACCACTTCCTATTCTATAAAAAATCACTGGGAATGATTTTTTTGAAGATTTTATTTATTTATTTGAGAGAGAGACGGTGCGTGTGCGTATGGGCGGGGGCGGGGCAGGGCAGAGGGAGATGGAGAAGCAGGCGCCAAGCAGGGAGCCCAACATGGGGCTCGATCCCAGGACCCCAAGATCATGACCTGAGCCGAAGCCAGACTGAGCCACCCAGGCGCCCCGGGAATGCTTTTTGTAAATAAACTTTTTAATTTTAGAACATTTGGGAAGATAATACAGAGAGTTCCCATATACCCCACACATTCGTCACCATTAGTGAGCCCATAGTGATACATTTTTGGAACTAAAATCCCTGTTTTCCTCAGATTTTCTTAGTTTTAACCTAAACTTTTCTGCCTGAGGACCTCACCCGAGATAGCACACTGCTTTTGTTATAGTGACAGCTTCTCAGACTTCCTTTTTTTTGAATGACCTTGACGGTTTTGAGGAGTAGTGGTCAGGGATTTTGTAGCCCACCCCTCAGCTGGGATTTATCCGACATCTACGTTATGATTAGACTGGGGTCATACCCCTTTGGGAGCAAAGCCATCGAGGGGAAGAGCGCTTTTCATCACGTCACGCTGAGGTACGTACTGTCCACCTGACTGACTGCTGTCGGTGTTGACCCTGATCCCCTAGCGTTTATCAGAGGAATGATCTTGAATGACATATAAAAATTTTCTCAATCCTCAGTCCTAGAAATAAGAAGGTCAACTTAGTGTTTGTGGCTCTTGATTGAAAATGAAATTATATTTATCTCTTCAGTTATGTACTTACTTGGCTCCAAAAAAGTGTCCTTTAAAGCCTGAGCCACTCTAAACGGCCTTCTTTGAATGCTTATCTACTGGATTTCTGCCATGAAACAGGGGCAGAACCTAAGTGACCTCCCTCCTGTCTGTCTTTCGCTGCCTCTGAGGGACGTGCTGAGGCAGTGGGCTCGCGTGTAAGGTGGGTGCAGGCAGAACGATGGCACCTCGGCCCCCACTCTGAGGGGTACGGCCACAGCTGCCTCGCGGCCCCCCGGCTGGACAAACGGCATCGACCCGTTTGTCAAGATGCACAGACCTGAAAGCTAGCAAGCCGGCCCTGAAATACATCATTCTGTGAAATGAAATGATAAACTATTTGAAATTATAAACCGAGCTTCCAGAAACTCATTCGCCTGTGCCTTTTCAATTTTTAATGTAGTCGATCGGATTCCAACCGTATTTAAACAGAAGTAGCATTTTAACAGCTGATAGGAATTATTTGGCCTTTTGGTTGCTACGTATCTACTACTGCCTTCTCTGAAATGTTTTGGGTTCTCCTCGACACCCCCGGTGGGAGTCACAGACTACTCGCCGGCTCAGGTTCTCCGGGGACTCTGCTCTCCGTAGAGCAGAAACCCCCCACCCTGTGTTCCTCCTTTCGCTCCACACACAAGGACAACTGAAGCATATCGTTAAAAATGCTCGAATGGTGCATCGGGGTGGCTCAGTCAGTTTGGCGACTGCCTTCTGCTCAGGTCATGATCCTGGAGTCCGAGGATTGAGTCCCACCTCAGGCTTCCCATTCGGCAGGGAGTCTGCTTCTCCCTCTGCCCTTCACCCTGCTTGTGCTCTCTCTCTCTCAAATACATAAATTTCAAAAAATCTTAAAAAAAAAATGCTCAGATGACTCTAAATGGACAGCTGAGTTACTAACCCTAAAGTAAAAAAGAACTCATCAACAAGCACAGAGAGATGAGGTCCGAATCAGCGAACCCGCACCATCGCTAGAAACTATGACTCAGCGAACTCCTATGCTAGCGGTGGCGTTTCGAGGTCCCTAACACAGTGTCCCAGAGCGGTGGATAGAGCCTGCGGTTATAGTTCTTCCCCTTCTCCCCACTCCAGAGCTCTTTAAGGAAAAGTCAACACCGCAAAGCTGTTGCTAATGCTGTCCCCCAGACCCTGTATTTGCTTCGCAGTGTGTGTTTAAAGAATGATGATTGTCGATGAAATTCCGTGAGGTCAGGCTGAGTCCCAGAGCCGAGTGCTCTCCTCTTCCTGGTTCTTGTTGGGAGCCAGAATGCAGTGGCCAGCACAGATCCTCAGGCCGGGGACAGATTTCTTAATTTGGCAAAAAATTAAGGCATAGAACGTGTGCCTCCTTTTACTCTTGGCAGAATGAGAATAATAAATACCTCTTAGCGTTGTACCGAGGATTAACCATGTGGGTAGCCTGGGGCCTGGGGTGGGATACACGTTAGCTCTTGTTGCCCTGGCTGTTCACAGCAGCCGACAAAAATACCGGGCCCCTGAGCATGGCCGGACCAGCAGGTGTGCTGATCCCTCCGTAGGTCTGAGGGGGCCCTTTCCTGCCCCACGGACCGAGGAAGCAGAGGACACCCGGGTGTAATGCCTGGAGCCCACACCTGTGGCAGGCCCGTGACCTTGTACGTGTGTGTGTGTGTTGGGGGCGCTGATACAAAATCCAGCTGCACACGCAGATGGTCTCCCAGATGCCCACAGCTGAAGCTGGGGCTCTCCCCCAGGGGATTTTAAAGTTGAAATCACACGGGAAACAGTTGGATGAGTGTAAAAAAGACTGATCCGACTTTACCTGGTGGGACGAGTGGAATTTTTCTATCGGATAAAAGAAACATCCATCCTCTGGGGTCTGATGATTGATTCGTATATGAAAGAAGGAACTGGGGAGCAGGGGAGCGGGTACTTGCAGTAGGCGTTGTTAGGAATCGAGAGAAATAGAAGCGGCGTCTATGCCACACACTAGCGATACGCTTAGAATGGTTTAGGGACGCAAAGCCCAGGACAGGAAGGGAAGTGGAGTTGTGGCGTGATGATAAGGGCAGGCTCTTTGCCAGCAAGCCAGCCTCAGGTTTGGTCCCATAAATTACAATTAGGAAGGGAGCATTCCCCTGCCCATACATGAAGTGAACTTGGCAGATTTCAGATGATATCACAAACTTGTTCAAGACCAGAATTTCAATTCCTAGAAAATGTATTTTTAACCTTTTAGGAAAAGGAAGAATCAGGGCAAGAGGGAGGCAGGTCTTTAACTTTATATTGTAAGCGGTGTCGCTTTGAGGAATATCTCGTATGCTTACGCGTTTGTGTATCAAGTAGCTGTCCATACCAACCAAGTTAGTTTGCTTTTCACTTGATACGAAATGCATTAAGATTTCACTTAGGCTTTCATTTCATTTTTTTTTTTTTTAACGCAGAAGAAGTATTCCCATACCCACTAATCTATGACCCAGTTGGATTCAAAAGGAGATTTCATAAGAGTGCAAATATTCCTTTCAATATGAGTCTGGACTCAGGGCCACACATAGCCAGCCCCCATGGACAGCCTGTGTTTTCCTTCCTATTAAAAGATAGTCTCAGAATAGGACCATTTCTATTATAGAAGCAGTGGCAATTTAAATTGCATTTCTAAATATAACATGTTCAAGGCAGTGACTTTAAATATTCACATCCGAACCCATATCACTTTAATCTTTACTTTTTATACCCAAAGTAGTTCATGAATCGCAAAGAAGATTCTCCCCCTAATTCATTTTTGTTGGTTTTTTTGAGCCTTATGAATTGTGCATTGGTTTATGACATGTAAATTCTTCATTGGCTTTTGCCCTGGAAAATTTGATTTTATATCTTTTCCTTAATTTTTCTATCTATTCAAGGATAAGGATAAAAATGTTTCCACTTCTCCTCATAACAATATTTTGAGGGCTAAGATGAGACCTGTTAAGTTTTTGGTCCTCCTCAAAGGAAAATGTATATAAATGGTGAGTTTTTTTAAATTGGATGATTCCCTGTGCTACACTAAGACATTTTACGCAATCTCTGTGGGTATAAATTTGCACCTGTAGGATATTGCTTTTTAAGACAAGGGAATCAGAGCCCACCACTTATAATTCTATTTCTTATTAATAGCAGGGCTCAAGGTAGACCATGTAAAGCAAGCAATGGCTTAGATTAGTTTTGCTCTTGAAATGAACAATACAAACGGATGTTTTGCTGTTGGGGAAGCATTGAATTAGATCGAAATTGTATCCAAGGATGATAATTAAATTTTCAGCTAAGTCTTGTTGAGTCTGGAAGGCATAACGTTCTTTTTGATATTCTTGTTCTTGTTAGAATAAGTATCCGAGTCTTTTTTTTTTTTTCTTTTCCTGGTGTTTTGTGTATATGTGGTATGGGGAGGGGAGAATGTGATTTACGGCATAAGTTGTATGAGATTATATGAATTACTGACTATGAAGCTTTTGTCACTTAATCAAAATAATAGGTACCATTCAGACATTGTGTTTGTTTTCTAGGGACACAACCAAATCATAACATATAGCAGACCAATCTATTTTTGTGTGCTGTGTGGCCTTATTTTGCTTCTTAATACAGGGGCCAAAGCCCGGCACCCTCCCACTTACGTTGTCTATGGCCTGAAGCTCTTCTCTCCGAGGTCCCTCCAGTCAGCTAGGGACCTCTTAATAGGTGAGTGAACTTGGGGGTTGTGGGGAAGAATACAGAGGAGGGTGGGTACGTCTCCCTTTTATATTCTGAATCGCTAGCGGGAGAAAACCTCCTATGTGATTACTGGGTGAAGAGATGTGCATTTCTTGTTTGACTTGTACACATTCAGAAGATGGTCTGGGAGCTGGAGCCCCACCCATGTGGCACAGACTCTCTGGCAAAGCCCGAGTGTGCATGGTTTTCAGTCCAGGCAGCGTCCTGGATGTGCTCGTCACCCAGCCTATCACTGGTCCTCTAGGTGCTCCTTAAGGTCTAGGCAGTGTTTCTTGTCAAGTGCTCTGTTTACAAAGGGAACCTGCCCAAGGTCATGGTTCGGCGCCTGCCTGTTTGAGTTCTAGCTCTGCCACTTTGCTAGTTGTGTGACCTTGAGAAAAATTCAACAGTGTATGGGGACACAAATAGTACCCACCTCCGAGGTCGGTGCCAGTTTTAAATGATTTAGTACATATAAACCTGTGGACCAGGGCCGGGCACCAGGTGTTAGCTATTATCATTGTCATGATCATTATTATGTGGAGAGGCTGACCCAGTGCTGTCCTCAGCTCTGAAGACGTGACCCCAAGTGCTCTGAGAATTCTAGTCATGACATGCAAAGGTTGACACGCATGCCGACCTGTGGTTGGCTGTGATCACGTTGCCCAAATGAGTTGATAAAGGGCAAGCACCAAAGACACAAGCCCCTGTGAATATCTTACTCAAGAGGAGCTTTTCAAAGCCACAGACTCCACGTCATTCTTTCCCTGGCCCCCATGACAACTCCCCGAGTCTCTGCTGTGGGACCGGGAAGGGCTCCCAGACGCGACATATCCTTGTTTTCTTTATGGATGAAAACCACGGTAGACACGCCGCCCTCTGACTCTCCTTCCCAAACACTACCTCCCCGTTCTTCCTCCTACTGTAGTGGCAGCAAACTAGTCGTTCCCCCACACGCAGCCCCCGCCCCCAGCCCACCTTTGTCTGTGTCCTCTATATCTCTCTTCTGGTTACATCATGGGAGGGGCTGAGTAGCTTGATAATAGCGAAGGGTCAGGCACCATGTTAGAGAATCTCTGAGCTCAAGTAGGAAACATTGGGGGGCAGGGGGGGGTGAAGAACTGATCCCATGATTAGGTTCCCAGGCAGTGCCTCTTGCCCGAGAATATTTGCTACTACCCTCTCGGATAGTTTTCACTTTACTTTTTTATATTACTTGAAGTTCTGTCAGTTGGAACACACACACACACACACACACCCCAAGAAAGACTTTCGGAAACTTTTACCTTCCTATAAATGAACCCACCCATCTCCCTTCTGAGATGAAACAATGAAAAAGTCCGAGTTCAAGTAGACACAGATGCCCAGGCACGGTTGTGCAGGCTGGAGCCCGTCCCTTCCTGGCTGTCTTCTTGCCGACAGCAGTGCTGGAGTCCGGAATGCAAGGACCCAGGGGGGCCTGGGGATTAGCAGCAGAGAGGGCAGGAAAGCATTTTGGAAGGTGTTCAAGAAACACATGTCCAGGGCGCCTGGGTGGCTCAGTTGGTTGAGCGACTGCCTTCAGCTCAGGTCATGATCCTGGAGTCCCGGGATCGAGTTCAGCATCAGGCTCCCAGCTCCATGGGGAGTCTGCTTCTCCCTCCGACCTTCTCCTCGCTCATGCTCTCTCTCAAATAAATAAATAAAATATAAAAAAAAAAAAGGAAACACGTGTCCATGTCAAAATGTTGCCTCCCCTCTCTGCAGCCCACGCTCAGTCTTGGGTACCTCCTGATCATCTTTTCCCAGGATCTCGAGCATAGGTTAGTGTGGCTAGAGCTCCACCCAATACAGGTCCCAAGGATGTGGGGTCTGACCTGGAGCCCTAACTGCCTTGGTGACTCCTCGTCTCATCCCCATCCCTTATGTTCCTGTTATGGGCGCCCGGGACAGCCTTGGCCATGCTCGTTGATGGCCCATTGCCCCTAAGCTTGGCCCCATCTTCCCTGCCCACCGTAACCCATATTTCCGTAGCACCAAACCCATCTTGGAGTCATCCGTCCACTTGTGATTATTTGGCTGATGTCTGTGCCCTCTCTAGCCTGTGCGCTGCTCCGTAAGGACAAGGCAGAGCCCGTGCCTCCTTTCTCACACTGACTCCCTGGCACCCCATGCTGTGTCTGGCAAATACAGGCACTGAAGAAATGTTTGTTGAGTGGATGGACTAATGAACACAAGTGTGTTTAAGTAGTAAGGAAATCAATGTACGGGTGAGCGTTTGGAAGACTCATTCACTGTCGTTCTCCGACTGGTCATCTCGGCCCTTATAGTGACGAGGGACATGATAAGCACCTCCTGAAGGTGACCTGGAGAAAGAAAAAGAAAAGCGTGTCATACATTCTGTGTAGAAATTGTTTTTCTGCACATAGTTGTCTTTCATTTCTCTTTTTCTTTAATTTGCTTCTATAAACAAGCCAATGCCACCGAATGCATATAGTTGTTTGGAACGGCAGATTTGCCCGGGCATCAAAAGGCGAAATGTTACGAGGGCTCAAAAAGTAAGACCTTAGTGTACTTGGTAAAAGCCTGAGGTCTTACTTTTAGCAGAAACCCTTGTTCTAAAATCAGCTACTGGCTGTATGTATTCTCATTTTTTCTTCAGACCAATTCCGCTGAGGGGAGGAGAGGAGGCAGGGAATATGGCCTCCTTGTTTTTCTATCTGGAATTCCCTTTTCCTCATTAAAGCTTTACCTTAAGATATCTTTGTCTGCTTGTCCACGGTAACAAGTAAAAATAGCGGTAAATAGGTGAGCAAGCCAGCTAAATGACTTCTGGGATAAAGAAAAATGGGAAAATAGAACAATAACAATCCCCGTGGAGGGAATGTGTTAAACACACTAATTTGCGCTGAGCAGGAGAAGATTGTGGAACAAATTTAGAGCCATCGGGAATGAGAGGAAGGCGATCGAGGTGTATACTGATTTTCTGACTTGAGGAAAGCAAGGGTGATTCAAAGTCATTCATTCTCCTGTGTGGAGCCTCTCCACCTTCTGTCCCTTACTACCAAGGGATCTGAGTGTATGTGGCTCCCACCAGGGTTAGGTTCAGAGACTAACAAGGAGAGAAGAAAAAATGAGGAGTATTGGGATGAAAAAGTCGTGTATGTTTCCTATAGCTGCCGTAACAAAGTACTCCTCATGGGGGCCTGAGAACATCAGAGATTTACTGTCTCGTGGTTCTGGAAGCCTGGAGTTTAAGATCTCTGAAGGCACAAGTGAAGGACTTGCCCTGGCCTCACTCCTTGGCTCGTCGATCGCCTTGTCCCTATCTGTCACATCATCTTCCCTCTCTGTGTGTGTGTGTGTGTGTGTGTGTGTGTCTGGCTCCGTGTCCAAATTCCCTCTTCTTAGAAGGACAACAGGCATATTAGATCCGGGCCCACCCTCAGGACCTCACTGTAACTTGACCGTGACCCAGACCCTATTGCCCGGTGAGGTGTACAGGTATCTTTTCGGAGGAACACGATTCAGTCCTTTCAACATGGAGCATTTAAGAAAAAGGACAAGAGAGAAGCGGGAACTCAGCCCACGTGACCTTGTTTTCCATCGTGTGGTCGAGGGTGCCACGGGCTTCTCACGCTGTGGTCCTCCTCTGGCCGGTGCTGGGGGAGGTGAAATAGTTCTTTAAACCTGTGCCTTACTGCTGCTGTCTCTGTTAACGGATGCCTCTCCCGCTTTCTGCACAACACGTGTCGTGTCCCTCATGAGAGAGAGGCGAGGCAGCAGGGGGAGGGAGCAGGAAAGGAGCAGGGAGTACCCGCGTCTGCTGCTTTTGGCCAGAGCTGACCCTGCCCCACCCGCCTCCCAGGGCAGTGGGGTCGGATGTGAGCCAGCGCTGGGAGATGGTCCAGGTGGGAATTGGGCCGGTGGGGAAGATGGAGAAGCCTCTGGTCATGTTTAATGCGAGGAGAGGAGCATCTCAAAGGCAAGCCTCCCAGTCAGATAATAGAACGATGGAAGGAGGCGGGATGTAGGCTGCCAGGAGGTGGGGACCTTGGGGGCCAAACTTGGGGACAGAAGACAGAGTCAGTGGCAGGGACTTGTTGATTTTATAGGCTGCGGGGGGGGGGGATGAAAGACACAGAAGCACTGGGGGTAATATTCTTACCTTATTTTTCCTTCTATGACCCCTGCTGTATATTCAAAATACTCCTGTGGGCACTTCTCTCTTTCTTTAAAAGGCACAAAATGTTTCCGGGGGCAAGGGGAAGGGACCGCTGCGTCAGTCCTCGTTAGCTTGCTCAGTCAGGGATAGTAACCTCTGGGCTGCAATTTTAATACTTTCCACTAACGTCACTTTAGTGAAAGCCTACGAGAGGAGGTCGGCTTTCTAATTATCCCACGGTACTAACTAGTCCCGGCCCATGGCAGGTGCATCACGGCTCACTGCAGGGGAGACCCGTAAAACGGTCTGGGTTAGAGCTGTCCGATGGTAGCCCGGGCTCTGCCTACTGAAGTGTGCATTTCTGATTTTCTGAGGTCCTGACTTGGAAGGGGCTCAGGCGGGGAGAGTGGCTGCCCGTTGTAGAAGGGACTGGGTGGGTCCTTCTCAGATTGAGACTTTGATGTTTTATGTTTGTCCTTAGGATTGTGACCCCCAACCTACAACAAGGCAGCTTCCAGAATGCCACCCTTAGAGATAGGTGGCGGTTTGGGGACAACTTACTGGAACGTACCCCCTTCTCGGCCCAGGGAGACCTCACATTTGCCTTCTCTCTGTGTCTTCTATAAACACTGTTTCCGGGGCTCGGTGTACGTCACAGGCAGGACGATGAGTTAGCACAGAGATACGGCGCATTGGAGACACACACTGTATATATTCACATCAACTTCTTAGGTTTCAGTTTTATTTCCATGTTACTTTAATTCTGCTAATTTTCGCCCCAAAGCCACAACGGCAATAGTCATGGCATAGAATAGTAACGAATATCATTGTTCACATTTAAAAAAAGAAACAAGCCAGTTACAATGTTTTTATTTGCAAATGTTGCTTGTAAAGAAATGGAACCATACTGGAAATTTCTGCATTTATGGTAATTATTAGGGAAAATGAAGAGTAGCCGTGAGAGAAAATTATACACCGTCTCAGTGGTATGCTAAGAAAAGAAAAATCTTTGTTCACAGGGAAAATTGCTGACAGCCACGGGAACTTTTTTTTCTTTTTAACTTTTGGAAAAAGGGCAAAATGACCTCAGCAACTTCAAGTGTGATTTTCTAATTGCCCTACTAATGCAGGAAACATTTGGCTGCTTTTTTTTTTTTTTTTTTTTTTAATTCACGTGAGCTACAGCCCGACAGATGAGGTACGTTACCTCTGCCTTGCTCTCTTTCCACCTCCCTGGCTTTGATTTTAAAGCCCACAGGTCTCCTTCTCGAAAACATCCTGGAGAGGAGCGAGATGCTGGGCTCCACGGTGGCTGCACTGAGCTTCCGTTCTGTGCGCCCAGGGGCGGCTTTCCGCCGCCGCTCGCCATCTCGCCATCAGATCACCCTCAAGCCACCATTCACTGGCTCTCGTCCTTTTCTCTTCCAAGTTGAGGTTTCATTACCTAATGTGCTTTTTACAGAAAACGCTTCCTTACACTTGCATTGCTGACCAGTTTCCAGTATTCAGCTGCCTTTCCTTTCCTTTCACACCCTTACTTCTCCCTGGAGTTCTTCATTCTTGGTGTAGTTTTTGCCACACACACACACACATGCACGTGCACGCACACACACACACACACACACACACAGCTCTTGAGAAGGTGAACTAATGCGATCTCACCATGCCTTCCGTCCACCCCTACCCTGGACAAGAGAACTCCAGAGTACAGTGTCATCTGTCATCTTCCTTGCGGGGTCTGAGTCTCACAGTTCAGAGAAGACGTACGAGTCAGTTTGCTTGAAATTATATGGGAATAAAATTTTGATGCTCCTATGTTCTATTATTAAATTTTTATTTATTTCCTTTTATAAAAGATTTATTTATTTCAGAGAGACAGAGAGAGTAGGGGGTGGGTAGGGGCAGAGGGAGAGAAAGAGAGAGAGAATCCCAAAGCAGACTCCCCGCTGAGGGCAGAGCCCTGTGTGGGGCTCTGTCCCAGGATCCTGAGATCATGACCTGAGCCAAAACCAAGAGTCAGCTGCCCAACCCCACTGAGCCACCCAGACACCCCAAATTTCCTTTTCTTCTATCTTTCCCATATCTCTGAGTTCCATTCACAAAACCTGAAAAAAAAAAAAACAAAAAACAATTGTGTCCTATAAAGTGATGTCCAGCAGATCAGTATTTGTATCCTATTGGCCTACTTTGATTGAAAAGTGGATTCCTCACAGATGCTCTAGATTATTACAATATCATCGAAATCTTGCCACAGAAAACATGACAGCAAAATCACCATGTGTATCAAAATATGGCTTCAACCCCAAGAGCGCTGGAATAGTCTCTTGATATGGTTGTAGAAGGGTTTGTCCCATACTTTCAAGCCACTGTTAGCAAGAGCACGTGACGTACGAGGACTCTCGTTTGTACAGTTTCACGATGGGAAGTGTGCATTTCTGATTTTCAGAAGTTGCTGAAGCCCCCCGCCCCCCACCATCCCCACTCCCGCTGTCGACTGTGGTCTATGTTCCAAAGTTCAGGCATATGGGATTTCAAATCAAATTTCCTTAGTTTTATTGGGGCTTACCAGGATCAAACTTCACTGACATTCTCCTCAATAAACTGAGACAGAAGACAGATGCGTCACAGCAGAGGGAGTGGCAGTTTCTGTGTTTCTATGAAACCCAACTTGCACAGACGTGTGGAAGAGGGGATGACGGGGACAGAACTGTAAAATTCGGCTCTAGCACATTTGGTTTCCTCCAACGAATGATCTCTGTGAAACGTGGAATCCTGGCACGTGGATGTCTTGCCCAGATGCACTGTTCCCATTTTGGGAGGGGGCACCGTCTTCCTCTGGTCAGGCAGGGTCGCCTTCATGTCCCAGACGCTCCAGTCCCCAGGAGGTCAGGCCTGTCGCTGTCCCGCTGTCACCGTGTGTGGTTTCTTCATCACCACCCTCCCCTGTTCCTCTGAACCTGGAGTTTCCCACTGAACTTGAATTTCAGGTGGCATTCAGGTCTCAGGCCCTCAAATGCTCCTGGGAGACAAGCCCAAAATGAGGCGCCCCCAGCTCCAAATTTGTTACCCCCCCCCCCCCATGCAGGGAGAGAGCAGCCTACCTACTGCCTTTAGCTTTACCTGTTCCTGGAGTTTCCCAGTTCCGTCCCACGACCCTCACGCCCCCCAAGTGCAAGCCCGCTCTTGCACACTACGGACTGGTCCACCGTCTCCCTCACCATCTGAGGTCTCTGCTGGGTGCTGCGCTCGCCCGTGTTCTTTGCCTGGGCCTTTTCCCCGGACGCAGCCCCATGTTACTTCCACGAGCACATTTCCACTGGGCTCGCAGACCCTCCTCCCAGGAGTGCGAGGAGTCCAGTATTGCCTCCGGGATGCGGGCGGGGGTGGGGTGGCTGGGAGCCGGAAGGGGAGCAGGCAGGATTGCCTCGGGGACCAGGGGCCACCGGCCGCACACTTACAGTCCCTTTTGTCTGTTCACTTCCAGTATTTTTATATTGCTTCCCTGCAATTTCCCTCCTCGGGCTCTTCCCGCAGATCAACACTTTCTGCATTTATCTTTTGGAACAAATTGACATGCTGTTTTTTGGAGGTTCTGGTAAGTCATGTACATCCCAGTCTTCCTGTAAAAGAGTCTAAAGTTCTGATAAGGGCTGCATGAAATGGAGTCCAGACAGCTTGGTGTTCTTTTCTTTTCTTTTAAGATTTTATTCATTTATTTGACAGAGACACAGCGAGAGAGGGAACACAAGCAGGGGAGTGGGAGAGGGAGAAGCGGGCTTCCCGCTGAGCAGGGATCCCAGCACAGGGCTCGATCCCAGGACGCTGGTATCACGACCTGAGTGAAGGCAGCCATCTAACAAATGAGCCACCCAGGTGCCCCCAGCTAGGTTTTC
Organism: Martes martes; assembly: GCF_963455335.1. Taxonomy (NCBI): domain Eukaryota; kingdom Metazoa; phylum Chordata; class Mammalia; order Carnivora; family Mustelidae; genus Martes; species Martes martes. The sequence goes on along the minus strand of NC_137902.1, from coordinate 83,874,531 downwards.
TTTGTCCTCAACACTGAGCTACTTCTTGTGTGCACCTGAACAGACAGGGGACCCGTGTCTCTCACCCGGGTGACCATTCCTTGACACAGCACCTTAGACTGAGCCGGCCGTGGCTAAAACCTCGCTTATTCCTTACCTGGAGACTTCGTGCTGGTTGCTTGACTGTAAAGTTTACTTTTCTCTAAATGGCAATACACGTGCGGCTCTCCTAGAGTCCGTGTAAGAATGAAGTGAAATCGTACATGAAGCACGACAGCACAGCTGGTGAGCCAGTACCGTTCCCACCTCATTACACACACATATACACACAGATGCACACGTATGCACATGCATGCACGTGTGCACACAGATGGGCAAACGCACACAGATGCACACATGTGCGCAAAAATGCACTCATGTGCACTAACACGCACACGGATGCATGCAGATGCACACGCATGCACGGATGCACACAGATGCACACACAGATACACTCATGTTCGTTAACATACACACACAGACACACACACAGAGGCACGTGCATGCACAGACGTACACAGACGCACACATGCACACACAGATGCACTCCCGTGTGCTAACGCACACGGATGCACGGACACACGACGCACACGCACGCACTTACGCACATACACACAGACGCACACGCACGCACGGACTCACACAGACGCACACATTCACACACAGAGATGCACTCACATGCGCTAACACATGCGCATGGACGCACACACACGATGTACAGGCACGTACAGACACACATGCACACACAGAGATGCACTCACATGCGTTAACACACACGGATGCGCGGACACACATGCATGGACGCACACAGACGCACACGCATGCACACAGACGCACACACACGCACGGACACACACACGCGCATGCACGCACGGACGTACACACACGCACGGACGCACACAGACGCACACGCACGCACAGACGCACACACGCACGGACGCACACGCACGCACGGACGCACGCACGGACGCACGCACACACACGCACGGACGCACACGCACGCACGGACGCGCACGAGCACGGCTCGTGGTTCGACGATCTCTGTCCGGCCTTTCTTGGGCGGAGGCCTTCGTCTGTGCCGTGTGCTTTGGCCGGCGGCTCCGCGCTGCCAGCCGGGAGGCCTCCCTTCCTCGGGCTGGGCGCGTTCACACGTCTTCTGAGACTGTGGTCAGAAATCCCCGTGTGTCCCCCCGGAACGTTTGGTGAGCGGTTAGCCTCCCTCTCTCCTGCATGACGCCGTCGGGTACCTCTGACGGGTCCCGCGGAGGTTGTCTCGGCCCCGTGGCGGGCATCTTGCCGTCGGAAGCTGCGGCCCCGTCCTTGCCCGTCCCTGCGTGTTCGGTCGTGAGACTGTGCGTGCTTGTGTTGCAGCCGTGGCGGGCCTGACGTCGGCCGTGTACGGTGTGGCCCGGAGTGCGGCGGCCGCCGGCCTGCTCCACGCCCTGTGCTTCAGCGCCGTGAAGGTAGGTGCGGGGCCTGCGGGCCGCCTCCCTTCTCCTCCCGCCCTCTGCACCCACTGGCGGTTTAGTGAGCCCGTGTTTTCCTTAACCGTGAAAGACACGGGGTCTGAGCGCGTCAGGAACAGCGGGGCCCGGGGTGGGGCCTGGGCGGTGTTTGAAGGCACCCGGGGCCCGTGGCTTGCGGGGGGAGCACCGACCCCCTCCGGACCGTCTCCCGGCCTCGACCGACCCCCTCCGGACCGTCTCCCGGCCTCGACCGACCCCCTCCGGACCGTCTCCCGGCCTCGACCGACCCCCTCCGGACCGTCTCCCGGCCTCGACCGACCCCCTCCGGACCGTCTCCCGGCCTCGGACCGACCCCCGCCGAGCCCCTGCCGCGCGCGGCGGGCAGGAGGACCGTGTGTTCGCCGCCTCCGCTCTCTTGAACGTCGCTCGGAAGATCGGAGAGAGAGAAACTGCCGGATGCTTCGTGGACAGAGAACAGGGGAGGAGATGAGAGCGGCCAGATTTTGAGATCTGGAAAACAGATGGCCCGTCGATTGATCCAGACGGGGAGAGTTGAAGCCAGGCTGGCGGCCGGGGAGGCCCGAGACGATGAAAACCAAGACGAGCGTTAACTTTAGGAAAACACAAAAGCTGTGTCCGAAGAGAAAGGTAACGGTTCTCAGCTGAGGAGAGCAGTTTGCGTTTACGGTGCTCTGAGTAATGGTTACATGTAGACTGGAAAACTAGGGGAGGGCGTGCATACGGTTGTGTGTCTGTGTGTGCCACCGTGTGGGTGCACGAGTGTGACTGTTGGGACCATCTTAACCTCGTCTTCCACACTGGAAAGTCGGCAAATATCTAAAATTGGAAAAAGAAGTAACACAACAAGCATGTTACTTGGAAATAGGGTCCTAGGTGCAGAAGAAACAGCGGGAAAGCATTGCCTGCAGGAAGCAGGCCTTCGGGCCATGGGGTGCTGTGGGCGGGGGACCCTCTTGCTCATTGTCAGTGTCATAAAACTGCAGAGTTTCCATAACGCCTGAAGGCGGTAACACACAGAACGTTGTCCGGGGCGTCTCCGTTCTGGAAAAACGTTAATTAATATTGCACATATTTCTTCAGTTGATGGACATCCTACCTTTACTGTTTTAAACAACAGATACCTCTTTTTTTTTTTTTTAACAACAGATACCTCTTTGAGAAAACAAAAATTAAACATACAAAAGCAAATAAAAATAAAGCACGTTCCAAAGGCTTCTTAATATCTATCCAGTGATACTCCTTAGCTACTTTCTTAAAACGAGTAACTTAAAATCTTATTAAACGTGTGGTTGTGGGTGGCAGGAGGATAATCGTCTGTTCCCCGTTGTGCAAAGGAAGGAGTATGATATGATTATCTCCCAGGGCATTCCCGTGGACTCTGTCCGTGATTGTCCGCAGCGTAATTTCCTCCCTCCCTCCTTCCATCCTTTCCATATAGATACTTTCTTTCACATAAAGAAAGGGGGAGGAAGAGGAAGATTCCTTCTTCTGATACACAAAGGTAATTCAGGTGTTGGTGGTGACCCTGTCGCCACGTTTATCCTATCGTGCAGAACAACAATTACATAGCAAATCGCATGTTTTTTCTTCTGAATGCATTTCTTTATTGTGTCACAGGACGCCAGGTATTTTATTCAGGAACAGTACTGGGGTAGTTGTGTTCTGAGTCCTTGCCCTTCTGAGGACCTCTTCCTGTTCCTTTTGGTAAAACAGCTGCCTATAAAATTTTGGGGTCGCAGGCGCTTCCTTGCAGGGCCCTTTGTGTGGTATGTACTCTGTTGTGTTTCAGTGTTTGTTTACATATTTATTTTTCATCCCTTTTTAATTTTTAATTTTTTTAATGATCTAAGTATTGTTGAAGGCTTTGCTTTAGTTTTTAGTTTAATGCCTGTTAACGTACACCGTTCTGTCGGTTCCAGGTGCACGATATAGTGATTCAACACGTCCATACAACACCTGGTGCTCATCATGACAGGTGCCCTCCTTAATCCCCATCACCTGTTTCACTCATTCCCCCCCCACCCCACCCCCCGCTTCTGGTAACCATCAGTATGTTCTCTATAGTTAGGAGTCTGTTTCTTGGTTTATCTCTCTCTCTCTTTTTTTCCTTTTGCTTATTTGTTTTGCTTCTTAAATTCCACACATGAGTGAAATCATATGTCTCTCTTTTTTCCCTTAGCGTTATACTACTAGCTCCCGCCATGTCTTTGCAAATGGCAAGATTTCACTCTTTATATGGCTGAATAATAGCCCATCTTGTGTATATACCACATTTTCTATAAACATTTGTGTGTAGGTGTTAGTGTGAATATGTGTTTTTATTTATACATAGTAAAGACCTAGGAGTGGTATTGATGGGTCACACGGTTAGTTAATATTTAACTTTTTAAGAAGTTGCCAAACTGTTCTCCAAAATGTGTACCATTTTTGATCCCCTTGTAATCTTTGAGATTTCCAAGTGTTCCGGATTCTTCCTGGTACTTAATGTTTTAATAGTTTTTAAAAATAGTACTCCTATTATGAACTGGTGTCTAATTGTAGTTATAATTTGCATTTCTCTAGTAATGAATGCTGTCGAGTAGGCTTCGAATGCTTGCTTGCTACTTAATGTATCTTCATTGGTGAAAAATATGTTAAAGTCCTTTGTTCTCATAAAAAATTACACTATATGTTTTTATTGAGGTATAAGAATTTTTTTTACATGTTCTGAAGTCCTTTAACAAATATCTCTTGCAATATTTTTTTTCTAGTTTTTTCTAGTTCTTGGCTTTTCTATCCATGAACAGAATTTTTCAGAGCGCACAAGTGTGTAATTATAAGAAAATCCAATTTGTCAATTATTTATTTTATGTTCTGTGCTTTTTACATCCTATCTAAAAAATATTTACCTAACACAAGGTCACAAATATTTTTTCCTCGAAGTTTGGTAGTTGTAGTTCTTATGTTTAGATCTGTGATCCAGTTTGAGTTGATTTTTATGTATGAGATGAGGTAAAGATCGAGATTCACTAGCACGACTGCTGGAAAGACTAGCCTTTCCCCACTGATTTACCTTGGAAGCCTTGAAAACAATTACCAGCTTCCAGGTTCTGGTCCAGCATGTAAGCAGTCTGGAAGTTGTGTCTCCAGCCTAACAATAAGTAAAGAGCGGAACAAACTAAAAAATCAACAGTTCTTTTTAAACCCACCGGAGAACGCAAGAAGCAAGCAGCTGGCTCCTTCCAAAGTCAGAGAGACAGACAGGTCGATGCAGGGAATCACGTTGCACTGGAGCAGGAACCCAGGAGCAGAAACCTCTGTGGGAACAAGTCCCTGAACTGTGAGCAAGGCATTGCTCGAGACTCAGTGTGGGCAAGTCTGGGAGTTCATCCTCCAGGGGGACCCAGTCATCAGGGACAGCCCACACCTCTGTGCGTTTTACCTCCAGGTGCTCGAACAGGTTCCCTGGTGAATAACAGAGAGAAATCCCCGCCTGCTTTCAGCAGGTGGAAGGGAAGAGTAAACATTTTGAAATACGTCAGAGCATTAGTCTCTTCTTCACAAGGCCTGCCCTCAAGATTTCACCACAGCCTGAACTATGGGGATTTTTGTCAGAGCCTAAATGACTTAGAAGAAGGGAAATCCCAACCTCCAGTTGGCTCTAGCCTTCCATGTGGGCAAAAGGAAATACCGACTCCAGTCCAACCCATTCTGGCCATTCCGTCCCACCGGAAATGGGGACAGGACTCAGAAGCCCTTACAAAGTTCACAGTCCAGGCCCAGGGTCACTGAGAGACTCCGAAGTGATCACAGGACCGTAGAATACTCCCCATACGCCTTGCCACCCCATCAGTAAAGGCCGGTTTACCCCAGGTCTTTTCACCCAGCGTGTAAAAAACGATGTGGCGTGCTACACATGCTGCAAGGCATAAAACACAGTTTGAAAGGATAGAGCAAGCATTAGAATCAGATTTAGATATGGCAGGGATGGTGGAATTATCATATTGGGAATTTAAAACAGTTATGATTAATATGCTAATGACTCTAATGAATGAAGTAGACAGGCTGTAAGTGCAGATGGGCCATGTAAGCAGAAAGACGAAAATTTTAAGGAAGACCAAAAAGGAAATGCCAGCAATTAAAAAACGAAAACAAAAACACTGTAACAGAAATGAAAGATGCCTTTGATGGGCACCTCCGAAGAATCCCTGAGCTCAAGGTGATGTCTACAGAAACTTCCAGTTCATTTTGGCACGAGAAAAAGACTGAAGAAACAAAATATCCAAGGACTGTGGGAGAACTGCAAAAAGTGTAACATACGTGTAATGAAGACGTCAGAAGGAGAGGAGAGAAAGGAGCGGACAAAATACTTGAAGGCCTAATGACTGAGCTCTTCCCCAAATTAATATCGGACTCCAAACCACAGATTCAGGAAGCTCAAAAAACCCCAAACAGGATAAATTCGAAAACAACCCTAACAACAACAACAAAAACTAAACAAGTGCCTATCATTCAAAATGCTAAAAATCAAAGCTAAAGAATACATCTTGAAAGAAAACAGAGGAAATAAATATCCTTACCTTACCTTCGGAGGAGCAAAGGTGAGGGTTGTATCTGACTTCTCATAGGAACGACTATGGAGAGAATTGATTCCCCAAATTCATAAGTCGAAACCCTAATCCCTAGTGGGCTGATATTTGGAGATGGGCCATTTGGAGATAATTATGTTTAGATGAGGTCATGTGGGTGGTGCCCTGGTGATGGGATTAGTGCCCTTGTAAGAAAAGAAAGAGATACCAGAGCTCATTCTGTCACTGCTGTGTGAAGACACAGAGCATGTGACCATTTGGAAACCAGGAAGAGAGCGACTGGGCCAGCACCACAATCTCTGACCTCCAGACTTCAGAACTGTGAGAAATAGATTTATGTTGTTTAAGACAACGTGTTTAGCGATACACATACTGTATTTTGTTACGGCAATGTCAGCTGACTGTGACAGGAAACTATTCAAGTGAGACAAGAGGAGAGTGAAATAGTTAAAAGGGTTGAGAGAACAAAACTCCACCAACCTGTGATTCTGTACCCCCCAAAGTTGTCCTTCAGAAGTGATTTGTTGAAGGAGCTTTGTTGCCAGTAGACCTGCCTTGCAAGAAATATCAAAAGAAGTTCTGCAGGGAATGGAGAATAATGTCGATCTGAGACTCATGACTGCATAAAGAAGGGAAGATTATCAGAGAAAGAATTAAGTAAACACTTTCATTTTTCTATTCTTATTGCAACCATGTATTCAAAAATACAGGTATATCGTTATTGTGAGATACTTGCACTATCCATAAAGTGATGGAGTTTTATTTGAAAGTGGACTTAACTATAAACGTATATTACATTCTGTAGGGTAGCCGTTAAAAAGTGTTTTAAAAAAAAGTATAAGTGATGTGTTAATAAAGGAGAGAAAAATGAAATCATGTAAAATCAATTAAAACCACAAAAGGCAGGAAAAGAGTGGAATACAAAAATAGGAACAAAGAACGAGAGCAATGAATAAATAGTAATGAATAGAGCCGGTATTAATTGAACTGTATCAATATGACTGTGCACACCAGTGGTGCAGGCACCCCAAGTGAAAGGTAGCGATTGTCAGGGAGAACAAGACCCCACTATATATTGTCCACAGGAAACCCCCTTTAGATATGCATACATATATATCTTAAAAGTAAATGGATGGAGAAGTATGTACCGTGCTAAAACTAATCAAAAGAAAGCAAGAATAGCTATACTAGTTTCAGACTTCAGAGCAATAAAACAGACTTTCAGAGATAAAGAGTAGCATTGCGTGTATTAAAAGGATTAATTTTCCAAGAAGACACAGCAATCCTTAAAGTGTATGCACCTAACGACAGAGCATCAAAATATGTGAAGGGGAAACTGATAAAATTGCAAGGAGAAAAAGATCAATCCACTATCACAGTTGGCGACTTTAACACCTCCCTATCCGAGATGGACGGATTCAGCAGGCAGAAAATCGGTAAGGCCGTGGTTGGACTCTATAGCCTCATTAATCAACTGAGTATATTGACACCTGTAGAACTACCTCATTGAACAACAGCAAAGTACACATTCTCCTCAAACTCACATGGAACATTCACTAAGAGAGACCACGTTCTGGGCCATAAAACATATATTAACAAATTTAAAAGAATAGAAAGCATACAGTGTCTGCTCTCAAACTACAATGGAATGAAAAAATCCCCAAATATATGGAGATCAAACAACACATTTCTAAATAACACACAGGTCAAAGAAGGAATCTCGAAAAATTTAAACAATATCTTGAACTAAATGAAAATGAAAATACAACTTATCAAAAGAAGTAGGATTCAGCAAAAGCAATGCTTAGAAGGAACATATAACATGGAAAGCGTATATTGGAAAAGAAGATAGATGTAAAATCAGTAATCTAAACGTCCACCTTAGAAAACTAGAAAAAGAAGAGCAAATTAATTCTGAAGTAAACAAAAGAAAATAAATAATAAAAATGAGGACAAAAATCAATGACATTGAAAAATAGAAACTGGTAGAGAAAATCTACAAAACAAAGAACTGGTTTTTGAAAAAGATCAATAAAATCAGTAAACCTGTAGCCAGGCCAACTAAGAAAAAAAGAGCGGGGATGTAAATTACTAATTACAGAAAGTAATGAGGAAATATTGCTACAGATTCCATGGACATTAAAAGGATAGTAGGGGCGCTTAGTGGCTCAGTTGGTTGAGTGTCTGCCTTTGGCTCCGGTCATGATTCCAGGGTTCTGGATTGAGCCGCACATCAGGCTCTATGCTTGGCAGGGAGTCTGCTTCTCCCTCTCTCCTTCTCCTTCTCCCCTGGTGTACTCTTTCTCTCTCAAATAAATAAATAAATAAAATCTTTTAAAAAAACTTTAAAAGGATAGTAAAGGAATATTATGAATAACTCTATACCCACAACTTTGATAACTTGGATGAAATGGACCAGTTTCTAGAAAGACATAATCTACCAAAAACTCACACAAGAAGAAAGTCCTATCTGATTAGGCTTGCCTGTATTAAAGAAATTGAATCAATAATTAACAAATTTCCAAAACAAAAAGCACAACAAAAAGGTTTTTATGCCTGAATTTTCGCGTCCGAGAGACCACCAAGGAGCCAAGCACAGATGCAATCACACGAGGGTTTATTTGACAAGCTTAAGCTTGGGCCCAAGTATGCCCGGCACAGCGGAGTAGGGACTTGGACCCTGAGCCAGATTACAGTCAAAGTTTTTAAAGGCAGAGTAGGGGTGGACTCGGCGGTGGGTGAGGACAAAGGGGGTTATGGATGATGTAAGTCTCTAAGGAATTTTGGAAGCGAGGTCTCTAGGACTTTGAAGGGCTAGCTGTTGTCTAGGGAAAGGTTATTCTTTACCAATAATAAAAATCTTCTCGTGAGACCCTCTAGATGTAGATCAGTGGGTCATATGCTTGGGAATGATTGCTGACACTATCTTGGAGGTTTAGAGATAAAGTTTCACATTTCTCCCATCAGGTGTCTTTGTTAGTGAGATTTTGGTTTAGAAATTTAACTTTATTTACATTTCCTTCTGCCTCAGCCTCCTTCAGTTTTATGGAGGGGAGGGTGACATTAGGGCTTAAGGAACTGAGTTATTTGTCTCTGAAATTGGGCTATTGAAAAGATGGCTTCTTTGTTGTAAATCACTAGGACATTGGTAAACCAAGGGAGACTCCTGTCTTGCAGGATTGTGATCTCTGCGAGTTAACTATTTGTTTTTTTTTAGGGCAGTCAGGGGTGGCTGAGGAATGTCACACATACTGCTGAGGGGAGGGGAGCGGGTGGAGAGGGGGTGCAAGGTGCCAGCTTTTGCTTTGCCAAGATGGCTGTACTTATGTCAGGGCTAGACTCGAGGTGGGTACAGCCTTGTTTTTCTTGGCCTCCACAGGTTCACTCATGGATTCTACCAAATATTGAGGGATGAAATTATACCAATACTCTCCAACTGATTTTAGAAGATAGAGGCAGAAGGAATACTTTTTTTACACATTCTGTGAGATCAGAATTACCCTGGCACTAAAGCCAGATGAAAACATTACATGAAAAGAAAACTACAGGTCAATATCATGAATATAGGCAAAAGTCCTCCGCAAAGTATTACCCAGTCAAATCCTCAACATCTAAAAAAATTATACGCCATGACCAAATGAGATTTACTTGATACATGCAAGCCTTGTTCAGTATCCAAAAATCAATTAGTGTAATCCATCACATCAACAGGCTAAAGAAGGAGTATCACATGATCATATCAGTAGACACAGACAAAACATTTGAAAACATCCAGCACTGATTCATGACAAAAACTCCTGGCAAATTAGAAATAGAGGGGAACTACCTTAACTTTGTAACGAACTTGTACAACAAACCTACAGCTCACATGATCATGGTGAGAAACTGGGAGATTTCCCATTAACATCAGGAAGATGGTAAAGATGTCCTCTCACTACTCCTTTTCAACATATTGGAGGCCCTACCTAATGCAATAATATAAGAAAAGGAAATAAAGATATACTGAGTGGGAAGGAAGAAATGAAACCATCCCTTCACAGATGTCATGATTTTCTATATAGAAAATTCAAAAATTGACTACGCCCCCAGAATTAACAAGTGATTTAGCAACATCGAAGGATACAAGGTTAATATACAAAAGTTAATCTCTTCCCTGTATACCAGCAATGAACAAGTAGAATTTGAAACTAAAAGTACCAGTTACATTAGCACCTCCTAAAATGAAATACTTAAGTATAAATCTGACAAAATATCTGCACAGTCTATATGAGGAGAACTACAACACCCTAATGAACAACGTCAAATAATTTTAAAAAATGGGGAGATATTTCTTGTGTATGGATAGGAACACTCAATATTGTGAGGATATCAATTCTTCCTGACTTAATCAACAGATTCAGTGTGATCTCAATCAGAATCCCAGCAAGTTATTTTGTGGATATTGGCAAAATGATTCTAAAGTTTATATGGAGAGACAAGACCTAAAATGGCCAACTCAGTCTTGAAGGAGAATAAAGTTGGAGGACTGATACTACCCAGCTTCAAGTCTTATTATAAAAGTCTTATACTCAAGATAGTGTGTTATTGAGGAAAGAAGAGACAAATCGGTGGTATAGTGCAGAGGGCACAGAAATAGATCTAATTTATCTTTGATAAAGGAGAAAAAGTAATACAGTGGATCAAAGATATTCTTTTCAACAAATTGTGCTAGAACAATTGGACACCCACATGAAAAAAATGAGTCTAGACACAGACATTGCATTCTCTCATAGATTATCTCAGAATACATACTAGATTTAAATGTTATATGCAAAACCATAAAACTCCTGGAAGATAACATGGAGAAAAGCTAGATTACGTTGGTATACCAGTGACTTCTTAGATACAACATTAAAGGCACAATTCATGAAAGAATTGATAAGCTGGATTTCATTAAAATTAAAAACTTGTGCTCTGTGAGTGACACTGTCAAGAGAATGAAAAACAACCTGCAGACTCAGAATATTTGCAAAAATTCTATTCGATACTGTTATTCAAAATATATATGGAACTCTTAAAAATCACACTAAGAAATATAACTTGACTAAATGGACAAAAACCTGAACAGACACCCCCCCAATGAAGATAAGCACATGGCAAATATAAGCATATGAAATTATGCCCCACATCGTATGTCATTAAAGAATTGAAATTTAAAATAACAATAAGATATTACTGCACAGGTATCAGAATAGCCCAAATCTGGAACACTGACAGCACCAAATGCTGGCCGGGATATGCAGTAACAGGAACTCTGACTCATTCTAGTGGGGATACAAACTCATATAGCCATTCTGGAAAACAGTTTGGCAGTTTCTTTCAAAGTAAACATACTTGTATCATACAATCCAGTGACTGAGCACCTTGGTCTTTACCCTAAGAATTAGAAAGCTAAGTTTGTGCACAAACCTGTACACAAATGTTTACAGAAGCTTTATTAATAATCTCCAAAACTTGGGTACAATCAATATGTCCTCCAGTAGGTGAATGGGTAAATAAACTATGGTACATACAGAAAATGGAACATTATTCACTCTCCTCAAAATTTGATGTCAAGCCATGTCAAACAATATAGGGGAATCTTAAATGTGTATTACTAAGTGAAAGACGCGAATCTGAAAAGGCTACATATAAGTTTTCAACTATAGGACATTCTGGAAACAGCGACACCGAAGATAGTCAAAGGATCGGTGGTTGCCAGCAGCTACCAGGGAGGAATGAACAGGCAGAACATGATAAAATTGCTGTGTAAGGGCAGTGAAACTACTGCGTATGATACCATAATGATAGATGTCTGTCATTATGCATTTGTCAAAACTTTTAGGATGTGCAACACCAAGAGTGAACCCTAATGTAAACTATAGACTTTTGGTGATAATGATTTATCAATGTAGGTTCATTGGTTGTAATAAATATAGTATGCTTATGCATTTCGGTAGTGCAGGAGACTGTGTATGTGTGACTGTAAGGGGTATATGGGATCTCTCTGTATTTTCTTTTTTTTTTTAAGATTTTATTTATTTGACAGAGATCACAATCAGGCAGAGAGGCAGGCAGAGAGAGAGTGGGTGGGGGGGAAGCAGGCTCCCTGCTGAGCAGAGAGCCCAATGTGGGGCTTGATCCTGGGACCCCGAGACCATGACCTGAGCCAAACGCAGAGGCTTAACCCACTGAGCCACCCAGGTGCCCCTTTGTATTTTCCATTCAGTGTTGTTACGAGCCTGAAATTTTGCTGTGAAACTCTAAAAAATAGAATCTATTATATCGATTATCCAGATAAGTGTGGGTTTATTTCTGGACTGCATTTTTTCTGTTATTCTGTATGTCTCTGTTTACACCAATACCACACTATTTTGATTACACTACCCTTATAATAAGCCTTGAAATAAAATGGTGTGTTTCAACATAATTCTTGTTTCTCAAAAACTTTTAGCTATTATGGCTCTTAGTTCATTCAGTGTACGTTTCAGAATGTGTTTGTCAATTCCTATAACAAAACTCCATAGAAATTTTGAACAACATGGAGAGAACTGACATAACAGTATTGAATCTTCTTACCCATGAACATGATATTGCTCCATTTATTTGAGTCTTTGTTAATTTCTGTCAGAAATATTTTGTACTTTCCAACCAGCAATTACTACACATTTTTCATAATTATTACAATTTCATGTGCTTCATGATATTGTAAGTGGTATTGGGTTGTGTAATTTAAATTTCTGATTGTTCATTGATAATATATACACTTAATTGCTGTATATTCAGGCTAGTATCTTGGAACCTTGCTAAATACTTATCCAAGTAGCTTTTTTGGTGGTTTCTTTGGGGTTTTTTTTTATAGTTAGCCATGTTGTCTGTGAAGAGACAGTTTAATTTCTTTCTCTAATCCATATGCTTCTGGTTTCTTTTTCTTGCTTTATTGCACTGGCTAAAATCTCTAGAGCAATGTGATTAGAACTGCTGGAATCAGATATTCAGTCATGCTGTTAGTGTATAGAAATGCAACTGATTTGCATTAGTGTATAGAAATGCAGTGATTTGTATCATGCCATGTTGCTGAATTCTTGTGTGAGTTCTACCAATTTGGGGGTAGAATCTCTTGGGTTTCCACATAAAGTATCATGTCATCTGCGAAGAGTGAGAGTTTGACTTCTTCTTTGCCAGTTTGAATGCCTTTTATGTCTTTTTGTTGTCTGATTGCTGAGGCTAGGACTTCTAGTACTATGTTGAAGAACAGTGGTGAGAGTGGACATCCCTGTCATGTTCCTGACCTTAGGGGAAAACTCTCAGGTTTTTTTGCCATTGATAATGATATTTGCTGTGAGTTTTTCATAGATGGCTTTTATGATACTGAGGTATGTTCCCTCTATCCCAACACTGTGGAGAGTTTTAATCAAGAAAGGATGCTGTATTTTGTGAAATGATTTTTGTGCATTTATTGAGAGGATCATATAGTTCTTGTCTTTTCTTTTAGTAATGTCAAGTATCATACTGATCAATTTATGAATGTTGAACCACCCTTGCAGCCCAGGAATAAGTCCGACTTGGTCGTGGTGATCAATTCTTTTATTTTTATTTTAATGATTTTTTATTTATTTGACACAGAGAGAGAGAAACCACAGGTAGGCGGAGAGGCAGGCAGAGAGAGAGGAGGAAGTAGGCTCCCCGCTGAGCAGAGAGCCCGATGCGGGACTTGATCCCAGGACCCTGAGATCATGACCTGAGCCAAAGGCTGAGGCTTAACCCACTGAGCCACCCAGGTGCCCATGATCAATTCTTTTAATGTAATATTAGATCCTGTTGGTTAATATTTTGGTGAGAATTTTGCTATCCATGTTCATCAGGGATAGTGGTCTGGTATTCTCCATTGTGGTTGGGTCTTTTTTTGCTTTTAGGATCAAGGTTATGCTGGCCTTATGGAATGAGTTTGGAAGTTTTCCTTCCCTTTTTATTTTTTGAGACAGCTTCAGAAGAATAGGTATTTTTTAAATGTTTGCTAGAAATTCCCTGGGAAGCCATCTGGCCCTGGACTCCTGTTTGTTGGGAGATTTTTGGTTACTGCTTCAATTTCCTTGCTGATTATGGGTCTTTTCAAGTTTCATACTTCTTCTTGTGTCAGCTTGGTGGTTTATAAGTTCTCAGGAATGCATCTGTTTCTTCCAGATTGCCTAATTTGTTGGCATATAGTTGCTCATAGTATCTTCTTATAATTGTATTTCCTTGGTGTTGGTTGTGATCTTTCCTCTTTCATTCATGATTTTATTGTTTTGGATCCTTTCTCTTTTCTTTTTGATAAGTCTGGCTAGGGATTTATCAATCTTATTAATTCTTTCAAAGAACCAAGTTCTAGTTTCATTGATCTGTTCTTTTGTTCTGGTTTCTATTTCATTGATTTCTGCTCTAATCTTCATTATGTCTCTACTCCTGCTGGGTTTAGACTTTATTTGCTGTTCTTTCTCCAGCTCCTCTAGGTGTAAGTTTAGCTTGTGTATTTGAGACTTTTCTAATTTTTTGAGAAAGGCTTGTGTTGCTATGTGCTTCCTTCTTAGAATGGCCTTTGCTTAGAGCCAAAGGTTTTGAACAGTTGTGTTTTCATTTTCATTTGTTTCAATGAATTGTTTAAATTCTTCTGTAATTTCCTGGTTGACCCATTCATTCTTTGGTAGGATGCTCTTTAACCTTCAAGTGTTTGAGTTCCTTCCAAATTTCCTCTTGCGATTGTGTTCAAGTTTCAAAGCATGTGGTCTGAAAACATTGTAGATAATAATCCCAAATTTTGGTACTGGTTGAGACTTGATTTGTCACCCTGTGTATGATCTGTTCTGGAGAATGTCCCATATGCACTCAAGAAGAATGTAAATTCTGTTGCTTTAGGATGGAATGATCTGTATATATCTATGAAATCCATCTGTGTCATTCAAAGCCCTTGTTTCCTTGTTGATCTGCTTAGAGTATCTGTCCACTGCTGTAAGTGGGATGTTGAAGTCCCCCACTATTATTGTATTATTATCAATGTGTTTCTTTAATTTGAGTATTAATTGGTTTATATAATTGGCTGCTCCCAAGTTAAGAGCATAAATATTTATAATTAAGACATCTGGGTGGCTCAGTCATTACCCATCTACCTTTGGCTCAGGTCATGTTCCCAGGGTCCTGGGATCGAGCCCTGTATCAGGCTCCCTGCTGCGGGAAGCCTACTGCTCCTTGTTCTACTTCCCCTGCTTGTGTTCTCTCTCTCACTGTCTATCTCTGTCAAATAAATAAATAAAATCTTTAAAAAACTATAATTGTTAGATCTTCTTGTTGGATAGACCCTTGAAGTATGATATAGTGTCCTTCTTCATATCTTACTTACTGCAGTCTTTGGTTTAAAATCTAATTTGTCTCGTACGAGGATTGCTACCCCAGCTTTCTTTTGATGTCCATTAGCATGAGAAATTGTACTCCACCCCTTCACTTTCAGTCTGCAAGTGTCTTTAGTTCTAGAATGAGTCTCTTATAGATAGCATATGATGGGTCTTGCTTTTTTATAACATCTTATACCCTATGTCTTTTGGTTGGAGCATTTAGCCCATTCAGAGTAATTATTGAAAGATATGAATTTAGTGCCATTGCATTACCTGTAAAGTCCCTGTTTCTGTAGATAGCCTTTGTTTCTTTCCGGTCTATGTTACTTTTGGTTTCTTTCTTCACTCATAGGATCCCCTTTACTATTTCTTGAAGGGCTGGTTTAGTGGTCACAAATTCTTTTAATTTCTCTTTTTAATTAATGTCTGTCCTGGAAGCTTTTTATCTCTCCTTCCATTCTGAATGACAGTCTTGCTGGATAAAGTATTCTTCTTCTTATATATTTTTTTAATATTTTATTTACTTATTTGACAGAGAGAGAGATCACAAATAGGCAGAGAGGCAGGCAGAGAGAGGGGGGAAAGCAGGATCCCCACTGAGCAGGGAGCCCGATGCGGGGCTCGATTCCAGGACCCCGAGACCATGACCTGAGCTGAAGGCAGAGGCTTAACCCACTGAGCCACCCAGGTGCCCCTGGATAAAATATTCTTGGCTGCATGTTCTTCTCATTTAGTTCCCTGAATATATCATGCTAGCCCTTCTGGCCTGCCAGGCCTCTGTGGAAAGATCTGCTGCTAGACTAATAATTCTACCCCTGTAGTTTAAGAACCTCCTGTCTTGAGCTGCTTTCAGGATTTTCTCTTTATCTCTGAAATTTGCAAGCTTCACTATTATATGTCACTATTATATGTCAGGGTGTTCATCTATTTTTATTGATTTTGAGAGGGGTCCTCTGTACTTATTGTACTTGAATGCCTGTTTCCTTCCCCAGATTAGGGAAGCTGTGATTTGCTCAAAAACACCTTCTGTCTCCCCTTCTCTTTTTCTTTTTCTTTAGGGACCCCAATAATTCTAATATCGTTTTGCTTTATGATAATGCTGACTTCTCAAAACCTCCTCTCAGTGGTCCATTAGTTGTTTTTCTCCCTTTTCCGCAGCTTCCTTCCTTTCCATCAACTTGTCTTCTGTGTCACTGACGCTCTCTTCTGACTCATTAACCCTAGCTTTTAGAGCATGCAATTTAAACTGCATCTCAGTTAAAGCATTTTTATTTTTGGCCTGATTAGATTTTATTTCTGCCAAAAGAGAGTCTCTGGTGCTTTTATGCTTTTTTCCAAGGCTGGCTATTAACTTTATAATTGTTATCCTGAATTCCAGCTTGGATTACTTATATCCCATATCCATTAAATCTGTGGCAGAGAGAGAGAACCTCTGGTTCTTTCTTTTGTTGTGAATTCTTCCTTCTAGTCATTTTCCCAGAGATGAATGGATGAATGAGAGGACAAATTCAAAAATATCAACCATGACCCAAGGAAAATACACACTAGTCAAATCTGAAGAGGTCAGAAACAAACAAACAAACAAAAAAAGAAAGAGAAAGTAAGGGAATATAAAAGGGGCAGGGAGAGAATATAACCTCCCCAGGGGACAAAACAGGGTGATCCACTTGGTTCTGGGTGTATTTTGGTCTGTTAGAAGACACTAAATCCCAAAATTGTAAAGAAAGCAAAACTTTATATATATGTGTGTGTGTGTGTGTGTTTGTGTATATATATATATATATATATATATATGCAAAAATAAAATTGAATATGGTGAAAGGAAGCCAAAAATGAACAATATATCTATAAAATGTACATGTAAAAAAATGAAAGTTAAAGATTTAAAAACAAAGAGTTAATAAAGTAAGAAGCTAGTTGAAAAGGAAGAAAAGGAAAAAAGAAAATGAAAATTTTAAAATGAAAGTTCTACAAATCATGAGAAAAAAACCTTGAATTCTATATACCATGATCTCCCAGTGCTGAAGTTTTGCAGTCCTGTGTGCTCTGTAAACTTGATGTTTGCCTGTTGTTCCAGGGATCTTCTGTGGGAGGGGCCTGCTTCACTGATTATCAGGTGTCTTTGCCTAGACAGAGTTGCACCACCCCTTGCCAGGGGCCAGGCTCAGTGCAAGCTGCTCTGGTTGCTCTGTGTGGCTTTTGTTCCCTGAAGGCTTTTTGTGCCTCTTTAGAGGATGAAAATAAAAATAGCTGAGCCTGATCTCCTGGCCTGGAGCGAAAAATTGTGGTCCTCTCTCTTCAGTAAACCTTCAGAGATAATCCATTTTCCCTTTTGTGTGTGCCAAACTCTACAGACTCCTCTGGTGTGAGCCCTCAGTGATCCTCCCCAGGGGAAGGTAGAGGGTTAACGCATTTCTGCCCTTTTTGCAGGACCCCCACGTGGAGGGTAGTCATCTGCATATCCATCTTTCTATTTCATGTCATTCTCCTTTTGTCTGAAGAACTTCCTTTAAGAAATCTTACAGTGCAAATCTATTGATAGTGAGTTCTTTCAGATTTTGTCTGAAGCATTCCTCATTTTGATTTCATTTTTTGAAGATACATGCATTGGTATAGAATTCTGCTTTTCCCCCTTCAATACTTTAAATATGTTTCCCATTTTCTTTTAGGGTATATAATTTTTTTACCCCAAATCTGTTATTCTAACGTTTGTGTCTCTGTTAGCAATGTTTCTTTCTTCTTTAGCCATCATCAAGATTTTCTGGTTTCTTTGGTTTTCAGCAGATTGACAGTGTGACTAAGTTTATGGTGTTGGTCCTTTATTTTACTTTAGGTTCCCTGAGCTGTTTTGATCTGTTTTTTTTTTTTTTTAATTGATTTTTCCAAATCCTCAGCCATTATCTCTTCAAATATGTCTTCTGCCTCATTCTGTTTTTTGTTTCTTCTTGGGCCTCCAATTACATAGATTTTAGATGACTTAATATTGTTCTGAATCTTTTTTTTTTCCCCACACTCTCTTTTTCTTTGGGTTTTCTTTTGAATAATTTTTATTGTCCTGTCTGGAAGTTCATTAATTCTTTTCTTTACTGTGTCTACTCTGAGTTTAAGATCAGCAAAGGAATTTTTAAATATTTTATGGCATGCTTTTTTATTCCCAGCAGTTCCATTTGACTCCTATATATGGATTCCATAAATATATCTGTAATTACTCATCTGTTTATATGTACTTACATTCATATTTATGAATATTGTCTACCAACTCCTAGGTCTTTAGCACATTAATCATAGTTATTTTGTAGTTGAGATTGTATAAATTGCCTGGTATTTTCTTGTTGTTAGAATGTGAGCCATACTCTTGTTGATTTCTACATTGAAGTACAGACATCACTCTTCGGTATTTTGTTTTGGGAATGAGAATGAGACCAACTTGAATTTTTCCCAAATTCGTATAGAATTCTTCCTTATCTTCTGAAGTTTCAGAGAAAAGCGATAGACTATGACTAGACTTGGTTCTCCTTTGCTGGGTTTTCTGGACATCATGCCCATTCTCACTTTTCATACTGAAGACTTACAAATGGGAAAAGTTTCCTGCTCTTCTTTTTTGATTAATGACATTACTGATTTTATTTATGTGATCTGGTATTAGTTTTTCATAGAATTTTGTTTTTGTCTTTCATTTCTCTCTTTCCTTTTTTTTAATGAGTTTTCTCTTCTGATATTTTTCCTTTGTTGTCTGGTACAGTTTCTAGAGTTTCTCAAGGCTAAAGCAACAGCAACAACAACAACAAATATTTGTTATTATGAACTAGAAACTACTAATTATTTTACATAGTTTATATAATCTGCACAGCATCCCTGTGAGATGAGTACTGTTATTATCCTGATTTTACTGATGTTTGTAATGAGTGGGCATGTTGTTCCTTCTTCATAATTGCTTGTTTGCCTATAATGTGCTCATATACTTTTTAATCTTTGGAATCAGATCCTCTCTGAAAAATATTCTTGTTTTATTTTTTTGAGATAAATATGTTTCAGAAAGTATCTTTAAGTGGTTCCTTTAGAGAAATATCTCATTTGAAGTGTGCCTTTTGTGAGTCTTATGATTTCTCTTTTCTTCATGTTTTCTTTGACAACCTACTATTGTCTTTATTCCATAGACATGTTTTGCTTTTGGCCTCTTAGTGTTAAAATTAGTTTAGAACCAACACTTAAAATTTAAAAAAAAATACTTTTTTAAAAATTTGAGACAGAGAGAGAGAGAGTAAGCAGGGAGGAGAGTCAGAGAGAGAAGGAGAAGCAGGCTCTCTGCTGAGCAGGGAGCCTGATGTGGGGCTCAGTCCCAGGACCCTGGGATCACGACCTGAGACCAAAGGCAGCTGCTTAAACCGACTGAGCCACCCAGATGCCCCTAAAGCCAGCATTTAAAATTAGGCCACTTGGGGGACACCTGGGTGGCTCAGTCGGTTAAGCCGCTGCCTTTGGTCTCAGGTCGTGATCTCAGGGTCCTGGGATCGAGTCCCGCATCAGGCTCCTTGCTCAGCGGGGAGCCTGCTTCTCTCTCTGCCTCTGCCTGCCTCTCTGCCTACTTGTGCTCTGTCTCTCTCACTCTCTGAAAAATAAACAAATATAATCTTTAAAAAAATTTAGGCCACTTGATATAAAAGTATGATTTCCTACTTAAGGAATTTGAAGCTCTGGCACCCCTGAGCCCACATTCCCACATGGTAACACCCCGCTGAAATGGCAGAGTGAGTCGGTGCTGCCCCACACTTCCAGATCTCATCACACCCTGTCATCCTCTCTTAACACTGGACCCATATATTGCATTTATTTCTCCTGTCTGCTTGGGTAGACATTAGATTTTGTGATCTCTGTCCTATAGCCAGGTAGGAATTGAGCTAATTTCTGTCAGAAAATTTTAAGGGTCCCTAAACAATGTTTCCAGAGGTACCTTAGGTCTAAAATATAGGAAGAGAAGAAAGCAAAGTGAAGGGTGTTCCGGGAACATACGACCAGTTCAGATATAACTTCCTCTGTTCAAGTGTCCTGTGGATGGAGTTTCAGGTGGTAATATCAGGAAGTTTCGTCACAAGCAGTAGATGTGCTTGTAGAAACCCGGGGTCAGTGCTCTTCTGTATTTCATGCTTTACTCCAACATCCCTGCCCGCAAACTGGTCAAATAAAACTTGCTGCTTCCAAGACAGTGGGGGTCTGCAAGTACGGCCAGTCCACAAATGTGCAAGTCAAAATGTTGGGTAGCCTCCCAGTCCCGTGGTGACCTCAGCTCTAGCTCTCCCACTTCTGGTGTAGGTGATGCCAGCAGGGGATGATCAAGGTCTTTTATGAGTCACTTCCCCCAGTACACTGCTCTTTCTCTCTCAAGTGGAAAGTAGGAGCTGGGGTCATGTGTTGACCCCCAAACCTTCCTTCAGTGTAGTTCCCTCTATAAGATGACGTCTGGAATAACTCCTTAGAGCATGTGGCTTATGCACAGGTGCCTTCTCTGGTTCCTAGTGAGGGTTTATGCATTTCCCTTTTTGACTATGTTGTTGGACATTTCTTGGGGGGGGGGGGTGGGGAGCTAGTTCTCTATGTTTTTCATGCCATTTTGACCAGGACCCCCCACTTCTATACCTTTCTTTGCAACCCTGATCAAAAAACAGCATCGGATGTATGTGTAGCTTTCTTGGTTGTTGGAAATGGGAACATGCAAGTTTTCTGTAGGAAAAGTAGGAGCTGAGAAGTTTGCATCCACTGCTGGCCAGCATATATTTATTTCTTCAGAAATCACTGGACCACGTCCTATAAAGATAAAGGAGAAGTCAGTTCAAAGATGATACACTGTGGATGATCAGAAAAGGGAAAGTTAGTCAAAGAAGGTGGTCATTCAGCATAGTCTTCAAACATTTTGTCTTTGGCCTGAGAACTTCACTGTAAGACTGTTCAGTCAGGCATGTGAACCATTTTCATCAGAGTTAGGAATGAATGAGCAGGGCAGGTGGACGGGGTGCTGAGGAAACTAACCTACTAATGGTGAATGAGAGAGGCGATTGGATCTCTGGGCAGTTATCAAAGTTACTAAAAATATTGAATATAAGGCTAAAAATGCATGCTTTTGATCCAGTGGGCATGTTGTGCATCCTAAGAAGAGTGGTTACATGAAGGGAACTTAGAGAATGTCATGCACCCAAAGATGGCGAGCACCGTAGATGAGCTTATGGCGCCAGTAGAGATGGAAACAAAAGCATTAAGACATCCCACCAGTTGACTTTGTCTTGGGCCTCATGCTTTTGGGCAGGTAGGCCTCCTTTGATAGAGAGAAATACCCCATTGGTCATAGACTCGTGGTTGACTCTAGGGAAGACAGAATAATCTCCCACCCCTAGGACACTCTCTGTGGAGGAGCAGCTCGTGGGATTCCTGAGATTAATTTCTAAAGGAGAAGTTGTAGGCTGTGAAAAACCCTTTTCATTTGGCAAGTGCTGAAGCCTCATTATTTCCAGTTCAAATATTATCCAACGTAATGTACACTCCCGGGATTGTCAGATGACTTTTTTCCTGCAAAATTCTTGGAAGGTTTCAGAAACTAGTGAAGAATCTGGCACTCAGAAAATCAGAAGTTTTTTGGGTTTTTACCTCGTTGTGATTCATCTTTTACCATTCCCTCACCTTCTCTTGACTTTATCACATCAGACATTGCCGACTGATCACAGCATTGTTCTCACTAAGGTCCATCGGGCCACAGGCTGCCCAGATGGTGCAAGGGACCAAAACTGGCAGAAGGGATTAAATCCATTTACCATCCTGGGCTGAGACTTTTTATTTGTTTCCTTTTCTGTTGGTGGCGTGCTATAAGCCCAGGTAACTGTTGGGTCCCAGTACATGGACTGCATTTCGCAAGCACGCTGCTAGCCGTGTGGTGGGGATGAGTACTCCAAAGGCTCCGAGGCTTCCTTAGGTGTGGGAACAGGTGGAACTGGGGTCCTTTGGAAGGTTTATTTCATCTCAGAGAGGTACTGACTTCCCTTGCTCGGCATAGAACAAGCTTCTCTCGTGAGGATTCATAGGATCTGTTGTTGGGGAATCTTAATGTTCTATCTATACAGCATTTTGAAAAGAGCTTTTGGTAAAAACAGAGCGATTTGCATTTCTCCCTTCTTATTTGCAAGTCTTGAGTGTTCCGATGGCCGCAGGTTGACGCTCCGCTTTAAAATGAAGCACCTGTTAAATGCTGTGAATTGAAAGAATGTGGTTAGCAAACTGGCAAGGGAGTCGTTCAGAAAAAAAAGAAAAGTTCACCCATCTTCAGTCTGACACACTCGCCCAGAGCTGTGATTCCACTTCTTGTTTAATGATGCTTTTGTTTATGTCTTTTATGCTTACTCCTTGCGTTGCTGGAATTCATCCCCCCACCCCTTATCTCTGCTACGCCATGGTGCGTGCATGAGCCCCTGTGAATGGTTTCAGCCTGTCACTTGCCTTGCCAAGCTCTATTTCTTTATATGGGTCTTGCTGTCTATTTATGTCCTTGATTTTTATTATTCTCATTTGATAGAATGAGATTGGGGGAGTGTGAGTTAATTTTGCTTTCTGGAATATTAATTAGGGGAAAAATTTGATTCCTTCTTTAATTTCATATTCTCTTTGAATCATCCAACATGGTAGCAAATAACAGACACGGTCTCTTCATTGACTTAAATATTTGACAGTGATATACAGAAACAACCAGAATGTTTGCTCCCCAGAGAAATGGCTCAGTAGTTAATTAGCTGGGTTTTCTGTATGTCTGGATAAACCAGTATTTCTGTTTGGGTTTTTAAAAATTATTATTATCCCTTACAAAGAGATTCTATTTTATTGATGGCTTGGGGACCCAGAGGTTGAGACACATTGTTATAATTTAATGTTTTCTAACATCATTAACAACTGCTTGTGGGAGAGGTTTTGCCGTATTTTTCTAGGTACCACAGGGTTGCAGCTAAAACAATGGCATTTCCCCTGTGTTCAGGATTTAAAATGTACTTATAGATGTAAAACAAAGTTTTAGTTTTGAAATGGACCTCAGATATCCTCTAGTCCAGTCCCTTCATTTTATTATTTAATATGAGAAAATGTGGGTCCAGCGAGAGAGCAAGTTTCTCACTCAACATCACACATCCCAGCTCCCAGACCTTGTATCTTTTTGGCTTACTTCTGTTCCATCCTCTCCAGCACATTTGAAGTGTAAATATATTTTCTAGCCCAAAGAACAATTCGCAGGCATATAAGATACCTTGCAGGTCTATGGGACTTTAATTTTTGAAATAATTTCCCAAGCGTTTTCTCATTTGCCCTTTATTATAGCTCTATGTAATACATGAGGAAGATAATAGCATTTCTATATTCCAGCCGTGAATGTGAAGCACAGAGTGCTTAAGTTATTTGCCTGGGGGCACATGGCTAATTCACATTGTTTTTTCAATTGTAAAATGGATTAGAAATGCCTACCCTCATATGAATGTTGTCAGAAGTAAATGAAATTAAATTGAGAATGTATATAAAGTACCTAGCTCAAGTGTTCTCATTAAATGGTGTGGTGGGCAGAATTCTAAAATTGCTTCAAGACTTCTGCCCCCTGGTGTGCCACTTCTGGATAATTTCGAGCCCCCGAGTGTAGGCGGGACCTGTGAGTATGATGGGATGTGATTAGGTTACATTACGTTAGGTTACAACTCTGGCAAAGTTGGAGGGATTTTGCCAATGTAAGTAAGGCCCCCTAATCAGTTGACTAAATACACATCCCTTAAAAGAGGATCTAGAGGTCAGAGCCAGAAGAAGCTGGGAGAGCCTCCTCTGTTGGCTTTGAAGAAGTGAACAGCCATGCTGAGAACTGCTTCTGGAAAGGGCCACATGTGAAGGACCTGAGAGTGGCCTCTCGGAGCTAAAGGGGAGCCCAGCCCATAGCCAGCAAGAGAACGAGGACGTTGGTCGTATAGCTGCAAGGAACTGAATTCTGCCAACCACGAGTGAGCTTGGAAGTAGACCCCAAGTGTCAGGTAAGATCGCAACCTGGCCAGCACTGTGATTTCAGCCTTGGGAGACCAGCCATGCTGTGTGCGGACTCCTGACTGCTGGACACCGTGACAGCATATGTTTGTGTTGTTGAAGCCAATAAGTTTGTGGTCATTTGTTACACTACAATAGGAAACTACAGCAGATGCTGTTATTAGCATTACTAGTTGGTGGTGGTGGTGGTGGTGATGATGATGATGATGGTGAACATAATGACAATGTTAATAGTAAGAAGTTTGAAAATGAAATCCAGGTTTTAATTTGCTTTTATTATTCTGGGCTTAAGATTATATTTTTTTGGTTAGCATCATGTCACTCCTAGTGGCCAGTGAGTGGGAATTACCAGTCTTTCGGCTGTCTAACCAACTGGAAAGGAGTTAATTCTTGTGGGGAAGAAGGGAGAGATTGGTGTGTATCAGGTAGGCAGCCACTGCTTTCTGTCACCCTCCCTAGGAAGTTAAAAAGGTATGATTGGTCTGTAAACCCAGTTAAGACTGGATTGTCATGATCTTCAAACTTGGGTTGGTTGATGTTGACAGTGGTTGTTGACCCTGATTGAGGGTAAACAGGAAGAAGAAGAATGGTAGCTCGGTTGTTGGAAGTGGATGTGCAATTGTTGTGTGAAGATCCGGACTCAGGTTTTGGCAGTAGCCACAGAGTATGAAACGGTCAAATGCAGGAAACGAGTGACATCAATATCGGTAGGATTCGGTGACAGTCCAGTTTGGAGTGATAGGGAGAGGGGCGGGCACCTGCGCATGGAACAGAAGATGCGAGGCCCGGAGCTGGAGCCATGCCCCGGCCAGTAGACATGCAGGGCTGTACCTTTCCCAGCCATATGGGAGGAGTATATTTTTCTCTCTTTCAATGGCCTGTGGACGATACTGTCCTTTCAGTGTTCACTCAGTATTCATTGCTTCTGTATGTAACCAGTTCTATGTGGAAAATCAGTTCTATGTCACCAAAACAGCTAGTTAAATATAAGCCGCTGTTTCCTCCTGCCTAAAAGGAGCAACACTTACCTTTCAAGTGCACTAAGAACCGAATGAGATGATACATGTGAAGTGTCCAGTCCAGTCCTTGCTTAATACATAGGAACCGTTACTGTGATTTTTGCTGTTGGCATGTACATTCCAGCAGTCACGCCTTGACCGTGAGCCCCTCAGAATCACAGACTGTGGTTTACATAGGCTTTGTAGATCCTGTGCAGAGTCACTGTCTGTTACGTAGAAGGAATTCTGAAAGCATTTGCAACGCATCCAGGTAACAGAGAAGAAAGCTATGAGAAGGAAAGCAAATGTCAATATTTTTCAAAAAATATACATCTTTGCGTGTGTGTACGTGCGTGTGTTTATTTGTCTAGGTTGATATGGACAGGTTTGCATGAGTGGCACCTATCCGTCCATCTTGATAGCTCATGATCTCATTTTTCCCTAGTGCGTATTCCTAAAACTATTTTCTTGAATCACAAACATATGACGTTTTTCACCAAAATGAAACACAATGCAAAATAAGAAAACTCTTCTTTCAGTAAACCACAAAGTCTGACTTGTCACATTTCTTCATAGGCTCATTCATGTATTTATTGAACACACAGTGATTACTGACTATGAATTAGACTCAGTGGGAGGCTGGGGGCAAGGAGGGGGCACAGAATGTTGAAGATCTGAGAGGGACAACAACAAAGGCTGCTGTGAGGTGAGCTGTGGGTAAGGGAGGGGGAGCCCAGATGTGCCCCTTGAGTGCTCACGAGCGCCTGTCTTATGGTCGCCTGTGAGCCGTACACGGAAGATGAACAGGGCACACAGTACAGGACTAGGAGACATACTGATCTTACAGAATTTCTGGAACATTAGGGGCACAGAGTTCCTTCTCCTTCAAGATGAGATTCTTGTCAAAAACAGATGGAGAATCAGGACTTATATCAGAGTTAGAGCGATATGATCTAATTCTTATTTTGGGATGCGTGAAATCCTGGATCTTGGAACTGCCCCCATGTTTAATGGGCTAAGAAAATCCATTCATTTTTTTTTTTTCCTTAAAAAAGAAAGGGTGTGAACCTGATATGAAGGGCTTAGCCAAGTGAAAATTTGGTCTGTTTGCATTCATTTTATAACCAAACCCTCAATCTTCTCTCTAAGTTCCCTCGTAGAGATGTCTGACATGCCCGAGAAAAAAAATGTTGAAACTCACACTCTCTTCAGAGAGAGGCTGAACTTCCCTATGCATTTCATCAAAAGAATCCCCAAATGCATGTGAAATCTACCATAGAATTGTAGGACGATGAGACAGTTTTATTTCTACCTCTTAAAAATATTTCAAAACCTGTGGGAGTTTTATGAAGCCAGCACTCATCAGTCCGTATCACTCCCAATCCAGGGGCCCTTGAGACACATCTCCAAGCAATTAGGGATGTTAATTTTGAGGCAAACTGTCACATGGTATATACTTCATTATCAGTGAGTGATAGTTTGTTTAAAACCTTATCTCCCTCCAAATCTTCATATATATATTTTATATATATGTAAAAATATATCATAAAGATATATGTTGGCATAGTATAAATAGGGTATAATATGTATCTTACAGATAAAATTTATGTATATATAAAGATTTATATTATATAAAGATATACCTTTATTATACTCACAGATAATATATCTTTATGTAATATAATAACCATAATTCTATAATAATGCATAATATCTTTATGTAGTATAAATCTCTCTCTCTATATATATATAGTGTCTATGTACATATGTGTGTTTGTGTCTGTGAGTATAATAAAGAGCATATATAAAATTCAAAATTAATATGTATATATTTAAAATAGAGAAGTTTACTGACAAAAATCCATTAAGAATGTGAGTCAGTACTTTGCCTCTTCTGTCCTGGTTCTCTTCATGGAAATGAAACTGTACTAACCTTACAGATAAAATACACAGTGAATTTGATCATTTTCTCTCAAAAGCCCTCTTCAGGTCAGTTGCTCTCTTCCTCAAATGTCAGTATTCCTCTCTCTATCCCCTAAATAAAGATTAGAATAAAAACACCCCTAAGTGTATTTCTTTTCTTACTGTATCTCTGACTTGACAAGCTCAGCTCCTTCTAGAAGCGTGGCTGGGACGGCTCCCAGTGCCGTGGAAAGCTGCTGTCTGTCCTGCTGTTGGTCTCCCGCAGGGCAGGGCAGTCCTGCCTGTGAGACTGGGCAGACAGAGAAGCAGGGGATGGCGATTAGCAAGGGCACAGCCTGGACAGCAATCAGAAGATTGAAGAGAAAGGAATAAAACAATGGGACAAAGCCAGTTTATCTTGTTGCCCCCCCATTAATTTTATAAAATAATTCTGGATAATTTCTTCTTTTACTCACATTATTTATTAGTTGTGTGTTGGGGGGGGGGGAAGACTGTGGAGCTGCTAGACAGTAATCGGTTCTGTACAAGAAAAGCACAAGGAAAGCTTCACCAAGTTTCCCTTCCTTCCTTCCTTCCCTCCCTTCTAGGCATGCTTAGGTCTTCACTCTCCAAAGAAAAGATCTGTGCTTTAACGTAAGGTGTGATAAGGAAATGCTAATGTCTCCCTAGATGTAACTTTGTGTATCCGAGTCAGGAAGTCCTTCCTTTCAGCACGTGCAGTCCCACCGCTGATGGAGAAGCACACACCCTCTCGTCTGATCTTCAGTCAGTGGCGCCCAGCTGCCTCTCTTCGCAGCCCAGAGAATTATGGGACGATAAACCGTAAAGGTCCTTTCCCTTCCCTTCCGGGTTATTTCCTCCAAGCTTAACTATTTCCTGTTCTTCTATGCCTCCCTGTAATCTTCCCCATGCTTTAGGAGCTGTACCTTCAGAATGACACCCAGCGGTACCCCCCGTGGCATACCCAGGCCCCTGGAAACATCGCACCCCTCCGTGACTTGCGGCACACTCCCCAGGTTCGATCCTTGTCGCCTTTTGCATCCCAGCTCCTTTCTTGGTCCTCCAGGAGGCTGCCCTGGAGCTCCTCCCAGGTCACTTTGCTGGGCTCTTGCTCTGCTGTGTTACAGCAAGCCATCCAACAGGCAGTTGCCTGTCCGGCATTGTTGAATGGGGGATTCTGACACAGCCTGCAAAGCCAGGAACTTTTAATTTAGCGATCATACAAAAAGCACCAACCTTTTTTTATGGAAGGTGGTGAGATAGGCACATATTTTGCACAATGACCTGCAGAGACATTTAGGGTAGCGGAGTATACACAGCACTGAACTGGGGGCTTCGTCCCCATCTTGCCCCCTTGGGCAAGTCTTTTCCCTTCTTCCTGTCTTACTTGATCGATAATTTGAAGGGGTGAGTCTTGCTCAGCTATGAGATCTCTTCTAAAGCTAAAATAATCTTTCCGGAAGATGGCATGGTTTTGCAAATTCTGATACCACACATGAAAGAATAACTGATTTTGATATCCAAGTAGCCAAGTAGCTGTATGTATCCAGTGAGACTGAGAGAGCGAGAGTGAGTGACGAATGTGTATCTTTAATCTATTTTTATATCTGGAGCTGTTGAAAATGAGAACAAGGTTAAGAACTTGGACTTGAGGCTGTTCCCAGGAGAGAGCTGAGGGAGACCCAGGCTGTCTGCCTTTCTACAGTCTGTCTAAGTTCAGGTAAGCCCAGGTTCTAAGATTCAGTTGTGTGAGGAGCTGAGGTTGGGCTGCGAAACGTGCAGAGCTGTGCCTGGAATGCGGACTCCTGGCCGTCCTTCATCCGACCCTTATTCTGGGAAGGCTGTGGATGCCCTTCCGGCATCTCTCTCCTTCATCATCATCTCCTGGTAGAGGAAATATTCATTCCTTCTGTCCTGCCCTCTTGGCCACACTGCTGTCTCTTCGGGTCAGACAGGTTAGCCTGAAGCTGTTATGCTTAAAAGAAATCGTATGTATGGAGGAGTGAATACAGACATCTGCCACCAGATGTCTTAAAATAGTAGATGAGAGTTACCTGTCCATTCAGACAGTGCAGCCTGGGATACTCACGCTGCGTGTTGGTGAGGTCCCATTTGCGTCTTGTGGAAGGATTCCTCTTTCCTTATTTTCCCTCTGGGCTCTAGAAACAGGATAAAAGGGTTCAACAAAAGTCACTGTTCTTTTTGCCTTGTGGAGAAGGACTAAATGTCAGTCTTAATTTTTTCAGGAAATGTGATTTTATTGCAGATCTTAGTCCTCGCATGTATCTTCTGTGGTCTGAATGTTTGTGTTCCTCCAAGATTCATTAGTTGAAATCCTGGAGTTCAAGGTGATGGTACTAGGAGGTGAGGGGTGTGGGAGGAGCTTAGGTCATGAGCCCTCGTGAATGGGACTGATGCTCTTATCAAGGAAGCTCGAGAAACTCCTCCAGCCCTTCCATGGTGTAAGGACATAGCAAGAAGAAGCCAGCTCTGAGGGCTTAAGTAGGTCTTAGCCAGACACCACATGTGCTGGTGTCTCCATCTTGGACGTCCCAGCCTCCAGAACCGTGAGCAGTACATTTCTGTTCTTTACGAGTCTGGTATTTTGTTATAGCAGCCCAATTGGACAGAGAGTTACTTAGTAAAGATTATAGTAATAACAGAGCATTTTATACTGGCTACGCTAAGTCCTTTACACATAGTATTTCATACAATATTTACAACAACCCTAGGGGGTGTGCACTACGCAGTTCTCTTAGATGAGGAAACCCAGGCTTTGTGGCTAGCCCAGTGTCTTAGTGCAAAAAATCAGCAGAGTTAGGACGCACGTGGCCTACAACAGAGACCATTCTTACCCCACCATTGCTCGCTGCACAAGATGGACTTGTAGACACTTAAAAAGATCCACACTGTTCCCCTTCTTAGATGCGCGTTATATAGTAAGGAAGTGACAGTTGTGTTGGCTCCACCCATATTTATTAAATGCCTTTCAGGGTGGGGGGCCTGCACAAGGTGCTCGGAACATCCTGGGGTGAGGCAAGCGGATCCCTGTTGTCAGTGGCCTGGGCCCAGTGGAGGGATCAGATGTCGATCAAATAGTCACTTACACGGATATGTAATCACAGACGGAGACAAATGCTGGGAAGTAGAAGGAACGGGACATCACTCACCTCCTACTTCACTGTTTCTGACTTGATAGTTTTACCTTTCCCTGGCTTTTCTACCAGTGGCCATCTCAGTAGGTGAGCGGGGAGGGTCCCTCAGTACCGACCTTTCGTGTTTGCTTTGGAGGGATTTAGCCAAGTCGAGAATAAATGAGAGAAGATTAGGTCAGGGATGTTGGGTGGGCAAAGTCGGCAAACTTGACTGTTTACATAGATTTAGTCCAGATTTAAGTGATTGTCTGTGGGGACCATCCCTCGTGGGTTCTCCTTCTTTCCCAGTCGGTGAGAAAGTGACTCCGACACGCGACTCTGCGGTGGGCAGGGCTGTTTCAGATCTCACTGGGTCATTACAACAATACTTCAAGAAAGGTGCCACCGTTATTTCACCGAAGAGGGACGGAGGCCTGGGGGAGGGGCGGAGGCCTGGGGGAGGGGCGGAGCTTCCGCAGCGTCGCTTCTTCCAGGGGCCCATGAGCCCAGAATCGCCTTCTGCCTCTGCTTGTGCCCTTCACCTTTTTTCCGTTCCACGCAGCGACGGTTACTTCCGTGGTCACGGGTACCAAATCCATCTCAGCGTGACCCCCCCCCCCCAGCATTTGCGTATTTATGGGCTGCCTGTGAAAGGAAAGCCTCTACCTTTACAAAACTGTGAATTAAATATACAGCATCGGCAAACACAGAGGAGTTAATGGAGGGAAGTAAAATTTTGCAGGGTTTTTCCTTTTGGAAAACTTCGTGTTTGTTTTTGTAACAGCCCAATCGGAAGCCCTAGGTGGGTGGCCAGAGCAGGGAGTGGAGGCGCATAGGGAGGACGGAGGAGGCCGTGTCTGTCTACGCACAGGCGCCCAAAAGCTGAGAGCTTGGCCTGTCTAGAAGGCCCTAGAGGGGAAGGACCATGAGCTCCTGATCGCTTCTGTGCCGTTGAAAGCCCCTCCCCTGACTCACTTGAGCCTCTGCTTCTCACTCCGTGAGTGCCTAGTGGCCCCCGCCGCGCCCTCACGTGGCTCGTCATACCGACATGTCCGCCCTCCTGACAAGGGCGTACATTGGTGTCTGCCACAGAGCAAGGGGCCAGTGCATGGGTCACAAACGGACTCTTAGGAAAGAACAAAGCTGTCAAACTTCAGAATAACTTTTCTGTTATTGGAGCCGCTGTTTGAAGGGACAGATGAGTTCGAAGGTCACCTTTCCTCCAAGTCTAATTATGTTGGTGGCACTTCACTGCCTGGTCCACATTTGATCTGAGCTACTTAATTTCTTCACCCTTTTTTCTTGCTGAAAATTCTTTTCCACACAGGTCACAGAGAAGGGACCGATGTAATCATGAAAACGGACCCCTCGCAGTCACTCACTCACAGACACATTGATGTCCTGACATTTGTGCCACGTGCAGGGGAAAGACAGATGCCAGACTGGCCCCTCGGGAGGCTGTTCTGAGTCTGACTGTGGCCAGCGGCTGTCAGATGACGACCAAGTCCTACCCGTGCCTACAGCGAGCAGAAGTGAAATATCTCAAGTGTTGAGTGTTTAAAGGTGTATTTTTGATGCGCAGAGGAGGGCTCTAATCTGCCTGGGAGGAGATTCTTATCCTGGGTCCTGAAGCATGGGTAGGAGTTCACCAGGGAGAGGGGAGTGGAGCAGGGCCAGCGCACAAGAGCCCTTTGTGCAGACGGAGCCGTGTGTGTGAAGACAGGAGGGAGGAACAGGGTATCTTTATGGATTTGCTGCTGTGCAGGTTGTAAACGCGAGGAATGAGGCCGGGACGTCGGGCAAGGGTCAGGCCCTGACTGGCTTAGGTAGCTTCCTGTGGAGTAGATGTACTTTAGTAGGCAATGAGGAACACTTGAAAAGATACTGCGTGAAAGGCAGTAACGTGATTCATGTGCTTTATAGGTGAGGAGGACTGTTCCTTTGCCACATGGAGGACACGTTGTGGGGCCTGCGGAGTCGGGGAACAACGTGGAGATGCGGTCAGTCCTCCTGCTAAGAAGCTGTTAGCAGTAGGGGCGCCTGGGTGGCTCAGCGGGTTAAAGCCTCTGCCTTCGGCTCAAGTCATGATCCCAGCATCCTGGGATCGAGCCCCGCATCGGGCTTTCTGCTCATCAGGGAGCCTGCTTCCCTTCCTCTCTCTGCCTGCCTCTCTGACTACTTGTGATCTGTCTGTCAAATAAATAAATAAAATCTTAAAAAAAAAAAAAAAAAGAAGCTGTTAGCAGTAGAACTGGAAAGAGAGAGGCTGTGGAGGCCTGACCCAGTGGGATGCAGTGGACGAAGAGAGAGCTGGACCGGGGCGGAAGGATGCAGTGGTGGCGCGTGGGGACCAGCTGACGGGGGCCGTGGGGAGGAAAATCTCCGGAGAGCCGGCTTTCCAGCTCAGAGCACGGGGTGTCAGTCACCAAGCAGGGGCTGCATTGGACTCTCTTGTGTCAAAAACCTTAAGAAATGACCTGGGGTACAGAAGAGTCCCCTTGCAGCCACTCTGGAGTTGTATTGTGTCCCTTTTCTAAAGAAGAGGAAAGTAACCCGGTGCTCAGTGATGGTGAGTAACTTAGCCAAGGCCACACAGCTCATCTGTGGCAGGACTCGGGTTCGAATCCAGTCGGCCCAGCTCGAAGCCCACCCTGAGAAGAGGTGCTGCCCCCACAGGGAGATGCCTCACGTGAAGGAAGCCAAGGGGTCGCTTGCAAGGCAGGGCTGCCACTGACAGAGGGATAGAGATAGTCGGGTGGCTTGCCAGGGTAAATGGGGGAAGAGGGCCTTTTTTACTTTTTAAAGACGTCAGCAAGGGGCTGCCTGGTGGCTCAGTGGTTGAGCCTCTGGGTTCGGCTCAGGTCATGATCTCAGGGTCCTGGGATCGAGCCCCACATCGGGCTCTCTGCCTGGCGGGGAGCCTGCTTCCCCGCCCCCGCCCCCGCCTGCCTCTCTGCCTACTTGTGATCTCTGTCAAATAAATAAATAAAATCTTTAAAAAAAAATAAGGAACATCAGCAAAAGCATTTTTACAGGCAGAACAGAAGGAACCAGTGCAAAGAGAGGCTTCCATTTCCTCCACCGAGGAGAGGTCAGTGGAGTAAGAGGACTTTGTGGGCGCGAGTGGAGGGCTGGCTTGAGGACCAAGGCAGGGCCCCTCTCCCTGGGACACAGGAAGCCGGCACTTTGTGGAAGGAAACTCCAACGGGAGCAGAGAGGATGGGAGGATGGGATTTCCCGGCAAA
The DNA here is from genome assembly GCF_963455335.1 of Martes martes. NCBI lineage: Eukaryota > Metazoa > Chordata > Mammalia > Carnivora > Mustelidae > Martes > Martes martes. The sequence goes on along the minus strand of NC_137902.1, from coordinate 83,840,727 downwards.
GTGGTGGGAAAGGCACCTGCAGTCACAAACGCTGCCGCAACGTGGCACCTTCAGGACGCTGGGACGGTTAGAGCAGCGCGCAGGACTTGGGGTGCCGGGGGGAGGCCCCTTGCTCCAGGGGCGTGTATGGAGCCGGTTAGTGTGGCCTCCCCCCGGCCCCGCGGCCTGCTCCATCGTTGGTCTCATTTTCCTTCCAGATGCTGCCCTCCCAGGCTGCTAGACCCTCGCCCTGGGGGAGATAAAGAAATGCATTTTAATTTCTGCAGATGGGAGGCCCTTGAAAACAAAGCCACTCCCTCTGCCAAGGTGACACTTGCTTTTCCAGCATATGTTAGCAGTCACAAATAGAAAACCCACTCGGGTGGCTCATCCATTCGTATATTTCATTTTAAGCCTCGTGAACATTCCCCGCGTCTCTGATGAAACACCTTGTGAGTTAAAGGATCGGAACCTTCAGAGAAAAGCCTCGCAGTCCTGTACGAGATTCAGCTCTCAGAAGGCACCGATAGATTCTGTCGATGGTCTCGGAAAGGCTGCACATTTCGCAGGTTCCTGTGTGTAGGAAACCATGTTGGTGTCAGAGGGCGTGCCAAGTATGGGTGGACGATTGCGGGGTCCCGGGCCTCCCCCACCGGCTGCTCACAGTGGGGACACGTATTGCCCACCTGCTTCTTCCTTCTGCTCCGAGCACAGTGTCTTGATCTCTGGCGTCGGTGCTGCTATCACGTTAAGCTCTTTTCATTTCAGACGGTTTTTCTCTTTCTTTAGGGACTGTCTAATTTGGACCGAGTTTCTTCAGTCCCCTATTTGATCTCGAATGCCGCGTTTATGTGTCTTACACCTTTTAAACCATTGATTCAATAAACACTAGGAAACACAGTTCTTATCATTATCACTATAATGAATTCAGGGGAGGCAACACATGTTTAATGTTACATCTTATAAATCCTAAACTTAATTTTGGAAAAGAGTAAGTAAAAATGTTCTCAGAAAATAGTAACTAAACAGACTCATAAATATGTACATTTAGTTTGTGAGGTCCCTGCCCCTATCCTATCCCGTGTCAAAGTCAGTGTTTGTAAGACAAGGGAGACAAGAGCAAAAATGAACTATTGGGACCTCATCAAGATAGAAAGCTCTTTGCGTAGCAGAGGAGACAGTCAACAAAATCAAAAGACAATCCACGGAATGGGAGAAGATATTTGCAAATGTCTCACCAGATAAAGGTCTAGTATCCAAAATCTATAAAGAACTTATCAAACTCAACACCCAGAAAACAAAGAACCCGGTGAAGAAATGGGCAGAAGACGAACAGATTTCTCCAAAGATGTACAAATGGCCAACAGACCCATGACAAAGTACTCAACATCACTCAGCATCAGGGAAATTCAAATCACAACTACAATGAGACACCACGTCAGAATGGGTAAAATTAACAAGTCAAGAAACAACAGATGTTGGCAAGAATGCGGAGAAAGGGGAACCCTCCTCCACTGTTGGTGGGAATGCAAGCTGGTGCAGCTCTGGAAAACAACATGGAGGTTCCTCAAAAAGTTGAAAGTGGAGCTACCCTACGACCCAGCAGTCGCACTACTGGGTATTTACCCCACGGGTACAAATGTAGTGATCCGAAGGGGCACATGCACCCGAATGTTTATAGCAGCAATGTTCACAATCGCCAAACAGTGGAAGGAGCCCAGAGGTCCATCGGCCGATCCATAGATAAGGAAGATGTGGTGTATATACACAATGGACTATCACTGAACCAGCAAAAAGGATGAAATCTTACGTTTGCGACAATGTGGGTGGCACTGGTGGGTAGTATGCTAAGTGCAGTAAGTTAGAGAATGACAAATGCCCTACGATTTCACTCGTATGTGGAATTTAAGAAACAAAACAGAGGGTTGTAGGGGAAGGAGGGAAAAAATAAAAGAAGACGAAACCAGAGACGGAGACAAACCAGAGAGACCTTTAACCATAAAAAACAAACAGGGTTGCTGAAGGGGAAGGGGAGAGGGACGGGGTAACTGGGCACATGATGTCATGAGCACTGGGTGTTACATGCAGCTATGAATCACTGACCTCTGCATCTGAAACTAATAACACACTCTATGTTAATTAATTGAACTTAAAGTAACATTTAAAAATGTTAAAAAAGCAATGTTTGTACATGCATAGGCAAGGTTTCCGTGTGACCGTCAGGTGCTGGTATGTCCGTTGGCAGGAGTGACCACAGCACGCCACGTGCGTCTGGCTGCAACTTGGGGCTGCACACTCAGTGTTTCATAGGTGGTGACCCTGATGTTTTGCACTGCCGTTTGCAATGACCTGGTGTCTGATGTCTTTTCCCCAGGAGCCGTGGAGCACACAGCACATCCCAGCGCTGTTCTCAGCCTTCTGTGGCCTCTTGGTTGCGCTTTCCTACCATCTGAGCAGGCAGAGCAGTGACCCCTCTGTGCTCCTGTGAGTAACACGCACACAGCCGGGCCTGGGTCCCACCGCCCCGCCTTGTCACGGAGTGGGGCGTTGGACGCTCGCTGCTCACCTGGCCAGCCACCGGGGAGGGTAGGAGAAAGGCAGGCCGGACGCAACACTGAGGAAAATCAGGGGTCGACTTCCAGCACACATTTCCCCTTTGCTCTGCTGCTTTTCGAGTAAAATGCACAGGGCCGGGAGCAGAGGCTGCTAGACTTCCCCTTGGGTGGACCGTGTGGGCAGCTCCCACCTCGACAAGGGTCCTTTCCGTATCCCTTAAGCAGCATCACCAGGTGGTTTTTTTTGAGGACCTGGCCCTGGTATCTCTGAAAGGTTTGTGTTCCCAACATGGTGGGGCTCTCTGGGTTCAAAGTGAAGTTCGCGCCTACATTTCAAAGGTATTTAATAACAATCTTCGGTCACTTGAAATATACTTTCCTATCTTTCCTTTAATCTCGTCTTTTGAATCTTTGAGAAATACGCCCTTTGGAAGTGGAAATGCTTCATGGGATGTGAGAGTTTCCGATATCAACCTGTCAGTCGTGATAGTCAATCATCTCGTGTAATTTTTCCCAACTTAGGGAGTATTTGGATGGCCCTAGCTCTTTGCGGGCCAGAGAAAACCAGCATTTTAGGCTGCCCGTGTGCAGCAAAATGAAAGGCACGGAAAATGGACAGAAGTTAAATATGGTTTGCACAGTTCTTCCTCTCAAATATTTTTGCCGAAGTGTTGCATTTTGCTGCCATTTTTTGTGAGGCTGAAGGCGGGTGGGCTGACGAGAGTCTCTGTGAGCTTAGCTGCTGGCAAACAGGGTACCCGTACCTTGGACTTGACTCTCACAAGAAGGGAATCTGAAAATCCAAATGGGGTATTTGTGATGACTTGCCCTGTACCTCTTTTCCTCTATTGTGAACTGGTTAAAGGAGAGAGCCCCTGCTGTTGTCATTTGGAAGTGGGAGGTGTCAGGAGAGGCGGTTTACGCAAACATTGTAATACGCACGTATTTTAAATAGTAACAGCTGTGCGTTGGTTCCTTTGCAGGTCCTTTATTCCCTCTAGATTGCTTCCTAAATTTTTACACCCAAGCCTGGAAGAGCTGGCCGCAGACCCTCTCCCCAAGAAGATGAAGGAGTCAGTGGTGAGATACTTGTGTCGTATGACGCGTGTAAGGGTTTTGCTCAGCGTGGTGTGGAAACTTGTGGGCAAAGCTCAGGTCCTCAGTGGGGGAAGAGGGGCCTTGTCTTGGTCTGCAGCCCACACGACACGGGGACCGTGGAGCTGCCTGGAGGGTGTGGCCCCTTCTCAAGCCTCTGGAAGGCGGAGGGCTGTGCCTGCCACGGGCGGTCCCTTGGTCCTCAATCGATGGCGGTTGCTTGGCGGCTCCAGTGAAACAAGGTCAGTCCGCTCCGCCCCCTGCTGGCAGCAAGCGGCAGGCCGGTGTGTACCGGTCTCAGCCGCTCCGAGAAACCTTCTGCCAAGCTTGTTCCTGATGTGCTCCCGGCAGCCCCTCCAACCTTTCTGGCCTCAGCCTGGAGCTGAGCTCCTGGTACTCTGCCCACGTTCAAGGCTGACCTTTGAGAGCCTTTGTTAGGAGCCCTTGGGTTTTAAGACTTAACATCTGGGATGTGGGAGATGGGAGCCGTTACACTGGTTGAAGCCCATGAAGGGAAAAGGAAAGAGTAAAAGAAGGAAGAAGGAACAGAACACAGAGACTGTGAGAAGAAGGATGCTCTTTCTTTGTCCACCAGGACAATGGCTTGGGGCGGTTTCAGAAAGCCTTGGAGCAGGGGTAGCCTCTTTGGTATCAACTCCCAAACATTAGTCCTTTGAAAAGTAAGTGCTCCTTGATTGTGTACCCTCCCAGTCATGTGCGTGTTGAGCTTGCAGAGAACGGACTGCTGTCTCGCAGGCATGCTTGTCCTGTGTTTTTACTAGGAAGAGCAGACCACCAGAACAGCAGTTAATGACCCAAGGATCCCACGCTCCTCCAGCCAGGAGCGGCCTCTCTGTCCGTCTTGGTCTCTACGGCGCCAGCACCCAACACGTACTACATCACATTGAATTTAGACAAGTTAAACTGCAGTCCGCAATTTTAGGACAGTGTGCAGGACTCAGTCAACATGATGGTAGTGTAAAAAATTCAGACTCAGCTGCCGGTGCCTTTGAATGCGGCTGGAGGGGAAGCTGAAGTTTGAAGGGGCTTTTTTGCCACCACCAAGGAATCAAAGGGAGGTCACTATGAATAAGGGCATGGATCATGAATTTTTAAAAAGCAGCAGTATGTTTGCAAAGCAGGGCAGTAGGTGAACCTGTGGGGCTGATGGGGTGGTAGCTAAAAAGGGTGGAAAACATTTGACATTGAAGCATAGATGGCATCCGCAACCTGATCTCTAAAGTTGACGCCATGGAGACTTGGCCAGATCAAACTGACATTCGTGGGTCAGTTTCTCTAAAAGCCAGAGAATGGCCTGATGTCAACACGAAAGTTCTCCCGTGGAGGTCTGAGAAAAACTCTTCTCCCCAGATGTTCCTCGATTTCATGAATGATGAAGATGCTTTCTGATTTATTGCATTGAAAAATAATGTACGAATAGCGATGAAATCGACAAGCAATTTGCTTGGCAGATGCTGCTGGCATTTCATTAGGATGAGTAGATGTGGTGGGCAAGGCGTTGCCTTAGTCGGTTTTCATCACTTGGACATGCTTTGTATAATGCAGAGCACCCAGCTTGTAGGTGATCTAACGTGATGTGTGTGTTCTTCGCGCTGGAAAGTCTTCTGGTCTAATAATAATATTTTAACAGGACTGCCAGATTCAGCTTTTACAGTTTGGTGCATAAAACCTTTTGTGCTCAGTGCAATTACAAGGTTTCCCTTCTTGTCTCTGATTTTCTTTCTCTCTCTCTTTTTTCTGAAAGTTCTTAAAGGACTCATACTGCGTATGCGTGGCCCCTAACGAGCCTCCTTCCGTCAGGTTTCCGGCCCTTCCTCCTGCTCCAATGCATTCGGCCTGCAATGGGGCCTGGCAACCTGCATGTTTACAAGACTGTCCCCACAGACTGAGCTTCGAGGGGCCTCGATCTAGAAACAGAGGTGCCCAGCACTCCATCTGTGGGCCTGTACCTTCCCATATGTGCAGTGCCAGCTACGCACTCAGTTCATTACCAACATGCTGTAGTTAACAGCGATGTCAACTTTCCGCTCCTGGCTCAGTTTCCCCTCATCCCCCCCTTAGGAGCCCGGTCTTCCTGTTTCTGTCCTCACCCATCCTCACCGGTCTCTACCCTCTTCACCCATTCGTCTGTGTTACTTCCATTGTACAAATGGAAGTACGTTGTACAAATGGAAGTTACAAATGTAACAAAAAATAGACAAAACAACAAAACGAACAAACGACCTCATTTTTAGCAATACAATTCAAACAGCTTCTTGTTAACCGTTGATGGAATCATCTGGGTTTTTCGGGGGCCGTGCTGTCTAGATCTGCTGGGTGGTGCAGTGTGGGACCAAGGCTTCTTGCGCTTCTTTTTAGGGTGAGAACATGAAGTACTACGTAAGATGTCACAATGGATTTAAAATGTTCAATGTGCCAACTGCCAGTTTATTTATTAGTTAAACATGTCTAGAATTACTGATAAAATAGGGAACCAAAACATTAGTGTTATTGACTATCGTTTTGGAAGTTCTGGCTCGTGTTAAGTCCTAAAAGAGAAAAAAAATGTAGATTACGTTATTGTATACATGTGGAATGCACAGAAAAGTTTATTAAAATCAACTATGATCAATGTGAGAATTCATAAATACCCTTAGAGACAAGGAAATTTAGAAAAGCAGGAGCATTGTAACACATCAGAAATAACCTTAGAAAATATAATGAAAACATGATCCTACTGACAATGGCAACAAAATATATGAATTGATAATAGGAATGATTTTAACAAGTAGTGTCAGAAATGAAGAAAACCACCGCAGCCTATTAAAATGTAAATGAAGTTCCCAATAAGCGGTGATATATAGACATAACCCGATTTGGGGTAGGAAGGTTGAGATTTATTAAATGACAATTCTTTCTAATAAATTTATAGGTTTAATATCATTCACAACAGTTCCAGAGGAATTATATTCACAATTTGGGGAAATTATTCTAAGGTTCATTTAGAAGAATAGCCATTATTAATAGTTTTTTAAAAAAAATATGAAAAAGAAGAATAAGAAAGAGGAACTTAGCACTTGGGAATTTAAGAGTATATTATAAAGACTGAGTAATCAGAAAAAAAATATATGAGACACATCCAAGACCACAGAATGGGATTAGTGAACCAGTAAAACACAGAAAGGAGGCCAATTATTAATACAAATGTATTATGTGAAAATTAAATGTCACAATCAAGAATGGATTAATCAGTGTATGGTGTCGAGGTCATTGTTAACAGTGAGAGGGAGAAACGAATTCTATGTGCCGATCCCTCACCAGACGCCAATGTAAGTTAGAAGGACAAAGATCAAATGAGACTTTTCCATCTCTGATTCTGTGGCAAACTGAATTATTATAACCAAACTCTCTCCTGATTAAAACTGAAAATTCTGAATGAAATAAAAAAAAAAAGTCCTTAAGTGTGACAAAAACTGACAAAAGGATGAGGAATTATTAAGTCAAAGTTTGAGTGAACAGGAGAACCAGGAGGAAGCAGAGCCGGAAACTTCTTTTGTCTCAAGGGAGTCTGCCCAGCGGGGGATCCCTGAGCCTCCGTTGTCAGCCCTCAAGCTGCGGGGGGCGGGGTGGGGGGGAAGAAACTAAAGCCCAAGGCTGCCAAGGCGGGTGCGCGATGGGAGACTGTGCTCATGGGGCTGGGCCCCTGAAGCGCCCGCCCTCGGAGGGACGATGAACCAGAAGAAATCCCTCCAGTTCCCAGCGCCAGGGGAGTGCAAGCAGGCGCGCCTCGGTGTGGAGCGGAACCACAGAACCTTCGAGGTGTTGTGGTCTGCCTCCGGTTGGTTTTCAGTCCCAGTTCTAACACCCGCATGGCACAAAACCCCTAAATTTATGAATAGAGATTGAACTGGCCACGAACAGGAAAAGGCACCTCATGGCAAAACCAAACATTTGCTCCTCCTGGGTCTCCCGCGTTTCCCAAACCAGTTTTCTAAGGAAAATGAGCAGCTCTCGATAAGAAAAAAAAAATTTAACTATACAAGGAAACAAGGAACCAGTAGAAATAGGTCTTCAAGTACTTCACATACTGGAACTATCAGACACAGATTTTATTTTATTTATTTTTAAAGATTTTATTTATTTGAGAGAGCATAAGAGAGAAAGCATGAGTGTTGGGGGGTGCAGAGTGCAGAGGGAGAGGGAGGAGGAGGCTCCCTGCTGAGCAAGGAGCTCAATCCCAGGACCCTGAGATCATGATCTGAGCCAAAGACAGCCACTTAACTGACTGAGCCACCCAAGCGCCCCCAGACATATATTTTAAAAGAACTATACCTACTTTGTTTAACAGAATGAAAGGTAAAACTCATAGTAGAAAATAATAAAATGATACAGTATGTTTGAAAGAGAGCCAAATAGACCTTCCTAACCAAAAAACAAACCAGAAAATGAAGCAGTTGAACAAAACAAAACACACAGACACACAGACACACAGACACGGACACATATATGGAAGATTAGACACCCCTGATGAGAGAATTAGTGAACTAAAAGAAGAAAGTATCCAGGGATATAACACTGACAATTAAATACAAAATAAAGATGAAGACATGTGAAAGAAAGAAGACCTAGCATATAACTAATCAGAATTTCAGAGGAGCGGGGGCAAGAGAGACCAGAGCATCATCCATGTCTGATGAGATCCTGTCTGAGAATTTTCCAGAAGTGATGAAAGGCACCGATCTGGAGATTCAAGCATCCCAGTGAAACACAAGCACAGTAAAATGTAAGAATCCACAGGGGACAAGCCATAGTGAGACTGCAGACACCAAGGACAGAGACCATCCTAAAGCAGTCAAACCAAACGGATTACATTCAAATGCATGACACACAAAAAGCGCCCTTATCAGAATCAATTATAGAAGGCAGAAGTCTGATGTATTTAATGTTCTGTTAAAAAAAGGTAACTGCCAGGGTAGAATTCTCGGCCCAGTGAAAATATCTTTCGGAGGAGGCCAAAATGAAAATATTTTAGGCAAAAGGAAGCTGAGAGACTCCCTGGATGTAATGCTGAGGCCTCTACAGATGGTCTCAGATGGAAAGTCTAATTTGCATGAAAGCGACAAGAGAAATTGAAACAAACGTTAAGCGTATAAAACCATAAGAAGAGAATAACCTGCAACTTTGGCTAGAAGGAGACGTGGACCCAAGACTTAAAAATTCTTAGTGATGTCCAGGAGACAAATAAAGGTACGGATTAGCTCAAAACCGTGATAAGTGAAGGATGCATGTTGGGATGTTTAGTGTAACTGCTCAAGGAGTGGAAACGCAGCGCGTAACTTCCTACTCTGTACAGAGGGAAAAATGGGATGATAAAAAAGGGTTCTTCATCAGTAACAAAACATAACAGGCCCCCCTTGTGGCACTCTGCTTAGAAGTCAGTTCCAGATGGGTTACACACCCAACTGCGAGATGACAAAACCGACAGTGCTTGGAATCCTAATAAAGGAAGTTATCTTTAGGATAGTTCTAATGTAGGAAAGACTTTTTCAAACAAGAAAAAAAATGGAAGTTCGTTACAGTTATGGCCTTTGATTTATCAAATAATAACCAAAAAGAGTATTAAAAAATAATACACAGAATGGGAAATGATTTTTTAAATATGTATATTTAAAAGAGAAATATATATATATATAAATATATATATTTAAACGAGAAAGCACTAGTGTTGAGATGAAAATTGCTATCAATCGATAAGAAAGCCAGGTATCTCAATTAAAAATGGTCAAAATACACTTCACAAGGGAGGAAGTAAAAACACCCCAAACCATGAATACACGTGTGAACTAATTCATAATCAGGAAACTCTACACTGAAACCACACCGAGTTACCATTTCATACTTCCTAGACTAACCAAAAATGAAAAGGTCTCACACTATTAAGCGTAGAGTGAGGGAATTCTTATGTACTGTTGGTGGTAGTGTCAATTAGTGTTTCTGTTTGGGAATCAATTGGGTATCATAAAGTTGAAGACACACACTACACCCAGCAGTTCTGTTCCTGGATACTTACCCTGGAGCAAATCTTACAGATTTGTACCAGAATACACATATGAGATTGTTCCTCATCTCATTTATTCATGAGGGCCCTAAGCTGGAGCCGTTGGAAATGGCATCAGCAGTGAAATGCGTAGTACACAGTATTGCTTACTGGACGTGCACGCAATGGCAGGGATGAGTCTTAGCCACATAATGTTGAACAAAGGAAGCAGGACACGTCTGGTGCCATCTGTTGGGTGAAAATTGGCCAGCCAAACTGCTTACCTTGCGTACATAAGGAGCAAATCATTCTTGTTCAAAGAGTAGGAAACTTACTTTCACCACAGTCCGGGAGGTTGATATGGAACTCCCAAGGGGGGGGAGGAAGAGTTTGTGATCAGGGAGTCAGATAAGGGATTTCTTAGGTACTAGAAAGCTAGATTTCTTGAATCAGTTGATAGTTACTGAGGTGTTCATGTTATAATTATTTTTTAAATTGTACGTACATATTTTAAGCACTGTCTTATATGTCTGGCCCACCATTTTAACAATTTAAAATAAATTTTCAAAAAAGTATGAAATAAAATCAAACATTTATTCACATTCTAGAAAGGGGATAATTTTCCAGGCTTGGAATCTATAAAATGAAATAAGACACTCACACATACACACACAGTTAGATGTGAGTACATAAAACTTTTAAACGTCTATGCAATAAAATTAAATAATTTGTTAAAATATTCATTGCAAATTCAACAAAGTTAAATATCCTTCTTATACTGACAACTCACAGTTTAATTTTTACAACTCTAATCAAATGATATATATATGTGTGCATATATATTTCATTTAGAGATAAAATATTCACAAGTAATTGTGGGAATTATATTTAACCCTACTTTTACAGAAAGAAATGTAAATTAAATTTAGATGGCTTTTTTTTTTTTTTTTTTTTGGGAGAGAAAGCATTTATGTGCATGACTGGGGATGAGGGGCAGAGGGAGAGAAACCCAAGCAGGCCCCACACCCAGCCTGGAGCCCAACCCAGGGCTCCATCTCACAACCCTGATATCAGACCTGAGCTGAAATCCAGAGTCAGAAGCTTAACCAACTAAGCCACCCAGGTGCCCCAGATGGCATTCTTTCTTGTCCACTCAATCAGCACAGAATAAAATAATGATACTGCCAACTGGGACAAGATGAGATTTCTTAGATATTGTTTATATTTGTGTAAATTATTAGAGTCATCTGGGAAAGCATAATTTGTCAAGAATTATAAAATTCATAGCCTATAATATAGTAAGTTGATTCGTCAGAGTTTTTCTAGAGAGCGAACTTACAATAGGAAAAAAAGATTTAGGTGCATAAAGATCATGATTGCGCATAATTCATCATGGTAAAACATGGGAAACAATCTAATAACCTAGAGGTCAGGAAATGATTGCCTAAACATGGCACATTCACTTTCATTTGTGAAATTAATGTTTCACCTTTCCACTACGGCCCTGTTTGTATGTGTATGTGTGTGTATGTTTATGGCATCGCAAGATAAAAAATTCGTTCGTCATTAAGTGACTATTAGTCTTACAATAATATACATACAGATAGTGCTTACAAAAGAAAGTACAGTTGAAAAATGTATAGAGTTGCATGTAAACGATGATCAGACCTTTATAAAATATGCACAGATAAACCCATACACATCATGATGGCAGCTAGATCCATGCCTCAGCATTCGCAGGCAAGAATACTGGCCCAGAAAGCATAAAAATGCTAATGCTGTTAGTGTCAGGATATAATGATCACGAATGATCCATTTCCTTTCTTCTCTGTGTTGTAGAGGGCTGCAGTATTCTGTTATCCTATAATGGAAACATTTATTCATACTAAAAAATTGCAGAGACCTAGATTTGCATTTTGCTCAGATGCTTTGTGCACTGATTTTTGCAATACCTAACATCCTGTGGTTCACTTTTAAGACTTAGGATATTTATCAAAATGAAGCGAAGATTCTAAACCTGTTGTTTAAGTAAGTAATTCAACAGACTTGGAGTTATTAGCTTTCCAGCACGTGGAGGAAGAAGGCAACACGCGCAGTTCTCCTTTCGTATAACAAAACTAAAAGTAAACCTCAGACATTCTTATGTCTTTCAGTAACAGAGATGTATAATATATATTAAAATCATCGAAGTTATTTAATTAGAAAACCAAAATTATAAATCTTTACAGTATTAAAGGCTGTTTTTACAGGACACAAGAATAGTCTCTGAGGTCCGGGTATTTTCAAGATGGCTTTTAAAAAGATAATATTATCACATTTGTTATATGGTACTGCATTTAAGACACTCAATTCAATACACAGGAAAAAGAAAGGTTTGTAAGAATAGTAGTTGTGGGGCTCCTGGGTGGCTCAGTGTTTAAGTGTCTGCCTTTGGCTCAGGTCATGATCCCAGGGTCCTGGCGTCGAGCCCCGCATCGGACTCCCCGCTCAGTGGGGAGTCTGCTTCTCCCTCTCCCTCTGTTCCTCTCCCCTGTTTGTCCTCTCTCTCCCTTCCTCAAATAAATAAATACATACATACATCTTAAAAAAAAAATTAACACTTGCTTGAAAATCTCAATAATTACCTTTTGCCATCATATTTGGTGACGAGTCTTTTCAAAACTTTGTCTATTTGCAGCTGGGAATGGGGATGGAGAGAAATTGTTTGACTTCTTATCGCTGATTTCTAAAATTCCTTTTTCTTATTTTTAAATTTTAAAAATTTAAACTTGTTTTAAATTTATTTTTTAATTTTAAATTTATTTTCTTATTTTAATGTTCTTTATATATTAACATAGATAAAAGTTCTTTGTTGGGTATATATTTTGCAATTATTTTTCTCAGTCCCTGGCTTGCCTTTTCATTTTGTAACAACGTATTTTTGAAAAGAAAATGTTTAAAATTTTCATGAACTCCAATTTAATGACTTTTCTTTTAAAATTCCACATTTTAATGTTCTATTTAAGAAAGCTGTGCCAAACCCAAGGTCACTAAGATTTCCCCTTATGCTTTCTTTGATAAATCAACAGTTTAAGTTCGGTTTATAATGCACATTGAGTTAAATTTCATATGTGACATGAAGGAAATGTCAAGGTTTTTTTGGTGTTCTTTTGTTTTTTTGTAGATAGCTACCCAGTTAGTTGTTCCAGTTCTATTTGCTGAAAAATTATCTTTCCCTCATTTAGGGGAAAGCTGTCATTTCACCTTGGCACTTTTGCTTAAAATCCATTGACTGTATATATTTTGGTCTGGGCTTTTTTTTCTGTCCTCTTGATCTAGATATATTTTTGCTCCAATACCATCAATTCACAATTCCTACAGCTTTGTCATAAGCCTTGAAATCAGATATTATATATCTTCCAACTTAGTTCTTCCTTTTCAAAGTTGTTTTTACCTTTTCTCAGTCTGTTGCATTTCCAAGTAATTTTTGAACTAGCTTAGCAATTTGTACAAAAAAGTCCTATTGGATTTGATTAAGATTCCACTGGATCTGTTTATCAGTTTGGTAAGAATTGACTTCTTAGTAATACTGACTGAATCTTCAAATCCATGAACACGGTATGTCTCTCCACTTATTTCTTTAGTTTCTTTCAGCAGGTTTTTGTAGTTTTGAATGTACAGGTCTTGTACATTTTTGTCACATTTATCCCTAAGTATTTCATATTTTTTATGCTATTATAAATGGTATTTTAAAAACTAAGTGTGTGAAATTATGGTCAACATCATTAGTCATTGGAAGATGCAAATTAAAGCCATAATTAACACTACATCAAGGTTTCTCAGCCTCACACTGTTGACATCCTGAGCCTCATAATTCTGTGGTCAGGGACTGTCCTGTGCATTGTAGGATATTTAGCTGCATCCCTGGCCTCTACCCACCAGACGCCAAGGTCACTCTCCCTCTACCTGAAATATAGTAGTCAGAAATGTCTCAGGACATTGCCAGATGTTCCTGAGGAGGTAAAATTGTCCCTTTCTGAGAACTGCTACAGCACTACACAACCCTAGAATGGCTAAAATAAAGATTACTGACTATACGAAGGGTAGGCAAGGGTATGGAGTAATTAGAACTCTCACACACTGCCAGTGAGAATGCAAAAAGGCTACAATGACTTTGGGAAACCATGTAGCAGTTTCTTTTCTTTTTTTAAAAGATTTGATTTATTTATTTACGGGGGTGGGTAGGGAGAGAGAGCACAAGAAGGCGGAGAGACAGGCAGAGTGAGAGGGAGAAGACGACTCCCTGCTGAGCAGAGAGCCAGACATGGGATTCAATCCCAGGACCCTGGGATCACAGCCCGAGACCAAAGGCAGCTGCTTAACGGACTGAGCCACCCAGGCACCCCTGTGTGGCAGTTTCTTAAGAAGTTAAGTATAAACCCACTATGTGTTCCAACCATTCTACTAAAGGCATTTACAAAGAGAAATGAGAGCACATGTCCAGAGACATGGTCATGAATATTCATATCTTTATTTGTAATCACCAAAAACTGGAAATATCTCAAATGTCTACCCGCAGCTGTGTGCACACAAAGGACTATTACACAGCCATAAACAGCGGTGGCCTATTCATACAGACAACAACGTGGGTTACTCTCAGAATAATTACACTGAGTGATTGATGCCAGATCAGAGAAGGATACATTTTCTACAATTCCACTTGTATCCCATTCTAGGGAATGAGATAAACCATCGTGATGATGCCGATCAGTGGTTTCCTGTGGACAGAAGAGACAAGGGGGCATAGGTTAGGAAAGGTCAGGGGAAGAAACTTGGGGGCATGATGGCTGTGCTACTTACCCTAATTATGATTATGGATTTCATGGGGATGTTCATATGTCAAAACTCATCAAGTGGTATTCTTTATGCACATGCAGGGTTTTGTATGTCAGGCATATCTCCCTAGACCTGCTTTAAAAATACAATACAGAAAAGAAATGGGCAGGAGGAACATTGGAATAAAAAAAGGCCATGCAATCATTTGTATTTACAACGGATACTCATGACACTGACAAAAATCAATGGAATTCCCATATGTCATCCAACTATGAAAAAAATAACAATCATCAGAGCTCATTCTCCCTCTTGCTTTAAGGAACCCAGAAATGTAACCCTGCTCTCCCCAGAAGTTGCCCCGATGGCCCACTTTGCCTTAGGCAGGATTCAAATTAGAATATTTGAGAAAATGTTTATCTTCCTTCCTTCCTTCTGGGTTAGCAGTCAGTAGTTTTTAAATGACATAAAACCATGTCAGTAAGAAATAGGAAGGAAAAATTAACTTCTCTTCATAGCCTAAAGATTCAATGAGTTATACAGATCTTTCCTTCAGGAAAGATTGGCCTTTTGTAAATCTTTGGAATGAAAGGAGATACCTGAATTTTGGCCATTCATTAATAGTAAATTTCTGGTGAAAACCTTATGATCACAAAAATTTTATAGATTCAGAATGAAAAAAAAAAACAATTATTTGCCCTGCTCAAAAATCAGGGAAATTTTTTTTTAATGTTTTATTTATTTGACAGACAGAGATCACAAGTAGGCAGAGAGGCAGACAGAGAGAGAGGGGGAAGCAGGCTCCCTGCTAAGCAGAGAGCCCGATGTGGGGCTCGATCCCAGGACCCTGAGATCATGACCTGAGCCGAAGGCAGAGGCTTTAACCCACTGAGCCACCCAGGGGCCCCAAATCAGGGAAATTCTTAACCACTTTTTAGCCATATTACTTATACCATTACTAAGAATAAATCTAGAAGTTAGTTTATCACTGTATGATTCTTCCCATATTCAATACCTGTATATGAATTATAGAACAACTTTAGCAGATAATTGGTAAATGGACATTGAGAATATATCTCTTCACCGTATTATTATTTTTAAAAGATTTTATTTGAGAGTGAGAGTGTATGTATGTGCACACACACGCATGAGGTGGGGAGGGGCCGGGGGAGAGAAGAGGGAGGCAGAGGGAGAGAGACGATCTTAAGCAGAGTCCCTGCTGAGTGTGGAGCCTGGTGTGGGCTTGATCCCAACCCTGAGATCATAACCTGAGCCGAAATCAGCAGTTGGACGCTTAACCGATTGAGCCACCAGGTGCCCCTCTTCACTGTATTATTAATTACTTTTACCAGGAGTGTTGATTTTTTCATCATATGGCTCCAGGTTCATTAGTACTCCATTTAAACTGTCTTTCTGATTTCTTCCCATCACTTTGGGTGCTAATTCACTGAGAAAGCCAGCAGCACGACTTGCAAGAATGCCACATTTTCATTTTAAAAACAAGGAAAAAAAAATGTAGGGAAACAGATGTACACAGATATAATTTTCTGGCAGGGAACATTCAAAACAATGATTTAAAAGGCATTATTCCCTTTCGGTATGAGATATTGATATATTTATAGTGATGGCTTCAGAGTTTTCCGGTGCATGGTACCTTAAAATGTTCCATAATTGTGTACTGCAGCAAGTTGGCCTCTGTAGAAAGAAAAAATGTGATGGTCCTTTGTGTCTCTTTAAGATCTACCAGCCAGCAGTTTTGTGCTGGATTTGCACTAACAGGCCATCCTCCCTATAATATTCATGCAGTATTAATAACATCCTTCGGTCTAACGTTGTTTTGTTTTCCCCCAACCCCCGCTCACACCACAATTTTATGTGATGGAAAATTATTAGCAACTTACTGACATTTTCATTTTCTGCATACGTGTCCATGATACATGATTTAAATGATTTGGAAGTGGCCTTTATCCAATCTGACTGGGAAATTAAACTGTGAAATCTTCTGGTCCAAAGAAATAAGTGAATATATAAGAGGCTTCTGTTTGGCAAACAGCCTGCATGTAAGTTCCACTGAAGCCAAGATGAACACTTTACCCTCCTTTACCAGACCATGGGCTCTTGTATCTGATCTGTGTTTGTAGAGAAGAACCTTATGCCTTTTATACGCATAGAAAACTCGTTTCCTGCTGTGGTGAGCAGGTGCAGGCTGACCTCGCCCTGTGCATTTCCCCACCCTTTGCCTAGTTCTCACGGATGGTCCGTCCCGCATATGCCCCTGGGAGCACGTCAGGTAAGTGATACACCGGGAGAGTAGGGTATCCAGAGTCAGGATCCTGTCCCCTGACTTGACCAGTGACTACAGAGTTGCCGAGAGAACAAAGAAGGGCAGACTTTACAGCTGGTTCTCTCTTTGCAGAAGGACATCTTAAAATCGGATCTCGTTATCTGCTTGGTGGCTGCTGTTCTGTCATTTGCCATCAGTGCCAGCACCGTGTTCCTGTCCTTGCGAGTACGTATCCATTTGGCTTTATGCTCTCCCCACCTTCTTAGCTTCCTGAACAACAGAGCCCGCTGTGGAGCTCCACGGCATCGGCAGGACAGTGCAGCCGGAGGAGGAGAACAGGACGCCAGCTAAGAGGTTTAGGGAACACACCTGTGTGCTGCGAGGAGTTACACCCAAGATGAGAATTGGTTCACACGGCAGATTGAGATCAAGTGCTTTATCCTTTGTCCTCCCACACCCCCCCCCCCCGGGGAGCTGTGCTGTTTGTTAGAGCATCAGCACCCATCCTGGGACCCAGTGGTAGTGAGACAGGCTGACGGCACCCTGCGGGGAGCAGACTGGAGGCGTTACCACATCAGGAGTCAGACAGAGGTCTTAGAGCCCAAAGGAGCTTTGAAACATAATTTTCAGTTAGAAAAACAAGTGGCGAGCTCTAGATGGGGTTTCTGGCTTGACATTCCAACAGTTACTCTCTCCGAGTGGAAGTATTACATGCTCAGGCGCTCCTTCCAACAAGGAAAGTCTGTTAGTTGCATCGGTTATTCTCGACCTCTTCTTTTAAAAACAACAGCAACAAAACCAAGGGCAGATTTCCCTTGGCCTTTGAACTTCCCAAGTCCAGCTCTCTACCCTCCCCCCTGGCCCCCCACTTAGTGGCTCGCAATACAGGTGGGTTTTGCGTGGAAGAAATTTTCAGAAGCCTGTAACGAGAACTGGGGTTGCCTCTCTGTTCTGCTAGAGGGAAGAGGGGAAGGGCAGTAGTGTTATGGATTATTCATGGACGTCCCTCCCCTCTCCTGGAGGCTAAACAATGAGATTTGCCCTCTTGTACCACAGCCATTTCTCAGTGTTGTGCTGTTTGCCCTGGCTGGCTCGGTGGGATTTGTGACCCATTATATGCTCCCTCAGCTCCGCAAGCACCATCCGTGGATGTGGATTGCACACCCCGTTCTTAAAAACAGAGAGTATCAGCAACGGGAAGTGAGAGGTCAGTAACATATCCCTCGTTCAACACCAGTGGTGCAGCGGTAGGCATCCTTTATACCACAGTGTGCACAATTTATGTGAATGTCTGAATGCCTTGGAACTATGTATTTAAGAATGATTACATGTTACGTTATATGGTTAGATGTTACATGATATGTATCTTACCATCATTTTAAAAAAGGAGACTGTGTACCTTGGAGTATACAGTATGGTTTCAGAAAAGAAAGTTGAAATGGAGTGAATGAGAACTCTGTTGTATAAAAATAGAATTGGTTATTTAGTATTGGGGAAGATTAATTTATATCACTCCGACCTAAAGATTGTGCTGCTTCAGCTTAAGTTGCCTGGGGTCTGGGTAGAACACCTCACTGCCCTCCCATCCTCTACAAAGCTTTTTGGGGGGGGGCGGTGCGGCTGGGCGGGGACGTAGCAGAAACTGCTAAACCTTTCGGACCTCTGAACCCTTGAACTTCGCTTCACTGGCTCTGGTTACTTAGACCTAGACCCATACTTGATTGTCTTAGGAGTTCTCGGGGCTATTTCTGGTCATAATCTGGACAGTGTCAGAGCTTCTAGATAAATTATCTCGGGAATTTCTCTGGTAGCTCTTCCCTTGCTCTGTGATCAAGAGATGGTGGAAGGATTGAGTTATCCCCGTTTTCAGACACACTGAAGTCATCGGTCAGAGTTTATAGCTATAGTTTATAACGAGCTAGCGCTGGGTATAACATTATAGCCCCCTGTACCCCCTCTGTTGTAGAGGGACACAATCAGTTGTCATCCCGTCCAGGCACATGGGTATGTGAGTGGTGCCAGGCTTGCTGACCTGCGGGGGCGGACTGGACTCACAAGGCTGGTCAGCAGCAACTTCAGTGCATTAGTGCGACGAAGGGAAAAGGGGGCAAAATAATCTAAAAATCAGGATGCAGAAGAATCACTTAAAATGCTGTTAAGAGCATTTCGTCAAGGAAGATCTCGGGTTGGGTATGAGGAGCTGCCTTGATCTAAAACAGCCGACTCGGGAAAAGTGTAGATCATTTAGTGGAGAGACATGGCATCATGGGTCTGCCGCCCGGATGGGGTTCGGAAGGTGGCGAAGGGTCATCACCCCAACTGCCCTGCCCTCAGAGACTTGCTCTTCCCGCCCGCAACACCAGCAGCTCGCTTAAGGGTGAAGCTTAATATATTTGTGCTTAATATTTACATATATGTATACATATGTATATACTTTAATTAAATTAATACATCTAATATACATTTCTTAAATGTTCTCTTTGATGTCAGGTGCTACTTCAATGCAAATGATTGTCAGTATTATGAAACCTGAAGGACGATGGGCTCAGAGCAGGGCAGTGTGTATGGCTAGTTCATGATACGGCTCACGGTAGAGAGAGGCGCATCCCAGACAGGTGCCTGCTCGTGGCCAGGTAGAGCAACCAGAGGAAACCGGTTTCTACCGAGCTTCTGAAAGTATTAAGGTGACATCTCCCTTCATTTTCTAAATCTTTAGGAAGACTAAATTTCGGAGTAAAATTTGTGGAGTTTTGGGGGGGGGGTTGTTATTTCGGCTTCATTGATCTTGGTGGAGATTTGAAGTATGAGGCTTTGCCTCGAGAGGCTGCAGGCATGCATATCTGTATCCATATCAGCTACCCTTCCCTCTGCTTAGCTCTTTGGATGCCCTGGGATGAGTACAGAGAACTTGTCGAATTGAGAGAAAGAGCAGCAAGAGAGATGGGGCTCAGGCTCAGCGCACCGTGGCGGTTCGGAGTGTGGAGTTCGCAGGGACAACATGGAACTCAGCAGTCAGGAGTTTAGTCCAAAACTGGTTTGTTTGGTTTGCTTTGGTTTTGGTTTTTAGTTTGTTTATTTTGTTAGTGTGGTGGTTTTCTTCCTGGAATCTGACGGAGCCCAGTTTAAAACAGAATCATTCAGATGTTTTAAACCTGTGTGGCCTTTTCAGTACCTGATTCAAGTCCAAGTAACGTGAGCGTGTTTGCATGTATCAGCTCCTCTTTGAGGGCGAGTAGCCGGGCGGTGCTGGGTCTCCGTCCCATACCCTGGGCTGGGAGCTCATGCCTGTGAGCACGGGCTCTGTGGATGTTTCTCCTTTGCCTGCATTAGCTGTTCATAAGCCACCTGAATTCTAGCCAAAAGTAATAGATTTGACAAATTAGGCATGTAATGAAGAACAGATTGCATTTCAAAATTGTGTGCATAGACAGAAAATCCAAATATTTAAAATATGTTGGTATGAACTCATTGAAAAGCCATTACTCATTTTGGTATCATCCGAGTCCTGAGTTTCCTTCCTCCTCTTCCCCTGGCCTTCTGCCTTCTAGATAGTTCACTCTTTATTTCTTCTCCTCCTAAGAAAACATGTGCAGGAAATTCAGACCAACGGTATAGCTTTTAACGTGAAAACTGTGCTCAAATCTTCTCTCTTCATCAGAGTATTATAACTGGAAAAGAAGAGAGAGCAGAGCAGGGTGAGCGGATCTGTGGTAGAGCTACAGAATCCCCTAGTCCCCTGGCAGACATCGCTGACTGAGAACAATCCAAAAACTGGGCCCGGGGCAGACATTGAATTGGCATGTGACTGAGGCCCATGCGCTGCCCCGTCTTCGAGTTCATGGAATGCCATCCCACCCTGGGAGCCTACAGAAGTCAAGGCACATAACTTCGGTCCCAGCAAGTCTGTGGCCAGTGAGTGACCAGAACCCAAGGCATCTTCTTCTACTCCAGTGCTCTCTCTGCTACCTGCTCTGCTCTCGGTCTAGTGGGCTGATCGTGTGTAGCTTATATGCAGCTCTTAGACAGCATGGTGCTGCCGTCATTGTTACCCAGAAGGGCTTCATCATGGCCGTAAGCTCTGAATAGTCCAACGTGCTGTTGTCTCAGGCCAGCTCTACAAAGCTTTAATCCCCAGGTTGAAACAGACTTGACTCAAGTCAGATGATTCAGCCTTCAGGTCTCTGTTTAAAAATCAGCCCCTCTAAAAGTCCTTCCCTGACCACCTGGGTCAGACTCACTTCCCGGCTGCAACCCTGAACCTCCCTTTCATCGTAGCCTCTCAAGTGAGCGTGAGCAGCATGTCTGTTTGCTCGTGCTGGCTCGCCGCTGCTTACCGTGATGCTGGGCACAGAGATGTGTTTACTGAACGGCACTTCATTTAAATATCACCCGCCTTCTATACGCTAGAACAAATTTAAACTTGGTGTATGGACTTACTTTCAGTTTACTTTCCTTTCTGCATACCTCCGATAGGTAATTTTACTTGACATATAAAATTACATGGAGATACAAAATAAATTTTGATACAAAATTCAGTCTACAATTTAAGTTGAAGACTGGAAATTGAAACATGTATTTTTTTAGCCAATTCAGTTCTTTACTTTGGGGACTCATTTAAGTAAACTTTATCCCATCCTAGCCCCAACAAAATGTTTTACCAATATTTGAGCTAAAAGAATAAAATTCTATCACTCATAATACAGTTTAGCTGACATATGGTGATGTGGCTATAACTGACATATTAATGGGATGTGAAATTGTTCAATCTGAGTGATTCATGCTGAAAATAACAAGATAACAGAGTAGACGGCACCACAGATGGCACCGTATTAGTCAAGTGCAGAACTTTCCAAGACCAAATGTTTAAGAAGCGCTGTAGTTTTAGAAAATAAGACAAATCGATGATCCTGAATTGTGATGGTAATTCCAAACAAATGACATCATTGATCAGCCTCTGTTATAAAAGACTGAGAAGCTGAATCTGTTTGAAAATTTATCTAATGGTAAAAAATACATATCTATCTATAGTTATTTTGAATATAAATGTACTAAATGTTCCATTCAAAAGTCCTACGGTGGGGCACCTGGGTGGCTCAGTGGGTTAAGCCTCTGCCTTCAGCTCAGGTCATGATCTCAGGGTCCTGGGATCGAGCCCCACATCAGGCTCTCTGCTCAGTGGGAAGCCTGCTTCCCTCCCTCTCTTTGCCTGCCTCTCGGCCTACTTGTGATCTCTCTCTCTGTGTCAAATAAATAAATAAAATCTTTAAAAAAAAAAAAGTCCTACGGTGACAGAACAGATAAAAAAAAATAAGGCCCACCTATATGCTGTCCATAAGAGACTCATTTTAGACCTAAAGACACCTGCAGATTGAAAGTGAGGAGATGGAGAAACATCCATCATATAAATGGATATCAGAAGAAAGCTGGGGTGGCAATACTTATACTGGGCAAAACAGACTTTAAGACAAAGACTGTCACAAGAGACAAAGGGGGCAGTGTATCGTAATAAAGGGGATAATCCAACAAGAAGACCTAACAATTGTAAATATTTATGCACCCAACCTGGGAGCACCCAGATACATAAAGCGGTTAACAGACATAAAGGAATTTATCAGTAATAATACAATAATGTTGGGAACATTAACACCACACTTGTATCGACGGACAGGTCATCTCAGCAGAACATCAACAAGGAACGATGGCTTTGAAGGATACTCTGGAACAGATGGATTTCGTGTTATATTTAAAACGTTCCGTCCTAAAACATCAGAATACACATTCTTTTCAAGTGCACATGGAACATTCTCCAGAATAGAGCACATATTAGCCCACAAAACCAGCCTCAACAAATCCAGGAAGACTGAAGCCATACCATGGTATCTTTTCTGACCACGACACTGTACAACTAGAAGTCAACCACAAGAAGAAATCTGGAAAGACCACGAGCACCTGGAGGTTAAATAACACGCTACTAAACAACGAATGGGCCAGCCGACCCAGTGAAGAAGTTAAAAAGTACATGGAAACAAATGAAAATGAAGACACAGTAGTCTAAAACCACTGGGACGCAGCAAAAGCAGGTCTAAGAGGGAAGTTCAGAGCATTACAGCCCTACAGCAAGAAGCAAAAAATATCTCAAAATAATAATAAAAAAAATCTCAAAAAAACAATCTAACCTTACACCTGAAGGGGATAGAAAAAGCATGACAAACAAAACCTAAAACCAGCCGAGGGAAGGAAATCACAAAGATTAGAGCAGAAATAAATGCGATAGAAACTGGGGGGAAAAAAAAAAAAAAAAAAAAAAAACCAGATCAATGAAACCAGGAGCTGGTTCTTTGAAAACACACACACACACACACACACACACACACACACAATAAAATTTATTAACCTCTAGCCAGGCTTATTGAGAAGAAAAAAAAAAAAAGGAAGGACTCAAAATCACAAATGAGAAAGGAGTGATAACAACCAACACCACAGAAATACAAATAATTATAAGAGAATATTATGAAAAACTATAGGCCAACAAATTGGAAACCTAGAAGAAAATAAATTCCTAGAAACCTATAACCTACCAAAATTGAAACAGGAAGAAATAGAATTTGAACAGACTGATAACCAGCAAAGAAATCAAATCAGTAATCAAAAAACTCCCAACAAACAAAAGTCGAAGACCAGTTGACTTCACAGGCAAACTCTACCAAACATTTAAAGAAGAGTTAATAACCATTCTTCTTAAACTATTCCTAAAAATAGGAAAGAAAGGAAACTTCCAAATTTATTCTATGAGGCCAGCATTACCCTGATACCAAAGCAGATAAAGACACCACTAAAAAGGAGAACTACAGGTCAATATCCCTGATGAACAAAGATGCAGAAATCCTCAACAAAATACTAGCTAGCCAAATTCAACAAAACATTAAAAAAAAAAAAATCACTCACCACGGTTAAGTGGGATTTTATTCCAGGGTGGTTCAATATTCATTAATCGATCAATGTGATACAGAAGTAAGAGAAAGGAGAAGAACCATATGATCATTTCAACAGATGCAAAAAAAGAATTTGACAAAGTACATCAATCCATCACAAAAACCCTCAACGAAGTCAGGAACATAGCTCAAGTTAATAAAGGCCATCTATGAAAAATCCACACCTAATATTGTCCTTAATGGATGGAACTGACAGTTTTTCCCCCAAGGTCAGGAACAAGACAGGGACGCCCACCCTCACCACTTTGATTCCACATAGTACTGGAAGTCCTAGCCACAGCAACTGATTGAAAATAATAAAAAGCATCTAAATTGGTAAAGAAGTGTAACTTTCACGATTTGCAGATGACATGGTACTGTATACCTAAATCCAGAAAGACGCCACTAAAAAACTGCTGGATCTGCTAAACTGATTCAGTAAAATTGCAATTATACAATCAGTGAACAGAAATTTGTTGCATCTCTATACACTACTAATGAAGCAGCAGAAAGAGAAACTTAAAAAAAATCCCACTCACAATTGTACCAAAATAAAGGGATACCTAGAAATAAACCTAATCAAACACGTGAAAGACCTATATTTATTGAAAACAATAAAACACTGATGAAAGAAATTCAGGGGGACAGAAAGAAATGGAAAGGCCGTTCATGTTCTCCCATGGGTTGGAAGAACAAATATTGCTAAAACGTCTGTGCTACCCAAGGCAGTCTACACGTTTAATGCAACCCTTTTTAAAATAGCACCAGCATTTTTCAAGAACTGTAATAATCCTAAAATTTTTTTTTTAAGATTTTATTTATTTGAGAGAGAAAGAGAGCATGAGCAAAGTAGAGGGGGGGCGTTGAGGGGGAGGAAAAGGGAGAGGGAGAGAGAATCTGAAACACACTCTGAGCTGAGTACAGAGCCAGATGAGGGGCTCCAGCCCACAACCAAAAGATCATGACCTGAGCTGAAACCAAGAGCTGGATTCTTAGCCACCTCGGCTCCTCCCATCCTAAAATGTCTATGGACCAACCAAAGACCTTGAATAGCCAAGAGAACCTTGAAAAAGAACACCAAAACTGGAGGCATCACGATTCTGGACTTCAAGTTATATTACAAAGCGATAGTGATCAAAAGGGAATAGTACTGGCACAAAACCAGACACATAGATCAATAGAATAGAATAGAAAACCCAGAAATAAACCCGCAACCATGGTCGATTAATCTTCAGCGGGATAAAAAACCACCTCTTCAGCAAATGGTGTTGGGAGAACGAGGCAGCAACATGCAAGAGAAACTGGACCAGTTTCGCACATGATTCACAAAAGTAAGTTCAAAATAGATCGAAGACTTATATATGAGACCTCAAATCATAAAAATGCTAGAAGAGAATACAGGCAATAATCTCTTTGACATCTGCCATAGCAACTTTTTTTCTAGATAGGTAGGTTCCCTATGTAAGAGAAGCAAAAGCAAAAATAAATAATTAGGACTAGAGCAAAACAAAAAGCTTCGGCGCAATCTTAGGAATGGGAAAAGATATTTGCAAATGACATATTTGATAAGGGGTTAGTATCCAAAGTATATAAAGAACTTAGAAAATTCAACACCCCAAAAATGAATAGTACGATTAAAAAAAAAAAAAAAAACAGAAGACATGAACAGACATTTCTCCAGAGGAGACATCCAAATTGCCAATGGACACCTGAAAAGATGCTCAACATCGCTCGTCATCAGGGAAATGCAAATCAAAACTACGATGAGCTATCACCTGACACTGGTCAGAATGGCTAAAATCAACAACACAAGAAACAGGTGTTGGCGAGGATGTGGAGAAAAAGGAACCTTCTTGCACTGTTGCTGGGATTGCAAACTGGTGCAGCCACTATGGAAAACAGTATGGAGATTCCACAAAAAGTAAAAAATAGAGCTACCCTACGATCCAGCAATCTCACTACTGGGTACTTACCCACAGAACACAAAAACACTAATTCAAAGGGATACACACGCCCCTATGTTTATAGCAGCACTATTTACAGTAGCCAAGATATGGAAGCAGTCTTTGTGTCCATTGACTGATGAATGGCTAAAGAAGATGTGGTAAATACATATATTGGAATATTATTAAGCCATAACAAAAATGAGTCCATGTTATTGAAAATGGCAAGTATAAGGCTACGTGAAAAAAGTCAGGGAAAGACAAACACCATGATTTCATTCATATGTGGAATTTAGGAAACAAAACAAATGAACACAGGGGAAAAAGAGAGACAAATCAAGAAGCAGACTCTTAACTATAGAGAACAAACTGATGGTTACCACAGGAAAGGTGGGCAGAGGGGTGGGGATTAAGGAGGCCCTTGTCGTGATGAGCACAGGGTTATATATGGAAGTGCTGAAACTAATATAACACTGTATGTTAACTGGAATTAAAATAAAAACTATCCCCCTAAAAAGAAAATTTATTTTATCTAAGAATTTTCAAAAGGAATGATGTCATTTTGAAAAGGACTAATGGAGTTGGGTCATATTTTCACATGGTCTTCTGAGAAGAAATTTCCACAATATTATTATTCTTGGCTCCTAAGAGTTTAAGAAAAGTTGAAGTGCTCTGATTTGATGACCTTACTCTTACCATGAAAGTGGCTTGTAATGGGGTTAAAAGAGATTGAGATAAAGAATAATTCCACTTTTTAAAAAAGATTTTATTTATTTATTTGACAGAGAGCAAGAGAGGAAACACAGGGAAGGGGAGTGGGAGAGGGAGAAGCAGGCTTCCCGATGAGTAGGGAGCCTGATGGGGGGCTCGATCCCAGGACCCTGGGATCCTGACCTGAGCTGAAGGCAGACGCTTAACGACTGAGCCACCCAGGCGCCCAAGAATAATTCCATTAGTGACCCTCACTTGTTATTTATTCATTCAGAAAATGCTTATGAATTTCCTATTCATTAAAAAAACAATTACTGGGTTCCTACATAATATGAAGCCTGTGAACCACTGAGATAGGTTGACTAAGATATGGTTTCCGTTATCAAAGAGTTTCTGACCTACTAAACCTCTAGCTGTGATTGCTACACACACAGCGATGTGGGGCCAGCACTGAGTTCAGCCTTGCAGGAAATACAAAGAAGCAGAATGCCCAGACCCTAAATGAAAAGGTTATAATTAATTTTATGTACAGTGGTTAAGTTGTCCTAACTGGTTGGATATGCATATAAAATGGAAAATGTATGAATTTTAGGACTAAATGTTAAATTGAGTCTGGTCTTCAATGATATTGGTTGAATGAACAGGTAAATGGTCAGTGCTTTGTAAATTCCCCGAGAGAAGACTTTTCTACAGGATGACGTGGGCAGAAATAGCCTTGTAAGGTAAAGGCTGGTTTGAAGGACCCAAGGGTATATGTGTGTAAGTAAAATATATACAAATGGGCTCATTCCTCTGCAAATAAATAAACAAACAAATAAGTAAACGGTTGCTGAAAAAGCTTAAACTACAATTTTTGGATGTACTACAATAGACAGATAAAAGATTATAGAAATTATAAAAAATACCGGTTGAGAATCTCATCAAAATTTTAACTTAAAAAAATCACTGTCACAAAACTAAGTCACAAATGAGTCCTGGTTTTGTCCCTCTTACATGCAATTTCCTTTGCTTGTTGGCAAATCTTGCCTGTTGATTTCCCGATAGACTGGTTTCTACATGTCAGAGACGTGGTCCTGAGAGTTCTGAGAGTTGCTTTTTCTAATGTATTTTACATTCACATCAAAGTGATGCATAGGTTAAAAATCAAATAGAACAAGTTGTAACGACAAGCAGCAGAATTCTTGCTCACTTTTCCCCACGTCTGATTCTCCCTGTCCATAAAAAATTACTTTCCGCTCATTAAATAGTTCTTCCGATATTTACCATCGTTCTTCTACATGACCTGCTTGTTCTGCTGTTTCTTGGTATTTCAGATTTGCCTATCTACTGACTTCCTGTTATGAATGCGAAGGACTCCTTTCTTTCCTTCCCTCGTACATTAACATTTTCCCTTTCTCTTTCCTCACAATATAGTTTCAATATTTTTTTTGAACAAATACCCAGGACTTTTTTTTTTCTATTAAGTCTGATTTTTGCTGACTTCTAGTCCAATGGTATACCATGATTGCCTTTTCTTTCTTGTTCAGGTTTCCATCTTTGATTTGCTAGCCTTTTCCATAGCTGTGGGACATATCTCTCATTTTCCATACAAGCAAACCTGTCAGATCCTCTGTTAGTTCCATCCACCCCAGGCTCCCTCCTGGAACGTCTCTGTTTGTTCTGTCCTCACTCCCTATCTATGGCTTTAGCACCTCCTCTAGTCACTCCAGGCAAAGGATGCACAGGAGGGAAACTTTCTGAGACTTTGTGTATCTCAAAGTATTTCCATTCTACTTTGCATTTAATGGAGAGTTTGTATTGTGTAGCACCCGAGGATGTAAACACTTCCATAAGAATTCTAAGGTAAAGGTCCACTGCTGCCGCTGAGAAGTCTGATGTCTTTTCGGCCCCCTCTCCCCCCCCCCCCCCCCCCGCCCGTCCTTTGTATGCGACCAGATTCTCCTCTGCAGGAAGCATTTGGAAAGCTAAGGAGGGAATTAAAGCGCCATGGCCCAGAGAATGGGCTCAGATTTTGGCTATGTCACATCATAATTATGCTTAACCATCATGATTAAAGTTTGCATTTATAATTGGGGGTTTCTACAGGAAAGTTTTGATGGGGGATGAAATTAAGGTAAAAAGTGCAGAGGGTGGGCATCACCGTTGGCAGGCAGGATGTATTCAGTAAGTGCCTACTTCTCCTCCTCTTCCCCAGAGTTCCGAAATGCACTCATTTGGCACCTTGCTTTGTGTCTCATTTCATCCATTGTGCTAGGTGGTGGGTGGCCCTTTATAATCCGGATATTTATGGTCTATGGTTTTGACATTTTGTCAACAGGTGATAATACCACTTGAAGGACCTCATTCGCAGAAATTCTATGGTGATTAAATAAAATCCAATAATCTATGTAAAAATCCTTTGTGGCATGACAGGCATTGCTTGATTTCAAAACATAAAGTCCGTGCTGGCGTCTTTGGGAAGATTTCCTCTCTGGAGCGTGACGCGGAGAAGCCATAGTTCTGGGAAGGAGAATATAGTCCTTACCCCCTCCCTTTTCTTCTCCACATAAAACGATGCTAACATCAGGTGGTAGTTACAGACCTGGAAAACCCTGCGAAGTCTCTTTAATTCAGAGCAGCTAAAATGGCTTGAAGCATGAACGGAACGAGTGTTAGCTGCGCAACAGTCTTCTGCGCTCCGATGCTCCCCTGGGAAGGCGCATTCCAGGGCATTGCAGGTGCCAAAAGAGTGGCTCAGGGCTGATGTGTCCAAACAGCCCGTTGGGCGGAAGCCTGCCGGATTAACTATCCCTCCGTTGAGATTCCTTTCACGGACGCTCTCTTCCTCTCCTGTTCTTTCCCTCCCTGGCAGGCACTGCCTCTGCACTTTCCCTCTGGCTGGTCCCTGATCAGCTGGGGTACGCAACTCTCTGTGTCAGTCTCGCAAGGCTGGGGGTGGCCGCAGGGGGTCACACCTGCAGCAGCAGACCTGGGAAGTGGAATCCAGGTTCCTGTGCTCAAAGGGGAGCGAGGCTGAAGGAGGCCCAGAGACTCAGCACGGGCCAGGAGAGGGTCTGGGGACAGAACTCAGGGATCAGCTGCCAGGTTCACTCTCCAGCAAGCCACGGGGGGTTTATCCGAGGACCCGGTGGGATTCTCCCAGGCCACCAGTACATTTCAAAGAACGTGCAAGTCAAATAAACGGCCAGAAACTGGAAAAGTGTAGAAAAACTAACACGGATCTAAATATGCATGTGATTCCCGCAGGATGGAATGCAGGCTTCTTGGGGCACCGTTGGCGCGTGCACGGAAGGGCCAAAGCAGGCCGTCCGGAGGAATGACGTGAGCGCTCGGCCGCAGTGGGTGAGGCCCCGTGATGAGCGGCCGGCTTAGTCTCCCTGAGCTACATCCCCAGGGGTCTTGTCTGAAGCAGCCGAAGCCTCAGACACAGAGATGGCAGTGGAGGAACGCAAGCGGTGTTTTAGAGCGATCTCGTGATTTAAATAACAGACAAATCACACTTCACTTGGGGGTGAAAGTCTGATTCTGTAAATTAGACATTCACGGATTACCGGCTGTGTGCTAGGTGCTGTGCTCCGTATTGAGAATGCAAAAATTAGTAAGCGCACAGTCCTCGCTCCTGGCGAGATGGCTGCCGTAACGAGAAGTGTCTTCCTTCCTGTGCTCGTCGGGAGAACGTTTGAAAGTTGCTCTGAACGCTTTTCACATGAAAGTGTTTTTTTTTTTTTTAAAGATCTTATTTATCCATTTGACAGAGATCACAAGTAGGCAGAGAGAGAGAGAGGAAGGGAAGCAGGCTCCATGCTGAGCAGAGAGCCTGATGCGGGGCTCGATCCCAGGACCCTGGGATCATGACCCGAGCCGAAGGCAGAGGCTTTAACCCACTGAGCCACTCAGGTGCCCCCACATGAAAGTTTTTGACCTAAACTTCTTCATGCGAAAAAGTCGTAAAAGATTTCAGTAGTGTTTTTAGGTTTAAATCGGATGGTTTTATATTAGCAGAGGACCTTTCTATCAAGAGGAGAAAGCACATTATTGCCTTGATTCTCCCGAGAGCTTCTCTATCCCTTTGAGGAGAGGCGAAGGATGCATTTTTATTCCTACCGAATTAATGAAAAAAAAAAAAATCAGCGGGAAGTTTTGGGAAAATGAGCTAAACATTTTTCAAAAATTGAGTCAGACTTCATATCAAATGAAATTCCGGATGGATTAAAGGTTTAAAACATCTTTTTTTAAAGGAAAAGAAGAAAGAAAGAACCAGAATAGCAGCTGCAGGAAAATATAGGTCATGTTACATAATCTTGGGTGGGAAGAGAAAACTAATTTTCTTAGCATGACCCAAAGTCAAAAAACAGTGAAGAAACAGCTAAACATTGTATTCCTTGAAAAATGTAAAATTTAATATCCTGATACCTGGCTCTTCACCACCTTGCCTTTCTCGGAGAGGTTTACCTCACCTGATAACAGGTATTGCTTCATTCACAAATAATGGTGGGACCCTTCGTGTGCCAGGAACGCGCTGGAGAGCGTGGCCATCCGGGCCCCACCCTGAGCTGAACCTTCTGAGAAGGGAAATGCGCCGTGGCCAGGAGCAAACCTCGAAGCCTTGCGCACCCCCCACGGGAGCCCCACGGGAGCCCCAGCTTCTCCTCACGCTCTGTCCTCCGGGGTGTCTGCTTTAGTTCATTGAGTATTAATCAGTGACGTTACCTGAGTCTACTGAGCGGCTCCTGGACGGGCCCAGCCCCCGGGAGAGAGCTGGACATTGACCCCACCGAGTGACGCACATGTGCAGGGTTTAAAGGACAATGAAGGGAAGGAGTATAAAGGGATCCCGGTTGAGATCTGGGAGATAGAGAAATGCTGCTTTGGGGAAGTGACATTTAATGGGATGCTTGAAGGAGAAAGAGGGGGTTTAGCCCTCTAAGTGGAGGAAGAGGATTCCAGGATCCCAGGCCGGAGGGGAAGCCTCGGGCACACCCTGTGTCGGCTAATGGGAACGGAAAGGTCATGGGGACCTTGGGTTTATCCTAGGCAGAATAAAAGGGCTTTGAGCAGCAGCATAATGTGATTTGCTCCACATGTAAGAATGATTACTTACCCTCTTCATGCTACTGGTTTTGGAAGTGAAGCCTGTTTCTGGGGAACGCACCATGACATGTGTACGTGATAGCGCTAAGGACTTTACGATCTGAGATTTGGCCCAGAGAGAAAGACAGGAGGGAGAAGCATTCATAGGGAAAAACGATCGCCTGTAATCAGGGGGTGCCACCGGCCTGGATGTGATAATTCCATTTTGCAGGGCGTCTCTGCCTTCGATGCCTCAGGGCCATTTGAACCTAGCTGTGCACGTCTGGAAATGCTTAGGAACCCTCCTGGTTCCCGTAAAGCAGAAGGCCACGTATCCTGGCAGCTTAAATCGTAATTCAAGATTTGAATCGGAGAAAATTATCTTCCAAAAGATAAAAACATCCTGAAGATTTCTGATTCACTTTTAATTATCGAGAAGAACTTATTTTAGTAACGTAAGCATCTAAATAAAACACAACCTGAAAAGCCTTTAAGAAAATCTGAAGTGCGCGCGTGTATTAAGTCGTATAGAACTTGTAAATGGCATCATTAGTTTGCATTCTTTTCCTCACGGGCCTAATATTCCAGGGAAAAGAGAAATACTAATGCTCAAGTAAGGTCTTTTTATGGCCTCTGTGCGTACTCAGGGCATTACACAAAGACAGTTATAAAATACCATCGCAAAGATTTTCTTTCTAGCTTGACTTTGTGTGAATACTGGAACAGTTTGGGGCCCTAAGAAACATGTTAATCATGCTACTGCATCTATGAGCGTCCTTTTTATTAGCTTTCCATGGCCACCCCATAAGAACGGATTGAATTTGGTCTTTGAGAACTCAGAATTCTGGAATTCTGCTGTGGTCTGCTGCTTATCCATCCTCCTCTTTGCTTCCCCTCCGCTCCCAAACATAAACATTCAATCTGAAAACGATCTAGAGATTGTAACGTTTCTTTTTTTAAAGATTTATTTATCCATTTAGTTGAGAAACAGCGAATGTGAGAGAGAGCACGAGTGGTGGGAGGGGAGGCGCAGAGGGAGAAGCAGGCTCCCCGCCCCCTCCCCGAGCAGGGAGCCTGGCGCCAGGACCCCAGCACCATGACCTGAGCCAAAGGCAGACTCTTAACCAACGGAGCTACCAGATGCCCTAGAGATTGTAACACTTCATTGGAATGAATTACTGAACTTGCTAGAAGGAGTCTGGAGGTAAGTAAAATTTAAAGGGAAATTAATTTTCTTTCAATGTAAAGGAAGAGCAGAATCCGAAGTCAAAAGTTTGGAGGTGGTGACCTCAGGGAATTTGCTCTCTACTCTGTCGTCCCCGTGTATTTATTTTACCCCCGCTTCCCACATCCTTCTCCACCCCTGTTTTGGCTGGATGTCGTCCCAAACCTCACGAGGGAAGCCATGTCTTGGGATGCATCTTTATCTAGAATGAGTTTCCCTTAACATACGGTGTGTGGCTCTGAGCTTGCTGGTGTATGCAGACAGTGTGAAACACTCTGTCCTCTCATCTAGACATTCAGAATGCACCAGTGGGCTGCGTGTGGGAGCGTCCATAGCACGTTCTCTTGTCACCCGCATCCCCTGGCAGCACCTCAGGTAGTAAACTAGAGGTGGCCGAATGGCCTGCCTTCCAGCTCTGAGTAAGGGTGCTAGTAAAAAAGCAGTAGAGAAGTTTTTGTGGCTTTGGAATGAATTGGCGTCTGGTGTTTTGGGAATTTCTTTGTATCCTTCGTAGAACTCCTTCGTCGCTATCATCGGTCGGCTTCTAACTAGAGAACCAATGATCATCTTTAAAGATCCAAGGTCTTAGCTGGGCACGTATGTTATTGTGTCCATACTGAATGGGCTTCTTATGACGTTGTTCTTGCCGAATCAGACAGCAGAATGGTGCTTACAATCTAAGACTTCTAGAGCTTGAATATCTTAGCTATCTGCCTCAAAGTGTGTCTATGCTATAGTCTCACATGCGTGTCCCCCCGGCCCACCTGCCCAGGTACCACAGAGGGTTAAGTCTCACTGAATACGTACTTTCGCTTTCAAATATTTGGAAAGACATGGAGGGTGAATTCAGAGCTTATTAGTGATTCCTGTACCTTTTTTTTTTTTTTTTTTTGGAATTGATTGCTTGATGTGTCTCCGGGATGGATCAACTAAAATTCTTATGGAAAACCCATATTGATTATCATTATCTACAGTAAATCCTTGGGAAGACTGCCATGGGATGGTGTCCCTGCCCTCAAATCAGCCTCATCCCTACTCACTGGAAAATATCATCTAAAAGAAATGCGACGAGCGTTTAAAAGCCCGATCATACTCCCCCGTCCAGACGGCACCGGGCATTCTTCGGTGATAAGCTACTCAAATGTTCCTTTTAATTCACATGTTTTTCTAACAGCCCCGCAGCATGAGGTTGGCTTGTATTTCCTTAATTTACATATTTTTGCAGGAATCTAGCTAAGGGTGTCATGTTTCTCCGAACTGGTGACAAATGTTGATAGAACTCTGTAAATGTATTTTTATAAGCAGACAGTTGCATTTGATGTGACGGCCTCAACCTGACATACATTTTCTCAATGTAAATCGAGAAACGAGAAAAAATAATCTGTCTGGAATGAAACCTAAATGGAACTGATTGTACTTTATGAGAGACTAAAATAGGAAAGATTACTTAATATGCTATAGTTTGAAAGATTTTTATTTTGTATTGAAAAAGTCATTCGGGGTGGGGTGCTGCTTTCTTAAGCCTCTCTCTGTTCGATTTAACTATTCCGAGTTCCTCTGGACACAAAAAGGATACGCTAGTAAGTGAATATTTACTGAACCCCAATTCTAGGCCAGGCGTTCCATAGGGACTTGAAATACACAACTGATGAAGGCATGGTTTGGTTTGAAGACAAGATCTACTCCTGACAAATCCACAGTCCACTGGGGAGATTAATATTTAAATGAATACAGTGTGACAGGTACTGTAATTATAGAATTCACAGTGCATAGTGATGGTGCAAAGAAGGAATGTATTTAGCCTGAACACTAAAGGTAATCTATACGGTATGCCGGGCTCAGCGTCTGGCAGGTTCCTCACGGGTACTCGCGACATGGCAGTGCCGTGGGGCCACCGATGGTGGGGAAAAGGCAGGGTCTACCCAGAAACAGGCAGAAAGGGGAAGGTGCCTTGTTTATTAAGAATTTGAAAACAATGATAAAGCCAGTTAAAATCTGGACTCCTTTTTACTCTCACCATGTACTGACAATTCTAAACACTGTCCATGATTAAACCCTTCTACTGGGATGGAAACTTGGGGTGCGCTGCCTTGCCAAACGATGGTAGCGACTGTCCTGGGAATAATGGCAAAGGGGGTGAGGAGGGGACACGGAAAGTTCCCGATGGCCAGATGCCAGATTCTGTCAAAAGATTAGGAGTTTCTCAAGTAGGAATTACAGAAGGACATTGCAGGAAGGCACCCAGGACCTAGAAAGGCACGCACAATGCGTAGTTCCCTACTATGCAGGAGGAAATAGAAATTATTTTCAATAAATAGTGGTGGTCACTTAGGTATCCACGTGGGAAAAAATGGGTCTCAATCCCTATCTTACATTATACACAGTAATCAATTCTAGAGAGCTTTCCGATCTAAATGTGAAAGGTAAAGCAGCAAAGGCTGAGTGGAAAACATGGGAGAGTGTGGTCCTGATCTTTGTCTTTTAAACAGAACACAAAAGACTTCAAAAGGAAAAGCAAAATGAAAAGTTGGAACATATTCAAATAAAGCATTTCTTTCCCACGAAAGGTACTATTGAGAGAGTGGTAACCCATAAAATGGGAGAAGAACTTTCTGATGGAGCTGCTGACTAAAGACCCATATCAGAGGTATACAAAGAAATCCTACAAATCAGTAAAGAAGAATTTCTTTTTTTTTAAAACCTTTGCACGCAGCTTGGAAACCTGCACAAACCATACGTGTTAGAGCTGGAGACGAAACGCTCTTGAAGCAGCCCCCCCCCCACCTGCTTACAGTCATGGCTGCACGAGGTACCCACTGCCCCAATCCCAACACCACTGTTTGGTTGGCCTCCTGTTCTCCTGTGTCTCCTGCTCCACAATTTTCGTGAGACTCAGCCACCTTTGTGGGTGTCCTCGTCGTCCTCTCGTGCTCACCGCTGTGTGATAATCTGGGTGACTATGCACAGGTCATGTTTCCGGGCTCCTGGTCGCGGGCACTCGTTTTTGTGAATGAGCCATAAGGAGCTGCCACCAGCGTCCTGCCACGTGTCTTCTGAGAAGCTCACGTGCGCTTTCGCAGGGCGCACATCTAGGTAGAGACCTGCCAGGTGATTAAGTGTGTGTAGAGGAAGCTCTCGGAGATTTTCCAAAGTTGCAGAGCCAGTTTGTACTCCCACAAACAGCACCGAGAGTTCCTTCTGTTTGCTCACATCCTTGCCAAAACATTTTCTCTCTCTCTTTCACTCTAACCACACTGTGGGTGTAGAGTGGTATCATGTTGGGGCTCTGTTTTGCATTTCCCTGACGACTCATGTGGGTAAGTACCTTTTCATATGTTTACTGGCCATTTGGATCCCACGTTTGTGAAGTGGCTCTTCATGTGTATTGCCTGGCTCTCTTTCCCCTCAGATAGATTTTTCCTTTACTCATCTTTAGGAAATACAGAAGGACATTGCAGGAAGACAATTAATCACTTAATCACCTGGCACCCACGAAGGTGGACACCCACGAAGGTGGCTGAGTCTCACGAAAATTGTGGAGCAGGAGACACAGGAGAATAGGAGGCCAACCAAACAGTGGTGTTGGGATTGGGGCAGTGGGTACCTCGTGCAGCCGTGACTGTAAGCAGGTGGGAGGGGTGTTCAAGAGAGTTTCGTCTCCAGCTCTAACACGTATGGTCTGTGCGGGTTTCCAAGCTGCGTGCAAAGGTTTTAAAAAATCCAGTGCGGCTCGTTCAGGTAGCGGGTGGAGAATATATAATGTAAGTGCGAAACTGGTGATCATGACTCCAGAGAGGGACAAAGTGGCCACTTCAGAAGGCGTGGCTCCACTCCAGACCCCATGGGATCAGATCCTGTGTTTTAGCAAGTGCATTTTTTACATTTCGAAGTTGGAGCATCGCCGATCTGGGACACTGTCTTTCAGCTCTGTCCCCAGGTGATTCCAGGGTGCAGCTATGATCGAGAAGAACTGACTTAGGGGGACTCCAAAGCGTATTGCCTGAGTGACTAACGTGGATGCGAGTGTCATTAAATACGGTAAAGAACGCATCCGGGGGGCGCCTGGGTGGCTCAGTGGGTTAGAGCCTCTGCCTTCGGCTCGGGTCATGATCCCGGGGTTCTGGGATCGAGCCCCGCATCGGGCTCTCTGCTCAGCGGGGAGCCTGCTTCCCTTCCTCTCTCTCTCTCTCTGCCTACTTGCGATCTCTGTCAAATAGGTAAATAAAATCTTTAAAAAAAAAAAAAAAACGCATCCGGAGGAGCAGGTGTGGGGGGTGGCAAGTCCGGTCTTTGACGTGTATCTGAAGATTCCTTCGGGACGTCAGGTGAAGCTGTTCAGCTGGGTATAGAGACCTGGAGGCCCGGAGACGGGAGGCTGAGTGACAGATGAGTGTCATCGGCATGGGAGTAATCATGAAAGTCAAGGGTGTGGAAGGCATCAGCTTCCGAAAGAGAGAAAAATAATAGAGAAGTCGAAGGAAAGCAGATGACCAACCAGGGGAAGAGGAGCTTGCAGAGAAGAGAGTAGGTTTAAGTGCGAGCAGGAGTTGGGGGCCTGGGGAAGCCCAGGACAGAGAGTTGTTTTATTTTATTTTTAAATTTTATTTATTTATTTGACAGCCAGAGGTCACAAGTAGGCAGAGAGGCAGGCGGAGAGAGAGGGGGAAGCAGGCTCCCTGCTGAGCAGAGAGCCCGATGTGGGGCTCGATCCCAGGACCCTGAGATCATGACCTGAGCCAAAGGCAGAGGCTTAACCCACTGAGCCACCCAGGCGCCCCATGCCCTGGAGAATCTTAATCAGGCTCCGAGCTCAGTGTCTGCACTGGAGCGTGACTGTGGGGCTTGATTTCACAACCTCAAGATCCTGACCTGAGCTGAAACCACGAATCAACACTTAACCGATTGAGCCACCCCAGTGTCCCACTCCGGACGGAGAGTTTTGGAAAGAAGGAGGGACCAGTGATGTTTTATGCCTAGAAAGGTCCAGTAAGATAGACCGAGAAGGATCAGTTGTTTGTTAGTCACAGGTGGCTGCGTCCTGCACTGTTCTGGGCAGGCGTCGCTGCAGATACCCAGGGAGTAGGAGCCAAGTACCAGCAAGTAGGAGTCAAGGGCCTGGGGTTGTCAGACACTCACAGCCTTTCAAAGAAGCTGTGCAAAAAAGGGCAGCGTGAGCACAAGGAGGTGAGGAGCGGAAAGCGAGTTTTCAGTTCGGCGAAGACGGGAATCTTGCCACTAGCCAGTTGGAAAGAGCTCCTCTGTGACTCCTGAACCAGATGTCAGGAGGAGTGAGACCAGAGCATCCAAGGGAGCTCAGCTTCAGGAGAGCGGAGAGGGCAGAGGTGAATGTAAATAAATCGGTAGTTGAAGGGTGGGAACACTAGGCAATTCTTGCCTGATAGCCTCAGTTTTCTCTCGGAAGTAGGGGTTAACATCATTTGCCTAAAGGAAATGGGGGACAGATAGTAAAGATTTGTGTCTTTAAATTTTCATATGCTTTCACAAAAGATGAAAACCCTTTTATCTATCTGTAAAAGATATACCTAGATTTCATCAATTATAAGTAAAAAAAATGATTCCTTATGAAATAACCCATTTCCAAATTTCACCAGAAAACATTTCCCATGGGCCATTAAGAATACCCAAATTTAAATCCTTACCCGACATCCTTGCTGTGTTTTAATTACCGAAGTATAGTCGACAGACAACGTTGTATAGTTTCGGGTGTGTAACTTAGACAATTCTATATATTACGCAGTGTTCACTACGGTCACCGTCTGTCACCGTACGAAGTTATGACGGTGAAACTGACTGTATTCCCTCTAGCGTACTTCTCATCTCTGTAACTTACTATTTTACAACTGGAAGTTTGTACCTCCTCATCCTCCTCACCTACTTCGCCTGGCCCCTCTCCACTCCCCTCTGGCAACTACCAGTTTTTCCCCTGTATGTGAGAGTCTACTTCTGGTTTTTTGTTTGTTCGTTTGTTTTGGTATTTCACATACCAGTGAAACCATATGGTGTTTGTCTTTCTCTGACTTATTTCACTTAGCATCATGCCCTCAAGCTCCGTCCATGTTGTCACAAATAGCAAAGTTGTTCTTTTTTTATGAGCAAGTAATATCCCACTGTGTATATATACCTTTTTAGTTGAGCTGTAATTACCACGTAGTGCTGTAGTGGTCGCAGGTGTACAATAGGTGTACAATGCCATGATGCGGCAATTGCGTACATTACTCAGTGCTCACCAAGAGAACTGTACTCTTCATCCCCTTCACCTGTTTCGCCCATCCCCCACCCACTTCCTCTCTGGTGACCATCAGTTCTCTGTATTTAAGAATTCTTTTCTTTTTTTTTTTTTTGGTCTCTTATTTTATCTGTTTATTTTGTTTCTTAAACTCCAAATATGAGTGAAATCATATGGTATTTGTATTTCTATGATTTATTTCACTTAGCATTACAGCCTCTAGATCAATCCATGTTGTTGCAAATGGCAAGATTTCATTCTTTTATGGCTGAGTAATATTCTAATATAACACACACACACACACACACACACACACACACACCCTACATACCACCTCCTCTTTATGCATTCATCCGTTGATGGACCTTTGGGCTGCTTTCATATCTTTGCTATTGTATATAATGCCACAGTAAACATAGGGGTGCATGTGTCTTTTCAAATTAATTTTTTCATTTTCTTTGGGTAAATACCCAATCTTCCTCCCTGTTTTATTTACTGCTAAATTTTTAAAAATTTTTATCTTGATAATTTCTCATGGCACCTCTCTTCTACTTACTAAATTAATCATTGGGATGTTTGTTCGTATTATTTCCCTCATCATGAAGTATTCCCACCCTATCCATCTTCCCCATTCCTATCTCATTCAAGTTAATTCCTTTTGAGTAAGATTTCTGAATGCCCCAACCTCTCCTCATAGTTTTAATCAAATGAAGATAGCTTTGGTGTTTTGAGTTGTCATGGTAATACCTTCTTGCATAGATATGTAAGCCGTATGAGCCAGTTTCTGATTCTGTGTGGATGGTACATGTGTATTTGTGTTGCTTCCTGAGACCCTTTACATAAAGTCCCAGTAACAAATGTGCGAAGCAGGTAATTTGTCTCCTAAAACTGGTGAAGGCACTTGGAGGGGACAGCGCATATCACTGCTTGTCACTCTACACGGTGAGTGTGACCTGTTTGTCTTTCATGAGTTGATTCTTGTGCAATTCAAATACCGTAAAATCTACATGGCTCTCTTGTCTTTTACTGTAGATTATTGAGGGTGTAAATGTTATATTATAAACGGAGGAGGAGTGTCAGTCCAGAAGCTCAGGGGAGTCGGACTTGCCCTTTGGAGGTCCGGCCTCTGAGACCTGCTATGGAGGGAACGGAGTCCCCGGCATATCTGGTTTACTTTCCTGGCTATCGGCTGGTGGATTGGGATCCACGTCAGCCTCACGATGACCAGCAGAGAGACTCAGCGGGGAATGAGCGAGGCCACCCTCGGCCCTGGGCTGAACCAGGCGAGCTGTCCTCACAGGAGCCAGAAGCAGAGGAGAGCTCCACCTGCCACAGGGTTGAAATGATTCCCTCTCCCCGGGATGCTGTGGCCTGAGGCAGCTGGTGCTCTGACCACCTGGACCAGCCTCTCCCCCTCCTCACAGAGAAAAGTAGTCAGAGATGGGCAACGGTATTGCAAGTATGCCTTCCAGATGACCCTGTCCTGGGGGAGAGCAGATCTCTCCCCTGCCACGCATGGACGGAAAGAGGGGCGGCCACTTCCCCGGTAGCAGACTCCGAGGGTGGGCTCGGGAGGAGCCGTTCACCACCACGCAGCGGTGGCGGGTAGAATCTGTGCAAACCCAGCTGGTCTGACCCAAAACCTTAGCCCTTGTGGGAATATGCTTCATCCTCCACGGCGCTCCCTTTGTCGCCCGGGTCCACAAGAACGTCCCACATTCATCATGATGGGGCCTGGGGATCAGCTTTCTCTTCTTTGTATGTGTTGCCTAGGGATCTGATTGTAGATTTAAAGACTACAAAGAGGTAGAAGAAAGCCCAGCCTTGGAAGTATCCCCGGCTTAAGACGAGATGGGCCCCTGGATGGTTTTTCAGTTCCTCATCGTCCACTGCCTATCCTCATTTCCTCTGAGACGACAACGTTTTTCCATTGGTCCCAGGAATAATTATATATGGGAAAATCACTTGACTTGAAAAATGGGGATATTGGCCTCTATTACTGTATGTTATTATACACGATCTATGTAGAAACAAAGCTAAGAGTTGCTGCCTGGAAAGAAAATTGGTAGATCATGTCTAGTATCTGGAGTCCGAATCAGCAGCTTTTGAATTAAAGGCGGGGTGGGGGGGGGGGAGATTCTTATTACACGCACTTAAAAATAACTTGATCAGTGGCTGCTCTAAGTGGTTTTTGTGTTTCTTTCAGATGTCGCCCATTTAATGTGGTTTGAAAGACTCTATGTTTGGCTTCAGTGTTTTGAAAAATATATCTTGTACCCAGCAATAATTTTGAATGCACTCACTATTGATGCGTTTTCAATCAGCAATTACCGGAGACTCGGTACCCAGTAAGTGGATAACGGTTTATTCTCATCATGCTTTCGATCACAATGATTTCCAAATGTAGTGAATTTTCCCTAAACAGGCTGCAGCAGAAGCCAATGTACCTCGACTCCTTTACTGGCCACATGCAAGGAAGCCACGGTGGTCTTTTACTCAAGCTCGGTAGAGCTTGATGGTTACTGTAGAGGGACCGGGCTGAAAAGGAAGGTAGATCTGCTTGAAGTGAGGTTGTGAGTAAATGACAGTCAGTCTGAAAATCTTCCTGCAAAAGCTTAGTCAGGGAGCTTTAATAAGATGATGGAAGCACAGTATGACTCCAGGGGCTCCTGGAGTTCTCCCGTCATGCTCAGAGCTCTATGAGCAGCCCCGTGTCATTTCATTTAACAAATACTCTATCATTTTGGGCTTGAGGGAGGGGGGGATTAATCACTGTCACTGCTCTCTCTGCATTTATCAGAGGCCTCCCAATTAAAAAAAAAAAAGTGGAGCTCAGAGACACCATGCTGTCAAGATGCCCCCATGTTTTGCAAAGCATTAATGGTTCTCAGTTGAGTCATCTTTCATATATTAAAATTAACTTTGAATTTGCAAATGGAAATCCTACTCAGTAATTGGTGAATTTGTTGTCTCGACAAAACGTTGAAGTTTCTGGTCAAATAAGTTCAAGTAGGAGAATGTGAAAGACGTTCTTTTTTGGATTTGCTCATTAAGTCATGTTACTTACACATTATGTGCCCAAGTCAACTCTCATGCATAATCCCAAGCATGTTAATTCAGAGCCCCTCCTCCTTTCAGGATGTGATGAGGACAAATTAATTAATATTTGCCAAAGATTGAGCAAGGCATTTGAATACTCTGTTGGACTTTGAGTAGATTCGTAGTCACACAGAGAAGACACTAAATGAAATGATCATATGACCTTCTTGTCTTTATCAGACTCTGCCTTCCTTGCAGTTCAGACCTGTTGCCATTAGACCAGGGCAAGTCATGCCCTCTGGTATTTAAAATCCTAGACTTTGGATCCAGGGCTGAAAATCAGTCTCACTGCATAAAGAACACAGACGACAGGAATGTAGCCCTCTTGCACAGTGTGGATGGGACCCAATCCAGGAGATGCCTCCCCACCCGGAACCATCAATTGCTTTTCCTAGTGACAGGTGTCTCCAGTATGCGCGATGTTGGCTGACCCCAGTGACCTCCCGAAACAAAGCCAAGCCTCAATTTCTAGAACTAGGGCTCACGATCAGCACCAGAATGGCAAAGAACATAGCAGCGCTACCCCCGAGGTAAAGAGCTGAAGGATTTAAAGTCATTGCCTTCCAACATCAGGACTGGGACCCTCAACAGCCTGCGAGTTGAGACCCAGCTGTTCTGGCTGTTGGCGGAGGACAGATGCAAGGGTTGGGAATCAGGCAGAGTCAAATAAACAGTTTGGAGAGAGTCCAGTTTCGAGTAATAATACCCTTTATCCCCTGCAATTTTTTCCCGACCTTTAAATCAGAAAGAAGTAGCCTCTTAGCTATGGACCTCCAAATATTCTCAAATCCCACATGATAACAGCAGAATTACTCTCCTTAGAGCCTCAAACTGATGATTCCTTTGTATTCCTGAAGCAGCCATTGGAAGACTTAGACAATAATTTCAAGTGCCCCACTAGACCCGCTGATCCCAAGCAGGACAGCGGGACCTTCTTTGTCAGTATCACTTTTTTAGTACCTAGAAACCTGTTTCCGATACGGAAACCTTGCCTCCACCCTGGCTGCGTTGAGAACCGCTGTACCAGATAGTCAGGTAGCGTGTCTTCAAAAACAGGCACTGTTTCTTATTCAACTTTTAATACCAACTCCCTAGTAAATGGTAGAAGGCTGGGTGGATGGAGGAGTGAGTGAATCGTGATATCTTTTTAGGTCTGTATATTTCCCAGCCTGATCCAAATGGGGGATTTGCAGCTGTCCCAGGCCATGTTCACTGGTTGCCACGTAAGCCTTTATTAAACCTTCAGCTGAGCCTACACAATCATCTATGAATGACTTTAACTGTAACCATTACTGTTGCAATTTGCAAAGGCTGTAAACATCAGCCCTTAAGACCCTCCATAGCCTTAACCAGTCCTCATTAATAAACATAAAATGAAGGCTTTTCATTTGAACCATGGTTACAGAGTTA
The DNA here is from genome assembly GCF_963455335.1 of Martes martes. Classification (NCBI taxonomy): domain Eukaryota; kingdom Metazoa; phylum Chordata; class Mammalia; order Carnivora; family Mustelidae; genus Martes; species Martes martes. The sequence goes on along the minus strand of NC_137902.1, from coordinate 83,797,289 downwards.
GGGTTGACCCCCAGTTTAGATTTGGCCTGAATAACCCAGAAAAATCACCAGTCCTCCCTAAAATACCAAACACCCCTTATCTTGCAATGGCTTGTCATTGGGCTTTGGTATCCTGTCCTGATTCTTTTTTTTTTTTCCCCCAAGATTTTATATATCTGAGAGAGAGAGAGAGAGAGAATGCATAGGCTGGGGGGTAAGCGGCAGAGGGAGAGGGAGAAGCAGACTCCCCACTGAGCAGGGAGCTGGACACAAGGCTCGATCCCAGGGCCCTGAGATCATGACTTGAGCCAAGGCAGACACATCATCAACTGAGCCACCCAGGCCCTCCTCCCACAGGGATTCTTGTACTCTGGGCTGTTGTCAAAGGCAACTGAGCCCAAAGTCATATTTTTATATTGTATTTTTGCCAGGGGCATTCGTTGTCCACTGGAAAAGAAAGACGGGGTATGGAGCAGTGCTCAACCTCGCTGCGGGAACCCTGAAGGTTTTATGTCGAAGTTATAGGAAAACATTCCCGCTCAGCCCAAATCTGTGTGTAATCAAGGGCTAGTTTTTCTCAGAGGAGCCCTGAGCAAACCTCACCGGGCACGTCCCAGAACAGAGTGAAGGCAATTGTAGCCCCAGGGTTGAAGGCACATGAGATACCACATGGAGGCAAGTGAAATTGCCAACGTTCGATCTTTTTGGCAACAAAAATGTCAGTTTTGCACCTGTTAGGTGCAAAGGCTTTAAATGCACTTTTTGAACGCCCTCATCCCGGGAGAGGATGATAATGATGTTGATAAAGGTCCAGACTAGGATACTTCCAGCTCAGGGAAACTGAGGCATAGCTCCAGGTTTCTGTATTTAGGCAGAGAAAGAAAACCTCTCTCTTCTAAGGGCAGTCATTCTCCGGAACACATTCCCATTTCTGTCTTTTGAGTTCCCAAGTAGGATTTTATAAGGGGGCGGGCAGGAATCTGCCTAAAAGGGCAAAGCCTCCCCTCAGAAAGGACACAGTTGCTCTGCCGGGCCCTTCTGAGCTGTTCTTGACCTTTTCCAAGCTCAAGGTAGGCAGAGCGTTCACTGTTGACCTCGGCACCTGCTGGAGTTGTGCGCATAACGCACGCTCCCACCGGACTCCCGCGACGGGGACATCCAGGAGGCCAGGCCCCAAAGCAAAGCCCTGGTATCTCTTTACCAGACTCCTTCGGTGAGTTCCTTCACGAAAAAGGTCAGTGCCATGTGGGGGAAAAAGTCGATGAGATCATTTTCAGCAGGAAAAAAAAAAGGGGGAGTCCAGAGAGCGTATGTTCACTGGGGGTAATAAACATGATGAAAAATGGGCGCCTGGATGGCTCAGTGGGTTAAGCCTCTGCCTTCGGCTCAGGTCATGATCTCAGGGTCCTGGGATCGAGCCCCGCATCGGGCTCTCTGCTCAGCGGAGAGCCTGCTTCCCCCTCTCTCTCTGCCTGCCTCTCTGCCTACTTGTAATCTCTGTCAGATAAATAAATATTTAAAAAAATAAATTCTTTTCTTTAAAAAAAAGCGTACACTGAGCAGACGCTAGGGTGGGACAACGTACTCTGTTTCTGCCGGCGTCCAAGGGAGCCCCCGTGCCCTTGTGAAGGACGGGGACTGTGAAAATCATGGGGCGGAAATTTGCTGCTCCTTGTGCTGTGCTCCAGAGTCCCCCGGGGACTGAGTTTCAATCCTCGCTCCGCCCCATGAGACCTCAGACAGGGGACCCAAACTCCGAGACTGCATTTGCTCCTTTGACAAATGTGGATGATGACAGAGCCCCCTCCCCCACGCCCCGCGGCCGTCTGTCCCAGCTCGACACAGTAAATGCTCACGAAACAGTAGCTGGTGTAACTCACCTGAGAGTCCGCAGCAGTCCTTAACCACGTCCTTTCTCCCCCTTCCGACAGCTGGGACATTTTCCTGATGATCGTGGCCGGCATGAAGCTGCTGCGGACGTCTTTCTGTAACCCAGCTCCCCAGTTCGTTCACCTGGGCTTCACGGTCATCTTTTTCCATTTTGACTACAAAGAGATTTCAGAGAGTTTCCTACTGGATTTCTTCATGGTGTCCATCTTATTTAGCAAGGCAAGTGAAATTCTCTGTTTCCTTCATTTTAAAATTTTGAGGGTGTGCTTCTCGGCACAGGTTTTAAGAATTGCAAAGGTTTTCTTAAAAAAAAAATAAGGAATGAAATTAAATTGAATTACATATGCGTGTCACGCTCCTGCTTCCATTTTAGGAACATTTCCCCGTGGAATACGAATATGCCATTTGCCAAAAATCACTAATTAGAAGGAGTTAGCCATTAGTGTTGCTAGAAATTTTGAAATTTTATGATCTTCGTCTCTGTTAACAATCTCATTATAAAACTTCCCTAGACCTCGAAATGCTCTGAATTAAAGATTAGCCACCGGACTGAGATTTTTTTGTCTCAAATCAGCTAGCATGTGAGGTGAAGCTTGTGACCCGGTGCCCGAAAGCCAGGTCCCTGGGAATATTTTCACTCTCTTGGCTTGTGTCAAGTCCACATTTCATCTGTGGTAATTGATACTCTGGCAATGAGAGGCCCTAATCACAATCCAGGCAAATATGCGGGGATGGGGTCTAATGTCCACCATGGCGGGGGGCGGGGCTCAAATCTCCTGGACACTTGCCCAGGTGTATTCTGAGCATCTCACAAAGCCAAGGTTTGCAAACAGAAATGGAAGAGGATTTGGAGCAGCCCTCGGGAAATGAGCCCTGGCGCGCTGACTCACTGCACATCTGGCTTCCTCATGCGCTCAGTTTCCTGTGGCAACTGCAGGTTTCAGCCCTGAGCGTCACTCAACCAACCCCTCCCTGCTTTTGGTTAATACTTTGTAAATTTTAAGGTCTTTTTTCCTGCACTTCATTTCTTCTTCTTCTTCTTCTTCTTCTTCTTTTTTTTTTTTTTTACCTCTTTTTGAATCAGTTCTGTTCATTTTTCTCTTTATTATTTCTCCTTTCCTTCTACCTCTCTCTCTGCTTGTTTTAGGTCACAAAATCTCAGAACTCTCCCATTTCCTAACGATGCCCCATGAGTAATTACCGTCACCCTATCAGGCATGCGCCGTTCTTCCTAGAACCCTGGCGGAGCACTTGAGTTTTCAGTTGCCTGAGTCCCTCCTTGTGTCATTTGTCACTTGCTCCGTGCCGTTACTTCTACCACATACGTCGTATTCCAGAACCCTCGCTTGGTCCTTTTCCCACAAACGTTTTTTCTCTCTTTGTCTGAGTTCTGTTTGGTCTTGATAAATTTATCCCAGTTCTCTCATGGTTCAAATAACAGGCTTCATATTCTGTTTTCTTTCATTATGTATGAATTCCCTTTATCTCACATAATAAATGTGAAACGGTATCCTATGATTTTTAAAGCATTTATGAAGTTCTTCTAAATAATTTTACCACTCACAGGGTAAGAGTTTATTATCAGATGCCAAATGGGTCCAGATATATTGAATTCCTGACTTGGGCATTATTTAATGTTTTGACGTGGTGATATTTTTAGCCCTTTCTGAACCTCAGTTTCTGATACAGTTGAAAAATAAGGTTGGCACTCACCTGGGTGTTGCGAGGAGTAATTAATACAACTCTGAAAGAAGTCTTTAAGTAGAATTCACTTTCCAAATCCCAGGCAGAATTTGTAGAGCCATTGTAGGCCATGAAAGAGAAGTTACACACTGTTGAGTATGCGAAGGGGCGTGGCAGGTTTTTACACTGAACTCCATCTAAGCGTTGTCCTGTAAAGTGAGAGGCCCCCATGATCAGAAGCGTGGCGGAGAGGAGGGAGGGTCTTGCTGTAAGATTCTGAAGAGCGTGGTTTCTAAGGGATTGTACATTTGCTGCAGGAGGAGTGATTTTCATTTCCCTAAGCATGGGGGGCCTTTCCCCGCTGACACCTGCTGCCGTCCTGTGCGTGATGGGGAGGGTGGGACCTGGGGCCTGATGGGACACAGTCTGAAACTAAACCCGGACAAACTTAGTTGCCACTGGCATTTGATTTTCACCTGCTGTAATCTTTTTGAAGTACCGGTTCCAACACTAATAAGTTCAGACACAGCTCTAGTAGCCGCATTCCTGTTCTCTCTAGTCAAGGGAGGATTAGCCCATATAATTTGAATAGTTTGCTTTTAGGTCGGGGATAAGAACAAAAGCGAGAAACATCAGTGTGTGATTTAGTGAGTTAGTCTTGACACATCCCTACCTCCCTCTGATGCCTGCTCAGTGTCGATCTTGAGAGAGCCGGGAACAGTGCGTTTACTGGAATGAGAAACAATAAAAATATGCAGTTAAAGAGAAAGCATTTGAGATCTTCCTGGGGAAAAAAAAAGCCAACAGAAATTAGTGACATAAGACGGTGGAGGCGATGAGAGGACCCACAGTTAATGTTTCCTGTCCTTTCTCATCATTTAAATATACCCTTTAAAAAGTTGTGTCTATTCATACGTTTCCTAGAAAACCCCGTATATTGTTCTTACTGGCCATAGGGCTCCCCAGGGTTATTCATTGCACAGTATGAAATTTCATTTGTCCCATAGGCTCATCAAAGCCCCACTGGTGATGTGTTGTCCCATCCGATTGGTGCAGATATCTCTACCCCTTTGCCCAGCCCTGCTCCCGTTCTGCTAAACTGAGAGGCACTGTTAGCTGGACAGCCCACCCCGCAGGAGGGCTGCACGATTAATAAAGAGACACAGAAAGGGCATCCAGCTCCTTCAGGAGCTGCCAGAATAGGGGACTCATTATTGTCGGCGGCCCCTAATCCTTCAGTCATGATGAGTAGAAAGAAGGGAGGCCGGGTTAGAGAGATGATCTCCAGAGTGAGATCACAGCACCAGGAAGCCACGGAATGAAGTAGCTGGCTTTCAGAGGGCCCTGCTGCATGGTGCTGTCTGCGTCCCTGAGCTCCCGAGTCCCTGGAGATCCGAAGCTGGATGGTGGTTCTTCTCTGCAGCCAGACCTAGTGGAAAATGGGACCTAATGAGTTCCAGGGCCAGAGCCCAATGGGAAAGAAATGAGCATGGACTAGGAGGGTGAGACATTCACCATGGTGGTGTCCTGGGCTCCCCCTCGCCTTCCCTGGGGATCCTATCCGGAGCTGTGTGAATTCGGGGCACACGTCCTTTGGGAAGTCCGGCCGTCCTTCCCCACTTCCTCATTTTCCCAGTCCTTTCCTTCTTTTCGTTCTGTGCCACCGGTCAGCCTTCTCTTTCAGGAATTAACTACTGTAATTAATCTATCACATTTCCGGGGTGTCTAGGTCCGGGGTCGGGGGGCGGGGGGGCATGCTCCAGGTGCAGACGTTATGACAGGAACAAAGACGACAAAACTGCTTTCGTGCGCTCCCACTGGTCTTGAAAAAGTTCCTAGAGACCATCCCGCCTTGACATTTTTAGGGATGTTTAGTTGTAGAAATAGGACTTGAGAAAAATCCTGCCAGAGGACAATTCTGCCAGCCTTTCCAGAATGTGTTAAGTATGAAATCCTACAAGCCACTGGTGCCACATGGGGGCTAGCTCTCGCACCATCTAGCAAATGAGCAGTGCTGGGTGAAGCTGTTTTTCTGCAAAGCTGTATGAGTAACCACAACCGAGCCAGGATGTGCGGCCATGTCAGGATGACTGTGATTAGCATTCAAATGGTTTGAAATCGGAGTTTTGAAATGGCATTTTCCTTACTTGCTGTATGGAGGTAGAAAGTCCTGCATTAAAAACTGAACCTCTTGTTTGGGAATATACGCTTTTACAGAGGCAATTGTTCAAAATAGTTTGTTCAACAAAGTAATTGTTCATTTAATTCACATCCCTTAAGTGCCAGACATTGTATTAGACCCAAAGATTACTAATGATTCGAATGATAGCCTATCCTCATTTGGTGCTTTCCGTGCACTTGACACGTTATTGACACGTTTAATCCTCATCGCAGCTCCGCGGTCTGATGCTCTTCTGGGTACAGATGAGGAAAGAGACGCACAGAATTTAAGTTAATTGCTCGAAGATCTCACAGTTCAAAAATGGTAGCACAGGATTCTTCTCTGAGGCTGTCCTTTGTGACTCTGCCTCCTGCACTTGGGGACTCTAGAAGGAAGGCACAAAGATAAGGAGATAATTACAATAAAATGTGATAGACAGGGTGCCTGTGTGGCTCAGTCAGTTAAGCATCTGCCTTCGGCTCAGGTCCTGATCTCAGGGTCCTGGGATCGAGCCCTGCATTGGGTTTCTTGCTCAGCGGGGAGCCTGCTTCTCCCTCTGTCCCTCCTCCTCCCCCCACCCCCCTTTCCTGCTCTCTGTTTTGATCTGTCTCACTCTCTTTCTTGAGTAAATAAAAAAAGTAATAATAAAGTGTGATAAGGAAGGTGACCATGGCAGAGGACTTCAAGAGGGCACAGAAAAACGGTACCCAGCCCCACCCTGGAGAATCCGAAACAATGATGCTTATTACCGGGAGCTTTAAGAGGGAGGGAGTGGGTCAGGCAAGAAAACCAGGGAAAAGTGATCTGTGCCAGGGGAACTGCGTGTGCAGAGTCACCGAAGCAAGAGCGCTGGGCATGTTCCTGGAACCACAAGACCCTTGGCAGGCGTGAACACTTGGGGGAGAGAGCAGGGAGGGCTGAAGCGGCAGGTTAAGGCAGATGGTAAAGGGCCAAGCGGGCCGTGCATCTGGGTTTGGACTTCATTCCTTCTTTGGTGGAAGGTTGTTAAGTGAGGAGTAACAGGCTCAGACACGCATTTTAGGAACATCTATTTGTGGGAGCTGGAGTCTTGGAAACGGTAGGACAGGATCACGCTCGTGCAGGTAATGAGAGCTTGAACTGCAGCTGCAGAAGTGAGACAGGGAAGGGGACAGTCCCAGGAGGCGTCCGGGAGGCGGAGCTGGTTAATTCAGTGACCGTTGGGACACAGAGAAGTGGACTGTGGGAGGAGGAGCCCCAGCTGGGAGCTCTGCGATCGCTCCTATATAACTAGTGCTGCCACTGACGAGGGGGGCAGAGACAACGCGGGGAGAAGAACGTTGGTTCTCGATGTGCTGAATGGTGGAATGAGAAGCAGTGAGGACACGAAGTAATGACCTTGGGAACATGATTTGTTACCATTTAAATATTTTAACTTGTGGGGCTCCTGAGTGGCTCATTGGTTTAGGCCTCTGCCTTCCGCTCAGGTCATGATCTCAGGGTCCTGGGATCGAGCCCTGCATTGGGCTCTCTGCTTGACGGGGAGCCTGCTTCCTCCTCTCTCTCTCTGACTGCCTTTCCGCCTACTTGTGATCTGTCTCTCTCTGTCAAATAAAGAAATAAAATCCAAAAAAATAAAAAATAAATATTTTAATTTGTTTAAGTAATGCATTAAGATATGCTCATTATAATAAAACTAGAAAAACAGTGGGAAAATCAAAGAATGTCTATCTTATACACAGTCTTCACGTCTTAACGCTCTCCTCTCCCTAATGATAACCACGGTAAACATTTCAGAATAATTCCTTCTGTTCTGTTTTCCTGCAAATTCTCATACACACACACACACACACACACACACACACACACACATTTCAGTAGGATCATTCTTTACACATTTTTTTACTTCCCTTTGTTGCTTAAAAATATATTTCAGAGAACTTCCATGACAATACATCTAATGTGGCCTCCTCATTTTGATGCCTGTGTATCATAATTTGATTAGCTATTCCGCTACTGATAAACATTTAATTCATTTGCAGATTTTTTATTCTGCTGTGGTAGTTGGGACTTCTATGTTCATGAACTCAAGAAATCTACATGGCTTAATGAAAAAAGGGATTTTAATAGCTCACATAACTGATTGAATGATCCGAGGCTTTAATCGTGGCACTGAAATTCTGTTTTTATTTCTCCTTCGCATCCACATGCTGGCTGTCCTTCTCTCCTCTATCGGCTTCATCCGTGGGCCGGCTCTGTCCACAGGTCTAGTCATGGTCACTAGCAGTTCTGGATGTACAGCATCCTCACACCCAGTAATCCCAGAAAGGAGAGACGGCGTCTTTCCTAATAACCAGTCAATGTTCTGGGGGCGAGTCTCATTGACACCTTGGTGTCATGTGTCCATTCATGAACCAAGGACGATGGCCAGAGGTATGTGCGTCCTCTAGTTAATGAAGCCTAGACTTTTTGTCCCTCCTTGAGTCCTAACCACACTTAGTCTGAGAGTCAGGGAGGGAAGAAAGGGAGGCTAGACAAGAAGTGTCTGATGCTACTGCATCCAACCACACAATGATCAAAACTAGCATCCCGGTGTTAGAAAACACAAGAGTGTCTCAGAAACATGGATTCCCATGATGGGAGTTGCTGGGTGGATAGTCTCAATGGAGAATCCTTGGAAAAGATTTACATCCCTTCCAGCAGGAATGACCAGCATGCATGCATGTACATATGTATGTATTTTTAAAGATTTTACTTGATACAGAGAGAAAGCACAAGCAAGGGGAGCAGCAGGCAGAGGGAGGGAGAAGGCAGGCTCCTCGCTGAGCAGGGAGCCCTGTGCGGGGCTCTATCCCAGGACCCTGGGGTCATGACCTGAGCTGGAGGCAGGTGTTTAACCAACTGAACCACCCAGGTGCACCAAGGGATGACCAGTATTTAAGAAATAGGTATGAGGAGTGACTCTTGAAACAAGATAAAATACAACAGAATGGTAAGCAAGTAGGAAATGGGATGTGTCAAGTTTTATTGATCTTTTTCATAACTCTGGAATCTTCAGCAAGGTCATCTCACAGTTTCCTCTCTACTAGACAAGACTGACTCCTGTAATAACATCAACCCATAAGGCCTGGAGCGTTCTTTATGCCCTGCAATGTCCTGTCTCCAAGGAAATAAAGTCTGTTGTGAAAAAACTTTTCAAATCCTCTGCAACTTTCTATAGGAAATCTATCTGGATCACCTACAAGATCCTGGTTATCATTTAAAAGTATAGACGAGGAGAAAAGGGTGAGAGAGAAAAAGGGAAGGATGAGTGGATGAGTGGGAGAAGGTTACAGTCCAGTAGAACCTTTAAATTCAACTAAATTTGGCAGGTGGTTGGTTGGCTAACTGAGAATCTTAAGCAGGAAATTATAATAAATGATACCTACGTGGCTATCTGCTAATTTTATAATAGCATGAAACTTACACGTGAACTCTTATTACCAGTGTTTTGAAGACTTTTCTTCAAGCGAGAATCTAAGAATGAGAACTCTCTGGTCTTACTCCATGAGCCGTGCCCAGTATGTGTTTTCTAGGGTGTTCCATCCCCATTTCTGATTTTTAGAGAAGGGAACGTTACCTGTGAAACAGTCTGAGAGCAGTTCACATGTTCTTTGTTCCCAGATCTCTCCGCGTTCCTACCTAAGTCCGCCGCAGTATTTTTAGCAATGTCTTCCTCACGTCGTCAGCATCGGACTTGGCTGTAACAGAAACGCCCGTCTTCCGTCTGTACTCAGATCGTTTGTACTCACACTGCATCAGCTTATACGATGTTTAATTGAATAAAAGTCCATTATGCCAACAGGTAAAACTGGTGCAGACAGTTTGGGCAACCAGCATAACACCTCCTGCTAAGCATTCAGCTCAAATGGCGGGATTGATCAGGAGTGTAATAAAAAGGAATTAAAAAATATCTTACTGGCCCGAAAGAAAATATTACTGGCCTTCAGTGTTCTGTGGGTTGTGGGATTCATCAATGAGTTTTACGGTGCAGATATAAATATCAATCAATCTGAAAGTTATTTAGGTGGATCTTATTTATTATTTATTTGAGAGAGAGTGAGCAAACACACGCACACGCATGTTGGGGGGGGCAGAGGAAGAGGGAGAGAGAGAATCTTAAGTAGGTTCCACACCCAGCACAAAGCCCAACATGGGGCTTGATCTCATGACCCTGAGATCACAACCCTGAGATCATGACCTGAGGCAAAACCAGGAGTTGGATACTTAACCCACGTTACCAACCAGGCACCCCAATTAGGTGGATATTTAAAAGAAAGTGTCCTTTGGGGCGCCTGGGTGGCTCAGTGAGTTAAGGCCTCTGCCTTCGGCTCGGGTCATGGTCCCAGGGTCCTGGGATCGAGCCCCACGTTGGGCTCTCTGCTCAGCGGGGAGCCTGCTTCCTCCTCTCTCTCTGCCTGCCTCTCTGCCTACTTGTGATCTCTGTCTGTCAATACATAAATAAAATCTTAAAAAAAAAGTGTCCTTTGATAAGATAAGTAGGGGAGAATTATATTTGCTTGTTATCAGTATTATCATTTGCATGTTATCAGTGTTCTGGGAGGTATTGTGCTCAGACTGAAGGAAGGGGGCATGCAGGTTCTCATCACATGACATGGAGGATTTAATTCAGCAACTATTATGTACCATCTATTAGGTATGCTGCCTAGGGACAGAGGTGCTTCGGCAGAAATGCCCTTGTAGAGACGGAATATCTACAACAGCAAGGAGTTAAGTTTCCTGCTCAAGCACTCTAAAATTCTGATTGCTCAGAGATCAGCCTTTGGAAATACACCCAGCATCTTTCAGTTTTCACCACCCGCTGCTGCTGCCACTTTGGTGCGAGCATCCCCACCCCCCACCATGTTACGGCCGTAGCCTTCCAACAGGCCTTCCTGCCTCCGTCCCCACTGCCCCGGCCTGTTCTCAGTGGAGGGCGTCAGAGGAGTTTGTTTTATATCAACTTATTTCAGAAATTTTAGATTCATGGGGAAGATATAAAGATAGTACAGCGTTCCCACACACCCCATACTCTGTTTCCCCTATTACTCACATTTTATTTTGGTATACTACATTTGTCCCAGGTTAAGGTACCAAAGTTGATCTATTACTGTCAACGGAAGTCCATACTTCATCAAATTTCCTTAGTTTTTCTATGTCCCTTATCAGTTCCACCCAGAATACCTTACTGCATTTAGTTGCCTTGTCTCCTTAGGCTCCTCTCGGCAGTGGACCTTCTGTTGTTTTGTTTTTGAAGTTAGCAGTTTTGAGGCATATTGGGAAGGTATTTTGTAAGATATCTGCCTGGTACAGTCTGTGTGATGCTTTTCTGTTGATAAGATTGGAGATACAGCTATGGGGAAGGAGGATGACGGAGCTATGAGGCCATTCTCGTCACATCGTTTCAAGGATTCATGCTAGGAGCCTTATCCCTGGTGACGCTGACCTTCATTGCCTGGCCGAGGTTTTTCTACTATAAAGTTGCCCTTTTGTGAATCTTTCTAGATTGTATTCTTTGGAGGAAAAATCACTTTGTGTAGTCCACGCTTGAAGAGTAGGAAGTTATGTGCTACTTCCTTGATGGGAACAGAAGCAATAATAAATTGATTCATTATGAAAATTATTTTATTTTCCTGCATAAGAGATTTGTCTATTTATCTGCTATCTATCTATCTAGTTTTTATATCAGTGTGGACTCGTATATATTTATTTCTCATGTTGGTTAATAATACAATATTATTTTACTCATCTTGTTGCTCCTTTGGTTCTTTGCAGCTCTTTCAGTTGACTTTTGTGTCCCTTTGACATAGCCCCATTCGTGTGTGTGTGTGTGTGTGTGTGTGTGTGTGTGTGTTAACAGTTTCTTACCTCCTGGCACTATATGATGTTCTAGGTGTGTCTTGCATATTTCCTGCCCCAGTCCTGAAATCTGCCATTTCTCCCAAGGAGTCCTGCTTCCTTTTATTAGAGAATGGTATTTAGAAACCAAAATCTGGACTCGAGGTGTGTCCTTTATCCTTGAGTGTCATCGATTCCAGGCACTCTCAGCCAACAGAGCAAGGAAATAGGTGTGTGTATACTCATGTATATCCACACATCTAGAGATAATCCTGTATGTAACCCCTTGTATCTACATTAAGCTAAACATGAGTGCATACTGGTATCTCCAAATCGAATCTATGACCAAAGGGATCATTCTGGCCAGTTCCCCTTGCTTACTGTTACTTCCCACTCCATCAGTGAGAAACCTGGCCTCTGTCATCTGTCATCCATTTACTTAGCTGTTCACTTCTAGTGTGCCTGTGTATTAGTTTCAGAATGGTTAACCTGCACCCCATGGGAAACAACCTTATCACCTAGAGCACAGTGCTCATGGGCAATGCTGTTCCTTTTTGCCTTTAGTCTTCCGGATTCCACTCTGAAAATCAGAGTCACTTGAGTCAGCACCTTCTACCTCCACCTCCCTTAGTGAGGTGGTTTCCTTTATTTATATGACAGCTACATTGCATTCCACTTGGGGGTCCCCCAGTCTCCTAGATGATATTTTAAAAAATTTGCATATGTTACATTTTCTCACATTATACATTTCTATGGAATTTAACAAATGTATAGTGGCAAGCATACATTATTAGAATATCTTACAAAATAGTTCAATTGCCCTAAAAAATCTCCTGTGCTTCACTTATTCAATCCTTCCTCCCCTTCCCCAAGCTCTGGCAACCAGTGTTGCTTTCGTTTTGCCTGTTCCAGCATGTCATGTCATTGGAATCATACACCTTTTTGGATGGGTTTCTTCTATGTAGCAGTATACATTAGTGATTTTATCTGTGTCTTGGCATGGCTCTGGCTTGACAGCTCATCCCTCTTTATCACTGAATAGTATTCCGTTGTATGGATGTTTATCCATTCACCTATTGAAAGAAATCTTGGTCATTTCTCATTTTTGCTGATTATGAATAAAGCTGCTATGAACATTTGTCTTCAGGTCTTGTGTAGACATAATTTTTTATTAGGTGGGATTGCTAAATGGTATAAAAGTAAGTTTAGCTTCATATAACACCGCCAAATTACCTTGCAAAGTGCTGTCTGGTCTGTATTGTTGCCACAAGGTTCCTCTTGTTTCTTCACCTCACCAAAATTTTTTGGATTTTAGCAATTTAGCAATTAGGAATTTAGCAGTTCTAATAGATATTTACAGTGCTCTCTCATTTTAATTTTCATGTCCTTAAATACATGCTGACTATATATCTTCTTTATTGAAGTATTGAAGATTGTTTTTGCCCATTTTTAAGTTGGTTTATTTTTTTATTGCTGAGAGTTCTTTGCATACTGTGGATACAAGTCCTTTATTAGTTACATGCTTTCTGGGCTTGTCTTTTAATTCTACTAATAGTGTGTTTTTCAGATCTGTCATGTTCAGCTGGAATAGAGAGGTTATTTATTAAATTTTTCTGTCCTACTAGGCTGCCTGTTTTCTGGCCATTCAATTAGAGAAAGCAGACTTTGTTTTTATTTTTATTTTGGATTTTTTTGTCTATGCTTCTTGCCATTTCCGAGTTGCTGGCTTGCTTAAGTCTAACTCTGTGAAATATATGGTCAAAAGAGAACCCAGGGAACTCACTACCATTCCTTTCCCCAGATCCTGGAGTCTTTAGCTTGTCTCCCCTTTTCTCTCCAATGTCCAGAATCTTCTTTGGTTCATTTAATAAACCATTTCTAACATTTTCAGTTATATTTAACAGGAGTAATAGGGAAAGATGTGTTCTTCCTGTTCTCTAAAGTAGAAGCCTACAATGTATATTTTAAGCTACTCTAAATCCATCATCAAAAAACGCTATGCTGCTTCATTTTCTAACCCAGATACCTTTTATCAGAGTATTTTCAATTTCTCCCTCTATTCCTCTGACATGGAAGTTACTCATTTATTTATCCATATTTTAAAATCACCCAGTACATTATTCCTATCATTTCTTTAAACAAAAAGTCATATTTTGTATCAATTGAAAATAAGAATAATAAATATTTTATTTTACCTTCACTTATTCTTTTCTGATCCTCTTTCTTTATATAGATTTAAGTTTCTGACCTGTATCATTTTCCTTCGGCGTGAAGAACTTTCAACATTTCTTGCAGGGAAGGTCACCTAGTGATGGATTTCCTCAGTTTTTCTCTACAAAATCTTAATTTTTTTTCCCTTTCAATTTTAGAAAATAATTTTGTAGGCTGTAGAGTTCCAGGTTGGCAGGATTTTTTTCCATCAACACTTTAATAAAGAGTTCACTTCACTTTCTCCATGCTTGCATAATTTCTAATGAGAAATCTGCTTCAATTTCTTTGTTCTTCTATAGGCAAGGTGTTTTTTCCTTCTGAGTTTCAAGATTTTTCTCTTTTTTTTGGCTTTCTGAAGCCTGAATATGACATGCTTAGGGGTGTGTGTGTGTGTGTGTGTGTGTGTGTGTGTGTGTGTTCAGTCTGGCTTGGTGCTCTCAGTTTCCTGGGTTTGTGTTTCCATGTCTGTCATTAATTTCAAAAGTTCTTGGCTATTATTTAAATACAGATTCTGCTCTTTCTTCTTTCTCTCTTTTCTTCTTTCTCTGGTGTCACATTATGCTTATGTTACACCTTTCCTTATTGTAGTTCTTGGATATTTTCTTTTCTTTTTTTTTTTTTTTTGTCTGTTCCCATTTCAGTTAGAGATCTTTCTATCGATGTATCTTCAAACTCACTGATTTTTTTTTTTTGCTTGACCATGTCCTGTCTCTTGATGAGCCCAATAAAGGCATTCCTTGTTACTGTTACAGTGTTTTTATTTCTAACATTTCCTTTTGACCCTTTCTCAAAGTTTCCATTTCTTTGTTTACATTACACATCTGTTCTTGCATGCTACCTGCTTTTCAAATGAAGTTACAGACACATTAATCATAGTTACTTTTGATTCCCTGTGCGGTCATTCCAACGTCCGTGTCCTGTCTGAGTCCGGTTCTGGTGCTTGCTTTGCCTCTCCAGACTGTTTCTCTTTACCTTTGGGCACACCCTAATTTTTTTGTTGAAATCAGGACATGTTGTATCAGGTAATAGGAACTGAGGTGACTAGGTCTTCAGTGTGAGGATTTCTGTTAGTCTGATTAGAAGAGGGACTGTGTTTAATGTCTGCTCTAACTGTAGGTCCCAGAGGCTTCAAGTTTTTCTACTGTCCTCGTTTCTGTCTCCTCTTGATTTTTGGCGTCCCTAAAATCTCCTCCTCAGAGAGAGTTGTTTCTGTAACACTAGCTGTATCTTTGTTGGTGTGCTGGTAAGGCATGGGGTAGGGGCAATGGTCTGTTATTTTCCAGTTAAATCTTAATCTCTTATTGAGCCCATGTATCAGGACTGGGATCTTCATAAGTGTTTCCAGAATGGTATAGCTTTTTTCTCCCCATGCACTCTACTTCCTTTGCTGGGAGTAGCATTCTTACTCTATTTCCTTAAAGCCCTGACTCCGTTAACTGTTTTTTCCTTGTTTACGTGAGGTAAGCTAGAAGGGGAGGAATTCCCTTCCCCTAGCCAGGATAGGCTCAGGCAAATCCCTTCACACTTCGTGGTGGGCCATTGGGTTTCACAGTGGTTAATTTCCTCCCCCTTCCAGGCCCATGGGGAGATCTCTTTTGGCTCTTCACCATGAGAAACGGCTGGGGTTTCTAGGGTATGAGAGTGTGGAGGGTCCCCTAAGACTGTGGTGCCCAGGGGCTTCTAAATTTCATGCTACTCCACACTCAGCCTCTAAGAGTTTGCTAGAATAACTGTTTAAGTGTCCCTACCAGTTCATGGCTCCAGCAGCTTCTGCCCCAGATGAGCAGGTCTCATCGACCCTTCCAGAGAGGCAGCTCTCCCTGGGACGTCAGTTGTCTGATGGCTCTAAGAAATATCGATATTCTGTCTGTTTTGCTTTTTCTTGTTGCAAAAGTGGAAATAACACCCCTTCATATTTTTTCATGTTGGAGCTAAAACTAGAAGTTCCTTGAGTTTTTCTTCTGAAACACGAACTGGAGCTTGCCCCTGCTCAGAACCCTGACATGACTCCCCATTTCACATAGAGCAGAGGTCAGATCCCTTACACAGACCCACTGACTGACACCAGCTGGGTCCCCACCGCTGTACTCGCCTCCTGTCCTCTTCTTCTCCTGTTTAACGCAGCTCTCCTTAGCATTCCTCTACAGGAATGGTGCGAACATGCTCTCATGTAGGGCCTCTTGCTCTGGCTCTTGCTTCAAATGTCCCCTGGACCCCCCATCAGCTCTTTCCTGGCTGGACTCGGATTTCACCTTCTCAAATCAGACCCGCCCTGACTACTGACAGCATTCACCACCTCCTAACGTGCTCCCTCACTGGCTTATTTATGCTTTTAGTATCCCTTCCGCTGCAATGTAAATTCCACGAGGGTAAAGACTGTTGCCTGTTTTGTGTACCGATATGTCCCAATTTCCAGATCAGGGTCAAGCACGCAGTAGTGGTGTTGAATGTTTCTCCCGTGCACTGGCTACTGGGGAATTTAGCCAAAGTCACTCTCTCTGCGGGTGACTTGAACTCGGTCCCACTCTGCCCAAGGACAGGTGTACAGAATGGTTTGCAAGAGGTTGATAAAGTCACTTCAGAAACACAGCCTACCTACCAGGCTCTCAGGGATCCATGGTCACTCATTGCCACTCGGGACGGTGTGGGAGAAAATTTTCACAAGCCATGCACTACATCTAGAAACAAAGAATACGGTCCAAGGTGCTCGTGTTCCCTAAGCGACTGGAAACTCCTCAAATGGTGGGACCATGGGTATGCTTATTTGTTTCCTGCTTCCTGCAACATCTAACAAAATGCCTGGTCAGAGTGATCACTCAACATGTATAAATGGGAATCAGTTGAGAGCTGAGAGATGGGAAAACGGTTTTTTTGGAAAAATGAAGTCTAAGCTTGGATGTGGTGATTGGATGACATTTTATTATTCTAGGGAGATGATGATTCACAGAGCAGGTGCAGGGGGGTATGAGGGAGGAGGGAAGGTTTTAGACTGAGTGTATGGGTCACGTAGAGTTCTTTCTTCGGGCTTCTCAAGGTGCGTGTTTCTATTTTCTTGGCTTCCTTAATCTGTTGAGCTGAACACATGGTCAGCAGCACTGGCTTCTCTGCCATCAGTGGTTTGCTCGGTGCTCTCGAGTCGGCTCAGCACCTCTTGCAAAGTGGGGGGTAAATCACAACGCACCTATAGCTGTAGATCTCTCCCAGGGGTGACAAGCCGATGTCATCCAACTGGCCAGCTCTTAACTGTGTCATGTCACGGCTGGGAGGTGCCCGAACAGCCCCAGACATCCTTTAGTTGAGATTTATAGCCTAACACATCAACTTTCTTGTCTTGCCCTCCCCAGCACATCACCCACACATCAAAGGGACAAGTTTCCCTTAACTCAAACCATGCAAGTTACTGTAATTTATTTCCGGGGAAGGGATGTAGGGCTGAAATGAATGCTAGCAGCGACTCAACCTCTATCTTCAAAGTAAGGATTGGTTTTTCCTCCCTCTTTGGGGCCTCAAGCCCGGTATGCGCAAGTGATACCTTTTTTCCCTTCAGGCTTCCTATAATCTCCCATAAAAGTATACTATAAAAAAATACATGGACTTAATAATGTTCAAAGATCTACGTAGCTAAGTGTGTCCCTGTTAATGTGTTAAAGAAGTATTTACAGGCTCCCATTTTTTAATTGTATTTTTTATTTATTTATTTTTGTGCAAGAGAGGTTGGGGGGGAAACGATAGGGAGAGGATCAGAGGGAGAAGCAGGCTCCCCACTGAGCAGAGAGCCCGAGGTGGGACTCAGTCCTCGGACGCTGGAATCATAAGCTGAGCCAAAGGCAGATGCTTAACCGACTGAGCCACCCAGGTGTCCACTCCCATTTTTTTTCCTCTCTCTCTTTTTTTTTTAAAAGTCCACAGTTTTCTGTCCTGAAGGAGGCTGCTCGCTGGCTCAGTGTTGCAGTCCTCCCATCAGGGCGGTGGTGATGTGCCTTCATTAAGCCAGAGCAATGAAGAGGCACTGCTGGTCAGTCTTCACAGGAATGGCGAAAGGATGTGTGCCTCGGGCACACAAAGCCTATGTGAGCGGCTTCAGAGAATTCAGGAGCAGTGACAGCGCTGGACTCTCCTCACTGAAAGAATTTTTTTTTTAAAGATTTTATTTATTTGACAGACAGATCACAAGGAGGCAGAGAGGCAGGCAGAGAGAGGCGGGGAAGCAGGCTCCCTGCTGAGCAGAGAGCCCGATGTGGGACTTGATCCCAGAATCCTGGGATCATGACATGAGCCAAAGGCAGAGGCTTAACCCTCTGAGCCACCCAGGTACCCCTGAAAGAATTTTGAAAACCTCTCCTACTCAGCAGTTGGGCTCGCCCTCCCTAAAATGCTTCCCAAAGGGAGAACTTAATTTGGTTGCTTCAGGCAGCATTTTCCTTACAGGGCTGAGCACTGGCATTTGCCAGCCTCTCCTTGTGGGAGGCTCCTGGTGCTACAGATCTACATATATGAACCCACAGATTCCAAATCGTGTCTTTTAACAGGTGCCCATCTTTAGGACAAGAACTTTAAGGTCACAGACTTTCCCATTCTTTCTTTCCTCAACCTATCAATTTTGGAAATGCTTTGATGGACCAACCCACAGGGCTTCTGTCTGAAGAAAGGATATTATCATTCTGAGATGGCTGCTATGTAAGTCCACAACCTCCAGGGGGAGAAAGAGAGTAGATAGCGCGCAGAAGGAAAACCTGTGGGCGTTGCAAGGATCTGGCAGGTAAAGAAGAATCTGGAAGCAACCAGAACATTTCCACTAAACCCACGCCTGCTATAGCTATGGGTCATATATCCTGACGAGTTGTGGAAACACCCGAACCTTTCATTCAGGCACCATTTTATTTTCTGGAAAACACTGCACTTATGTCCACTGTGTGCCTGCCCGTACTGCTTATCGGCTAGAAGATAAGTGTACAACTATAAATAAGTCCCAGGGCCTGATGCTGCTGAGCATACACGCCAGTGGGGGACAAAGGAGATTAAAAACATATAAAAAGTACTTTAAAAAAAGATTTTATTTATATATTTGACAGAGAGAGTACGAGCAGGGGGAAGGGGCAGAGAGAGAAGCAAGACTCCCCGCCAAGCAGAGAGCCCGATGCGGACCTGGATCCCAGGACCCCAAGATCATGACCTGAGCCGAAGGCAGACTCTTAACCTACTGAGTCACCCAGGTGCCCCTAAAAAGTACTTTTGAAAAAATGCCATAAGGGTCATAAATAAACTAAACTATATTTATCGAGCACTAACTATGTGCTGAGTCCTGAGATAAAAACTTACCTGGATTATCTCATTTAATCTTTACAATACATTTCTGAGATAGGTACCATTCCCATATCGACTTTGCAGAGGAGAAAGCTAAGGCTCCATGGAGATAAACTTGCCCAAGATCACACAGCTCCTGAGAGGTAGGGCTGGGTAGGATCTCGGGTCTGCATGACCCACCAAGCCTGCTCTTGTCACCAGGATGTTGCACTACTTTATATGTGATTTGAAGTTATAAGCCACAGGTCGTGGGGACCTCCGGAGAGAGCAACTAGATAAGGCAGTGGGCCGCAGGGTCGCAAGAAGAACGTGGAGAGATGTCACTTTGAGCTACTTTTTAATTCCATTTTACTTCTCTGTTGACTTATTATTTATGCGTCTTATTTTTAAGTTATTGCTCTTACATTAAAAATGTAAAGCCTCAATTCATCATAATGAACCTTCAAATGTTATACCACTTCCTGTGTGGGGTAATGATTTCAATAGTTTTGCTTCCTATTCTTTGTGCTGTTGTCATGCACTTAATTTTACTTGTGTGATAAACACGTAATACAGAATTACTATTTAGAGCAAAAGTGTCCTTTTAGAGCAATTGCAAATAAGAAAAAAGTACGTTTTTCATTTTTATTTTATTGCCACTTATCCCATTTCTGATGCTCTGTTTCTTTGTGTAGATCCAGGTTTCCAAACTATATAATATTTCTTGTGCCTGAACTTGCTTGAAGAGTTCTATCAGCCATGAACTTGGGTCGGTTTTATTTGTCTGAGAAAATATATCTCTTTTGGTTTTGAAAGATAGTCTCACTGGGTATAGAATTCTATTTTGAAGGTCCTACTGCACTCCATCCCCTGCTCTTAAAACTGTCAATCCATTTAGGGGCACCTGGGTGACTCCTGATTTCAGCTCAGGTCATGATCTTGGGGTCCTGGGATCAAACCCCATGTTAGGTTCTGTACTAAGTGCAGAGTCTGTTTGTCCCTCTCCCTTCCCCCACCGCTTGTTCTCTCTCTCTCTCTCTCTCTCTTTCTCTCAAATAAGTAAAATCTTTAAAATAATGTTGTTCCATTTAGTACGTTAAGCACTTAAAACTTTCACTTCACGGCCTTCTGCCTTACATGGTTTCTGATGTCATTCTTCTGTAATTTTTACTGTTGTTTTTCCTTGTGTCATGTGTCTTTTAGTAATTGTTGTTGCCTCCAAGATTTTCTCTTTGTCTTTTGTTTCCAGCAGTTTGAATGGGGCATGCCTAGTTGTGTAGGGTTGTTTGTTGTTGTTGTTTGGGTATTTATCCCGTGTCATCTGTTCTTGAATTTGTGGTTCAGTGTCTGTCATTATCTTGGACAATTTTGGCCATTACTTCTTCAAATACTTCTTTGTTCTCCTATTCCCTTTCTCTTCTTTCCAAGGTCCAAACTGTGCATATGTTAGATAGTTTGATACTGTTACGTAGCTTTTAGATACTCAGTAATATTTTTTTTAGTTTTTAATTTTAATTCCAGTTAATTTACATTCAGTGTTCTATTATTTTCAAGTGTATGATATGGTGATTCAACAGTTCTGTACAGTACCTGGTGCTCATCACGACAAGCACATTCCTTAATCCCCAATACCTATTTCACCTACCTCCGACCCCCTCCCCTCAGACAACCATCTGCCCGTTCTCTGCTGTTGAGATTCTGTTTTTTGATTTGTCTCTCTCCGCCCCCCCCTTTCTTCATGTGCTTTGTTTCTTAAATTCCACATATGAGTGAAATCATGGTATTTTTCTTTCTCTGACTGACTTATTTCATTATACCCTCTGGCTCCACCTATGCGCTTGTGGCAAGATTTTGTTCTTTTTTATGGCTGAATAATATTTCATTATATGTATACATACTATGTGTTCTTTAACCATTCATCACTCAATCAGGCTGCTTCCATATCTTGGCTATTGTAAATAATGCTGCAATAAACATAGGGATTCCTGTATCCCTTTGAATTAGTATTTTTGTATTTTTGGGATACATACCCAAGTGGTGTGATTGCTGGGTTGTAGGGAAGTTCTATTTTTACCTTTTTGAGGAAACTCCACAGTGGCTGTTCCAGTTTGCATTCCCACCAACAGTGCACGAGTGTTCCTTTTTTCCCCACATCCTTGCCAACACCTGTTGTTTCTTGTCTTGTTGAGTTTAGCCATTCTGACGAGTGTGAAGTGATATCCCATTGTGGTATTGATTCGGATTTCCCTGATGATGAGTAATGCTGAGCATCTTTTCATGTGTCTGTTGGCTGTCTGGATGTCTTCTTTGGAGATATATCTTCATGTCTTCTGCCCATATTTTAATCGTGTTATTTGGTTTTTGGGGTGTTGAGTTTTTATGAGTTCTTTATATATTTTGGATACTAATCCTTTACTGGATATGTCATTTGCAAATATCTATTCCCATTCCATAGATTGCCTTTTAGTGTTTTTTTTTAATATTTATTTATTTATTTATTGGGAGAGGGAGAGACAGAGAGAAAGGGAGAGAGCATGAGAGGGGACGGTCAGAAGGAGAAGCAGACTCCCTGCTGAACAGGGAACCCAATGCGCGGGACTCGATCCCTGGACTCCAGGATCATGACCTGAGCCGAATGCAGACGCTTAACCCACTGAGCCACCCAGGTGCCCTGCCTTTTAGTTTTGTTGATTGTTTCCTTCACTTTGCAGCAGCTTTTATTTTGATATATTCCCAATAGCTTATTTTTTGCTTTGGTTTCCCTTGCATCAGAGAAGTATCTAGAAAAAAGTTGCTACAGCTGATGTCAGAAAAGTTACTGCCTGTGTTCTCTCCTAGGATTTTCATGGTTTCAATTCTCATATTTCGGTCTTTCATCTGTTTGCGTGTGTGTGTGTCTGTGTGTGTGTAGGAATATTTTCTTTTTTGAATTCGCTGTTTTATCTTTATGATAAAGATATCTTTATCTTTCAGTTTAGGTCATTTCTGTTGACTTATACTCAAGTTCATCGATCATTCCCTTGATTGTGTTAGTGTGATGAGCTTGATGAAAGCATTGTGTCTCTGTCACAGTGTTTCCATTTCCATCATTTCTGTTTGAGTCTTCCTTATATAGTTTCCATCTCTATGCTGAAATAATCCATTTACTCTTTCATATTGTACACCTTTTTCTGTTAGAGCCCTTAAAATATCATCATAGTTCTTTTAACTTTCCTGTCAGATAGTTCCAACACAAGTGTCATATATGAGTCTTGCTTGGATTGTGATTTGTCTTTTCGGAGCATATTTGTTCTTACCTTTTTGTAGATGTCATACTTTTTTTGTTGAAAGCTAGACATCTTGTGGAGGACCCAAGCAAGTAAAGTAAATAGTTTATATGCCTAGAACTAAGCACAAATTTCCTTCTGCCAGATTTTTAGTGCAGGGGTGTACCTTTTGTCTGCATCTCAGATCCTGCTTACTCTGGCTTCAGTTATCACGTACAGAGTGGGGGGGGGTTGTAGTCTGGCATCCCCCTCTGTGCATTACTAGGGAGCCCATTGTAGACCACGTGTCCACCCCAGTCGTCAAGGTCTAGTGAATACACTGAATTAACAGCCACTCCACTGGCTCTGTATGATGTCTTAGATAAGCATATGAAATTTTCTTCAGCTGTGGTTTTAAATTAATTTTTGCAATCTAGATGTCTATCAGTAGTGTAATGATTCAGTAGACTGTCTAGCCAAACAATGAAGTATTAGCCAGCTAATTAGGGGTTAGGTAGAGCAGTTTGTACCAGTGTTGGATATATAAGGTAGAAACATCAAGTTTCTGGGGCACCTGGGTTTCCCAGTCAGTTGAGAATTGAATCTTGATTTTGGCTCAGGTCATGATCTCAGTCTCATGATCTTGATTTTGGCTCAGGTCATGATCTCGGGGTCCTAGGATCCAGCCCTGTGTCGGGCTCCGTGTGCAGCGGGGAATCTGCTTGAAGATTCTCTTCCTCTTTCCTCGGTGCCTCTCCCTGCTCGTGCTCCCTCTCTAAAATAAATAAATAAGTCTTTAAAAAAAAAAAGATACATCAAGTTTCAGAGGAGTATATACTGGTAATCCAGTTTAAATAAAAAAATACACACACACACACACACACACACACACACACACACATTTGTACATATGCATGAGTAGCAAATGCCAAGAAGGGTAACTCCTCAACCATCATTAACTGTGGCTTGACCTGGAAGTTAATTCAGAATGAGGTAGATAACGAAACTTTTTTGCCTACACTTTATGTAAATCTGAACTATTTGGTATTTTTTAAGTGAGACTATTATTATATTTTTATCAAAAAGGACATACATTTTGAATGTATAAGTGCTGAAAGCAGAAGGCTTCCATTCTATGGAACATCATTGCATGGATCACTTTATTTCTACATGAACTAGACTGAGGAAATGTTTGCACAAGTATCAGATCTCAGGAGAATACATAAATGAGACGTACTAGAGGCATGTGGTGGATGGCATGGGCAGGAGGGCATTCAGACTTGATGGAGGAAAAGCTGCCTCTTAACTGCATGCAATAGTAGTATTTCCCTCTCTCATTAAAATGCTAAGCTCCCTCTGTCCTCATAGAGGTTTATGGACTTGGTCCTTGCACCCTCTTCCTAAAGGCAGTATTTGCCATCCATAGGATTATAATGGAACTTCAAAAGGGAAGAAGTCCCCCAAAACAAAATCCAGAAAGCTGCCTTTTCTTAAATCAAATCTGTAACAAAGGCAGAAAAACTCTATCCTTCATCATCCAGGTAGCTGAAGGAAGGCAACATAAGGAATTGAAAGGATTAAGGAATGGAAAAGCAGCAGGATGTGTGCATAAACTATAGGGTTTCTACTACTTCACTCCAAGGTCAGTGTGAACAGGCTGCTTAGAGAACAAAGGTAACTCTCTCACTCTTGCCTCTTCCACGTTGAGTCCCTCCTTGTTTCCTTCCACAGTGATGCACCCCCACCTCGCAGAACCTACACTCCTGCTGGAAACACACCCAGAGATGCTGGGTTCCATTTAATTCCTAGTTCTCAGGGATCTTGAGAAGACCTTTTAGTTTTTGTGCATTCACAGCTCTCGGTAGATTATAAAATTTCACTGTGCAATGGTGACTTCATTTGCATTTGTGGATACACTAATGAGCGGTTATGAAATAGGAACGTAACTGATATTTTCTGTCGTGTTCTCCTAGGGCTCTGGATTTGTCTGGCAGCGTAAGGTCGGCTAATCAAAGCATGAGGGCTTGTTGCATTTTCTTTTATTAGCTGCACATGCATTTGCCTAAATAGCCCACCCCTGCTGGGTACTCTCATCTGCCATCATCCCTGTTTCTCTCCTCAGTTTCTTTTTCCAAACTGTACTTCACAGGTGATAAACTATAAATGATTGCCCCGGGTTCCTTTTTCTTCCTTCCGTAGTCTTTAGTCTCCCTTAATGGTTCTACTTTCACTTTTCCAGTGTAGGCTAGTCAGATTCATATGGCTTGATTGACACCTCTTGCCTGAATAATTCTGATATTTTATATTTTACTATTAAATATGGCATTGAATGTAATATGGCATGGATATCCTTTATTAGGTTTAAGAAGAACTCTTTTATTACTAGATTGGAAGAGATTTGTTTCAATGAGTGTTGAATTTATTTTTCCACATCCTTCCTGTATGAATTGAGCATTGTATGGGTTTTCTTTTTTTACTTTTTTTCATTTTGTGAATTATATTGACCTTCTTCTAGTATTAAACCATTATGAGATTAATCAAATTTAATCATGATTACTTTTATACATTTGTAGATTCATCTTGAAAATATTTTATTAAGGAGTTCTGCATTTATATTAATAGATAAGAACATCTATATTTTCCTTTCTTAACATATTCTTGTTCATTTTTTGTATTAAAAATAGCCTCCCAATATAAACTGTGAAGTTTTTCTAAGATGCACATTTTAAGGCTATATTTTTTCCTCTACAAAGTGCTTTAGCTGAGTCCCACCTGTTATGATTGGTACTACTGCTTTTTATTGCCATTCATTTTTCAAAAACATTTAATTAAAATTTTTTTAAAGAGAGAAACAGAGAGGGTTGGGCAGGAGGAGGAGAGAATCTTGAGCAGGCTCCACGCTGAGCATGGAGCCCAAGACAGGGCTCAGTCCCGTGACCCTGAGATCATGACCTAAGCTAAAACCACGAGGCAGATGCTCAACCACACAGGAACCCCTTATTTTTATTCATTTTTAAATATTTTCTAAATGTTATCATTTTTAACTAATGCAGTGTCATATTGACAATACACTTAAATGTAAAGTTTGTGATGCTTGCTCCTTTTTTTCTGCGTTCATTTTATTATTGACCCCTAATGTGATTGCAAACAAGTTTGCATGGTATTAAGTCTTAGCATTGCTTAAGACTTCTTTTCAGTAAGTCATCGATTCTTATAAATGTATATATGCTTCACCATTTTATCCTCTTTTGGTTGACGGCAGGATTCTAATACATATACCTCTTAGACAAAGCTTATGAATTCTATTAGCCAAATGTTTTCTATGCTTATTTATTTATTGTCTAATTAAGCTATTATTTTCTGAGATGCGTGTCCTAAAAATCTCCACCTCTCATGGCAGATTTGTAATCTTACCTTGTAATTCTGTTCACTTTGACTTTAGATATTTTGAAACTATTTAGCTAAGTGCATAGATTCCAATCATGTCGTCTTCCTCATGACTCTTCCCTTTTATCATGATGTACTGATTTTTATCCTTTTTTTGAGTGAAAATCAATTTTGTCTAGTATTAATACGGATAAGCAAGCTTTCTTTTGATTGGAATATATCTGGCATCTTTTTTTTTTTACCCTTTTACTTAAAACTTTCTAAGTCATTTTAATATTTCTTATAAAAGCATCTAGCAAGACTTTTCTTTTTAATACAAAGAATCTGTATTAATACTGAGAATACTGAGAATCTTTATATTTTAATAGGCAAATTTTATTCATTTACATTTACTGTGATTACTGATATGTTTGTACTTTTTTCTGTCCTATTTTTTGCTTCATATGTGTGCTTTTTCTTTGTCCCATTACCCCTTCTTTCTGGCCTTCTATTGAATGGAATGGACTTTTTAGAAATTCCCTTTTCCTCCAGTGCTTTGGAAATTGAATATTCTGCTTCTGGTCCTTTAGTGTAGTGAATCTCAATGTGTGGTCCCCAGATAGGCAGCGTCAGCATCACAGGGGAAGTTATTCTTGGGCTCCACCCTAAACCTACTGATTCAGAACCTCTGCAGGTGGGAACCAGGATCTTTGTTTTACAAGCTCTCTGGGTGATTGTGACACACCTCAGAGATTGAATACTTTGGTGGTTTAGTGGTTACTCTTCAATTATTAATAAGCACATTTGATTAGCATAGAAAATTAATCAAAATCTCTTCCCTCCTCTCAAACAATCCAAAGACAACATTTTAACTCCAAATTCCCCTCTCATATCTTAAATATTTATGACATCCTGTACTTGGTTCCACTTCAATTGAATTACTAGCTTTGTGATTAATTGTTTAATTAATCCAAATATTGAGATTCTGACATTTTAGCCATTTCTTTTCTCATTTTTCTTGTATGTTCTCTTTTCATTCAGGTTTAAATTTCCTTCCTCCTGAAGCACATTCTTTAAATTTTTTTTTTCTGCAAAGTTCTATGAGTAATCAATTCTCTCAGTCTTTGAAAAGGTCATTATTTCTACCTCATACTTAGATGATACTGAAGTTCTGTTCAAAATTCTAACTTGATCATCTTTCTTAAAACCTTAAAAATATTATGTCATTGTCTTTTGCCATGTATTTTTGCTAATGAGAAATCTGTTGTTATCCTAAAATGTTTGGTATGTAATCTGTAAGAAAGATTTTTCTCTTTGATTTTGATGTTATGCATTTTGTGGATTCTTTTGATTTAACCTTTACAAGACTTGATGTGCTTCTGCAATCAAGGACTCATGTTTTCCTCAGTTCTGGGAAATTCTGAGCCATTTGCTCTTAACTATTTTCTCTCCTCTTTCTCTCTATACTTTCTGGAATTCCAAATGGACATATGTCATGTCTTCTTACTCTGTCATGTATGTTTCTTAGCCTTTCAGATTGAAAAAAAAAAAATCTTTTTCTGTCTCTGTGCTGTGTTCTAGGTAATTTACTCAGATCTTCCACTTCTCTACTTTCTGTTTTACTGTAACTAATCTGCTTTTAAACCACCTCTTGTGTTATTTTTTTTTTAATTTTAATGATTTCACTTTTCATTTCTAGATTTGGTATTTCTTTTTCAATTCCGTTTGTTCGTTCTTCATATTATGTTACTCTTTTAGTATTATTTACTTTTTGTGTCAGCTTTTTACTCATTTATTTAGGTTCTTTTCTTTTACCGTATTACATAAAATTCTTGGGATGCTAATTATCTTGTGTGTTGGATTTACTGATTTCTTCTCATTTGCTGATTTTCCTTTCATAGTTTATAATTTTCATTGTGGACTAATCTTCAGTGGGAGATTGTTGTTTTATCCGTGGGAGACCCATGTATTCTGGTTGTGGAGGTATCCTTGAAGACTGCGTATGCATTTATTTTTACAAGAGAGTTTTGTCATCCTCCTCTACTTTTTATTTACAGCCACTTGGCTTTTTTATGTTTCTGGAACAGTTTAAATTTAAATTCCACTCTTCTACATTATGGTGGCTAAGGTTTAGGTGTATAATGGATGACAGATTCTATTCTGTCAAAGAAGGCTAAGTTTTTTGCTTTTTCCCAGCAATGGTAGGTGGGGTTTTTCTAATTCACTTTTTTTTTTTCTTTGTGGGCATGGCCACCAGCCCTTCAAGTCCATTAAAATCCACATCCTGGGCTGCTAAAGTCCACATCTGTGTTTGTATCCTCTTAGGGTCATTCCAGTGTCATTTCAGACTTATTTTTTTCATTTTATTTTATCTTTTAAAAAATATTTTGTTTATTTGAGAGAAAGAGCATGAGTGGGGCAGGGAGTAGCAGAGGGAGAGTGAGAAGCAGGCCCCCTCCCCACTGAGGAGGGAGCGCAATGTGGAGCTCCATTGTAGGACCCCAAGATGATGACCTGAGCTGAAGGCAGATGCTTAGGCACCTGAGCCACCCAGGCACCTCTATCTTTCTCGTCTTAAATTCCCTTTTTGTTGTGACTATTGGAAGTTTTCCCTTCCTTTGACTTCAACTATTAATTACATTTTGTCCCTACCATCTTTTAGATATTTCTATTATTTTTGCAGTGGGGTGGTAATCTTTATGCATGCTCCCTGAAAGACATTGATATTTTGCTAAACTGTGTGCTATTTAATAAAATCCCAACACACATTGTATACAGAGGTAGAATCTGTTACTGACCTTCAGAAATTCAGTCTTCTAACCCGTTGTAGCCACCCTATCTGAATATGTTTACTTAACTTACAAGATTCTAATTCATCTTCCTGGGTTTTATCTGAGAATATTTATGTTCTAAAGCGAATCTCCCCCTACTTAATTATCACGCTTACTGTTATCTGTTATTCTGTAAGAGGGGTGCTCCCCCTCCCCCAAAAGGTGGTATCCCACATTTGAGGTGTTCCTAGCTTTACTTTTTCCATTCCTTCTTGAAGAATTTTCTGCTCCTCACATCACCACCTTCCCAAGCACTCAAGAGTCTCTATTCCCTCTGTGTTCTCTCATCCCGAACTCTGCATCTTTGACTCAGCAGCTGGTTTCTGGGACTCCTTTCAGTCCTGTGTGCCTCTCACATCCACACATTCATAATCACAAGCTGCATATCTTTCTGAGAAGGAAACCAGCTGATTCTGACCACAGAAAGCAAAAAAGGAAGGAAGAAAACTTAGGTGATACAACTAATCTGGGAGACGGTAAGGGTTAGGGTTAGAGTCGTAGGAGGAAAGGTGGTGGTTGGGATTGGGAAGGGAAATTCCACTTTAATCAAATGGAATATCATAAGGGCAGCTCCCTAAGATAGTGTTCAATATCAAAATGTCCAATAAATTGTGAGTGATTTTGTCAGCAGGGGAGGGAGTCCCCTCAGGAAAGACAGCACGCATCTTGTTTCAGAATGTATTGGCAAGGAAAAGCGTTGGATCATCTTTATTTAGTGACATTATTCTTAACATAGTTTGTGAATTTATAGGGATGAGATTTCCTGCCTGTTGCAGAGGTATAACAGCACTGTCCACATCTAATGGAAAAGATATTCCCCAAAAGGATAATTGGAAGTGAGACTATTTATGGTGTCTTTCTTTGGGAAACAGCCAGAATCATTCTACTGTGACCTTATTTACTCTTTTCCTAGTGTTTTCCATGGAAAAGGTCCAGATGATTTTGTTTTCCCTTATAGTCCTACTTGGGTAACTTGTGAAGTTTATTGTACTGTCATAGGGCTGAGATTTAGGATTTTGGAAGCAGAGCATTAGAAGTGAGATAAGCTTCATAACAGCAGAGGCTTTGAACTGTCTATGGAGATGTATTTTCATAGCTCCTCTAGGTGGGATTTTTATTTAAAGAGCTTCGGTGCAATGTTATGCTGTATGTGGCACTTCCTAGAAAGGTGTTAATGTTGCTATTTCCACTGAATCAATCTCATCTTAAATGCTTCATGATTTTATACACAATGGTGTACTAGGACGCCAAGTGCCCTTTCATACACACTTTCCATTGATGATCCACATGAAGGCTTCCTTTTGTGCTTAGGCATCACCTTTTGAATACCCACAGATTTTTCATTCTTTCACTTGATTTCACTCTTGAAGAGAAGGACAAAGTGTGAAGGGAAAATAAGAAGCTGGGTCTTTTTAACCTGGAACGCACGTCTCTACACTTCTAGGAATAAACTAGGTAAGCCGTATCTATCTTCTTGGAGCTGTGTATTCAAGAAACTCAGGGAATCAAGAGGTCTGACTTTCTGAGAGCCACTCAAATGCCTCCAGGCTTGTTGGGTGGTGTCATGTTTTATTAATTGGGCATATACACCGAAAGCGATGTTCCAGGATGGATCAGAGCTCTTCGTCCCTGGGCGCATGGAGAAGTGGTCCCTGCTGGTGGCTGCAGCCACATTTGTCATGTCCAAGCTTGGGACCCTGTCCCTTGCCTGTCAGCAGGAAGGCCTCAGTAGAGGAGGTGCCGTCCTCTGCTCCTGCATGTCAGGCAGGTTTTCCTGCTGCTGTCTTTAAGAAGGGCTCCTAGCCTCAAGGAGACATGGTAAGGTTTGGGGGTAGAAATATCTACCGCCAGGCAGGCCCTTCGATCACTGGTTTCATAGGGGCCAATGACTCACTCTCTGACCTCAGCCAGCAGCCCCCCAAGTCTCCTTTCCTGCTCTGGAAACCAAGAGGACCTAGACTTGGTTAAGTTTCCATTGTTTTAAAGGGAGAGGGGCTCTAGAATTTCCTGATTGCGAGCTAAGTACATCCTCAAAAGAAAACCTCTCCTTGTTCCAACGTCTATGTGTCCGATTCTCCTATTACATTTACAATTGCCAGGTGCTAGTGTAAGTTCTGAAGAAAGACGACGTCACTCAATTCTCAGATGACACTGTAAGGAAGTACTGTTATCATCCCCATGGCCCGTGCCAGCTGGGGTTCATGCTCAGGTAGCCTGTCCTCAAGCCCATGCTCTTAAACATCGTACTGTGTTGACACCTGCCACATAGATAGCGTAGCCCTTTTATGGTGGGCTTGGGGAGGAGATTAAGTTACTGTGCGGTGGGGGCATCCTAGACATGCAAAGAACTGGCATTCAGGAGTGCTGGCTTCTTCAGTGAGAACAGCGGAGTCAATTTTCTGAGCCTCAGATTGAAAATCTTTCACAATACTTGTATTTTATTCTGCATGATGTTTATGAAAAAGCCGAGGCATCGACGCAGGAAAAGAGCAAAGATACCTGGGGGTCTCAGTGGCAATTAGAGCGCGAGAGTGCATGTGCCTGATTACTGGTTTTGCTTATGTGTAAATACATCTCGCTGTGCTAAGCAAAAAATAATTGTAATAGATTCATTGAATCATAATGCAGCCAAGTTTCACTTAGAGCTTTAAACTTGCAGATGAGGCTTTCCCTAAGGCTCCTGTCTGATTGTAGTTGCTATGCCTGACCTACTTACCAGCTTTTCACAAGGTGGCTTAAAAGCCTCCCAGGATATAGTCATACATGGAAAATCCTCCGGGACTGACTTTGCAGAACCCCTGATTCACTGGTCTGGTATTTGGGGGGCCACGCGTCACATAAGGGAATCTTGTTTGGGCCCGTAGTTTTCCCCTAGGAAAGTCACAAGGTTAATTCTGAATACCTAGACTTGACAGTGGAGCGACCAGAGGGTTTCAGATCCAGAGGGATTTTGTGTGCATTCAGTTAGGTGTCACTGAGCCACTGAATGCAAGAGAGCCCGGCATCACTTCTCAGGACTTTGGCTTTTGTTGTAATTCAGTGTCACGCGTTGTGAGTCTTCCCTTTGGTGATCAGCCTGTTCCTCTTCTCGTTGGGTTCATGGCGGGCATGAAAGGAAATGATATTGGACTTTAAAGAAAATACTTGGTCTTAAGAGAAGTGAGTCAAGGGTTTGAGTCTGTGTTAGGATTGTCTCTCTCAGTCTGTACCAGTCACCTGCTGACTGGTGAAAAAATCAGGTGGTAGGAAGACTGTTTTGGTCTGTGAACCTAAGAGATGCGACCTCGAGCAGACATGACGGGATAAACTACCATCCTCTCACTTGGTAGCCTAAGGCACTGGGCGCTGGCAGTCCCATCCAGAAGGGATTCAGGAAGCTTGAACCGACCCCCGGTAGAACTAAAGTGGCCTTTCTGAAAGAACTTGGAAGCCAGTTGCACTCAGGCCTCTGAGGCCAATGCATGTGAGCAGGAGTGAAGACAGTGAAAAGTTACCAGCAAGAACCAGACGTCTGTGTTTCTCTCCCATTCTCCTACTCTTCTTTTTTTTAAGATTTTATCTATTTATTCGACAGAGAGATCCCAAGTAGGCAGAGAGGCAGGCGGGGTGGGGGGAGCAGGCTCCCCGCTGAGCAGAGAGCCCGATGCGGGGCTCGATCCCAGGACCCTGAGACCATGACCCGAGCCGAAGGTAGAGGCCCAACCCACCCAGCCACCCAGGTGCGCCCAGACTCCTGCTCTTTCCAGTCACTCGGTCCGAGCTTGTCCTCTTTCCTCTCCTTCGTCCTTTCCTTGTTTACCTTCCCGCGTTGTCTGTTTTGTTCCGTCTCCTGCCTCCGCGGCCCTCTCCACCGCTTCCCTCTGCTCCCCTGCTTCATGGCCGGGTCTGTGGACCCACGGAGACCCCCAGGGTTTGCTTCCTAACCTTCCGCCTCTCGCTCCTTACGGACTCCGCGTCTGTGGGGCCTTCGGAGGACTTTGGCCCTTGGTTCCTCTTCTGCCGCGTGTCGGACAGTGTTTAACTCCACGCCGGAGGGGTTCTCCAGCACCGGGGGGTCTGAGAAGCCTCATCTGCCTCGGTCCCCTTTCACAGAGCAGTTCAGAGCAGCCTCATCTTTCTGCCCCGAATCCCAGGGCTGCCCTTCCGCGGGCTCCTAAGTCATCTCGGTGCTGTGAGCCGTTCCTTAATGGCCCCGATTCCCAACCTTCGCCTTCTTTTCACGGTGGTCTTCTGTTGTCCTGCGTTTAACACCCGTTGGCCTAATTAAGAATTTCATCTGGGGACGCCTGGGTGGCTCCGTCGGTTAAGCATCTCCCTTCAGCTCGGGTCATGATCCCAGCATCCTGGGATCGAGTGCCGCATCGGGCTCCTTGCTCAGCGGGGAGCCTGCTTCTCCCTCCGCCTGCTTCTCCCTCTGCCTGCTGCTCCCCCATGCTCGTGCTCTCTCTCTCCGACAAATAAATAAATAAAATATTTAAAAAAAGAAAGAAAGAATCAGTGAATTCCGTTTGTTCTTCTCTTTTCACATCCTGGCCTTGGGAATGTATTTTATGACCCTCCAGGCTCACCAGTCTAGGAGCAAACAGGTCGTGCTGGAAGTTTCCAGGATGTGTAGCGAGTGTGTGTACGTGGAATCCGGGGGAAGGTGCTGGTAGGACGCTCACTGCACGTGGGAGCGACAGCCGTGGGTTTCCACATCGGGGGTTCATCGGTCTCTGCGTACCACAGAGCAGAGGGCCCCAGCCCGGCCCACCCATTCTTGTCTGCCTCGTGGAGCGAACGCAGCAGCTTCCGTAGCCAAGCTTGGCTTTCTGAAGCGCCTTGTAACTGGCATTTCAACGGCACAGAGCTCTTTTCTCGGTCAAGAGCTGCCGAAGGGCTGTCATTGAACAGCGGCCATGATGACAGGTTTCTATATGACGCTCCCCTAAAAGCCCCAATATGAAGGCGGGAAGAGCAGACTGTGAGCGGTCCTCCAAGAGAGGCCAGAGACGCACCGTTGGCTGGAGTCATTAACCTGGGGACGGGAACCCCTCAGAGCATCTTGTTGCTGTTTTAAAATTTCCCAATACAGCTGCCTTGCCTGTAGGACCAAGGACGGTAAGAGCAAGAGGGGGAGCCATGGCTCGGCTGCCCCCTCCCCGCTGTAAGTGACCTTGACTCGGCTGCCACCCCGGGGGTCGGTTGTCTTCTCTGACGAATCCTCTCCTTCTTCTGCTTTCAGCTCGGGGACCTGCTTCACAAGTTGCAGTTCGTCCTGACCTACGTGGCTCCGTGGCAGATGGCCTGGGGTTCTTCGTTTCACGTGTTTGCTCAGCTCTTTGCCATCCCTCATATCCTTTGTGCTTCTGTTTTCATCAGTGAGCTGAGAGTCACAGTTTATGGTTGTAAGCTTTCCACGGAGCCCTGGCAATGGAAAGATTTGCAAGACTTTAAGATGACGTTTTAATGGGGACCCGGGGAGGCACTTCAGATTCCCCTTAGACCACTTAGCTTTAAAAGACATTGCTTAATTTTGAACTCCTCCTGCTTCTTAATGCCTAGCCAGGATTACTTTATTTTTCTCTTATTCTTCCATTTCCCATGCCCAAATCTGCATTAAGGTTATCCTGTCTTGTAAATGGAAAGTTACTGCTTAAATGGTTCAGGTGACTCGTGCAAAATGGTGTAATTTGATCTGCTATTATTAAACATGGTGGATAGGGCTGATGGCTCTGATATACTGTTACAGATTGTCTAGCATCACCTTGGGATAGAGCTTGGTAATCACATACTTGAGTAATATTCAAAACTCAGAATTAGATACACATGGAATTACCCAAAGTCTTCTAAAGATGAGAGAACTGATAGATGGTTTCGTTTTGTAGCTGCTCTTAGTTAAGAAGCCTAGTTTTATCATTCGTACATTCATTTGGTTGCTTTGTCTGCTTTTAAGTGTTTCCATAATGGTAATTAGTTTTTATTTACTTCAAAACAATCTTGAGACCCTCCTTGGAGAGATCCCTTTGACACAGATAGCGAAATTGTATGTAGGGTGTGTGTGTAAGGAGAGAGAGAGAGAGATTAATAAAAAGAAAAAATACTCTTGAAGAGAGAGAGATTTGACAAAAATATCCTAGACTCAGGCCTCAAATTTGCCCTCAAAGGTTTTCCTTCCCACCTCATTTATACTTTCTAAATGTGTCCTTTACACAGTGCATTTCAGGAACTACTTATTTCGGAGTCCCTGAAGGAGCTTGTTAAATAACGAAATCCCTGAGCCCAGCACATAATTCTAAAATCCTGTTTCAGGGTGTGGATCCTAGAGTGTTCATCTTCAAAAGCCTGCCCGGGATCCTTACCCTTCTGGCGTGTGTGACCCCCAGTTCTAGAACTTCTTTCCATACAGTGTCCATACAGGGCTCATTAAGACGACTCACGAACAGTCTCCGGGACCTGAACTTTGTGAACAGGCAGGGAAACATAATGTGGGGTAATCGTTAAAGGATAATATATTCTAGGCTTTTAACAATGCCCTTCTCCAGGCATCTTTCAAGCATACCAGGAGCTGGCCTTACAACACACGGTGTCCTGTGCTCCTATTCTTAGACCCGCATTGATATTTCTGAAATGTTCCAAGGTTATTTGGCAGAACAAGCTAATGAAGAAAAAACTGCAAAGTGTGAGCGAGCTCCTCTGCCACTTTTTCCCTCGAACTGCAATCATTTTCTACAATACCAGTAATTTTGGTTTTTCTAAAGACCCCTTTAAAACAAAGACAGCAAGCTCAAAGAGAGTTGATAGTTTTTTTATTTCTGAAGTGCGTCTCAGGCATCCTACCTAGAGTTGAAAGCCCGTTTATTGAATGAGAACTATGGGGTGATGCAAATTTGTGGTCAAGGAGCTGCACAAAGAATGTGAAACTCGAAGTTATGATTCCCAGTTTAATCCTAACTTCGGTCCCACGCAGATCTGTAGCATTTCTTGTGACTGTTTATGCCTCGTTAGGTGAGTTCAGCGATGCTAATTACTCCTTGTGGTTCCGCAGCTGAGTTAGGACCCTTCTGGGAACCATAACTTTCAATTACCTGACCTGTTGGTGTGCTGAGGGTTCGCGCACAAGCACTTTGTATCTGGTACTTAACATCTCTAAGAATAAAAACGGCTTTAGTGTCTACGTCACATGGCACATGGCGCTTGTTAAATCTAAGTGTTTTCTTGGTGGGCGGACTTGTTCTCAAGAAATTGAACATCTGAGATGTAGATTTCATTGGGCGTTTGATGGCTCTGTTTGAGGACCCTTGATGGGTCCCTGTGTTTTTGTTCCTAAACCTGCGCCTGATAGTGACATCCACTCCCCCGCCCCCAAGATACAGAGCCTTCCAAGTGACCTCAGAGCCTGACGACTGCAGTCTTGTGACAGCTGACAGGACCTGTCACCCCCTCCCCCTTATCCCAGGACACCTTCCCATCCTTGATTAGTTGTAAAGGTAGATACCGGTTATCTAGAAGCCAACGTTGTTCCATTCCGAACACAATGAGAGAAATTGTTTAGAAAACCCAGTGTATATGCTGTCAAGACCAAGCTCTGAGGTTCCTAAGCGCCAGGCCTGGATCTTGGCTAATTCTGAAATGTTAATTATTTTATCATTCTATTAAGAAGCTGTGGGTTCAATCCTGGCATCAGGAAGGGACTAATTTGCTCCATTTTGGAAGTGAATTAGCATTCAGGCCAGCGGGGCACTGTTTAGTAAATTGCTTTTTCCAGTACTAGCACATCTCTCCCCTGGTAGCCTCTCTTAGTGTCTGAGCTGGTAACCTCCAGGGAGGGACGCGAACGCTCCCCCTTTTGCTGTGTGTACAGACCGTGCAAGACCACTGTCTCTTAGTAGTTATGCAGGCACAGCCAGATCATTTCTGTTAGACGTGTGTACTGGGAAGCCTGCGGAATTTCTCTTTGGAATATCCTCTTGGGCTGCGGATGATTTGTTTCTAAACTCTAAGGGCTGACGTAGATGTTTTCATTTTAAATGGACGCTATGGCAAGCTTTTGACCGAATCACCCTGTCCCCATGGGAAAGAAACCAAGAGGGCTCCCCACGCGGGCTCTCATTGGAGTCCCCTTTCCTGGCGTTGCCCAAGCAGCTAGAGCCACAGGCTTTCATATCTGGCCCGAGCGTGCTGCATTTCTTTATCGACCTCCCCCTAAATAAAACAACTTCCGAGGCCACCTATCCACGTCTGCCCTACCTGGGACCTGTTAAACTGTGTTTCCTTTCCCAGCACATTGAACTTCATTTGCAGCTTCACACAGCTTTCCTGACGTAGCTTCTGGCTAATTGCATCTGGTGTTTGAGAAATGGACGATATACTCTTGGGGGGAAACACGTAAAATCGACGGCAAGAGCAGGGCCAGCCTCTCCGGGAGGCCGCCCAGCCCCAGCTCCGTGGGGCTTTGTCCTGGTTTTTCTGCAACACCCCCCACCAGCCCTCCTCCCACCGGAGAAATCCCTCCCGTGGCTCTGCCTTCTCACATTTCTTTCAGTACCTTTACTCCATGACATCCCCTGTGCAGGTCCCTTTTCTTCCCGAGACAAGGGCCATGGTTTATTTGGTGCGTTTTGTGACCCGGTGTTTCGGTATTTTCAGCTTTCCGATGAAGAGAAAACGGATGGCGGTGACAGATCTCACAGCAGCTCGTTGTTCTGTAGCTCTGTGTGTGAACCCAGGTCAAAATAAAAGGGATTGGATGCAGACTGTAGCACCATAGAGATCTGTTTGATACCCAAACAAATCAGCACCAGAATGGATTATTAATGGTGGCCGTGTCAGTTCCCTCCTGGAGTTGCTTGGAAGGAAATAGCTAGTTGAAAAAAAAATAAAATAAAGATACAGTTATTCCTGAAGCAAAACTCTGAGCTAAAGTCTTTGAAAATACCTGGGGATGTGCCTGCAACCACACAAGGCTCTCCTCTTCTGGATTTATCTGTAAACGGGCGGTGAGCTCCCCATGGCCACCCCTCCGCCAGCACGTGGCTGAGAGGGAATGAAAGCGTCCCAATGCTTGGGTCACTTCTATGTCCTGACGGTCAATGACACATAGAGTCTAACTGTCTGTGCCAGGCATTCCTTTCTTATTTTGTGCCAGAACTTTCAGAACACAGGCTAAAGAAATAAGACCTCCATTTGTGCAGCCGAGAGAAAGCCCTCTTCCAGGTGGGAAGATCAGCCCGGTAGGACATCAGATCAGACCGGTAGGGGGACGCTCCGAGCCCCCACCTGCAGGGACAAGGGACAAGGAACAAGGTGCCTGTGTAAGCCCTGGACAGTCTGGCACCGCGTTGGCCTCTGCCACCTCAACCATGGGTCGCACCATCATCCATGCACCACGGGGACACGAGATTGGCAGCTAGGAGCAGTGATGGAGAGAGACTGGGGAGGGACCAGCCCTCTGGGCCCCTTCCTCAGATTTCTAGAGATCAGTTCATTGGTCTTCATCAAAGTATGGCAGCAGTACTGATTTTAATGTTGGACGGTTATGTTTCTGATCAACCAGGGTGTATCAGAGTGAGTCCCACCAGTAAGTGAGAAACCCATACAGCGTGTAACATGCTGTGAGTTCATGTGACTACAGTTCTAGCTTGTAAAGCAGATATGACTCGAGCCATCAGTGTTCAACATATCATAAAGAACATACTTTTTTGAATAGTGGGTAGAGAGTCTTTGAGAAACAGAGATGCTACCTTCTCACTCAATGGTATTTATTTCTTCTAAAACGTGTAATTTAATTTTAATTATTTATAAAGCTACTTAATACTTTAGCAAATGTAGCACAGTGCGTTTTGCTCCACTAATGATGCCCTAGTAAAAAGAGACTGTTCTTTTCAAACCTCGGATATTACATCTTTGCCATAAATCACCCTGAGACTGCTGGGATTTTTACGAGAATCATTTGGTTTTCATGCTGGCGAAATGAGACCTAGCGGGATCCTACTGAAAGTTTTATATTCCTGACTCGGTACACAGAGAGATCACGTGCATGCCGTCTTTTCTTTCCTTGGCGAGAAAACAGCTTTCCTATAAACAAGTCAAAACCTGAAATAATATTTCAATACATAATAACACTGAAAAAAGTGGTGTTTTTTGTTTTTTGGGTTTTTTTTTTTTTTTTGCCTTAACTCAGAATTCTCAGATTCCGCCATGCTTTTCTTTCAGACGATGATCACCTCCATCTTCTCTACCCCACTGAGCCCGTTCCTCGGGAGTGTCATTTTCATCACCTCCTATGTCAGGCCAGTGAAATTCTGGGAGAAAAACTACAAGTAAGATCCTAAAGTTGATGCTAACGTGCTTTGCTAAAATTCATGCTTCCCGACGCTCCTTGATCTTCCTCGTGTCAAGGCTCCGCCTTCATGCCTCGCCAGCGGCTGGGGGCTGAGTGTGTCCCCGGGGGGCTTCCTTCGTTCATCGCTCAGCACTGGGGGTGGGATTGGGGTGGAGGGGCTTCGAACCGAATGGGTCTGATCGCAGGTCTGCTGTCGGGTACCAGCCCGGCTTTCACTGGTCGCGCAGGAAAAATGAGTTCCCTCTGCCGAGTATTGGCATTTGCCCTCAGAAAGGTTGTTGAGGGAGTCCCCGGCGGGCATTGCCCCTGGATGGCACGTGTCCCCTCTTGGCTGTACCTTCCGTGAGCATCCTGAGTGTGCGTGTTGCGTGCAAGCGTGCACACTTCACAGCTCAACATGACGGAGAACACCAGGTGTTCCAGAGCGCCGTTCAACTTGCAGAAGTTATTTATGTCTTTTCTTGACTACGTGGCCTGGCCAGTCACAAACTTCCTCCAGCAAACAGTGATGCAGTGGGGGCGCCTACTTCTGAAGGGAAGGCGTGAAAGCAGAGTCAGGAGTCATCCTCCACCAGCTAATTTTCTAGAACTCCTGAGGGCTTGGGGGAGTGAGGGGAAGGAGCTGCGGACAGGTGGCGTGGAGAGCGCCGGTGAGCCGGTCCATCTTCAACTGGGGCAGAGGAGAAGGACTGTTCCAGAACCCCTCCCCTAACTTATAGTCGAACCTGTGCTGAGTCCCATAAACCCAGTCCACCCTCCACGGTATTATCGACGTGACATTTTGCATGACTCGGGCCCTTGACGGTGCGCTCTCGATGTCCTGTACAAGACACCACTGACGTAGGAGGTCTGTGGTTTCTGTTTCTCCCCTTCGAGGGTTCCTGCGACCATAAAATCACACCCTTGTGGGATGGGCAGTACGGGGGAGTAATTAAAACTCAGCCTGGGGCGCCTGCCCGCCTGGGCTCACGTCTCACCTCTACCACTTAACGCTGGTGACCTCAGGTCTCTCTCTCCTCTTCTGTAAAATGGGGGCAAAATGAGGGGACCTACTTCACCCACTTGCTGTGAAGAGAAAATGGGTTCATATACATAGAGCCCCATGCGAGCCTGCGCTGTTATGATTCTTCTCTGTTGTGCCTGGAAGTCCCTGTGGGGCCAGGGCTGGGAGGCCAGGACGTGGTGGGGAGACCCTCTGGCACGTTCCTCATATTCAAGAAAGGTGGGATTTTTGTAGTACGAGCACCTGTGTGAAATTTCGCACAGACGCACGAGTCCTCTTTTGTGTGTGTTTAAGGAGAAGCCGTGCATATTTACAGACCCAGAGCATAAAAGAAAATGACAGGCATGGGCTTGTTACTTTCAGTTTCCTTAGGGGAAGACAATTTGGGGTATCTTTTTGGAGCTCTGAAAACGGCATTTACACTTGTAACTAAGAGGACTCTGCAATGCCTTTGCTCTTAACCATGCAGGAAAGTGCAAGATTGTTTCAACTTGATCGTTACTACAAGAGATTTCCTTTTTGTCTCCTAGTCTCAGATAAATTAGGAGCCGGTCGGTCTTTCTGGCCTGGAATCTGACATAAGCAAGATGCATCCCCATTGAGCTGGACAGAGCTTTAAGGGTCCCTGACAGGAAGGGGGCGGGGACAAGCTCTGGGGGGAGTTTAAGTGCCAGGTGGTCTCCTAACCCACGTGGGGAGCACGGTGCTCCTGGACGTCCCTGTTTGCTCAGTTTCTCCACTTGATGGTTTCAGTCTTGTTCTTGAACCATCGGCTTCTGGGGGCTCCTTGCGTGTATGGGCCTCTAGAGCAGGGTCCCCATTTCCTTACTCTGTATCACAAATAGTTGATTCTGTGGTGAGCCACTGCGAACTCAGTTGAGTGCTTTTACGTGCGGGAGGGGTCTGCCTTCGCTCGGCCTGGCTATGGGTGGGGCGGGGTCTGCAGGCATGTAGAAGGCTGTCCAGCCTTTACGAGGTCTCTCTGAAGGGGCCAAGTCGGGGAAAATGTTCAGTGCCGCTGGGAGAAAAAGTTCCTGATGCAAAACCCAGGCTGGTCGCCTTGTGGGACATCAGAACACGGAGCCCCGTGCCCAGCTGCTTAAAAGATCAGTGATGGAATTCTGGACAGTAAGAGGTGGGTATCAGGAGAGGAAATGGCAGGAAATCTCATCTGGATCCCTGCAAAGGCTCTGGAAAGCTCATTCTGACTATCTTTAAACCTTTGGTTTTTATTTCAAATGGTAATGACTGCCTGCCTGGTTTCTGGCTGGAGAGCATCTCTGTTGCTGTCCCACTGCCTACAAGGGAGCACTTGGTTACCGGGTCTTCGATTCTGTGGAGTTGGTTACTACTCATCCCCTGGCTTTCAAAGGCCGATCAGAGATCCTCTTCCTCTGGAGTTGGGGGTGGGGCACATGCTGCCGGAGGGTACCCCAGCATGCCACCCCCTGCCTGGGCTGTGGGCCCCTGCACTCGCAGTCCCCTCTCCTGGGCCTCCTCTCCCTCTTCACCCCTGCTGCCTTGCTCTCCCAGCCTTCCCAGTCCTCCAGGCTTTCTCTCAGCCCTTTGAAAGCTGACTTTGTTCCTGCAAGTCTCCAGTGAGCCCAGCACCAATGAAACCATTTTATATATTTTTTAAAGATTTCATGTATTTATTTGAGAGAAAGAGAGAGAGCACAAGCAGGGGAAGGGCAGAGGGAGAGGGAGAAGCAGACTCCCCGCTGAGCAGGGAGCCCAATGTGGGACTCGATCCCAAGACCCTTGGATCAAGACCTGAGCCGAAGGCAGATGCCTCATCGACGGAGCCACAGGTGCCCCATGAAACCATTTCAGTCCCCTAAGGAACTAGTAAGTAAATCACCAGCCGCCTGGTGATTTCCAGGCCGATCTGTTTCCCCCCACCTGGGCTGTCTCGAGATCCACAGGCTTCCTGTTCCCCAACACTGCTTCTCTCGGGGACACACATGTGTCCTCTGCCCTCCAGACTCCCCTGCGCTCTGGTCAGTTCTGCACGTATAGCACCAGGTTCCGTGCTGCCCCAGAGGCCTGTGGTGGCTCGTAGCTGCCTGAGGAGAAGAAATGCCACCTGGTCCTGCCCTGTCAAGTAAGGAGCTCTGCAGCGCTGGGAATGCTGGGCGCCGGCACGGTCCAGCATGGTGGCCCTCCTGCCCCTGCATGGCTAGTGACCATTTGAAATGAAATGGGGCTAATGTGACTGAGGAACCGAATTTTTACCTTTTTATTTTTTTTCTCTTAGAGAGAGAGAGCCCGGGGAGGGGAGGAGCAGAGGGACGGGGAGAGAGGGAATCTCAAGCAGGTTCCTTGCCCAGCCAGGAGCCTGATGCAGGGCTCGATCTCACAATCCGGAGATCATGACCTGATCCGAAATCAGGAGTCAGACACATAATGCACTGAAGCTCCCAGTCATCCCCTGAATTTTTACTTCTTCTATTTAATTGTCATGAATTAAATTTCCATAGCCACATGTGTCTAGAGACTACCACGATGGACAGCACAGGTCTAGACCCTCCTCAATTTCCAGCTTATTACCCAAAACGTTCTGTCATACCTCATGTATTGTGGCTTTTTCATCCCAAGCCTTGCCTTGGGCTGTGCCCTCCACCTAAGTGTCCTTCCCGCCCCCGGGACCTCTCCAATTCCCATTCACCCACACCCACCCAGATTCCACCTCTTGATGGAATCAAGGAGGATTAGGTTCAGGAGGCCTTCGAGTTGAGAGACATTATAGCCACCATCTTTGG
Source organism: Martes martes (assembly GCF_963455335.1). Classification (NCBI taxonomy): domain Eukaryota; kingdom Metazoa; phylum Chordata; class Mammalia; order Carnivora; family Mustelidae; genus Martes; species Martes martes. The sequence goes on along the minus strand of NC_137902.1, from coordinate 83,754,695 downwards.
AAGATGAATCAGCCTGTGGCCATCAGCAAACTCTACCCAGGATTGGCAGAGACGATACTTATCACCTAGTCTAGACCTGTTTCTTTTTCATCTTGTGTTCCTGAGAGGCTATGCGCATAGTAGGTGTTCTCTAGTTCTTAAACGAATTGAGTCCCGGGATAGTGTATAAAACGGAAAGGAGATCTTCACCTGGGTCTCATTTGCCAGTGTTAGGAAGTTCCCTGTTAAACTGATGCTCTCTCGACTAATAAGGTCTTAAAAATCTGTCTTGATGAGCTCTGCCTGGGGTCTCCACTTAAATTACAGGCAACGGCAACAAATGCACTGTAATTTATAAATTGTAATGTGCCTTGTGTGTATAAATCCCCTTATGATAGAAACATTCTGCTATTATGATATATCACCCTTCTTCTTGCATATAAACAATCACTCAATAACCAAACTTTGTCATGAGACAGATGTTTAGGTTAGAAATACTGATTCGTGTTTTTGGTTATCCCAGCAAGTATCTTAGTCCTAAAGAAGTTAACTATCTTTAGCCCTAATGAACGAAAAGTTCCATTAATAATGAGTTTGTTTGGATAGATCAGAAGTCCTGTATAAGATGTTAAACACCATCACTGTGAGGAGACGCATAGAACAAGCACCTGAAAGGCTAGTATGGCTTTCATGGAAGTTACATTTCTATCACATTCTCCAGATTGGTTTTAAAATGTTAAATCAGGGGCGCCTGGGTGGCTCAATGGGTTAAGCCTCTGCCTTCGGCTCAGGTCATGATCTCAGGGTCCTGGGATTGAGCCCTGCATCGGGCTCTCTGCTCAGCAGGGAGCCTGTTTCCTCCTCCTCTCTCTCTGCCTGCCTCTCTGCCTACCTGTGATCTCTTGTCTGTCAAATAAACAAATAAAATCTTTTAAAAAACTGTTAAATCAGGGGCATCTGGATGCTCAGTCAGTTAAGCGTCTGCCTTCAGCTCGGGTCATGATCCCAGGGTCCTGGGATCAAGCCCTGTGTCCGGCTCTACACTCAGCAGAGAATCTGCTGGTCCCTCTCCTCCTCCTGCCTCCCCACACCCACACTGGCTTTTGCTCTCTCTGTCTCTCTCTCTCTCTCAGATGAATAAAATCTTTAAAAATAAAATAAAATGTTAAATCATTCTGGGCATCATCCTCCACAAATGAGCACTAGGCATCTACATGAGGGCACCGTGCTAGGTTCTAACAACAGGAGTCACTCTTTTCAATTGGTCTGCAGAAACACCCTGCTCTATTCCATGTCCTTGGTCCCAGTCTAGTTAGCGAGAAGATAATCAGCATTACTTAACCCTCAGCTCTCCCTGCAGCAGTGGTCATTTGTCAGAAAGTGTGAGCTTTGTTGTCTGTCAGATCTCGATTGAAGTCCCGGCTCATACGCCTGGTTAAGTGTTTGGGAAATCAGTCAGTCTGTGAGCCTTGGTTAACTCATCTGTAAAATGGGGTGGCTGGCTCTCCACCCCTCCAGAAGTCACAAATACTGAGCAAGACATGGTTCACTGTGGTAAATGCACAGGCCATTTCTATGTACAGCGATTTTATCCTTAATCCTGTCCCATTTTGTTCCCCTTCCCTATATTTCTATCTTCTCTCATTTGACTTTTAATTCAGTTATGTCAAAGCACATTTCATACATCCTTGCAACCTATATCAGAAATCCTTTCTGAAATGGCAGAGCACCATCGTACCAACCAGTGAAAAGACACACGTGTAGACCATGTGACCTCAAATCCACAGACAGCACGCTGTCACATGCCCCTTAAATATTTGTCTTCGCCTTTAAGCGCTGTGTTTCTTTTGATGTCTTACCCCGTCACAGAGCCGGTCCTGTGCTTTGAGCAGCAGAGTTGCCTGAGTTGAAAAACATCTCTAAAGCATCACTATTTTGTGGTTTATCAAAAGACAGACTATATGATCAAAATAATTCAACTAGTCTCTGTGGGCTCCTGTGCATCTTACTGTGTTGCTTCCCAGTGCCGTCGTGGGTTTGGAATACAGAAGCAAGGCTAGCACGGGCCCTTGGAGTTACCGAATCCCCCTCGTGCCGCTCATGGAAGGGAGTCCTCCAGCATCTTCTACTCTGGGCGGAGCCGCCCTTGTGCCTTCTTAGGCAGCCCTCGGTGAGCTTCGTCTGCCGGGGCTGCGGGCTTTCCCCTGTGCCGGATCTGTTCCTTGTGTCCTCACCTGGATGCTACAGTCACCTGGATGCACCTGCTCTTGCCAGAGCAACCAGCATCCTCGTGCCTCCTGCGTATCCCACCCTTCACTGCTTGGAAGACAGCGCTCTCCCTTCACTGCCCTCTCTCTCAGGCTCAACAGCCTTCCCTACCTGTGGTCTTTTTTTTTTTTTTTTTTAAGATTTTATTTATTTGACACAGAAAGAGATAGTGAGAACAAGAACACAAGCAGGGGGAGTGGGAGAGGGAGAAGCAGGCTTCCCGAGGAGCAGGGAGCCTGATGCAGGACTCAAACCCAGGACCCTGGGATCATGACCTGAGCCCAAGGCAGGGGCTTAACGACAGAGCCACCCAGGTGTCCCACTACCTGTGTTTTAAATGGTGCAGACCTCAGAAGCCTGGCCGCCCTCATCCAGAGATCTGCTGGACGGCCTCTAACCCTCCCCTCTAGCGTGTTCCAGATGCCGTCTACTCGGGTCGCAACAGATGTGACCTCCCGTGAGCCAGATACTCTGCTCTCATTTTCGCCTTCTAAAATCTAAAACCTCTCAATTATTTTACTAAAGTGGTGCCAAGCCAGGCCTTCATCATGCCAGTCGTATGTGTGTGGTTTAGTGAAAATCAGGAATTTACATTTCTGGGGCATCTGGGTGGCTCAGTCGTTTAGGCGCGTGCCTTTGTCTCAGGTGATAATTCCCGAGTCCTGGGATCGGGCCCCACATTGGGCTTCCTGCTTAACGGTGAGTCTCTTTCTTCTTCCTCTGCCTCCCTGCATGCTTGTGCTTGTTCGTTCTCTCCTTCAAATAAATAAATGAAATCTTAAAAAAAAAAAAAAAATTTACATTTCCTTTACCAACTCTTGATCCATCATTGGCTTTCATATTCCAGCCCATAGAGGTCCATTTCTTTGTTCCATTTTTTTTATTAAGATTTTAATTGTTTGAGAGACAGAGAGAGTGACAGGGAGCACAGGTTGGGAAGAGAGGGAGAAGCAGGCTCCCCGCTGAGCAGGGAGCCCAATGTGGAGCCCACCAGCATCTCCGTCTTCACGCGTGGTTTGTTAGTGAGGATGCTCAAGGCCATGTGTGTCTGACTTGGGCAAGGCAGTCAAAGAAAGAAGTTCTCAACACGCATTTAATTTTTACCTTTTCACCATGGGGAAGATTTTTCTGGATGCTTTCTACCCACTGAGCTATTTTAAGCATGGTTTGTAAGATCTTTGTGCAAAGCATGGAGTTTCTCAAAAGCAAAGCAGCAAGCTTATTCGGCTTATGGGTTAATAGTAAAATGGAGCACTATAATTAAAATGTGCAATTATGCAGGGTAGGATTTACATATCTCAGCTTGCAATTAAGCTACCCCACAATTTATTTGGATATGTTTACAAAGTGCCTGGACATACTGCGATAAAAGCCCTGAGGCTCCTTTTTCAGATGTCTTAGGGCTGTTAGACTCGGAGCCATGCCTAGGCCTGTGCTGGGCTCCAAGGTATGACTACTGGTGGTTACGTGGGTAGTGGAGTAGCGCAGCACTAGTCCTCATTTTGTATTTACTGGGCAGCTGCGCACCTTCCCCAGTATATGCATTCTCGCCCGTATACCCATTCTGGAAGTCGAATTTCATTTTTCTCATTTCACAGATCAGAAAAGGGAAACTCAGGAAGTTAAATGACTTGCCCAAGGTCACAGGACAAGTCGGTGGCCGAGCCAAGACTTTAAACCGGGTCTGGTCTGAGTCCAAGCTTTGAACGCTTTCCGTTATGTCCCCAAACCTCTCAAATGCGTCGCACACCATAGGCGATTCAGTGGATATCCGTTAGAGGGTTCACTAGGGACTGGAAAGGAGCTGTCACAAATGCCCTGCTCAGAAGAGGAGCCGGGTCGGAAGGACAGGCAGTGCCGCCCAGGCCCTGAGGTCCCTTCCCTGAATGGGCCTGACTCCAGAAGTGGCTTCTTTCAGTCCGGGGGGCGTGGCGGGTGGCTCTCAGCAGGGCTGCCTCCGTCCCGGGTCCTCAGCGGCTCCAGAGCCCGAGCCGGGAGGCGTGAGCATGGGATCTCCCACACGGGGAAATCTGTGATCACCGACCACCGTGAGCCTCCTTTCCAGGACGAGCCATGAGATTAGAGCGGAAATACGGCTTCCGGGCCCTTCGTGGGCACCGAGTTACCACCTGCAGTCCTGAATCCAATCTCAGGCCCAGAAAGGGGGTCGGACTCATTCAAGATGTGAATTTTCTTTTTAAATGGCTGATCTGAAAAATTCCTCTTGGAGGCCATCACTTGCCCTTCATTTTCCAGGGTGTTGAGTAACTCCAGACAACTGCGAAAGGCATGAACACAGGCCCTCCGTCCCCCAAGAGCAATGGGTAGGCCTTCAGGAATCTCCCTCCACAGAGAGGACAATGCAGGCTTGTCTGGGCGCACGTATAAATTCGAGAATTTTAAGAGATTTAAAAATGCTTAGGAATCACTTTGAGACTGATGACAGACGTGTTTTGGGGCTGACACTGCTCAGCCAGCGCAGGGCCACGTCTGGGGAAACAGTGGGTGCTGGGACTCATGGGGCAGCCAGGGTAGGAATATGGACCAGGTCCTAAACTTCCCAGAAGGAAAGAAGTAAAGAGATACGAGCAGGGAACGTTCTTAGTCACGGATGGTAAAAGGAAAGCGTCAAGGCCGACGGAGAAGCCAAACATTGCTCAAGAGTCCAGTGTCCATGAAGCTCTGCCAACGGCTGGGACTTGGGGCTGACTGAGAACGCGCAGCCGTGCTGGGCCGACGTCTGGTTTCTCTTCCCTCTGAGCTTAGCTCCGCATACAATGTTTCTCTGGAGCTTAGGCCTCAGGTAAGAAACAGACAAGCAAGTGACATGGTGGCCGAAGGGCCCGGGCAATGGAAAGACAGAGCTCAGCCCAGAGTCTCAGGGATCTGTTGTTTTCTGCCTGGCCCAGCGAGTTCTGGAGCCCCTGGGGCAGGCAGCTGTGTGGGTCAGACAGACCCTCTCTTTCCCCAGCCTCGGTGGTGGTGGTGGTGGGGGCACAGTCCTAATGCCACTGGCAGCCTTCTTACCCCCACAAAGCGAGACTGGCCTGAGAATTCAGCAAACACAGAGGAATGCAGGGCAAGGGACGCGGAGACTGATTTCTGATGATGCACCCTCGACCGTGGGGTCCCGCTGGGCCTGGTGGAGCTTTGGGCTGTGTAAGCCAGCTAATTCCATATTTTGCTTAAGTCATTTCCAGTTGGGTTTTCTGCCACTTGAAATCGATCGTAAAAGCAAAGGATGGCTTTTATCGAAGGGGTTCCTCCTCTCAACCTTTTATTTTGGGGGAGTGACAGCACGAAGGTCAGACCTTTATCGCCAGAACGCTGTGGTTCTAACTGGGCTTGAAGCCAGGGAAGGTTCTGGGCGTCCCCTGGGGTGCCTCCAGGACCCCGTGGCAGATGTGGAGTTTTGAGCCTTCCCTGGTTCCACGGCTCACATGCCCCGTGTCTGATGCTCGTTTTCCACATCCCTTCTCTGCCTCAGATTTTTCTCAACCAGAATTTCTGGTCTGTGTCTGAAAGCTGTTGTGTCTGAGAAACTAAATGACGAACTCGGCCCCATCGTGCTGTTTTGCTGACGGTTGAGAAAGCTCTCACGCACATACCCAGGGGTAAGGTTTGACACTTCAGGTGTGGCGATGAGCTATTATGCAAATATATTCCAGAAGGATGACGCTTTTGAGGAACTCCAGGGCGGCGAATTTCTCAAATAGCCCCTGTTCGAGCTTATTATTCATTATGCTGTGTTGCATAATTTTGCTCAGGGTCCTGTTACATTTTGCTGAGCAGTTAAAGAATTTGAAAAGTGCAGAGTAGTGAGGTTGACCATGTGCCTGCAGGAAGGAATCCAACATGCCCACCTGCTCCCCGGCTGTCTGGGGCTGCTGACTCTACACTTCAAGGTCACGCAGGAGCGAGGCTTTGTGACTGAGTCAGGTTGATGGATGGTTTCAGGGGTGTAAGTCAATAACAGCGTGGAGCAGAACCCCTTTCACTGCAGCGAGTGAGGGCAGGGGGCGTCCTTCTCCGGCTTTTAGGGAAGTGTTGGAGATCGGGCTGATTTCTTCCAAACAAAGGAAGGCAGGAAATAGCTCTTAAGTCCACACTAAATCTGCAAGCTCTTTTATTGCATTGGATCACATATACAATAGTGCAGGGGGTTGTAGATCACGACCTCTGTCTAATGGAAGTTCAACCCCCAAGAACTCAAGAACCTCGGGCACTTTAGGTCTTTCCTGTGATCGGCCAATGCTCGAAATGGATGTTGCCGGCCATGGTCAGTGTGTTCTCATTCTCCCTGTGACGATGGAGTCGGCTGCGGGCAGGCCGCTTTGGGCCGCGGGGAATGTGTGCATTTGAGGGTCTAGGTGGAAACTCACTTCTTAGCCTTCTAGTGATCAGGCGGGGCTCCTTTAGTCTTGTTTCCAGAGCATATTTCCATGACTGACTTTAGTCCTACTTTACTAGAGCCAAGAGACCTGGCCCAGGCTTCGCATATGGTACACAGTGGTACCAACTGATTAATGACATTAGTACTTTACGTGGACTTGGAAGCCATACTCTTTTTTTTCTTGTCCCTTTGGGAACGTTCTGCCATCATCACCACTCACAGGGTTTATGACACTTTGTTGTGTCTGGATTGCTATGTTTGCTTCTCTCCGTAAACATTTAAGTAGATTGATGCTCGCCTTCAAGATAGATGAAAAATGACCAATGACGGAAAAATAATCACATGCAGGAGAATTAGAAAAAAAAATCTATTATCTGATAAAAATAAGGCTAATTTAATGTATTATATTCCTTTTCCATTTATGATGCCTCCTTATGTTACATTGAAGAAAGGACTTTGTTTTAGAGGTTATAGAGTGGGAACTTTATTTCCTAGTGTCAGGGAAGGCTTTGGAGAGAGATGTACTTTGAAGTTTGGGGAAGAGGAAGGAGAGAAAGTTCTTAGTGGGTTTTAAAGAAAATTGGGTAAGAAATGAAGTTTTTAAAAAGCAGTTGAATGGTAGAACACTTGATTTCTGTGTAGAGTTCTCATGGGTAAAGAGCAGCTAGCAGGGAGAAGGTTTTCTTACCATTGTCGAAGAACCTGTTTTGGCACCATTTTGAAGAGATTTCTGCACCCTTATGTTTATGGTGTCATTTATGATAGCCAAGATACAGAAGCAGCCCAAGTGTCCTTTGATGAGTGGATACAGAAGATGTATATTCTACTTATATATATCTAGATCTAAATACATATTGTGGAATATTACTCAGCCCTAAAAAAGAATGGGCTCTTGCTGCTTGCAATGACGTGGATGGGCCTAGAGGGTATTACGCTAAGTGAAATAAGTCAGAGAAAGAGAACTGTCATACGATTTCACTTACATGTGCACTCTAAAGAGCAAAACAAATGAGCAAATTAAAAAAAAAAAAACAAATAAAAAAACATATAGTCTCATAAATGCCGAAAACAAACTGGTGTTTTCCAGAGAAGAGGTAGATGGGGGGGAATGGGTGAAAGAGGCAAAAGGAATTCACAGGTACAAACATCCAGTGATAAAATAAATAAGTTGCAGGGATTTAAAGTACAGCATTTAGTCATAAGTACAGGAATATAGTCAGTAAGTCAATAATATTGTAATAATGCTGTGTGGGGACTACCCTTAATCGTGGGGAGCATTGTATAATGTAGAGCATCGTCGAATCACTGTGTCGTTCACCTGAAACCAAAATAACATTGTGGGTAACTGTACTGCAGTAATAAATTTTCAAAAATAACGGGGGAAAGGCTGGGGCAAATGCAGGACAACTGGGAGAGACGAATGAACCGATTTTATCTGCTCTGTGTTGTCCTTGGGCTCCCGGAGCCGAGACTAGACACAAACCGTTTCAGTATTTGAAAAATCAATATGGAAAACATTTTCAGGGTAAACTTGACTATTCCTTTTTCCCCATTACAGAAAAATCCATCCCCGAATATACTGATGCAGGGATGTCAAGAGCCTTTTCTGTTCTCTCATCGCTCCCTGGGGTGACTGGCCCATCACAAGGTTAAAGGGATTCTTTGTTTCATTTTGCGTAGGTTAGTGGTCACCAGCACAGCTCTGCATTTTAATTTCCTACCTCAAGTCCTGTGCAATGTTTAGTTGCCATCGTATGCACAGAGACACCAGGGGATCAGCAGAATCAAGCAACGCTCTCCTTTACACCCCTCACACAGGTTAATAAGTCATTAACCAAGTTAGAAACAGAAATCCAGTTTTATTGACTTACAATTGCAGTTTCGGTGTTGAGGGTATGGAACGTGAGCAGAGGAGCGCGTCATGGTCTGGAAGGGACGAGAACGGCAAAGGCAAAGTGAAGTTCGTCTCAGCGGGGAGCACGCGGGCGGGCTTTTATTAAGTGCTACATCCCTCGGTGACAAAACAACTCCGTGTGCTCATGGTTGCGTGTTCAGAGAGGGTGTCTTCTCACGTTGCTGCCTTTCCTGAGACAAGCAGCCATGCCAGCGGGAGGACCTCAGGGAAGCCGTAGGGCTGCATGCGCCCCTGCACAGATGGGACTGCTCATTGCCAAGGATGACCGTGTGTCCTTTTTGCTGGGCAGGGGGCTCATCTTCATGCAAATCCTGTGCATTCCACTGGTCACCAATCAAAACAAAACAAAACAAAACAAACTACATGTGTCTTCATTCCCAGGAGAAATTTCACCCGCAACTCTAGATCACGGTCGCATAAATGACATCAGACTTCTTGCTACCGGAAGGTTATAGCACCCAGACATCAAAACCTTCAATCAAGCATGTTAAACCTGGGGAAAACCCAGTACCTCCTTGATAATTTAATTTTTACGAATCCATTATAATCCTCTGCATCTCTCATTGTTCAAGTCCCCCTTTGGCTGACTCTTTGTCCAACTGCATGCAACACGAATGGTTTTATTACTGTTTTTATTAGTTGAGTTTGCAGAAAGAGAAGAAACACTTTTCACCCCCTAAATATTTATGACCTTCCAGTGAATGAGTAGTTGGATTTCATATCCTGTATTTAAAATGTTGGATAATCTTGAATTCTTCTGGCTGAAATGGGAGAAGCAATCTTAATTGGAAATGTAAGCGAGTTTGGATCAGAAATGAAAATTGCACATGAATGGATTATTATTACAGTAACTAAATTCAGGCCTGCTGTTAGCTATGACATTTTTTTATTTAAAAAAAAATTTAGGCTCTTTCTCTTTATTGATTCATGTACGGTTGAAAGAAATAATACAGAGGATCTCCCGTATAACCTTCACCCAGTTTATAGATGTTAACATCTTGCAAAACTGTCACAATCAGAATATTGGTGTTGATAAATTCAAGATACAGAGCTTTTCTGCCACCACAAAGATCTCTCCTGTTGTCCCTCCCATAAGCTCATGCTCATCCTTGTTGCTGCTACCGCCTTCTTAATTCCTATCAACTATTTTTTTTAAGATTTTATTTATCTATTTGACAGAGATCACAAGTAGGTAGAGAGGCAGGCAGAGGGGGCAGTGGAAGGAAGCAGACTCCCTGCTGAGCAGAAAGCCCGATGCGTGACTCGATTCCAGAGCCCTGGGATCATGACCTGAGCCAAAGGCAGAGGCTTTAACCCACTGAGCCACCCAGGCGCTCTCTTATCAACTAGCAATTCATTTTCCAACTCTTGCAATCTTGTCATTTCAAGAATGTTATATGACTGGAATCATACAGTATTTATCCTGTGGGATTAGCTGTCTTTTTTTTTTCTTAAGACTTATTTATTTATTTGAGAGAGAAGTGTGAGAGAAAGAGAGTGAGAGATGGGGGGGGGGAGGGCAGAGGGAGAGGAAAGAGAATCTCAAGCAGACTTCCCTCTGAACTTGGAGCCCCAGGTGGGGCTCAATCTCAAGACCCTGAGATCCTGACCTGAGCCAAAATCAAGAGCCACTTAACTGACTGAGCCACCCATGCCCTGGATTAGTTGTTTTCACTCCCCATAGTTCAGTGCACGTCATTCAAATCATTGTATGTGTCAATAGTTTCCCCTTTTTAACACCGAGTGTATGGATATACCACAGTATCTTTATCAAACAACTCACCTGTTGGAAGGACAGACATCTGTGGTGTTTTCAGTTTGGGGCTATAACGAATATAGCTGCTATGGACATTTCGAGTGAACACAAGTTTTCACTTCTCTGGGATAATTGCCTAGGACTGCAATTGTCATATGATAGTGTTTTAAGAAACTGCCAAACTTTCTTAGAGGAGCTGTATGCCATTTTACCTCCCCCTTAGCAATGTATGAAAAATCCGGTCTCACCAGATCTTTGGCAGGTATTTTTACTATTCTTACTTTTAGCCATCCTGACAGGTGTATACTGATCTCTCATAGTGGTTTTTGTTTATATTTCCTTAATGACTTATCATGTTGAACATCTTCTACTGAGCATGTTTGCCATTGGTATAATCTCTTCAGGGAACTGTTTGTTCAAGTTTTGTGCTTATTTTTTAGTTGTTTTTTTTTTAAACTGTTGAGTTTTGAGAGTTCTTTATATATTCTAGATACTAGTACTTTGTGGGATATGTGGCTTGAAAATACTTTCTCCAGGTACCATGCTTTTTATCCACCTAACAGAGTATTTTTCAGGAAAAAGTTTTTGAAAAGACTTTCCTGTCAAGGACACATGGACTCTTCTCCATGATAGACCCTGTGCTAGACCATAAAACAAACCTCAGTAAATGTAAAAGGATTGAAATTGCACAACATATGTTCTCCAACCACAATGGAATGAAATTATAAATCAACAGCAAGAGGAAACTTGGAAAATCCCCAAATATGTGTCAAATAAAACAGTCTCGGGGCGCCTGGGTGGTTCAGTGGGTTAAGCCGCTGCCTTCAGCTCAGGTCATGGTCTCAGTGTCCTGGGATCGAGTCCCGCATCAGGATTTCTGCTCAGCAGGGAGCCTGCTTCCCTCTCTCTCTCTCTCTCTCTCTGCCTGCCTTTCTGCCTACCTGTGATTTCTCTCTGTCAGATAAAGAAATAAAATCTTAAAAAAAATAAAAAAAATAATAAAACAGTCTCAAACAACCAATGGGTCAAGAAGGAAGTGACAAGAAAATTTAAAAAAAATTTTTTTTGATGGAAGAAAATGGAAACATAACATCAAAATTTATGGGATGTAGCAAAAGCAGTGATCAGAGGGAAATTCAGACCTATAAATATTTACATTAAAAAATAAGAAAAATCTCAAATCATTCACCTAACCTTCCACCTTAAATGAGTAGAAAAAGAAAAACAAAGTAAACCCAAAGCAAACAGACAACAGAGAATGATAAAGATTAGCATGGGAACAGATGAAATGGAGAGTAGATAAACAATAGGGAGAATAGGTGACACACAAAAAAATGGTTCTTTGAAAATATTGATAAGATTGACAAATCTTTATTTAGAATGACCAAGAAAAAATGAGAGAAGACAAATTACTATAATCACAAATAAAAGTGAAGACATTACTACAAACCTTACCTAAATAAAAGGATTACAAGCGCGTTCTATAAACTACTGTATGCTAACAGATTAGCCCCGATGAGCTAGAAGTGGAAAACATGAACACCAAAAACGAGAAACATTGTTGAAAGAAGACAAATAAATGGAAAGACATCCCATGTTCAGCAATTTAAAGACTTAAGAATGTGGTATTCCTCTGATTGGTCTACAGATTCAATTAATTCCTGTCAAAAATTGCAGCTGCCTTTTTTATATAAAAAGACAAGTTTCCTAAAATTCCTATGACATTTCAAGGGACCCTGAAATAGCCAGAACAATTTTTAGAAACAGAAGTTGGAGGACTCACACTTCCCAATTTCGAAACTTACTGTAAGGTTACAGTGTTACTACAAAACAATGTGTTACAGGTACAAGGGTGGACATATAGATTAATAGAGTAGACTCGAGAGTCCAAGAATAAATTTGTACATCTGTGGTCAATTGACTTTCCACGAGAGTGCCAAGACCATTCAGTGGGGGAAAGGACAGTCTTTTCAACAAATAATGCTGGGACAACTGGATATCCACTTGCCAAAGAATGCAGTGGAACTCTTACATCACACCATACATAAAAAATAAATCAAAATGACTCAGACTTGAGTGTAAGAAGCTGAAACTGTGAAACTCTTGGATTTGCAGTGAATTCTTAAACACCAAAGTCACAAGCAACAAAAGAAAAATTAGATCATTGAAATTAAAACCTTTTTACACCAAAGAACATGATCAAGAAGAGACAATTCCACTCTGAAGTATACGTCCAAGGACATTTCAAAGAAGGTTTTCAAACAAAAACTTGTGCATGGAGTTCATGTTCCTAGAATCGTTGTTCGTACTAGCCCAAAAGTGGAAATAACACAAATGTCATTATCTGATGAATTGACAAACAAAATGTCATACATCATACAATGGAATGTTATTTAGCCATAAAAAAGAATGGAATTCTGGTATATGCTACAATATAGATGAACTTTGAAAACATTATGAAAAACTAAAGAAACTGAACACAAAATGCTGCATATAGTGTGATTCCATTTATATGAAATGGTTGGAATAGGCAAATCCATAGAAACAAAAAACAGATTGGTGGTTCTCAGGGGCTGGAGAAAGGGATAAACAGGGAGTGACTTCTTAATGGGTATAAGGTTTCTTTGGGGACTAATAAAAGTATTCCAGAATTAGGTAGTGGTGACGGTCACACAACATTGTGAGAGTATTAAAAACCAATACATTGTTGCTTTGAAATGTCAAATTATGAATTTTATGTTAAACAAATTTTACCTAAATATTTTTAAAAGAAATAAGTAGGATAAGTTTGTGTGGGTCTATTTTTGGTTCTCTGTTCTGTTTCATTGATCTATGTGTAATTCCCTCCACCAATCCTATATAGCCTTCATCACTGAAGTTACATAATAAGCCTTGAAATTGAGTTAATTCCCACTTCTTTTTGTTTCAAGATTGTTTTAGCTATCATTATTTTCCTGTCCTTCCATATATATTTTAGAACAGTTTCTATTTATAAATGTATATTTTTACATCTAAATTCTTGGGGAATTTTCTGTAGCTTTCTCATCCCTCCCTCCTGTTCCCTTCATCCCTACCTTCCTTCCTTCTTTCCTTCTCTTTCTTCTCTTCTCTTTCTTGTACTGTCCTTAGTTTTGTTAACAGAATAATGCTACCTTCATAAAATGAACTGGGAAGTATCCTCTCCTTTGCTATTTTTTTGGAAAATATTTTGTTTCATTGGTGCTCTTCCTTAAATGTCTACAAAAAATATTATGGAATTTTGACAGAAATCATGCTAAACCTTTATGTCAGTTTGGAAAGAACTGGCATCTTTACTATATTGAGTTTTCCAATCCATGAATATGGTACATCTCTGCATTTAATTAGAGCTCCTTTTATTACTTTAATCAGCATACTTGTACTCAGTGTACAAGCCCATATATGTTTTGTTAGATTTAACAAAGCCTAAATATTTCCTCTTTTTTTTGAGTGATTGTAAATATATTTTTAAAAAATTTTGGTGTCCATTGTTAGTACATAGAAATACATTTCATTTTTGTACACTTATCTTGTACCCTGAAACCAAACTGAGCTCACTTACTGGTCTAGTTTTTTGTTTTGTTTTGTGTTCTTTTTGTAGATTCTTTGGAACTTCTATGTCAATAATCATGTCATCAGCAAATATGTACTGTTTTGTTTTATTTATTTCTTTCAAAAGTGTGTGTCTTTTACTTGCTTTTCTTAGTGCACTGGCGAGAACTTTAGCACGGTGTTGAATGAGAGTTATTAAAATGGACATATTTGTATTCTTCCCAGTCATATGGGGGAAGCATTCAGTCTTTCACCATTAAGTGTGATGTTAGCTACAACTCTTTAGTAGATGGTCTTTATCAAGTGAAGAAGTTCTTTTCTATTCCCATTTTTCTGAATATTTTTTTTTTAGTTGTGAATTAGTCAACTACTTTTTTCTGCACAAATTGAAACAATCATGTGATTTTTTTCTTCTTTAGCCTGTCAGTATGATGGATTACATTGACTGATTTTCATATGCTAAACCAGACTTACTCTCCTGGAATTTGTCTGTAGTTTTACTGTTTCTTTATTCTATCTTTGCCAGGCTTTGGTATCAGGGTAATGCTAGTTTCATAAAATAAATTGGGAATTGTCTCTTCCTCTTGCAATTTCTGGAGATGAATGTGTATAACAGGTGTTTGTTCTTTTTAAAAGATTTTATTTATTTATTTGACAGACAGAGTTCACAAGTAGGCAGAGAAGCAGGCAGAGAGAGAGGAGGAAGCAGGCTCCCTGGTGAGCCTGCTGGTGATCCCAGCGTCCTGGGATCATGACCTGAGCCGAAGGCAGAGGCTTTAACCCACTGAGCCACCCAGGCACCCCTGTTTGTTCTTTTTTAAACATGTGTTAGAATTCCCTGGTAAAAGCATCAGTGCTTGAGTATTTGTTTTATTTTTTATTCATTTATTTTGTTTATTTATTTATTTGTTTGTTTATTTATTTTATTTTATTGTTTTATTTGAGGAGTTTTTAGATTACCAATTAAATTTCCTTAATAGGTACAGGGCTATTCAAATGATCTATTTCCTGACAGGTAAGTTGTAGCAGCTAGGGATTTTTGAGGAATTGGTCCATTTCATCTACATTATAAAATTTAGTCATACAAAATTGTTTGTAATGTTTTCTATTATCCCTTTGATATCTGCAGTGTTGGCAATATATTACAAACAATTTTGTCTCTTTCTCTTTTGGGGGATGATGTGCAGGTCAGGCTTGCTAGAGATTTGTCAACTTAATTGATATTTTCAAAGAACTGGTTCTCTGTTCTATGTTTTTCTCAATTTTTTATTTTGTTTTCAATTTCACTGATTTTTATTCCTTATTTTTTTCCTTATGCTTTCTTTGGGTTTCTTTTGCTCCTCTTTTTCTAGATTCTTGAGGTGGAAAATTAGATTAATTTGAGACTTTTCCTCTTCTGTTATGTATGTACTTGGTGAATGTTTGCTACCGATTTAGCTGTGTCTCACCAGTATTGATATGTTCTGTTTTCATTTTCTTTCAATTTAATTCATTTTCATTGCCACTGAAACTTTATCATTGAAATGGGTTATTTAGAATTGTGTTGTTTGGGACACCTTGATGGTGAAGTCAGTTGAGCATCCAATCCTTGGTTTCTGCTCAGGTCATGATCCCAGGGTCGTGGAAGCCTCACCTTGGGCTCTGTGCTCAGCATGGAGTCTTCTTGGATTCTCCTTCCCTCTCCCTCTATCCTTCTACCTCATGGTTGCACGTGGTCTCTCTCTAAAATAAACAAGTTAATCTTAAAAAAAAAAAAATGAAAAGAATTGTATTGTTTAGTTTGCAACTGTTTGAATATTTTCTTGTTATCTTTCAGTTATTGATTTCCAGTTTGAGTTCATTATGGTTGGAAAATACACTTGGTATTATTTCAGTTTTTAAAAATTTGTTTTTAAAACAAATTTGTTTTTTGAACATAAAAAATAGTTTTATGTTCCCAGTTATGTTCTATCTTGGTATATGCTTGACTGTGATGTATCTTGGTGTGAACTTCCTTGAGTTTATCACCAGTTTCTCCTCTTCTTATGGAACTCTGATGACTAGAATGTTAAATGTTTTGTCATAATCCCATAGGTGTCTGAGACTGTTTATACTATTTCAATCTATTTTCTCTCCTTTGTTCAGATTATTTATTGTTCTATCTTCCAGTTCATTAATTCATTTCTCGCTCTCTGTCATTTTGGAACTGAGTCCTTCCTTTGAGTTTTTTATTTTGCACATATATTTTGCATTATTTTGTATTTGCTTCTATTGTATATTTTTACTTAGAAAATTTCTATTTGGTTCTTCTTGTATCTTCTATTTCCTTGCTGACTTTCTATTTTTTTGGTTGAGATTCTATTTTTTCCTTTGTTCCAAAAGTATTCTTAATTGCTTATTGAAGAATTTTATGAACACTAATTCCAAATCTTTGTCAGATAATTCTCTCATTTCTGTTATCTAAGTGTTGGCATCTATTAATTGTCATTTTTTACTCTGAGATCTTCTTGCTTTGCATTATGACAAGTAATTTTCTATTGAAATCTGGACAAGATTCTGGGTACTATGTTATGAGACTCTGGATACTATTTCAGCCTTCTGCCTTAACTGGCTTTCACTGACACTACTCAGCATTGTTTTGCTACCTTCAGGTGGAGTTAGAAATCAAAGCCCAGGCCATCAAAGGTGGCTGCTCTGACAAAGACCCTCCCACCTTTTTTTTTTTTTTTTAAAGATTTATTCATGTGAGAGAGAGAGAAAGAGTGCACAAGTGGGAGGGGCAGGGGGAGAAAGAATCCCAAGCAGCCCCACAGGGTTCCATCTCATAGCCCTGAGATCATGGCTTGCACCAGAAGCAAGAGCTGGATGCTTACCCAACTGTGCTACCCAGCCGCCCAAAAGACCTCCCGCCTTTAGTTTGGGATCCCAAACAGCCAATCCCTAAGGTACTGGGAACCAGAACTAGACCATATCTCCCAGATGGTAGCAAGGTTGGCAGTTCCTGAATGTCTGTCCTCAGGCAGAGCCCACGATGCCAGCTGTACAACCCTATGCCCTCAGGAAGTTTCTCTCCTGCCAAGTCATGTGAGGCGCGTGGTGCCCCAGCTGTCAGAAGAGCAGCGCTGCTTAGAGAGAACCAGTATGTCAGTGGCAGCAAAAATTAAAGATGCGAAACAAACCTGAAGGAACCTTGTGTCTATGTCCAATTAAAGAGGTGACGGTGTCCTTCTATTTCAGCTCTGGCTACCTTCTTTTGTCTAGATTTTTCCAAGGCCATCCTGTCCCATGAATAGAACAACAGTCCATCCATAACTCCATTCTGGGTTTGCTGTATGAACAGACACCCATCAAACTTCTCATTCCAGCCAGTCACACTTCCCCATTGAAAGGAAAACAGGAATAATTCTCCCATAAATAGTCTGTGTGTGCTGACAAATGGGAATTTGAAGCAGTATAATTAAATTGCTGTTAAATTATTTAAGTGCCTCCAGTGAAACCGCGTAAGAGAGAAGGTGCTTGACTTAGGGAGACATATCAGGGAGGTGAGAAAGCAAAATTTGAAGGGTGGAAACTAGCGTAGTTATTTGCATTCCACTTTAACATAAGGGAAGATGCTTTGGAGTAAGTCAACCTATCCGGAAAGGCCTATGACTAGACTGTTGGCCTGTGGCCCTCAGGACAATGTTGCTTAGCAATGAACAAGGACTTGCCAGGCAGGTGCTGGGAAGAGTACGTGCAGAGAGACACACACCTAACATGTACCAGCATTCTGTAGCCCCCTGGAGACTGAGGCGTGAGATACAAGCCCCCATTTTCTCTCTGAGCAAACAGAATTGATGTTTATGCCATCGGACAGTTAAGGCAGAAATCCAATTACTGAGCTAATTAGCACCTTTGAGTGGTAAGCACCAAACGTAGGGGAGGAAAGCACTGGAGAAAAGCTCAAATGACCCGGGATGGCTGACAGTTCACCTTCTTAGAGAGTCTGGTGGAGAGCCGGAGGCCCTGGGGTACGCAGGCAGCTTGGCTTAGTTATTGTTGATCGAATTTAGCACTCTGCATCCAATAGCCTTTTGAAAAGATAGCTTTCCAGTTAACATAGTTTTAGAAGGTGTTTTAATTCCCCAAGGAGTATAGTAAATGAATTTCTTTTGGCTCAGCTCCACTTTAAAAATTGTTTATTCTGCTGCTAAAAATTCCATTTGTCCTAGGTCTTCAGGTGAAATTAAAATTCCATTTAGGGACTTCTTATGCCGACATGGGATTTCGGCCTTCATTAGAAAGAATTTTGTTGTTTGCTGTATTTTTCGCCACCCTGGGCTCTTTTACTTTCAAAGCTGATCCGAGGGTATTTGGAAGGAAAACTGAAGCAATAATAGAACAGAGTGGTGGGGCTGACAGCGCTTTTGAGATGCAGCCAAATTATTCTTCTCTCCAGTCCCACAAAGCTCAAACAGGATCTCACCTAGATGCTTCTCAAGTATCTGAAGCAGATGGAAAGGAGAATACTTTTTTCTTAGCTCCATATAAATATATTTTTAAAAGATTTTGTTTATTTATTTGACAGACAGAGATCATAAGTAGGCAGAGAGGCAGGCAGGGAGAGAGGAAGGGAAGCAGGCTCCCCGCTGAGCAGGGAGCCCAATGCGGGGCTCGATCCCAGGACCCTGAAATCATGACCTGAGCTGAAGGCAGAGACTTTAACCTACTCAGCCACTCAGGCTCCCCTATTTTTTTTTTTTTTAATCTCTCTGATTCCCAAGAGACAAGTTCACAACAGAATCCTGCATTCTGAGATTTCTTCTTAAGCACCATATCTACTAAGGAGTGCTTGTCATTTATTAAATCACACTCGGGATGTCAATGATCACGTTTAACTCTAAGTTGGAAGTTAGTGGTGGCTAGTCTCTATTCTTCTTAGCAGATGTCATGAGAGAAGAATTAACATTAGAAACAGCATTATTTTGGGCCCTTCATTTATTCATGCTAGTTGTGAGCAAAGGTGGGTCTTCATGCTACTCAGGGTCTGGAGTAGCCTCACTCCAGAGGCGGATATAATCAAATAATCACAAAAAGAAATATACGACATGGTAGAGTCAGCCGGCCAGGTTCTACGAAGGTAGTTGTAAGGATATGATGAGTTAGCTCACGTGAAGTACTTACGCAGAGAAGTGTTACGGAACTATTAGCTGTCATCACTGTTAGTAATATTAACTATGACAGGCTCCCCACAGGAGAGGTGTGATGTGTGAAGGAGCATATGACATGAGTCTCACCTAGAGCAGGTGTCAGGAAGGCTTCCCTGAGAGCGATACTGGGGCCAGACTTAAAGCACTAGAGGAGTCTGTCAGGAAGGCAGATGGGGTAGAAAGGACTCCGAAGTAGAGCGAGGACGCCAGAGTCACAAAGGATGCCAGGGAAGGCAGGGTGACAGGAATAGGAGGTCAGGGCGTGCTGCAGACGTAGAAAAAGGCTAGCATGGTTGGAGCAGAGAAAGGAAAGGCAGGGGCCAGGCATGCGAAAGATCAGTTTTTTCACAAATGTGAACAGGATCCTCATTATTGTTCAAACTTGTACATAAGCCTGTATTCGATGGTACGTTTCTAGTGAAAAGCCCTTTCTTAATGGCTTTGGTTTAACCGTGGGAAATTGCCATCTTTGTACATCATGAACAGTTAAATATTCAAGGTCATGTGGTTGAAGTCAATCTCCTATTTTATCCTCCAAAGGGTGATGAGACCACCCCTGAAGATCTGAAACAAAAAGACACAGAATGCCTGGGCGGCTCCGTGGTTAAGCGTCTGTCTTTGGCTCAGGTCATGATCCTGGGGTCCTGGGGTCGAGCCCCACGCTGGGCTCCCAGCTTAGTGGGGAATGTGCTTCTCCCTCTCCCTCTGCTTCTCCATCTGCCTCTCCCTCTGTCTCTCCCCCTGCTTGTGCTCTCTCTCTAGCTCCCTCTCTCAAATGTATGAATTAAAAAAATCTTTAAAAAGATTAAAAAGTACAAATAAAAAGACAAAGCAGGTCAGGCACAGTCTCTCTAAGCAGAGCTTTGCACTTATAAAGTGTTTCTGGGACACGTGAAGGTCAAGGATGGCTGAAGTATTAGAGGCAGAAGCCGGTTGATAGCATGGGCATGGACAGTTCCTTGGGGACACGCTGTTGATCAGTCACCCCTCACTGGTTGTCTTCAGAAGCAAGGCGCCACGTGGGTTGGCTGGTTTACTTGAGGCTCTGAATGGAGGTGAGTTGTCATAACTGGAGAGATTTAAAACTGGTTCTGATGGCCGTTTGTCGCCATGGCTGCAGACAATGTGTCTTCTAGTTGGTAAGACCCAATTTCATTCTTGTGCTTCAACGGAAGAGAGGCCTGGAAGAATGCGCCCAGCGCTCGAAAGCAAGTGGTGGTGATGCTGATCACTCACCAGTTTTCTGGGATCAGTTGGAAAAGAAAGATGTCTGTGTGTGTACCGCTTTTAAAATCGGAAGGTGGGAGACATTCCATCGGCAGTCCAAGTGCTTGCTTTCATTTTAAGGACCTGATGCTCAAACTTGATAAGGCACAAGGCCGGTCTCCCAATCCTGAGATGTCATCATCTCTCCCCTCCCCGGGTTTCTTGTACTTTTCCTTCTCTTCGTTGTCGTGAGACCCCTCTCCCTTCCTGCAGCAGGTGCCATAGGAGCGATGGCCGCGACTGGTGAGCTCCACGTCCCCCGCCTTCCCCACCACACAGCCAGTCCCGCACACCAGCTCTCTCTCCTCCGTAGTGTTCTACTCGTGACCGTCTACCCTTTGTGCTCCCTTCTAGCACACGGCGTGTGGATAATTCCAACACGAGACTGGTGGTCCAAATTGAAAAGGATCCAGGTAAGAAAATACCTTCCCTCTTACTCTTTAAATTCCTTATTTACGCCCTTATATAGATGGCTTCCTTCAATCCAAACGGGGGAAATGAGTACTCAGTCTTTTTAGTCACTGTGGAAATATGTCTGGGTAACGAATATGCTGGCCAGAAAAATGAAATGATACCGATAGACTGAGCGAGCATCCTGATTGGGTTTGGAAATACTCTTCTCTGTTACCTAGACTTGCTGTGGTCCCTGTTCAGTCTAAAGCGACTGTCGGCGAGGACATCTTAGTTTGTGTGTGGCAAAAGGCAAATATGGACTCTAAACCTTGTTACTGGTCTTGCAGCAAAAAAATTCGTTGTCAGCCTTACAGTGTTCTCAACGGGAAGCCGTTCCTGCATGTAGGGTCCGATTGTCTTCAGAAACTTCGTTCAACGTTAAGCTGTGCAAGGACTTACCTGCCAGGAAATTATTTTACTTTTTGCTTCCTCCGTTCTGTTACATTTTTAACCATTCTCCCTTTTTCCCTCATATCAGAATGCAGAGTTTAACTTGTCTCTATTTTCATCCACCTCACTCTCGGCTGTGCTGGAGGTTTTGTCTAGGAGGAGTGGCATCATGTCATTATCTACATTTGAATTGCATGTACACGATTACTTTGAACTCGTAATTAGGAATGGTAAAATACCTGGAGAGACAGGCTTATTTTTTGTTGACCTAAAGTTCAACTCATCGGTACGACGTGGGGGCGCGGGAGGCCGGGTAGGCTACGAGTGTCTCTGATGCGCAGCCCTGGGACTCTGTGACATTGCAGGGCCGTCGACACGAGGTATACGGACAGAGTCACGGGTACATCTTCCCTCCAGGTACTCATGATCGTTGTCTCATTTGAATGCAATTATGCGGCTCCGTGGTCAAGGTGTTCTTTCTACAAAGACTCCACTCCGGTGGTTGAAACTGTTTTTATTTTAGTTAAATATCAGTTTGGAGAACTGAGCAAAAATTAATTCTCTCATTCAGGCCTTCCCTTTAAAAGTGGCAGAGACTCCGAAGTAATCTCTGATTAGGGTCTCGGGATGCGTGCTGACGCATCATTGGACATGCATCGAATGGCAGGTCAGGCAGGCTTCTTCTGCACGGGAGACTGGGCGTGCTGCTACTTCAGGAGACTGAGTGACGTGACTCAGCCCACAGAACCTTCAGTTTCTCCCCGGTCATCATAATTAGGCTATAAGTGCACTAATTTCAATTCAGCCTTCAGCTGCCGTGGGTGCTCAGCAAGGATAGTCATAATGTGACGGTGTTGTCTTAGATTTCTTACGGGTGGACCAGTGCTCTTCCTTATGTAGGAATGGGTTAGTTTTCACCTTCCTGTACCCCCAGTCATGCTCCCTTTCCCTAGGGTCCGGACCAGGGGCAGCTCTACTCAGATGTGCAGTCCTTACCTGGACCTCCCCTGACGTTGCTTCCACTCCACTAGACCATCTAGAAGGATTTCTTCCTTGGGGCAGCTCTGCTTCTCTGACTTTCCAGAGCCAGAAGTTCACGCCCATACATAAGAGGCCCCTAAAATAAGAGTACTGAATGTAAACTTTTCCCTCAGACCCTCCTGACACTTCCTCCACGCACAAGACCACCGAGCAGGAGGACGTCCAGGTTTATCCAGTTTTCTCTTTAAAATGTGTTTTGTCCTTCATTGTGAGAGATCGGATAGAGGGAATGGAAGGGGGATTAAAGGAAAGACACCATAACCCCCAATCCCATGCTCCCCCAACCTTCCACCTCTCTCCTGTACCCCTCCTTCACTCCTCTCTCGGTGTTATCATCCACCCAGTCAGACGGCTATAATTAAACAAGCAAACAGGCAACAGCTGACAATGCCGAGTCTTGGCAAAGATGAGGAAGAGCTAGAACTCTCGGTCACTGCAGCTGGAGGGGAAGCAAACCTGGTACAGCCATTTTGGAGAACGGCGGCCCCACTCCTAGGTATTTACGCAAGAGAAACCAAAACTTATGTTCCTACAAACTTCTGCTTATGAATATTTTTGACAGATTTCCTCCTAATCACTAAAACTGGAACCAACCCAAATTTCCTCCAGCGGATAAATGGATAAACAGGCTCTAGTGCATGCATACCACGGAATACTATGCAGCACTGAAACGGAGCAGACTGCTGGGGACAGCCACATGCGCAAATCTCAAATGCATCTTTCTAATCGGTGGTTATGTGAAGATGCGTTTATTAAAACTCATAGGATTGCACACTAAAAAAGATAAAGTTTACTCCACATAAATTATCCCTCCATAAATCTGAATTATATATGTAACTTAGAAGCAGTAAATGACATCTATATATCTATGTGTATATAATATGCAAAAACCTGAGTTTGTCTATAGTACATAATACTAGCAGTAATCGTTTGTATTTATATGTAGCATATATATGTGTGTGTATCCACACACACGCATGCGCGCGTGCGCACATACACACACACACTTACAAATTGATGCTGTTTATCGTCTCTGTGCCTCAATGACTTTGATTTCACAAAGCCCCAGGAGTTACTTGACAGGTGTGTCCTTAAAAACGGAATTCTCTTAAAGAAGCTGTAGGACCTACGGTGTTATCCATGATTCAACAGACATTCAGTTAGTTCCTTTTGCGCGTTAGGACTTCTGCCAGGGTTGGGACACAGAAGTAAGCAGATTCAGACACAGATCTGTCTTCCTTCACATCTCGTCTTCTGCACTGCATTGGAGAAATCAAACGCAAATCAAATATCCACATATACACAAAAACCGAAAGTCAGATTCTAACTGCGACAAGTGTTTCGGAGTAGAGGATCACGGTGCTGTGAACCTGTAACAGGGGATTTGGCCCAGCAAAGTGGTCAGTGGAGGCTTCCCTGAAGTAGCCATTAAGATGAGATGCGAAGAACAGAAAGTGTGCGAAAGCCGGAGAGGAGTGGAAGAGCAACCCAGGCAGAAAGACTGGTGTCTACAAAGGGCTGGGTGGGAAGGGCTCGTGAGTCCCTCCACTGGAAGAAGTTCTCTGCTGAGCGTAAGTGAGAAGGGAGGAGGATGTTTGTGTGAAGAGAGGCTGGAGATGGGAATAGGGAGCAGATCCCACCTGTCTCTTGTGTGTGCATATATCCTAGGTTTGCTCCTAGCTCATACCTACGACTGTCCCAGCTTATACCCGGGAACGCTAAATTATGTGGGATCCTCTTATAGGTGATGTGAAGAAGCCTTGTTCCTATCTTAAGAGCATTGAAAAACCACTAAGGACTAGAAATAATGGGGCTGGGGGGTCCTGGAGAGAGCATTCACCTTCTCAAGTCAAAAAGCTCATTCTGGCTGTGGCGGAGGGGTAGATGAGGCAGCAGGGGTCCCAGTAAAGATACGCCAGGGAGTCATGGACGAGTGTGGCTGTCCACTTGAGAAATAATTCAGCTTGGAATAAGGTAGACGTAATGCAAATGAGGAAGGGTAGAAAGATGCCAGAAATATCGAAGAAAGTAAAATTGAGAGGCCAGTGTGTGAAGGGGTGGGAACAGAGCCCCTAGGTTATGGCTGTCTGGGTGCTGGTACCATTTGCTGAAATGGGCAACAGAAGGGGGACCCGACTCGGGCATGTTGGAGGTGGGGAGCATTTGGGACATACCAGAGCAGATGTTAAGTAAACAAGAAGGTGCACAGGTTTAGAGCTTAGACAAGAGACCTCAGGGTATGAATTTGTAAGTCATCTGCATTAAGACAATAATTTAATCCATTTGTGTAGACAAGACTGCCCAGAAAGAAGAGAAAGGTAAAAAAAATAAGAGGGTTTCACAAAGTCAACAAAAATAGGCAAAGTATCTACAAAGCCTGATTTATTTTACCCTTGATCAAATGACAGCTCATCACTTCCCAGATCTGAGTGTATAGGGGTAAGGACCCACTGATGGTATTTCTTGTTCTGTCTTTAGGGAGTGATGACAACAATCTCAATTCCATCTTTTATGAGCACCTGACGCGGGCCCTGCAGGAGTCCCTGTGCGGAGACTTAGTTCTTGGTCGATGGGGTAACTACAGCTCTGGCGATTGCTTTATTTTGGCCTCCGACTACCTCAATGCTTTCGTTCACCTGATTGAAATTGGAAATGGTCTTGTCACCTTTCAGCTTCGAGGACTGGAATTTCGAGGTAAGTCTTCATTGTGGAAGTTGTTGGAGGCTGGTTGGCTAGATTAGCTATTGTGCAAAGCTTTCATGAGACGTCTCCGTGAGGGGAAGGATGTAACACCTGTCCTATAGATGGTGGGGGGAAGGGGGAGCTGGTTGCAACCGCCCTCATTTACGTGTTCTGGTGTAGACCCATCCCGGCCATCTGAGGGAGTGACGAGGTGAACCGTACCATCTGGTGAAAATCTTTGGCACGGCAGGTCAGAACTTTGATTTTAATCCTTCTAGAAAGAACTCAGACGTGCCGGGAGGACATGGAGCGTGCATGGGTTCCAGCTGGGGTCAGCCAGACTTGAAACAGAAGCCGCTTCTGGGGTTTTAGGTGTTGAGGTCTGCATGGGGCCGTCGTTCTGTGTCTGAGTCCTTTGTCTTCAGCTGTACGATGAGAAGAGAAGAATGGCAGCCTCTTAAAGTTGCGTGCCTTAAATGAGATCATGTGTTTGCGGGCACGGTGTGGATGCTGATTGCTTTGCGGTTACAGAGCTGACCTGAATCTCGAAAGCGTGACCCCGGGTTTCCCGTTCATCTGCTCCCAGGGCCGAGTGGGGACTGTGCAGGGATTCGCACAGCAGACGTGCTCAGGGGCCCTTCTCCTGTGTTCTTTGGTTATTCCCTCATTCGGTCCATGTTTTCCCAACACCTCCTCTGTGTCTGGCCAAGCTCTAATTGCGGCGGTGCCATGGGCACGTGACTCATAAGACGCCTACCCTGGTGGCCTTGACCTCCGGTGGGAGATGTGGAAAACGAACAATAAACAAATGAGCAAAGGAACACAATGGCGGGAAGTTCTACAAAAGAAGTAAATCATGTGTCTGTGACCGTGATCACCACAGAGGGTGGGGCTGGGCGCTGCTGCATTAGACGGGGCGGCCAGGGAAGGCGGTCAGGGAGAAGGATGGTGCAGGCTGGGGGCTTCTGCGTCCTCCGTGGATGATCGGGGAGCCCTGACGTGACCAGAGTGAACCAGCAGGCCGGCCGCAGCGTGGCACGGGACGGGGTGGGAGCCCCGGCACATGGGGCTTCCCAGCTGGGATGAGGAGCTGCATTCATTCTGTGCATAATGGGGAGCTGTTTAGGGGGGCCTCGGAGTCACTCAAGCAGGGGAGGAAGGGGGAGACAGAGGAGTTCAGGGAGATTTGGACGTGGACAGGGCTGGGCTCAGCAGCGTTGGGGGGTGTGGGAGAGAGGAGGCTCGGCATGCTCCCCAGTTTCCAGGCTGAGCACGTGGGTGGACAGAGGTGCCTTTACTGACACTGGGAAGCCTGGAGGCGACCAGCACTTTTGGGTTTGGGAGTGTAACCAACGGCTCCATGTTGGATATTTAAATGGACTTTTAAATTGCCGTCGACTCGTATAAGTGGATCTATCAAGCGGCTAATTGGACATAAGGGTCTTATATTCTCTCAGAAGACATTTAGCAAGCACTGGGCTAGGTGCTGTGAGTACAGAAGTGCAGGGGCCCCACCTTAAGGAACTTGGCTGACGAGCCAAGCAAGGCTGACGAGAGACACATACTGAGCAATGAGCATCACGGCAGTGCCATGCGTGGGGCGCCATGGGGACCAGAGACGAGGCATCAGACTGGGCTGTGGGTCAGCTCAGCAGAGGAGAGGCTGCAGCTGGAGGGGAGGGTGGGCACATGATGATAAAAAGGCCAAACGTAGCCATTTGGGGTTGCCAGGTGGTTTGGGAGAAAGGGGTCCGAGAAAATGCTGGAAAGATGAGTCATCACCCTCCAGAACCTCACAGCGACGAAAACACACCTTTTAGCCAAGAACAAACTGCCATTATTTTATATCTCTAACACAGTTTCCTAATACTTTAACCAAGCGTTTTGGTTCTAAGCATTAGTCTTATGAATATCCATTACTTTTATTAGCATTCCTAAATAACTTTGTACCATATGTATGTGTGTGTGTGTGTGTGTGTGTGTGTTTGTGTGTGTGCATATACACGCATATGTATATATATTTTAGAATGGTGGGTCTGTGGTTTAGGCATGTACTTTATGCATCCTTACAAATTGTAAGAATTGAATTCAGGGAACTTACTTTGGAAAATGTTACTGGGCCAAGGGAATAGTGGTCCAGTTCTGCACCATGAACGGAGAAGCCGTGTTTCCCTGAAATTGGGCCCAAATGCCAAAAAATGCTGCAGGAGGTGGTACAATAACGCAACAGACTTGTCCATTTTGAGAGCTTCCGGGGTTTCCTGGAATTCAAAGGAGAATTTTTAAAGTGAGCCCAATCGACCCTGAGTTAGAGCTTCTATCACAAGTGCCACGGGGCTTCCATTCCACTGGTGAACTGACGCTCGAGTGTCCGGGCTTCAAGCTACCTGGACGTTGGAAGCGTGCGGAACTCACCTGTGAGCTCTGCAGACCATGAACAGGCGTTCTTCTTAGCCCGTCGCCCTGAGTGTTCGGGCTTTGCCTCATACCGTTTTGGAGGGTGTGACCAACCGTCAGAAACATAATGGTTTAGCACAACAAAGATGTTTCTTCTTCACTGCTGTGTGGGTGGCTGGTGCTTCTTCTGCTGGGCTCACCCTGGGTTTCTCGGGCAGCTGCATTCAGCTGGGAGATGAACCAGGCTGGAAGGTCTGAGGGGCCACATCCGGAGCTGGCTACCAACTCGGGCCCGTGGCTGTCCTCCAGGTGACGCTCAGTGTCTAGCGGGCTGGACTAGGTGTGGTCTGGGTGGTCTCGGTGTTCCAAAGAGGGGAACACGGCCACCACGAGGACCCTTATGGCCCAGTCTCTGGGACAGGCACTCCGTCACTCCCAGCATGTCCTGTTGGCCAGAGTCATCCCCAAGGGCAGCTCCAATTAGTGCGGCAGAAAGCAGCCCTGTCACACAGCACGAGTCACTGGGGGCCAGTCTTGGAACTACACACCAGGCTCCTGACGCTGCCTCAGGTGAAACCCAGAACATGGCTCAGAACCAACACACCAACTGTTGTGTTCGGTGAGACCGCCCAGGAGGGTTTCCTAGGTGGTTTTTCTTCCTCCTGCCAACCACAGGAGAAATGGAACCTGCCTATAAGAATGGCCTAAGCCTCCTAATGATGTCTTGAGAACCAAATGCCAGTTAACCTGCCCGATACCGCTCACTCCTGTACAATACGTTTTCTTTGACCTAGTTCTACTGTAGACTGGAACACGATGCTATTAAGAAAGCAGGACAAAAACCCAAGTTATGCTCTATTTGCAGGAGGGATCCAGCTGACCTAAAAGGACTCTTCCTTTTTATATCTTTTTGCAATATCTATTACAGTATTCCCAGGGAAGATCTTGTGTTCTTTCTCCTCCTCAAGTATTTTTCCAAGATACCCCTTCAGTGTTTCACTTTTTTCTCCAGTTTCCTATATTCCCAAATAGCTGTCTTTTTTTTTGGTCAAATGTGACCTACTTCATTATGACCTGGGGCAGTCAAAATCCAGCTACGCTCCCTTTCTGAAGCACATTGAAGCCGTCAGCGGAAGTATGCACCCCTCATGGCACAAACTGAGTCTAGGAAATGAATAGCACACCCTGGAGGAAGAGGAAGGCGAATACAACCTCCCATGACCAGGGGCAGAAGTCTACCTGTCCGTTTCTCACTGCAAGGGATGCAGCTGTATCCATAGTAGTTTTTAATTGCAAGCAGCAGAAACCAACCCTAGCAAACTTAACCAGGAGAAGGGTTTATTGGAAGGTATTGCACAGGGCACAGACTTTCTGAGAAGGCTGGAAAAGCAGGTTTGGTGATTCTAAGCCAACAGCCATGTCTAAAATCACACCGTGCACTGATCCCATGAAGCAGTCACATCTTGGCGGGGAGGAGGGGGGACATGGGCGCTGCCCTCACTTTATTGACACCGTGATCCTGGATGCTGCTGCCCCTGCTACCCCCTGAATCTGGATGAAGAGCCCCTGCTGCCACCCCCCCCCTTACAGAATATGTCCCATGCACCTGCTTCTTTGTGTCACCAGCACATTAGTCAAAGTCTGGGGTGCCGCTCATGGATGAAGCAGAGACCACATGCCTATGCTCTAGATGCAAGGGAGGCTGGGAAAGAGGGTGTCTAAGTTCTCAGTTCCCAGAGCAGGAGATGATCACTGCCTCTTGCCAGGACTCACCGTATAAGTACATTGGTTGAAGTCACCCTGGCTGCTGTCATGGTTAAGTCCCAAGTCTCCATGACTGGCACAACAGAAGCTTATTTTTGTACTCACGTAGAGTCAGATCAGTGAGAAGAGGTGGCAGAGGTCGGGGATGGTTCCCTTCCACACTGTCAAGTGTCCTGGCTAACAGAAGCTTTGCTTAGTCCCTAGCGCATTGCTTTTGAGGTCACTCTGAGCTTCAGCATCAAATTGGCAGGGAGTGGAGACTTGCCTAAAAGGTTGCTTTGGGACAGGCCTGTACCTGGAATACATCATCTACTCTTCTATTCTGTTGTTTAGAAACAACATAGCTTGCTGTAAGAGAAACTAGGAATGCTGTCTCGCTGAGACCCAGGAGAAAGAGTAAAAGTGAAAAGTTCATGAACAGTTGGCCAGTTTGGCTTCTGGGCAATTTTCCAAATATGCAGTAGAGATTTAGATCCTGGATAGCCCAAAAAATGATTAAGGTCCACGACACATCTTTTTTTTCTGTTGGCTGGTATTGTAGGGAACAATTGAAACCAGTTCAAACGAAGAATACAAATAAGGAAGCCGCATTTTTCTGTCCTACTCCTTTTGGCTCACATATCCCAGAATAGAAATAAATTCTATACTTGTTAAAGAAATGGGATTGTGGTACCTTTGCTGCTCTTGGGTTTATGAGTATTACTTGCATCTGCCTCACCAAAGAGCTTCTCAGGAAACCATTCAAGACTTGACAGATTAATCATTGGCTCTAAATCGAAGTCAAGGTAACAGATAACACTTTAGAAGGTCCACAGTGTGAGGGGCACCAAGTTCAAGGTTTTTCAAAGGAAATGGAATCTATTGGATTTTAAGTCCATTTAACCATCACTGTAGGTGGATACAGAAACATGGAAAAGCGAGAGTTGATTATCTGTTCAATCCATTTCTGTTCTCCTTTAGTCATCCAGGTGACCCAGGCTGATAGGTTCATCCATTCCTGTTAGAAGGGGAGACGAATGAGGACTCATGGTGCTGTGAACAAGAGAAGCCAGGCTACTTGAAAATACTGTCTAAAGAGGGGGAGAACCAAGAGTAGGAGCCAAACATAAGAGGCACTGGAGGGAGTCTCTTATGACATGAATGTGAACTCCAAGCTAAGGAGAGAGCACCAACCTGTGAAGATGACACCTACAGTCAGAACTGCCACAGTCCCATCACTTCCTCCCAATTAGCAAATGGGAAAGTGAGGATCCAGGAGGTGAATACGTTCTGCAGGCTCACAGCTCGTTAGTGCTAGAACTAGGCAGGCTCACAGCTACTTAGTGCTGGAACTAGGCAAACCCACGTGACTCTCTAGCTCTTAACCAGAATTTCTCTTTCTATATTACCATTTTACCTTCTTCCTTCCTTTCTCCTTTTGGATATTTGTTTGGATTTGTGTTGTAATGCTTATTTAGTTTGCAAACACTAAGTAACTGGGTAAAATGCCTTCAGTCACTGGCACATCCTTTCAGAAGTTCCACATTATTTTTCTAGTTGCCCCCCCCCCAAAAAAAGGCAACCAAAAGGTATTTAAGATATCAAGATACTTAACAGAGCATCACAGGTGACTTGACCTCTCAGATTCTAGACTCATCATTGGAACCTCGGTGTGATCTCTAAGTTCCTAGTGTATTTCCAGCTCGACAAGCCATCAGGTCAGAAGGGATAAAATACTTCCAGCATATGATGCACTTGCGGGAAAGTGAAACATGTCCTCTCTGCCGGACTCCAAGAATAATTCTCTCACAGGGAGTAGGTGTTATTGGTGGACATCCCAGTCTTGAGACCATGGCCGTGAACTTCCTGCTAATACAGTGCCACACAGGGAACGTCAGCACCCTGGAGCATCAGTGCACCAGATGATGATAGGCCTGGACAGTGAAGACGAGTGGAAGGATTTCAGGCAAAGGGAAGAGGAGGGCTTGCTATGATGGCGAGTGATAGAATCCCAAGGGCTGGGAGAATGGAATCCATAGTAGCTCATTGACAGTAACAGGAGAGGAGGGGGAACATATGGCCCAGATGCAGTTAAGAGATGGGCGTGAGGACGGAAGAATGGTGGAGTGGAGGCAATACAGTTGGCCAGTATGAAGAGGCCACTTGAGGTTAGGTATCATGATTTTAAAGGAAGACGTGTTAAGGTTGCTCGTGTTTCTCCCTAAGCCACATGCAGCCTCATGGGTGCAGGTAGAGAATGGCAGACTTAGCCTTAATCAGGATTGAGACCGAGTTGACTGAGTGCCATAAGGTAAACCAAGGACAAGGGAACTGACAGCGTGTGCAAGGGTGTGATGGTGACGGCAATGGCCAGCCATGGAATGCCACCTGGGGTGGGGGGAAGTAAGGGTATGAGAGAGGTGAGGAACAGGACCTGGTGAAGGGCTTTCTGGATCCAGGAAATGTACATCAGCATTGTTGAAGTTGTAGTGTTAGAGGAAATGAGCTAGAAAGACAGGAGGTGGTTGCTGGAGAGCAGGGGCTTTGAAACTAACACTCACAGGGGGAGACAGTCTTTGGTAATCACAACTTAGGGTCATGGCCATGGAGATGAAGGGCTGAGGTTGAGTGGAAGATGAGATCATTAGATGAGTGGGAG
Source organism: Martes martes (assembly GCF_963455335.1). Lineage (NCBI taxonomy): Eukaryota > Metazoa > Chordata > Mammalia > Carnivora > Mustelidae > Martes > Martes martes. The sequence continues at coordinate 83,723,015 of NC_137902.1, read as the reverse complement.
TCAGGGCTCAGGATGCTGGAAGGAGCGTCTCTGTGGATCCTGAAATCTCCAAGAGAGGTGGCCAGGGGTATGCTGGAGAGTGCCAGTGATCCTGGGCCAGAATTTCCGCGGACTTGGAATTACCTAGAGGGCCCCGAAAGGATGCAACAAGGGAGAAGGGTGCAGAGTAGACAGAATGGCCTGAGAGCATCCCTCAGAAGCAAGAGGACATATTCCAGCCTCCTCCGACCTGGGCACCCGAGGAGTGTGGGAAAACAATGAACCCCGCTCCAGAGAGCTGCAGAAGGGACAGGGAGAGCCAGCTTTCCAATAGGGCACCAAGGAGAGGAGAACATGCCAGTAAGTTGAGGAATAGACCATGAGTCCCCGAGGGCACAGCGAAAGGATCTCAAGAGTTTGTGGCCTGGGTGGAAGTCGGGGTAAAATCAGGTCAGAAAATGTGATTTATCCAGTGCTATGGAAATTACGCTATAGGGGGTCCTGGGCTCCCCATGGCAGATGACGTGAACTGCCATAAAACAATGTTCTCTCAAGGGCGATGAAGTGGATCCTATCATCTAAGGCCGGGTCACACGCAGCAGGGTCACACGCAGGGAAGTTCTGGGGCTGCTGAGATGGAATTTAGTTACGCATGCAGCTCCCATTACCCTCATTAATACAGACAGGACCACTACGTTTTTATCACAGCAAGATCAGCTTTCCAGAAATCTTCTTAGGGGAGGGCTTAGGAAATCTTAAGGTGTCATTTGATCAAGCGGGGTTTTGGACACCCGTGTCAGAAATGCACGATGTTATGTGGACATTCACATTTTCTATTAGTTGTCTAACTCCCGTTTTCTGTCGAATTATTCTTTTCTCAGTATTTCTTTAGGATGAATGATACTGTATTTGTATACATATTTTATGTTTTATATATACATTCCCATGGGATCAAATACCTCCAGTGTTTGCTCATAACAGTAGTTCAAACAAGAAACCACAACCAATAGAGATTACTTTGTCCTCTTATTTAGAACAAAGTCATGATGAAAATTTTGGTTTGTTTTGTTTGTTGTATGTCTAGATCATGAATCTTGGGGATCAGGATGTGGCCATGGTGTTGGTCATGTGGCCACATGTGGTGGGTGGTCAATAAAGGTTTCTTGATAATAAAATCACAAGTCATAATTTTAAAACCAAAGCTTATTTTCAGTATTCTTGCAAAGCTTATAGATGCAGTGCTTTATTCGTGCAGACTGTGAAATACCCTTGCTGTTAGACTGGGAGGCTCTCAAAGGCTGAGACCCCTTGTCTTTCATGTCCCTCCCCTGGTGTGTTGACTGGCTCATGCAGGATGCCCCGTAAATACTGGTTGAGGGAGAAAGTAGAACCTATCTAAGGTTTCCTGAGCATGCGTTCTTTGCCAGGTACCATACTAAGCACTTTAATTATAGTTCTTAGAATATTCTAGAATATTCCCTATAATAACTCTAAGTTATTACAGGTGAGCAGGTGTTATTATTCCTATCTGAGACGTAAAGAGATTGGGGAATGAGGTTCAGTAAGTTGCTCCAGGCTTCACAGTCCCCAGTGGTGGAGGAGAGGTAAGCATATGGATGTGGATGTCCCCAAAGTCCATGACCTTTGCAGTATGCCACACTTCCTTGGAGGGGAGGGAGGGAGGGAGGAAGGAAGAAAGAAAGGAAAGTAGGAAGGAAGGAAGGAAGGAAGGAAGGAAGGAAGGAAGGAAGGGAAAAAGGAAGGGAAAAAGGAAGGGGGAAGGAAAGAATAAGTAACCATTTTTAAAAATAATCTCTCTGGTTGTTGAAACTCAGAAATTTAACCTGAACGCGCTCTTAAATCTTAAGATGGCGTCACCACTGATAGCAGCTCAGTTTCTTGAATGATCAGCTGCCTTAGCAACTGTGAAACCTGGAAGGCTCTTGCAGAATGAACGTGGGAAGCTAAGCATGGTTATCAGGATGAAGCCATACGTTACCGGTGGATCTGGAAAACATCAAAAAGTGGGATTTATGTGCCTGTTTGTCTGGAATGTTCTCAGCCATCTCAGAGTTTGGCTAACACCCCATAATCACCGGCCTGTGGGGACATTTTTAATATATCTGTGTCACTAATCTTATCTTAAGTTAATCCAACCCAAACCTTTCTCCCAACTGGCGAGTCCATGGAGAGCCATAGCTTCCCACTAATCTTGAAACTATCTAGAGTTCTTTCTTCTCTATGGCAACATTCAGGTCATTAGTGAGTCCTGAGTTCCTATGTCTACATGGCTCGAGTAAGCAGTTAAATCCCTTGGGTCCAAAGTTCATCCATAAAATAATAGGTTCTCCATTCAGAAATCCTACACACATATTCTTCTTTATTTCAAATTGTGTGACACGTCAGTGCAAGAGACAAAGCCGTGCTTGTCTAGATAGGCAGTGTGGGAAGGAAAGGGGCTTTCCTGTTGAAATTCACAGAATCTGCATATTTTAACAACACTCAAGAATAAGTTTGTTGGAGAAAAGTAAAATAAGACAACTTGGAATTAAATACGAATGAGAAATATCTGACTCTTGCATGTGAAGTTGAGTGTGTTGGTTTTCTCATCTGTGAGTGGGGCAGGAGGGGGAGAAAAACCATAGTATTCACATATAAATATTCACATATAATTATTATGTATTTCAATGTTTCTTATACCTATGCTTCAAAAGTGACTTGGTTCATTTCATGTTCGCCTGTGGGCTGGTAGAAGAAAGTAGATTCAGAGAACTTTTGCTTATAATTTGTGAAGTCTTACTAGACAGTGTATGATAAAGGGGAAATACTGACTTTAAATCCAAAAGACCAGATCCTTCTCCCAGAGAAGTCGCTTTTGAGACTCGGTGTCCTCATCTTTGAAAGGAGAAATTACCCCTGCATAAGCAGTTTAATGTGTGCGAGAAGTGAGATGCTATCTGAGACACCAGTTTTCAAGTTGATTAATATTACACAAATAGAGGGGCGCCTGGGTGGCTCAGTGGGTTAAAACCTCTGCCTTCACTCAGGTGGTGATCCCAGGGTCCTGGGTTCAAGCCCTGCATCAGGCTCTCTGCTCAGCAGGGACCGTACTTCCCCCCCTCTCTCTGCCTGCCTCTCTGCCTACTTGTGATTTCTCTCTCTCTCTGTCAAATAAATAAATAAAATCTTTTTAAAAATATTACACAAATAGATGAGGTTTTGAAATACAAATTCTCTGAGAAAAAACAATGCTGTTTCACTGGAAGGCGTTTCACTGCATTTAAAATCCCGCTTGTTGAACAGAGCACAAGAGAATTTTTATTCATGTGGGTATGTCTTAAAACAAATTGAGTCTCCTCAAAATATAAAATGGTTACAATAAAAATCTCCGCTGGGCCCACAGAATCAAATGTGTATAAATTATCCCAACATATTTTCCCCCTACTGCACACTGGCCTGATACACTTCCAGATTCTCCCCATGATACTTAAAAGGTGCCCAAGTCCAGTGCTGCTGAAGGCCTGGAACCTGGGACTAGAGGAGAAACTATCCAGTAAAATAATAAAGAACTAAACTCATTCAGTGTCTCAGGAGACCAGTCCTACCCCTTGACTCACTTCGGCTCCTGACCTCCGTTGTGTCGCACATAGTCTTGGCAATCTTTTTCTCCATCGTTAAGTTTGGATTAATTTCAAGGGGTGCTTATCCGATGGATGTGTAGCCGGCAAGAAATGGGATGTGTAATAGGACAGTTTTGCATATAAATATATTCTTGTTAGAATAATTATTTCTTCCCAGAAATTAAATCTGGTGAAGGCTAGCGGATACAGAGACCTCCTCCCAGGGCAGGCAGCTGGGGATAGATGACCAGCAACCGAGAAGCAGTGGGGCTGAGGGGGGCCAGAGAAAGGCATCTCTGTGACTTTAAAACCATAGAGGAGGTTTGCAGGGCTGGCGGCAGTTGGTGGGAGACAAATCACACTGTGACTGTGATTTGATTTCCTGAAAGTGACCATAATTCGAAAACCTTAAAAAGTCTTCTCTGATATTATTTTGCCCGCTTGCATAATAGTCCCTTGATATCACGAGCTAGCAGGAACCAATGCTGGTTTAGAGTTCCCCCGTTAGCATGTCTGTCATTATGTCTGGCATCATATGAGAAGCTCACTGTTGGGGGGTGTGGTATTTCTCCAGCTGGCTGGGGCCGAGCTCTGTGGAATCCTGTTAGATTCTTTGGGACACCTGAGTGGTGTTTCTCAAAGTACACGCGTCAGGTGAGGAGGAAAATTGGAGGGTCGAGAGGCCCGATCTGTACAATATGTCATGCATTTAGGCTTCCACCTGCGTGATCTCACCGGGAAGTCGTACTGCGAGCTGACGTTTTCTTTCAGGGAAGCCTTCTGGCTGCAGGGGACCATTTTTAATGTGTCCCTTTGAAGTCCCCATCACATAATGGCCCGGCATCTCCTTCGTGTCTTCTGACCTCTTGGTGAACAGCCCGTTCCCTAGTCCCCATTCCCATCACTTCCCCTCCTGGGGGTGGCTGACTTCGCCTCCCCGAGTCCTTCTCTCCTCCGGCCCAGCCTTCCCAGCCTGGATGGCCCCTCCCCCACAGGGCTGTCTGGAATGGAATGGAGGACACTTCGGGTTGAGTTTTGGTTATGGAACCTTCTGTTCAGGCAACCGTTCTCTTCGGCTTCCCGACTTTCCCAAGAGAATGTCGGCTCTACCTCTGGTCTGGCTGACCATGAGGGCAGGGTCCCTGCTGTCACCAGCCACACAGAATATCTACATTTCTGGGCTTGTCGGGGGGAACACAGTAAAATCCACTGCCGCTCGGTACACAATAATTGTCAGAACTGGGTGGAGAGAAAACGGTCCATAGCAAGGATTTCCTCAAAAAGATGAAGTTCTCCTGTCCCCAAGAGTCTCTGACATCTGCCCTTGGGAGACACGAGAACCACATACTTAAGGCTGAACTCTTTGGCCACCCATAGAGGTGATTTTTCTTTATTGCTTTTGGGCCGTATTAGAACAGCTCGCTGAAGCTGGTGTTTGTACTTTCTGGGCAATGCCGTTAAAGACAGTGTTCACTGTGTTGCAAAATATCCCTTTTATTAGGGTCCTGGGAATATTATCTTTCTGGTGTCTTTGCCAGAAATAGCTGTGACCCTTGCAAGGAATTATTTTGTTGTTGTCTTAGAGACACAAGAAACTATTCACGTTCTCTTTGTACATTGGCTTCTAGAAAGCCCTGGTGCGATCTGTGACCCACCTTTAGTAAATAGATAGGGTATCACAGAATGCAGTTAGGGTCCCTCGACATCATTCTGGCTTCATCGTACTTTTTCTTATCCCTGTTTTTACCTAAATTGTATCGTTTGCCATTGTACTGTGTATGTCTTTTTAAATTGACTTCATTCCTTTTGGGAAATAAGTGTGAATAAATAAGTCAGGCCCGGCCTGTCACTGGTAGATGCAGCAGACAGCACTTAAAGGGGAGCTGAGCTTGCTATCTGGGGAACCAGCAAAGAGAGGCAGAAAGCGTCGCTGGGCAGAAACGGCTGCCCCACATTGTGGCCACACTCAGGAAATGGATACGAGTCCTGTGTGGCAAGACATCTGGGATCTACTAGATACATTTTCAGTTCAAAACATTAATTCCTGCTGCTTTAACTAGGCATTCTTGTCTATCAGAACTAAAACCCTAGGACACTGTCAAAATAATTCAAAAATTATTTACTGAATGCCTTCCTGTGGCCTGCTGACTTAGATCATGAGAACACCGCGACACAAAAGATGCCAGGAGTCGGTTTCAATGGCAACAGCAGAGTGAAACAGCCAGCCCGCTCGTCATTCATTGACACGGACGGTGCAAGAGGTCACAGTGTGGGGACAGTTGGCCTCCGGTGCTCCCTTTGGAGGGAACGTGCTCTGAACCGCATGAGCCTCTCCGAGAAGACTGGGGTCCTGACTTGCCTGTGAGCAGCAAATTAGTGCACGCACGGAAGTGACTGGGTCTTTTAGTTTCCTCTTCTTTTACAGTATGATCCTGATACTGGATCTTTTGTTCCTAAGAGAAGGTGCGGGGACCTACCTTAACTGAGTGTTTATTAAAAGCCCACAGCAGTTATGATGTCTCTGTGGATGGCGGTCCTTCATGGCGCACTGTGTCCCCACCTGTCCTTTCATCGGTGTCATTCCTCATGGTGTGTGGTTTTACTTACCTCGTGCACGTGGTGGAAATCTAAACTCTGCATTGCTCTGTGTGTCACACACACACACACACACACACACACACACACACACACACACCCCTTCCAGTTTGTTTGATGTAAGGGGAGAGAAAGCCAACCCTGACATTCAGCCCCGCATAGGGAGAGAAATTGTAAAGAAATGCAGATTTGGGGGACACGGCATTTAACCAGTTTTGCGAATCTATTTGAGGTGAAAATCCTCCTCTCTGCTTCCTCCTTGTGTAGCCTAAGAACGGTCTCACTTCCTCATGGAAAGAGAGTTTCTTACTGAATTATATGATCTGCTGGCAGAACTCCAGGGTGGTCAGTGTGCCATTGGGTGGAATGAGACATCTCCCACCCCGAGAGTCTAGTGCCCGCAGTCCTAGGGGCCCGGCGGGCGCATCGGTTAGGACACCATGGTCGTTGCTCACTCTGGAAGGCCCAGAGCGTGCAGTCGGAATTACTCACTGTTTATAGTTCATGGATGTATTTATATACATCTCCACCAGTTTTATATTGCAGAATGAGCGAAGAGATCCTGGAAATGTTTTTAAAAAGAGTGTTTTCAGCCAAGACCCGAAAACAGTTAAGTCTTGGGGAAAGACAAATGGAGTCACAAGATCTGGGATCAGCTCTTCACCGTTATACTTTGTGTTACACAGCCTGCTTTTGTCCCCCTTCCTGGTCAACTCCCATCTCATTGCCTGTTTTCCTAACCATTCCGTGGGTACATTATTATTTGAAGGTTGTGGTTTTCCATCTCTGACCCATTATGACCATCACATTCGTACTATAGAGAAGCTTAGTACTGACCACGTGCGAAATGTCATCTGCTGAGCATTTTCTCAGTACCGTGCATACAGTGATAGGGATTAACATCTCTCTTTCATTCATTCATTCATTCATTCATTCAGGCATCTCACCTGGTGAGATGTTAGCACCCACTAAGTACCAGGCACTGTGGGATCTTGGAAAAAGTGAATGGTATGGAAATGGATGTAGGGAGAGTTCTCATGTTTGAATTGTCTCAGAAGACATGTCGAAGGATCCAGAGAGTTGCCCTTTCAGCCATGACTGACTAACCAGTCCTGGACTATCCTTCCTGCCATAAACAATTATAAAACTGGGGAAAAAATATTCAGTCAATTGAGAGAAAGGAGACACACAGAGAAATCTCCCTATTACCCTTGTTCTCTTCCTGGAGGCCCTTTCCTATCTGTAGAAGGTGGAGGCAGCATCAGCTCAGTTCTCCGACTGAGCTAGCAAGGCAGAATCCGAGTTCTGGACCGCTAATAAAGCTGGACTTTGTGGGTCAGAGTAGCGGATAAGAGAAAATTTCACAGAGCAGATCCTGCAAAGATCTGTACAGGGATCCTCGTTAGTGACTGGATAAATGTTCACCTGCTAAGTGTTGGAGGCGAGTCGTGGCAGAGAAGAGTAATTGGAGAGGTGTGAGCTCACTGGAGGTGTGAGCTCACTGAAGGTGTGAGCTCACTGGAGGAAACGGAGGTCGAACAGAGCCGAGATGTAGCACTTCCAGTCATGCCGTGGAGAAACCTTGTCGAACATCCCAGGAATTCAACCGAGACCCTGGAAAGACCAAGCTGTAGTAGTAGAGATATCATCACGCTAGAGGTCTACTCTAGACACTCTCAAAGATTAAGTAGGAGTTTCAGAAGAATCAAGCCAATGTGCAAATAAACTAACGACTCAACAGAACAGAAAAGTCCAGACTGTTAACACTAGAGCATCAACAGTATCCAGCGTGTAATATAAGTTTCTAGATATGAAAAGAAGCCCAAAAAAGTGATCCCAGGAAAAGAAAACAATAAATAGAAACGCAGCCAAAGATGTTGGAGGGAAAAGGAAACAAGTCGCAAAGAGTCATTAATATGGTTAGGAACTCAGAGGAAAAATGATCATAATGAATGATCCGATGGCGACTATCAGCAGGAAAAAAGAGAAATTCTAAAAGTGAATAAAATGCAATGTCTGAGGTGAAACATTTAGAGGATAGAAGAAAAGATCAGTGGACTTGAAGACACGGCAATAGAAACTATTCAAACTGATGCAAATAATAAAACGTTTAAAGAAACAGAAACCCAGTGATCTGTGGGACAAGAGCAAGCGTTCCAACATATGTGTAAAAAATATAATAAAGTCATATTTTTAAACGCCACCAAAGTGTTGCTGGCACTACCTGCCCTTGCTTTTTTCTCTCCCACTGCTTTGAGTTCGCTCAAGGGGCCATCCCCTCCCCCACCCATCACGACACGGAAACCTCTTGCAAAGATTATCGTTCGCCTCCGTATTGTCAAATTTAACAGTTAATTCCTCTTGTAATTTGACCTCGAAGCATCATTTAGCATAGCTGATGTTCCCTCTTCCTTGAAACTCTTTATTTCCTTTGTTAACTTGCTTTTGCTATGTTCTGGTTTTCTTCTGACCTCACAGGCCACTTCTATTCAGTCATTTTGTTGGTAGCACCTCACGCTCCCAGCCTCTGACTGGAATGCTCAGGGCTCAGCTCTCAGACCCCTCCTCTCTCCGCAGGTTATTTTAAACAGCCCCTCTTTCCTGATAATTCTCTCAGATGTTATGAATCTCCGCCAGAACCTTTCTCTTGAACTCCGGATTTCTTCATCCGACTGTCTGCCTCTGTCCACATCTCCGTTTTGATTAATAGTGAACAGCTAAAACTTCACATGGACAAAAGACAATTTCCTGTCCTTTCCATCTGCCCACCCAGAGGCTGCTCCCCACCCACCCCCGCAATCTTACCTCCTCTGTGAAGCATAATTTCACTTCACCTTGCTCAGGTCAGAACCCCTCACACCATTCTCTGTCTATATTTTCAACATCTCATATCCAAATTGTTTCGCAAATCCTATCAGGCTACCTTCAGAGAGATCCAGAACCCAATCACTTCTCCCTGCCTCCCCCAGCCGCCTTTGTCCAAATCACCACTGTCTCATCTGTGTTAGCTAGCAGCCTCGTCCCCGATGCCGCGGCTCCCACCCCTCATTCCTCTCCAGCTCATTCTCTCAACAGCAGCCAGCATGATCTCCTGCAACAGAAATCAGACTCCGTTTCTCCTAAGCTAAAAACATCCAAGGGCTTCTCAACCCATTCCGCGTAGGATCTTTCTCTTTTCCTACTTCTGGTTCATACATATGATCAACTGAAGTGTTTGTTAAACGCGCTACTAGATATTCACAAATGGTGTGGCTGGTTTTTTGAAACTAGGTGTGGGCGATTCCGTGTATTCTGTTAACTTTCAGGACGTCACTTTCAGTCGTCCCTCCCATCTGCAGAGATAACTTTAGGTCCCTGCTCTGCTTTGCAGGTGGTACCAGGAAGTATGTCACGGGCATACCATGTGTGCTTCCCTTCAAATCATTGACAGAGATGTTGAGGAAGATAGGCTGTCTCTTTTTCAAACATGGTTGACACCCATAATCGTCTCCTGTTTTTGGAATGAACTCCTTTGGGAGTGTACCTGGGGCCCCCCATATGCCGCCCTCAGTCACACGAGGTGAGGTGACATTCGAGGCTGGGTAGCACGCATGGTGTGCCCACATAGTTGGGCAAGGGAGTTCTTCCAGGGAAAGCAGCAAGGAGGAAGCCTTCCTTCCTGAAAATTCTTGAGCATGCTCCTACTCACTCTCAGACATCTCCACCTGCCACCTTCACGTAACCTCTTACGCACTCAGCTGCGACCTGCGGGTTTCTGGAAAGGAGAACTCGAGGACTTAACCATCCCACATTTCAACCCCTGGTGTCTTGAGCACCATGAAAACCTGTCTCCTCTCACACACACACAAAATGGGGAGGAGATGGCCATCAGAATGAATACGAACGAAGCAAGGAATTAATGATGACGAGCTTTGTGACTCATGTGGGAATTAAAGCATTAAACACTTCCGATTCCCAGACTTTCTCCAGCATCTTCCCCTCTAACGGAGGCCAAGGGGAAAGTCCATTCTGAACCGAGGTGACCCAATGACTCCTTGTCTAACCTCCACCCTGTCTGTCCTCTGCTAGGAACCTACTGCCAGCAGAGGGAGGTCGAGGCCATCATGGAAGGCGACGAGGAGGACAGAGGCTGCTGTTGCTGCCAGCCCGGCCACCTGCCCCACCTGCTGTCCTGCAACGCTGCCTTTCACCTCCGCTGGCTCACCTGGGAGATCACACGGACTCAGTACATCCTGGAGGGCTACAGCATCATAGACAACAACGCAGCCACCATGCTGCAGGTGTTTGACCTCCGGAGGATCCTCATTCGGTACTACATCAAGGTATTGCTGCCCTGGGCCCCGGACGCTCGTCTGAGTAATAGTTCTGGGCTGGGTCAAGGGGCTCCTGAGAAGTTTTGCAAAAAGCTGGATTCTGAAGCTTCCCCTTATCTTCTGAGTCGGAGCCCCCGCTAGGTTTGGGAACCACTGGTTTTGCAAAACATCCTCTAGGGCTTTGGTGTTGCCTGGGGTTCGTGGCCTGAGTCACTGTCTAAGTCTGGACACTCACAGGCAGTTCCTTTTCTTACCCGGATCTGTTTCGTCCCTTCTAACCCAGCCGAGTCCTGGTGAGGGAGGCGACTGTAAATGGCAGCGTCCAGACATCACCAGGCCTCCGTGGTTATGTGTCCTAAATATTGATTTAGATGCTCCGCCATTTCCACTCTAGAACCAGAATGGTTTTTTAACCTTAATAGGAAGACCCAAAAATAGAGCGAAATGGTCCAGTTAGGATTAGTTACGACAGACTTTCTTCCTCACTTGGTGGAGACGAAGAACATCCTTTGCCCGTAGCTCAGCATCCATGTCTGCCCCACCGCCCCGACCGCAGAAAATATTCCTGTTTGCAGCTGAGTCTCCCAGAGAACGAGTGTGAGCTTCGAGCGAGGGTGCAGAGGCGGGGCCGGGGGGGCGACGGCGTTTTCCAGAGGAGGAGGGACGGGTGGAAGCAGCCAAGGCCGAGGCGGTCTTCGCGTTGGCTCCTGCTCTGCGGGAGCGCTTCGCCCGGCGGGGGCCCTGGAGCCTGGCCTCGGAGGGGCCCACAGCTCAATGCCTTTTCCCACGGGGACGCTCCTCCGTCTGCGATCCCAGACGCCCCGCCCGCTGAGGCCGAAAGAGGGGGTCCGGCGGGGAGGAGGAAGTGCGGGACAGAAAGAGAGTACGGGACCTGGAGCTTCGGCGGTTTCCGCCAACTGGAGAGGAAGACGTTTCGAGACTTGGAATAGCTACTGAGGAGGGCCCCACGCGTGCTCCGGTACCGCGAAAGTTTACAGGAAATCGAAGACGGGTTGCAAAAAGTCAGAAGGTTAAGTAACTCGTCAATTGTCACACGCCCAGGCGGTTGCAATGAGAAATGTTCGCGACGTGCTCTCCTGCGCAGACTCTGTAAACAGGGTCAGTGGCTCGTGGTCACCACCTTGATGCACAGGTTTCCGTCCTGCCTCGCCCAGACCGTCGGTGTTTCGCCCAGCCTTATACACGCGGGGGGAGGTCTGGAAAGCAGATCGGCGAGCGGTGCGCTCCTGCCTCCTGACCCCACAGTTCGCTCCCTCGGCCTTATGAACTAGGCTGCAAGAAGTTTTCTTCCAGAGCCAATCCTGGATTTGGCAGTGGGCCGTGGCAGAGCCGTGGTACGCTCCCGTGAGAAGTCTGTCTGTCTCACACGTGAACGAGGAAGGGGGTGGCAGCTCCGTGCCGGGAAGTCCCAGGCACCCGGGTTCCTTCCGCCGCCCGCTGCACCACTTTGGAAACGTCGCGTTCCTAGACAGAAGCTTAAAAGGATGGAGAGGAAATGAAGACCAGGGCATGCACCTGTGGTCCCCGGAAAGGCTCCTGGCAGCTGCCACAGTATGTCCCTGTTGTATCCTGGTGGCCAGAAGCTTGTCCTGTCCGTGTCCGCTGAGCGGGATGGGGAATGTGCGTTCTGGGCAGCCTGGAACCCAGACAGAAACCGTCCAGAGCCCCCCGTGTTGTTTGCGGTAGTTTCCACTCTGCCCCATCCCCCCTACCCCCGCCTTTGCACACACATCCCTGTGGTCCCTGGCCCCACCCCGCCGGGTGTCCTCCAGCTCCCCCCACCCCTTCCCCGCACACAAGCTCCCCTGGGGCCGTGCGGACATTCACCTCGCCTTGCTCTGAAATCTCCCCTACTTCACCCTTTAGCAGCTTCCTCGGCACAGGAGCCACACGCGCCTGACTCCTCTCTGGGTCCCCGGGGTTCCGTGTGATGACTTGCATAGGGCAGTGTCCGGGGCATTTTTTTGGACTGAATGAACAAAGGTAATGTGGGTCCTTGGTCTGGGCCACACCGGTCTATGCGGACAGGATTCAGATGTTGGTGAGCGTCTGAGCGACCCACTGTAGGTCTTCGTGTTGAGAATGGGGTTCACTACTGAGCCACATCTCTGTGAACCGGGAGCTCCCCGTAGATGGCCTTCGTATGAGCCAGGCACATGGGCAGCCACACAGCAAGTCACCAAGGGTGAGGGAGAAGGAAGGAGATACCTTTTCTGGGTTTACCCTCTTGGCTTTCCAGAGGCCTTGGGGGCACCCCCCGGGGCCTGCTTCTTAATGCATCCCTCCTGTGCACTAGTAAGTGAGTCGATACTCACTTCCCTCCTCTCCTAACTCCAAGAAACATGTCTCCCAATTCCTTGTATGTTTTTTTTTTTTTTTTAAGATTTTAAGATTTTATTTATTTACTTGACAGAGAGAAAGAGATCACACATAGGCAGAGAGGCAGGCGGGGGGTGGGGAGGGAAGCAGGCTCCCCGCTGGGCAGAGAGCCCGATGCGGGGCTCGATCCCAGGACCCTGAGATCACGACCTGAGCCGAAGGCAGTGGCTTAACCCACTGAGCCACGAGGCGCCCTCCTGTATGTTTTCTAAAATGGCAATTTGCAGTCTGAGAAACAAGTCCAGGATAATATGCAAACGGCAGAGGCTGAAGGAGCCCCGGCCACCCCTGGCATCTGCCGGGTAGTATTTAGTTTGTGGGGGTCAATGCCCTTCACTCTGTTTTCCAAAAAAGGGGGCCGATGCCAACATGAGAGTTTCAGGTGGAGTAGGAGAGGCACACAAGGCAACGGTGCATTCCCTGGTGGGGTCTCCTCATGAGCCGGGGGCAGCCCCGTGGCATCCCACTCCCCGAATATGCCGCTAATTACGGATTTGCACGTCCTACCCAGAAATTCCGATTCCCTGGGCCCCGGGAGGGGCTCTAGCACCTGTATTTTTAAATTACTCCCCTAAGTGATTTAATACACAATGAGGCTTGGGAGCGACTACAGACATACTTGTGCTCCATAGAAACAGATTTCTCTTAAATTCCGAGTCAGTGCTCAGGAGGGGCTGAGACTTGGGGGTGGATGGGGCCCCCGGCGCGTCCTGTTTAATTCACGTCCCCACCGACGGGACTGTTCCTGTGAGGCTTTCTCTAAATACGGCACTCAGGGCTTGCCCACCCTTCGGTGAGGGGTAGCTCAGAACCTGGGCTTATCCCCCCCGTGGAGTTAGTTAAAGAAAGTGTCAGGAGTGCCGAGCGGCAGGAGAAGCAGCATTTTAGGGTAAAAACGAATGAGTGTTTTCTTCTATGGCCTTGGTTACGTGGTGAACAAAATGGCTTTTGTCGTGCCAGGCTGCTTCAAGTTTCAAGAGCTCAGTTTCATTCTTTGTATCACGACTATTATTATTTTTATTGGGCAGGCAAATCAAGAAGGAAGAAAAGCTTGGAATCATTCCATTACACAAAAGGATTTTTTTTAAGCTCCTAATAAACTGGGTCAGTTCCGCCACCCTCTACGAATATATTTGAAATCATTTCCTTCCTGATGACTGGAGGTTTTCCCTGGTGCCTCCTCCGCCTCCCCTCCGTTTATTAGTGTTCAAAACCCTCTTCGCGGTCAAGAAATCAGCTTTCCACGAGGGCTGGGTTTTCCCGCTGCCATTGTTCCTGTCCAGGCCTTTCAGAAAGGAGAAGGGCTTATCGCTTGCCTTGCAGAATGGGGAGCGTGAAACCCGCACACGTGGGGCTTCCTGCCAGGGCCCCTCTCCTAGAATGCGCACAAGGCAATGGTCTGATAGAACAGGTCGATCTACAATTAAAATGAGGAGCCAGGAGAATCCCTGCTGGAGGACAGATACGGTGAATTAATTCAGAAGAGGTCTCGCTCTCAACATGGATCAGGTTCCATGTCATCGACTCATTTTCCCCGTCCTCACTTATCAGGTTTACTTAGCGCCGTACCCATTTCATCCTGACAGATTCTGAAGGATCCCACGCTGTTCACTGACTCTGTCTCCCTAACGGAATTTCTGCCTACATCAAGTGGAAGTGGGGCATGGTTTGCAAGGATTGGGCGTGTTCTGTGTTCTCTGGGCAAGAGGAATCCGTTCTCCTCATGCACTGGTGGAGGGAGGGGAGGGGGCTCAGGGCGGGGGGAGGGGGAGCCGAGCTGCGGGGTGTGCTGGGAAGTCGACACTGCAAGATTTTGCCAGACCTGGGGGAGGAAGTTTTAGTCTCTGGGATTCAAAGTCCTCGTTCACTATTCTGACTTCATCGGCCGGCCGAGGGGTGATTTCCATTCCCTCCCTAGAAATGGATGAAAAGGTAAACGTCCTTTGAGTTTTGTTTGTTGTTCCTGTCTGGTGCGTGGATTAGGACGTACTGGGAAAAATAGACCAGATGTTTCTAGAGCCAGATGTTCACACAGACCCAGTTTCTTCGTGGCCTTTATAACCGTCGGCAGAGACGCCGTGCCTCTGGCCACGGTCACGGGTTCCCCCCTGCTTATAGCTCTGGGTCAAACTGCTTATACTGCCTGCCTCCTACGAGCTTTAAGTTATCCTGCCAGTGAGTAGATCGACTCGAGAACATTAGACTCACCTGTCTCCCGGCCCCTGATGTCATCCATGGCCTCGGCACTGCTCTAGACCACTGTGGCCTCCCTGAGCCTCAGCTCCTGGCAGGGTGACGCAGAGACGCCAGGCCTTGCGCTGAGTCCTTCATGCACGCTCGCTCATTTTAAGCCTCAAAATAACGAAGAGAAATGGGCTTCGCTAGAGCTTCTGTCCTTCCCACCTCCCACTCAGCTTCCTGGACCTCTACCTCCTTTCCTCCCTCTCTGTCCCCTCTTTCCTTACACTGAAGGGACTTCTCCAGGCCAGCAGGGTTGTCCTGGGTGCAGTGCTGCAGAAATGGGATAGGGAGAACCGCGGATGTCATTTGGGGTCCCCTGTTCTCCCCATTTGGGGTCAGGTGGGCTATGAAGCCTAGTAGGGAATATGCCGCAAAGAAGGAAGGTGGAACGGCGTGAGCCACAGGTTGACCTTCCCAAAGGCCAGGCTGCCGGCAGTCCGAACAGCCGAGAACGGCTGAGTCAGGCCTTTGCCGTGCTTTGGCTCTAACCCGGGGACACGTGTGTCCGTCCCCTCACCTGCTCAGACTCCTCAGACCCTGAGACCAGACCCTCCTCAGCAACCTCCAACCTCGGTTCTCCAGATTCCACATCCCAGCCCAGGGGAGGGGAGAGCGGGCGAGAGGGCAGGAGGCTGCCCGGAAGTGTCTGCCCACTGCGGTCACAGGTGACAGTCCCCATGCCCTGGCCAGGCCCAGGCTGTGTGCATTCCTGTCTGTCATCTCCCTTTGGAGGAACGTGTGTCTACAATCAGAGCAGGCCATCGACTCAGGGTTTGGGGCCACGAGAGCACACCGCACTGCCTCCTGGCACCAAGTGCCCCCCCTCCCTGATGCTGGTGATTCCCAGGTGAGATGCGAGCCAGGCTCGGGATGGGGGGGTGGGAGGCTGCTGGGGGAGGGGAGCCCAGCCTCAGTGGTGTGAGCACCATGTCCATTCGCCCGTGGTAATAAAGCACAGAGAAGATTGCAGGGAAGGTATGCTCCCACCCGCTGCAGATGCCCCCGTACCAGAGCTGGAGTTTCACGTTCTCTGCTGTGCTTGGACTTCTCCCGGCCGGGAGCTAGCCTTTCTGAAGGATGAATTCATTCACGAGCTACGAGATGGCTTTCAATAAACCTGTGACTCAGAAGGCCCAAGGGTGGCATTTTCACCAGTTGGGATTCCCAAGTGGCGTGTCTGGTGGAGGGGGAAACACGGGTTATTTTGGAAGGCATTGCAGATGTCCACTGTCTGGGCACCCAGGATTACATACGCATGTGTGTTTCGACAGTGCCTCCTCATAAGTACTTTCCATAAGAACTTTGGTGTTTTCGTTCATTAAACCTCCTGGGCTGGGGTCCTGGAAGAGGGTTTGCCCCCGTCTCTTTCGGCCAGATCAGACACACGGGGCATCCACGGAAGCCTGCAGTAACCCAAGGGCACTGCTCTGTGTCTCTCAGAAAGGATCGGGCTGGCTGTCATTCTTCTTCACCCCGGAACTTCTGTTCTGGTACATTCTATTAGCATTCTGTTCTCACTTCCCTCATCCCTGTGGTGACCCGTAAAAGAGGACATTTTAGAACGTCTCAAGTGAGTTTTATGCATAGCAGGAAAGGGGTGCCTACGTGGCTTAGTTGATTACACCTCTGCCTTCAGCTCAGGTCATGATCCTGGGGTCCTGGGATCAAGCCCCAGGTCTAGCTCCCTGCTCATCCGGAAGTCTGTTTCTCCCTCTCCCTCTGCCCCTCCCTCCACTCATGCTTGCTCTCTCTCTCTCTCTCTCTCTCTCTCTCTCTCAAATAAATGAATAAAAAATTCTTTACAAAAAATCTAGCAGGAAATACAGTGACACCACATGTCAATCCCTGACACTGACTGACTTTATGAGATATAATAAATAAAAAGTCGTTCTTTCTTTAGGATGGCTGAAAGGGCTCATGACTTTGCTTTCTCTCTGCAGAGCATAATATACTACATGGTAACGTCCCCCAAACTTCTCTCCTGGATCAAAAACGAATCCCTTCTGAAGTCCTTGCAGCCTTTTGCCAAGTGGCATTACATTGAGCGTGACCTTGCCATGTTCAACATTAACGTGGATGACGACTACGTCCCATGTCTCCAGGGGATAACCCGCGCCAGCTACTGTAATGTTTATCTAGAATGGATTCAGTACTGTGCACGGAAGAGACAGGAGGTAGGTCAGGGAAGTCGGGGCTGGGGGCGTTGGGTTAAATTTGAAACACGAGGAGCATGTTAAAAAGTCCATCTCCTGCTTAGGCTGTATGGTAGACAATGATCAAACAGAGCAGCGAGAACATTGGTATTTGGATAAGTGTTTGTTTAACACGTAAGCAGAATTGTAAAGGAAGAATCCATATACCCTGTCTCCAGTGAAGGAGCCTTGAAAGGTATCTTTCCCTCTATACTGTGCTCAGGGTTAGTGCAGTTTTAAGCCTTTGGCGTGGCTTTGAAACTCTGGAAACCTCTCTGTGTAGAGCTGCTTTTTGAGATTTCCATATAAAAAGGATATCTGTGCCAAAATGCAGGGTATTGAGTCGTAGACCGGGGAACCAATGTATTTAGGAATCAAGATGGTCCAGCCCACTCCCGCAGTTGGGTCTCATGGCATTATTGGTCCCGCACTGAGGACACTTGGAGATGAACACAGCCTCTTAGGAATGAAACCAGGGACAATGACAGCTTCTCAAAAGTAGCTCCCTCATTTCAATTTTTTCCCTGTCCAACAACAAGAGACAGTCTTTCAGGAATCAGAGAGTTTCCCCATCCTTGGGTCATGCTGCGGGACCGAGTCACCCCAATGGCTGACTTACAAAGCCCCCTGAGATATGACTCTGTGTCGCTGCGTGATGGAGTCCCTGGGGAAGTTGAATTAACATCTTGCTCTTTCAGCCCTCCAAGAACCTGGACAGTGACGAGGACTCTGCTTTAGTGACCCTGTCCTTTGCCCTGTGCATCCTGGGGAGGAGAGCTCTGGGAACAGCCGCCCACAACATGGCTCTCAGGTACGGGAGGAAACCGTTGGTACAGGCACCAAGATTTTATATTTTTGTCTGTCGTTTTCTTTATTTTAAAGTTAGACTGTTTATGTAGCTAGTGCTTGACATAATAAATTGTGCCGGGCCCATAAGGAAGCTTTGGATCACTGTGACCTTTGGGAGCTCTATATTTGGAAATGGCACGAATACAGAACGGCTAAATCCCCGGGATTCTAGGCACAGGAACTTCTGTGTCACAGGGGTCCTGGTGGATTTGCTGGAAAGATGAAATGAAATCATTTATAAGAACTCCCTAGCCTGGTCTCTAGCAAAATGAATGCTTAATAAAGGTCTGTTCCCAGGGCTCCTGGGTGGCTCCGTCGGTTGAGCATCCAACTCTTGCTTTTGGCTCAGGTTGTGATCTCAGGGTCATGAGATCAAGCCCCGCGCCGGGCTCTGCACTCAGCATGGAGTCTGCTGGAGATGGTCTCTCCCTCTCCCTCTGCCTCCCCGCCCCGACGTATGCACTCACACACCCTCCCTCTCTCAAATAAACAAATCTTAAAAAAATAAAGGTTCATTCCCTTTTCCTGTTTTTCCACACAAAAGAAAAGCAGCACATCTGTACTCTAGTCTAGACTGCCCTTCCCTGTCTCTGTGGGACTTTGATTAATTGGACGTCCCTTTGGCTGGTTTTTCAAGCTCTCTTTCTACCAGATCTTCCTGCCCTGTATGTAAATAGCTCAAGTGTCTCTCCTTTTTCAAACAGTTGAGCTATGATTGATGTATAACTTTGTATTACTTTAATAATGATTCAGTATTTGTATATATTCCAAAACGATCACCTCCGTAAGTCTAGTTAATGTGCATCTCCATATATATTTTTATTATGTTACAAACCTTTTATCTTGCGGTGGAACTTTTAGGATCTACTCTCTTAGCACCTTGCAAGTATGCAATACAGTATCGTTAACTAGAGTCACGTGTCTTACGTTACATCCCATGACGTATTTATCCTATGACCGGAAGTTGGTGACTTTTGTCCCCTCACCCATTTCGTATGTTCCCCACCCCTACCCCAGCACCCACCAGTCTGTTCTCTGTATCCATGAGCTTGGTTTTTCAGATTTTATGTATGTAAGATCATACGGTATTTGCCTTCCTCTGACAGACTTCACTTAGCATGACGCCCTCAAGGTCCATCCATGTTGTCACAAATGGTGGGATTTCCTCCTTTTTATGGATGAATAAGATTTCCAAGCTTCTCTTCTTAAAGAACAGGAACAAGGTTAAATTCTCTCCCGCCTTTTTCACCCTTCACCCTCTGTCACCCGGTCTCCTCCCAGGGATGTCAGCGTGTGGCCAAGGCTGAGCATCACAGAGACCCGGGGAGCGCGACATCAGTTCCGCGTAGGCTCCCCTCATTGGTTTCTCCTCTGCTTGCACTTTCTTCAGGATTTCTGTATCATGTCCTCGACACCAGGCCCTTTGGGACTCAACTGAAGTGCGTGTTGTTAGGCGGATTATAAGCTTCTGAAGGGCAGAACCTCCTCACGTTTTGGCCTAACAACCTTCACAAGGCCTGGGCGTCCGACCAGTGAGCCCGGGCAGCCTCGCTGACCCGTCCCCAGGGCCCTCCTGCAGGGGCGGGCTGCGGCCCAGGCGCCACGCTGCGCATGGGCTTCGGCCGCTGCCGGCCGTGGGTCCGCCAGGGGTGCAGTTGTGTGGCTGGCGCATCTCCTCCTTTCTCCCTCGAGGCCGTGGCCTTGAGTGCCTCCGAGGAGAAGGTCAGCACCAAGGTCGTCAGAATGTGTGATTCTTTCAGCGCCCACATCTCTGAATTTTCCAATTTCCTTCACAGGGGAGAAATGCTCAGTGACTTAGTGCTCAGTGAAGCCCCGTCCTAGGAGGCACCCCGGGGAGGAGCTCACGGGCTTCTCCCGCCGCACTCAGCCTCGTGCTGTGGCCCCGGGCAGTGCCCTCTGCCGTCTGTCGTCCAGGGCCTAATTCGATGACGGAAAGCCCAGCGGGGGGCTCCGGGGTAGGCTTTGCAAAAACAGCATCATGTGGCTGCAGCAGGAGCCCCTTATGAAACTGTACGGGGGGGACTGTAAGGGGGGAATGCGGTTGGGGAAGGGTTTCGGAGGATTCTGGAATCCTCCGGAGACTTCTGGAGTCTTCAGTTAGTCCTAGCATCCAGGCAGGCGGTGTTTTGTTTGATCCATCGGAAACTGGTTTTTTTTAAAAAAATAAGTTCCAAAGTTTCTGTACAAATCGCAGATAAGATGCTTCGAGGATTTATTCTTTCAGTTCCCACCTGAGCACCGTTTGCGAAGGCTCCTCTCTTGCTCCTCGAGTAACTTGTTCCGTCATTCCTGATCCAGAGGTTTCTTGCCGGGTCGGCTTCGTTTGTTTTTTTTCTTGATTAAGCACCAGGCTCACCAGCTGCTTTTTTAAACCTCGCGTTGATGGGATTTTTCTTTGTCTCAAACGGTTTCTCGTACTCCGTGTCAGCTCTGCTCGTTCTAAACATAATGATGAGATAAATCTGGGAATACTATTCTCTGTGCTCCGGGGAAAGCTCTGATGATCTGGGACTGGTTCCCTTTACTGATCGGTCCCACAGCACAGCAGAGTCCGGCAGTGAGCTTCCATGTGAGCCGTGGACTAATAAAGGCGACAGATTTCACAGACTGGCCTGGCCCAGTGGTCCTGGGGCCTGACGCCCACGGAGTTCTGACTTGGTTGTGTCGTGGGGCAGAGGAGGGATGCAGTGTGACGGGAGGTGGGACGGAGCTCGACAGCACCCCCAGCTCTACTTTAGCCCAACAGCTGTGCTCTACATTTTTTTTTTTTTTTTTTTTTTTTTAAAGATTTTATTTATTTATTTGACAGACAGAGATCACAGGTAGGCAGAGAGGCAGCCAGAGAGAGAGGAAGGGAAGCAGGCTCCCTGCTGAGCAGAGAGCCCGATGCGGGGCTCGATCCCAGGACCCCGGGATCATGACCTGAGCTGAAGGCAGAGGCTTTAAACCACTGAGCCACCCAGGCGCCCCTGTGCTCTACATTTTATATGCTAGAATTCAATAAATGGTTTTGCTTGCAAAAAAAAAAAAATTCCATAGTTCAAAAAACGTTTTAATGTAATTTTTATAGATACAGTTAAATGGCTCTCCAAAAAAGCTGCCCCATTTTATAGTCTAACCGAGAGTGTTTTGCCATATCCTCACTAATGCTGGAGATTCGGTCTTTAATTTTTCTAGTCTCATGGGTGAAAAATTATCTCATTCTCGTTTGAATTTGCATTTCTATTATTAATAGCGAGGGTAAGGATCATTTTACATATTTATTGGCCACATATTTTTTCTGTGAATTGCCTGCCTATTTATGTGCATTACCCATTTTTATTAGGCTCTTGCTGATTTTTAGGAGGTATTCTCATCTTATGATCTTAATATGTGTTAAAAATATTTTCCATCAAGGTGCACTTGCCTTTTACCTACTACCCCTTTTAAAAATTATAATTTCTGAATTTTGTGTCTTTCTTAAAAGTGTTTTTCTTTCAGCTCTAGGACATAAAAATAATAGTCCCTATTTTCCTCTGATTATTTCTACGCTTTTACTTCTTTCCATTTAGTTTTCGAGTCCTATCGGGTCTTGGGATTTGATTATACTTTACTTATTAGGTAATTACCTACGTTGTTATATTTTCATGGAGTCTAGCAGAGGACACGAGACACGCGGGTCAGAGATAAAGGACTTCATTTCTCATAGACAGGGGCAGCCTAAGATTCAGAGTGTTTGGTTCTCTTCCCCTGGCCCCTAAGACCCACAAGAGCACCAATTTCCACGACCGGAGAAGAGCACTTAGCTCAAGGATCCAGCCGTTTTGTAGCAGAGAGAGATGCCGTTTCATCCCTCGAGGATTCTCACTGCAAACCTGGCCCTGGGGAACGGCCTGGATCTTGCATTCTTGGCAAAGCAGTGGGATCTGTGGGAGAAGGAGCCCGCTAGACTACCAGCTCCTAACAAATCAAGAGAGTGTATTTTCATACATGATGGGAGATAGGGATCCATTTCCCCCCCTCAAGTGGGTAGCTAATCGTTCAATACCATTTGCTAAGTAGCTCATTAGTGATTCAGTCAGTGAGTTAAAAACACCACTAATCTGAAATACCACTTTTGCCAGAGTCCACATTCCCGTTCATAGGGGGTACGCTTCTGGATTTACAGGTCTGCTACAGTGATCGATCCGTCCGTTCTTATAACAAAAACATACCGTTTGGTTTCCCTAGAGTGATAACGTCGTTTTGATATCTGAGAAGTAGTGTCCCCCTGTTTTTGATTTTTTCCTGTTGTTCTGTGGTGGGTCCTCTTCTTACTCGTGTCCTCCTCAGGTGAAATTTAGAGTCACATTTTATAAAAAGCTCTGTTGGCTTTTTGATCAAGACTGTATTGAATTTGCTGCTTGAGAAAAACACGAACGTCATTCGGTGCATCTTTGCGATCATTCCATTTTTTGAATGTCTTTCAGTAAACTCTTACCTTTTTATTGAGATTTTTCATCTCTTAATGGGTTATTTCTAGATATTTTGTAGGTTTATTTTGATTGGGCATAGAATATTTCTTTCCTGCCACATTTTTAATTGGTTACTGCTGGCGTATGGGAAGGTGATTTCTTTTTTTATTTTCTCTCATTTGCGGCACGCCTATGAACTCTGTTATAAGCATAATATTACAATTAATTCTCTTTGATTTTCTGGTGGGAAGACATATCTGCAAATAATGACGGTTATGGCTTTTTTTTCGCCCCGATATTTATCTTCAACTCTTATTACTGAGGCTATGACCTCCAGGGCAGTGTTGGAAATGGGCATCTGTGTTTGTTTCCTATTACTTCGAGAACTAATTACCACAAATTTGGTGGGTTAAAGCACATAAATTAATTATCTTAGAGTTTAGGAGGTCGGAAGTCCAAAGTGGGGTTCACTAAGCTAACATCAGGGTATCTGTTGGGCGGCGTTCCTTCTAGAGGCTCTGAGGAAGGGTCCATGCCCTGTCCTAAAGGCTGCCTCTTACTGCATCGTTTCAGCCAGCAGGGCAACATCTTCTGATCTCTGTCTGACTCAAACTCTACTTCTCCTGCTTCCTTCTTTCCCTCACAAGCATCCTTATGAGTGCACTGGGCCTGCCCAGATAGCCCAGGATAATCTCCCCATCTCAAAGTTGTGTTTAAGGTAACGCTATCACAGGTTCTGGGGATTAGGATCCGGACACCTTTGGGGGCCCCTTATTCTGCTGCCACAGCATCCTTGCCTTCGTCCATGTAGTACGGGGAAGAAGAGTGACACTTGAGCATGAAAAAGTAAGGTTTGTTTTAGGTTTGTAATAGACATTTTATCAAGTCGGGGAGCTTCCTCCCCTTCCTAGCTCGCTAAATGAAACTTTTATCAGGAAAGGATGTTAAATTATTTTAAAATGTGGGAGCATACATTCAAATGATATTCTTTGCCTTAAATCTACTAACGTAATGACTTACATTAATAGGGTTCTTCATTGCTGAAATAGCCTTACGATTCTGAGATAACCTCTATTTGGTCATGTTATATTATTCTTTTTATACAATGATGATTTCAACTTGCTAATTTTTTTTGAATGGGGGAGGGGGAGGAGTGCAGAGGGAGAGAGAGAATCTTAAGCGGCTCCAACACCCAGCACAGAGCCCGTTGTGGGGTTTGATCTCACCACCACGAGATCATGACGTGAGCTGAAATCAAGAGTCAAGATTCTTAACCGACTGAACCACCCAGGTGCCCCAAAACTTGCTAATATTTTATTTAGTGTAGTTACCTCTGTGTTCAAAGGATGTGTGGCCCATGACCTCTGTGTGTGTGTGTGCATGTATGCAATCTACCCTTACGTCATTTTAAAATCTGGAATATGCCCTTAGGTGTACTTGATGAAGCCTCACAGGTCATTCTCACGTATTTAATGTTAAAGAGTTAACAGAGGATTTTCGAACTCTGACTCCCCAGAGGGGTCTTACACAACGGCTTAACATAAGCCCTGAGCTCTGCTTTATTTGACGGATTTGTTGGCGAAGTATTTTTGACCTTACGACCAGGGACACAGCACTGGTGGAAATCCTCAAGAAATAAAAACGCGTACATGCAAAACTAGAATGAGTAAACTGAGAATCAACTGAAATGATACGCTGAATGCACGTGAGCCAGGAGCACAAGCCTATTACAACGTCTTAACATAAAATATCGATGCGTTTTGGAGGCAGAATGGATTAATATGGATGTCCCAAGCAAATACCGGTAATTTTTTTGGATTTGGAGTTTAAGGCCCCTTTGGTCTGGAGAACTGTGTCTGCCACTGAAGAAGGGCACACGTCCATAAGGAGATGCTTTAGCGGGAAGTCAAAATAGTTTCACTGACCCCAAGCTAAAAGATAGCTTGATTGCTGTCTTCTATTACACGGAAGGGGGAGAGCAGATCCTGGCCAATGCTCCATTTATAGAGATAAAGATGAGAAGATGGTGACATTTTATAGCAGCAGCATGTTTGTTCAAAGGAGAAATCTTACTGGCTCTTGGAGTAGACCAGGGTTCCAAGAGGATAGAGAACCCCAAGGTCAACAGTCTTGAAAAACGGTAGACAAACAAGCCAGCCGTAGATGTGCTGTGCCAAGCTCCATGCAGGAGACCGAGAGCCCTGACATGTGGCCTATGGCAGGTCGCTGTTGTGGTCTGAGGTCACATATGCCATTTGCCCACCCTTCTCACCCACGATCGATGTAGGAAAACAGTCTTCTTCAGAATTCCAGGACATGATCTCAGTTTCTTCTCCCAAGCCTCCACTAGAGATGATGCCCAAACGAGGGCCAGACGTCCTACAGGATCACCTTGCAGACAAGATTGAGGTCCACTTGCTTGACTGTGGTTGGAAACTCAGAAGCCAAAATCTAGGAAAGAAATAGACAAAGTAAATACGATGCAAGATCCTGACTAAAATCAGGATCATCCAGCTCAACTCAGAAGGTTGGAGTATATAGAAAATCTGCAAATTTATAAGTTAGAAAAAGGAGCAGGCATTTCTGGGACCTTGCGTTGTGATACTACATGGGAAGGTCTTCTTCCCTGGCCTGGTGTAGGGGTTAAACTCCGTGGTCCTGGCTCCCTTCCTTCTCCGACAGGGCTGGACGTCTTTAGGAGACACCCTGGTTCTCTGGTCCCCTGATCTCAGGATTACCTGGGCAGCTTGGTCAGAGTATAGACCCCAGACCCCCTCACAAACCACCAGCTGAGGAGCTCCAGGAACTGGGTCAGGAAATCTACTTTTGACGTTGAACAGCTGCCGTGTGCCTGGTCCCTGGGCTCCCAGGGCGGCCTCAGGAAGCGCTTTCACTGGCTGATGGTAGTGGCCCAGCGATATGGAGGCTCAGGACCACAGAGCGTTGGTGTTAAAACATCATGAGGTCAAACGCATCTTTAAAAAGCTTTTCATCAAATCTTGCCTTTTAGTGATTTCTTACATGGGAATTACGGTTTCATCTTTTGTTCGGGATTCAGTTGAGACAACATCCCTGGAGGCCACCCCCTTGCTTTCCAGTCATGGGCTGGGATTCCGCAGCATAAACATCCTTTTGTTTACACCTGAAGCTTACGCTGAAATGAGACCAAAGGTAGCAGGGAACACCTGCGATGTGCTCCCAGCACACACACGGGGGACAGTGCTGCGTGCTGGATGCGAGTTGATACACCTCGTCCTCTGTCGAGGCTTGAGAGAGGATGAGGTAGGCAGTTACCGGCTGGAAGGCGCAGGGTGCAGAGGGCTGGCCCGGCTCAGTGTTTCACCACAGTGGGGTCCTTCCCAGCCTCCAGAGTCCTGCTCCTGACCTCTGTGCCCCCCTGAACCCCATCTGTCCCGTAGGAACTCCTCAGAGCGCCCTCATCCCTGTGGCCCGTGTTCCCACCTTCCACACACTCAGGCTTCCTTCGTGGACGGCTCGTCCGTGGCGTCGTACCGCTGAGAGCTGCTGAAGGTGCCTGCGGCCGCGCCTCCCGGCTCCTGAAGCGCACGGTTCCTCCGTGTTCAGGGATGCCCCACCCTCTGGCCTGCGCCTTGCCCTGTCCTGCCGGCCGGGGCCCTCTCTGGTGGGAGCTGCTTCTGCCTGCGCTCTCAAGTCTCCCACTCTCTTGAACTTGACTTCTGCATTTTTCAGGGTTCAGGCGTGGGTCTGAACCACCAACCGTGGGAGCAGATGAATGCTGGACACCGGGGTGGATTGGCTCCCTCCCCACCACCGAGATGTGTCTTTTCTCCTCAAACCACACTTGTGCGTCCACCCAGCCCCTGACGTAAGGAGATCTTCCCTGGCCGCTCACCCAGGCTCCACATCTCCCTGGACAAGCTCCATTTTAAGGATGAACACAGAAAGAGAGAGATGATAATGAGGTTGAGGGACTTGCCAATATCAACAAGTATCAGAGCCAAAATTGAAGCCTGGGTTTAGGTTTCTGGCTCCCATCCCTCCAGTTCTTCTGGGCCATATGCTGCCTCGCTGTGTGGTTCCTGAACTCTGAAACCGAGCAAAGCACCTTGATCCTACTCGAGGGACGCCATTGCGTGGTGTCACCGTGCCCTTCACCAGGTGGGAGGTCGCTGGGATCCAGACCACAGGCTGGTTTGATCTTAGAGCCAATAGACTAGCTTCCTGGGTAAAGCGTGCATGAAAGAATTCTTAATACAATATCCATTCAGGGTGCGTGCTGAGTATATACACCAAATTGAACTTTCAAAAATTACTGGCAGCTGACCTCGGGAGGACGAGGTGGGGATGAGTTCAAGAGCCGGTTCATTCTAACACAGCCTCTGGGCTGGTCTGTAAGAAGACGGCTCCAGCTGCGTGTCCTCAGAGCGGGGCAGGCTTTCCTGGACCGGTGGGGAGCCAGAAGGCAGCCGTGGCTTTGCTCCGATGTGTCTTCAGGGGGATGAGATATGAGTATTTGTTCCCACCTAGCTTCCCCTCTTTCTTATCCCTTTCTGGCCTGTTTCCTTTTTTCCTTAAAGATTTTATTTATTTATTTGACAGACAGAGATCACAAGTAGGCAGAGAGGCAGGCAGAGAGAGAGGGGGAAGCAGGCTCCCTGCTGATCAGAGTCCCATGCAAGGCTCGATCCCAGGACCCTGGGATCATGACCTGAGCCGGATCATGACCTGAGCCGCAGGCAGAGGCTTTAACCCACTGAGCCACCCAGGCGCCCCTGGCCTGTTTCCTCTTAAAGGAAAAGGCTACAATAATACAATCTCGTGCAAGCACCCAGGAAAATGAGTTGAGCTAATGGGATGGAAAGTGCTTAGCAATCCACAAGCCACCAGAAAGACGGAAGATCATCAACCTCTGTCTCACTTGCTTAGAGGTGATGCTTGTCACCTGGACTATTCTTGTTCGTTAGTGCGTGTGTTGGGGGGAGGGGCTCTTTAGCAGGAGAATGTGGCCGGAGTGATGGAATTAGCCGGGAAACCAGGGCAGTTTCTGAATTGCACAGAGGGAGCAAAGCCCACGAAGGCATGCTGGGCTCCCGAGGTGGACGTGCTCTCGGAGCCTGGAGTCCCGACTGAGGGGGATAGGCACAGCTCCCTCCGCAGCTCCGTTACTAATCAGTAAGCACGGGGAAGCCCAGCCCGCAAATCACACTTAATTGTTCGCATATGGTCCACCAGCTCTCCGTTTGCTGCGATGCGCGGCGGCAGAAGGCTCTTCGCGGGGCTGAGCTGTAAACACACAATCTATGGCCTGTTTGGAAAGGAGCAAAAAAGGAACAAATCAGTCATTGTTCTGGAGAGCCCACTGTGAGTCCTACAGAAACTACCCGCCATTAAAGCTGTTTCCCCCTGAACCCTAAAATTCATTAAGCCTGGATCCAAGATTTCATTGTCCAAAACTGGAAATCTGTAACCTCCCTTTGGAGCTTTTTCTAAAAAAAAGCAGGCTTCTCAGCAGAGGCATGCTAACACTTCGGGCTGCGTGGCTCTCTGCTGTGGGGGCCAGCCCATGTTTTAACCTGCCTGACTTCTCCCCACTAGGTGCCAGACCACACCACCGCCTTTCTCCCCCCACACCACCGGCCCCGGTTGTGAGATACGAAAAGGTCTCCAAACGTCCCCGGGGGGCCCCAGTTGCCAGCAGTTGAGAGCCAGTGAGAAGAGGGTACAGGTGAGGGGCAGGCTGAACCCATCAGTGATGTCGAGCAAAAGTGGGCCTAGGGGGATGACATAAGCAGCCTCGGGCTAGACGGGAGCCAGGAGGACCCTTCTGTAAATAAAGAAAGCGGAGTTACAAGAGGGTGAAAACAAACAGCCTTTGCCTCGGCTGGCCATCCTCCAACTGTCCTTGCTAGGAACGGTGATGGCGGGGGTGCAGAAATGAGCAGCACCAGTTAAACCATAAACTTCGGGCCAGGCACAAGCTAGCGAACTGGCAGGGGCTGGTTCTGCAAGGGACAGCCAAAGCCTCAAGCCCGAAAACAGCATTTTCTAGAGGGGCTGGGAGCAAGGGTGCTTAAGAACCAGCGAGCCCAGCCTCTCATCTATGTGTATCGCCAGCAGTTACGTCTTCGTTCAGAGGAAGCTGGGTCAGGAGCCAGAAAGACAAACACGGGGGAGTTCGGGCAATCGGAGAAACTGTGGAGACCCAGCTTTGTGGCCGCCGGTGTCTGCTGGGGCTGCCGAGGTGGCAGCGGGCACGTCTGTTCTAACGCGCACACGCACAAATGCACGCGCCGTGGAAAAGGCAAGATCGTGGCTCTGGTCCTCGGCCTGGGGAGTGTGGGTGGAGGCCGGCAGGACAGGGCCTGGGGCCAAGGGGGAAGCAGTGCAGACACCGTCCCTCTACCGGAGTCAGCTGGAGGCCCGGGACGCTGGGCGGGTTCTTGGGTCCGGCGACGCACTATTGCAGCCCAAACTGTACATACCGGTCTTTCCCCTTAAAAAGTGCACTCAAGCGCCAGCCGCTCGTCGGGGTATTAAGAAGTAATATTTTTCTTTTTGTTGACATCTGAGTCCGCGTTTAGTGCCTGGAAGCCCAGGCTTGTCTCGGCACCGTGGTATCTGGTTCTCTACGTGTGGATATGCATCTTTTTTTTTTTTTTTTAAGATTTTATTTATTTATTTGACAGACAGAGATCACAAGTAGGCAGAGAGGCAGGCAGAGGGAGAGGGAGAAGCAGGCTCCCCACTGAGTGCAGAGCCCGATGCGGGGCTCCATCTCGGGACCCTGGGATCATGACCTGAGCCGAAGGCAGAGGCTTTAACCCACTGAGCCACCCAGGCGCCCCATGGATATGCATCTTGAACACACGATTATACCTGTTGTCAGGTTCCTTCTGTAACCCTGTCTGCCTTGGCCCCTACCTCATCCCGCACATCTGGACGCAGTTGCCTCTGCCCTGGGGGACTGCCTGGCTGACAGCCTGTTTCACTAATATCCCAGGCCAGGTGGGGGAGGCCTGGAGGGGGAGGGGGGTGGCTGTTCAGTCCCCGTGAAGGCCAACCTTGATTGACTCAGATCTGGTCGTCTTTGCCCATTCCAGCTGTTGGCCTGGGGGTGGGAGCTCATCCTCTCTCAGTGGAATCTTAAAAAGACAGAGCGCTATGAAGCTCCAAATCAGAAACGTGCCGCGGGTGTCCCAGAGCCCGGCTCTCTGCCCCTCAGCGTCCTCTCCGCCCATCACTCCCCTCTGCCTTCCTCGGCTTCGTTCTCTTAAGGATAAGGAAACAGCTTTCCTTCAGGACGCCGTTACCTTTAAGGTGGTAGGGATGATACCGCCAGTCCCATGGAATTCGGATTCGGGCTTTGTTTCCTACACCGAGAATTATCTTAAAAGAGGAGCATTAAGTGTGACAGCGTCACTTTCTCCCGCAAAATGACAAGTAAAGTGTCTGTTGCTGGGGGACTTCCCGAGGAAGGGGAGTTTCCCCTCCTGATGAGTGAGCAGCCTTTGGACACCTGCACCGAGCACATGAGGGCCTGGCACCCAGAGCTCCTTGGTCTGCTCTCTGGTCTGCAGAGGCCCCTCTGGGTATCTGTCGAGTCCCTTAATCTTCCTTTGCCACCAAACCCGTCCTTATGTCTGGAGGAGTGTTTTGTCTTCCTGTGTATGCAAGAAACATGGCATTCCGAACCCTTTCCAGAACAGCCCACGCATGTTCCGCCACTTAGCTGTCCCTTCACAGTGCTTAGCCCCCATCCGACGACAGCATTTTCGGGCGTTTTCAGCTGACGGCTTCCGCTGCTGGCATTCGCCCTCTGCAGCCCGGCCCTGCCGTCTTGTAGCTCCCTCCTCGGTGCCTCCCAGGTGGTCACTAAAGCTCACAGCCCAGGAAGTCTTTGTTCCATGAGGGGAGAGCCCTTTGGGAAGGCTGCCTCCTGGAACTCCTTCTGGAAAGACCGCAGCACCCCGAGCCCCACCTGCCTAGACCTCAGCTGCTTCCGTTTCCCACAGTCTGCTCTGACTCGGAGCCTCGGCATTCCTCTCCAGAGAGTTCCAGAAGGAAATCAATGATAGTGGTACGTTTTGCCACAAAACGCTAAAATAGCAGTCAGTGGAGCGATTTCCCTGACGTGCAGGTCTAACGGGCTGCGCTGAATCGGAAGCCTTGCGCGGTCAGCCAGCTCGTTAGATCCTCGTGAGCAGCCATTCTAAGAGACTCTGCTTCTCACACGTTTTCCTGCTCATTCTGTCCCGGTTCAGCCCTATCGGGGCTGCTGCTGCTCGAACTTGCCTCGTAACCGCCGCTCAGGGACATGAGAGGCCAGGGCTGTTGGACGGAGTCTAGCAGCAGAGATAAAGAAGAATCCTCTTCCCGCCCCCATTATACGGGATCTGTTGCCTTCCCGAACCCGGGTTCCCGACCTTCATCCCAGCTGTAAAGCGTCCAGACCGTGGAAGATTTCCCTCGGGAGAACGCTCGTGTTCGCGATCCTGGCGATGCTCAATTATGTGCGGGGAATGGAGGCAGGGTAGGAAAGACCCCGGAATGTGAAAACCCAGAAAACCCTTCAGTCATTCATTTTATTTTATTTTATCTTATTTACTTATTTAAAAGATTTTTATTTATTCGACAGACAGAGATCACAAGTAGGCAGAGAGTCAGGCAGAGAGAGAGGGGGAAGCAGGCTCTCCACTGTGCAGGGAGCCCAATGCGGGGCTCGATCCCAGGACCCTGAGATCATGACCTGAGCCGAAGGCAGAGGCTCAACCCACTGAGCCACCCAGGCGCCCCCAGTCTTTCATTTTAAACAACTCCCCCCCCCCCCAACCCATGATGCCTCTTCCACAGCCATTCACCAAAGGCTGCAGCTGGGAAGTGGACGTGCTCGGGGGGTCCGGATGACCCATCTGAGATCGCGCTGGGTTTTGGTTCCTTTCCACGCCGTGGTAGAATCCAGTTTGCATTACGAGTAACGCAGCCTGCCAGGGATGCTGAGAACAGCACAAGCTCTGGGCTGTCCCCCAGGGGCCCTGTCAGCCCCCCACCTCCACCGAGGAGGGCTCCGCTGGGGGTCCTGGAACAGACCCCCCCCACATAGAGGCGTGGGGGCCAGGATCTGCACTGTCATCTTGGAGCTCAGCACGAGGGGCTCAGGGGCTCCCACGGTACTGAGGCTGCCCATTACGCCGGGTGTCCGGAGGGTGTGGATGTGGGCTCTGGCCAGGCATGGGTGGCCTCCGCCTCGGTCTGTCTTTGAGAGGCAGGAAGGTCACTCCTGACAGCGCAGACGGGAGCCTCAGATCTGGCTCTGAAGGGCAGGCTTCCGAGCGTGGTTCAGGGTGAGCGAATGGTAAGTCAGACTCTGCTTTGCAGCCTGGATTCCTTCCTCTATGGCCTTCATGCCCTCTTCAAAGGTGACTTCAGGATCACAGCACGAGACGAGTGGGTCTTTGCCGACATGGACCTTCTGCATAAGGTTGTCGCTCCGGCCATCAGGATGTCCCTGAAGCTTCACCAGGTAAAAAAAAAAATTAAAAGATAAAAATAAATCCATTTTTTAAAAAGGATTTTTGAGAAATCCTTTCTCGAGGGGCAAACAAGACCTTTCAAGTAGGTCCCTTTTCACGGCATGACCTATGTGAGTGGGTGTGTCCCTTGGGTAACAAAACACTGAGGCCACCCAGGTATCCTTGACATCAGCCAGCGGCCACTGGTCCTCGAGAGTGGCTAGGAGGTGGTGATACTCCGCTAGGAAGAAAAGGAACTGGCCAGAGAAAATGAGGCCAAGCCACAAAGCTGTTTCCCTGGGCACGTTCTCCTCCCGCTCGGGATGCGGGAGGAGAGTGGGAAGACAGTCCACACAGACGTGAGCCATCAGCTGGTCCCTGTCCGCACCCTCACCCCCGCCGCACCCCCCGCCACGGCCGCAGTCAGCTCTCCGGTCCACGCTGAGCCCGCAGTCAGACTTCTTTCCCCCAGGACCAGTTCACCTGCCCCGACGAGTATGAAGACCCAGGGGTCCTCTATGAGGCCATCCAGTCCTTCGAGAAGAAAGTCGTGATCTGCCACGAGGGTGACCCGGCCTGGAGGGGCGCCGTGCTGTCCAACAAGGAGGAGCTGCTCACCCTGCGGCATGTGGTGGACGAGGGCGCGGATGAGTACAAGGTCATCATGCTCCACAGGGGCTTTCTGAGCTTCAAGGTCATCAAGGTACAGCAGCCCTACCTGCCGGTCAGCACCGGTGCTCGCATCCCTGCACCGGCCTCTCGTGCAGGGACATGGTCTTGGAGGAGCAGAAGTGGGCCGGGAGGCCGGCATCATTCATGGGGTTTGGGCAGAAGTCCTGGCAGATGCCCATGTAGATGAGGGTCAGGATCTGGCTTACTCGTAAACACTTTCTAGTTCTCCAAACTTCCAGATCTCTAGCAGCCTAGTCCTGGACCCGAAGGCTTACTACCCAGTATTTCTTCTCTTTGTATCACTTCCAACTGCTAGACCGAAACAACAGCTTTCTCTTCACCCCATTTCCCCACGAAAGTGGTGAGATCCCCATCTTCTAGGACTGCTCATCCGACCTGACCGTGCAAACAGCTTCGGGCCCGAGCGGTGTGGTCCCCGATGTTCTGGCCCGCAGCCCTGCTCACGGTCTGGAGCGTAAAACCAGCGACTGAAAACACGCGCCGTCATCCACTGTCCTCCCTGTTCCTTCCCCAACCCGCAGGTTAACAAAGAATGTGTCCGCGGCCTCTGGGCCGGGCAGCAGCAAGAGCTCATATTCCTTCGGAACCGCAACCCGGAGCGTGGAAGCATCCAGAACAACAAGCAGGTCCTCCGAAACTTGATCAATTCCTCCTGCGACCAGCCTCTGGGGTACCCCATGTACGTGTCCCCACTAACCACGTCCTACCTAGGGACCCACAGGCAGCTGCAGAGTGTCTGGAGCGGCCCGGTCCCTCTGGACAGCATCAGGACGTGGTTCCTGACCAAGTGGCTAAGGTAGGTCTTTCCCACCCAGGCCTTCACCCAGATGCTGGGGAGGGCCCGGGGGTGGGGTATGGAGAGCTCCCTGACTTCTGGTTAGAGTTTCACTGTTCACCAGCATTTCCATGTACGATGGAAACTGCTTCCCCCAGCGGCCCGGCAGATCATTTGTTTCCGCGAGCGGCTTCAGACGGTGGGAAACTCACACCCGGGAAACTCACACGATGAGACTGTTCCTCACGCTTGCCGGGGCTGGGGTCTGGCTCGTGTTCCTGCAGAGCAGCCGAGGCTGGGGGTCGCTGGGGGTCACAAAGCACAGCTGTCAGGGAGACCCAGCCTGAGGCCCCCCCACCCCCAGCACGCGGCCCTCATCCGATGAGCCCTCCGCCTGCTCGTAAGAAGGTCTCTGGTGAGCTGGAACGGATTCGAGGAAGGGTGGCCGGAGGGTGGCCGAGCGGCTTAGCTCAGGCCTCAGAGCCCGGGGTGCTTCCGGAAGGTCAGGGCTGTAGCTCACTCATCCCAGGGCACTTGAGTCTGGGAGCAGGAGCGCCCCCCGCCCGCCTCCCTGGCACAGTACTGCGTGGAGCGCGGTCTCCCACCCTGACTTCGACATGGGTGCAGTGGGGCACAGGAGGGGGCAGAACTGTCCGCTGAGAGTGCTTGAGACCCCTCTCCCCTCACAGGGTGCGGAAGGGCTGTGATTCCGGCCAGCCAGGTACCGGTAACATTGAAGATGCGGACGGGAGGGCTGCCCCCTCTGGCGGCGGCCGCGCTCCTGGCGGCGAGAGCCAGGAGAGCAGCACAGAACAGCCCAGAAAAGATGGGACCCGCCACTGGTCGCCCCGCGAAGGGACACAGAAGACAGGTGGGTGCAGCAGGGCCTCATAGGTACTGATCGAGCCTCCTGGGGTCCCAGTGACCAATGTCACGAGTGATGCTGTCCTCCTAACGTGTAACAGCTTCCTTTTTGCAAAAAGAAAAAGTCAGAATTGGGTCAAAGGATGCTCCAAATTTACTGACTCTACTTGCAGAAAAACTCTGTTAGACTGTGGTTTTTATTTATTTATTTTTAAAGATTTTGTTTATTTATTTGACAGACAGAGATCACAAGTAGGCAGAGAGGCAGACAGAGAGAGAGGGGGAAGCAAGCTCCCTGCTGAGCAGAGAGCTCGATGTGGGGCTCGATCCCAGGACCCTGGGATCATGACCTGAGCCAAAGGCAGAGGCTTAACCCACTGAGCCACCCAGGTGCCCTAGACTGTGGTTTTATACTTTATCCTCCTCTTGTCTGTTACTCTAGCCAGCCATGTGTCCATCTGTCCACTGGCAACGCCCTCCCCTCCTACATCTCACTTGTCTGGTGGCCACTGGATCGTGTGTCTTCTGTGTCTGGCGGATCCGTAGCTACCGATCCAGCCTGCTCTGCGTGTCCTCCAGAGTGGCTCATCCCTCTCTGAACCTGTGGGGTGCAGACAGGACTGCTGCTCCCCCATTCCTGCTCCTCTCTGGCTCCCACCTCCCCCTGTACACCTGACATGCAGAGCATAGTAAGATGGGGGGAGGGGCACCAGCACACAGAGGCGGCACACTGGTCCATGTCTGGGATGAGTTTAAAGTCTAAAACCGCTTTTCAACTCCTGCCCACCTAGTTCGGCTCAACCGGACGGCTGAGGTTCTGGAACCCGTGCCACTGGGGGGGATGGGTCTGGAAAGGGGGCACTGAGGGCTCACAGAGGACATACCAGGTGGATGGACGCGGGAGAGGCACGTGCTCTGTCCTGGTTCCTGCCCGCACCTCGGCGCTGGACTTTGCCCTTCGCAACCTGGGAGGGATTTGGTCTTTTTGCCTGTGGGCTTCCTCACCATCCAGAAGCCTTCGTTAAGTGCCTCTGTGTGCCTGTCCCACAGGCCAACTCTGCACCCAGTGAGTTAGCAGGGAACAGTCCCCGCCTCCTGGAAATGCCCCGACAAGGGTGAGGATTTCACTGCAACAGGATTTACATAAAACACGGGCAAGACAGTAGATAGATGATAGACAGAGAGAGAGAGAGATAAAGACGGACAGACAGACAGATGGTAGAATAATACAGACATATAGAGAGACAGAGACACGGGTGACAAATGGACGGACAGCGAGAGGAGACCGAGAGATGGAACGACGGGAGCTAGAGAGGAAGGAAAGGAGGAGGCAGGGGGAGACAGGGAGACGGGCGGCGGGGCAGGGCGCTTGCTGTCAGCTGCTCCCGCTGGAGCCACCTGCCCTGAGCGCGCAGCGGAGCCCCTGCCAGCCCGAGGCCCCAGCGCGGGGAGGATCTTCCTGCTCTGTTAGCACGTGTTTTACTGCATGAGCAACGTTAGGTTTCAGAATCACTGAAGCGATCTTCCAGATGGGAAAATGCAAGGTGGCTTCCAAATGGAGACAGGCCTGTGTGCTCGGCACGTCTGTCCAGGGGACTTGTCTGCACCCCCGAAAGTCTAGAGCCGGGGGTGGGGGGCGGGATGGTTCGGAGGGGCCCGAGCTCTTGAAGAGGTGGAGGCGGGCGCGCCGGACGAGCCTGGGACCCCGTGAGACGCCTCTTCCCTTTTCCACGAGTAGAAAGCGCCACTGCTGCTGGGCCAGGCAGACGTCAGTGTCCCTCCCTCCGCCCAGGACCCGGACACCCTGGGGAGTGACTCTGCTTCCCGTTCCCAGCCAGAGGCCTGCAGCTGGGAACACAGCAGATCTTCGTGGCAGACGCTGGAGTACGATCCTCCAGCCCCAACCAGCTGTTAGTTGGTCATCACTGGTTCTTAGAACTGCTCCTACCAAGGCCGCTCCTGGCTTTCTCTGCTCTACAAGGTACCAAGGCGGGCCGGGGACATCACCCACGGGCCTTGGGCTCCCAGCCCGAGTGACCGTCAGTCCCTACCTGCAGCCCAAGTCTGCTTCAGGCTCTGAGACCCGCTGTCGTCCTGTTCAGGGGCTTCACAGAGCCCACGGCCAAGCACCAGTGGCTTTGAAGTCACCGGGCTTGCTGTTGTCCCCTCCTGCTGTGCACCTGCCCACAGGCCCACCCCTGCAGCAGTGACAAAGCATAGTAGTAAGTAACAGCTCCCCAGCCCCAGCCCTCACAACTGCCTGGTGCCATCCTGCGTGCTTTCCAAGTGCAGGGTCACTGGTCCTCCCTGTGCCCCAAAGAGAGCGGCCCTCCCTGTCCTCATCTTGCCGCTGAGGAGACGGGCCCAGAGAAGTCACCGTGCAGTCCCCCAGCAGAGGGGTTCAGACAGACCCAGGTGAGACAAGCCCAGAACCTGCTGTCTTAACCACCGTGCACGGTCCTGTCACTCTAGCCCCAGGGATGTTGCGTCCCCTCATTGAG
This sequence comes from Martes martes, assembly GCF_963455335.1. Taxonomy (NCBI): domain Eukaryota; kingdom Metazoa; phylum Chordata; class Mammalia; order Carnivora; family Mustelidae; genus Martes; species Martes martes. The sequence continues at coordinate 83,686,048 of NC_137902.1, read as the reverse complement.
CACCACCCTTGTCCCCAAGCCCAGGATCGAGCCGATGGAGCCACCATCCTGCACCTGGCCGAGCTCTCCATCTGTGCCGCGGGCAGGGTCCCCGCCAGGCCCGAGCTTGTCCTGTCCCCAGGCTGGCAAGGGCTCTCAGTGGGAGCGGGTCGGCTTGTCTGTCGTTTCCACGGCTCCCTGGTCCTGTGGGAGGCGGCGGGCGGGAGGAGGACCTGAAGGGGGGGCTCTCTGAAGTGGCGGCTAGGTGGCCGCTCAGGTCTGCGGTGGCCCCGTGCTCAGCAGGGTGGTCCCCTCCCCCCACCCTAAACTCTGACAGCTGAATTCACTGAGGCTTCCTTTAGGGTTAGACCCTGAGTCCTCTTCCCAAGCGGGACCTCATCTGTAGGCAGCGTCTGCTCACCACAGCCCTGAGCAGCAACACCGGGTGCTGCTGATCCTGTTGGCTCGTCCTTGGTGCCCCAGAGCCCCGTCAGAATCCCACCGGGGCCCAGCTTCACATCTTTCGGAAGTTCTCCAGGAAACCTAGCTGTGGACACACTCCTGGTGATGCATGTCCCTGGCCGCATGGGGCTGGCACAGTCCTGGGAAGAAGGGGGACCCCACAGGGCAGCTGAGGACCAGATCCCTGGTCTCCCGCAGGCTGCCGCCACCCCCAGGGCATCCAGGCTGTGGCTCTGGAGGCAATCAGGGTCCCCGGCTGGTTGCGGAAAGGTCCAAGTTGTGCAAGGGGCCACCCTTTCCAACCATCTGGATTAGCGTCCCCAAGGGGCCCCAGGGAACTGAGGGAAGCTGGGGGTCATGGGTCCCAGACAAGAAATGGCCGGGATCACCCCTTAACCCCCTCCCCAGATGAGCTCTGGCTGATACAGGGAAATCTGGAGACGTGCTGGCATAGCAGATCCCCCAAAAGCAATTTGGAAGGCCCAAAATGGGTACACAAGAGGGGACAACCTATCTCTCCCACTCAAGACGCAGACACCTCTCTGTCCCTCCTGCCCCCTGGGAAAGTTCAGTGTCACCTTCTTTTTACCACCACCGTGGCTGAAGCCATACGGGGATCTCTGCCACCTTCCGGTGAGGTCCTTTGCACCTGCCCGCTCCCTGTGGGCAGTACAAGGATGGGACCCTCGGCCCTCCTCTCCCCATCCCTCAGCAGTTAGAAACACGTGCTGTCTTGTAAGCAGCAGTCGGAGTCCCGGGGCCCGGAGCACCAAAGCACAGGACGGTGAGAGCTCCTGAAGCTCCCGTGCTGTGTACCCTTAGCCCCTGGTAAACAGCAAGGACCGGGAAGTGCCCACGGTGTTGGGGGGGGCACACCCAGCTGGCCCTCCGAGGACTGGCCTGGACCCCTTCTACCTACCTCCTCCTTGGCCGATGGCATGGGCACCCAGGGAAGGTTTCTGGCTCTGAGATGGCTCAGGGCACAACGTTTTCCATTCTGAGGCCGTGTGTGCAGTAGCCCCGGGGTTGTAGGGACAGGAGGTCCCGAGAAGGAGCCGCCCTCGGGGAGGGGCAGCCCCACCTGGCTGGCCGGCCCTGCCCTGGGGGGCTCCGACCTGCTGCTGGGATCATTCCACGAGGCGCAGCCAGTGGTGGGAAGCCACCCAGCCGGCCAGCATTTCCCCATTCCCAGTCCCCAAGGGTCCTCCCGTGGGGCTGTGGCTTCTCCGGCTTCCTTACTCTCCTGCACCCATGGAGAGCGCAGCTCCCAGAAAGAAGTCAGGAGCCTGCCCAGCCAGTGCGAGGACAGCCATGAGGCTGTTCGCCAGTCAAGGGTTGGTGACTCCTGCGCCCAGATCTCTCTGGCCCCTGGAACAACAGGGGAATCCCCGTCCCAGGTCCCCACCCAGAGGACGCCCTCCCGTGCACAGTGAGGGCCTGGGGCAGCCTGCAGGTGCACATCCGGGGTCTCGGCCTCTCGGGCACAGCATTTTCTAAGCTTCCCACATGGTTCTGACGGCCAAGGATAAGTCAGTTTTTGCAGGTGGGTCCCTGCTGTCCCTTACTGCCAATCCGTGGGCCGAGCCTGTGGGGATGAGGCAGTCATTGTCACTTCAAGGGGGCCGGGAGGGCGGTGGCCTGTACCACACACTGCCACAAAGCAGACAGTGACCACCACGTGCTAAGCGCCGTGTGGGAGGGAGGTCCCGGGGTCAAGGTGGGGGCCGTACTCTCTGAAAGGGCACGACCGAGAAGCCGAGCCAAGGAGCAGTGATAGAACAGTCTGAAGCGTGACTGTGAACCAAATTCTAAGAAAGGATCTTGTTTCCTGGTGTCCAAGCTCAACTCCGTACCTGGGGACCCAACTGCTCCTTCCAGCCGAGCGTCCCCATCCTGGGCCCTTGCCAGACTCCCAGAGGCCTGGGGTCTTACTCAGACAGGAGCACTGTCCCCAGCCCGCCACCCGGTGCCTCTGCTGACCCTGCTGTGCCCAGCACTCCCATGTGGCCTCAACTTTGGCCCGACAGCCTGCCGTCTTCTTGCCTCGCTACGAAGTAGATGTCCCAGCTGGGAGGGGACTGGTCCCCGTGGGGGACGCTGGTGACCTCCTTGCGGAAGGCAGTCAGGAATTCCCAGCTAGTCTGAATCCCAGACCGGCAAGGAAGACCCTAGCTTTCAGCCGGCGAGAACGAGCACCCCCACCTTCCAGAAAACCAGCCGAGATGAGAGAATGGTGCTGGCTAATGAACCAAGAGAGAATTTGTCTGGGTATTTCAAAACCCCGGTTCTGAGGAGGTTTTCCGGGGAAACACTCATGATCTGATACTGATGTAATTGGCAAAGGAAGTTCAATGATCAGAGGACGATCCTGGGCAGCACACATGCCTCTGCGTAGGTTTGCTTACTTGTTCCACTTGCAAAATTAATTCAGAAAAAATCAAGAGCCACAGTAACGACAGAGAGAACAAAAAAGTCTGAAGCGAGGAAATGCGGGGAGGTACCCCTGTCTTGCCTCGAACATAGACCATTCCCCTCTGACACGTAGATGGGTCTTTGTCCCCTTGTTCCTGGAATTAGCTGGGAAGCTCCCCGACCAGGTACGGGGGGTCTGCGACCCAGCATCGAAACCACGGACTTGCGGGTAGGTGTGGAGTGTTTCTGGACAGCCGTCAGCGGGACCGCGTAAATCACACACAGATGCGCGGCCTTGTCGGACTCTGAACAGACTAACAGACCACGGGCTCTGCTACTTCTGGCCGTCAGGGTCCCTTTTCTCCCTGGTTTCCCTCCGTAAGAGTAACTCACTCAGCTCTGCAGCAGGGATCGGCCAGATGTGCCCCGTTCCTGGGGAGAGCCCGTGTGCCAGGGGTTGCCCACACTCATCCCGCGGGGCTGTGAGCCACACCATGGGGGCCGCCCCCCCCCCACCGTGGTCCCAGCCAATGGGCAGGAGGCAGGAGAGACTAGGTGGGGACCCCTGTGGGGAACGGGCACCCCACCATCCCGGTGTCCACACCGCACTAATGTCCACGTGAGGCAGAGGGCCCTTCCGGCTAAGCAGCCGCTTGGAGGTCACTTTTCGGGACCTCCTCTAGACACACGTACATATACTGGAATCACCAGGTGTACAATCAGTCATATGGGGTGAGGCTGAACATGAGAAAATGCACAGGATGGACCTCAGGGTGCCCACCTGTTCACCCCTTCTGTTCCTATCGATTGCCTGCCTAGTTTAGAAGCTTCGGGAGACGTGGATAAGGCAGCTGGTAGAACTGTGACCTCACTGACCGCCCCCTTCAACGTGACAGCTGGACATTAGCGCCCAGTGATTCCTGAGGCTTAAGTCACGAGCACACGCTTTCCTCCCCCTGCTTCTCTGTAAAGCTGCGTGGGTAGGCTCCTTCTCCCGGAGACATGGGCAGGCCCGAGTCCTTGGGGCAGCCCAGACCCTTCTGTCTCAACAAGCCTGGGCACGGGCTGGGGCCAGGAGGGGCCCTGCGGGGAGCGGTGGCCGGCACAAGGGGTCTGGGGCGCGGGTCGGCACAGGCCTGGGCCTGGCCAGTCACGTCTGTGAGGGCCCTGTGTGAGGGCTTCTTACTTTAAGACCTTGATTTTAAGAAAAACTTGGGCAGAAAACAAAGGTTCAACTGGCATGTGGCTCAGCCCATCCCCTCTTACCTTGTTAAGGCGACTAAAAATGCTAAGAGCCTGCGCGTTTTCCCTTTATACTGCCGATCGCATGCATACAGGGTCCAAGGTCTGGGCTCCCCGTGGGAAGGGCGCTTCCCACGCGCCCTTGGACTGCCGGGTGCCCTGGGATCAAGTCCTTCCATTCTCAGGGGCCCCCGTGGGGCTATCCGGGCCTTGACAACAGTGGACCAACTTGGGTGCCTGGGGTCCAGGCTGTCACCTCGCCGCAGGGACCTTGATGCAGGTAAGCCCCTGTGCTCTGGCAACCTGTCCTGCTTTCTTCTAAAGGCAGGAGGAAAGGCAGGAGTCAGTCTGTCCAGGCCCATGCAGCCTTAAGCCAAAGGCCAGCCACGCTGAGCTCGTCCGGCCCGATCCTAGAAAGCCACCAGGCCTTCCTGCAGACATCCACGTCGGTCCATGAGTTGGCCCAGAGGCTCTCGGGCAGCCGGCTCTCCCTACACACGTCGGCCGCGTCCCTGCACTCACAGCCCCCTCCCGTCACCACCACGGGCCACCTGAGCGTCCGCGAGCGGGCCGAGGCGCTGATCCGGTCCAGCCTGGGCTCGTCCACCAGCTCTACCCTGAGCTTCCTGTTCGGCAAGAGGAGCTTCTCCAGTGCCCTGGTCATTTCTGGACTCTCTGCTGCGGAAGGGGGCAACACCAGCGACACCCAGTCGTCCAGCAGCGTCAACATCGTCATGGGCCCTTCGGCCAGGGCCGCCAGCCAGGCCACACGGGTAAGGGGTTCGGCCCGCGGGCCAGGGCAGGCGTGCGGGCTCCTGGCCTGACGCCCCCCATCCGGCTGCCTGTAGACTCCCACCACCTCGTCCACGGGGTTCCCAGAGTGACAGATGCCGGGTAGAGCTAGACAGGAGGTGTGCCGGCCGTGCTCAGAGGCAGACAAGACCCACAGCACACGTCCTGAGGGTGATAAGGTCACGGCGGGCGGCACTGGAGGGGGCCCGAAGCCCGTGCTCCGCAGACCGGTTCTCCCGAGCCCTGACCCGGGGAGGAGAGCGGACACGTGCTCCCGCGTCCGCAGCACGGCGTGTGCTACTTCGGCCTCTTTTCACATCACTCAGGCCCGAGGGAGGGGACAGGACTCACGCCAACACTGGAGTTAGACCCCCACTGCTTCCGAAGCCAGATCTCCCTCCCCAGCTGCCGAGGGGGCTTCTGCCTACACGCATGCAAACGTCAGAAAAAGAGAGGTTGAGGGACGCCCCTAACTACACGGGCACTTGCGCAGAGTCCGCACTGGAGCTTTGTCGGGGGGAGCGGGGAGGAAGGAAATAGACCCCCAGCACTTGCCTTCCGTTCTGCAGTCAGGAGGGAGGACAGGAGGCCCCGGGAAGACACGGGTGTCACACTGGAGGTCTCGTGTGCCCCTTCTGCGTGCTCACACCTTCTCCGGCCAGAGACTCACGCTCTTTACAGAGCACGAGGGTCACCGCCTGCCCGGCTTCGGTTCGCAGTTGGTTACATGGACGTGGATGATGGGGCCACGTCCACGGGGGAGGCTCACAGGCAGGGGCCAAGGGCGAGCAGGCTGCTGACTTCTGGAGCTTTAACTAGGTTTAGTTAGGTCACGACACGTCTAAACAAACTTCTCTCTGTGATTCCGTGTCCCCAGAAAAAACCTACAAAACCACACTTTTCTGCTACCTGCCCAACCCATTTAGGGTACTGTCCATGGGTGTGCTTCTGGGATTCTGGCATGTTTTTGCTCCCTCTTTCCTGCAGGACAGTAGGGTCCCTGGCACTCTGGGCACCGGCATTACTGTTCGGGCACCAAGCTGCCAGAACCCAGGACGCCCAGACACACCGTGACCTCTTACCCGAGGGCCCGTGTGCCCAGCACGTCCACATCACCGGGGGGAAAGTCCCCATGTTCAGGGCCCCCCACCCACCCCGGCATGGCAGACCCATGGCTTGCTTCCTTTCGGTGGAGGTCAGCCCCTCGGGCCCCCACCCCTGCCCTCAGTCCCCTGCCCCGCGGGCGGTGGTCAGAAGCGCCCTTACACGTTTGCTGCCTCTCCTTTCTCTCCAGCACTTCTCCGAGCCGTGTGAGGCCACCGAGGCCACCGAGCAGGGGCAGCGTCACGACCCCCGTCCGGCTGGGGCCATGGCAGAGAACGGGGAGCTGCTGTGCAGGAGAGCCAGCCAGGAGGACATGGGCCTGGACGACACGGCCTCCCAGCAGAGCGCTTCCGACGAGCAGTAGGGACGGTGCTGGCCGGGGCCCCGGCTCGGCAGCCACGAGCACCGCTCTAGAAGGCAGAGCGACTGTACCTCAGGTTTGCACAGGACATCTCCCACGACAATAAAACACTTGACAGCACACCTCCCTCCCCCCACCCTGACGCCGCTCCAAGCTGCCCCGGAGCTCTCGGGCGGGGCCCGCACAACTCGCAGACCTTGAACATTCTAAGGACAGCCGTGTAATCTCCGGAAACAGCTAGACTAAGTAGAGCGCCTGTCCCTTTCCTGCCCTGCAGAACATACGACAGCTGCATGTTAACCGACGGGCGTTTCATGCATTCCCATTAACCACGTTCGAGAAACGGACAGAGGCACGCGTCCCGCCAGGTGCCGGTCAGACGCGGTAGGGCTCCATCTCCGCCCAGAGAAAACCTCACCTTTTCCACCACGTTTACGCAGACGTTAAGTACAAACCAGCTTTACTGGAGCGTGGTAGTGCATGCAGTCATGTCTAAAGTACCCCGCGCAAGACCCAGCGGTCCTAGTGACCCGAGTGCAGACCTCGAGGCCTGCGGGGGCACGGGAAGCCGTTCGGACTCACAGGACGCTCGACCGCACTCGCGCAGTTTCCCACGAGCCGGGCCCCTGCTGCCCGGCACACCTGTCCGCTCGCAGGAATGTTCGCTTGTTTTCCAAGCCAAGCCATCCTTCCCATGTCACGGAACACACACACACCTGTGGTTTTGGAATTAAAATGTTTACAGTTACTGCTGTGTCTGGTTGTGTGGGCTTCGCTGCATCCCTACTGGGAGAACGGTGTTCAGGCAAATTCTGGGACCTTCCCCGAGTGAAACCTGGGGAAAGCAGAAACCCGACTTCTGGTGGATGTACGGGAGGGTGAAGGGATCCTGAGACACGGTCTGTGAAGAATAGCATCACTGACCTGGTGAGCCATCCCTTCTGGAAGGGTAATAGTTAGAAATAGTCATTTTGGGGGCCCTGGGTGGCTCAGTGGGTTAAAGCCGCTGCCTTTGGCTCAGGTCATGATCTCAGGGTCCTGGGATCGAGCCCCGCATCAGGCTCTCTGCTCAGCAGGGAGCCTGCTTCCTCCCTTCTCTCTCTGCCTGCCTCTCTGCCTACTTGTGATCTGTCTGTCAAATAAATAAATAAAATCTAAAAAAAAAAAAAAAAAAGAAATAGTCATTTTGGAAACAGTCCCACAACTTTCTTCAAGGTATGTATGATTTGAAGTGTGGGGACTAGGAGAGGGCATGGCAGAGAATTTCTTTCCCCCTGGAAGCAGATGGTAATTTTTTTTCCCCAAAATAAGAATTTCCAATTAATAATAACAGGTGCCTGTGTAATCAGAGACACTGTGCATTATTCTCAAACCAGCCAGCCCCAGAGATGCAAAGTCGGTTACTGACTGAAATGCAGGTGTCTCCAGTGAGAGGCTGCCGGCACCTCATTGCACTTCTCCAAGTCAGCCAGACCAAACTTGGCGGGCAGTCCCTGAAATCCTCTTGGGCAACCCTACAGCCAAGCCCGAAGGACTAAATGGCTGGCCCTGAGCTGTGGGCATGGCCTCCCCACAAAGGGCATCTCCTTGAATTAAGTCGGCCTCTTGTGGGCCGACCACCCCCATGGGCATCCGGAAGTAAGAACCCCAGAAAGCCGCTCTGTGCCGCAGAATATGGATCTCCCGGCAGCTGGAAAACTGGCATGAAGGGGCGCATGCGCAGGTGGTGGGGAAGCAGACTCACGCTGAGCGTGGAGCCCAACTCGGGGCTCCATCCCATGACCACAAGATCATGACCCCATTTGAAGCCGAGAGTCGGACATTTAACCGACTGAGCCACGCAGGCGCCCCAACACACACACACACACACACACACACGCTCGTTAACCTGATCTTCAGCCAGTCGGGTGTTTATCCAGGGTATTCCTTGCAAAAGACTGGACTTGCCCGCACTTAAAGGAAATGCTAAGGTGGCATCTCAGGCTGGGGCCCCTGCAACGTGCAGTCGGCATACAACCACGGGGTTATTTTTTGCATTTGGACACGGAACGAAATTGTTTCTTCCCAAAAATGATCTTAAAACCGTAGTGCTTGGTTTTATATAAATCATGGGGCTAATCTGGCATTATTGATTCTAAATTTTGCACTGTGCGTTGAGACCATCTGTCTGGCAAGTACTTTTCTAAAATCACATGACGCTCCGGCTTCTCCTTGGCCGTCAAGTGGGCGATGCGCAGACACCGGTCTACTGAGCCCCTTCAGCCCGCTCCACGGCCGCGGGGTTTTGTCCAGATCATTATGCTCCGGGGACGTGGCACCGGCCACCAGCACGCCTGCACACGCACCTGTGCGCACACGGGCGATCCTCCCAGACTCCCCTGTCATGAACTCCGCCAGACAGGAGCCTGGCCGCTTCTGCGTCTCCTGGGCCGCCACCGCCCTCCCGCCCCGCGCGTGACCGGAGGGCCGGGGGCGGCTGAGCCGGGTGCATCAGGCCTGACGGTCAGGGGACAGTCTGTGCCTTTGAAAACTTGTCCATCCCTGCCCGCGTGCTTATTCAGAGGTAAAAAGCAACCATTTTTTTAAATGTACGTGGTGAGTAGCCGGTGGAGCAGTGTGCGCCGGGGGAGGAGAGGAGGAGGATTTCGTAAACTCGTTCCCAGATCGGCTCTGCCCTGGCCCGTCCGGCCGTGTTACCCCCGCGTCAGTCCGTCACCCCGCCGCACGGGTCCACCTCGTGCGCTCCAAAGCGAATCCCTCCCTCGCGCCCTGCCTCAGACCAGGTGTCTGTTAGGTGTCTGGGCCCGGCCGGAGGGCAGGCGCTTCAGGCTCGGGAATACACGCGAACTCCTGCCGTCAGCCCGGCCCGGCCCCGCACCCCTCTCAGGGAGCGGCACCCACAGCGCTGGGCGTGCGTCAGCCCCTCCGCCGGGCCGGGAAGCAGCCTCGGATGGTGCCCGCCTCGGCGCCTCCTCCCCCTTTAGCCTTTCCCGCCGGCTGCGCGCGTGTGACCCTGAGTCGGACATAGTCGCGACTCCATCCTCTCCCGTCCCCCAGACGGGGGCTTAAACAGCACCGACTGCTCACGGTGCCGGAGGCTGGCAAGGCCAAGGTCAAGGCGCCCGCAGACTCGTCTGGTGAGGGCGCGCTTCCGGGTTCCCAGACGGCCACTTCTCGCCATGACCTCCAGGGGCTGAAGGGAGAGCGGGGACTGCGGTCCTTCCTAAGGGCATTAATTCCCTCCCCGAGGGCTCCCTCATGACCGCAGCCCCTCCCAAAGCACCCAACACCATCACACCGGGCGTCAGAGCCCAACACGAATTTGTGGGGGACACAAATACTCAGACCGTAACAGTATCCTCCCTTAGGTTTCATTTCTTAGAAGACAGGGGCAGCACTGGGTACCTTCACACATGCGCCCGCGCCTTCCATCTGCCAGAGGCATACGGTGGTCATTCGAGGACTGCCACAGCGAGCACCCGAGATCTTCCCGCCGACGGCCGCCACGGTTGACCGCAGCTACACCTCAACGCCGAGATCGGGGGCACGGGATGCACGGAAAGGGACAGAAAGCACCGACACAGGGGGAGGAACAAAAAGAACATGGGCGGGCGCCCGGGTGGGTCGGTGGGTTGAGCCTCTGCCTTCGGTCATGATCTCAGGGTCCTGAGATCGAGCCCTGCGTCGGGCTCTCTGCTCGGCAGGGAGCCTGCTTCCTCCTCTCTCTCTCTCTCTCTGCCTACCTCTCTGCTCGGCAGGGAACCTGCTTCCTCCTCTCTCTCTGCCTACCTCTCTGCCTACCTGTGATCTCTTTCTGTCAAATAAATAGATAAAATCTTAAAAACAAAAAAAGAGCATGGGCTTTGGAGCCACAGGGACTTGGTTCAAACTCTCCATCTGTCACGAAAAGCACGTTTCTTTACCATTAAAGAGAGGATGCAGAAGCTCCCTGTCCCGCACGCATGCTGGGGGCCGCCCCGAGTCTGCTCTGACGAGGCCGCACCCTTGGAGGCCAAGAAAGCCTCCATCTGATGGGCTCCCTGCTGGCTCTGTCGTCAGGGGGCACACAGGTGACGCTTCCTCGGCCTGTCCCCTTTCTCAGGTCACCTGGGGCCAAGGAGGGCTCCTCGGCACCATCTGGGTTGTAAGAGAGTAGGTCTGATCCAGAGGCCGGGCTGCCAGACCCCACCTGCGTGCAGTGCTCCTTCGGACCCCGACAGCCTGGCAGAGGTCACATCAGCCTGTCAGACAGCACGAGCTCGGACTCCCTGAACAACCCAACCGGGCGTGGACAGTGGGACGGGATGCCCTCTTCCCCACACTGGACAAGGCACCCTTCATGTGAGATTAGTTCACAGTCCAGGAGGTCCTTCACATGTGAGCCCTCAGAGGCTTCGCAAACCCACGCCAAGCTTCAGGAGGCTCCCTCAGGGGACAGCGCTGAGGCAGGGATCCTGACCGAAGAGCCCATCACAGGCTCCTGACCACATTCTTGGGTCAGAGACACAAGTGCTCCTGGCACAGTGCGCCCAGCGCGGCTCACAGGACACCCGAGTCTAGGCTCCACATGGCCAGATGGGGCCTCGGTGACAGACGGAGACACACCTGGCATGAACGCCAGCTGGATCTGGACCTAAGGCTAGTTGCTAAAATATCCTGGAAATTTATAGATCTTCACCCAAAATGACCTACAAGCAACGTGCGGTTTATCACTGCAGTGACCACCAGCCACCCGGAAGGCAAGTCCTACCCCTCGGGGACTCTGGCGTTCCTGCAGCTGCCCTGCTGCGGGCTCAGCCGGAGCCTTCCCCACCACGACTCTTGGTGTAGAGGCACCGGGCCCTCTCCAGGGGATCCCACAGGCGGCCGATGACGGGGTCCTCCCATGCGGTGGCATCACCTTCCTTTGACAACGCTCATCTCCCCCTTTTTCTGAAGGGAAACGGGGCACAGCAGAGTTTAAGGCCACATCTACGTTGATGTGTCCGGAGTGGGGGCTCTGAGCGGAACCCACAGGCCCGAGCCCGCGGGGCACTGCAGCTCTCAGCATCTCCGAGGACGCCGTGCCCCTCCCACACCGGACTGCCGTGTTTGCAACCACCGCGTTTTGTTTCTTTTTATTAAGCAATAAGCGATCACATGAACGATGAGATGCGTGGGGAGGACCCAACATGGCTTTTCTCTGAAGTAACCATTTTTAAAAAACCAACCGACTCCTACGCCTGGGAGCCGAAGCTGCCCCTGGAGAGGGGGTTAATTTTCACAACGTGCAAAACTGATTAGATAGGGAACACCCTTCTCCCCCTTCCCCGGAACACACTTACACACTTCAACGGGGGCAGGTTCCATCTAATACTCTGAAAACCATTCCTCATACCAAAATCGTACACACAACTGCAAAACGAAATAAACAGGAACCTCTCAGCACAAACAAGCCACAGCGGACGGCTCCCCTCGTCCAGCCAATCCAGCACTCAGGCTAATGTGAGCTTTTAAACATTTTATGGAAAACAGCTGTCGGGCTTTCTCTGGAAAAGCCCATAAGGTTTGGTAAGCCCGAAGGCATGTATCTCTGACAGGCGGAGCACCCATCAGGCTCCGTGTGAACCAGCACACCCCTCCAAGCGCACAGCGCAGGGACGCGAACCGTCTTCACTTCCTGCCGCTCTGCACACACGTCACAATATCCGGCAAAAGATGGTTTCTGTTTTCCTTGGTGACCTGTGGGAAGAAGCAAGAGAGCGGGCTTCAGAGTCCTTTCTCTTCCTCAGTCCTCTGCTAGACCCTGTTCTCCGGGAAGAGCCCAAAGAGCCCAGAGAGGGTGCGCAGAGTCTCGGGACTGAGGGAGGCAGCCCAGCTCGAGGGCGCCCTGCGGACAGGACAGGACTGCCGGGAGCCCAGCCCCAGCTTCTGCAAACGGACAGCTCGGAGCACGGAAGCAGGCTGGGTGCTTTTCACAAGTCCCTGCCTAGGGCTCTGGGAAGGACGATGGAAATGCAGAGGGGACGCGGCCGCTGTGTGACCGGACCTGGACAGAAGGAGGTGCCTGAGTGAAGCCAGGAGAGCCACCTACGAGGGGCCCACCGAGAGTGGCCGCGCCGCGGCCGTGAGTCACACCCCGGATTCACGGAAGGCCCAAAGGCCAGTGATCTCATCTGCACCAACTTAGAAAAACCGAGTGTGGTGAGGCGCCTCCGGCACGGAGGAAGATCCCGGGATGCTAGGCCCCGGGAAGCGCGGGGACACCCCGAGATCTCAGAGGCAGCTGGGGGCGCAATCCACACTCGAACCCAGTCTCTGGACTCCGCGAGCACTCTCTGTAGTTCCCGCCCTTACGCAAAGTAACCAAGGGCCTACTCGAGCTCTACCCCGTGATCGTTTTTACTCTTCTTTACCAGGGCAGTCCCAGCGAGCACAAGGGAAGCGCTCACACACCACCTGGAGCTTTGCACGGGGGGCGGCTCCCCAAGTAAGGGCAGGGCCATCACTCCTGCCATCACCATGGCCCTCCTGATGGGCACCCCCAACATTCACCCACTTAACACTGACGGGGCACCAGCCAGACACTGAGCAAGGCGCCAGGGACGGAGGGAGGACTCCATAAGGAGCCTGAAGAGCAGAGCGGGGCAGACAAGGCCAGCGAGGACACCGACGGTCAACGGTCCAGGACAGAAGGTCTGGAGAGGCGCACGGGAGCGGCGCGGGTGGCGTGACAAACGGCTTCCAGGCCAGCTATGCCTGAAGGCCACTCAGACCGAGAAGGACCCAGGCAAAGAACCATGCGAAGACGAGTGAGCACATCTGCGAAGCCACGGGTCAGTGCTGGTGGACCCCGAGAGGGGAGATGGGCCTGCCCGCTGCGGACTGCACGGCCGCCGCTGTGTGCCCGCCCGCCCACCCGGCACAGGGCAGGTGCTGTGCTCTCCGGCCGATGCGGAGAGGCACAGGGGCGTTATCCCCATGGCTCCCCCACATCCACTCGCCCTCCTCTAAGAGCGCTGGGACTTCTCCCAGGGAGACCACAGTCTAGGAAACCAGCTCGCGGTCCCCAAGTGTGGGCTGGGCCCTGGAGATCCGGACCACCCGACTCCTGAAAGGAGCGAGCTCAGCACCCCACAGCTGGGGCTGCCCCCCAGCCGTCTGTCCAAGGACGGGGTGCACCTGTCCTCACCCTGTCTCTCCCTGGCAGCTCTGGTCCCACTGAAATGAGAACCATTAGCTTTGCCTCCAGCTTGACGAGAAAGCACTGCACAGCCCGGCAAGGCTCTTTGTTGCTGTGTTTGCTAAAATGAGCCAAAGTCCGTTTCTGCTGTTTGCATTCAAGGAAGTGCGCTGTTGTGAAGGGAGGAAAGCGGGAGGCAGGTGAGTGTCGGCGATGGGAGCTCAGCGGGGTTGTGGCGGGGCTCGTGGCTTCAGCAGCAGAGAGCAGACGGCCGCTAGTTCCCGTTCCTGCTCCTGGACCTCAGAACGACACCAGGCTCCACCCGCAGGGTCTGGGAGTTTACTGTGTGCCTCAGAGGGAGGCCTCCCAGGGGAGGGGCATCTGAGGTTATGTCCCTTCTCGGCAGCTCCTCACTGCCTCCAGGAACGCAACATTTACGAAGGAGACAGAGGAGTGGGATTTCGCAGGCGTGGGGCTGCAGAGGTCATCAAAAGGAGCAGAGGAGCACTCACGTGCCACGCACGCACCATCCCGTGCTCCCGGGAAATGCCCCGTCCTCTCCATCCGCACCAGGACCATCAGGCCGCAACTGGTCTCAGGACCCAGCCTGCGGGTGAGACACGCCCCCTCCCTCTCACCAGGCGGGAGTGAGCCCCTGCCCCGCCGCTGGGAGCTGAGGGCACCGGGCAGCGGCGGGGCGTCCCATACGCAGAGATGCTCTCCAAGCCTCAGTTCCACAGAAAAAAATAACAACCGAGAAAGATACATTTTGGGAATGTTTTCATGTTAAAAATTAATGAATGCAAAACTACATTAATATTTGCCTAACCGCCCCCTCCCACTGCCTCTGATTTCCCTAAGATGATTTCTGAGAATCACGCAGTTAGCGGTGTACTTGAAACTGTCGACGGTGTTCAGTTACGACGCGCCTTGTACTCCGAAGCCAAGATCTCGAAGGCGAGAGCGAGTAGAGCACCACCTGGCCTACCGGGGCCCTTCTCTGCATGCACAACCCATCTTGCAGTCAACCACCAGGATCTGGCTCTGCAGAAAGTCCTTCCCAAGAGGCTGGCCAGGGGAGGGCCCTGGGCGTGGAAGAGAACAAGGAAGGAAGCTGGTCTGCCCTCCCCTCTGCACTGTGGCCTCCAGAGAAAGACGGGAAGCCCAGGGAAAGCTGAGCCCCTGCCCAGCGCGGTGGCCCGCGGTGGCCCACGGTGACTTGGTGACACATAGACCCTGACTTCCATGGGGACCAGGGCATCTCATTCATCCTGTGTCTGGCACACGGGGACGGGGAGGGGGGGTAGCTCAGTAAATGTTTATTAAAATCTAAGCTGAGTTGATCTCTGAAAATATCTGAATATATCTCTGAAATACAGCTGAGTGGTAAAAGACAGATTATGAAGACCCTGACCATCTCAAGCATCCAAGTTGCTCTGTGCTGCCTGCGGGGACCACGGTGGGGGGGGGGGCCTGGGAGTCCCCAGTCAACAACCTGGGCACCAGGACATCAGGGAAGCTGTGACTCTCTGGACACAGGAACACGCAGGAAAAAAATGCCCCTAAGTGCCTATACACAACATGCAAGAAAGCAAACAAACTTGCTTATTTTCCTTGAAACTGTGGGAAGGACCTTGACAAATTCCTAGTAAGCACAGGATTATGGAAAGAAATTTGACAATGCTCGTTGTAAGTTAACACATATCAAAAGTTATTACTAGCCTGTTTCATGCTGTCTTTATTTTATTGAACCTAAAAATAAGCTGATTCCTGAATCCAATCCCTCTAGCTCTATTTTTTCCATGAAGGTTAAAGTTTCCAAACCAAGAATTACTTTCGTGTTGTGTCAAGTAAGACTTTGCCTGATCCAAGTTCACAAAGATTTACTCCTGTATTTTCTTCTATGAGCCAGAGTTTAGCAGAGTCTGCTTCTCACCCTCTGCCCCTCCCTGCATACACACTCTCTCTCAGATAAATAAATTAAATTAAAAAAAAAAAAGAGCTGTAGAGTTTAGCTCTTAAGTTTAGGCCTAGGATCTACTTTGAGTTAATTTTGGTGTACAATGTAAGGAAGCAACTTCCCTCCTTTGTATGTGGATATCCAGTCTCCCAAAACCATTTATTAAAAATCAATTCTTTCCTCATTAAGTTGTCCTGGCCCACTTGCCAAAAATGAACTGATCTTAGATGTTAAGGATTTATTTCTGGACTTTCACGCATCTGTGTGTCTAGCCTTCAGCCAGTCCTATACTATCACGATCACTGCAGCTCTGTAGGAAGTTCTGAAGTTAGAAGTACGAGTCTCCCAACAGTGTTCTTTTCCAAGATTGTTTCGGTTGGGTCCTTTGCATGTCCACACGCATTTTAGGATTCGCTTGCTTGTCAGTGTCCACAAACACCCTGCTGGCTTTCGAAGCAGAGCTTAACAGACCCTCCCTCACTCCTGTTATCTACAGAAGTCCACAGACCCCGAGGACAGCATCGAATTCCTGGTGAGATAAAAATTCTTTATGCCCGGCTTGAGGAAAATACCCATGGCAGCAATGAGCAAGCAGAGGTCCACGAATGCCCAAACTCGAAGGAGATCAGGACCTAGTTCCTGCTACTCTTGTGATCTTGCAATCCACAAATAAAAATTAAAAGCATAAGAACTGCTTTATGGGGAAAAAAAAGTATAAAGGGCTCTGAATTCACAGTGGAAGAGATTTTAGTCGTAGTAAAATTTTATAAAGTAGAAAATCCAAATAATTTCTAGCAATCCGAGCTATTTTTAGCAAAATCATCTGAATCATCCCTACCACCGAAAGGCTGTGCCAGCACACAGGCCTTGGAGATGGACAGATGGAAGTCTGAGTCCCAGCTGTGCCACCTCCTAGCCGACGACCCTGGACACGCTGTGCAGCCTCTCATTGATAAAAGGCAGACTGCACGGTCCACCTCAGCAGGTACTGTGACGTCTATGTGCCCTGGTGATCTACTAGACCGAGAAGAGCACCTCAGTCCAGGTGTTCAGTGCCTGGTGCCCACAGTGGTGTCAAGTCAAGGCTCCAGGCTCCAGCTGTCCCTTCCGGGCCCTCAGCAGATAACGTTCGCCAGCATTTCCAGCGGGCAGATATTTCAAAGGAAATCAAATGAGATAAGCTTTCTAAATGCCACTATGACACCAGAAGTGTGTGTATATGCGTGTGCACATTTTCACACGTCTGTGCGTGCTCGTGGTAGGAAGGGGCCAGCAGGGGTATTTTCTTCATGTTGCTAAGAACCAGGGAAACAGTGCACACGGCTCTTTCTAGTCATCTTGATCCATGAACGGCTTTCTCTCTCATCTCTACAGCATTCGCATAATTAGGCTCAGACAAGCAAATGTGAAATAAACTGAAAACATTTTTCAGTGGCCCCACTTAGAGACTAGTAAACTCTACAAGACATGAGAAACAAAATTAACCAAACTTCCGAAAGAGGAACATTTTCAGGAATGCGACTGTCAATACCCATACCCGCACCATAATAGAAGTTCCTAAATTACCAAGACCATCCTCCAATGCCATGAATGTCAGATCTTTTATTATAGTACCACAAGTCCCTGGGGCTCTTTTGTGTGTGTGGTTTTTTTTTTTCCCTCCAAAGTCTGCTCTTTGTCAGGCAATTTCTATTGTTCTACCTTCAACTTTACCCAATCTTCCCTTCGTCCGTCTCCATTCTCCTGAGGAGTCCTTCCAGAGACTTTCTCATTCAGTCACTGTATGTGACAGTTCTAGTTTTTCTTTGATTCTTACGTCTTCTATAGCTTTGCTAAAACTGAGACTTTCTATGTTCACTTGTTTCCAGCGCGTTTGTAACTGTTCACTGAAGCACTTGCGTCGCGGCTGTTTCAGGGCCTCCGCCCTGTAATTCCAACATCTCCGTCATCTCGCTGTCGGCACGTGCTGGTGTTTGTTCGGTTCCAGTTGACTGTCCCGGCGCCCGGCGGGACAGGCGATGCTCGGTGGCGTCTGCCGTGCTGTCCTGTGGCCGCGCTTCCCAGCCGGCGCGCCTTCTCCTTTCCACCTTCCAGGGCTCCTGATGTTTGTTCTATACGGAATGTCCAAGGCTGTCACCTGCACTTGAGAGGAGGGACAGGGAAAGTGCATCTATTCCACCTTATCCGGAACAGCAAGCGTTCAGAGGGGTTTTTCTGAAAAGCAACACTGTCGACCTGAGGCTATCAGGAAGTCTAGGCAACAGCAGTAACTCAGTGGAACCCTTTCCCTGGTGAGTTCAGTCCCACGACCACCACGTCCTAAGATGCTCGGTTGTCAGCACGGGGAGGAGGCCTCACCCGCAATGTTCTTCCTTCTTTTCTCCGCTTCCTCCTTTGAAACCCACCCAGGAACCATGCCCACCGGGCCACCTCTCCCCACAGAGTTCTCTCCCTTCTCTGCTTCCGGATGTTGATGTCACATCACCCGAGTCTCTCGAGGGAAGGGAACATGCTTCTGCGGTGCCTTGGACAAAGTGCTGGGTGCGGGGGCCGCTCTCAGACAGGATTCAGAGAACTTCCCTGCATATGAGAAAGGGACAGGACCAGGAAATAGCTAATCCCACCCCTGGACTTGCAGATAAGGAGAATGAGATTCTTCATTTGTAAAAGGGGAAGAGAAAGCCCACACCAGCCCGAAAGGAACACAAGACAGACAAGAACAATGGGGTGTGTGAGCCCCTATCTCTTACATAATTAGCCCAAAGCTAATCACTTTATTTACACATCATTAGGAGCAATGATTAGCTTGCCTGGAGAATAATTTCCAGTCTTAGGAGAAAATGTGCTGTTATCTTAAGATACACCGTTTTTTCCCTGGATATAACAGTTGCAGCCCCTCAGCGCCTCTAGGACTTGGAGATGACACTGGTTTGCAGGGACGGCCAGTCTCCGGAGCTGAAGGGCAGCAACGCCCCACCTTGCGGCCTGGAAGCCGGCTGGCCCGAAGATGAATGGTCTTTCCTCCTCTCTCACTATTCACTGCCTCTGCTTCCACAGAAACTCTAGAATCGTAACCAAAAACTCTAACCTAGAGGCCATGCAAAGTAAGAGATGGCGAGAGCGACATGAAACTCTGAAGACAAGGGCCCCCCAGACTTCGAAGACGTCACTGAGCACGTGGCCTTGCAGGGTTCTCGGCACCTTGGGCAGCTCCCTCCGGGGTCAGCACCTCCCTTTCCAAAGGCCTCCAGCCCAAGGACCACATCGCCCCCTTAGTTTTTTTCTTTGCCCTTGTCCATATGTGCTGCGGCCGATTAGCTAGACCGCGCGCTCCGGAGGGCACCGACCTGGTCACTCCCTGCCAGTGTGACCACTTAGCACATGGTGCTGCTCACTTAGGAAGTGAGTAAACGAAGGCAGGCAGGCACAAAGTTTTCCAAGTCCGGCTGCTCGAACCCTAACATGGTTTACTGCTGCGAGAGTACCCCAGGATATGCTGGTGATGACACGTGGACGTCCCACAGAGTGGGCGAGCCACAGTGGTGGCATTTTAGCCAGTGACATAAGGTGCTCGTGGTACCGGGCGGCTGGTGCTCGCTCTCTGAGCCAGGGGGGAGGCGCCCGGCCAGCCCGACCAGCTCATGAGGCACTTGTGGGTCTGTGAGCCGTTACACTGGTGGCGGGGCACGGGGACAGGCAGGGCTCAGCCGGGAACGTGGCTCCCTCCCTGACACAGATGAAGGGGCGCAGGACAAGACAACAAGCTACGAAGGACCCGGAGAGACAAAGGGGAAAGGACATCACGTACGTGGGCCAAGTGCCAGCAGTGCTATCAGAGGCCCAGGCGCTGGCTCGGACATGGCCGTTGGCATGACAGAGCCGGCCCTCACTCACATGTGCTCCACCACACACACCCACCCCTCGACGGGCACCCGACAACCGTACGAGGGCTTGTGAAAGCACACCGCTGGGCCCAGGCCCGGGGCCCCAATCGTGAGGTCAGGGTGGGCCTACTGCTCCGTGCGCCCCCCGGACCTGCGGGTGAGGCCCAGGCAGCTGCTCTGCCTCCGTCGCCTGGCCTGATGCGCTCTGCACCGGCGTGTCCACGTGGGCAGAGTGACTGAAGAAATGCGTTTTTCATTTAAGCATAAGGAGTCACAGGTGGCTGATGGCTACCGCCCAGTGCGGACAGGGCATTTCCACCCTCGCCGACCGTTCTACGGCACGGTGCTCCTCTCCAGCAGCCGGAGGCTGTGTTTCACGCCAGGGCCAAAGGGAAGTGTGTTTTGTCATTGAGGACAGGCAAAATGTATGTTCTATAAATTCCTAGAAAATCAGACTCACCTGGATCTAGCCTCCAAGGGGGGAAAATGGTAATTCAAAGCAAAGGTACATTTCAAAGCCACCCCCATGTCTGAGGTCACCCGCTCCATTTTTATAGGCACAGGGGACCAGCTGTACTCACACTGAACACCTGAACGTCGTTTCTGTTTCTGATTTCTTCCACGAGGGCCAGCGGTTTTCCCTTCGGTATTGGGATCGTGCCCAGAACGACAGTCCCCGGGGTGGCCAGTGTCTGCCGAACAGCCTGGATGAAAGGCTGGCTGAAGAGTTCCATCTTCCCGATCTCGTCGATGATGCACACTCTGCGCTCTGGGCCACTGCTGGAACCTGCCTGAGATGACGAAGACACCCGAGTCATGTTAATAAGCGAAGGGCCCCAGGGTCCCACTCCCCAGTCACTCACCAACTAAGCTTTGGAAGGCGGGAGACGATCTCTCAATCTACAGGGGACTCGTTGGCAAACAGATCTGGAGGAACTCCCTCGGAAGTTGCAGCAACCAGAAAATTCCGTTCCCCAAGCAACCCGGGTTCCTGGCAATTTTCACTCTTCTAGGACGGTTCCAGTAATAACCAAGCTTTGTATTTATATACACCCAGGAAATCAGCAGCACCTGCATGCCTCAGGTTTAAAAGAAATGAGACAGCAAGCCTGGAAGCCCTTATTAGTAACACTGGCCTCTTTTTGTGTGTGGTTCTGAATTGCAGGAGCTTCCCCGTCTGGGAGGAGGTAACCGCTGCAGGCAAACGTCTGTGTGTTTCACAGTCTGCGCTGCGAGGGCTGGTGGAGAGAACTCAATGGTAAAAGGAAAGGGGTCCTGTTTAGAAGAAAAACAAGTGAGCCCGGCTGTGCCCTTTAAACTGCAGATTCCCTTTCTAACGACTTCATCCCTCTCCTTCCTTACGAGCCCCTCTCGGAACAGGTGCACAGGTGCGGCAGCCAGCCTCCACCGGCCCCAGCGCCTCCCAGCTCCTTCGGCTCCCACCCTTGCTCTGACCCCTCCTTCAGGCCCAGGGCTGGTCTCTGTGATGGGCAGAATGGTGAAGGGACGGCATGTCCCCCTCTGAAATTAGGTAGAAAAGACCTCTGTGTCCAGCTTGGTCTCAATCTCTCTCTCAGATCGCTTACTCTGGGGAAGGCAAGTGCCACGGTGTAAGCACGCCCAGACAGCCGATGGCCAAGTCCACATGGTAGGGAACCGAGGCCTCCTGACAACCCTGAGAGGGAGCTGGGAGGCGGATCGTCTCAGCCAAGCACGGGGTGACTGTAACCGCATGACCGAGCCTGAGCCTGAACCACCCGGCTAAGCCCTTCCTGGACTCCCCACCCAGGAAAACCGCGTGAGATAAAGCCCACGGTCTTGAACTCCTCAGTTCTGGGGCCATTTGCTCCACAGCCACCGATCAGTAACATCCACGCCCTCCCTGGAAAGCCTTCCCAGAGAAAGCTGACCGGACTCTGAATAGCCTTGTGGCAGCGGGGACACAAGAGAACACGTAACTCTTCGGTGAATGCTGAGTGACAAACACATTTTACGTATCTTTGTATAGATGATGACTCTGAAAACTCTAAAGCTGATTTACAAAGTGCTTTTTACTCCAGTTCTTAGATTCCATAAATAAAGACGTCAGTTCATTCTCAGGATGTAGGGGTGAGTTCAGCCAGATCTGTCTCCAACCGTGCATCCCGAAGCGAGAGTGGGGTGCGGCTGGTGGGGTGCACGTGGCAGCCGGTGAGGGACAGGGCTGAGGGGCAGTTCCTGAGGCCGGTAAGGTACACAGAGGGCTGCGGGTTCTATCCAACAGCCGAGGGATGCCAAGCCAGGGAGGATCACGGGTTCTTCCCGAAAGGCTGCTAGCTGTGTGGCGTCAGGGACAAGCTGGGAATCTTGGAACAGACGACGTGAGACTGCGGGGGCTAGTCCGAGGCAGTTCTTGGGGGGAAGCATTAGGGCAGTGGTTGTCAAACTTTTATGTAAGGGGTACTCTTCTCATCTGCCGACTTAGAATCACACACCTCTTTTCCCACTCAATTCACTAGCAGCAAGACCAGGAAGGGTCCCTTGTAGTCATCCAAGAGATGGTCTGTATACTTACTCAAACTTCTGTGTTTCTAATGTACTGCATTTTTATTTTTTTAAAGATTTTATTTATTTATTTGACAGACAGATCACAAGTAGGCAGAGAGAGAAGGCAGAGAGAGAGAGGGGGGAAGCAGGCTCCCTGCTGAGCAGAGAGCCCGATGCGGGGCTCAATCCCAGGACCCTGAGATCATGATCTGAGCCGAAGGCAGCAGCTTAACCCACCGACCCACCCAGGTGCCCCTGTACTGCATTTTTAACTTTCAATTGTATTTCTGTGTGTGCGGAGAGGGGTACACATGCACGGCCACACGTATGCGCGTGGGCATGCACCACGCACGCGCACACACCCACACATACATCGTTTCCCCTACAGGGGCAGGACAAGGTCATATTCATCTTTTTCTTTCCCACGGAACTGAGTGATGCAAAGCTGAGCTGAGGCAGCTAACGCACCCCACCGACGGGCTGCATTACAGACGCAGGAGATGGAGGAGAGGTGAGCACCTATGGAACCAGTCACTGTCATTTCCAAATTTTTTCTTTGAAAATGAATGCCAAAATTGGGAGAAATTTAAAAAACGGTCAGGTACCAGCTCATCAGCATAAAAACAGACGATCCCACAAGAGCAAGGCATTCCAATGAGCTCTGACCAAGGAGTATTTGGAGCATTCTGCTACCTCCAGAAACTGGGACTAATGGTGGATGTCATCTTCCCACAGGGCACCATCCAGAAGCCAAACAGAACTCTATCTGGCACATGAAAATGACAGTTTGAAAGCAGTCAATTCAGACAAAGAGAAACCGTATGAAGAATGTGTGTGATTGGTCCAAAACCTATGGGATCTGACAAAGGCGGTCCTAAGGGAGAAATACCTCGCTATCCAAGCCTCACTCAAAAAAACTGAAAAATCCAGAATACACCAGCTGTCTTTACACCTTAAAGAACTGGAAAATCAACAACAAATTAAGCTAACCCCACACACTAGAAGGGAAATAATCAAGATTAGAGCAGAGATCAATAAGCTAGAAACTAGAAATACAGAAAAACACATCAACGAAACTAGAAGCTGGTTGTTTGAAAGAATCAATAAGCTCGATAAACCGCTGGCAAAAGTAATCCAAAAGAAAAGAGAGAGGACCCAAATTAATAAAATTGTGAGTGAAAAGGGAGAGAGCAAGACTAACACCAAGGAAATAGGAACAATCATCAGAAATTATTCTGAACAGTTATATGCCAATAAGTCAAGCAACCTAGACGAAATGGATGCATTCCTGGAAACCTATAAACTTCCAAAACTGAATCAGGAAGAAATTGACAACCTGAATAGACCAATATCTGGTAACAAGATTGAAGCAGTGATCAAAAACCTCCCAAAAAACAAGAGTCTGGGACCTGATGGATTCCCTGGGGAATTCTACCAAACATTCAAAGAAATAATACCTATTCTCCTAAAGCTGTTTCAAAAAATAGAAACAGAAGGAAAACTTCCAGACACTTTCTATGAAGCCTGCATTACCCTGATCCCCACACCAGGCAAAGACCCCACCAAAAAGGAGAATTTCAGACCAACATCCCTGATGAATATGGATTCCAAGATTCTCAACAAGATCCTATCTAATAGGATCCAACAGCACATTTAAAAGATTCTCCACCATGACCAGGTGGGATTTTTCCCTCGGATGCAAGGGTGGTTCAACATTCGCAAATCAATCAGTGTGATAGAACAAATCAGTAAGAGAAGAGAGAAGAACCACATGGTCCTTCAATTGATGCAGAAAAAGCATTTGACAAGATACAGCATCCGTTCCCTATTAAAATTCTTCAAAGTATAGGGATAGAGGGAACATCCCTCAACTTCATAAAGTCTATCTATGAAAAACCCACAGCGAATATCATCCTCAAGGGGAAAAGCTGAGAGCCTTCCCTTTGAGATCAGAAACACGACAAGGATGACCACTCTCACCACTCCCACTCTTGTTCAACATAGTACTAGAAGTCCTAGCAACAGCAATCAGACAACAAAGAGAAATAAAAGGTATCCAAATTGGCAATGAAGAACTCAAACTCTCTCTTCGCAGACGACATGATACTTTATAGGGAAAACCCAAAAGACTCTGCCCCCAAATTACTAGAACTCAGACAGCAATTCAGTAAAGTGGCGGGATATGAAGTCAATGCACAGAAATCAGTTGCTTTCTTATACACTAACAATGAAAATACAGAAAGGGAAATTGGAAATGTTTCCAATTCTTATGGAATTGGAGAACCATAAGATACCTTGGAATAAACCTAACCAAAGAGGTAAAGGATCTATAGTCGAGGAGCTACAGAACACTCATGAAAGAAACTGAAGAAGACACAAAAAGATGGAAAAACATTCCATGCTCATGGATTGGAAGAATAAACATTGTTAAAATGTCTATACTCCCTAAAGCAATCTATACTTTCAATGCCATCCCCATCAAAATTCCACCAGCATTTTTCAAAGAGCTGGAACAAATAATCCTAGAATTGGTATGGAAACAGAAGAGATCCCGAATTGCTAAGGAAATGTTGAAAAGGAAAAACAAAACTGGGGGCATCACGTTGCCTCATTTCAAGCTTTACTACAAAGCTGTGATCACCAAGACAGCATGGTACTGGCACAAAAACAGACACACAGACCAGTGGAACAGAATAGAGGGCCCAGATATGAACCCTCAACTCTATGGTCAACTAATCTTCAACAAAGCAGGACAAAATAAACAGTGGAAAAAAAGACAGTCTCTTCAATAAGTGTTGTTCGGAAAATTGGACAGCTGTATGTAGAAGAATGAAACTCGACCATTCTCTTGAACCATATGCAAAGGTAAACTCGAAATGGATAAAAGGCCTCAACGTGAGGCAGAAACCTATCAAAATCCTAGAGAACATAGGCAGTAACCTCTTCAACATTGGCCACACCAACTTCTTTCAAGACATGTCTCCAAAGGCAAAGGAAACAAAAGTGAATATGAACTTTTGGGACTTCATCAAGATCAAAAGCTTCTGCACAGCAAAGGAAACAGTCAACAAAACAAAGAGGCAACCCATGGAATGGGAGAAGATATTCACAAATGACACTACAGACAAAGGGCTGATATCCAGGATCTATAAAGAACTCCTTAAGCTCAACACACACAAAACAGATAATCATGTAAAAAAATGGGCAGAAGACATGAACAGACATTTCTCCAATGAAGACATACAAATGGCTAACAGACACATGAGAAAATGTTCATCATCACTAGCCATCGGGGAGATTCAAATCAAAACCACACTGAGATACCACCTTACACCAGTCAGAATGGCCAAAATCAACAAGACAGTAAACAACATGTGCTGGAGAGGATGTGGAGAAAGGGGAACCCTCTCACACTGTTGGTGGGAATGCAAGTTGGTGCAGCCACTTTGGAAAACGATGTAGAGATTCCTTAAGAAATTAAAAATAGAGCTTACCCTATGACCCTGCAATTGCACTACTGGGTATTTACCCCAAAGATACAGATGCAGTGAAAAGAAGGGCCACCTGTACCCCAATGTTCATAGCAGCAATGGCCACAATCGCCAAACTGCAGAAAGAGCCAAGATGCCCTTCAACAGACAAATGGATAAAAAAGATATGGTTCATATATATACTATGGAGTATTATGCCTCCATCAGAAAGGATGAATACCCAACTTTTCTATCAACATGGACGGGACTGGAGGAGATTATGCTGAGTGAAGTAAGTCAAGCAAAGAGAGTCAATTATCATATGGTTTCATTTACTTGTGGAACGTAAAGAATAACACGGAGGACATGGGGAGATGGAGAGAAGTGAGTTGGGGGAAATCGGAGGGGGAGACGAAGCATGAGAGACTGTGGACTCTGAGAAACAAACTGAGGGTTTTAGAGGGGAGGCGGGTGGGGGGTTGGGTGAGCCTGGTGGTGGGTATCATGGAGGGCATGTATTGCATGCAGTACTGGGTGTGGTGCATGAACAATGAATCTTGGAACACTGAAAAGAAATAAAAATTAAAAAAATAAAAATAAAATTTTTTTTTAAATCACGTGTGTATGCCTGTGTATATGTATGTATTTGGGTGTACATGTGTGGGGAGGTAGTGAACGCGGACATGTATGTAAATACACACAAATAGATACAAACATAAAGCATGAGGCTCCAAAATCACCCTTTCTTGGAGTCTCTGCAACGTTTACCCATGACTGCTCACCAACATTAAACACCTGCACAAAGATATCTGGACACACATGCATACGTTCTGTTCCACCAACCGGAAATGCTCACTTTAAAACATTAGTTTATATAAAATCCTCTCTGTCCAAAAGTAGGGACTTGTATCATCCAGAAACTGTAGGAATCTCAAAAATAAGCCTGGGGTTTTTGATGAAAAATCTGTTATTGGTGCTCAAGTGAGAGGCAGATACCAGATGCTAAGCCACTGAGAAGACTGTCAAGACTGGTTTTTCTAAATAACTCACGACCATACATTCAAGAGTGTAATACAAGAGCCAGTATCGGGGCGCCTGGGTGGCTCAGTCAGGTGAGCGTCTAACTCTTGACTCCGGCTCAGGTCATGGTCTCAGTGTTATGGGACTGAACCCAGTGTCAGGCTCCGTGTGCAACAGGAAGTCTGCTTTCACTTCCCTTTCTCACTCTGCCATTCCCCTGCTCCTGCTCTCTCTCTCAAAAAAAAAAAAAAAAAAAAAAAAGAAAGAAAGAAAGAAAACAAAAAGAAAAAGAAAAAGAAAAAAAGTTAAATTAAATCTTAAAAAATAAAAATAAAAAAGGACCACTATCATATACAAAATTGTTTTCATAAAAAGTCAAGGCAACTGTAGAGGGAAAGAAAAAACAAGCCAGTGAGACATACCATGTTTCCAAATTCCGAGTTCATGAAGACACAGCCTGACAGCCCAAGGGCCCAGGTTTGAAAAGGGTCAGGAACCCCCGCAGTCCTCCCGGGTGCTGGTTGTGGGGAAGTCGGGAGGCCCTGCGGAGCCCGTACCTGAAGGGATGGAGTGAGGCGCTCGTGCAGCACCTCGGGCCGCCTCGGGTGCGCAGCATCTGGGGAGCGGCCCTTCTGCCCCGCACCCCCTCTCTCCGCAGGGGACCGTGAGGCAGCAGGAGGGCAGGAATCACGCACCCCTCCTCGGCCAGGCCCACAGGTCACAGGACTATCCACCCACTTTCACAGTCACAGAAAGGGAGAAACACTTTGGGCAAGGCATGGTTTACCTCCTCTGCTGGTTCTGAGGGAGAAGAGATTTCCTCGGGATACAGTCCTCAAACTGACCAGCCAGGGGTAAGGGAAGCTATGAATAATTTTACAACTTTGCTTATCCTCAGCTAGTTTGCTTTCTGAAAAGATTAAATCGATTTAGAGCAACAACAAAATATCTGTGTACCAATTAAGCCAGAGACCTGAAAACTGTGACTTTTTTGTTTAATCTTCACAGGTACCTTTAAGAACACAAATGAAAAGGTAATTTCATTTAACCAAAGCGGTCAATTCATTTAACGGAAATACTGAACGGAGGCAATTCCATTTAACCAAAATACTGATCCGAGAAGAAGCTAATTAAAGTGGCTTTTGCCTTACTGTGAATTATTTACTTAATAAATATTTCTGGTGGTCTTAACTTTTTTTTTTAAGTGTCAGACACATGGACCAGCTTCCGAGCTTGCCTGTCTAGGACAACAGGTATCAAAAGTCACGGGAAAGAACTGGGGAGCATCTGCCAGAAGTCAGGCGGCGGAACTAGGGCCCTTCCCTGCAGACCCGCCGGCTCTGGGAGGCCAGGAAAGCACATGGTGGGAACAGCGGCCGCCGCCAAGCCCACAATTGCTCAACCGTCTGAAGTTAGGAGCTAAAAGTGAAGGGCTCCAATTAGACCTCTCCGTGTGCTTATTTCAAGCCTAAAGGTTCAGATCCCCTTAGCAGTCTGGTGGCATGTGGACCACGTGTCCCCAGGGATGAAGGCACCGGCTGGTAGCCAGGGTGAGTTGTCTAGATGGCCTGCCTGGCCCTGCAGCCCAGCCCTTCGGTGTGCTCTGGGCGGGAGCGGTGCCCACCCAAATGCCAGAGATTCCCACCCCAGGGCCCAGCAGACCACGGCTGAGGCTCCTCCCAGATGTCTTAACTGGCCTCCCTGGGGCTCACCCACGTGAGCACCGGATCGTAGAGCACCAGAATGGCGCCGTTGCTATCTTGCAAGCTATGAGAACTATCCCGGGACTGAAACAGCATCTGCTGGCTGACAGTCAGCCCTGCGCACGGAGAACCCACTACCCCTTCGTGATCCCAGCACCTGGGGACCAGCCTGGACATCGGAGCTTGTGGGTCTCCGTGACAGACCTACGGCTTGCTCTGGCCCCCGGGGGGCTTTGCGGCAAACTGCTAATGTGAGGCTCCTCCCGAGGTTCTCCAACCCATCACCTTGCTCACCTTCTCGAGAGAGGTAAGTATACCTGTCCCCATCCGCACCCCCTAGCCGCCCGGGACGCACATGCTTCTACTAATAATGTCGCTTTCAGTCCTAGTAACTCCGCCCCACAGCGATCTGCCTGGTTTACAGACCAGGAACACAGCGGATTCAGACAAAGTGACTGAGCCCCCAAGTGAGAGCTCAGAGTCAAAGCCAAGATCTCCCGACGCCAGAGCTCCCTTCCATCCCCACGTGCAACACCTCCTGCACATTGTCAGGCCAAGGGAGGAAGGAAAGAAAGGGAAGGAAAGGATCCAAGATGCTGAAGGAAAGAAATGAAGAATTCATCTACCTGTAAGGAAACTACTTTTCTCTCCAATGAGAAGCAGGAGCACTTCAGTTTCTAGGGGCTACGGAGGCAGAGCCACAAACCCCCTCATCTGTTTCTGGAGGAACCCCATCACTCAAAAAGGATGACATAGTTGGGGTAGCAGAACAATTCACGTCACCGACATCATTTTATCCAGGGCAGAGCACGGCCTGCTTTAGTAGGCAGATGTGACGTCCCCCCGCCCCCCCCCGCCCCAGGAGCAGGTCTCCCTCCTTTACACACAGCGAGAGACGGGACCAGGCACCCCCAGAGGTGCTCATTCCTGCCACTTCCTTATCGGCTAACAGTGTTTACAGTAACTGCGCTTGTAATAATTCCTCTTACTGAGTCAAAATCTCACTCAGTATTTAAACTTTTCTTTTTTTTTCCTTAAAGATTTTTTATTTATCTGACAGACAGAGATCACAAGTAGGCAGAGAGGTAGGCAGAGAGAGAGGGAGAAGCAGGCTCCCCACCGAGCAGAGAGTCCGATGTGGGGCTCGATCCCAGGACCCTGAGATCATGACCCAAGCCGAAGACAGAGGCTTTAACCCACCGAGCCACTCAGGCGCCCCTAAACTTTTCATTCAAGTTATTTTTGAGGTGATGATTTCTTGTCTAACTAACAAGGAGGCCGGAGAGAAGTAAACTGAGCACAGCTCTGAGGAGGAAAAATCAACCGTTACGGCTCTTGTGGTTCGCCTTTCCGATGCACAGCAATCCTACTCTTAACTACTACTCACCTTCTTACAGGAAGTATTCCAAAAGGCAGTAGTTAAACTGGCTTTCCAGGTAAAGCCTCCGTGAAAAGTACTACTTTCAGATAATCTAATAAAGCTAAAAAAAAAAAAAAAAAGAGAACCAGGAGAAATTTTCATGACAAGGATGTCCATGGTCTTAAAGTGTCTCCCCACTCATTGCTTCTTAATTTCAAAGGGAAGAAGAGTAAATACACAGTGGGGACACTGGACAATTCTTTGCTCACATAATCAAAACAAACATCAGCAAACATCGAGTGCCTCTGGATAAGACGCCCGAGAAAGATGCATCATGGCTTACGTAGCGTTCTGACTGAAGTTACCTCAAACAAGCAGAAAAGCTCTCAAAAGGAAAGTCCCATTAGAGTAGAACTGTATTCCTCGAAGATGTCAATGTCACAAAGGACAAAGGATGACTAAGGAAATGTTCCAGATTGAAGGAGGCTATGGAGATATGGAAGCTACACCCAACACTTGACCCTGAACCTGCTACAAGGGACATCGTCCAGTCAACTGACAAAACAGGCCTGGGAATGGAAGGTCACTAGTATTTTCTTTTTCTTTTTTTTTTTTTTAAGACTGTATTTATTTATTTGAGAGAGAGAGCAGGGTCAGAGGGAGAAGCAGACTCCCCACTGAGCAGGGACCCAGCCATGGGACTCAATCCCAGGACCCTGGGATCATGACCTGAGCCGAAGGCAGACGCTTAACTGACTGAGCCACCCAGGTGCCCCTATTAGTATTTTCTTGGTGTAAAAATGTACTGAGGTTGAGAATTGTACCAATTACATAAGAGCATATGCTTATTCTTCGGAAAAATATACTGGATATTATATACAAATATACTGAATATACTTTACTTATATAAATATATTTATATCTTATATAAATATATATGTTTAAAATATATATATTTATATATACACTTATGCTTAAAAATAACTGAATATAAATATTCAGTATATATATAAATATACTGAAAACCCCAGTGACTGCATATACTCGAATGGTCCTCTCTCCAAACTGCTATGTTTATACGAACAGACACACACGTGCACGCGTGGAGAGAGAGGATGAACAAACAACAGGGCAAATGGTAAAAACAGGTGATTCTGGGTAACCAGTAGACGGGTGGTCTGGCATTATTCTTATTCCTGATATTTTCTCTAAGAGTCAAAGTGTACCCAAATAAAGTTCAAAAACTTAGACTCAATACAAAAAAGAACAACACACGCACATTTTCTCGGTGTCAGGTTTGAGAAAACCAGCGGCTCATCACGTGTGAGTTTGCTTCCGAAGGAGCAGGGCCTTGGACTGCCGTGTCCGGGGAGAGGCAGCCAGTGGCACGTGCTGGAAGTGGGCCAGAGCAGAGGCATAACGGGGAGGAGGGAGCAGCTGACAGATTCCAGCCCAGGCCCACTCGCGGAGCATGTGCCTCTGCGAGGCCTCGGGGAGTGGGCTGCGAGATCGGCAGGAAGGCGAAGAACCCAAGGCAGAGGCCGGCTCAGCCTCCAAATCGCAGAACCCCAGGCCAGCAATGAGAAGTAACAGAGCATCAGACCTGCCCGGGGGAATGAGGGGGACTCCCGGGGAAGGTCATCGAAAAGACGGACCATCGGCTGCTCCATGAGCTGGACCGGGGCGATCAGAGCTTCTCCCCGCCCCGCCCGCCCCCCACCCTTGGAGCTTGGGTTCCACTTGCCTTTCTCATCCCCAGAGACGGCTCCCAGGACAGAGCCTCGAGATAATGACATGGTGCTGAGAACACTGACGTGGCCTACGTGACTGAAACCAGTTAAGGCCTCTCTCCATACAGACTTACGATTTGGCGGGCAGGAAGGGGCCCCATTCATCTTGCTGTATCCAACCTGTGAGTTCCTGCTGCTTATTCCAACCGCCAGCTCCCCGCCTGGAGCGGCCTGCCTCTTTCTGGTCTCCCTCCACCCTCCCCACAAAGGGGTGGCTGGTTTTGCATTTCACTTGGAAGCTCCTGACAAGGTTGTAGACCCAGAAATCCCACACGATAAAGGGCAGCATCAACCCTACATGGAACTCTCCGTTCATTTTCATCTTTTGATTCACTGCAGAAATGTTTCCACTGACAATGTCTAAATTACTTCTTATGTTTGCACCAGACAGCTTTCTGTTTCCCTGGCCGATCTTTCAGTGCATATATATGATCGCGAGGTCCAGAAATAGAAAGTGAGGAGGACCAAAGAAAAAAAATGTCACATTTGCTAACAATGAAGGAAACTCAAAAGCAATGTTTGGGCTCCTGTCAACCTTTCAAGAATGGATCCTGACTAGAAATTGATTTTTCCAAATTCTCTCTAAAGCCTGGTGGCCTGAAATACGAAACAGCAATTCCAGGTCAAGTGGTAAAAGATGAACTTTCCCCAGCCAGGAATCCTCTCACCTTCAAATGAAGTTTCAAAGATCTGAAGCAGAATCTCATTTCAGAATCAAAAGCAGATCCTGCTCTTGAAAACAAATATACACCAAAAGCCTTATTTTGATCAAAACAAGGTACTACTATGTTGATTTTCATCAGACGTCCTGGTTCTAGCCGCCTATTCTTTTCATGGATCTTAATTAAAAATGACATGGGTCAGTCTAGAAAATACAGCTTGGAATAGACACTTTTTGTTCTTAAAAAAATATATAATCTATTGTTATCTTTTTGTGTGAGTAGGAGATACATGGGGTGCCAACAAAACGTTAAATCCCATACTGCAACAAATTCTAATAAAAGCAGTCAGTGTCATTGTCAAAAAGCCCATTAGGATAAAGGACAGTGTTCTCCTGCCAGCCCTGGTCACTAAAAAACTGGAAAAACAATCCTAATTATAGGAGCATCAGAAAGTAGAAGAGACCTATAAATAACCCTGCCAAAAAATAATTTAAAAAAAAAGAAAGAAAGAAATGAAAAAGCAGAGAGATACTGGGTTTTTGGCTATGGAGACTGAGCTGAAAAATTAAGATGCTCCTTGAATCTAAATAACGGTAATTTTATATGGTTCCAATCACTCCATGTAAGACTTCTGTGATGGACAATAAAGTCTTGATTCTACAGTTCATGCCAGCTCTGCCACTTATAGGCCGTGGGCCTTTGGGCAATTTAATCTCTAGTGTATAGCTCAGTTTCCTCCTCTGTAAACCAGAAGAGAGTGCTAGAATCACTCTGAGGACTAAGCGCGTTCGTGCCTACAGCACAGTTCGCACTGGATCACTGTTGACGACCTGCACTGCTGTCCCTACCCCAGCACCATTACCCCCAATACCACTACAGTGTGGAAAAACAAACAAGAAAGAACGGGTAAGACAACTTTTTAAACTAGAAGACAACGTGGCAATTAACATGGCATGGTACTGATGTTAAGACTCAAATGGGCAAATGGGAGAGAACAGACAACCCTAGAACATTATACATCCATATATTTCTTATTATAATTAATAAAGCATAACAAACCAATGAGAAATGGGTTATTTAACAAATGGCTTTGGCAAACTTGCTAAGTATTTGGAAGGAAATCAACTCATAGTCTCATTGTATATTATAGTCAAAATAAATCCAGATGGATTAAAAACATGTTAAAAGGGAAAAAGAAGGTACTACAGAAGAAACAAATTCTGTGTTAACTTGGAACACAGAGACTTTCTCAATGTTAAGAGGAAGGAAGGATGGAAGAAAGGAAGTTAGGAAGGAAGGAAGGACGGAAATCAGCAAAGTGACAAACTGAAAAAAATCGCAATCAATAAATACTTGAAAATGGGAAAAGGGACAAACAAAAATAATTAGATTTAAAAAAATACTCAAACTAAAAAAACATTTAACCTCATTAGCAACTTAAAAGCAGGAGTCAAAGCGGAGAAGCTTGTTTCCCTACGGAAGATGGGTATAGGGCTCCTGCTGGCCAGAGCGCAGGGAGAGGAACACGCCCACACCTGGCGGACTAGTCACAGAAGCACCTCAACAGCACCCAGTGATACCCCAGGTCAGCCCTTCACCTAGGACCTCACCCTCAGATCATCCCCCGGAAAGCTCCACCGCTGGGAAGAAAGGCAGGCCGTGCAAAGGGGGTTTGCTAGGAGGATCCTTGTGATGGTGATAAACACCTACCACCGAGTCGGAGGGTAAAACCCATGCCAGGAAACAGTGTTATCACTACGTTATCACAGTTGTGAAGATCATCCCATCATCCCATTGATCATCCCATCATCCCGTCCCCAGCAAAAGCCAAACCTATAAAACCAGATGCAGTATTTGTCCGCATTTTGGAATGAGGGAATAAAGCAGAAAGAGGCAAGAAACAAACACACTAACAGCAGTTAATCCAGTCATAAGATTATGAGTTTTTCCTATTTTTTTCTTTATTTTTATTCATATTTTTTACAAATTTGCTACCTTGAGTAGGGAGAGCGTCGATACTCAGAAAAACAATAAAAACGTTGTCAAATAAGGAAAGTCGTCACCAGTAGAATGAAAAAAGTCCACCGCAGTCAACCCTAGGAAAGGACTTGCTAAGAACCTTACTGCCGCTCCTCCTCTAGCCCTACCCTGGCCTCTGGCCCCTTCTGGGCTCCAGCCCCACCGGCTCGCACACTCTGACCTCCTGGCTCACCGCAGGCCCACACCCCTGCTGGCCCTGTTGGACCCCAGATTAGCTCCCTTCCATCTTACGACTCAAACTATTTTTCATCCACGGTGAAATATCTTACATGTAGGAGGCACTTAATACATATTTCTTAACTTACAATTAGAGAGGGTTTTCAGACATCCCGGGCACGAGACCCTAACATGCTACCCACACCAACGCTTCCCCTGCCTGGATGTGATTGCTGGAGCTTTCTGTTTACTTGTCAGTAATAACAACTGCCTCTTTATATTCCTCTGTTTTTGTTGTGTAGCTACTTTACCATCTTTCTTTCTAAAAGCAAAACACTAATTCCTTTTCCTCTCTTCATTCCAGTAAGAGGTGGGAGAAAGATTTATTCTTCAGGTGGAAAAAAAAAAGTCTGTGACCTGGACTAGGTAAAGAGCCTGCAGCCCGGGAACTCTTCCTAAAATATGGGTGTCTGGGTTTGGTATCCAAAGTATAAGAAATTGGAAGAAGTCTGCTTTCCTCTATTTTTTAATTAAAAAAGAGAGTCAAGCTCTAATTCTAGCCAATGTACGATTTCTCGCATAATTTCGCAGACAGACATCATGCATGTATGTGCACACTGCTCCCCCAGGATTCCGTCTGTTCTGAGCCAAGTAAGTAAAAATCAATTCTTTGTATTGATCCAGGGCCCAAAGCCAGAGTCTTCACCTGGAGTTTCATTTAAAGTATTTCACTTGCCCTTTGAACATTTAAGTAGAAAGGTAAGCACTTGATGGGAAAAAACCAGAGAGAAAAACATCACGTGCTCTGACTGCTCCCACCAAAACAATGGCCACAACAGACCCAGCATGGGACGGAGGCAACATTCCAAGAGGCAAGAGGTGGGAGTTGCAGGCCACCGGGAGAAGCAGAGGAGGAGGTGGGCTCTGGCGAGCAGCAGCCCCCTACCAGAACAGAGTGCAAGGCCCTGCCCGCCCTCTGAAGTCGGCAACTGCCCTCCGCGGGCTGTGGTTAAATTTCCGGCGGCCCCGGGCAACTACCAAAGCCCTCAACGGCACCATTCCGCTCAGCCCCAAAATGTCAAAGAAGAACAGAGAGGCAAAGGTAATAGTGCACCGACCAAAGAAAACCGCCAGGGCCGCGAGCCAACGGCTGGTGCGTTACCAGCCCTGCAATGCTGTAGGGAACACGTCTGAGCTAGCAACACTGGGGAACGGAGGCCAGAGGTTAGCGGGCCAAACCGCACGGGGCCCACCAGGCCATGAGAAAAACCCTGGACCTTCCTGCTGGTGGAACAGATACCTCTGGAAGGTTTAGACCTGCCTTGTGAGATAGGTCGTCACGGTTGGATTTCTACAAAAATTAATCCAAGTAGTACGGCTATCACAGATTAAAGGCGCTCAGAGTACTTAATACAGTCCAGGAGACCCTGATCACGTGGCCCCACCCACCCTACCAGCCACACCTTCTTCTTCACCTCCTCCTGCCCCAGGACCCTGGGGCCACGGTTCATCTGTTCCCCTCATCTATAATGTTGTCCAAAGAATCCACCCCCCCCACCCCCCCAACACACGCATACCCGGTATTCACTCTCTGAAGTGATGGTGCCCTCTCGTCTTCACAGTTCGGCTACACACCACCTCCCCAGAGCTCCTGCCCAGCCACCTGACCTAAAGTCAGCTTCCCGCACCTCTCACAGCACCCCAGTGGTCTCCTTCACAGCGCTTATGACATACACTTACTTGCTTAATGTCTACATTTCCCCCTTGACCGAGGGTCTCGAGAGAGGAGAAAACATGTCTGTTTTGTTTACAACTACGTATCTAGGATTTGATAAATATTTGATGAATGAACGCAAAAAAACAATATATAATCCAAACGCAAAAGTTGGTTCTTTGAAAAGATTGACTAAATGACAAACTTTGTCCTATTTTCCTCTCCCTTCTTCTGGCTTAAAAAAAAGGTGGGGGGAAGAACTTAAATGACTAAAATAAGGCACAAAAGAAGGGAAAACACCACTGACCTCACACAATAAAAAGGATTATAGGGGAATATATGAACAACTGTATGCCAACAGATGAGATAAATGAAACAGACAAATTACTAAAAGAGGTTACCACAAGTGACACAACCAAAAATAAAAACTTAGCAGACCTATACAAGCAAAGAGATTAAATTCATAACTAAAAAGCTTCTCGTGAAGAAAAGCCCAGGCCACAGGGCTTCACTGGTAAATCAAACAAAGAAAAACAAAGACAAAATAAATGCCAATATGTCACAAACTTCCAAAAATCAAAAGAGGATGGGACACTTCCCAACTTATTCTGAGACCAGTATTACCCTGATACCAAAATCAGACAAAGGTAGCACAAGCAAGCTACAGACTATGTCCCTTAGGAATACAGATGTGGAAATCTTCAACAAAATACTTGCAAACAATTTTTTATTTATTTTTATAAAATCCAGCAATACATACATAAAAGGATCTGCATATGATCCTTTTGAATCCATCAACATATAAAAATAATCACACATCATGACCAAGAGGGATTTAGTCCAAGAACCAAGGTTGGTTTAATATCCAAAAATCAATTAACATAATACACTACCTTAATATGATGAAAGAGAACAATCACATAATCACCGCTATAGATGCAGGAAAAGGATTTCAAGAAATCCAACACCTCCTCACTGTAAAACACTCGACAAACTAGGAACAAAAGAACTTCCTCAACCTGGTAATGGTTATCGTAAACTCACAGCTAATGTCATACTTTATGGTAGAAGACTGAATGCTTTCTCCCTACAATAAGGAACAAAATGAGGATGTCCACTCTTACCATTCCCATTCAACACTGAACTAAAAGTTCTAACCGGGGCAATTAGGCAAGAAAATGGAATAAAAGGGATCCAAAGTCGAAAGGGAGAAAGTACAACTATACAATTTTGTACACAGAAAACCCTAAAGAATTCACTGAAAAACTCTTAGAACAAATAAACAAATTTAGCAAGGCTATAGGATACAAGATCATCAAACAAAAACCACTTGTGCTTCTATACATTCGTAACGATAAATTCCAAGTGAAATTAAGGAAACAATTCCATTTACAATAGTGTCAAAAAGTATAAAATGCCAAGGTATAAATTTTTTTTTAAGAAGTGTAAAACTTAGAGGCTAGAAACTGAAAAATAATATTGTTGAAAAAAATTTAAAGAAGGGGTTCCTGGGTGGTGCAGTGGGTTAAGTCTCCGATTCTCAGTTTCTCTCCCTCTCTCTTTGCCCCTTCCCCTTGCGCACGCGCTCTCTCTCTAAAATAAATAAATCTTTAAAAAAAAAAAAAAAAGAAAGAAGATCTAGGTAGGAGCACCTTGGTGGCTTAGTCACTTAAGTGTCCAACTCTTGATTTCGGCTCAGGGCATGATCTCAGGGTCCTGAGACTGAGCCCACATCATGCTCTGCACTCAGCAGGGAGTCCGCTTGGATTCTCTCCCTCTTCCCCTGCACTCACACGTGGACGCTCTCTTTTCTTAAATCAATAAATCTTAAAAAAAAAAATGATGATGATCTAGGTACGTGGAGAGAGATCTCGTATTCATGGACCAAAAGACTTAATACTGGCAATATTCCCCAATACAGTCCCTATCAAAATCCTAATTTCGGTAATGAAGACAGTGAGGTACTGACCTAAGAACAGATGGAACTGACATAAGGATTATTGGAACAGAATTCAGAGTCCAAATTATCCTTGTATTTTATGGTCAAATGATTTCAACAGCAGTCCCAAGAAAATTACATGGAAAGAGAAGAGTCTTCAACAAATGGTGTTGAAAGAACTGGGTATTCATCTGCAAAAGAAGGAATCTGATTCGTACCTAATGGAACATACAAAAATTACTTTAGACTACAGACCTATATGTAACAGTACAACTGTAAAACTCCTAGAAGAACACACAGGAGTGGATCTTTATGAAATTAGGTCAGCAAAGTCTTTGATACAATACCAAATTGTATATATCTTTGATACAATATCTTTGATAAAATACCAAAAAGCACAAACAACAAAAGAAAAACAGGTAAGCTGGACTTCTCAAAAACGTTCGAACTTCAAGGACGCCATGAAGAAAGCACGTCTACAGAAAGAAGAATATACTGGCAAATCATGTATCTAATTGCAGACTGGTATCCAGCTCTTATGAAGACATCTCATAACCCAGTAATAAAAATACAACTAAGCCAATTTAATGGGCAAAGCAAATGAATAAACATTTCTCCAGAGAAGATATACAGACGGCCAGTAAGGACCTGAAGAGATGCTCAACATCACTAGTCATCAGGGAAATCCAAATCAAAATCATGTAATGCTTCACACCTCCTAGGATGGATGAAAATAAAAAGACCATAATTGGTGCTGGCAAAGATGTGAAGAAACTGGAATCCTCATCCACTGCTGGTGGAAATATGCGGCTGGTCTGGAGAACAGTCTGGTGATTCCTCAAAAAGATTTACACAGAATTCCCATTATGGCCTAGCATCTCTACTCCCAGGTGTAACCCAAGAGAAATGAAAACAGATGTCTACCCAAAAACTTGCACAGAAATGTTCAGAGCAGCAGTATTCACAATAACCAAAAAGCTGAAACAATCCAAATATCCATCAACTGATCAGGAGATCAACAAAATGTGGTATATCCAGTCAACGGAATATTATTCAACCATGAAAAAGAATGACACGTGCTGAAGTGTGGATAAACCTTGAAAACATTATGCTAAGTGAAATAAGCTAGTTACAAAAGACCCCATTTTATAGGTCTCCCTTTTTAGGAATGCCCAGAATGGGCAAACTGACAGGCAAAGACGGTAGAGCAGTGGTTGCTAGGTGCAGGGAGGGACAGAAGAGTGAAGAATGACTGCTCAGTGTGTATGGGGTTTCCTTCTAAAAGGATGAAGATGACCTAAAATTAGCTTGTGACAAATGCTTGCACGATCCTGTGAATCTACTAGAAAACGTTGAACTGTGTATTTTAAATGGGTGAAGTGTATGGTATGTGAATTATACCTCAATAAGCTGTTAAAAAAAAAAAAAAACCACCAGGTAATACAGTGATATACGATATATCACAGATGGTCCATGACCTACAATGGTTCAACTTATGATTTTTCAATTTTATAATGGTGCGAAAGCAATACAGATTCCATAGAAACCATAGGTCAGATTTTTAATTTTGACCTTGTCCTGGACTAGGGGCAGCATGCAGGATGATCTCTCACACCGCTGGGCAGGAGCTGGAGTGCCAGGTCTGAGGCAGCCACGAGATCACGGAGGTAAACAACCAATACACTAACAACCATTCTGCACCCACACAGCCATTACGTGTTTCCCTTTCAGTACAGCATTCAGTACACTGCATGAGATCCTCAACACTTTATTATCAGATACACTTTGTGTCAGACGATCTTGCCCGACCGTATAGTGTTCTGAGCACGCAGAAGGTCAGCTGGGCTGAGCGATGCCGGTTTGCAGGTTAGGTGTATGACATGTGTTTTCCACTTACCAGACTTTCAACTTAGATGGCTTTATCAGGAGGTAAACCCATAGTCAGTTGAGGAATATCTGTAATATGTGAGGTGCTTACCATTATATTTATATAATGACATTTTCCCTTCCTAAATGTGTATTTGTTGTGCTGTGAAAACAGGGTTAAGATATAAAAGAGAGGAAGGCAGAGGAAAGATTTAACTTTCGGAGTCTTGGAAGCTGAGCAGCAGAGCCCTCCCAGAATAAAATATTTCCATGTGCTGAATATGTGTAACAAGGAATTTCTGTGTAGTTCAGAGTGACATCAAATTATGGTGCATACATCCTTTATAAGGCTCAATCACTTGAAAACTTTCCAACTGTCAAATGCAAAACTGGCCACTCCTTTGGAGCAAAACCACTCTGTTCCCAGGGCGAGCAATTCCCCCAATGCACTAAGAAGAGATGGGCTCAAGAGGCAGAAACCACATACTTACATTCCTCAAGACTGGAAGTGCCAAGTGCTCGAAGGAAGTCAGATCCACCACGTACTGCCCAACCCGGCATTCACGTTTTCCGGGTGGAGGCTCTGACCTGAATGAAAAGACAGGGCATTCTCTGTTGAAAGACCGCCCTACTGATTTCTGGTTTGTAGCTACTCCAGTGAGCCTCTGGCCCTCCGCATAGGCTAAATCACCCCTAAAAATCACCCAGGAACACAAAGCTAACCTGAAGCCGTGTCCTCCCCTGACAACAGGGCTACCGACACGAGTGCGTACCACCACCACCGCCACCGGGCCTGGCAGGGACCTTGGGGGGCAATCCCGAAGCTGCAGGGGGGCCGCGCCACAGAAAAGCGGCACACGGGAAACAGGACTACGAATTACAAAATGCTAAACACTTATTACTTGGCAGAATGAGTTTTAAGTGACATATGATATTTTTATACTTTGTTTTTCATGTGATGGTTTCAATCTCTGTTTTCTTTCTCTGAGAAATCTATAAAGGCCCCAGATTCTCCAAGATAGAAGGGATCATTTGGCTTAATCTTGAACCCAGGGGGAATAAAACACCACAGAAACGAAATATCAGTACCCAATTCTGGACAAAACTCCCCGCAGGCCAGATAACGTGACAACATCGAATCCTACTCGTCTCCCTCCCTGTCTGACTTCTTCTGTGTAAAATCCATCAACAGGCACACCGGAGGATTTTAACACTTCACTGGCTTTCTGGATCAGTGTTGTTTTTCCAACTCCTAAAAAAAAGAAAAGGGAAAAAAAAAAAAAAGAAAGAAAAAGAAAACAAAACAAAAGCCCATTAGGAACCACTCCCTTGACAGAGGACAGAGAGCACTCACAGACTCTGAGAGCCTTCTTGGCGGGGAGTGAAACGGGCTGCACGTGAGTTTTAGGAGTATTAACTGCACTTCAATTTTGATTGCCCCAGGGTGTTAAAATGTTTTAATTTCAAGCATAATAAAAATATGAATGGGATCTTAAAAGTCTGATTTTAAAATTCCTCTGAGACACCATTAATTTTGTCACATATACAATCCCAGGACCAACTGAGTGGCTCTGTGGTGACAGGAGCAATTTGCATCCTCTGAGACAAGCTTCTAGAACCAGGTTTATTTGCCTCCTTGGGTGGCCACACTCTTTCACGAGGAGGTAAACCTGGTCATACTTGGGTCAAATGCTGGGCACCTTAAGTTGGGATTTCAACCTTCCGAACACTCTGGACCTGTATTTATTTATTTTTAAAGATTTTACTCTTATTTATTTGACAGACAGAGATTACAAGTAGGCAGAGAGGCAGGCAGAGAGAGAGGGGGGAAAGCAGGCTCCCTGCCGAGCAGAGAGCCTGATGCGGGGCTCAGTCCCAGGACCCTGAGATCATGACCTGAGCCGAAGGCAGAGGCTTTAACCCACTGAGCCACCCAGGCGCCCCTGGACCTATATTTAATTGTGGGAAGATCCCTACACTCCTCCATGGACTTAAATTGCTCTGTCTCCCAAAAAAGTGTCTCTTAAATACCACTAACACCACTAGAAACAGCAGTTTTAAACCTTCTCACAAGAGCAATCCTAGCAGGTTGGCAACCTCTTCTATGACCTCCTCCAGCATCCCTAAACAATCCTCTGGCCTGCCCCCAACCCTTCCCCAAATTACAGCTTCTGCACCTTCACCCCCTCACCCACCTGGCCTGTTAACTACTCTGATGGGGCTTGCTATGTGTTCACAAGCACCAACAGGTGCGAGCTGACAAAGTAACCCGTCCCTGTGGAGCTAGAGACGGTTCTAGCACACTCCACAAGCATTTCCTTGGTTAAATCCTCACAACTCCCCCTCTCAGGCAGTCACCATTCTTGTTCCTGGATTACAGATGAGGCACAGAGAGGCCAGGTAACTTATCCAGGCTTACACAACTAGTAAGGATCATGCACGTTAATAGGGGCCTTGGTGTGTCACTATGGCTTCGTTTCTATGAGCCTTGTTCCATACACACTGAAGGCAATGGCATCGTGATGACCCAACATGGAAAAACGGGAAACTTCTGGCAAGTCTGCAAGAGACTATTTCGAGACACCACAAGGGTGTAAATCATGTTATTTCTACGGCTGCCCACACAGTCATCAGGGTTCCTCAAGGACCCTTTTAAGCTTCCCTGAGATAAACGATGATCTGTTCTTTAATAAATCTCTCCTCTCAACTTCACACCAGCGGACAATGGCGGCTGGCCTTCTGGAACGTGAACAGCAACCCAGCCACATGCTCCCTATGGTCGGAAGAGGATGGTGTAGGCTTTTCATCCCAGCTCCATACCCCAGTAACCGCTGCCTTCAGAAAGTCCCTGAAGAACCGGCGAATGCTGGCCAGTGGCACTGGTGGGTATGTGAGCTGGTACTTCTCTGAAGGGCAACTTCAATGTGCCTTCCACAGCCCACGGCAATTCTATCGCCATGAACTCCCTCCGCAAAAATCTGACCGCAGCACAAAGATATATGAAACGGTATTTACGTCAGTATTCACTGTAACGGCAAGATACGGAAAGCAATCTATATGCTGATCAGTAAGGGAGTGTTAAATTATGGTACCACATACATCAAACACGCAGGAAAGCCAAGCAGCCATTAAAGAGAATACTGTTTACCCAGATGTATCAGCACAGAAAGCAGACCACAATATTTGGACAGATGGGAGAAAAAGCAGGTTAAGACACAGCAGGCAGATACAGTGGTATCCCATTAAGCTTAAACAACAACAAAAAAAAGGTAAAGCATATGTATCTACACAAGGAAATGTCGAGAAGGAACTGGGAAGGGTCACAGTACTTATTTCTGTACATAGCAATTCCATGTGATTGTCATGTTCTTCTGTCAAACTTTGATTTTTTTTTTTTGGTCTTATATTAAGTGGGTTTTACTCTAAATGTAAAAAAAAAAAAAAGTTACTGCATTTTGAAGGCGATAACACAGAGCAGCTGTAATAAAGGGGGCTCTGCGTGTCCTGCATGTTGGCTAGGACACGGGGAAGTAAGAGGAGGCACTGGTTTGAGACCCTTCCTCCTAAGCTCTAGAATCTTCTTTCAGTTAATTTTTCATCTCCATCAATTCAGCTGCTACCCTCGTGCTGTCTACACTAAGAGGTAACTGATGCTGAAGGAGACCCCAAAATGACAGCTCCACACCACACAGAGGCAAGACGAGCAGGTCAGACAGCTCTAGAACCCTTTTGGTTCTAGTTCTCTCGTAAGAGTGACCGTGAGATAAAGATTCAACTGCAGGTAGTTTAATTTGGAAAGTGACCCCATGACCCCAAGGGAAGTAACTGCATTATCAAGCAAGTTACCCGTGTGGGTAGCTAATCCCACTGGGGAATCCTAAGGGACAGTTTTAGATGCAGGACTCAGTTCTCCTGAGGGTGGAGGAAGTAGGGAGTTCAGCCACCAACTGCCATCTGTCATAGGTTTGAGGCTGCTCCTAGGGGACAGGAATTCCCTGGCCCTTCAAGCCAGCCCTGTGCACAGGTATAGTAGAATCTAGTGACCAGAGAAAGCCCTCCAAGATTGGTCACAAGCTGGACCGCTGGGAAGTGGGAAAAAATGCTAAGTGCTTAGGATACACTGGTGGGACACTGACAACATAGAGAAACGAGGCCACTTTGAGAAGACACATTACCTGATGATCTGAGTATACAGATTCGATTTAGACGGCAGGCAGAGGCTGAGACAGAGTTGGTGATAGACACTATTTTAAAAAACCTGACAGTAACGCCAAAGGGGAAAAAAAGTTGTACATAAAAGGAAAAGAAAACTACAGATTACTGACCACGTGGCTTTTCTGGGATTAGCTTTTATATGTATTGGGCTAATAAAATTACAAAATAACTGCACTAGGAA
Organism: Martes martes; assembly: GCF_963455335.1. Taxonomy (NCBI): domain Eukaryota; kingdom Metazoa; phylum Chordata; class Mammalia; order Carnivora; family Mustelidae; genus Martes; species Martes martes. The sequence continues at coordinate 83,642,048 of NC_137902.1, read as the reverse complement.
GATGGAGAGGGTGGCCTGATATTAAGACAGGCTCAGGAGAGCTATACTGTGGAATTACTTGAGTCTTTCAACTGTGTGCACAAGAGACTTTTATAAAAAAGGAAACAGGAAGAGCCAATGTTGACCTGGCCAACCTCTGTCCCCAGCCACTTGCAGGACCCAGGGCAGGTACTAACACAGTAACAGATCACTTCTGTTATGAAACACGTAGGTGTCTTGGGGCCAGCCTGCTGAGCAAATGGCATTCCCAGTTGCAAATAAAGGACCGACAAATCAGTCAAAAGACAGTCCTCTGCCAGGTCAGGGAGTCCTTTGGATGTTAGCCGTTCCTCCAACCACCACCGCGCTCCTCACGGCTTCCCCTCCGCTGGGTAACAATAAAATTCCAAAGTCTACGATATTATTAAGTGTGGCCTTTGCTGCTTAAGGCAAAACGTAACCATTAAAATAAAGTGAAAGACAATTCCAGGCCCAGGACGACCTCCTCCTCCAGGCTCCTCTGCAGGAACACGATGCCATCCACTCACAGCCCCCCACGGGCGAGGGCTCTGCCAACCACCGGCATCAGGAGGGCCGGGCAGGGACACGGGACCTGAGACGGGCCTCTCACCCTGCAGCCTCGCCCCTGCAGGAGCCTGGGTGGGGGCAGGTCTCCTCCTCCGTTTCACTATCCTTCAAGCGAAAACCCGCGCTCCCCTCCCTGAGCGGGGGCCGGACCCCCAGCACCCGCGGCGCGCACGGGCTTTGCCGACAGAGACCGGCCGCGTCCTGTCAGTCCCGGCGGCGGCAGGCGGCCTGAACCACCGCTCGCGCCCACCGCCGGTTCGATGCCACGGAGCGACCCCGCCGCCGCGGCCCGCCCCGCCGCACCCTCACGGAGAAGCCCGCCCGCCGCCCAACCGCAGCTTTCTTCTTCTTAACCAGCGTCCGCCTGATTTCTAATCCGAGCTTTCGTGCTTAAAATCGCGCTTTCAGAGAAGCGGCACGCAGGCTTCCGCTCACAGAGCCTGGAATTTCGGTCGGGAGCTGCAGGGCCGCGGCCAGAGCCCCGCAGCCAGAGCCCCGCAGCCAGAGCCCCGCAGCCGCCGCGCCTCCCCGAGAGGACGGGTCGCGCCACCCCGCGCCTACCCCCGCGGTCCCCCGGAAGCGGACACCTGGGCGGGGTTACCTGGGGGCCCCGTCAGGAACACGTGCCGGGCCATACCGGTGGGCCCGCGTGGGGGTCGCGACCTGGGTCGGGGTCGGGGTCGCGGCCTGGGTTCCGCCCCCCCAGCTAGTCCCAGGCCCCGCCTCCGCCGGCCGGAAGCGCCGCCTTCGCGACTGCGCATGCGCCTCAGGGTCCCGCTTCGGTCGGCTCCTGTATCTCCGCCGGGCCCATCCCTCGCGCATGCGCTTTCGGTTCCCGGTCTCGGCGCGTCCCATGTCGGTCCCTAGAAGGGTCGGGAGCTTGGTGATCCCGTTCTTTCCGGGTTCATGGGTTTGAGCCTCGATGTCTGGCTCATGAGGGATGTCTCCAAGGAGACGTGCGCGAGAATGTGTATCACTAAGCCGGTGCTGCGGCACGTGAGCGCGGTCCCTTGCCGCTGACCTCCAGGCCTGCGAGCTGAAACTCCCCCAGGCTGCGGGGACGGCCCTTCTACAAGTTTGGTCTCCGGACCCTTCTTTCAAAGGGAAGAGGCTTTTACCGATTCCAATCTGCCCAGCGCTGTCAACCACAGCTGCCAGTAGAATTGCCTGATTAAACGTGCTTGATGCCTGGGCTGCACATCCCTAAAATTCGGAGTGTTTGATCTTGAGTGTGTCCTGAGTATCTGGGTCTTTTTTGTTGGTTTGAACTCCCCAGCAGTTTCTAAAGTCCGGTGGGGTTGAGAACCACTTGATCAGGCCGACTTCCCAACCTCAGTCGTGCATATGAAGACCAGAAATTGGTCTTTCTTACCTCCATACCGTAAGTGGAAACCACCGCAAGACCCAGCTGGAGGATCTCATTGTACAAAGAATTAAGTGGCTTTCCCCCACTCACTTAACCACTTGAAGTGTTTCAGCCGCACAAATGAAGTGGCAATGGCCTTGGGCCAAATTTACCTGTAAACTCTTTCAGCCTGACATGTGTACGATCTGACTTGTGATCAATCATTCTCCATCCTGGCCGAGAAAGCAATTTCACTGAGTGCTCAACTTAATTGGTTTGTGCCCACACAGGCCCTCCAGGGCTCCCCTTAGTCTGCTATATACATCAGTCAGATGGTCTCAGTTTCTTAGCTATTTAAAAAGTAATCATCTAAAAAATAAGAATTGTACTGTGTAGCTCTTACCATCATTTTGGCAACATTTATAAAGCCGCTTCACTCATAATGTAGGGCCTTTCACCTACATTTATCTTTAACCTATGCAAACTGGAATCAAGAACAGCTAATGTAGCCAAGTAAACCCATAATAGTAGTTTCCAAAAGAAAGGAAACACGTACACAGTTATAAATACACTCGTTTTTATCAAAAACATTCAATGGCAAACACTTAAATGTTAAATGCTAATTATGTAAAAATTTCCATCATTGGAAAACCATTTATAATTCATAAGGATTGCTAGGAGTCGGATTATTTTTCTTTTGATGTTATACCTGCCATTCTGGTAACTAATAATGGGCATCCCTTTAGGTAGCTCAAGGAACGTACAGTTTCCAGATGTAGAGAATTGATGTCTTAAAGAACAAAAAGAATATTCTTCTGTAACTGGATGTGGGTTCTTTCCCATTAAAAACGATTTATTTGGGTGGTGATTACATGGTGTCTTAACTTCATGATAATTCATTGATTTGAGTCTTTTGACTTGTACAGTTTCCTCTATGTGTTATACATCAATAACAGATGAAATAGTTTATATTAGAGAATAATTAGAAACACATTTCAGAATAAATAGGTTATTAAAGTATTGTGCTGAGTCTAACTTTTGCTTACAGTTGAACCATGGGATAATTACTTAAAGAACAGGTGATTTCAATTCTTTCTTCCTGCAGCACCTAGGAGTGGTCTCCCTTTTGGTAAGACGCAGTATAATGCTTTATTAAAGCAGTTTGTAAGTACATGCTTAAATTTTCCATGATTTCAGAATCCTGAAAGTCCTAAAAACACAGGTGTTTTTGTTTGTTTATTTGCTTTCATAGCTCTGCTTTGCCAAGACTGTCTTAGTTTTAAAACTGTTTTTGGAACCCCTTCTGTCCTGGGCAAACCAGGATGGCTGCTTGTTCTACAGCTGAAGGACAGAGGAGCATTTAAGAAGCAAAACAAAGGGATTTATCAGAGTAAATGGTAAAGGTTGAATGTTTGTGTCCTCCCAAAATTTTTTTTTTTTTTTTTTTATTTGACAGAGAGAGAAATCACAAGTAGGCAGAGAGGCAGGCAGATAGGAAGGGAGAAGCAGGCTCCCCGCTGAGCAGAGAGCCCGATGCGGGGCTCGATCCCAGGACCCTGGGATCATGACCTGAGCCGAAGGCAGAGGCTTAACCCACTGAACCACCCAGGCGCCCCATGTCCTCCCAAAATTTATGTTGAAAATTAATGCCCAAAGTGATGGTGTTAGGAGGTGGGGCATTTGGGAAGCAATTAGGTCATGAAGGTGGAGGCCTCATGAGTGGGATTAGCACCCTTACAAGAGGCCCCAGAGAGATCCTTAGTCCCTTCCACTATAGTCCCCTCCCTCACTCTCTTGAGGACCCTAGAGAAGTCTACCACCCAGAAGAGGCTCCCACCCAGTCATGGCACTCTAATCTCAGACGTTCAGCCTCCAGAACTGTGAGAATTAAGTATCTATTATTTATAAGTCATCCAGTCTGTGTTGTATTATAGCAAAGGTAACAGATTAAGGCACTATGCAAGCTGCTTTCTTCTTTAAGAGTTCAGTTGCTCTGAACATAGGATCATATTCCGGAAGAACTTATCTTGTCAGTAAATAACTGAAAAGCCTATTTAACAGTCTGTAGGTAAAGCCTGCCCTGTTGGTACTCCGGGCCTCCTCACTATAGGGACCCGGGGACGGCTTTACACCCTCAACACCCGCTCTTCCTGCCCAGCATGACCGGATGTTTCCCCCACATCACACACACACACCCTCACACTGGTGTCCAGGGGCATCTCCCTGGCCTGGACACAGAACAAAGGTTCCGACATGTAGTTTGTGATGGGTCCTGAGCACAAGAAAACTGAGACCAGAACACAGATTATGGTTACTGGGGATGTGAAGAGAAGAAAGTGGTTAAATCAAAAGTGGTAACCGTGTTTTGCGCCCAGCATTTATTTCCCCATATGGAAATAGCACCTGATCTATCCTCTTGGACCAGGGCTTCTGCATGCCCAGTCCCCAGGATTGAAGAGTTTATTTCCTTCCCCACCCTTTCCCACGGGGCGGGAGGGCGGGGTAGAGGCACGTGACTAGGGCCTGGCCAGTGAGAGCATTCCATCTTTCTCGTTCAGTGATCGGGTCCAGGAAACAGGATCCAAGCTAACTCAGAGGCACGGTAAACCTAAATCTTTTATCTGACGTGGTTTTCTTCCTTTTAACGGTGTCATTCCCTGGACCTCAGGGTTGAGGACAGCCACCAGCCAGTGTGACTGAAGCAGAAGGACAAGGGGAGGTTTGGGGACCCCTCCCTCTCTCCCCAGTCAGCTCTAACCCTGCAAGACAGGCTCAAATGTCCCTGCTCAGGGAAAGCTTTTCTGATTCACCTGGCCCCTCACCAGGGCTCCCTGAGCACCCCGTGTCATGACACCACAAGGATCTGTTTATATATGCCACTTCTCCTGCCACCTAAAGGCAAGATCCCGTGGGATCTTTTCTTATCCATCTCTCTTTACACGCAGCATGCCATATAGTACTTAGCACATTCCCCCACCCGCTGAGTGCCAGGAACTGTTCTAGGTGCTGGGGGACACAGCAGTAAAGAAAACAGAGTCTGTCCTGGTGTAAGTCATGTTCTAGTGTGGAGAGACAAATAGACAAGATATATAGACAGAAAGCCACGTGGTGGTAAGGGCATGGGAAAAAAAAAAAATTTAAGGATGGGGAATGCAAAGGGTGTGTGTGCATTTTACAGAGGGTGACCGAGGAAGATATCCCTGAGAAGATACTTCCTGAGCAGAGCTCTGAAGGAAGTGAGCCTTGTAGGAGAAGTCTGGGGGATGGCAGTTTAGAAAGACAGATCAGGATGTGCAAAGGTCCTGAGGCAGGAGTGTTTGGCTGAAGAAGGGACAGCAAAAGCCAGTGTGGTTGGAGAAGACTGGGAGAGACAGATGGGTCAGAGAGGAGGTCCAAGTGGCAGCGGGGGCCCAGATCCGTCAGGCTTTATAGGCTTTGGTGAGGACTCTGGCTTTTACTGTAGCAGAGTGGGAGAGCCACTGGAGGGTTTTGAACAGAGGAGTAGCATTATCCAAGTCATTTTTAGGAGAAGATCCTCAGACATCTGTGTGGAAAATAGACTGCAGATGGGCAGGGTGGAAGCAAGGAGACTGTCAGAAGGCTACTGTAACAATCCAGATGAGAGATGATCATGCGTTCACTTGGTAGATGGTTTATTTTAGTTTAGTTTAGTTTAGTTTAGTTTGCGTAATTGAGTGAATAAGTGAATGTCATTCCCGCAGTCAGCACCAGCCTGTCAAGGAAGGAGTAGAGCAATGGCAGAGGGGCAGGAGAGTCACACAGGCTTTCCCAGCCTTGCAGAGTTGGTGTAACTGAGGTAACATTGAACAGTCATGCTCAGGTAGTAATGTCCCTGTAGTAGTCACAAGATTTTGCTTGACTAACAAGTTGAGCAGGGCACGCGCATCCTGTAAGGAGTCCTACAAGGATTCCCTTTCTAATACAGATGGTGGGGTTGGTTAGTGTCCCTAAGTACTGGGACAGCAAAGCCCCACTAGAAAGCCCCAGTCACAGCTCTGTGGTGCCCCATTAGGGTCAAAGACATCCATTCACCTCTCTTTGCCAAGGTCACCTGAAATTACAGAGGTTGACTGGGGGAGGGGGTGCCAGTGCACTGGCTAGAAGAATTGTTCTGAGGAGCTCCCAGATGTAGTGTGGGGAGAAGCAGCAGTCCTACTTGTTGGACAAATAACCCCCCAAATTCCCTGTCCCCCAAACTCTATCCACAATGTGTGTAGGTTATATGAAATCACCTTAAGTGGACCCTAAGCCAGAAAGGAAAGGCAACCTCACTCCTACAACCTCAAAAACCTGGATTTTGCTGAGAATAAGGATGAGTTTGAGTGTGGATTTCCCCCCAGAGCCCCCAAATGAGAACTCAGCCCGGTGCACACCTTCTGAGCGGAAAAACCCAGCTACACTAGTTACTGGATTTTTGGCCTCCCAAGCTGTCAGCTTATAAAGGAGTGGGATCGTAAATTGTTGAATTTGTGGTAATTTGTGACCCAGCAATGGAACTGGATAGCCCATGTGAGCACTCACCTGTATCCGCATCCTAGAACTTTCCAGGCCAGCTTCAGTCCTGGCTTGTTATACCCGGAAGCATACGGGGGACATAGACTGTACCTTCCGACTGGATAATTGTTAAGGAATTTGCGAATGTATTTTAAAACTACCTTGAAATTGACTGCCCATGAACTAAACACTTGATCTATATTAATGCCCTGCATTTTTATATGTCCTATAAGCAGAGATTGTCACACGCTCACTTTCTAGCTAAATCAAGCCTTGGACAAAGAGTGACTTTCCTAACCAAAGTCAGAAAACTCTTAGATTCCAAGGGTGAGACCAGAATCAGATTTGGTGGCTTTGAAACCGTCCTGTGTTACACAATGACTTTCGTGACAGACTTTGTGTAGGGTTTTTGTTTTCCCAGAGGGGCAGTGTACCTTGATTCCTTTCCCATCACTCCCTCCTAACACCTCGTGCGGTCTGAAAGCCAGTGGGGTTGGATGTATGAAGTGTCAATTTGTGACAGAAGTAATTGGGGGCATTTTAAGGCAAGTTCTGTTCCTATGCCCCATAAACAGCACCCTGCTGGCTAGTGAAGCAACGATCCTGGATACTTGATTTTGGTCACCCCAATGTGAGATAGGGCAAATTTTCATAGAGACGAGGACAGACAGAACCCACTCTACCTGAAGGCCCCTACCTCTAGTCCTTATTTCATGATGATACTACAAACAGAGGCAAGAGTAGGTGGAGTAATGAGTTATTGGGAAGGCACTCAAGGCCTGATCCTGTTTACTGTTCCATAGACCCTCATGTTTGAGGAGCTGAGCATAACTGGCTTCTTGGCTTCCCTGCCTGGAAATAACCCAGCAAGATACTAAGAGTGCTCTCATACCACCTTAGTGGAGGAGAGTAGAGATGACGGTATTGCTGTAGGGAAGGGCTTGTCCAACCATGGATTTCCTAGGGCTCCTGCTTGGTAGGGAGGAGATGCAAAATATTCTCATATGTGCAGAGGAATCATGTGCTCTCTGTCACAGGGCCTTTGCATATGATATTTCTTCTGTTTCAAAGTCTCTCTCTGTCCCTTATCATCTTCCCCTAGCTAACATTTATTCATCATTCCCAATCCCCCAGAACATGCCAAATGCCCCTGACATAGTTCCTTTAGCTTCCCGAACTTCCAGTTCATTTTACTGACCATACTGACTGAATAATTAGTTACTTAAATTAATGTAATGACTTTCTCCTCTGCTGGAATAAAAATGAGAGAGGGCACTGAATCAGACTTCTTCATCACTCTATCCCCAGCATCTAGGTGTTCAGTAAATGTTTGCTAAATAAATGAGTTTCTAACTTCCTTTTCAGTGCAATATTTTTAAAAATCTTCCTCTCTGTTAAAGATATTTGGGAAAGAAATACAAATGAATGGTAGCAACTCATAACAGCATTTTTAAAAGATTTTTATTTATTTATTTATTTGACAGACAGACAATCACAAGTAGGGAGAGAGGCAGGCAGAGAGAGAGGAGGAAGCAGGCTCCCCACTGAGCAGAGAGCCCAATGTAGGGCTCGATCCCAGGACCCTGGGATCATGACCTGAGCTGAAGGCAGAGGCTTTAACCCACTGAGCCACCCAGACACCCCCATAATAGTATTTTGAAGAAATAAAATGTCATTGTCATCAACTGTATTTCTCACCTCTGCTTACAGAGGGCTTAGTAGGTATTCTAGGGTGACATGTATACAATAGGCTCTTTGCCCTAAAAATACATGTAATCTATTTTGGAAACCACACCAACACACCCAACACAATTAGGTAATGACAAAAAAGGAAACCTGTATAAAAATCAATACTATGGACACCTTACACCATTAGTGTGGCTACTAGTAAATGAACAAACAAAAAAAAAACAGAAAAGAACAAGTGTTGGCAAGGATGTGGAAAAACTGGACCCCTCATGCGCTGTTGGTGGGAATACAATATGGGGCAGCCACTGGAAAAAAAAAAGTACGACAGTTCCTTCAAAAATTAGAATTACCACCAAATCCAGTAATTCTGTTCCCAGTTTATATCCAAAGGAACAGAAAGCAGAGACTTGAAGAGAGATTTGTACAGCCATGTCCGCTGTAGCATTGTTCACAAGAGTCAGTCGGTGGAAGCAACTCAGATGTCCACGAAGGGATGAATGGATCGACCACGTGGTCTGTCTGCACAATGGAACATTAGTGAGTCTTCAGAAGGCATGAAATTCTGACATGTGAGAGAACACGGATGAACCTGGAAGACGTCGTGCTGTATGAAGTAAGGCAAACATAAAAAGACAAATATAATTCACCCTTGAATGACACAGGAGCTAGGGGTACCAACCCCCTGAGCAAGTAAATACCCACATATGACTTCTGACTCCCAAATGTAACTACTAATAGCCTCCTGTTGACCGAAAACACAAGTAGTCCACTCACACTTCACTTTGTACGTTACATATGCTACATACTGTGTTCTTACAATAAAGTGAGATGGAGGACACAAAGTGTTGTTGAGAAAATCATAAGGGGGCACCTGGGTGGCTCGGTGGATTGAGTGTCTGCCTTCCGCTCAGGTCATGATCCCGGGGTCCTGGGATCGAGCCCCACATCGGCTCCTTCTCAGCAGGGGGTCTGCTCCTCCTTCTGCCTCTTCCCCCCCATTCATACTCTCTCCCTCTCAAATAAATAAATTAAAATATTAAAAAAAAGAAAATCATAAGGAAAAGAAAATACATTTACAGCACTGAGCCATAACAAATCCACGTGTAAGTGAACCTGCACAGCTCAATCCTAGGTTGTTCAAGCAATGACTGTACTGTATGATTCCACTCACACGAAGTCCCTAGAAGAGTCAAATTCATGAAGATTCACGGAGACAGAGAGTAGAAGGGTGAGTGCCAGCGGCTTGGGGAGGGAAAAATGGAAGATACTCATTAACAGAAACAGAGTTTGAGCGTTGCAGGATGGAAAGAGTTCTGTGCGCGCGTTGTGGCCGTGCTTATAGAACACCGTGCATGTACTTGGTGCCACGGAACCACACACTTAAAAATGGTTAAGACGGTGCATTTCGTCTTATGTGTATTTGACCATAATTAAATGTAAAAAAATCAGTATGTAGAAAGTCAGGCAAAAGAGAAGAGATCAGTAAGGGCTGGGGTGGTCAGAGAAGGGGTTCTGAGGGGGGCTACAGGGGACACATCGCCAACGGGATGAGCATGGGAAGGGGAGGCAAGCCAAGGGGCAGATCCTCACTAATTGTGAGTAACTTCCATGTCCAAGGGCAGAGTTTCTGTCCAACAGGGGCTTTCACGGTAGCTAGAATCCCGGCAAACTGGTACCTGAATTTAAAGGCTGGTGAAGATCCTTGACAGGAAGAACTCCAGGGCCTCCCTCTGATGCCCCCCTCCACCGCCCCAGGCCTGGTTACGATAAGGACATGCGTGTCCCCTCCTTGTCCCTAGAAAACAGTTCCAGCTGGAGACTTCCGGCACAGACAGCTGGGAGATCCAGGACTCCGCTCCTTTCTTACAGCTCCCTCAAGTCCGAGTGAGTCTGAAGGGCTGACGGAGGGCTTTGGAGGACCATTCTCCCCATCGTGCAGACTGGGGAGGCAAGGAAGCCAGGGTGGGAGGGGACATGGGAAAAAACAGGACTAGTGTGGCGGAGTGTAAGCTCGCGGGTCCGAGGACTACTGGGTGCGTAGTGCCCCACTGGTTCTTTGGGTCTCGGCGTCCATGACTGAAAAATAAAAATAAAATTCCTGCCCAGCAGGACACTCACATGTGCAGTAAGAAGGACATGAGATTATTTATAGAGAAGCTTGTACAAAGCCTAAAGTCAATCAAGGTTCCTATCTGTCCCGAAGGGGAATGTGCTAGATGTGTAACTGGCACTTTCTCTTAGGACTTGCCCTGTCCCAAAGAAGCATTTCTTAGACTTGTGTTTATACACCAGGGTTGTTCCCGCCCCCCCTTTTCTAATTTGTCATCATGTAAAATTTCAAACACATAAAAATGTAGAGAGAGTCGAATCAGAGGCCCCGCGGACCCAAACTCTGCTTAAGCGATTATCGATCACCTCATGGCTAATAGGACTTTTTCTCTGCCCCCACCACCTGCCTTTCCCTCCTCGGGCTTTTTCCAAGCAAAATATCAGACCTCATACAATTTCATCAACAAATGTGTTACGTGCCAGGTGCTGTGCCGCACTCTTACACACATGATCCCTTTCTGTTTCCCTGAATTCAACACTGATTTTCACTGCCTAGCACGTACACCCTTTTCCACGTTTGGGGGGTTCCTTCCTGCTCTGCTGCAGCCTGGGGGGCCGGAGGGGGCCAGCTGTCCTGTGAGATTCCTCCCCAGTCGTCCCTGAGCCCCCACTTGAGTCCCCCATGAACACGCGGAGGCCAGGAAGAAGCTGACTTTGCAGACCGCTGCAGAGAAACAAGAAACCTACTCCTTGTCATGAGCCCCCAAATCACAGGCACCCAGAGCCAACCCTGCCCCAGGGCATATGAGAGTATAAAGCCCTCATGTCACTTAAGTCATTGGCAATCAGAAAAATTTTCACTGATAGGATGGAAAGATACTACCGACTCATATAAAATAAAGGAACAGCGTAGGATATTACAAGTGTAATGGGATTACAACTACACGGAAATGAAATTAAATTCAAAATGGCTTCCTGGGGGCGCCTGGGTGGCTCAGTGGGTTAAAGCCGCTGCCTTCGGCTCAGGTCATGATCCCAGCGTCCTGGGATCGAGCCCCGCATCGGGCTCTCTGCTCAGCAGGGAGCCTGCTTCCTCCCTTCTCTCTCTGCTTGCCTCTCTGCCTACTTGTGATCTGTCTGTCAAATAAATAAAAATTAAAAAAAAAAATATTAACTCAAAACGGCTTCCTGAAAAAATGGTTGGGAAGAAGTAATCCAAAATGAAGCGTGGTGCAGATGAAAGCGGGAAAATGAGTTCACTTCCATCATTACCTTTGTCAATATTTAGTGTTTTCCCAATCATGAATAATGTTTTTGAAAATGTACACATATACAACCCTCCCCCCACCCCACCCTGACCAACACAGGCAATGTTGTGGGGTTTGGGCCCAGCCAGGAATTAGGGCCCTAATTCCCCACGAGTGCACTGCATCAGGCGAAGAAAGGACATCCTCTGGCTCGTTCTAATGCATAACTTGATAATTTGATTTTATTTCACTATTTGTGAGGGCTTCGTTGAAATCCAAACGTGTTATGTTTGGATCCGTCCCTCAGGGCGGCGCAGCCACTGCTCTGAACACGGCTAGTACGGCATGGTTTGGCACGGCTATAGGCGTCTCGATGGGATCTGCTCGGTGACCCGGGAGAGCAACTGCAAGTTTACAGGGACACGGGAGATGCACGAGGAGATGGGGGCAGCGCCCGCGGGCACGTGTGCGCACGCGCAGCACTGACCCCGTTCAAAATTCTGGGCTGCGGCTGCCACTCCTCGGATCAGTTCCCCGTCCCGGCTGGGCTCTGGGGGTGCCGTGCGCCGCCCCGGACTGCACTGCCTCTGCAGGACCAGAAGCTCCTCGAACAGGACCTGGTCACCGACTCCGCAAATACTGGAGGACCCGAAGCCTAACTAGCACCTCTGCCACAATAGTCCTGGGGGAGCCCCAAAGTGAGGGCCCTTATCCCAGCAGCATTGCAATGGAAACAAAAATCACAGAATCTGAAGGTTTCTGTAGTCCTTACGGGAATTTAGGGAACAGACGGCCCGGAAGTGGGGGAAGGGGCTGGAGGATAAAGGTGGTCGGTGTCTCCGGATGCAGTGTTGGGGGATGAGGAGTGCATGACCCGAGGCAGCAGGACGCCTGGGTTTGCAGTGTGCACCCCCACCCCCGTTTACTAGAAAACACAGGTAGACAACGCATATTTTTTTTTAAGCCATTTAATTTTCGAGACGTTCTGAAACTAAAAAGTTATTGTTTCTTTGAAATTCAAGTGAAGCGTCCTGTATTTTTCTTGGCTAAATCTGGCAATTCTAACCCTGACTGTGCTCTGATGAGTGTCCCCTCCCTCCCCCCTCACTGGCAGCATGAAGAAGTCAGACCAGAAAGCCTCTATGGGGGTCCTTGGCTCTCAAATTCTGTTTCTGAAATACAGTTAGGAGGAGGAAAAGCAAAACCTGAGGCTTAGAATATCTATAAAGGCAAAAAAAGAAGAAGAAAAAATGACACATTGTGATAGGAAATTTAGCCAATATTTCTACAGTACTAAACTGTTCACTGAAATTTTCTCTTTTCATATTTTCATATTTCTCTTTACATTTGTAGGCTTAGCTTAAGGTAAAAAGGCAAGGTTAGTATCCAAATATTAAAGAGGCTCGTGTCAAGAAATAAAAAAATAAAGGGGATTCGTGTCAAATATTTATGAACAAATCGCTCACCTTATTGTTATCAATTATGATGAAAAAGTGGAAATGATTTAAATGTCCTAAAATAAAGGTCTTATTAGATATGTTATGACAGAATCGTATAGAATATTCTGTGTCATGTAGCCAGGAAAAATTTCTGCTTATGAAGAATTTTAATGAGCCTAAGAAAACACATTAAACTTTTAAAATAAAGGAATCAAACTATACAAAATCTAAAGTATAGATGTATATATTACATATGCCTAGAAATAAATAAATAAGACATAAACATAAATAAATAAAAGGTGAATGATTAAAACCTTGGTATTGCTTATCTTTGGATACTTGGATTTTCAATGACTTTGATTTTTCTCACTGAATGCTTTACTGTATCTTCCTGTTTTCTACAAAATCATGCTTTTTTTTTTTTTTTTTGGTATCCCTAAGTGGGCTTGAATGTATCTTTTTTTTTTTTTTTAAGAAGATGTTATTTATTTATTTTAGAGAGTGGGGAGGGGCAGAGGGAGACAGCTGGGGAGAGAGAGAAATCCCCACCCAGCAGACTCCACGCTGCTCGTGGAGCCCACTGAGGGCTGGATCCCATGGCCTTGAGTTGGAAGCTTAAACAACTGAGCCACTTAGGTGTCCTTCAAATGTGTCACTTTTCTAATGAGACAATATTGACATTCTACAAATGGAGAACCCTTTGACAAGAAATAGAAGGTAGCTCTACACAGACATCAGTGTAGAAACCAGTTAATATATTTTTAAAATCCATTAAATTCTAAAATAACAACTCTATGAAACAGCTTGAGAACTGGAAATGCAATTATTGAGATATACATCCACATTTGGGGGCCAATTCTTTCTCTTCTGATTTTTACGAGATCTCAGGATCAGTCATACTTGCTGTCATTTCCCACCTGCAGAAAAGAAGTCTGCAGTGAGCAGCTGGCCTTCTGGGTGTCTGAGGAGTCTTTGTGAACCCAGAGGAGCCAGTGGCAGGGAGGGGGTCATTCCAGATGAGTGGAGGGTAGGGAAAGCCTCTGGAGATGCATCTGAGCAATGCTCTGAAGAAAGCAAGGGGGCAAGCCGTGCAGGTATCTGAGGGAAAAGCATTTCCAGTAGAAGGAATAGCAAATGCAAAGTCTTTGGGGGCATATTTGAAGAGTGAGAGGAGGCTAGGGTGGCTAGAACGGAGTAATCTAGAGAGAGAGTAGTAGAACCGGATTATAAAACATTGTGTAATTTAAAAGAGTACTGACATGTAACAAATCAAATTTTCAAACAGAAATGCAATGCAATATAACTGCACTTCTTTTCACAAAATAATCACAACAATTTTTCAAAATTAATCCTTACTTCACCAGGGGTTTATTGGTCAGGGTTCTCCAGAGAATCAGAAGAGAATCACATTATAGGGACTAGCAAGTTAAAAAATCTGCTGGGTAGTCCACCAGACTGGAGACCCAGGGAAGAGCCAGTATTACAGTTCTAGTCCAAAGGAGTTCAGGCTGGAGAAGTCCGTCTTACTTAGCGTACCTCAGTTTTTGTTCTAGTCAGGCCTTCAACTGATTGGATGAGGCCCACCCACATTATGAAGGAGAATTTGGCTTTTCCTCAAATTCCACTGGTTTAAATGTTAATCTCAGCCCTTAAACCACCCTCACAAAAACATCCAGAATAACATTTGGCCAAATATCTGGGCCCTATGGCCCAGCCACTTTGACTTGTAACATTAACCATCACGGCGCATGATGTGGACTGCTAATGATTTCAAATTCTGATTTACTTCTACGGTGTCTGTCTTCATCAAGTCCTACCAGTGTGTTGCTGTGGCTGTGTATTAGGAGATCATTTCAGGCCAGAGGCAAATGGTCTTCCCGTGCCCTTTTGTGAAGGACTTTCACACACACACACACACACACACACACACTCACACGAACTTGCACGCTCTCACCCACTCTCACTGAGGGCCCAGCCGGCACAAAGGGCCTTACTCAATGCTTTTCTCTGTGGCCTTGGGGGAACCTCTTACTGCCACACAATTCCTGCTCTTGTTCCCTTATGTATATTTCCTCTTCTAGCAAATTCTATCTTCTCTATTTAAAGATGACCCCATTAATAATGTCCCCTTCTGGATCAGATATAGTTTGGTCAAAGAAACCAAGCTTCTGTGGGTGACATAGAGTAAAGGGATAAGAGTTAGAGCTCGTAAAGAGCCAGCTTGCCTCTGTTCCAAGTGTTCAGCCTGACATCCCTAAAGGCCGCTTAGACGGATGTCGGGAAGGGAAGCTGGACAAAGACGAGGGCAAGGGCACGCTGCTTCTCACCCCCTCCAGCCTCAGTGGCGTGGGTGACTGGGGAAGGAGCCTTTGCCTTGGAGCCACACCCTCGGACCCTTGGAGCCAGGGGAGCCAATGGCCCAGCTGTGCCCCCAGCCACAGGGGGAGCTGGGAGATCAGCGACGACATGCAGAGCTGACCGCATGTCCGGGGCAGTTAACTATCTCTTGGAGGGTGAAACACACAGCCGCTGCCTTACTTCTCCTTTCTTCCTGAGATGCTTCTCGAGGCCAAAGCTAACCCAGAAAAATGGAGGAGGGCTGGGAATTCTGGAAAATGGAATTCCCGCTTAGTTAAGGGGACACAGCCCAAAGTCATCACGGTCTACTCCATGTGAGCCTGGCGTCCGCATGCACTGGGCTTTGCCAGATGTGAGCGCCAAGTCAAGAGAATTGGGAGCTCAGGCCTCTGCTTAGTGTGATTTAGCAATTCCTAGTGAGGCGGAAACAAAGGAGGGAATGTTAACCCTTTATTCACCTTCCAGCGGTCATCCTGTTCTAGCTGGGCCTCACGGGCCCTCAGGTATCCTGTAACTAGTGCTGAGATCAGGGTTGACCCCTATGGAGACTTAGACAGTAGGGGAATAGAAGAGATGAAGAAGACACGGTTAATGTACACATATTAAAAGAAAGAAAGAATGCTCAGACCGTTGCAGTCTTCATGTCTATAATTGGTCACATGGCCACAGCTGGCGTTTAGGACCGTCTTCTTTTACTACTCATTCCGAATTCCTTTTGCCCTCAACAAACCCTTCTGCTAATTGTGATTCCTTGCCTGGTGAAGTGACCCAAACCTTCCTTCCTGGTCATTAGCAGTCCTGCTACAGTGGGTTGCTGGTTTTCCATTGATAATGCCCAATAGATACATTCCTGACCTGCTTTTCCTTCTCCTCCACCTGCAGTATATAGTAACAACCCATTTTTTTTTTATTTGGTAGATGAGATCCATCACCCCAGTCAGTATAGTAACCCCCTCCTTTGCTGGTTGATTCACTGGCAAGGGGAAGCCCAAAGTTTTACCTGCCATTTTAACGGAACCATTCATCCATTCATGTGTCTCCTTGTGAAGCCCTCCTGACCGGCAGAACCCAAAGTCATGGGGATAGAAGAAAACATGTGTCATTAGGGACAATAATGAAAGGACCCACTCCCATTCCCACTCCTTGATTTCCAGGCCCCCAAATTCTGGCTATGGAGAACAGTATCGTACTTGGTCGGTTGATTTAAAAAGTATATTACACACTCTATGTACCCAGCTGACAAACTCACTGAGTTTCCAGATGGTTCTTCATTGTTCCATGAAGCCAGGTACTTGGAGTTATGGGAAACATAGTAAAAGCAACAAATTCCATGGGAATGAGCCTGTGGCTGCAGTTCGTTTACCGAAAAGTGAGTCCCTTGGTCAGAAGCAATGCTGGGTAGAATGACCTGTGGGAGAATAAGCCTTTCCATAACTCCACAGTGTTGTCAGCCCCACTCAAAACTGGCAACTTTTCGGATCACTCAATAAGTGGGTGGGAATAGCAAGCACAGGTGAGCCATGTCCTGTCTGTTTCTCAATGAGAAGAAGGGCTAAGATTCCAATTTGTGCGTGTGTGTGTGTGTGTGTGTGTGTGTGTGGCGGGGCTGCGGGGTGTCCACACCTCCAACTGTTCTCACATACCAGCTGAGTGTCCTACAATTCAGCTCAGTTCTGACGTGATCTACCCAGAAACAGCATGAGATTCCACAAGTTTGGGTTCAGTTCTGCAAGACTGTGCCCCTCCCCAACTTGAGAGGCCAGTCTCAAGTTCAGGTTGCCTCCTGGACTTCTGACCAACAGCTATCAATTGGAAGCTCTAAGCGTCCCTTCTTGGGTTTGATTAATTTGTTCTAGTGGTTCACAGAACTCAGAGGAACATTTTACTTACTAGGTTGCATTTTTTTTAAAAAGATTTATTTATTTATTTTAGAGACAGGGTGAGGCAGGGAAGTAGCAGAGGGAAAGGGAGAAAGACAATCTCAAGCAGACTCCCTGCTGAGCACTGAGCGCAGAGCCCACCATGGGGCTCAATCTCACGACCCTGAGATCATGACCTGAACCGAGGTCAAGAATCAGACACTTTACTGATTGAGCCACACAGGTGCCCCTAGGTCATTTATTATAAAAAGACACAACTCAGGAAGAACCAAATGGAAGGGATGCACAGTGTAAGATCTGGGGAAAGGTGTGTGGAGCTTTGACGCTCTGAGCACCACTCTCCCCAAATTTCCACAGGTTCACCAACCCAGAAGTTCTCTGAACTCTCTCCTTTCAAGTTTTTATGGAAGCTTCACTACATAGGCATGATTGGTGAGATCATTGGCCATTGGTGACTGAACTTGATCTCCAGGGCCTCTTCTTTCTCCAGAGGTCAGGCGACGTGGAACTGAAAGTTTCAACTTTCTTTCTTTTTTTTTAAATTTAATTTTATTTTTTCAGTGTTCTAAGGTTCCTTATTTATGCACCACACCCAGTGCTCCATGCAAAAGTTTCAACTTTCTAATCACATGATTGGCTCCCCTGGCAATCAGCCTTCATCTTTAGATGCTTTCTAAAATCACCTTGTCAACGAAACAAAAGACACTTTTACTGCTCTTCTCATCTAGGAAATTCCAAGCGTTTTGGGAGCTCTGTGCCAGAAACAGGAACAAAGTCCGAATACATATTTCTTATTACAAATCATAATATCACAGGGGACAAATGCAGCAGCTTATTCTTCATCTTGGAAGGGATATCCCAACAGGGTCCAAATCCCTGGTCTCCTGGAAATTGAATCATGGGGGTGGTACCCATCTGGATGTTTGTGGAATTCATTTCCTACCTTTTGTGTCTTATGAAGGTATCTAGACTAATTGCTGTTAATAACTGTGAAGGCTCTGAGATTTTATGCTACTCCTAAACTAACAAGTTATCTGCCATAGTTTCGTGGATGCTGATGGAAGACATGAGATTCCTAGGTCAGAGACAAAGGACTTCATTACTCAAAATCATAATGGGACAGTATCAGCATTTCTTGTACCGGCTCCCCAAGCTCAATTTCCTACAGGGAAACACAAAGAGGACCACTTGACAGCTGACAGCTGTACACAGCTGAACCCTGAACAACCCTGAAGTCAGGGAAGCCGAATCTTTTATAACGGGCAGTAAGTGTGTCCACCCTTTGCTCCAGAAGGAGACATTACCATCGTTATACTACCCTGTAAGCATGCTTACCTTTTGCTTTAGGGAGACATTAAGACACTATCTCTATCTTCTTCCAAGACTAGTCTTTATACAAATTTCCTTGAAAATATGGAATAAAGGCAGTCAGAGCTTCTGCTCATATAAGACACGCAAAAATGTGAAAAGTGTTATCTCCCGATGGTCGCTTCTTGTGTTCACCAGGCAAAAATCAGCATGACAGCGCTAATATAATGGACTGGGATGATGTCCTGTGTGACGGAAAGGCGTTTACAATATGATTTAGGGCTGGTGAGTGGATATAGCTCTGAGATAGGACAGTTGGGGTGTGTTTCTAACTCTGCCAGTCGAAAGCAAATGGCTTCTTCTGGTCTCTGCTAACAGGTGCAGAGAAAAAAGTCTTCACTAGATCAACGGCTGTGTACATTGGCTGGGGGATGTATTGATGCAATACAGCAGTAAAACCACTTCTGCAATAATAACTGTAATTGGAGTCCCAGCATGACTAGGTTGGTGACCATCCATCTTCATTCTCCCAGACTCATCTGTCTTCTACACCAGCCAGACAGGTGAGTAGAATGGGGACATGTCAGGATCACTACTCTTGCATATTTCAAGACCTTGATCAGGTAGCAGCGATCTCTGAAATTTCTCCATGAACGCGGTTTTACTATTTCATTCAGTGGAGGCAACGTCAGCAGCTTCTATTTGATCTTGTTTTACTCTAACATCCTCACTCCAGAGATCAGGGAACCAATGTGGGGAGTTTGCCTGCTGCTAAAGATGTCCCGATTATGCATTCCTTATGCAAGGCCTGTAGCTATATTCCACTCGGATATTCCAAACTGAGGAAATCACCAAAGGGTGGTCTGGGGGCTCCTTGGGTCCACTGTGAAACTTATATCAAAACTTAGTAGGTCACCTGATTTCATAAACCCTGGTTCTTATTATTGGAGTATGGTGCTGTTTTGCTCCAGAAATGAGTTTCGGTTCAGAGCCTGTGTCTTGTAAGCCCCGGAAGGTCTGATTATTTACCTTTCCCCAAAATGCAATCGCTCTGGTAAATGGCCACAGTTCCTCGTGGAGAAAGATTCACAGTACCAATGTTTGCAGTGTAGCCTGGCCCTCCCTCTAGAGGGCTTAGCCTCCTTTTCATTCAAGGAGAATCTGTTAACCGGCTAAGGTGAGCCAAGAGAGACCTGTGTGCAGGATTTAAGGGGGTGAGTATTCCCAGGGTCCTGCAGGGGCTCGTCCTGCATTTATACAACCCTGAGGGTGAGTGCCTCCTTAAATCTAAGACCTTAACTTGTGTCTTTCCTGCTTCACCCCAGCCCGGGCCCTGGCTGGGTGTGAGCTGACGCCAGTCTGAGAAATGGTTGAGGCTGTAATACTCTCTTGTGGTGGTGACTCAGTTCAGACTTCTGCTCACCAGATGTAGAGCTTTTCTGCTTCTAGAAATTAAGATTTTAGTATATATCCAACTATTTCAGTTCTGGGGTGTCATGATTAACACTGAAGAAGTTGCAGTACCGATTATTCTGATTCCTACAGAGTCTGATCGCTGAGTGGCTTTGTTACTGCTGTCCTGTTACGAGTCCTCGAGTCCTCGTCTGTGACTCAGTGCTTCTGCCTAATCCCCAAATCCAGGACTCGAAAATCCCCACTGAATGCAGAGCGGCTAGTTCAGTGACAACAGTTCTTACGGGCCTTTCTGGCCTAAAGAGAATGTCACCACCCATCCTCTCCAACCAAGAATCAAGTGATTTAGTCAGAAATGTCCCCAAAGGTGCAGATGCACAGTCTGCAAAACACAGCACTGTGTGTAGGTGGCAAGTTGGCCTTTGACTTTGTGACACAGACCGCGCTTGTGAAACATGTCAAATTTGCAGCTGAATCAGGTTGCAACACCGACACTTGACTCAGAGAAGCCCTTTCTCATTGTCTGGCTGCTCGGCGGCTGCTCTGCTTTGTAGGAACCCAGGCTTTCAGTGGAGGCCAAGCCTGGCTGGGGAGGGGACCCCAGGTGCCCACAATGGCACCCAGGGGGTGTCCCAGTGCCCTTTATCCTAAGACCAGTTGACAAAACAGTAAAGTACCAAGTCTTGTTTGGTTCAGACCCTGGGATGGTCTTGAGTACATCTTGGGGGGACCCATTGGTGTCAACCCAGCTATAAAAGCTGGAGAAAACAAAAGGAGGAATAAGGAACACAGGCAGACACGGGGCTCAGAAATATAATTAGCTCTATGGATCGATTTCAAAGAAATTCTCAGAACCACTTTTATACCAAGGAATATGGCAGAAATCTGCACTTATGCTCGACATCTCTTTTTGGACAAAATAACCACTTTCGAATTCCCCTTTATGCATTTTAAAGGCTAACCTTGTCTTTCCTCTGTGCCAAGTTTGATTTGTTCCAGGGGTCTCCGGATTTCGGAGTAACTAAGCATCTGTGTGGGTTTAAATTACTTGTAAGCTGCTCATGGACTCTAAGCCTGGAGCCCTTTTTAGAAAACTGAAGGATTTCACTGAACTGCCTCATAGTCTCTTACTGTAATTTAAAAAAACAAACAAACTTATAATTAATGCTTTTCTTGCTTTATTTAAAACATGTTTTGTTAAATTGCAAATTTCGAATGTGTACACTTTGCCCCTCTACTAAGGCTTGCAAATCAGTGGTACTTTAATTATACAAACAAAGAAACTATTTTAAGTTGCAAAGAAAATTAATCTTTCCTTTGTTCTTATCGAAAATGGAGAAGCCATATGCCGCCTTCTTCCTCCCCTTAATTCATTCTCCTTAATGCTCTTAGACAGGCTTTTATAAGTCCCGAATGCTCGGGGAGAAGTTTTAAACTGACAGATAACTTTCAAAATACATGTTTTTCTCTAATTCATTAGGGCCTCCTTTTTTTTCCCTTTGATTTTTATTTAAATTCTAGCTAATAAACGTACAGTATAATATTGGTTTGGGGAGCTGATTCATCACTGAATATCCAGGGCTCATCACAAGTGCCCGCCTTAGTCCCCGTCCGCCCTGGAACGCATCCCTCACCTTCCTCCATCAGCCCTCCGTTCTCTATCTTTAAGAGTCTCTCATGGTTTGTTTCCCTCTCTCTCTCTTTTCCCTCCCTTTCATATATTCATCTGTTTTGTTTCTTAAATTATACATATGAGTGAAATCATATGGTATTTGTCTTTCTCTGGCTGACTCATTTTGCTTAACATAATAACAGTCTAGTCCCAGCCATGCCGTTTGTTGTAAAAGGCAGGATTTCACTCATTTTGATGGCTGAGTAATATTCCAATGCATATATGTACCACATCATCTTTATCCACTCATCAGTCGATGGACATTTGTGCTCTTTTCAGAGTTGGGTTATTGTTGGTAATGCTGCTATAAACATTAGGGTTCACGTACCCCTTTGAATCTGTGTTTTTGTATCCTTTGTGTAAATACCCAGTAGTGCGATTGCTGGGTCGTAGGGTAGCTCTATTTTCAACTTTTTGAGGAACCTCCACGCTGTTTTCCAGAGTGGCTGCACCAGCTTGCATTCCCTCCAATAGTGTCCGTGTAGGAGGGTTCCCCTTTCTCCGCATCCTCGCCAACACCGGTTGTGTCTTCTGTTGTTAATTTCAGCCACTCTGACAGGTTTGATGTGATCTCTCACTGTAGTTTTGATTCACATTTCCCTGAGGATGTGTGACGATGAGCATCTTTTCATGTGTCTGTTGGCCATCTGGATGTCTTCTTCGGAAAAATGTCTACTCATGGCTTCTGCCCATTTCTTAACTGGATTATTTGTTTTTTGGGTGTTGAGTTTGATAAGTTCTTCATAGATTTTGGATACTAGCCCTTTATCAGATATGTCATTTTCAGGTATCTTCTCCAGTTCCGTAGGCTGCCTTTCAGTTTTGTTGACTGTTTCCTTCCCTGCTCAGAAGCTTTTTATCTTGATGAAGTCCCAGGAGTCCATTTTTACTTTTATTTCCCTTGCCTCTGGCAATGTGTCTAGTAAGGACGGCCAAGGTCAAAGAGATTTCTGCCTGTGTTCTCCTCGAGGATTTTGATGGTTTCCTGTCTCACAGTTCAGTCTTTCATTATGGTTTCCATTTTGAAACCAGAAGCTTCTAACACTGCTTCAAAAACCGGACCTGTTATGTGTTGGGATCTCTGCTTAATGCTTTACAGGCATTATCTCATTTAATCCACATAACAACAAGTGGGCACTTTTTAAACTAGAGGATGAACATCCTTTAATCAGTTTTGACAAATGGATGGCAGAGAGCATTTCCATCACCTCAGAAAGTTCCCTTATCCTCATTCCAGATAGTCACTGCCCCACATACACCAAACAAAACCTCATCTGATTTCCATCAAAATAGTTAGTCTTTACTCTTTAGAATGCCATGTAGCATATAACTCTGTGTGTATTTGACTATATTCACTTATAATACACACGGTGCTGGTTCCACAAGTTACGACCTGGGAGGTCCATCTATATAAACTCAGTTACAAAGCCCGAGAAATCAAAGAGGGAGAAGGGCCACAAGCTGACATTGTACAAGCTACAGAAAGAGACGGCTCTATGAATTTATTTCAAGGAGTGTTTTATTCATTCCATTTTTTTTTCTGAATATTGATATACCAGGGTTTGTTCACCTGCTAATGGACATTTGAGCTATCCAAAAAGAAAGAAAGAAAGAAAGAAAACCACCATAAATATTCACGCACCGTCTTTGTGTGTCTCTGTGTCTTTATCGTTCTTGCGTATTCACTGAAGAGTGGAGTGGTAGGGTCATATGGCAGGTGTATGTGAACTTCATGAGAAATTGCCAAATAACCAATGTGTTTGTAAAGTTTGACATTGCTACTGGAAATGTTTGACAGCTCTGGAGGCTGAGCATCCTTGCCAACACTTGGTATTGTCAGGCCTTTTTTTGTTTGTTTTAAAGATTTTATTTATTTATTTGACAGACAGAGATCACAAGTAGGCAGAGAGGCAGGCAGAGAGAGAGGAAGGGAAGCAGGCTCCCCCTTGCCCAGCAGGGAACTGATGCGGGGCTCGATCCCAGGACCCTGGGATCATGACCTGAGCCGAAGGGAGAGGCTCAACCCACTGAGCCACCCAGGCGCCCCAGATTCTTAAGATATTTACATCTATGTCATGAGGGTTATTGGTCTTTAGTTTTCTTACAATTTTTAAAAATGTTGGTACCAAAGTAGTGTTGATTTCATAAAAATAAGTTGAAAAGTGTTTTATCTTCTGAAAGAATCATATATGATTTACATTATTTCTTATATGTTTGATAGAATTCTTTGGTGAAATAATCTTGGCCTGGAGTTTTGCTTGTGGGAAGGTTTTATTTTATTTTAAAATTTTATTTATTTATTTGACAGAAAGAGATCACAAGTAGGCAGAGAGGCAGGCAGAGAGAGAGGAAGGGAAGCAGGCTCCCCACTGCCCAACAGGGAACCGATGCAGGGCTCCATCCCAGGACCCTGGGATCATGACCCGACCCGAAAGCAGAGGCTTTAACCCACTGAGCCACCCAGGCACCCCTATCAGGCCTTTTTAAAAAATGTTATCCAGTGAAACATTCTTATGTGTTCACTTTACATTCTCTGCTGACCAATGATGTAAAGCATCTTTCATATGCTAATCAGCCATTCATATATCTGCCTTATGGAAGTATTCAATAACCACTCCCACTTTTAATTAGATTCTTTGTCTTCCTGTTACTGAGTTATAATCGCGCTTTGTATATTCTTGATAAAAATTCCTTGTCAGAGAAACAGCAAGTGTTGGTTCTGGCCCTAATTAGCTATGCTAGAATTTAAGCAAAGCCTTGAGTAGACATAGTGGAAACTTGCTGAAATCTTAATCAATTAAGCCTTTATAGACCTAAGACAACACATTACAGGTGGGAGGAGTGTAAGACAGGAGGGAGTCAGACTTCCCGGTTCAGACTGCTTTTGCAATCTCCATAGACGAGAGGTCACAGGCAAAGCCTATCACTGCAGAAATCAAAGGTATTGACTCATGCCATGGCCATGTAAACGTTAAATTAGCAAGATTCCTGTGCAAAGTGCGTTCTGGTTGAATCTGGGGCAGGGGGAAAGAGCTGACTCCAGAAGGTCAAAGCAGTTCGTTACATGAGAAAGCATGAACTTGAGGGTAGCTATTTCTGTCTATATCCTAGAGAGACCAAGCAGAGAGGTCATCCAGGGAAACAAAGATGCCATGCATAGGCACAGCCCTGCCTACACGCGCAACCGATGGGAAACCAACCAGGGGATCCTTCAGTAAAAAAATGATAAAGTAATAAAATAAAATAATACTCATGGTGGGGAGAAATGGTTTTGAAGATGTGGGCACTACCAGTTCTACTCCAGGACCCACTGACCAAGGATGAACAGTCTTCTAAAGGAAAGAACTGGCCTATAGATTGTTGCTGGATTTAGACAGCTCTTGGCTACCTGTAGCTCTCTGCCTAGAAAGCTGAAAAGACTTCTAAAGATGATTTTGACTAGGTAGATTTATCTCCTTAACTACGACTTGAAGGGTCAAGAGCTTTTACAAAAGGGTGAGGTGTCTTCATTCCTCACTGAATCTGTGGTCCCGAGATCGGTAGAAAGGGTCAGTCGGAGATTGGAAAATAGAGAGCATGGTTTTGTTAAACTGATGTAAGTCCTTGAGAAGGGTGGCTTTTTTGAGTAGAACATGGTGTGTCTTCCTCTCCTTTTTATGTATTACTCCAATTCGACTTCCCAGGGATTTTTACTAAATATTATACGTTAAATTAAAGTAATACAACAAAGTTGCAGTAAAATTTTTTGAAAGATTTCTTTTTAGAGAGAACGAGAGAGCATGAGTGCATGGGGAGGGGCAGAGGGAGAGACTCTTCAAGCAGGATGCTTCCCTCCCACCCCACCCCCCCACCCCCCCATCTCCCCACCTCCCCACCTCCCCACCCTTCCACCCCTACCTCCCCACCCCTACCTGGCCGCTGAGTATGGAGCTGCATGCGGGGCTGTATCTCACAGCCCACGAGATCATGACCCAAACGGAAAGCAGGAGTAAACGCTTAACTGACTAAGCCACCCAGGGGCCCCACAAATACAATAATCACTCTCCACACGGATGTACTTGGCCATTTATATCTGGTCAACTGTTCTTTTTTTTTTTCTTTTAAGATTTTTATTTATTTATTTGACAGACAGAGATCACAAGTAGGCAGAGAGGCAGGCAGAGAGAGAGGAGGAAGCAGGCTCCCCGCTGAGCAGAGAGCCCAATGCGGGGCTCGATCCCAGGACCCTGGGACCATGACCAGAGCCGAAGGCAGAGGCTTTAACCCACTGAGCCACCCAGGCGCCCCTGGTCAGCTGTTCTTGATGGTCCACATAAGAATCCAACGCAGTGGTACAGTAGCACCAGCACAGAGGCATTCCTTACTCTCCTCTGCTCTATGGTGGACATGGCCTGAATGATGGAGGGACATTATGTGCTCTTGGGTGTTGATGGGGCTCATGCCCACTTGACTCCATGCTCCTAAAGGTAGAGTTATGGCCCCTCTAGGTCCCGGGGAAGCCTTTACATGCAGAAGACCTTCTACCACCAGGTTTCTCCAAATGGGTGCACATATCTTTTAGGGAAAGGACGGTAAACAAATGGAGCATGTATCATATGCCTGGCATGGTCCTAAGTGTTTTTATGAGCATTAACTCATGCCATCCTCATACCAAAGTCCTACGAGTTGGGTGCCTTTTTATCCCTTCTTATGGAGGAGGAAACAAGCCACTGTCCACCTCTCTGTGGTTCTGAATAACCGATCCTGGGCTCTTCCTCTCGCATTTGCACAGAGAAAAAGTCACTGGTGTCTTGTTTCTCCTCCTGGAACTGAAACCACTCAGAATACTGTTGATCCACTACCAAGTGTACAGGGTTAGGGAGGCGCATTCTTTTCTCAAGGCGGAGGCTCTCGCTTTTACTCACTGTCTGGGGACATCATTGTTGGCTTAGCTGTATTTTAGGAGGCAGGATAAGAGGTACCTGCAGTGCAATTCCAAAGCCTTGACCTTCGATGTCCCAACTTGCATGATACATTCCTGATTAAGTTTCAATCAGGGAGTTTGGGTCTTTAAAAAAAAAAAAATCCCTGAAAGGATTTATATTGTACATTAGCTCAGTTCTACTGGGGCAGTATATTCATCACGCCCAACCGTTTTCTTCTCCTGTCACAAACTTCGCTGATTGCTCAACTTCTACTTTTGGCTTCTCTGTGACCTTGGAAAGCCCTGTCACCTCCATGTATCTCAAATGTCCTCACCTGTAAAATGAGAAAACCCTTTGCTTCATTGCATGCCCGCCAAGGCCCCCCTGGGGTGCTGTCATTTCTTTAGCAACTGGCTGCTGCTCAGCCCTCTGAAACAACCTTTGGGCTTCTGGAACATGGCCACTCCCCCAGCCTCTCGGCCCTTTTACGTACCCTCCTATCTGGTCAGAACCCCCTCTCCTCCGTCCACCTCTATGGGACCATCTCCTACTCACGGGGTTCGGCTTCGATGTCACTTTGGGATTTGTTCCTCACACCCCAGGTCAGGCACCCTGCGTGTAACAGAGTATTTCCACAACCTCTTGACTTTCCTCTATCCCTTCACTTGACCTCCAATGTTTTTTATTGACTCTCCTGCACCTACACATAGCAGGTGCTCAATTAAATATCATTGAATTATAGAATGAATACCGGAATGAGTATAATTTGGGGAAAGGGTGGGTTGTTGCATCTGCTCCCAAGAATGAAAAAGACGAGAGCCCCATAAATGTCTCGGTACAGCAAGAGGTAAACAGAAGTTCCATAAATGTCCTTTATCATGAACCTGGAAGATTACTTGGAAAGTAAGGACGAGGTTCAGAGCAGAAGTGAAGAAAACCTGAATCATAACTCGCACGGCAGTGAAACTAGGCATCGCAGGGCTATTGTCAGAGTGTCAAGGGCAGAGCCATCGCAGAGGCTGTGCTGGGTGGCCGAAAATCATGGCAGTCACCCGCATGAACCTGAAAGACTGCTGAGACCTAAAAGCAAGGCCATCGCATCATTAATCTTGTGTTTTCTGTTGTTTGGACTGGATCCCATCACAGAGCAATCGCTGTCTGCGACAGTCAGGTGGCTCTTAACTCCTTCCCAAAACGAATAAAACCTCACTTGTTCATAATACACAGATATAAATGCCATCTTGCAAAGTCCGAGCCAAATGCCTCCCACCAGAACAACCTCTCTGGAAAGCCGTGCCAGGCCGGGGCACTCTCTCCCTTCTCGGACCCACGGCAAACAATGTTACTCGCTTAGTGAATCACGGTGCTTGGATATCCCTTCTTGAAATAGCATTTTGGCCCTTATTCTTTAATTTCTAATATGTCCGGGTTTTAGTCGGACACCTATGTGATAAGGGAGGTGGTTGAAAGTTACAACCACGGGGCGCCTGGGTGGCTCACTGGGTTAAAGCCTCTGTCTTCGGCTGGGGTCATGATCTCAGGGTCCTGGGATCGAGCCCCGCATCGGGCTCTCTGCTCGGCAGGGAGCCTGCTTCCCTTCCTCTCTCTCTCTGCCTGCCTCTCTGCCTACTTGTGATCTCTGTCTGTCAAATAAATAAATAAAATCTTAAAAAAAAAAAAAGAAAGTTACAACCGCCTCTTGAGGGCAAGGAGCATGGCCCAGCCTTTTGCTTCTTACCCTTGGGAGGTTCTAGGGAAACATTTATTGACTTGAGTCAATCGATTCCTCTCTCTGATTCAGCACACACGAGTCACAGCGGACACCCATCTTCCATCTCATTATTTGGCTTCTCAACAGCCCTTTCTCCAAGGAGCCCATTTGCCTGTGTGTGAAGAATTTGGCTGTTCCTCCCCTGTTTCCAGCCTCTGGCCAAGGGCCCTGCCCAAGCGGCCTTCTGTGGTTGGGTTTTGCCCGCTCACTTCAAAGGTCTAGACTTTTGAACAAAAGGCCCAACGGGCCAGGCAGGACAATCCCGCCCCAGAGCCGAACTTAAATGCGTCTGAGAATGAGACGCAGATCGCCGTCCTCGCCGCAGCGCGGGGCTTCGAGGGCCGTTGGCGCGCTTGAAGAAACCCCAGACCCCCTTCTTGGAGCTTTGATGTGCCACTGGAACTAATGCACGACAGGGCCCCGCACCCTGGTTTGAATTTAAGCCGTCCCGTTGAATTTGAGCAGAACTCCCTTTACAGGAGAATTAGACAATAACCACATCACAGGGACGTCTTCAAGTAGCAGCAGACATCTGGTGCAAGTGGACGGACAAGCACATGGCCCTCATGGCCCCCAGCTCCCAGGAAGAGTTTTGTTTGTGAGATGCTTTTTGTCTGGGCTTGTTCTCTGGCTCATGTTAAGTGGGGGAACTTAGCAACCTAGTGAAAGAAGCCGTTTTGTCTCTACCCTGCAGGGGCAAATTGTTCCCTTGCTCCTTCTGGCTTCCTGACTGCTGAAGTAAGTCTGGGTCTATCTCAGCTGGTAGGTGGAGCATCGTCAGCATGACCAGACCTATTGTTGCCGGCGGGGCAGAGCAGTCTTTAAATAAAGCCCAGGCCAGCCCAGTGATGGGTGTTACAGGGGGCACGGGTTGCATGGAGCACTGGTGTCATCCACAAACAATGAATCATGGAATGCTACATCAAAAACTAAGGATGTACTGTGTAGTGACTCACATAACATAATAAAAAGATAAAAAATAAATTAAAAAATAGATAAATAAAGCCCAGAGTTGGAGTTCAGATCTGGATTCTAGTCCCTGCGTCACCACCATTAGCTGCGTGGTCCTGGGTTAGTCATTAGTCTGACTGTTGTGGATTTCCATCTGTAGAAACCAGCAGTGGGACCCATTGGCGTCTGTGGTTTCTTCCAGCCTTAACATCTGGCCTTTCTCTCCCAGGCCTGGCTCTGGGCTAGAGAATTAGTAAGAAACTGGATCAAGGAAACCTCATTTAAGAGGGAGCCGGGAAGCCAGAAGGGGGAGCTCTCATGCCTCACTGCGAGTCCTTACCAATGGCAGACCCACCAGGAAGAAAAGTGCCTTGAATTCCCAACTGGAAAAAACTTACCCCTGACTATCCCAGCAGGAGAAAGAAAGACTTTCTTCTTGCCCAGCAACAGCCCAGCCAAAGACAGACTGTCACAACTCAGCCAATGAAAAGCCAGCACACTACTGGCTCTCAGTTTACGTCAACGAACTTTTTGTTTTTAACAGCTGGTCCCCGGTCCCCTCTGTCCTCTCCTTTGTTCTGCAGGCTTGCCTATGGTTTTGCCTTGGTCCACATGTCCCAAATTTCAATTCTCTGCTCTTCTCAAATTAGCCCATTTTTTCCAGTAAAGTAACTGGCAATTTTATTTTTCAGGTTAACATTAGCAAATTTCAACCCTACTCACACCACGGATACGGCATCTTGTCCATCAAGAGGTAACACAGAGCTGTGGGAATGATCTGGGAAATTCAGTCAACTTGTTTTAATTTTTATTTATTTACTTATTTCTGAGACAGAGAGAGAGAGAGAGTGCGCACATGTCAGGAGGGGCAGAGGCAGAAGCAGACTCCCCGCTGAGCCAGTAACCAGATACGGGACTTGATCCCATGATCCCAGGATCATGACCTGAGATGAAGGCAGATGCTTAACTGACTGAGCCACCCTGGTGTCCAGTGAGTTCATTTAAATCACCAAAGGGGCTTAATCAGTCTCCAGAACCCAGCTCTGAATGGTATGTTTTTATTGTTCGTCTTGGAGATGTTCACGAGATATTTTCCATGTACATTTCCCTGGTGTGGTGTAGTCTCTGGGAGTAAATTGGGGGCCAACAAAAGCAGAGGTCACAGGAATGTGAGGTCATTGCAACCCATTGCAGTTTGTCTGCAACCCAGAAATACAGAGTTGAGCGAAGCAGAAGATTGTTCCCATCCACTCTATCCTGGCTCATGGAGACATCGCCAGGCAGATGACTGTGTGGCCTCCCACCCTAAATTCTCTTGATGTCCATATCCCTTGGGTAAACCATGTCCACAGTCTCTTGTCCTAAACCAAGGGTGAAAACGTTTGAAATCTCAATCCCCTTCCAGATTCTATAGAAGTCCTTTACTGACCAAGCTATATCCTTTAACAAGTCGTCCCCATGAAAATGGAAGATGGAGGTTTGCAGCCATTTTACATTGGCTACTGCCAAGTCCAAGGCCCAGCCCGATGCTGTTGCTTTGGGATATCCTAATCACGGTGTCTGCATTTGGGAGTTCCTAAGTACGGTGTCTGCATTTACTAACACCCTTAAAGAGTCTTTGGGGCCTAAAGGTGACATCAGGGTCAAAGTCATTTTTGTTGCCCTAAGCCCAATCAGAGAGTCAGAAAGGAGAAATTGCTGAGGGCACTGGTTTTTCCCTCCTTTCTGAACTGTGTTTTGCTATGGTGAATGGCTTAGAAATGAAGGATGGCTTTGCTTATCTCCACCAGCCTCCAGAGACCGAAATGGTAGCTGTAACCCAGTTGGTCTCTGGTAAATTCTAGCCTCATTGGTGCCTAATACCCATCGGGCTGTGCCTGACTTAACACGTGACAACAATCAGTGTCACAGAATCTGATGCCATCACCAGGAGATGCTCCTCTTTTGGAAAGGCATTCCTGCACCTTTGCTCCAACCTCGCAGTAAATGCTAACTTCCCGCCCTCTCAGAGCCACAGTAGGGAAAGAGATATCAGCTGCACAACCTAGTAACCCATGGATAGGGATGGGGGTTGGAACGTTCCCTTTGCCATGGGGGTGGTGGCGTGTCCTTACTTGCCCTTGTTCCAGGCCTGCCACCCACTCTCAGCACAGAATCAAAGCTGAGTGAGTCAGGTCCTCCCCTGAGCCTGAGGGCCTGAAGAGGAGCAATTTACTACATGGGAAAAAAAAGAATGATCTGGAAGAGCTAACGAACGTCTACCATTGCTTGGCGTTGCTCCCTGATGCAGCCTTCCACATTGTCATATCTACTCGAGATCTGTCAAGTGCTCAAGCATAAATAAATGTTCCCCCAGATTCCCCTTGTGACCAAGAAACACACCAATTTTTTGAGAAAGGGAAGCAAATACTCTAGCAGACTGCTATTTGCTTTGCTTAAAACACAGATAGAATACATGATGTATTGCTGGAGTGGCAGAATTGGCCATCATTAAGCCAAAATATGAATTCCTTTTGGGCCAATCAAGGGAGGGAACTTCAAAAATCAACTTTTTACTTGATGACGTCATCAGGCCAACTTGCTCAAAACAAGCAAATTACCACTCCTAAGTAAACACATACAAGATGCCTTTGAGAATGAGATGTCTCGTGTCTCAATATCTCTAGTAAAATTCTGAACTCTTGAAGTCAGAAAGCTATTTTTGTTTGTGCTAAAGTCTGCACTTCTAGAAGATTGCCCAGCACATAGTAGGTGCTCAAAATTTTTTTTACAGAATAAAGGTAGAATTGGCATTACCAACTGGAGTTAATGAAGACATTAGCCGATTACAGGCCCAGCCTTAATCATAGATATCATAGACATTAATAGACACGACATAGGTATTAGTTAGGCTTCTCCAGAGAAACAGAACCGACAGGAGGTGTGTATGTGGAGAGGTGTATTTTAAGGAATTGGCTCACATGATTGTGGGGGCTGGCAAGTCTAAAAGCTGCAGAGTAAGCTAGCAGGCTGGAAACCCAGGGGAGATCTGATGCTACAGTTTGAATCTGGAGACTATATGGAGGTAGGATTCCTTCTTCCTCAGGGGGATCTCGGTCTTTCCTTTTAAAGCCTTCAACTGATTAGATGAGGCCCACCCATATTCATAGGCTTTACTCAAAGTCAACTGATTTAAATATTAATGCC
Organism: Martes martes; assembly: GCF_963455335.1. Taxonomy (NCBI): domain Eukaryota; kingdom Metazoa; phylum Chordata; class Mammalia; order Carnivora; family Mustelidae; genus Martes; species Martes martes. The sequence continues at coordinate 83,609,754 of NC_137902.1, read as the reverse complement.
ATCAAAAAATGCCTTCACAGCAACACCTGGAGTTGAGTTAGAGCTATGTGACACTATAGCCTAGCTAAGCTGACACCTAGAATTAACCATCGTGATGTGATTTGAGTTGCACAGGACAGAATACTCAAGTGAGGAGCATCTCTCCACCAACAGCTAAAAGTCTCCCTTTAGAGCAGTGGTTCTCAAACCTTAATGTACATCCGAGTGACCAGGAAGCATAATAAAGATGCAGATTTCTGGACTCCACTTCAGGACAATCTTCCTTAGAAGCTCACAGCTGGGGTCCACACATTGAAGCATTCCAGAAACGCCAGTAAAGACACTTCTGAAAGGCATACCTTGTGTGACACGACATCATGAAGTCATTCTGTTATCTTAGTGACTTCTTAGTACTCATAAATTCCCTTTGAAATTACAACCAGTAAACAAAGCCACCTAATATTCTCTGTTGCTGGTAATCAGAGAAAAGCAAATTAAAACATGGTTCCATTAGGTTGCTAGAGGTGCCCTAACATAATAACCACAGACTGGCTGGCTTGAAAAAAGAAAATTATTGTCTCACAGTAATGGAGGTCAGAAGTTCAAGATCAAGATGTCAGCAGGGTGAGTTTCTTCTGAAGACCGTGAGGGAAGGAACTGGCCCATGCCTCTCTCTTAGCTCTGGCCACCTTTGATGTTCCTTGGCTGATATAAGCATCCCTCTGATTTCTGCCTTCATTCTCATATGACATTCTCGTGTGTGTGTATGTGTGTGTGTGTGTGTGTGTGGTCTTTTTATAAGGACACCAGTCCTATCTGAGTAGTGTCTAGTGTAATAACTTTTTTCTTAACGAATTACATCTGCAAATGACCCTGTTTTCAAATAGGGTCACATTCCGAGGTCCTGAGGCTTAGGATTTTAACATGGGAAGGGTATTTTTGCAGGCGGGGGGAGACACAATTCAGTCCATAACAATAATAATTGTATTGTACCAATTTCCCTTGGATACATTCAGTAAATATTTGAAGACCCCATCTGTAGGCTATGACACAAGGAAAGGAGTCAAAGCACCCTACACACTCTAGGGGGTGGGGTGGGGTGGGGCATTCTCTATCATCTCTGTAGATTCTTTTCGGATGATTTCTTTGAGATCTTGATTATCCTGGAGGTGAGTATGATAAAAAATCCAAACATTTCCCTAGAATCCTATTCTAGAGATATTTCCCATGGAAATGTCTCTCTAAGGTTTAGATTAGGCCAGTTCTGCTCTAAACCTTAAAGAGAAACTCTTTCCTTATTTTCTTGGAAACAATCCTGCCACATTCAGCCTTGGCTCATCAACAAGGCTGCAGATAGAGGTGGTGAAATGTACTGATGTGATCTGAATGTCTTAGGTAGCACAAAAAATAAGAATAAAATAAATAAAGATTTAGAGATGGAGAAGAAACAATCAATATGTCATTACTCACAGGGAACATGATTGTGCATGTAGAAAATCCAAAGGCAACTATAGCTAAAAATACTAGAATTGAAAGAGAATTCAGCAAGGTCAGTGAATATCACATCCATTGTATTTCTGTATAACTGCAAAAAGCAATTCGGGAATGAAACTGTAAAAATGGTATCCTTTCCAACAGTATCAAAGGATCACATACTTAGGAATAACTCTAATGAAAGCGGACAAGATTTCAAAAAGAAAAAAAAAAAGAAACTTATATTATTAAGAGAAGTTAATGAGGACCTAAATGTGGAAATAAACCAAGTTCAGGAAGCACAAGATACAGTATTGTAAACAGGTGCATTTTTCAATTTCTTTTCTGCAGAGTCAATGAGATCTGGATCAACATTCCAACAGGATTTTGTGAAATTTTGCAAGCTGGTTCTAAGATTTGCGTGAGAATACAGATGGTCAATAATAGCTAAGGCAATCTCAGGGAAGAACAAAGTAGAGGGACTTTCGTTGCTGGGTTTTGAGAATTACTGTGGGCTGCAGGAAATTAAGAGGGTGGTATTTGGGCAAGGAGAGAAAAATATGCTGACAGACCAGGAAACAGAATCCAGAAGGAGACCCACTTGGTTTATGGACACTTGGTTTATAACCAGATGACACTGTAGAGCACTGGGGAAAGGGTGGTCTTTTCAATAAATGGTGAAGGATCAAATGCATCTCTATATGGAAAAAGGGCAAACCTGATTCCAACCTCATACCACACAAAAAAATCAGCTCCAGGTGGATTTTAGAACTCAACATGAAAGTTAGAGCAATAAAATTTCAACAAGCTAACAGGAGAATATCAATAGCACCTTGGGATAGGAAAAGATTTATCAGCAGGGTAAAAAAAATACCAAAAACCTAGGGCACCTGGGTGGGTCAGATGGTTAAGCATCTGCCTTCGGCTCAGGTCATGATCCCAGAGTCCTGGGATGGAGTCCAGAGTTAGGCTCCCAGCTCAGCAGGGAGTCTGCTTCTCCCTCTCCCTCTGCCTCTTCCCCTGCTTGTGTTCTGTCTGTCTCTCTCAAATGAACAAATAAATAAGAAATCTTAAAAAAAAAACAAAACCCCAAACCAGAACAAAACCCCACCAACCATAAAGAAGAGACAGAAAAATTGTAATGATTACATTAAAATTCAGGATTTCTATTGATCAAAGACACAATTAAAAAAAACAAACAAACATGAAAGGCCAGCCACCAAACAAGAGAAAATAACCACAACAAAGGGTTCTTATCCATAGGATACTATGTAGTTAAGGAAAAAGATAGTCTGCCAAGTAGAAAAATAGGCAAGAGCCTTGAACAGGTAGTTCATAAAAGATCTCCAAATGGCTAGTAAAGACTTAAGAAAGTGTTCAACCTTATTAGTAATCAGGAAAGTGCAAATTAAAGCTGTAATAAGAGTCAGACACTCAAATGGAAAGGATAGACGGTACCAAGTATTAGCAAAGATATGGAGAAACCAAAACTCTCACATGCTGTCAATGGGAGGGAAAGTTTATACAACTCTTAGACACAGTTTAACATTTTCTGAACTTTGATAAGCTCATGACCAATGATAACAACTTCATGTGTGTGTGCATGAAATTCTTGTACAAGAATCATCATAAAAATGCTACTAGTACTGACCAAGAGCTAAAATGACCTAAATGTCAATACCTAGATACCTACGGAATACCTAGATAATAACCTACTGTAATATCTTTATACAATAAAATATAATAAAATACTATAAAGCATATATTGTATATATTTATACATTTATTACATTATTATATTACATGTATTATATATTTATACATATATATTGTATATATTTATACAATAAAATATTATAAAGCAAAGCTAAGAAACAAACATTTGCTGCTACGTTTAACAACATGGAAGTATTTCACAGTCTTTACTTTGAGTGAAAGAAACCGGAAGTGAAAGTCTTCATAGGGTGTAATTCCATTCATATAAAGTTCAAAAGTACACAAAGGTAAAAGTTGGAGTTTGAGTCAGAGCTGCCTCCATCTTTGGAGAGGAAGGGGAACGCAGTGCCAGAGAGGGACCCACAGACCCTTCTTGGATGGGGATGTGGTTTTATTTCTTGATATGAGTGATGGTAACAAGGTAGATTAAATTGGAGCTAACTCACCAAGCTACACGTTAGGGCTCCATGTTACACTTTCGGAAGAAGAACTTTTGGATTCCCCAGAATATTTGGTAGAAAAACGACGAAACTTGAAACAGAGAATAAAATAACAAAGAAACTGTAAAAAGTAGAGAAAGCTTAGGAAGTCGCAGGATTCTTCTTGAAATCCACATTGGAGTCCTAAGCGTTTCAGGAAAAGTTTCAGAGGACAAGTGGAGGAGGAAATTATCCAAGAAATAATCCAATAAAACTCCCTAGAACTGAAATTCAAAGTAGCCTCCTAACGTCCACTTAAATGGGCAAAGAAAGTAATATACCAAGGCCCATGGTTTTGGAATACTGGGGACAAAGAGTACATTCTCAGATCTTTCAAAGATGAAGTTGAGGAGTGCCTGCCACAAGCCCATGCACCTTTATCAGTGCTGGGCGGCACAGTCTGCAGCAGACCCAGGTAACAATCAACCCTGTTAAAGCCTTACTTCGTATCTTAGCATCTCGTGGAGGTCCACTTCAGGGACACAGCTCAGTATAGGGCTGGCGGGTCTCCCCAGGGTCTTCTGCGCTGACGAAGAAATGGGTATTTTCTGCAAGTTTGTAAAGACCACTGGCTCCATTCTTGGGTGGGGGAGCTTTCTGCTCCCATCTTCCTAGACCCCTTTCCTCTTCTCCAGCTCTGTCGCAATGCTTTTCCTCTTGTGCGCAGCCTCCTGGTTGGTTTCTACACCAAATGACATCTTCAGGCAGGGTGTTCCTCTTCAGCGGTGTGCTCGGTGGCCCTGCCTTTCAGTGTCCTCCTGTCTTCATCGCTCCTCATGGTATCTCTTCCCTACCTTGTGCATCTCTTAGGGTACCTCTAGTTTGGCCAAGGGTCCTCAGAGTCCAGCTCATCTTCCTACAACTCTGAGTCAGCCCCGTGGTGGTGGGGAACGTCTTCCCTGACTAAAGACATTTTTGGACAGGCAATATCTGAGAAAACAAAGCAGAAAACCCTTGCACGCATGCACGCTCTCTTAAGAAGCATCATAGGAGATGATGCTGAGTGAAATCAGTCAAGCACAGAGAGTCAATTATCACATGGTTTTGCTTATTTGTGGAGCATAAGGAATAACACGGAGGACATGGGGAGATGGGAGATGGAGAGGAGAAGGGAGTTGGGGGAAATCGGAGGGGGAGACGAACCATGAGAGACTGTGGACTCTGAGAAACAATCTGAAGGTTTTGGAGGGGCGGGGGGGTGGTGGGGGTTGGGGGAGCCTGGTGGTGGGTATTATGGAGGGCACGGATTGCATGGAGCACTGGGTGTGGTGCATAAACAACGAATTCTGGAACACTGAAAAGAAATTAAAAAAATAAATAAAAATTTTTAAGAAAGAAACATCACAGGTACGGGCAACGAAGAAATAAATATAGGAGAAAGATACTGACTTCACAGATCAGAAATCCAACAAGAGAGAAATGAAACAACCTGCAGGAAATGCTGGAGAGAGATCACAAGCTGCTTGTCGTCAAACAGACCCAGAGAGCAACCTCTGCACATGCGCGGGACGACCAAAGGGTCCAGGGGGAAGGGCTCCAAGAAAAGAACTAAACTGGTAGGAGACCTCTTTTACAGTAGTCGGACGCATGTGTAGATCCAGCAGAGACATTTACTCACTCCAGGGAAAGCATAATTTGTTCAAGAAAGGAAATGTCATCAGGGCTCAATAAAGAGTTATGCTGCAAGTATTTACAGGATCACAATAGGAACACCGAGTCTAAAAATTCTTACGTAACACAAGAGCGTGGAAGGCTGTGGAATTCTTCCTGAGAAAGTGGCCGATCTACTTTCCAAGCCACGTCTGAGCTAACTGGCAGAAGTCCCTCGCGCGCACCATCTGGGCAGCCTTCCAGCCGGGCGACTTGTTCGAGCAGTTATTGCTGTTGTTGTGCCCTTGGTAAACGAAATCTGGGGCTGCCTGGAAGGTCCGCTCTAATCTTTTCCCTGAAACCCCTCTCCTCACCCTGGCACTGTCCTCTTCTGACCTAAGGCTAGATGCTCTCAGATGATGAGAATTCCTCTTTTTTCTTCGCTTTTGCCTTCCCAAATCCATACTCCCTCCTTACCTGCACGAACTGTACACTCAGTACTGACACCTTAAAAAGTCCTTTACTAGGTAAATGTGGACACATTCCCATGGGTGGTCTTCGTTCATGTCTTGAGAGATTCTATTTCGTGAGCAAACCCAAGCTGTTTGGTACACCAGGGCTTGGGACAAAGCAACTGTTCTCACTGTCACCAGGCAGCAGTGATGACAAGAGAGGGAGTCCAGTTTTGCTGGAATCTGAAGGTGACTGGGGTGTGATTTCTGGTCCTGTCTTAGTGAACATAGTTGTTAACTGTTTTCTGACTCAGTTTACCATTCCTTTTCCTTGGCGGGTTTGGAGTTCCTCAAGGGAATAAACATTTTATTTATCCTTAGTGGTCCCTTTCATGCCCACCAAACTGCCCATAATGTGGCACCTTCTCAAAAATATTTCTTTTTGAATTGGTGAATTGACTCAACTTAGTCCCTCTGTCAGTAACACGAATATAACCCTCCCCCCAACCCCAGTTCTGAGGGGCAGAATCTGAGGGTTCTTTTACCAATTAAATTCCCTGCTGATTTTCCCCCCTCCTTAACTCTATGTCACATTTGTTCTCTGTTGGTTTATTTTTCCCTGTAGGCTCTGTGTCCCATTCATTCCTTTGAATACTGCCTTAAAACTCCGATTCTCAGCCTGTAGTAATAGCTCCCATTATGTAAAAGGATATCGTAAAAGTGCCTAGACATTTTTAGAACAATAACAATTTAAATTCCCACCCTTAAATATTAAATAAATAAAGCATGTTTAATCTGGGTGGAGGGAACCGGAGAGAAAGCTACAGAATCAAATCAACAGGATGTTGCAACTTCCAGAATGTTGGGAAATGCTTGCCCCAGAGGACCAGAAATAAACCCGTGTCCTTTTATTAGTCCTGGGCCCAACAGTCTGCAGCAGACCCTGATAGAAATAAATCTTGTTAAAGCAATATTTGTTTTGCAATTTTTTTAAGCAATTGCAAATTGGCTTTCATGTGGTTTGATGTGTCCATTCAGAGGACACTGTCTGCTAGGATTTTGTCACGGGGGTTTAAAAGCAAAACAAAATCAGAAAAACAGCCCAACTCACACGTTCGCCACAAAGGGTCTGTACTTTTGCACAACTGTGAAAGAAACAGGTGCTGCCCACTGGTTTTGTCCATACTGGGTGTTGGAATCACAACAGTCATCGTCACAAAGTGGCCTCAGGGTTCAGGAGGTCGTTTTAACAATACCCAGAAGGTTTCCAAAATTCAGTTATTCTGAAGTCAACAAAAGGTTCCTGGAAAATGCCTGAACTTTTTTTTTTTTTTTTTTTTTTTTTTCTGCTTATCTCTAAACCTTTGGGAACTACCCATGCTATTTTTATTCGGTTCATGGCGACACTCAAGTCATAGATCAGGAACACTTTTTCTCTATGCTCACCCTCTGGAATAGAACAACACCCTTCATCTTCTCTTAAGCGTCTCCTTCGCTCCCAGCCTGCGTTTATCTGGGAACGAAGAGCCGTGGCTCCCGCCACGCACCCAGCGATGGGACCACACAAACCACGGCCTACGGGCAGGCGCGCCACACATGCGCCATACTGGGATGTGGACCGTCCTTCTCGGGCTTCACTACAGCCCCTGCCTTTGGGGTCCGTCCCTTTGTTGTGAATACGATCTGAGGAATATGATCTGATTTCTGACGACCAATCAGGAGTATTTAACAATTTAGGTCCCTTTTGTAACATCTCTTCCAATGACGATGCTAGCCTTCGTATCCTATTAGAAACAGGATCAAAAGAACTGGTTGGGCTTAGCCAACCCCGCTTCATTGGTATTAGGCTGAACACAGTTCCCTTTTTCAAAGTTCAGTTTAATTCATCGATCCGTTGGCTAGTGTGTAGAAGGAAATGATTGTTTTAGGGAGAGTATGGGGTATTGTATTTTCTAGATCTTTCCATAGGTTAAGACGTCTTCTTACTAACATGACCAAATGACAGTTTGGCTACACATACAGCATTCCACGGTAACTCCATTGCTCTGGAAGAGAACTCGAAGAGAAGTCTTCATTCCTTTGCAGATAGCTTTTTATTTTTATTTTTTTAAAAATATTTTTATTTATTTACTTGGCAGACAGAGATCACAAGTAGGCAGAGAGGCAGGCAGAGAGAGAAGGAGGGGAAGCAGGCTCCTTGCTGAGCAGAGAGCCCGATGCGGGGCTCGATCCCAGGACCCTGGGATCATGACCTGAGCCGAAGGCAGAGGCTTAACCCACTGAGCCACCCAGGCACCCCAAGCAGATAGCTTTTTAAATTCTGCTTCCTCAGTTATTCCTGCCTGGATATATAAATATTTTTTTTACCTTATGCTTGAAATTCAAATTCTTCCCCTTTCCTTTATTTTTCTCTGGTATTGCAAGCCTTTCTTTGCTGTGTTTGGAAAGCTTTCTTACAATTATTAATTATCTCTTTTCTTACACTTACTCTCTTCTCTTCTTCAGGATCCCTCTACATCGCTTGCATTGTACTCTTCAGGTCTTATTTTTTTTCCTTTCGTGTGTATGTGTTCTGGTGGTATTTCTCCTTCCTGGTTTGTAGTTGCTTAGTTGATATTCTACAATACTACCCCTGTGTTGCCCTGCCTTCCCTGGGGTTCTCCATTTAGGGGTAAATGTGATCACCCATCAGATCGTTTACCACCTCCATCTAGTGCTTTATGATTTTAGAAAGCTGTCTTCTCTAGGTTTATAAACATAAAGTTCTGTTACATCTTTTGAAGATCTGTATTTGATAATTTCCAACTTTTTCTTGTGTTTCTTATAAGTGGCATCTTCAGAAACCTTCGTTCTATGGGGCGCCACTGGGTGGCTCAGTGGGTTAAAGCCTCTGCCTTCGGCTCAGGTCATGATCCCAGGGTCCTGGGATTGAGCCCCGCATCGGGCTCCCTGCTTGGTGGGGAGCCTGCTCCCCTCTCTCTCTCTGCCTGCCTCTCTGCCTACTTGTGATCTCTGTCTGTCAAATAAAAGATGTGTTCTGCATTCATCTTAAAAAAAAAAAAAAAAAGAAACCTTCGTTCTAACTCCTGGGAATGCACCTTTTAGCTTTAACTGGGTTATCTTTGGGGGTCCCAGGTGGGTTTTCTGCTCGGTCACCCTGAGAGGGAGGTCCATACTTGTTTAAGTGCTTGTCTACACTTGTGGGACAATCTTTCAGCCCAGGAAAAGGGAGGTTCAAAATCTTTAGGCTCCAAAAAAGGAAGGAAAGAAAGGATATATTTTTCTATAATTTTCCTTTGTCAGGTCAGAGCCTCGAAAACGGGAAAGAAGAAGGAAGGAACTGGAAATTGAGGCGTTTGGTCCACGAGTCAAGAATTAGCTGAGACAATATTCTTCAACATCCCTGCATATCATCCTCATTAAATTCAGCAATGAGGTATCTCAACTCTGGCCAGTGATGACTCAGAACAAGTACGGCTCTCAGAGGGGATGGACCAGGTTCGAGGACGGAATCAGGGAACAGTCCATGCTGATGAGGCATAGGTCGTGGGAGGGATCAGATTCTGGACATAATTTAAAGCAAAATGAACCGGATCTGCTCTTGGTTGGGAAGTGGAGAAGAGGAGACTCTAGAATTAGGAAAGGAAAAAAGGATTCTGTTTTTAAAGGACTCTAACAAAGGACAAAGAACGATAGAGTCCTAGGAAGGCCGTTCTCAGAAGTTGTGAAAAGGAGGGGAAACCAGCAAAGGTGAGAGGCTGAGAAGCTACAGGGGACCAGGAGACAGCATGTCCTAGAGGCTCAGAGGAGGAAGACTTTCAAGAAAGAAGGAGCCATCAGAGACAGAGCGGGTACCCTGCAGAGAGCAGGTGAGGTAGGGGGGATGCAGGCTGGGTCAGGGCCAGCGGTGAGACCCTGAGAGGGGCGCAGGTGGAACGGACAGGTGTGGCCACCCCTCTGAGGTGGGTAGCTGGAAACAGAGGTGAAGAGAAGATCAGCAGTGGGGAGAGGCGGTGGCCCCAGTGGGTTTCATAGGGTCCTGTGCCGCCATTGCTAAGATGAGAGCTGGGGGGGGGGGGTGTTCATAGGGTGGGGGCCGGACGCGCATCAGGAGGAGGGATGACTGAAGGCCAGGTCCTCAGAATGGAGGGAGGGCTCCGGGGCTCTGCACCAGGGACACACAGCTGTGGGCAAAGGTTGGCGACGTGGCGCTCTCACGGAGACATGCGTGGATGTTCTCGTCTTCCAGTTCCTCCTGGACACAGACAAAAGGCCGGGAGAGGAGGGCATGGGCCCCGGCAGGTCTGGTGCTCCCTTCAGTCCCTCCTTCATGACCCGCTCTTCGCTCCTTTATTAAAAACAGTCTTGGTGAGCCGAGTCTTCACCGGTTGATGATTTCCAGAAAATTCCTCCCACTAATATACTTTGGGAAGTGCTGCGACTTAACGAGCTGATTGGATGACTCTCGAAGTGGCAGATCTCCACTCCTGTGCTCTGCTTTTGTGATGGGGGAGGCATTTTAAGCCCTACTTGGAGGAAGAATCCATTCAATTCAGTAACTCGGCTCAGCGGTTAATTACTGAGTACCATGTGCCGGGCACTTCCGGCCCAGTGTCCAGCTAGAGGCTGTCCCCGCACGCCGTGCCCTCATTTGTTTTTATGTGGCAGTTAAATGTCCCCTGGGGAGCAGTAGCTGTCACCGTGTCCTTCCCAGCACTCTCCGCTCAGCCAACATCTGCTCGGGTCACCTGGGCTCCAGGGACAGACACGAGAGCTCCCTTTCCTAGGGCTCACCTGGAGGGCCATTTGCCTCTGAGGAAAAAAGGAGAAAAAAGAAAGAAAATAACCCTAGGTGACTTCTCGCCATTTTGCTCTTGGCCTCTTGTTTTGGAAGGTAGGAGGCCTCACCTTCTGTCTCCAAGACAAAGAGAGCTTCAACTGCTCTCTCTCTTAAAGTCTCAGGGCCAAATCTAGTCAGAGCCTTAAAAAGCACCATTTAAAAAACCAGACTTGCAGAGACACGATTTTATGTCGCTTTGTACCTGGTTACCGCTGCTGGCTGCCGTCCAAAAAACAGGAAACAGTCTAAAAATGACAGTTTTAGAAAAGGCTATTTGATAATAGATTCCATTATTCATCACTGAGGCCTAAAAGGTTAGGGTATTTGAGAATGTCTCTTTTGAGCAGTGGCGAGATTGAGGCAAGAGGGAGAGGACAGAAGGTTGGGAGGAGGGAGGGGAGGAGGGAGGGAAGATCAGGGAGGGAGCCGGGGGGCCGGGGGAGAAAGAGAGGAAGATGGAAGGGAGGGGGAGGGAAGGGAGAGAAAAAGGAGAGAAACAAGTTGATCTGTTCGACTGGGGACAAGAACTTTCTGGAAGAATTGCGAAGGAAAAATATAGAGATAATAAAGAGGCTGTCGGGAAATGGACTCATCTTGAATTGTTAGAAATCATTTAATTTCCTAACCTAGTAGGTACTCTGTGTCTGCCATCATGATTGATAAAATTAAGGGGAGACGAAATAGTTAACTTGTAGGCACCCTTCACGCTGCTTAAAGTTGCCTTTTTAAGTCAAATAATGAAAGCCTAGAAAAAAAGCAAATTAAAGTACCAGGAAAAAAAAAAAAAAGAACATCCAATTGTGGCTAAATCTTCCACAAAATGATTTTTCATTTCCACAGAAGGATTCTTTATCCCTATCACCCCCATCCCCCCGATTTCTTTTTAAGATTCCACTCCTTTAATATGTTTACATTATATATATAGATATATAGATATCTTATTCCATTCCATCAGTCTTTCTTTGTGTATCAATATTACCATTTTAAAATAAACGATGCACTGTTTCACTTTTGCAGTTTATGTTATTCTTATTTTTTGAAAAAAATTCTCTGATTATCCTCATATTTCCCCTGAAGATGAATTTTAGAATCCTTTTTACTACTCCACAAAACAGCCCTGCCTGCCGGGAACATTGGTTTACAGTGACTGAATGGTTGCCATATCTCTTTTTCTTTTGGGTATGCCTAATAATTTCCATCTCTGGCTCAATTTAAATGAAGATAATTCTGAATTTTTTATTATACTTTTCAGGCTCACTTGAAGTAATTGGCCTTTATCCTTTAAATGTATGGGGGTTTTTTGTTAACATACATTATTTGCCCCAGGGGTACAGGTCTGTGAATCATCAGTCTTACACAATTCACTGCACTCATCATAGCACATACCCTCCCCAGTGTCCATCACCCAGCCATCCTCTCCCCACCCCCTCCCCACCCCCCAGCAACCCTCAGTTTGTTTCCTGAGATTAAGAGTCTCTTATGGTTTGTCTCCCTCCCTGAACCCATCTTTAATTTTTCCCTCCCTTTCCTCCATGAATCCCCACCCTTCCTCTCAAATTCCTCATATCGGAGAGGTCATATGATAAGTGTCTTTCCCTGATTGACTCATTTTGCTCAGCATAATACCCTGTAGTTCATCCATGCCGTTACAAATGGCAGGATTTTGTTTTTTTGTAGGCTGCATAGTATTCCATATATATATATATGTATATATACAACATCTTCTTCATCCATTCATCTGTTGATGGACATCTAGGTTCTTTGCATAGTTTGGCTATTGTGGACATTGCTGCTATAAACATTCGGGTGCACGTGCCCCTTCGGGTCACTACATTTGCATCTTTAGGGTAAATACCCAGTAGTAGGATTGCTGGGTTATAAGGTAGCTCTGTTTTAAACTTTTTGAGGAACTTCCATACTGTTTTCCAGAGCGGCTACACCAGCTTGCATTCCCACCAATGTTGCAGAATGGTTCCCCTTTCTCCGCATCCTCGTCAACATCTGTCATTTCCTGACTTGTTAATTTTAGCCATTCTGACTGGTGTGAGGTGGTCTCTCACTGTGGTTTTGATGTGTATTTCCCTGATGCCGAGTGATGTGGAGCACTTTTTCATGTGTCTGTTGGCCATCTGGATGTCTTCTTTGCAGAAATGTCTGTTCATGTCTTCTGCCCATTTTCTTGATTGGATTATTGATTGGTTCTTTGGGTGTTGAATTTGATAAGTTCTTATAGATTTTGGATACTATCCCTTGATCTGATATGTCATTTGCAAATATCTTCTCCCATTCTGTTGGTTGTATTTTTTTTTCTTTTAAAGATTTTATTTATTTATTTGAGAGAGAGAGAGAGAGAGAGATAGCATGAGAGGGGAGAAGGTCAGAGGGAGAAGCAGACTCCCCATGGAGCTGGGAGCCCAATGCAAGACTTGATCCTGGGACTCCGGAATCATGACCTAATCTAGAGGCAGTGGTTTAACCAACTGAGCCACCCAGGTACCCTCTTTTGGTTTTGTTGACTGTTTCCTTTTCTGTGCAAAAGCTTTTGACCTTGATGAAGTCCCAATAATTCATTTTTGCCTTTGCTTCTCTTGCCTTTGGCGATGTTCCTAGGAAGAAGCTGTTGTGGCTGAGGTTGAAGAGGTTGCTGCCTGTATTCTCCTCAAGAATTTTAATGGATTCCTTTCTCACATTGAGGTCTTTCATCCATTCTGAGTCTATTTTTGTGTGTGGTGTAAGGAAATCGTCCAGTTTCATTCTTCCACGTGTGGCTGTCCAATTTTCCCAACACCATTTGTTGAAGAGACTGTCTTTTTTTCCATTGGACATTTTTTCCTGCTTTGTCAAAGATTAGTTGACCATAGAGTTGAGGGTCCATTTCTGGGCTCTCTATTCCATTCCATGGATCTATGTGTCCGTTTTTGTGTCACTGCCATACTGTCTTGGTGATGACAGCTTTGTAATAGAGCTTGAAGTCTGGAATTGTGATGCCGCCAACTTTGGCTTTCTGTTTCGGCATCCCTCTGGCTATTCGGGGTCTTTTCTGGTTCCATATAAATTTTAGGATTATTTGTTCCATTTCCTTGAAAAAAAATTGATGGTATTTTGATAAGGGTTGCATTAAGTGTTTAAATTTCTTTAAGTAGCATAGACATTTTCACAATATTTGTTCTTCTAATCCATGAGCATGGAACATTTTTCCATTTCTTTGTGTCTTCCTCAATTTCTTTCATGAGTACTTCAGTTTTCTGAGAATAGATTCTTTGCCTCTTTGGTTAGGTTTATTCCTAGGTATCTTATGGTTTTGGGTGCAATCGTAAATGGGATCGACTCCTTAATTCCTCTTTCTTCTGTCTTACTGTTGATGTATAGAAATGCAAGTGATTTCTGTACATTGATTTCATATCCTGACACTTTACTGAATTCCTGTATGAGTTCTAGCAGTTTTGGGGTGGAGTCTTTTGGGTTTTCCATATAAAATATCATCTCATCTGCAAAGAGTGAGAGTTTGACTTCTTCTTTGCTGATTTGGATGCCTTTTCTTTCTTCCTGTTATCTGATTGCTGAGCTAGGACACCTAGTACTATGTGAATAGCAGTGGTGATAGTGGACAGCCCTGCCGTGTTCCTGACCTTAGGGGAAAAGGTCTCAGTTTTTCCCCATTAAGAATGATTTTCATGGTGGGTATTTCATAGATGGCTTTTATGATATTGAGGTATATACCCTCTGTCCCTACACTGTGAAGTTTTGATCAAGAAAGGATGCTGTACTTTGTCAAATGATTTTTCAGCATCTATTGAGAGTATCATATGGTTCTTGTTCTTTCTTTTATTAATGTATTGTATTACACTGATTGATTTGTGGATGTTGAGCCAAATTTGCAGCCCAGGAATAAATCCCACTTGGTCATGGTGAATAATCCTTTTAATGTACTGTGGGATCCTACTAGCTAGTATTTTGGTGAGAATTTTTATATCGGTGTTCATCAAGGATATTGGTCTGCAATTCTGCTTTTTGATGGTGTCTTTGTCTGGTTTGGGGATCAGGTAATCCTGGCCTCATAAAATGAGTTTGGAAGTTTTCCTTCCATTTCTATTTTTTGGAGCAGTTTCAGGAGAATAGGTATTAATTCTCCTTCAAATGTTTGGTAGAATTTCCCTGGGAAGCCATCTGGCCCTGGGCTCTTGTTTGTTGGGAGATTTTGATGATGGGTTGTACAACATAGTGATTCTGCAAGTTTATATAGAGCTATACCCTGTCTTCTCGAAGTTCTTTCCTACACCAAAGCCACTTCATGGTCCAATGTGGCTGCTCCAGCCCCAGTCATCACATCATAGGCTCATTCCAGACAGCAGAAGCGTGGAAGGGAAGAGCATGACTTGGCATCTTAAGGACCTTCTCCAGAAGTTATTCATCATACTCCATTGGCTAGAATTTAGTCATATAGCCACACCGAGGCAGCAAAGGACACTACAGACTATAGCAATTTTACTCTGAGTAGCCATATAGATTAGGATGGAGTTTAGTGTCCCTATTCCTACAAAAAAAGAAGAGGACAGCAAGCAGGGT
Organism: Martes martes; assembly: GCF_963455335.1. Classification (NCBI taxonomy): domain Eukaryota; kingdom Metazoa; phylum Chordata; class Mammalia; order Carnivora; family Mustelidae; genus Martes; species Martes martes. The sequence continues at coordinate 83,594,659 of NC_137902.1, read as the reverse complement.
CTGCCTCCCCTTCTGACCAAGGAATCGCCGAGAACTCTAGTGAGATGTGATAGGTTTCAGTGCAGCTTTTCCAAATTCCTGTTTCTCCCCATCCCAGCTGCGGGTCTCAGTGATTCTCCTCTGTGTTCCCTGGGGAACCCTGTCCATGCAGGCGGGCACTGAAATAACATTTCCCAGTATTTTCAAGAGGGAGGAATGGAGGAATTTGGTTCTTAACAACCGTTAGAGGCATGTGGGTTGTGATGCCTGGAAAGGCTGAGCTGGCTTGGAGGACCCCACAAAAGGCAGATTTGGGTGATTTCTGTTCCTGAATTAACATCATCGAGTAGATTCTTTCTTGGCTTTTCTGTGCATTCCCTCTAAAGGGAAAGCTCTGGTTGTTGCTTATTGCCAGGATATGATTGTCTGTCTTCTGCTTCTCTTTCTGTCTCTATAGTCTGAACAGCTGGAATGATGGCAGGGGCTGGCCTGGCTTTTGACGGAAAGAGAGTAGCTTCTAGGTGGTGAAGCACGAGAGACTGGCCCTCTTGCTTTGCTGCGATTGGCTCAAAACATCAAGCATCCTTCCATCTCTCGTAAATTTCTTCTCTGATCAGGATGTATGTATTCTGTATAGTCTACCTCCCCACCCCCTCCAGAGTCAGCAGGCCAGACTTGGAATTCCAGAAAGAACTGAAAAGGACACTGTAGCACTTAACATAGCAATAGCTTGAGCTTCCAAGTGTAACAGTGAGACCCCCCTTGTGCTGAAAGGGCCCAAAGGCCACACTGCAGCGTCACACTCAAGACGCGGCAGGGCTGGCAGCTCCAGCAACCCATAGGTGGGTGACAGAAACTTTTCCTATCCCTGTTTTCTTAACCACCGGGTAGGGCGGGTCTAGCTCCCTCCAGGAAAGGCAGCTTGGAAGCTTGGAAGGCTTCCGTGAGACCCCGGGAGGGGGGAGGGGCTGGAAGATGGCCCAGTCCCAGGACTCACTGTGGTCCTCACCCTGTCCCCCAAGAGACTGCATCCCCAGGGGCTCCACAGTATTCATGCCCTGAGCGAGGGCTTTATTCAGTCTCAGTGGGCGAGGGAGAGGACTGCAGTTCAGAGCTGTGGATCCGGGCTCCGGTAAATTAGTAATAGGTTCTTAAGAAAACCCTTTTTCCTCTCCAAAATGTTCACTGGGTGAAGGAAAAAAAACACCCTATTCTTTTCTCCGGGCCTAGATTTTCCCAAGAGATTTGAAGCCTTTGTTTTCCGTTATTATGTTGCCGCATTTCTATGTAGAAATACCTCCCAGACATTTCTCCCATATCCAGGGCTGTAATGTCAATTCCATGTCCATTAACTTCATACCAGCCTTTCGCCAGAACTGCTTTTTAGTGTGGTGGTCCTGTCTTCTGACCCCCAAATCGGGATTCATTATCTAATATATGTTTAGAGAGCAAATAGTTTGTAAACAGAGGCTCATCTGGAAAATCTGGGACGTTTGGTGGACAGACCTCTCGGGTCTGGCTAGCCAAGACTGCATCGCTCTGGGGCTCTGCCCTGCAGTGGGACAAACAGTACCATTTATTGTGTCCTTGCCACGTCCCCGAGGAGTGAGCTAAATGCTTGAAAGACAGCTCTTTGACAGAAATGCTGTTACTGGCTACGGACCGGCAATGCGGAAGAACGACCTACATGCCACACGGACCCTCCCCTCCTCCTTCTCTAATTCCAAGGCTGGCAGCAAACAGAGCGACTTCCCAGACCCCCTTGCAGCCAGGGATGACTGGGCGACATCGGACTGAGGCAATGGATCCAAGCATTTCTGAATTTGTTCTCCTCGGGAGAAAATAGTGAAGCTTTGCAACAGCAGGCTTTGTCTTTCCTGCCTTCCCCCTACCTGGGACTTCAGACACCAAGCCTGGAGGGGTGTCATGAGAACGAAGGGTACAAGTCAAAGACGGCCGGGAAGGAAGGTCGAGCCTGAGTCCCTGATGGGGCTGCCGAGCCATCCCGCCAGCCCTGTAGTGCACTCCCTGGGAATTCTGGTTGTGCGAGATGAATAACACCTGGTTTAAGCCTGGGGTCATTGTGGCAGGTGCATAACTTGTTTTCACCGAAGGAGTCCAAGGTTCAAAAGATTGGCTCTTGCTCCATCCACATAACCCATGGTGGTCAAGCTGGGAGTCCAGGGGGTCCAACCCACGGTGGTCAAGCTGGGAGTCCAGGGGGTCCAACTTCTGTGCCTGCGCTGAGCCTGTATGTTCTTTTCCTCATTAAGAACTAGAAATCTGGAGTCATCCCAGTCCCAGGAGCTTCCTGAGGCGATCTTGCCCCTTCTCACCCTAGCCCCCTAGAGTCTGTGACTCAGCTTCCCCGAGGAAGCCCAGTCTAGAACCTTCCAGGAGGGGTTGGGTGGATCTCGCCCTACCAGTGTGCTCCAGAGAAGGCCGATGTCCCCAGTCCCGGCCATGCTTACGTCGGGCAATCTCCCTTTTCCCTTTACTAATCCCATGGTGTACGTGGCCTTTAGGTGAATGTCTCTCTTCTAAGGAGAAGAACCCAGTTTTTGGTTACCTTGAACGAACTCTTGTTACGTTTTCAAAAATCCTGCAGGGTTCCACAGGCAAGGCTGAACCCTTGCTAATGATCTGTCTGTGCCCCTTGAAAGAGGTCAGCGCTTTCGAATCCTCTGGGCCCTGACTGATCGTCCGTGTGGGTCCTACCAGCGGTTGAACTGAGGAGGCCCATCTATGTCACGCCAGGCCTCAGGGGTTCCCGACTTCCAACCCTGTCACTGGCCATCCCAGTATTTTCTACATCAGGAGGTTGGTGAGGAAACTGTCCACACACAACATTCTCTCTGTAAAGACCCTTGGGAAAAATATATTTTGAAGTCTGATGGTAGGAAAAAAATGCTTTTCCCCTCAGGAATTGACTGAATTATATCTCATGGACACTGGGTTATATTTTCCTGACTGAATTGTCTAAAAGGAAACTCTGTGCCCAATGAGTATTTCACTAATTCTTTTTGTTCCTATTTTCCCATCACTTTGGTTTATTTTTAAAATTCTGTTACACATATATTTTGAGCGTCTACCTGAAATCCCCTTTTTGTGAGAGCGGCGCACGAATAAATAAAATTCCACTCCCCTCAGGACCTCGGGTGCTCCTTTCTTCATTGCCAACTTTCCTCCAACCTAGAAGGACCTCCCGGCACCATCTAAGATCTAATGGGTTCGTGACAGTCTGTCCATCATTCACACAGACTGAAGCCAATATCAGCTGAGAGTTCTGGATCTCGAAGAGAACGCGGAGGACACCTTGTCAGAATGAAAGATGGACACAAAGCTTCTCAAATGCAATTACGTGTGTTGACAGGCAATTATTTTTTTCGTTCAACCTGACGTAAACATTCGCAGCTTGGCAGTGGGTTTGTAGGTCAACACTCTTATCAGTGGAGGGCCTGCTTCTCTGACACCTGGCAAGTCTGGCCACTGGGCCTCGGAGATTAGAGACGGAGGCAACAGTGTTGCCAAGCGGGACTGCCTGCAGCCTGAAACCAGGAGAGGCTGGCAAGGTCACCATCTTTGCCCAGCGACCCTGCCATTGAGGTGGGTTCTCAAAATATGTGCCGGAGACTCTGGGATTTTCCGAGTGGATCTAAAGGTTAAATGAGGGGACAAATAAGATGAGCAGAGGTCTTGATCCAGTTCCCATGATCTAGGGTCTTATCTCAAGATCATCTCAGCTTCTCATTGTAAATGGGACCATGGTCTATTTAGTGAAATGATATTGTGGGAGTTCTCTGCTTCTCTTTTTAATATGGTGGGTTATTGAGGCATGAACACTTCGAACAGTATTTTAAGATGCTTCTCATATTTTCGGTTGATAAAAGTCACCTTCCATGTGAATTATTGCCAAGGAACATTCCCTTGTTCTTGGAGCCATGCCTATTTTCACTTGTAATACTGTGGTACATTGTACTACTAGTCAAAAGGTCTCCTTCCTATTAATCTCACCTGTGTGTGTGGCTTTCTAGCTCCTTCCATCAGGAGATGAAGTCTTCTTCCACCCCTTATGTCTGGGCTAGCCATGTGGCCTTCTTTGGCCAACAGAACAGTAGCAAATGTGACAGAAGCAGAGACTTGAGAAGCATTTGCCCCACTGCTACATCTGGAGCCTTTCCATACCATGTTGATAAGCCCAAGCTAGCGAGCCTATTGGATGATGACGGATATCAGTAACAGCCCCTTCATTTCTGTTGTGCAGTTTCCAGAAGCCCACTCCCCAGCAACCGAGCCCGAAAGGCAGTGGACAGATCACAAACATATGAGTGAGCCCAGCCAAGTCCAGCTGGGAAGAACCAATCAGTAGAACCCACCCATATTGGCAACCCACAGCATTGTATGCTGATAAATTGTTATTATTGAAACAACTGAGTTTTGGAGGGGATTGTTACACAGAAAAAGTTGACTAATTCAAATATTCAAACCCTCATCTGGAAAAGAAAATTGCAGTATGGGTTTTTTTTTTAAAGCCCATGCTATAGAATACCATGGCTGTCTTCAATGAAATACATAAAATGTCTAGTTTGGTGTCCAGGACTAAGACATAATATTTAAACACTAAATTATTGTATCTCCTTATCTCCAATAATTTAATTATCTCCAATAACTTAATATATTAAATTATTGCATCCCCTCTCTTCGTCATTCAGGGGCTTGCCTGGGACAGCATAATAGTTCAGTAGAGGTTTTTTTCTAATTTCCTCTGTGATAAAATACACATATCAAAAAATTTACCATCTCAACCATTTCTGAATATATTCGTAATGTGGTATAATCATCCCCACTATCCATCTACAGAATTATTTGCATCTTGGAAAACTGAAACTCTTTACCCATTAAACAACAATTCCCTGTTCCCTTTCCCTCAGTCCCTGGAAAACACAATTCTGCTTTCTGTCTCTTTGGTTGTCCGCTCTGAGTACCTCTTGTAAATGGAATCATACTCAATTTATCTTTTTTCGTGACTGCCTTGTTTCATTTAGCCTAATGTCCTCAAATTTCAACCATGCTGTAGCCCGGGTCAGAATTTCCCTCCTTTTCAAGGCTGAGTAATATTCCGTATGGAAATACTACATTTTGCTTATCTATTCATCATCCGTGGACACTTACTTTGCTTTCACATTTTGGTTATTGTGAATAATGCTGTGTGCATCTGTGCAAATATCTCTTCAAGACCTGTTTTCAGTTCGTTTGAGTATATACCCAGAAGTGGAATGGCTAAATCATAGGATAGTCCTGTTTTTAATTTTCTGAGGAATTGCCATACTGTTTTCCACAGAGCTGTATCACTTTACATTCCCACCAACAGTTCCTGAGGGTTCTAATTTCTCCACAACCTCGCCAATATTAGTCCCCACCTGAGGTTTCCTTTTTTCTTTTTCTGTAGTGGTCATCCAGGAGGTTGTGAGGTGGTATCTCATTGTAGTTTGGATTTGCATTTCCCTGACGGCAAGTGATGTTGAACCTCTTCTCAGGTACTTATTGACCAAATAGAGAAATATTCTTTGGAGGAATGTCTATTCAAGTCCGTTGTACATTTTCTCATTGAGTTTCGGGAGTTCTCTACATAGTCTAGATATTAATTCCTTACCATAGGATTTGCAAGTGTTTCGTCCAATTTTTCGGGATGACAAGCGTCTGCTGACATTGTCTTTCATTGCACACCATTTCTACCTTTTCATGAACTTGAATTTGCCTATTTTTTCTCTTGTTGCCTATGCCTTTGGTATCATACCCAATATATCAGTACAAAATCAATATTGTGAAACCTTTGTCCTGTGTTTTCTTCTAAAATTTTTATGGTTTTACAATTCACGTTTAGGTTTTTAATCTGTTTTGAGTTAATTTTTGTATGTGGCATTAAGCATTCGTTTGCGTGTGAATATCCAGTTTTCCCAGCACCAACTCTTGAAAAGAGTGCAGTGAGTTCAAAGATGTATAAAATAAACAATACCTGCCATTTGAGGCAGTTGGTACGTACTGATGACTTGCTGTGCAAACCAAAGAGGGATGTCAATCATCTTGACCAGTTGGTTTTTCTGGCCCTTTGCTTCCTGGTCTTAAAAAGAAAAAAAAAAAAAAGTCATCAGCTAATTTAGACGATCTTCAAAGTTTCTTCCAGTGCTGACTTTCTGTAGTTTGAAAAAGCTTCCTGTCTGTGAGTAGACAGGACGGACCCATGAAATAAATGGGACTTTGACCAAGTGAATATATACTGGCTATGTAGGAATTCCCAAAGATAGATGCAAAGAATGAAAAGTTATCATGTCCAGTTCTGACCTCAAGACCTTGTGAACAATGTCACTGTCATTCAACGGCATCGCTTTTAACAAATCCTTTGGACTCACAGTCTATCTTTGGCCCTAAAGACCCCGTGGACCGGAACAAAATGGCAGGCAGCTGATTCGGAGAAAAACTGCACAATAAAACACATAGGAGGCAGTCACTCCAGCCATGAAAATGGGCCAAAAAGGAAGCATTTAATACAATTGACTTAGCATGGAGCTAAATTATAGCCCCTGGAATTCCAGCAGTGCTGAGCCGGCCATCCGACACTAATGAAAATCAGCCATTGTTCCCAATATTTTCTGATACATTTTGGGTTTTGTCCTTCTGTCTGAGAAATAAGAGGAGGATTTCAGCTTGGGCGCCGTTGGAGTCAAGGCTTTTTTTTTTTTTAATGTACAATTGTCTACGAGATCACAGCCCGAACAAATGATGTGTCAACCAATGGTTTCGTAACAGAACCAATTTCCATTTGAAGAAAGGGGACGAAAGGTGGCAGCGTACTCCTCCTCAGGAACATCCTCTCACGCGGAGTGATGGGCTCCGGGACAAAGCTTCGGCAGATCAAGCCCAGAAAGAGCCAGAGGAGACAGGTTGTGAATTAGAGGCTGCCCATGGTGACAGCTCCCTGGCGGAGTAAGAAGGGCTGGAAAGATGAGTCTGGGGAGGGCGACTGACATCTGTTTGTATAATACTAACAGGAGAGCCAGGAAACTCAAGCTCCGTGGAAAATAAATAGCCCACGTCTGGGACCCACAAGGAGAGAGGAGGTCGTAAGCGCGGGCCTTAAAGAGTTTGGGAATTCAGAGCTCCTCACTCATAGGGATGCACAATACATTCTAGTTGATAAATATTTACAGACGACTCATTCAATCCACCCTGTTGGGTTGTCTCTCACCTCCCACAGGAGCACATTCTAGAGTTTGACTTTTAAGACAATTGCCTCGGCTCTTTTCCTTTTTGGTTGGCCCCGGGATTAGATTGAGACGGGGGCGGGAAGCTTCCAGCTCGCTCAGGGTCACAGCAAGCCACAAAATTGGCCTCTTTATTTCTAGCCCTTCTTCTCCAGGTCCCAGGGCATGCATAGAAGTTTATTTATGTGATTCTTGGGTTTTTAGCAGTCTTAAAGGAAGATGCAATTGGGTAAAAGTGAAAATACCGTTTTGAAGGTTTGCTTTGTGTGGAGTTGATCACCAATAAATATTCATGCGATGAGAGAAAGTATGACAAGACAGAAAGAGAGAGCGGAAGGAAGGAGGGGAAGGAGGGAAGAGGCGGATCCAGGGAGGGTGGGAGGGAGGGCGAGGGGGCTGGGGAACTTCCTGCCTAAATGTAGCTGCTTCTAATCACCGTCTAATGTACTGGTGTTATTTTAAGAAAATCACTTTCAATCTAATCAGAACCACATTTTATGCTGGGAAGTCCACTGGACCCAGACTTGACTCCGATCTGAGAGCGTTTTGTTTTGTTTTGTTTTTAAAGATTTTACATATTTGTTTATTTATTTGATGGGGGGAGAGGAGAGCAGCAGAGGCAGAGAGGGAACCTTAAGCAGACTCCCCGCAGAGCACAAGACCCGAGTTGGGACTCGATCTCACTAGCCTGAGATCACGACGTGAGCCGAAATCAAGAGTTGGATGTTCAACCCGCTGAGATACCCAGGCGTCCCAGTTTTTTTGTTTTCTGTTTATTTGTTCGTTTGTTTGTTTGTTTGTTTTAAAGTATCTTTAAGGGATGCCTGGGTGGCTCGGTCAGTGAAGCATCTGTCTTCAGCTCAGGTCATGATCTCAGGGTCCTGGGGTCGAGTCCCGCATCAGGCTCCCTGTTCAGTGGGGAGCCTGCTTCTCCCTCTGCCTGCCACTTCTCCCATTTGTGCACATACTCTCTCTCTCTCTGACAAATAAGTAAATAGAATCTTTAAAAAGAAAATAAAGTATCTTTAACAGCAAAGCTTTTTTATCTCTTCACCTTCAGCTATCCAGAAAGAAGACATCAATTTCCCTGTGTACTTTCCTATTCACCTCTTTCTTATCCTGTGTCTCTTGATCTCTTAATTATTATGGGCAGGGACTCAAGGGAGGCTTCCTAACTGGGTTGCCAGATAAAAGATGGCACCAAGTTAAATTTGAGTTTCTAATAAGCAGCAAATTCGGTCTAGTATAAGAACATCTCCAAGATTCTATGGGACATACTTACACTAAGAAAATATTTGTTGTTCATTAGAAATTTAAATTTAACTGGGTGCCCTATATTTTCATTTGCTGAATCTGGTAACCCCTTCAATCCTTTCTACCTCACATGGCGATCCTGGCCATCCTGTCCTTGTGCTCCCCACCTGGAATCCTGAGCCCAGTGCCCCCTGACCCCGGAAAGGGATCCCCCCACATCTCCGAGGTGCCGCAAACCTGGCAAGTCTCCTTCCACCCTGAGGAACAAACATTTCTTTAGTAGCACCTTGCTTTTCCTGCAGGATTTCCTGTGCCTTTAAAACTAGCCTTTGTCTCCAAGTTGCAACTCATGAGATGACATGCTACACATAAATCATTCCCACTGGATTTTTTGTTTAACGCTGTACTTTTGTTTCTTTTTCTGCTCATGATCTGAATTTGAAAGCACACATACGTAGAAGCAGCTGAGATTTTACAGAGAAGCAGAGGTCTCCTTACCGGTGTCCTTCCGCTTGGCGGCCACAGTCTTGGTCCCTGGGAGCCCCTAGCAGCTCTCTGCTCTGCGCCAAGAGGACCGCCAAGAACCGTGTCTGCGTAGCCCAGGGCACAGGGGACTGCACGGCCTCCAGATAGAAGAGAGAACCACCCAGTCCTGAATTTCCATGCTGGAGAGCTGAAAGACACTAATACTCACCACTTTGGTTTCTTAGGAATTGCTGAAACATAGCATTATCGTTTTTTTAACCAACTTAGTGTCTACACAGCAGTGACACGAGCACAGCCAATGATTCGGTAATACTTGTGAATCCAAAGCTGACACGCATACACGTATAAGCAGACAGCCGGGCACACGTCTTACCATGCTTCTGAGATGGTCTGTCCGTAGGCGAGGGGGTACAGGGGCCCCAGGCATCACACACCCTCCCACCGCAGGGGACCCCTACCTAACCCTGTAAGGGATTGTCCACAAGGAAAAGCAGAGGCCAAGAAACCAGAATGGCTTAGTGACTATTTCTTTGTTGGTGAGGACATGGGAGAAGCCGCTATCCTCGCGATCTGTCGCAGCAGGCTTCTGTTCAGACTAGAGAGAAACGGAAGAGTAGAGGGCTCTGTCTCAGGTGTCCCTGGAGTCAAGATGATGGCCCACATACGGCTCTCACGGGGCATCGCAGGGAAGACAGACGGAAAGGGGCGGCAGGAAAGCAGATGCGGTCTCTGGCGGTTGACAGGAGGAGGCTGGATCTGAGCAAGAGTGAGGGGCGGGGGAGAGCTTGGCGACCCTGTCCCTGCGCTCTGTCTCTCTGGGCCACTGCAGGCACGAGTGAGAGCAAGACCAGCGAGGCGCTGCAGGGGAGAGAGCGGGGCCTGCGGGAGGAGCCCGGGCTTGGCAGGCAGACCTTCTGGATCTACTTTCTGGCATGACCTTAGCCGAACCTGCAGCCGGCTCTCAGGGAATCAATGGAATGAGGCAAAAATAGCGGAAAACAAGCCGCGCCTCCGGAGATTGGGTTTGGTCAGAGAGCCAGTCTCGGAGAGCTCAGAAAGGCTGGTGGGCAGGGACTCCCCTGCTTTCTCGCTGCTCGTCCTGGGACAGCTCTGTTACTTCGAGAAGCCCCCAGAACCCTCATTTACCAAAGAGCAAGAGATGGGAGCGACCTGCTCCCTGGGAGGACTGGACGAGGCGATGGACGGCGAGTGCTAGCTCAGTGCCCGGAAGACGCGCTGTGATGCGATGATTACAGCCTCGCTCCGACAGGGCCCCTCGTTTTCTGTCCCCAAACGCTTACTTGGTCATTTATGGGAAACAGTCAGGAAGAGGGAGAGCAGTTATGCAAATCACGAATTGCTCTGTGAAGGGCAAACGGGGGCTGGGATCCACTCTTGGAACTGCAGCATCTGTCCAGATGCCCACAAGCTCCGCACCTGGGGCACCTTTTTCTAGATTTGCACCATGGCACCCTATGGGTTAGCAGAGGCCGTAGGACGGAATCGGGGCGGGGAATATGGTTCTGGAGTTTCGGGACAGTAAGGATGATTCTAAGCGGGACCCTCTTTTCCTGGGTGCCCCCAGCTCTCCGGGTCTCCCTGGCACAGCGCTAGCCTCATTATTACACTCCCGTGCCATGCCCGGGTGACTACAGTGGAGGTAAGTCCAAGTTCCCGGTCAATGATACGGTCAAATCTCCAAGCAGAAGTTGTAACCTGGTCCCCCGTGGGTTCTCTTGTACCACATGGGCGCCGGGACCCATATGCTCAGATGTGCAAGGGAGGCACCTCTCAAGTTTCTGTCTCTCCACCCGGCGCTCCACTCCTCTCTTCCAGGTCGGTCAGTCTGGGACCTCCAATCCTTCCCTCAGGAGACTGACACTTGCGCCAAGATGAGCTTCTAAAGCTCCCCCCTCAAGCCTGAAGCCTCTGGCTCCATCGATGGTCACAATTCCCTCCTTCAGGGGTTCTGTGCTTGTTTTAATTAAAGGGGGACGAGGAGGGGACTTGAGTCTCAGGAGGTTGGGGGAGGGTCCCATTTCTACATCTGTGTCCTGCCCGGCCGGACCAGAGGCCAGTTACCTCAGGAGCATGAGAAGAAGCACGGGGAGCCAAAGCAGGCATTGACTTTCTGGGAGCAGCCGAGTCTCGTTTTGTTATGGGAAGAGGACATTTCTTCTGTTCCCATGCATGGGACCTTGTCCCTTGTGAAATAAAAACCCCAGCCTTATCGGGTTAAGAGGTACTTGAGTCCTTCCTAGACCTGGCTTTGGCTCTAAGTAAGAACTCATCGGCTGACAGGGTGTCCCATCCTGCCAGGGCAGACCAGCTCATATTAGCTTACATGTTTTTAATTCCAGAATATTCTTCCTAGCTAATGGGTTCTCGTTTTTTTCCCTGTAAGTTCACTCTGTCACTATTACTCACGACAATCTGTCACCCACTCACAGTCCGTAATCTGAGAGAGGCTGGGAGAGATGGAAACTCTTCTTTCCCTGACAGTTCCAGAGGGATCACCTCAGGGGGAGGTCTAGGACTCCGTCTGTGAAGGAGGGCAGGGGAGCTCCTCCTTCCTCTTCCATGGGCCTACAAACGGAGGAGGGGTAGTAGGTGGAGAGGCAGGGGCTCCTCAGAAGACCATGTCCATGTAGGGCTTTGGGCTATTAAGTTAAAATGGGCATTGAGGCCGTGTACTCTACTCACGTGGTACTATTTATGATGTATTAGCAGGGCAGTGTCTGGGCCACAGTTGGTGATGACTTACGCATCACGACTGCTTACCTTCTAACCACTCTGCAGAATGACCTGGAATGAGGTATGCGTCGGGTGAGAAGAGAGGATCTCCTCATTTTGGGTAGACTTCTGCTTCTGCAGGGTCCCCAGTGTACAGGCCTTCCAGTGACCTTGTGCGGTGTCCTCAACACAGACTCTGGGCTTAGCCACGTGACCGTCTTTGGCCAACAGCCGCAGCCTATAGCATGGGTGCCGAGGGGAACATGGAGGTAAGGCCCTAGAAGAGCAGCCCAGAGGGTTTCTTAGGGGGAGATCAGAAAGCTTCTCTGCATCTTGCCACTCGCCAGCCCAAAGCACCCAGCAAGGATGTCCCGCAAACCCACCTAAGCACCCTGGAGGTCAGCTGTGCCAGTATTGGCTGCAATTTCCGGGTGAGTTGGCCAGGGAAAGGGTTGGGGCTACAGAGCTGCAGATAATTCTAAGACATCGGAGAATCGGGAGTGAAATGTGGATGGGCAGAAGCTGAAGTCATGTTGTCATGTGAAATGATGTGTGACCTTGTTAGTCAATGTCCACTTAGTACATTTATTTCGGGTCACCAGACCCTGCTCCTAAAAGTGCTGGCTGGAGTCCACTGGAAGTCCAGGAGCTGGAGGAGTCCCCAACGAAGAAGGTTCCGCCTTGATTGCGACGGAGGCTCCTCCTATTCCTCCATTCCTTAAATAGGCATTGGCAAAACGAGCTGTTCGGGTTAAGGTATTCTGTGGAATCGAGATAGTGTAATGGTCTTGTCATGGGCAGAGCTTTCAAGTTTATGGCGGGGCGCCTGGGTGGCTCAGTTGGTGAAGCATCTGCCTTCGGCTCAGGTCATGATCCTGGAGTCCCAGGATTGAGTCCTGTGTCGGGCTCCCGGCTCAGTGGGGAGTCTGCTGCTCCCTTTGACCCTCCCCCATCTCGTGCTCTCTCTCTCCCTCATTCTCTCTCTCAAATACATAAAATCTTAAAGAAAAAAAAATTTATGGCAATTGCTTCTCAGGACCAGCAGGAGGAGTGGTTCAGTGGTAGGTTTTGTCAGAGTATAAAGGAAAGTGACCAGCGGAAACTAGGTGTTGGGACCAAATCCTACAGTCCCCCAACCATCGGTTTCTGATCAGCCTGATGCATATGCCTGTAAGGGCTAGAGGGGGTTTCTAGCTGCCCTGAAGCTGCACCTAAAGGCCAGTCTGGAGACCAGTTGCCCCAGATTGTGTCATTGGCAAACTGCAGTCTGATTCCCACTTGGGGACCCAAGGTGCTCTATCCTTTCCTGGTGCTCACGAGACCCCAGGCAGAGAGGTTGATGACTATCCCCAGGTGCCCAGCACTGCGGATTAGGACGGGCTTTTCACAAGCGTGAGGTCTTGCTCTCATGATTCAGGGCCTGGGTGGAGCTGACCTTCCCGATGGCAAACATCACTTCAGGCCTTTGGTGCAGCCTGTGGCAGGTGCATATGGAGATGAAGCCCCCTCCAGATGGAGAAAAGGTGTTTAGCCAATGAACCAAAGCGGGAAAGCTTAGGGTGTGTTGGGAAGACAGGAAGGGGTCTTCTAGGTAGGAAGCCCACAAAATCTACGACCAGAGACATAAATCTGGGTGTGATTCAGAGAGCTTGGAATTCAGGGTGTGGCTTTCTATTTATAATTATTACAGTCTCTGGTTTTCTTCGTGGCGTCAGAGGGATCCAGGTAGGGACGGGGAGGGAAAGTGCTACGTTCCATCTCAGTATGGGAAATTAGTTTTCAACGCCACTGAACAGATCTCATAGTAACAGATCCCAGAACAATTTCTTCAGTGAGATGTGTGTTCAGAGCTGCACTCCGTCCTTCTCCGTGCCCGCAAACATCCACGCATCTGACCCGGGAGAGACTGGGATCATTCTTCTTATTGTTGGCGAGCCCTGAATGGGCAGAGACCCTTGACCTCTTCTCAAAGAGCCAGGGTAAGGTGGATACCTTGACATTTACTCTGTAAAGATTAGCTGGGGAGAGAAATGTAGAATGGAAAAGGAGAAGAGGGAGGGGACTCTAGGGGTTTTCAAGCTATTTTTGGCAGCAGAGTCTTTTCTCTCCCCAGTGAACTCTTGCACAGAAACCCAGTGCTGGATGAGGAAGACAGAGCTGCTCCGGGTGGGGTCACGGAGGTTCCACTGCCTCCCCCACCCCCCAGTGAGCCCTGTTACCACCCAGGTAGCAGCCTCTGAGGGGGTCTCAGTCTGGTTGTCCTCTTAGCAAAAGGAGGAACCCTTCAAGAATTTTATGCTTTAAAGTTCTCTTATGCATTCCGCCTAACGAGGAAGGAAAGTCTGACACTTGCCACCATGTGGATGCCGCTTGGAGACAGGACGCTAAATGAAATAAGCCAGTCACAGAAGGACAAAGCCTGAATGAGGCCGCTTCTGCGAGGTCTCCAGAGGAATCAGACTCACAGAGACGGAGAGCAGGATGCCACGTGGTGGCCAGGCACTAGGGGCGGGAGGGAAGGCGAGTTGGTGTTTCCTGGGGAGACGACTTGAGTTTGGGAAGATGAGAAAGTTCTACAGACGGATGGTGGTGATGGTTGCACAGCAACAGGGATGTGCTGCCTAGTGCTGAACTATACACTTGAACATGGCTAAGGTGGTAAATTTCATGTTCTGTGTGTTTTAACACAATACAATGAATCTATGACTAAGAGTTGATGAAGAAGGTAAGGGGGTGACGGCCCCAGTATCACTTGAGATTGTCCCTTCAGTGACATTTTTAGAACTGAAGCCAATGGCCCGAGTGCTTGTCTTTCCACCGAAAACACCCAGCCTCTTCTTACGTGTCCCAAAGGCTTGGCTTCAGCGGCGTGGTGGGCCTCGCATGCTCTCAGCCGACCCTGGACCCTGCCTGCCTCCTCTCTCTGAGCAGGGAGTGTTGAACATGTCCTCAAGAGATCCCTCTACACCTCAGTGCAGCGAGAAACAGCATCTGACAGAAATAGGACCCTATGACCCCTGTGTATTCGCTTGCTTCTTCTATTTCTTTTGTCAAAGCCAGGGTTGGATTTGGAGAAGTTACACTGGGATTAAATAAAAAACTGTTTCTAGCTTTTATTTGACCATAAAACCTGACTCTCAGAGGCTGAGAGGGGTCTGTGTGTGGATACCCCATGTCTCCTCCCCCTCATGACATGGGAGTCGTCCCAGCCCTTGCTCTAACTTGGATCCTTAAATATCAGGGCCAGACCCTGGACTGTCCTAGAACCACGTTAAAGTCTCCCCACAAAGAGTCAGCACTGTTCCCTGAGGGCTCATGACATAGACCTTGAGACAATGGGCTTTGGGGACTTCCAAGAGGAAGGGGACAAGTCCTCAACGTCTAACAATCCATAACCTTAAGATTATAAACATATACGTGTGACGGGAACAGGGAACATGGTAAAAATCATTATTTTATGAAGTAATCGGGTAAATACAAAACTGTTTTTAGACAAGTGGAGGTATATCTCCTTTGAACAATCAGTATTTATCAATATTTTAAAGGAAGCATTTTACTACTTTCAGGTTTACCAACTAGTAGCAGAATGCTGCCAAAGATTCCGGGCAACAATTAAGACTCTTTCTGTTGCAAGTACTAGAAAACCTGCTCCGCTTGAGGCAAATCAAAGATGGCGTGTGCTCTCACGTGGCTTGGAAGCCTAAGGGACTACTACTGGACTCGCATCTCCCCCCAGGGGCTTGGCTGTTGTAACCAGGACCCCACACTTCGTCAACTTTAAGGGAAAGCACGTGAACAACATGGGCTCTGTTGAGAAATAAAACTCATGGGCCCTATTGACGGAGCAACAATGAAGAATGATTCTTTTACCTCAAGAAAGAAAACAAAACCCAAGAAAACTGTAGATTATCTTTGGAAGAGACCAGCAATGCTACGGTCAGTCCCTGATCTCACTACCCTGTGCCCACAATTCCTCCTTCTGAACCAAAACCACACCAAGGCGCCACCTCTTGCCCATTTACTGGTGCCCGGGACTCCTGTCCCAGTTTCCATCTTGGCTCTTTCTAAGACACCCCAAGGTAGGTAGGGAGTGATGGATGGGGCAATCAGAAGGATATAGGGTGTCTTGGCCTGGGTTCTTCAGAAACACTGCCTGAGGCCAAAGTTCTTGTTTCATGAGGCATTGCTCTCCCAGGGAAGCAGGAAAGGCAGGAAGGGGAGGACGGAGAGCCACACCGGATGTGTTATCAACCGCCGGCCACTGATGGCATGGTCCGCATGGGGCCAGTTGAGGCTATGAGAATAAATTTGTCTCAGGGCAGTTGCTGCAAAGAAGAGGAAGGGAGAAGAATTTATCCTTAGTGTTTGGGTCTTACAGGTCATAATTTGCCATAGGCATGGACCCTCCCCACTTTAGACTGAGCCAGTGGAGGCCCCTGGCGGGTCACAGGGCATCCATCAGCTGGGAAGCAGATGTGGGGCATGCGCACAGGGGAGGCCCCAAGGACTACGCTGGTGGGAGCTGGTCGGAGCACGTGCAGAGCTGCTCGCCTTATGGGGACCGGTCAGAAGAGTGGCCAACAGCCCTTCGAGGAAAGGGAGGTCAGGATATCGGAAGTGGCTGCAAGAGCTGTCTGGTTCACACACAGCTGTGGCACCAGCTGCCTTGGGGGTCAGACGAGGCAGGTCAGAGGGTCGGCCTGGGGCGGGGGTGGGGGGAGCCTTGATGGCGGTTGCTGGCGATGGAGGCTTTCAGGAACAGGAAAGAGAAGGGGTCCGCGTGTCTCATGCACCAGCTGCTACATCTGTTGAGGGACTTGAACTAGGCCCCCGAGCCCAGATAGCATTTGGCAGATTGTCCTCTTTATTAAACTAAACATCCATGTAATTTTGTTGTCAGTATTCATTTGTTTTGTGGAAACCTTTCTTCGTAAAACATAAGCCACAACAAAGCTCTGCTCGGCACGGGTGGAATTATCGGGAATTCCGAATGAGTGGAATCTGAATGACACGTGTGTCCAGAGCCGGGTCGTCAGGATGTGGGGGACCCAGGGGGACCCAGGGGGCCCCCGGGCTGAGGGTGGTGACCGGAGTCAGGTGGAGCTGCTGAGGAAAGGATCTCGAGGGGGCAGGCGTGCTGAGCTGAGATGGGGACGGACGAGGATTGGCAGGAGGAAGCCTGGGGGACATCCAGTTGACAGACAGCAGAGGACCCTGGAAAGAGGGAATGCTCCAGATCCTCTCCTGGCAAAGACAACGGGTCATTTTCTCTTAAAGATGGCTTCAGGGGATAATACAAGCAGAGCGGCTGGTAAACTGGAAACCAGATGAACAGGCCGAGCACGTTCGTTCTGTGTCCTCCCTGTCCTTCGGAGCCCATCTCGGGGCTCCCGAGCCTTCTTTCTCCATCTGGGGTAGGGACCGCAGTGAGGTCTGGAGAGAGAAGCAAACTGAAATGACCAGCAAGGTGACAGTTTCTCCAGAGAAGCCCAGGCCTAAGCCCACAGCCAGGTCTGTTCCGGGAACGCAGCGGGAGGGCGGCCCCCCTGTGCCATGGGGGTACAGTCTTCGGTGATGAGTCAGGGCACAGGGGCCAGGGAAGGAGGCAGTTTTAGGATCAGGAAAGTGAAGGGGGCAGCTCCCCAGGGGCTTTCTCTGGGTGAAGCCGTGAGGAAGGCAGGCTTTATCCAGTGATCCCTTCACCGCCTTTGTGGGGCCTTCCCCTGCGGTGACCAGCCGTCCCGCTTTACTAGGAACTTCTCTGGCTTTAGCACCGAAAACTCCTCATCTCAGAAAATCCCTCACATCCAGGAAAACTGGGACAGTGGGTCACCCCAGCCCCTTCTCAATTCAGAAGCCCTTTGCTGTGAGCCCAGAAACTTGCCCTACCCTAGACAGACCAAGAAGTCCTCCAAAAGCAAACACCAGGAAGGGCAGAGAGGTAATATAAGCAGGTAGAATTGTCCAATTTGCTTCATAAAAGCTCCTTAAGTTGTGTTGTTCCAATATTCTCCATTTGCATATTAAACAAGGTGACTGCTTTCTGATCTTCAGGGTGGGACATATACTAGTGCAGGTGTAGCAACAAATAGAGGCGGACCCTTGGGCTCCATGGTGGGAGATGAGACAGCAGTGCGATTTGCACATCCTGGAGAATCCCAGTCCCCCAGTGGCTCAGCTGAAGAGTTGTGGCATGTGGGAACCAGGGGCTCTGGGTGACCTGGTTTTCTCATTCTTCGAGATAAGCTGGAAGTTGCAAATGTTGTCTGAAATCTGCTTTGAAATGGGAATGCGCAACTAACTTTTTTTTTTTTTTAAGATTTATATTATTTATTTTAGAGAGAGAGCACGGGGTGGAGAGGGCCAGAAGGAGAGGGAGAGAGAAACACAACGGGGGCTCGATCTCATGACCCGGAGATCAGACTTGAGCTGAAACCAAGAGTTGGATGCTCAGCCAACTGTGCCACCCAGGTGCCCCTAAACCTATTTTTTTTAAGATTTGTTTACTTATTTTATTTTTTAAAATACTTTATTTATTTATTTGACAGACAGAAGTCACAAGTAGGCAGAGAGGCAGGCAGAGAGAGAGTGGGGGAAGCAGGCTCCCCGCTGAGCAGAGAGCCTGATGCAGGGCTCGATCCCAGGACCCTGAGATCATGACCTGAGCCGAAGGCAGAGGCTTAACCCACTGAGCCACTCAGGCGCCCCTGTTTACTTATTTTAAAGAGGAAGAGAACGCAGAGGGGGAGGGGCTGAAGGGGAGGGAGAGAAATCTCAAGCCGACTCCACGTTGAGCTCAGAGCCTGATGCAGGGATCAATCTCACCACCATGAGATCATGGTGATCATGAGATCATGACCTGAGCTGAAATCAAGAGTCAGATGCTTAACCGACCATGCCTTCCAGGAGATCTAACTGAATTGTTTGAAAAACACAGTGTGGTCTAACTTTGTGGGGGAAAACCAAAATATATCCATGGGTCACATCTAGCCCCCAGGCTTCTCATTTGTGTGCTATAGATTAAACTCCACAACACTTAGTTAATTCCCCGCCACCCCTCCAATCCCTAAAGTGTGATATTGGCACCTTGACACTTTAAATCTTGTCTGCTGGGGCGCCTGGGTGGCTCAGTGGTTGAGCGTCTGCCTTTGGCTCAGGTCATGATCCCTGGGTTCTATGATCGAGCCCTGCATCGGGCTCCTTGCTCAGTGGGGAGCCCACTTCTCTTTCTCCCTCTGCTTGCTGCTCCTCCTGCTTGTGCTCTCATTCTCTCTCTGCGTGTCAAATAAATAAGTAAAATCTTAAAAAAAAAATCTTGTCTGCAAAACTCCATCTACCAATCTCATCCATAGACATCTGCTGGTTTTCAGAAAGGGTCACTGTGGTGGGCTGAGGGGGGCAAAGTGGTAGCCCTCCCCCACCATTCTGTCTTCCCCCAGGGACAACCGTGAACACACCTGTAGTCCCAGAGCACACCTGCTCAGTCATCCTTCCGTGTCTTCAATAGCATCCAAGAAAAAAGAGTGAGCAGGTGAAGGAACTCTCTACGGTCTGGGGACACCAGGATACCAGCACGAGGCATCTCCCCTGCTCTATGTATCTGTAGAGAGCCACGCCACAGAGTCACAGCCAGACTCCTGAGCTTAGAAACCCCCTCCTCCAATGGGACAGGCAGGGTCCTGCTTCCAAAGTCATGACCCAGGGAGGTGCCTCAGCAGGCAGGGGCTAATTCCTTCCAGTCTGGACAGAAAGGATTTGAGGAGTCAGCTATTAACGTGGGACGGAGGAGGCAGTCTTATCTGGATATTTAATGATTTTTAGCCTAGGGTAGGAGAGAAGGAAGGAAGCACTTCAACATAGTCAAAAGAATTTTCTGTCGCAGTGATCTCTGGTTGGTCTTCTAGAGGAAGGTGTGTTCTTCTCTAGCAAAACAGTAGCAGCCCGAGCAGAAGCATGGTTCCAGGTTGGGATCACTCGGCTAATGGGCCACGGTGATAGGCTGAACATTTGTAGGTGCTTTGTAAAAATAATCATTAGAAACTCATTTCAAAGATCATATCAGAGTTGAAAATTAGCTTATTAGACTGTGTTAACTGGGATCTGTGTCTTCTGACTGGGAGCCAGCAGTGACATCACAATATTTAACGAGTTAGTCAAACCAGATCTTAAAAGCAGGAATCGACTCGCTGTGGTTGTTGACCCAAGCCTACATCTGCACATTACCTTTGTTCGTAAGAAGCTAAAACCTGCTGCCAACATCATCTCGTTGGTCTAGAAACAGTGTCTCTGTGTGTGGTCAGCCATCATTGAAAAAGCCCTTTCTCAACACATCTAGGGAAAAGAGACAAGGACTTTCCCTCCAGTGGCAAGCTTCAAGGGCACAGACAGCAGTCGGGTATTTTCTTGGAGGTTCAAAGGCTATCCAGTCCTGCTGGATGCCATTCTAGGAATGGGGGCCCATAATCCCAAGATTAGATCAGAGGACTGCCTGGCCATTTTGCCAGCCTTCCCCTTAACTTTCCCCTTCTTTAATCTCCCTTGAACACAGCTTCTTTCCCTAAAAGTTATTCCTCAAAATTCATTGCTGACCAACAAGATCCTCTCTTGGTATTTTGAAATGAGAGATATAATTCCTTCACTTGCAAATAGACACAGTATCTGCTGTACTAGGGATATGTGGTAGCCTGCGTGGATCAAATATTCCAAGATCTACTGAATTCAATGAATATTTCTGCAAGAATAGGTTTGCGGTTTATGCCACAATGTCTGGAAAATTGAGTGACTGATAAGTCAAACACCAGGTGAAAAACAATCTACCAGGTCAAGCAACCTCAGTTCTGCATTCCTGTTGCCCTCATTAAAACCCACTTTGGGATTGAACTGGGAAGACCTTGGGGTCTGCTTTAATGTGGAATAGGTCCTAACATGCACGTGCATACACAGCACACACACACACACACACACACACGCCCACACATCCCTTCCCTTTTCTGGTGTTCGATAAACAGATAAACTGAAACAATCTCAGAGATTTATTGTGTAGATATTTATCTGATGAGTAGATCACATAGTAACTAAATAAAAAATTTAGTTACTAAATATTACTAAATATGCACTAAATATAAATATATTTTACATTTATATATATTTAAATATATACTAAATATACACTAAATAAAAAATCCCAGAGTAACACTTTAATGTACCATGTATTTCAGAGCGCTGTGTTATGTGCTATGGTGGATTAAAAAAAAAAAAAAAAGAGGCATAATTCATGACATTAAGGAACTGACATCTGTATCAGATAGAGTTTAACCAGAGGCAGAACCAACAGGAGAGATGGATGATAAGTAGAGAGATCATGGCTGGCCAGACAGACGGTTGGATCGATGGTTCTACGACAAGAAATTGGCTTATGCAATTGTTGGGGCTGGAGAGCAAATCCAGTTTGTTAATGCAGGTCATCGGGAGGGGAGCCGCTGAAACCCCACAGTCATGGGCTGAAACCATCTTCCAAAGGGAAAAATCTCTTTCTCTCCGGGGAAGGCCCAGGTTCCCACTTAAGAGAGTTCAACTGATTAAGTAAGGCCCACCCAAGATGATTTCCCCGAACTGAAGGTCCATTGATTAAAGTCTTCCATGACATCTGCAGCACCAGATTCATGGTGGACTAAACACCTGGGAGCAGGGAGGATGGGCTACAGGATGCTTGCTGCCTCTCTGCTCCACGGCGTCTCGACCGGAGGAAGGCGGGCACGTCCCCGTGCGTTCACGGCCTCGCTTCGTCTGGCCCTTACAGGAACGGGGCCTCGGTCCGCCCGGCTGAGGCGAGAGAGGGAAGCGGCGTCCGCCTTGGCCACTCTCAGGAGCCAAAGATGCTTCCCGAACTCCAGCGCGGCCGTCTGGGATTCTCGCCCACGGGCAGCAGATGGCTGTCATTTCGAACAACAATAACCATAAAATACAGAGTGAAACATATTGAAAATGTCCACAGTCGCTCCCCTGGGCCTGGCGGGACCTACCCAGCGTGAGTTTTCCCTCGGGCCGCCGCGCCTCTTGTTGGTTGGGACACGTTTGTCGTCATTTCCCAGCCGGGCCGGGGAGGCGCTGTGCGCTTCGGCTCCTGCGGCCCCCGCTGGGGAGACCGGGGGCTGTTGAACTTGTGTTGCGCTGCGGCTGGGATCTAGAAGGGCTCCGGTGCCGGGAAATGGCGCCATCGCGTTCCCGGTGACTCAGCACCCCATCAGGTCAGAGAATTGAAACAACACCGTTCCAAGAGGGAGGGCCGGGGGGGAGAGAAACCACAGCACTCCCAGCTGCGGGATAATTATTTCTTGGCCCACAGCGAGCATCAGTGAGAGAGCATGGTGGCCCTTACTGGTCTGCCTGCTTGAAAGTTTCTGGAACTCCCCCTAACCTAATTAAGTGTCTGTTTACCCTTAGGCCTGGCACTTTGACTGGATGAGGCAACAGCTGCAGCGCTGCAAGAAGCCGCATGAAGGGCAAAATATTTGTTGGTTGTTGCTATTTTCAGCCTTGCCAGCCTAGACCATGATGGGCTTAGCCATATTGGCTCATTTTTAAAATGTGACTTGAGGGGGGCTGGCGCACTTTCTGAGTGAGATGCCTACATCATTGGTCATAGCTCAGGACAGGGGCAAGGGCTTGTTGAAGAACACTAGTGGGGAGAAGGTGCGGGAGCCCGACTTGTTCCGCCAGAGCTGGAGCCAACGAGGGGTTGCGTATGTGCTCCCATTTAGGCAAAGTGTACGAAGGAGAGTCTTCAGCCTCATACTGGGTATATACAACACCTGTAGGAATTCATCTACCTGCAGGTGTCGGGTGCCTTCCCAAAGACTTACTCAGATTTGAGGGAGACCCGGGAAAGTGCATTTTTACAAGTATTTTACCATATGATTCATTTTTTTCCCCCCGAACCATGTGATTCTGATGGAAGTGGCTTGAGAAACACTATTAAAGAACAGAGAGTCTGGAATGTCAACGCTGCACAGGATCTTGGAAGACTACTTTTAATCTTTAAAAAAGTTTTCTCATCTATGAGGACAGCATCACCCTAATAACAAAAACTAGATAAAGACTCTTAAAAAAAAGAGAACTACAGGTCAATATCTCTGATGAACAAAAAGCAAAAATCCTCAAGAAAATCTTAGCAAGCCAAATCCAAAAATGCATTTAATATATCATTGATTACAATCAAGTGGGATTTGTTCCAAGAAGCGCAAGCCTGATTCAGTATTTGCAAATTAATCAACATGATATACCACATCAATAAGAGAAAAGATAAAAACCATATGATCATTTCAATAGATGCAGGAAAAGCATTTGACAAAGTACAACTTCCATCCATGATAAAAACCCTCAACAAAGTATGTTAAGAGGGAACATACCTCAACATAATAAAGGCCATGTATGAAAAACTCATAGCTAATCTCATACTCTGTTGTGAAATACTGAGATCTTTTCCCCCTAAAATTAGGGACAAGACAAGGATGTCCACTCTCACCACTTTTATTCAAGATAGTACTGAAAACCTTAGCCAGAGCAATCAGACAAGGAAAAGGAATAAAATGCATTCAACTTAGTAAGGAAGAAGCAAAACTTTCACTATTTTTATTTTATTTATTTTCTTTTTTAAAAGATTTGTTTATTCTTCCGATCCATGAGCATGGAATGTTTTTCCATCTTTTTGTTTCTTCTTCAGTTACTTTGATGAGTGTTCTGTAGCTCCTCGAGTACAGATCCTTTACCTCTTTGGTTAGGTTTATTCCCAGATATCTTATGGTTCTTGGTGCGATAGAAAATGGAATTGATTCTCTAATTTCCCTTTCTGTGTTTTCATTGTTAGTGTGTAAGAAAGCAGCTGATTTCTGTGCATTGACTTTGTATCCTGCCACATTACTGAATTGCTGTATGAGTTCTAGTAGTTTGGGGGTGGAGTCTTTTGGGTTTTCCCTATAAAGTATCATGTCGTCTGTGAAGAGAGAGAGTTTGAGTTCTTCATTGCCAGTTTGGATACCTTTTATTTGTCTTTGTTGTCTGATTGCTGTTGCTAGGTCTTCTAGTACTGTGTTGAACAAGAGTGGCGAGAGTGGTCATCCTTGTCGTGTTCCTGATCTCAACGGGAAGGCTGTGAGCTTCTCCCCATTGAGGATGATATTTGCTGTGGGTTTTTCACAGAAAAATTTTATGAAGTTGAGGGATATTCCTTCTGTCCCTATACTTTGAAGTGTTTTCATCAGGAACGGATGCTGTATCTTGTCAGATGCTTTTTCTGCATCAATTGAGACGACCGTGTGGTTCTTCTCTCTTCTCTTACTGATTTGTTCTATCACACTGATTGATTTGCGAATGTTGAACCACCTTTGCCACCCAGGGATAAATCCCACCTGGTGATGGTGGAGAATCTTTTTAATGTACTGTTGGATCCTATTAGCTAGGATCTTGTTGAGAATCTTGGCATCCATATTCATCAGGGATTTTGGTGTGAAATTCTCCTTTTTGGTGGTGTCTTTGCCTGGTTTGGGGATCAGGGTAATGCAGGCTTCATAAAAAGAGTCTGGAAGTTTTCCTTCTGCTTCAATTTTTTGAAACAGCTTCAGGAGAATACGTGTTGTTTCTTCTTTGAAAGTTTGGTAGAATTCTCCCAGGGACTCCATCAGCTCCCGGGCTCTTGCTTTTTGGGAGGGTTTTGATCAGTGCTTCAATCTCATTACTAAATATTGGTCTATTCAGGTTGTCAATTTCTTCCTGATTCAGTTTTGGAAGTTTTAGGTTTCTAGGAACGTATCCATTTCATCTCGGTTGCTTAACTTATTGGCATATAGCTGTTGATAATAATTTTTGATGATTGTTTCTTTTTCCTTGGAGTTAGTCATGATCTCTCCCTTTTCATTCATAATTTTGTTAATTTGGGTCCTCTCTCTTTTCTTTTGGATTACTTTGGCCAATGGTTTATTGATCTTATTAACTCTCAAAAAAACCAGCTTTTAGTTTTGTTGATGCATTCTACTGTATCTCTAGTTTCTATCTCATTGATCTCTGCTCTAATTTTGATAATTGCCCTTCTTGTGTGTGGATTTGGCTTAATTTGTTGTTGATTCTCCAGTTCTTTAAGGTATAAAGGCAGCCGGTGTATTCTGTTTATTTATCTATTTACTTATTTGAGAGCGAGAGGGCACAGGAGAAGAGGGAGAAGCAGACTCCCCACCGAGCAGGAAGCCCGATGTGGGGCTCAATCCCAAGACTCCAGGATTATGACCTGAGCTAAAGGGAGACACTTAACCAACGGAGCCACCCAGTCGCCACAAACTTTCACTATTTTTAGATGACATGATACTATATATAGAAAACCATGAAGAGTCCACCAAAAAACTGCTAGAACTGATCAATTAATTCAGTAAGGTCAAAGGATACAAAATCAATGTGCAGAGATCCATTGCCTTTCTATACACTAATAATGAACCAACGGAAAGAGAAATGAAGACAACAATCTCATTGACAACGGTGCTAAAAATAACAAAAATATCTGGGAATAAACTTAACTGAGGAGGTAAAAGACCTGTACTCAAAAAACTATAAAACACTGATGAAAGAAATTGAAGATGACACAAACAAAGGAAAAGACTCTCCACGTTCACAATAGGAAGAACTAATAATGTTGACGTATCCATACTACCCAAAGCAGTCTACAGATTTAATGTAATCCCTATCAAAAAACCAGCAACGTTTTTCACAGAACTAGAACAAACAATCCTAAAATTTGTAAGGAACCACAGAGGCAATCTTCAGAAAGCAATCTTGAAAAAGAAAAACAAAGCTGGAGGTGTCACAGTTCAAGATTTCAAGTTATATTACAAAGCTATAGTAATCAAAACAGTATGGTACTGGCACAAAAACAGACACATAGATCAACAGAACGGAACAGAAAGCCCAGAAATAAACCCGTGATGTTATGGTCAATTAATCTTTGACAAAAGAGGCAAGAATATTCATTGAGAAAAAGACAATTTCTTTAACAAAGGGTATTGGGAATACTGGACAGCTACATGCAAAAGAGTGAAAGAAGACCACTTTCCTACACCATATACAAAAATAAACTCAAAATGGATTAAGGATGTGACACCTAAAACCATAAAAATCCTAGAAGGGAGCACTGGCAGTAAATTTCTCTGACACTGACCATAATACTTTTCTAGATATGTCTCCTGAGACAAAGGAAACAAAAGCAAAAATTAATTGCTGGAATTACATCAAAATAAGAACATCTGCACAGCAAAGGAAACAACAACAACAACAAAAAAACCCCAAAAGACAACCTACTGAATGGGAGGACATATTTGCAAATGGCATGTCTGATAAAGTGTTGGTATCCAAAATACATAAAGGACTTATAAATTCAACACCAAAAAAGCAACTAATCCAATTAAAAATGAGCAGAAGACAGGAACAGACATTTCTCCAAGGAAGACATCCACATGGTCAACAGACACATGAAAAGATGCTCATCATCACTCATCATCCAGGAAATGGAAATCAAAACTACAATGAGATAGCACCTGACACCTGTCAGAATAGCTAAAATAAAAAACACAAGAAACTCCAAGTGTTGGAGAAGATGTGGAGAAAAAAGAGGCCTCATGCATTTTTGGTGTGAAAGCAAACTGGTGTAGTCACTGTGGAAGAAAGTACAGAGTTTCCTCAAATAATTTTTTAAGAATTAAAAAATTAGAAAACTAAAAAATTAAAAATGGACCTACCTTATGACCCAGTAATCACACTACTGAGTAATGACCCAAATAATATGAAAACATTCTTTTGAAAGGATATCTGTACCTCTATGTTCACCTCACTAGCCAAATTATGGAAGCAACCCAAGTGTCCATCAACTAATGAATGAGTAAAGAAGATGTGATATATATATATATATATATATATATATATACACACACACACATACACATACATACATACATACATACATACATATATTTATACACACACACACACATACACACCATCTATGGTATATATATACCACATATATATGATGGTATATTATTCAGCCACAAAAAATGAAATCTTGCCATTTGCAATAGTATGGATGGATCTAGGAAGATAATACTGAAAGAAATAGAAGTACCATATAATTTCACTTGTACATGGAATTGAAGAAGCAAAACAAATGAACAAAGGAAAAAAAAAGAGAGAGAGAAACCAAACACAAACAAACAAAACACCAAAAACCAGACTCTTAACTATAGAGAACAACCGATGGTCGCCAGCGGGGAAGTGAGTGGGAGATGGGTGGAAGAGGTAAAGGGGTTTAAGAACACACTTACGGGGGCACCTGGGTGGCTCAGTGGGTTAAGCCTCTGCCTTCGGCTTAGGTCATGATTTCAGGGTCCTGGGATCGAGCCCTGCATTAGGCTCCCTGCTCAGCAGGGAGTCTGCTTCCCCCTCTCTCTGCCTGCCTCTCAACCTATCTATGATTTCTCTCTCTGTGTGTCAAATAAATAAAAAATCTTAAAAAAAAAGAACACACTTAACGATGATAAGCACTGAGTAAAGAATGAAAGTGTTGAGTCACTATATTATACACCTGAGACTAATACAACACTGTATGTTAAGTACACTGGAATTAAAATAAAAAGAAAATAGCTAACATTAAAAACAATCCATTGCCATTTATATAACACAACTCCTTCCACCTTCATTACTTGTTTATATGGAACATGGTTTTTGGTGTTTATATTTAGAAAATGAAAATATGAATAAAAGTGATATACAGCCTTATTTTTATTTTAGCAATGAGTAATACTTATTTGTAGATCCATAGGCTAACTGGTAAAAAAAAATCTTATTTGTTTTGTTAAGAGATAAGTTTCCTCGAAAACTTAAACTTTTGTGTTTAAAAGTCACTCATCAAAATTTTCAATTATTTATTTTATTTTGATTAATAGTTCAGAAATAATCATTGTGGAGGTAACTCAATCCAAATGAAAGTTTTTTTTTCCCCAAAAAATTATTTAGAAAGCATATCATGGTAAGGTCAAATTTAGGAAAATAATTTAATTTCAATTTCTATAAATATTTTTCTTAAAGAGACATATGGTAGAGTGATCAATTAAAAAAAAATTCCAAGTAGAAAAAACATTACATCAGGATCAAATTCTCTGCAGGAAGTGGAATGGAAATGCAAGTCCAGAATAAATGGAGTGATGTAAAATTTCTGCGAAAGGAAACTTTGTATGTCTCTTGTAAATAGAAGATGGAAAGTATCCAGTCTCTAAGGCTGAAATTGTTTGTGGACAACATAACAATGACAGTGCACCAGAAATTATCAATCATTTTGAATAAACTTATATTGAAAAAAATTATCAACATAAAGACATTGGGGTGAAGTCATATAAATTTTCAAAATTCTTTTTGTGGATTTGAGAGAAAAAAAATGTTTGTAACTGTCACTCGAGTGAATGTTTCTCCCCACTACTCTATTTAGGAAGAGCTGAATTCCTTTGCTTGTCAAACAGGACTCTCTTGGTTAGTGTTTATTGCCCGGGTTTAAGCCCAAAAGGAGGAGAATAGATTTCAATTTTGAATTACCACTCTGCCTCTGATGCCCGGGAAAGATCATAAAAGGACACAATGATCCATGATCAGAAATCCCACGCATAGGCTCAGCTAGAGAACAAGAACATTGAAATTTCCACTTCAGACAGAAGCTGGAAGCAAGGATGTAATTTTTAAGTATTGTTTAGATACTGTGCTTACTTAGAAATAAGTATAGTTCATTCTGAATGAGATTTTTCAAACAGGAACAGTTTGACATAGAGAAATTTAGGCAGTATATATATTTAGAAAAGCATTTTGGTTTGAAGGTAGAGATCACCTTGAAGTCTCCTACAAAACAAGAGATCCCCTGTAAATGATCTGAGAACAAAGTTAACCCTTTCAAATGTCATAGAAATTTTGGAATTCTTGGGAGCCTTGAGTAAATGAATATATACATAAATCAAAATTAAAAAATAAGTATACTTTTTAAAAAAGATTTATTTGTTTATTTGACAGAGATCACAAGTAGGCAGAGAGGCAGGCAGAGAGAGAGAGGGGGGAAAGCAGGCTCCCCACTGAGCATAGAGCCCGATGCGGGGCTCGATCCCAGGACCCTGAGATCATGACCTGATCCGAAGGCAGAGGCTTTAACCCACTGAGCCACCCAGGCACTCCCTCCAAAATAAGTATTCTTTTAACATTTAGCAGGAAAAGGATAGAACCCATGGAAGCAAACTATAACATCTTATCAAAAGACTTAAAACAAGAACTGGAACCAGCTAGAAGGTTTACATTGTGTCTGTTGAGAGAACTTTAAGCAGTAAAGAGAGAGACAGAGACAGAGATAGAAACCGAGAGATTTCCATATACATAAAGTCATCAAAGCACACACACCAAAGTGCTATCTATAGGTAGGATTGAAGGGGAAGCAGGTGAGATTAACAACTTTTTCTTGGTCAACGTTAGATTGGGCAGCACACATTAAGAGACTGATTAAATGAGAATAAGATCAGGGCACGCGGGTGGCTCAGTGGGCTGAGCTCTTGGTTTCGGCTCAGCTCGTGATCTCAGGGTCATCCGATCTAGCCCTGCATCAGGCACCCTGCTCAGCTGGGGTCTGCTTTTGATTTGCTCCCTCTCTCTCTGCCTCTCCCCTGCTCTCCCACTCTCAATCTCAAAAAAAAAAAAAAAAAAAAAATCTTGAAGAACATCATGATAGGACTGAAAGAGAGTAACCAGGATGGAGAAGTTTGGTGTGAGATCGAGAAGAGCTAAAACAAGTCGAGCCTATTGTAAGCACTCGATAGCAATTGGCATAGGTAGGTTTAAAGAAGCCCCCAGTTTAACCTGGAGGACAGACGATAGCAGAGGAAAACCCAATACCTGTCCTCAAACATCTGCAGAGCAGCCTTCTGTCCATGCTGAGCGGTGGTTGTCAGAATTAGGTTGCAGGGCACGAAAAGGAAGGATGTCCACTCCTGCAGGGAGTTCCCACGATGTGCCACCATCTCCATTACTAGCTGGTCTCCCCAGGGACGACCTGCGCCAGCTGCTGCACGGGTCGGTGGACCAGGCTGCGTGAGGGGTGGGCACATTCCAAGTCATGGTTTGCATCAGTGTGCACCAATTCAAAACAAGTTGGTCTATTGGAAAGTGGATCGAAGATTCATCCCATGCTTATCCATCCTACTTATGGTCAATCAGTATCAGGAAAGGAGAATTAGAGGATCCATTATCCATAGGTTCATGCCGAGGTTTTTTGACTTGCCTCAAGTGGTTATTTTTACTCTGTTAGTGAGCTAGTTAACATACATAATGGTATATGCTGGCCCTCAATATTATATGCATAGTATTTTATAAAATGTCCAAAGGATTTTATTAATCGGGTGGGTTTGCAACTTTAAAAGGGTCGTGAAGGCATGGCCTTATAAGACATTTGGGGCCATTTACTTCTCACGGTCAAGAGATATCACACTAGGAAAGCCCTAGAGAAACAGTGGTTACAGGTGACTGACAGGTTGTCTGTGTCCCATCAGTCTGCCTTATTTTCTCTAGAAACTGGGAAATAATGCAGTGGGGTAGAGTGGAAAGAGTTAGGTTCAAGCCCCAGGTCTGCTGAAGGTTATTGAGTCATCGTGAGCAGCTCCGGGTCAGGGTCTGTATCAGCAAAATAGGAATGATCCTCAATTATGAAGAAAAAAAATGAGACAACACACATATCAAATGTCTAAGCCATAAAAGACACTTTCTAAACATTAGTCTCTTTCTATTCTCTTTTTTAATAGGACATTCCTGCCCACCACTGTTTTCTCAGGAAATCAAAGTGGAAGGTTGCAATGGTCTGACCCCAAGAGCACTCCTTAGTGCTTGCCGGGACCCTTCGGGGCCACAGCGACACCCTGTAGAAGAGCACAGGGGTGCATTACCGCTGTACACATCATGGGAGAGACAGCCATAAGGCTATGTAGGGATTCCCATGGCTTTTGTAATTGAGATAGGCATAACACCATTTATGCTCCCATAGAAATCCTGCTTTCAGTTTACAAAGGGTCTTTTTTAACATGTTAAAATTTTTTTAACATGTTAAAAATTATTACACACGTAAAGCGTATTCTTGATTCAAAAATTTTTAACTGCCAAACAAAGCAAATGTGCCCAGTGAGATAAAACTCACCCATAATTAGATCCCTTAGAAAGACCTTCAGTATTTAATAGGTATCCTTTGACTCATGCATATGAATAGAAATACAGACACGTATCTAAATGGGGGTCGAAAAGCAAGTGTGGTAGAAATACACATGTGCTATTTGATATGAGTGTTCTCTTGTAAATACTGCAAACAGGAGCTACAAACAATTCTGCCTCTGGGAACAGGTAAGCTTAATGATACTCTCACCCATTCTCTCTCCATGAAGTGCCAAGTCGAAAGGATGATTTTCAGTAGGAAACCATGAGAGAAAAACCACCATCTGGCCTTCTTGCCCCCACACAGAATGTGATATCTTCATATTGGCCAACGTGCGGCAGGGCTAGAACATTCGAATTTAGAACTGTGGTGAGTGGGATTCCAATCAACAGTTTATGGTATTTCTCTTGCAGATATTTAAGTGACAACCTCTTCTCCGGCTCTTGTTGAAGAGAGAAGAGAATTTCGTCGTGCAGTAAGAGTGTTTAAGACCACGTGAGTGATGAGTAAAGTCACTGACTGTTTAGAATGCTGGGGGGCCACGTCTTCCAAATATGAGACGGTTGACAATAAGGAATAACCGTTTACAAAATGGAGGGGCCATTTTGTAATGGAGGCCAAGATGGAGCGGCCACAGCATGATGCGGAGAAAGCCCTGGGAGCTAGGGTTGGGGAAGGTCGTTGAAGGGACGTAATGGCTGGTTGACCCATGGGCTGGACTGGGACACTCAGAAGGCTCCTCAGCCCCTCCCCTGTCCTTGGAGTGTGGGTTTCCCTTGCCGTTCTCGCTCCCAGAGACTGCTCCAAGGACACAGCCTTGAGACGATGTTAGGCTGTTGAGAACACCTGACTAAACCGGGCTAAGGCCTCTTTCTCTAAAGACACTTTTGAGGTTTGGTGGGTAGATGTGGGGATCCATTTGTCTTTGCTGCCACTCAAGAAAAGCCTTGTATGTAAGTTCCCTTTGCTTATTAAAACTACCACCTACCACCTTGGAGCGGCCTGCCTCTTTCTCCGGTTTTCCCCCACTCTCTGAATAAAGGGGCCCATTTCAGATTATACCCAAGAAGCTCCTGAGAGGATTGTGAACCAACGACTAGGTTAAAAAAGAAAAATGCTGTCATGGGTAAATAAGACAGCCTGTTTCACAGAGTCCGGCATATTCTAACCACAGGGATGGACTTCAGAGACCGCAATAATTAAACGTCCATTTTTGTGACTAATGATATGATAGCATATGGGCATATATCCTGGGAGATGAATATTTCATCCACTTAATCTTATTAAAACAGCTTGGATGAGTAGATTCCTTCAGGCAGTTTTAAAAGCATTATTCTGTGTCTGGGAAAGCAAACATCTTCTGGCTATTGTGTGAACAGATGGGAAATGCTGTGAAAATCTGGAGATCAGACAATTTGGCAACTTGGTCCCCTATTAAATCAGTTTATACAATGATGAATACTCACAGTAAACTAACAAGGTGGTTTCTGATGTTGCCAGCATTTGCTTTTTGCCACTAGAAATATAAAAGAAGTACAAATAATCTGTGAATTCGTCTTTAGGTGTATCCTTTAAAGGTGAGAGAAAGAATAAAGCAATGCAAGGGCTCTCTTGTAATTCTAATTCTGATTCCAAGACACCCTTTCACCAGCTTGCCGCTGCCCAACCCTTCCACTAGCTCATGCTCAAGGAAGTGGTGCTGTACCCAGCAAGCAACTTCCCAAACCATCAATCATTTAATGCATGTTAATTACGAAAAGAAGAGAACATGGTATTCGGAAAGATAGGAACTGTGTTAGGACAAATCGATCCATTTCTAGACCATACCTCAAGTGGATCTGGGTAACTACCTAATTAGAGGCCAAAGGTATCAGAAATTGCTGGTGAGGCCTAATACGATCAATGTTACTCTTTCCCATTACAAAGAGAAACCTACATGGAATCTGGATACCCTCGACAAGACCATTTTATTGGGTAGAAACTATAGTCAGGACATCGATCGCTTTGCCTTTTACATCAAGTCATTCATTTATTGAACCCTTCAAAGGGATCGTTTGTATTTGAAGACCCGTTAAGAGAGCAAAGCAGATATATCTTGAAAGCCATCATGGATAGAGAGATTTTAGAGACCCTTGGGTTGATTCCTAAGTGATCATGGCCCTGCTTTATTTTCCATAAAACTTAGCAAATCATGGACCCTCCGTTCTGCCCCCGTTTCATAGCATCAAGAAGGAAGGTGTTGCTTAAATTCTGCAGATGGAAGGAAAAAAGACCATATGCTGTTATTAGCATCCACTTTCCACCCTTTGTGAGAGTCAAACCTCTAGCACATTACAGGTTTGGTCAACGACAAGAATCTGCATTCGATGTAGCAAACACAGAATTCTTGGACTAGCAGAACTCTTATGTATTAAACAATTATAAATTAAATAAGGATTTGGATCCTCGGAAGAATGGCATTCCTAAATAAAATAATTCCTGGTTGGATGTTTGAGTATACCTTCCGGCTTCTTTAGGTGAAATCAACCATGTACCATCTTGCACAGACATCAGCTCTGCCCCATGGTTCACCAATCACTGTTAGAACAAGACTTAACAGTCAAGGCTTTCAGACACTTTCTATCACTGGGCATTTTTGCACTTGCAGGACTTGGCCTGGAGAAACAAAGCACTGGTTTGCCACTATATAAACTGCCAAATAAGAATCGTGACATTTACCCAGGCTGCTTTGCAAGAATGCCCACAAACTCTGTAGAGAGACTGCGAGCTCAGGCTGTGGGTCTCCATCCCACATCTCTGTAATTGTTCTCTCTTCCATGGCTGGAGCCAGGCCACCCTCACCAGCAGGATGAGCAACGTGCTTTGTGCTCAGAATCAGTTCTGGTTGGAGGCAGAAAGCATTAGGCCAATTCCTAAGGTGATATTTTAAAGAGATGATAGATAGATAGATAGATAGATAGATAGATAGATGATAGATGGATGGATAGATGATAGATGGATGGATGATAGATGACAGATAAAGAGATAGATAGATAGATGATAGATGGATAGATAGACAGATGATAGAGAGATAGATAGATGATAGATGATAGATGATAGATGGATAGATAGATGATAGATGGATAGATAGATAGATAGATGATAGAGAGATAGATAGATGATAGATGGATGGATAGATGATAGATGGATGATAGATGATAGACAGATGGGTAGATAGATAGATAGATAGATAGACGACAGACAGATAGAAGATGGACAGATAATAAATAGATAGGTATGTATACAATTGTCCTTACTGCTAGTTTGATGTGGTGTCCTAGTCTCCCAGTACCACTAACTACGTTTCCATCCTAATTTTACTTTCAGGTTCCAGTCTAGGATCCCACTACACTGCTAGTCCTGGGTCTCTAGTTGGATCTTGTCTTGTTAGGCCCTCTCCTGGGACCAGAGCCTGCAGCCTGTTGACCGATGTCCTACGTACTGACCACTAACCAGGAAACTCCTAGGACGACACACTCCAGAGTAGCTTCCTCTCGTGAGGTCTTCTTATGGGACACGAGCATCTCTTGGGGAAACCACTTTTGAACCTTTGGCTTGCAGTGAAAACCCATGGCTGTGCCTAGCAGACGCCGTGTCTTTCCCATCAGACCACCACTGTAGAGCTCTTTCAGGGGCTCCGTTCATCCATGTCCCGGGGGTTCTCAGCCATTTCCCACTTTCCAGGCTAGCATTTTAGAACACGTTATTTAGAACACGTTATTAAAAAGTCGCTGGGAATGAGAGTTACAGATTTAACACATCAAGGTAGAGGACAGTCAGTTAAGTTTGAATTTCAGGTAAACCCAACACGCTAATATTTTAGTATAAGCATGCCGGATGCAATCCTAAGAGGTTTGTCATCGTTTATGTGAGCTCCGAATTTATCTGGATATCTTGTGACTTATCTGGCAACCGTAATTGGAATGTCATGCTGAATTCACAAATGCCTTTTGGAGACTGCCGCCCCTGACACCTGTTCTAGTCCAGAAAGTTTTGCTTGCTGGAGTTAGCTCCCCCACCCTCCATCGCCTCCTACAGAAAGAACACAGTCTGTCCTGTCTGGCAGCATTGCTGTCCTGTGAAGAAATCCCGGGTCTTCAAAGCTTAGCTTGCCTTCGGGTTTGTTAGAGAATTTTGGAGTTGTTCTCTTGAGATCTTTGTCTGATGGGACCATGGTTCACCGAGGTTTGAGGTTTCTTAGGGATCCCCTCTGCTCAAAGAATTTCAACAGGATCCCAGCTCTTTGGCTATGTCTCTGGGTTTCAGGGTGTTGGGAGAAGTGATGCTCCAGCTCTCTTTCCCATTTGAACAAAATGTGAGCATTCTCCGGCTCCTCGGTCTGAAACCTACAATGTCCGGCTCTCCTGTACTGATTTTTTTTCCTGGCCCCTTTCCCACTGGCCTCATCTCTGCTCTTTTTTTCACAGACAGTGCCACAGGCAATTTTATTTGCTGTTCCATGTCTCCCAGGGGCAAGGGTCCTCGGCTTTTTCTGCAAATTGCAATTACCTGGAGAGGTTTGAGAAAATAGCTACGCCCGGTCCCCATCCCCAAAGATACTATTTACTTGGTGTAGAGTGGACCCCAGGCGTCAAAGCTTTAAAAGGTCCCCAGGTGATTCCAACACGCAGTAGAGTCTGGAAACCCTGCCTTAGGGCGTCCCTCCAGAACAAGGACTCACAGGTGCAGCCGCAGACCAGGTGTAGGGGCAGCCTGCTGACCCAGCACCTTCCAGCCGCCACGCACACAAGAGAACGTAAGCGCCCTCTC
Source organism: Martes martes (assembly GCF_963455335.1). Classification (NCBI taxonomy): domain Eukaryota; kingdom Metazoa; phylum Chordata; class Mammalia; order Carnivora; family Mustelidae; genus Martes; species Martes martes. The sequence goes on along the minus strand of NC_137902.1, from coordinate 83,558,878 downwards.
CCGATGCCATTATAAGTGATTTCCAACAATATCAGCAAACATCCTCAAATCTGTCCCAGTCGAACAAAGGCAGAAAATTATAGAATTACAGTCCTTCAGCATTTTCAAATAAATTCCATCGCCATTTGGGTACAGTTGCTCAGATTTTGGGTATGGTCTCAGTGATCCTTGTCTGCACTGCCAAATTAAGACTGGGTTTATGTATTCAATACAGAATATGAACTCCAATGCCTAATCCCATAGGAAGGATTACATTCTAAAATGTATCCAATTATACATTAATTAAAACAAAATCTTCACAGCTCAATTCACAGCCCTTTGTTGTACTAGAATAGTTTCTATGTTGCTCTCTGTCACTCTTTCTGTCATTTAAAAACACTTGTCTTCAAAATGATTCGCCAAAATTAATTCAGTTTTCTATGCTTATTGTTCTTTTCCTCAAATCCATGGAGCACTTCTCCCCACAAAGGACTCTTTTATAATTCTCACTAGCCTCAATCCCAGAAAGAAATATTCTTTTGCCTGCCCGTAAAGAAAAGTTCCGGAGGTAACCTGTTCTCAACCCAGATGTCCTCTCAAGTCTTCTTGCTAGTCCCGAGTAGAGATAACTCTCCTCCTTCGATCTCCTGTTATTCAAGTAATAATCCCCGATCTCACGCCCTGCACACATCACCACCACTTTCTGTCTCTGAGGCTCAAGGATTTCTGGGCAGTTGACTCAAGGATTTCAAGAGAGTTGGAGCATCACTTCTCCCAACACCCCGAAACCCAGAGACACAGCCAAAGAGCTGGGATCCTGTTGAAATTCTTTGAGCAGAGGGGATCCCTAAGAAACCTCAAACCTCGGTGAACCATGGTCCCATCAGACAAAGATCTCAAGAGAACAACTCCAAAATTCTCTAACAAACCCGAAGGCAAGCTAAGCTTTGAAGACCCGGGATTTCTTCACAGGACAGCAATGCTGCCAGACAGGACAGACCGAAAAACATAATCTTGCTTTTCCTTGCCAAATTTGGGGGAAATATTTGTGGGAGGAGGGAAGCAAAGAAGGTAGGAAGGAAGGGAAGGAAGGAAGAAAATTCACTTAGCAAAACCTGGAAATGGATAATACTTAGTAAAAAAAAAAAATAAATAAATCCAATTTTCAATAACTTCTTCTATTCCACTGGTCCTGAAATTTTAGTGTTCTCATGAAATGTGTTGGGTTGAGATTCACGGAACTATCAACGTCCCGTAGCTGAAACATTAAAATCCTTCATTGGTTTCCTGAAGAAAATTAAAGGGTGTTCAAACAAATTAGCCAATGCTAAAAGTCCAACCCTCCCACCCCCCGCCACGGTCTTTGCCATACAAGTGCGATTCAAACCAGAAGTGGCTATCATGATACGCGTACATTTTCAGGCCAGCGCATGGCTCATAATACAGAAAACAACTGATTATATCTAACCATTTACTATTTCTTGCAGTTCAACTTCTCGATGCTCAAAGACATCCCTCCGGGGGTTGGCCCTTTCTTAACCCCATCACTTCGACTCAGATCACATTGTTTGTCGGATTTGTTCACGCACTGTCGCTTTCATGTCTGATTTTGTTTGAGAACGTGCCCTCTGCGTCATTGTAGATCATCCTGTCCACCAGAGATTTGGGCTCTGTTCTGACCAAGGCAGAGAACATACGGTCAGATCTTATTGTTTTGGTAATTTAGGATTGGAAAGGATGAAGTCACTGTTATTCTGCCTACCCTAACCTCTACAACCCATCTGAAGATCTTGAAGAAAAATATATTTCATGCTAGCTGTGGTTTAGCTTGATGTTCTTAATTAAGAGGAGCTATTGTTTTTGACACCACCTTTAGCTTTGAACTTCCCACACTGTGTATCAAATCAAGTCGGTTCCTTTGGAGAACTTTGGAACTTTGGAATACTCTTCTCATTGGTTGCTTCTCTCTAGAGACAAAACATCTGAGCTCTGTAGCCTGGCTGGGGGTATCCTTGGTTTTCTTGGCTTTGCCTTGCTGATGGAGAATCTCTTTATTATGAAGGTGGGGGGAAGCAATCAGGGCTCCAGTATTTTTAGCTTTCCCGCCTGTGGTAGAACAGCAATTCTTTGGGGATTGACTGAGTGAAGGAAGGTAGCCCCAGCTTCTCAGGGACACTCACCAGGAATGTAGCCTCTTTAACTTGGAGTCCGAGGAGATGACAAATGCTCAGAGCCTTCTCCCAGTGGAATACCATAACCCTTGATTGTGAGCCAAAGAGAGAGGGAGCCCTGTCTTTTTGGCCACAACCTACCTGGAGCAACGTTTCTATCAAACTGAGCCGAGTGGGGTGTGAGGGAGAGGGACAGGTGGGTCATTGCTCAAAGATCACAGACTCATGCTGTTCTTCCTGACTTTCAGTAGATTTCTTGAATAAATGTTTCTTCATCTGCTGTATGCCCTTAGGAAAACTTTCAGAGACTTTATAATTTTTTTAAAATTTATTTATTTGACAGACAGAGATTACAAGGAGGCAGAGAGGCAGGCAGAGAGAGAGGAGGAAGCAGGCTCCCTGCTGAGCAGAGAGCCCGATGTGGGGCTCGATCCCAGGACCCTGGGATCATGACCTGAGCCGAAGACAGAGGCTTTAACCCCCTGAGCCACCCAGGCGCCCCTTTCAGAGACTTTAAATGGCTGGATTTTAAAAGTAGTTTTCACTAGTTTTGTTTGTTTCCCTGGGAAGGAAATGGAGTTCCTCATACTGCCATCCAGAAGCAGAACTCCATGCCAAAAAGTTTGACTTTATCGTGCTATATTGGCTAAGATCACAACCTTGGGAATCTAACTCATCTGGGTTTGATTCCCATCACTGATTTGATGTGTGATTCTGGAAAGTTACCTACATCCTCTAAGAGGGGTCATATGAACCCTTATCTCAAAGAGTTATCCTGGCCGAGTAACATGAGAACGAAATGGAGTACCTAGTACTGAGCCTAGCACACCAGGAACCCTTCATAAATGTCGGCTGTTGCTTGTTTTCATCATACAGGAAATGAGGAGTCACCCAAGGCATAAAGATAGGAAAGTGTGTTGAGGAAACCTACATTTTAAAAAGATCACTCTCAGTGAGTAGATCAAGTGATTAGGAAACTATCACAGTGATACAGATGAGAAGTAACAAAGGACAAAAATAAAGCACAGAAGCTAGGGAAGAGTCCTTGAACCCTGAGAAAGGAGGTGGGAAGGAGGTAGAGTATCCAGAGGGACGTAGATAGTGAGAGAGGGAGTGTGGGTGGGGGTTGACTTGAGTCTTGGGCCCCTGGCTTAGATATGGGTGAAAACTGTAGACCTCTTCCCAAGTCACACCTTCCTTTTTTACAGGACAGTCTTCCCAGGCCTTACCCCTGAAGAGTAGTGCAAATTTCAAATCCAAGTTCTTTACTTCTGGTCTCTAGACCTTAGTGCTCTTGCGTTGTTACTGTTGTTTAATGCATTGAAAATAACTCAGTTTTACCTACTCAATAAAGAGACAGAGACAAAAAAATGTTAACAACTTTAAATGTTGGTGAGGATATAGGTTAACTGGTGGGTGTGTAAAATGGTACAATTACTTTGGACACTGGAAACTTTCTAAAAAGTTAAACATACATTTACTCTACAACCTGATAATCCCACTCCTAGATATTAATCCAAGAGAAATAAATGTCCTCCAACATTTTAGAGAATACTTATAGCAGCTTTATTCATAATAGCTCCAAGCTAGAAACAGAACAAGAGTCCATTAATGGGAAAGTAGAAAACCCTCCGTTGGTCTATTTATGCAACAGAATATATTCCTTATCAATAAACATGAATGAATGACTGATTTTGCTACACACAATATGGACTAATCCCTAAAACTTCTTTCATGGAAAGAAAGGCTTCTTCGTGAAAAAGTCTTACCCCAAAGAGTACATAATGTATGATTCCATTTATATAACATTCTCTGAATCCAAAAAACAAAATCTATGTGATAAAAATCAGATCAGTGGTTGCCCGGGAGCAGGGAACATAGTGACTGATTGGGAAAGGACACAAGAAAACTTTCTGGTATGAAGGAAATGTTCTACATATTGACAGGGGTGTGAATTACATGAGTGTATCTTTTGTCAAAAGGAGACTTAGGGTCTGTGTATTTCACTGCTTGTAAATAACATCCCCATAAAAAAAAAGTCTTAAAAACTAAGTCAAAACTCATCTGCAGTCTTGATGTCTGCCTGCCCTCCTGGGGGGCATGACCTGACTGCTGCATATACAGCTTACTACTCTTTCTACCGCCCTCCAAAACACATGTGGACTTCCACAGGCTGAATCCAAGGAAAAGCTTATTTATCTTGTTCTTGTCATCTGCCCGTTCTCTTTCAAAATGTAATACCAAAAAGGAAAACAAAACAAAACACAACAAAAGCCAAAACATCAACCCTATTAACAGCCAGGGGCTTCTGGGTGGCTCAATCAGTTATGTGTCTGCCTTTGGCTCAGGTCGCGATCCCAGGGTCCTGGGATGGAGCCGCGTATCAGGTCACCTGCTCAGTGAGGAGTCAGTTCACTTCTCCCTCTGCTCCTCCCCCAACCCATGTTCTTGTTCTCCCTCTCAAATAAATAAATAAATAAATAAATACAATCTTAAAAAAAAAAAAAAAGCCAGAAGAGCTGAATTAATGGTAAAGGTCATTGGAGAATTTATTCTCTGGAATGTGACATCCTTTCAGTAACCTTGAACTGTGGCAGTATTCGGGCCCAGAGGACATAGGTCGCCCAGTCTGCAAATGCCTCTGGCAAATCCTGTCCGGCGCTGGATTCTGGCTACTGTATCATGCAACATTACTCAGCAGAAGTCCTGGAAGACTCTGAAGAACATTCCAAGGGTCCACAGTTGCTGCTGCTGCTGCTCTACTTAATTATATGTTTTTGAGAAGAGAAATGGCTTGAGATTATTTTTAGCTTGTTTATGGGAATGAAAATTTGACTTCTTGTTGACAGCTCTCCAAGTTATTACTTGAGCAAGTAGAATTTGGGTATGTTTGCTTATTTGATTATTTATTTTCCTATCCACGGCCATAATAGATATTAATAATGATGACAGGTTGGAAAGTAAGGAGGCTGTTTGATGAGTTATGAGACCTCTATCACGGCTAAGAGCTACAAGCCCATTTGGTCCCCTGCTAATAACCCAGGCCCTTGTCCCGACACTTGCTAACAGCATGAGGTGTTCTCCTTCCTGGGATGATGGGGAAAGCACAGCTGAACCACTGGTGGAGCATGACATCTGTTCCTTCACGTTGTGAATTGGTCTTCAGGCCATGGATACGTGGCTTCCTGCAAATCGCCACTTCTTAGAGACTTTCGAGCTACGATTTTTGTTTCTCCATTTTCAGATCATCCTTTTATCTCATGTATGATTTAACTCCAGGCTCTCCAGCTAAAGTGGAGAATCAACATTAACCAGACAACTCTGGACTGTGTCGTACAACCGTTTCAATTTGCCTCCCATATGGGCATCTCTTAAAAAACAGCCACCATGCTCACCAGCAGAACTCGTTTCCAAGAGCTGGTGAACAAACACATTATTTACAAAGTATGTAATCAGGGAACCTGATCCAACTCATTAACTGTATGACATCCCACTCTTTATTTAGACAGTTTACTGGCTATGGACTTTCGTATGGGATCTGTCATTTACACTTCCTGATAATAAAACTTAATTGAAATTTCATTCCTGTACAAGCAAGATGCCAGTTTAACAGATGGCCTGTAATTGTTATGTCCACATATTTTATATTGGATGGTATCACACACAATTTCACACAACTGCTATTCATTTAAATGCTAGGTTCATTTAAGGCATTACTTTCATATTAAAAAACTTATTGTTTAATGTGATTATAAAATTGATCATTAAAATGAACCAGTTAAAATGGAAAGAATGATTAAAGCAGTCCTACTGAAACTAAAGAATAATTAATGATTAAAACTTGGGCTGTGTTCTTGAGGAGACTGGGAATATTTCTCCAGAAACCTCTAAGTCTGTGTGTATAAGACAGGAATTGACACATGGGAAAGGCAGAGTGTGTTATACACTGGAGATGTCATATTTTAACAAGTGATCTGTCTCTAAATTTCAGTGCTTCTTTGATCACTCCAAAATCCTTTTTCCTGTTTTTCTTTAATCTTGATTTTGAGTCCACTGACCTCAGTGTTCTTACTCAGAATGTCAGGAATCCCCACCATTAAGATTGGGGTAGGGAGGGGCCTGCAGGAAGGAATACATTGGAGACGTTGAATATGAAGGAGGGATTCCAAATTTTGTCATACAACCCATGTCATTCTACCCCCGAGGGTTATATTCAGTGGCATTTGAGTAGTTATCATGAAGCTAATTTTAACTGTTAATTCATGTTTCAGAGAGCATTTTAAAGGAACACGGTGACATAGTTTGGAAGTACAGTAAGTTGAGTTCAGCTTGAATAGCAGGCATGTTTCTCTTTTATAATGGTGGTATCTTCAACTTATCCTTCTCTACCTCCTAATAATAATTTCAATTATCCCCAGTCCGTGTTTGTTTTCTGTTTCCAACCAAAGCCTGTTCTCAGGAAAGGTTTAAATAAACTCATTCACGCCCATATGGAAAAAACTTATATGACTTCAAACAATGAATTCCCCAGGGGTATTTACATTTTAGCCAGAATCCACACCTTTCAGAAACAAGAACCTCTAAGTATGAAATATCGGGCATCAGTGAGTAAGGGAAGTCCTGCCGTCTCTGAATGGGATCATCCCCTTGGTGGCATTCTTTGTATATTCCTACATCTTACGCTGCCCTCCACATTTAAGGGACAAACCACTTCAATGAGGATACATGCCAGTGTGTTTTTCTTAGAGGGACTGAGAAAGAACAAAATAAATGCAGAAGAGGAGAAAAGTGGAAAGCATCTACACAAGGTATGGAAAGTCCATATCAGAATTCTTGGGGAAATGAGATACCAACTAGCCAAGAAACCGGAACAGAATGCAGGAGAATTATTTGAAAATGTTTTCCATCTCAGGACACCTGGGTGGCTCAGTGGGTTAAAGCCTCTGCCTTCGGCTCAGGTCATGATCTCAGGGTCCTGGGATCGAGCCCCGCATCAGGCTCTCTGCTCAGTGGGGATCCCGCTTCCCCCTCTCTCTCTGCCTGCCTCTCTGCCTACTTGTGATCTCTCTCTCTGTGTCAAATAAATAAATAAAATATTTAAAAAAAAAAGAAAAAGAAAAGAAAATGTTTTCCATCTCTCCTAAGAATTTGCTGAGTCCAGAAGATATTCTAGGGATGGTACCATAGTGTGCATCTATTTCCAGAAGATTTTGAATAAGGTACTCTGGTGATGCCATTTTCATTTTCTGCTTGGATTCAAGTTGCTGTTTACCTCTTAAGAGGGGAGGAGACCATGCTTGTCTTTGTCACATTATGTCCCAGCACTGAACATAATGCCTGGCACAGAGTAAGTACTCAATACATATTTGTTAAATAAATGAATAAACGAGTGGATGGTTTAACAGCTATCAAAGAATTGTAACACATTACAATCATCTTGAAAGAAATAGTTTCCCACTATTATTTTTAAAAATATATCTCAGAATGGATTTCAGGCTTTCATAAGGTCCCAAGCTTATTATTAAAGTGATTGTTGTAAATGTTCAGAGATTTGGAAATTGTGTTACATCTATACTAACCCAGGTATAGGCTGTGGTATTCCAAAATTATAAAGATATTTCATATCTCAACTGAAAAGTCTGTAAAATTTCCACACATCATTGACAGCTTCCTGGTCTCTAACAGAATATAACCCCAGGCACAGCCCAATGTTGGCCTCAGGCACCTTCCTTTTTCCCAGTTGAATTATAAACTACAGAGCACAGGGCACGAGTATATGAACACACAGCCAGGACAATATTTTTATTTTGTTCATCTGACATGTGCCAGACCCAGTACTAGGAACTGTGGATCAATAGTGAGCAAGGAAATTCCCTGCTGTTAAGGATTTCAAAGTTGAGAAAATGTTGAAAACTTTTAAATTCAGAAAAGAGAAGCTACCTCTTCTATTTTCAGCTGTGTACCTACAAAATTAGAGAGGTAGACTGGAGGAAATATTGAAATTACTTCCAGCCATGACATATATAAATAAATTTGGGGGTATGATGTAGGTGGGAATGACCAAGTAAGGACATCTGAAACATCTGAAAATCTGCTCCTCTATGAAGTCAGTAAGAACTGTGGGGGGCTGGGGGGGGGGGAAGGCATGTAAACTTTGAGAACACTGGAAATTAATCAAAGGCTTGCAATGTTATAACTTCTTTGCAGAAACTGACAGGATGATTCTAAATTTCTTTTGGAAATAAAAGGCACCCAGAATAGCTAAAGCATTCTTGAAAAAGAAGAACAAAGTCAGAAGATTCACTTTCCGAATTTCAAACTTACTCCAAAGTTACAGTAATCAAGGTAGTATGTTAATGACAAAAGGATAGACATATAGACCAATAGAGTAGAACGGAGAATCCAGAAAGAAAAACACATTTATGGTCAATTGATTTTTAACAGTGGTGCCAAGAAAATTCAATGGGGGAAAAAATGGTCTTTTTGACAAATGGTGCTGAGACAACCGGATATTCACACATAAAAAAAGGAAGTTGTATGCCTTCCTTATACCATACACACATACAAAAAGCTCAAAATGTGGGATGCCTGGGTGGCTCAGTGGGTTAAAGCCTCTGCCTTCGGCTCAGGTCATGATCTCAGGGTCCTAGGATCGAGCCCTGCATCGGGCTCCCTGCTCAGCAGGGAGCCTGCTTCCTCCTCTCTCTCTCTCTGCCTGCCTCTCTGCCTACTCGTGATCTCTCTCTGTCAAATAAGTAAATAAATAATCTTTTTTTTAAAAAAAAGCTCAAAATGGATCATAGACATAAATGTAATAGCCAAAACTATAGAAACCCTTAGACAAAAACAAGAATTTTTGTAATATTGGGTTGGGTAATAGTTTTCCAAATATGACACCAAAGACATAAGTTATAAAAGAAAAAAAATGGGTAGGTTGTACTTGTCAAAATGAAAAACTTTTGTGCTTCAAAGGATATCATTAAGAAAGTGAACAGCCAACCAACAGAGAGAGTGCAAATATTTGCAAATTACACACTTCATAAGGGACTTATATATATTGTATAAAATGTAAAGAACACTTACAATTCAACAACAAAAAGACAACCAGCCCAATTTAAAAATAGGCAAAATGAGGCTTCAATGGCTGTGTTTCCCCCTTAGGACCAACTTTGCTGTATCCCATAGGTTTTGGACTGATGTGTCTTCATTCTCATTGGTTTCCATGAATTGTTTATGTTCTTCTTTGATCTCCTGGTTGATCCAAACATTCTTCAGCAGGATGGTCTTTACCTTCCAAGTGTTTATATTCCTTCCAAAGCTTTTCTTGCGGTTGAGTTCCAGTTTCAAAGCATTGTGGTCTGAGAATATGCAGGGAATAATCTCAATCTTTTGATATTGGTTGAGCCCTGATTTGTGACCCAGTATGTGGTCTATTCTGGAGAAAGTTCCATGTGCACTTGAGAAGAATTAGTATTCTGTTGTTTTAGGGTGGAATGTTCTGTATATATCTACGAGGTCTATCTGGTCCAATGTATCATTCAAGGCTCTTCTCTGCTTAGGTGATCTGTCTATTACTGAGAGTTGCATGTTAAGATCCCACACAATTAATGTATTCATATCAATATGACTCTTTATCTTGATTAACAGTTCGCTTATGTAGTTGGCTACTTGCATATTGGGGACATAAATATTTACAATTGTTAGATCTTCTTGGTGGATAGACCCTTTAAGAATGACATAGTGTCCTTCTGTATCTCTGACTCTTTAGCTTAAAATCTAATTTATCTGATATGAGAATTGCTACCCCAAGTTTCTTCTGAGGCCCATTGGCATAAAAGATAGTTCTCCATCCCTTCACTTCAGTCTGGATGTATCTTTAGGTTCCAAATGTGTGTCTTGTAGACAGCATATGGACAGGTTCTGTCATTTTATCCAATCTGCAACCCTATGCCGTTTTATGGGAGCATTTAGGCTGTTCACATTGAGAGTGATTATTGAAAGATAAGTTTTTATTGACATCATGTTGCCTGAGAAGTCTTTGTTTCTATAGATTGTCTCTATAAATTTCTGTTCTATGTCACTCTTGGGTTCTTTATTCTTTTATAGAACCCCCCCCCCCCTTAATATTTCCTGTAGTGCTGACCTGGTGGTCACATACTCTTTCAAACCTTGCCAGCCTTGGAAGCTCTTTATCTTTCCATACATTTTGAATGTCAGCCTTGTTGGATAAAGTATTCTTGGCTACATGTTCTTCCAATTTAGTGCCCTGACTATGCCTTTCCAGCCCTTTCTGGCTTGCCAGGTTTCTGTGGACATGTCTGACATTATTCTGATGGTCCTTCCTCTGTACATGGGGAATCTCTTCCTCCTACCTGCCCTTAAGACCTCTTGTCTAAAATTATGGTTCATGAATTTCACAATTAAGCATCTGGAGGTCTTTCTAGATTCATTGATCTTGCAGGGGGTGGGTATCCTTTCTGCCTCTAGGACATGAACACTTCTTCCATTCCCCAGATTAGGGAAATTTTTTTTCCTAATTTTGTTCAACTATATCTTCCAGTCGTCTGTCTTTCTCTACCCCCTTAGGGATCCTAATAATTCTGATGTTGGAACATTTCATGGCATCATTTATTTCCCTAATTCTGTTTTCATGGCTTCTAAGCTGTTTGTTCCAGGCCTCCTCCTGATCCTTCTTCTCTATCAGGTTGTTTTCTAGGTCACTAATTTGATCTTCTGCCTCAGTTACCCTAGCTGTTAGAGTATTTAGTTACATTGGATCTCATTGATAGCATTTTTTAGTATTGCCAGATCAGCCCTCACTTCCACCCTTAGAGTTTCTGTGTTGCCACTAATGATCTTCTCCAACCTGGCCATTGCCTGGATAACTGTTACCCTGAATTCCCTTCCTGACATACTGTTCATGTCCATATCCAATAGCTCTGATGGAGAGGGCCCAGTCTCTGAATTTTTCCTCTGTTGGGTGTTCTTCCTCCTAGTCATTTTGGTGAGAGGTGGTTGAGGGGATGTATATCTGAATATATCAACCATGATCCAGGCAAGGTCCACCCTGGAAAGTTTCTGAGCAATTGGAAGTCACCACCAAAAAGAAAGAAAAAAGAGAGAAAAAAAAGAGAAAAATAAGAGAAAACCCAGCCAAAATGAGCCCCAAAAGTTAGACTTATAAGGTACATAAACAAAAACGAACAAACAAAAAGACCGACATAAGTAAAAGACAAGGAAAAAAGAGAAAAACCTAGCCAGAATGAACCCCAAGAACAAGATTTACATAGTACAAAACAAAAACAAATACACAGAAACACTAACAGAAGACTAAGATGGGAGGGTGGTTATAAACTCTCGATGTGGGCAAGGAAGGTTATTTCAGTTCTTCCTGAGGGAATCTTGCTATCTTTGTTAAAGGATTCAACTTTCCAGAGATACAGGGAAATTAAAACTGGTTTATGGATAGGGGTAGTATTGAATAGGGAAAAAGGATTACCTTGAAGCTTATATCTATATGTATAAAAAAAAAAAAGACATGAACAGACACTTCTCCAAAGAAGACATACAAATGGCTAACAGACACATGAAAAAATGCTCATCATACTTAGCAATCAGGGAGATTCAAATCGAAACCACATTGAGATACCATCTTACACCAGTCAGAATGGCCAAAGTCAACAAGACAGTAAACAACGTGTGTTGAGGAGGATGTGGAGAAAGGGGAACCCTCTTTCACTGTTGGTGGGAATGCAAGTTGGTGCAACCACTTTGGAAAACAGTGTGGAGATTCCTTAAGAAATTAAAAATAGAGCTACCCTATGACCCTGCAATTGCACGACTGTGCATTTATCCCAAAGATACAGATGTGGTGAAAAGAAGGGCCATCTGTACCCCAATGTTCATAGCAGCAATGGCCACAGTCACCAAACTGTGGAAAGAACCAAGATGCATGGATAAAGAAGATATGGTCCATATATACAGTGGAATAATACGCAGCCATCAGAAAGGACGAATACCCAACTTTTGTATCAACATGGATGGGACTGGAAGAGATTATGCTGAGTGAAATAAGTCAAGAGGAGAGAGTCAAGTATCATATGGTTTCACTTGTGGAGCATAAGGAATAACACGGAGGACATGGGGAGATGGAGAGGAGAAATGAGTTGAGAGAAATCAGAGGGGGAGACAAACCATGAGAGTCTGTGGACTCTGAGAAACAAACTGAGGGTTTTGGAGGGGAGGGAGGTGGGGGGTTGGGTGAGCCTGGTGGTAGATATTAAAGAGGGCACATATTGCATGGAACACTGGCTGTGGTGCATAAACAATGAATATTGGAACACTGAAAAAATAAAATAAAATTTTTAAAAAATAAAATGGGCAAAGGATCTGAATGGACATTTCTCCAAAGAAGATATATCAGTGGTCAATAAGCACATGGAAATATTCTAAACATTATTAGTCATTAGGGAAATGCAAATCAAAGTCACAATGATATACCAATTCATATCCACTAAGATGACTATATTAAAAAATATGGACAACAACAAATATTGATGAGGATGGGAGAAATTGGAAACTTCATAAACTACTGGTAGGATAATAAAATGCTGCAGTCACTTTAGAAACAATTTCACAGTTCCTCAAAAATTTAAACATGGAAATATCATATGACCCAACAATTCCACTCCTGGATATACTCTGGAGAAAGGAAAACCTGTACATCATACATGTACATTCATCGCAGCATTATTCATCAGAGCCAACAAGTGAGTACAATCCAAATGTCCATCAACTAATGAATGAATAAAAATATGGTATATGCATACAATGAAATATTATTTAGCCAATATAAGGAATAAAGTATTGGTACATACTACAGCACAGATAAATCTTGAAAATTTATGTTGAGTGAAAGATGTCAGTCACAAAGTATCACATCTTTTGTACTTTCATTTATGGGGACATTTAAATGTCCAGGATATGCAACATAAAGATGGAAAGTAGATTAGCGCTTGCCTGCGACTTGGGGAAGGGATGAGGAAAAGTATCTACTATTCGGGGTCTAAAAATATTCTGCAATTAGGCAGTGTTGATGGTTGCACAGCTTTGTGAATATGCTCAAATTTACTTAAATATACACTTTAAAAGTATACATCTTATGATCTATGAACTATATCTCAATTATTTTAAGCATCTGGAATAAAAGAGATGCAGCCAGCCAAGTCTAGTATGTAAAATCGATGACCCGTTTCCTTGACAAATGAACTGCAATTAAAAAACAAGACAGAGGGGAGCTCCTGGGTGGTTCAATCATACAAGTATCTGACTCTTGATTTGGACTCAGGTCATGATCACAAGGTCATGAGATCGAGCCCCACACGGGCTCTGTGTTCAGTGGGGAGTCTGCTTAAAAAGTCTCTTTCTCGGGGCGCCCGGGTGGCTCAGTGGGTTAAAGCCTCTGCCTTCGGCTCGGGTCATGATCCCAGGGTCCTGGGATCGAGCCCCGCATCGGGCTCTCTGCTCCGTGGAGAGCCTGCTTTCTCCTCTCTCTCTGCCTGCCTCTCTGCCTACTTGTGATCTCTGTCTGTCAAATAAATAAATAAAATCTTTAAAAAAAATAAAAAAAAAAAAAAAGTCTCTTTCTCTTTCTCTGCCTCTCCCCTGATGCACAGGCATTCTCTCCACCCCCCTTCTCAAATAAATAAATAAATCTTAAAAAGAAAGAAAGAAAGAAAAAGAACAAGAGATGGAAAGGAAAAGTTACATAGTACCCAAATGCGATGGTAGCCTTGGAACTTCACTTGAACAAACCAGTTCTTAAGAGAAATTTGAACGTTGGCCCAATCTTACATTAAGACAGTTTTGTTAATTTTTTAGGTGTTAGAATGGTAGTATGGCTATGTTTAAAATGTGTCCGTATCTAGGATAGAACATAACTTCGTGTGTTTGTGGATGAAATGATACAACGTTTGGGATTTGCCTTAAAACTGTCTAGTTAGGGGGCGCCTGGGTGGCTCAGTGGGTTAAAGCCTCTGCCTTCGGCTCAGGTCATGATCCCAGGGTCCTGGGATCGAGCCCCGCATCGGGCTCTCTGCTCAGCGGGGAGCCTGCTTCCTCCCCTCTCTCTCTCTGCCTGCCTCTCTGCCTATGTCTGTCAAATAAAGAAATGAAATCTTAAAAAAAAAAAAAAAAAAAAAAAAAAAAAAAAAAAAAAAAACTGTCTAGTTAGGGAAGAGGGAAAATGGTATTGATAAAACAAGGTGGGCCATACTTACGTCGATTATGTTGAATCTGGGCGATGGGTATGGAGGATAACTGTACTGTTCTCCACTTTAATGTATGTTTGAATTTTTCATCCCAAAGTAAAAGAAAAGAAAAATAATAAATCTTCCTTAACAGAATCACCAACTTTATCATACTCGACGAGGAAGACATGGCCCTTGCTCTTTGGAGCTTACATTTTAGTACGGGGAAACAGGATAAACACAGAAAATAAAAGATTTATTGCCTTTTACTTGTCATCATTTAAGATGATGTATCTATGGGGCACCTGGGTGGTACAGTTGGTTAAGCATCTGACTCGGTCTGGCTTGCGTCATGATCTCAAGGTCATGAGATCAAGCCCCGCATCAGGCTCCAAACTCAGCTTGGAGTCCGCTTCGGATTCTCTTTCTCACTTTCCCTCTGCCCCTTCCACATGTGCTCTCTCTCTAAAATAAATAAATAAATCTTTTTTAAAAATGTGATGTATCTATATAAAGAGCTGGAGGATAAGTCTAAGCCAAGATGAATATTACCCCGATGTACCGCACACACACTACGGATCTATGTGTCCCATGACATGAAAACCTTCATAAGAGAAATGAACAAAGCAGAGGGCATAAGGTGATGTTGGAAAGGGGAGGGCACAGACGATCTAAGAAAAGGATAGATTTTGCAGAAACCCAGAGGCCCAAATAAAAAGGGTGGGTTTTAAGTGCAGAAAAGTCACTGAAAAAATTTTAGGAAGCAAATTGTTTCATTCATTCATTTGTTTATTCATTTAACAAGTATTCTTTAGTCTCTGTTCTGCTTTTATAGTTATATTTTTAATAGTTCACCTGAGGCTGGTATTCAGAGAATGGATTATAGAGAAAGTAAAAGCAAACAAACCAAAAATCCTCATAAGTCATTTTAGCCTCTGTGATTTTAAAACAAAACCACCAAAAACAAGAAGTATAAAACAAAATTTCTGAAGCCAGTTTTCACTGGTTTGTGCTCAACTGAAAGAATAGGAGAGAGAAACCAGACCAAACAACATCCTTTTCATGGCCAAAAAGGAAGTCACAATAGAAATTTAAAAATATTTGAAATGAAAGAGACTGAAAACATATGCATCAAATTCACAGGATGTAGCCTTAGCAGAACTTACAGGGAAATTTACAGCAGTGATGTTTATCTTAGAAAAACAGAAAAAGGTCTATAGTCAATGATTCAAGCCTCTACCCTTAGAAACTAGAAAAAGAAAAGAATTTAACCCAAAGCAAACAAAAAAAGAAAATAATAATAAGATCAGAAATCGATGAATGAAAACAGAAAAACAGAGAGTAAATGAGAAAGTAAATTTGAAAATTGATAATCTACCATCTTCGTATCTTTTCTTCGTTTTATCTGTTCTTCCTTTTTCCCTTTTCATCTTTTTGCATAATCAGTTTATTCCATTCTTCTACTATGTATGCCTCTTTTAAGTATTTTTCAATGGTTGCTCTAGGGTTTCCATTTTCCATCCCTAATTAATCACAGTCTCCTTTAAATCATATTATACTTAATCACTTACAACTATGTGGTTTCAATTCCTCTCTTCTATTCTATCTGCAGTGTATAAGGCTACAAATTTCTAGAGTATATTTTACTATCAATATGCTTGAGATGTAATTACCATTCAGGAATTGAAACCTTAGCTGAACGATGTGGCCAAAACTCAGTTCTAGGGTTACAGATTGGAGACATAAAATAGATTTATCTTCATATAACACTTTTCCTCTCCAAATCTCTGGCCTTTGAAACTCAAGTTTAAGTCAAAATGAATTTCCATAAAATGCCTAAGATTACTTTTCAACTATTCTGAGTGTGAAAATGGGCCAATACAGATTGTCTGCAGTATGCTAGACTAGTGTTTACCAAGTTGGTGTGTATCAGAATCACAGGAGAGTCTCAGTAGAAATGCAAAGAATCTTATCCTATGTCAATGCATGTGGGTTTCCACATTCTTCATTAATTTCTAAGTGACTAAAATACACATCAGTGTTTGAGAACTGCTGTGCTGGGCACTTATTATACATGATCTCATTTAATCCATAACTTTACTAAAGTAAATAGTGTTACACTTATTTATTTATTTGAGCGAGAGAGTGAGAGAGCAGGGGGGAGGAATAGAGGGAGAGTGAGAAGCGAGCAGGGAGCCTAATGCGGGGCTCGATCCCAGAACCCTGGGATCATGACCTGAGCTGAAGGCAGAAGTTTAACCAACTGAGCCGCCCAGATGCCCCTATACTTATTTTTTTTTTAAGATTTTATTTACTTAGAGAAAGAGAAGGGGCGCAGGGGAGAGGGAAAGGGAGAGAGAATCTCAAACAGACTCCACGCATGCGCCGAGCCCAATACAGGGCTTGATCTCACCACCCTGAGATCAACCCTGAGCCGGAAACAAGAGTGTGACACTTAACTGACTGAGTCACAGGGTTATATTTATTTTATAAATGAAGAAACTGGGGCTCAGAGTGACTAAAGAGCCAGGGCAAAGCCACACACAAATAAGGAAAGGCAGCAGAAGGCAGTCCGTCTCCACCGAGCCTGCAAAGCAAACCAATACTGTTTTCCAAGACTAGTAACAATTATTTTGTTTTGCTCTTTTTGAAATACAAACACAGTGGATCATAAAGGTCTTTTCTCCTAGGGCATCCGTTAATGGAAGGCCCACGGCACCCCCATCCCCGTGTCTGTAGGAAAGCTGAAGAACTTTCCGAAACACATAATTAAGACCCAGAGGGGAAGCCAAGATGGAAAAAAGAGCTTCCAAAGGACAGAGTGACTGCCAGTGAAGCTTCACAAGGGAATGCCTGGAGACAAATGAGGTGTGAACATAGGTAGTTTCTTAAAAAAACACCAGGAAGGAAGAGGGATAAGGGATCCCTAGGAGTATAAACAGCGTCAATTAAGGACAAGAAAGAGAAAGAAGATATTTTTGTCAGCCTGAGGGAGAAAGGGAAGTACGATGCCCTTTCACTTTTGTGTCAGGAGAGAAATGAATCCCGGAGAGGATCATTCTAAACCTATTAAGAAATGAAGGGAGAATTACATCAACAGGCCCATTAGGAAGCTAAGACAGCAAAATGGCTCTCTGTGTGCCTGCCAGTGCGGAGAGCAACAGAAAACCAGAACAATTTATAAACATATTTATCCAAGAGATGGGGACTACAGGAATTATAAAAGGTTGTAAGAGGAGATGGTCCCTGAGAAAAAAATCTGGAATATAAAAACTTGGTGTGATGGATGTCTAATCCTCAAATTCAATCCAACTTTGACTTAGATTAAAAGGCTCATGATATATTTTCTGCCAGGAAGAGAAAAGAAACTAACCTTTTCTTTTGAAATTCCTGCAGTTTGCTGAGCTATCAAAACAACCCACTGGGCATTTAGCTGATTCCCACACCTTGAGTCCCCTAATAAGTTTCCGAAAAATGTCCAGAGGTCTGTGTTATGAGAGATATAAAAGTCCGACAACCACCGTGGCAGGTAAAAATGACAATTTTCATAGTTTGTCTCAAGTAACAATACTTTCCTCCCCACTTTAAGAAAAAGTGTATTTCGCTATGTTCTTCAAGAATGTATCCTGCTTTTTGGGTGTCATCTGATTATAATTAATTGGTTATTTATCGGTGCGTTCAAATGAAAGGACGGAACCCATTAGTAACCAGTCATGAAATCGATTTAGTGTATCCCACCCAACATTACAGATAATAATAAAATAAAATACAAAAGCAATTTCAAACCACAGCATACTAATATTTTTCTGTGTCTTGTTTTATGGCAGACATGTGTACAGGAGTGTGGGTGTGTGTAAATCGAGTTACAACAAAACACACATTTTTCACTTAGACAAAATGTTTGAAAGCGGGTCCTCTGTGTCATACTCTACCAGGCCTCTCAACCGCTGCCCCAGCTCTGGGTTCTCCCTCTTCAAATCCGTCCTGCTCCCTACTGTGAAACATGTCTTCGTCATAGCTACGCTTTGATGATGTTACGCTTATCCATCATTCTTTCGTTTAACAAATGTTCAGCAAATCGTCATTCTCTGCCAGATGCTGGGTTTTTATAGACAAGTAGCGCCTTGGCCCGTCCCCCCTTCCTCCCACAGAAAGAGATCATAAGCGAAGACATGCCTCCCTGTGTGCCAAGTCAATTCCTGGTTCAGGAATTCTCTCTAGCTCCCTATTAACCATTCTATTCCAGAGTAAACTCTTCTCAAATCCACCAAGTTCCTCTGGGATCCAAGTCTACTCTTTCCAACCAAGCTTCTTTTCCATTGTCAGTGTTTGGTGCTATCCAGCCTTCTCAACTGATCTGAAGATCCTTGGCTGTGTTAATTTTCATTCAGAGTCTTGCGTTTCTCCCGCCATTGCTGGCGTGGTCTTGTTTCTCTCCCAAACACATCCTCTTCGGGACTTCCGGATCTCAGCCCGCCCTCCTCCTTTCAGACCTCCTCGCAGGCTGTCTGTGGGCCACATCTGGTCATTATCCTATTCCCCTGCCCCCTTTCCTGTTCCAGCTATCAATGCAGAATTCTCCCCTGCAAAGTACTTAGCCCATTGTCCCTTTATTTAGAATGTCTCCGGGGATTGTGTTTCCATCACTTTACTTGAAAGCCTATTTCACAGTCTAGTAGGTCTCCCTGTCTGGAGGATTTTTCTTATCTTCCCCTAAAAATGTTCTTCTCCTAATTTTAATCTATTATTCCTAGTTATGTCACTGATAGGACCATAAATAATACTTTGAGTTTTGGCCCGCAAGAACCTTTTCCTCACTTTACTTAAGATCGCCTACTTAAATTCATCCCCAGTCACCACTTCATCTCGCGGTCCATTATTGAATTCTAGCAGTTAATCATCATACATGTTGCCGAAAACAGAGCAGCTCAAACTAAAAGCAGCTGCAGTCTAACACGAGAACGGTCATCTTCCTCTTGCTGGAAAAATCCAGGAAGGAAAATGAACCATCCAATCTTTGATGACCTGGCCTCCTTTGGTTTTCATCTGGCTTTATCATAAAAGGAAATGAAAATATTTTAAGTGAAACATTTAAAAATATTGTCACGACATAGTTTCTTTGTATTTCATCATCTACGTGCTTCATTAGTTCATTTGACAACATTTGTTGAGTTGCTACCTGGTGCCAGTCCTTTTAGTAAGTTCTGGGGATCAAAGGTGAGTCTGACCACTCACTCGGGCTGCTCACTGCCTTATCGGGGAAACAGACTGGTCTTGCCAGCAGCAGATTACACAACTCTAAACAGGGGAGGGAGAACGGTTGCCACGGTGGGGGAAAAAAATCAGCTCTGGTATGAGAGTCAGGATAATTTCCTCAGAAAAGCTGACATATGTACTAGATCTTAAAGGGAGGAGTAGAAACTTGTTAGATAGAAAGAGGAGAAAGAATCTTCTGGATAAAGGGGCACAGTATATGCAAATGTGTAGAGGTTTGAAAGATATCCCATACCCAGGGAAAAAGACAGGGTCTGGTACATAACTATGGTACATAAGTAGGAGTGTTTGGAAAGACCTTGAATGTCTTTGAAGGACGTTTTGCGTGCTAAGGAGTTTAGCGCTCACCCTGAAGCCAATGAGCAACAGTGGAGGTTTTTAAATAGGGGTTGGAGTAGGGGCTTGTCCAGGTTTATTTTTAGGTAAGCCTTTGTGAAAGCACTACAGACAGCACACAGAAGAGAGCATTATACAAGTACCATCAATGTGAAGATTGTTGCAATACTGCGGGCCAGATAGGATTTTATAAAGAAAAAAAAAACCACACTTAATCTGCCTTTAGGGAAAAAATAGTTTGTTTTTTAGAAAAGAAAGTAATGCTTCTTTTCAAAAGAAATTTGTCAAATGGAAAGAACATCTTGAAAATGGATGTTTTGAAATGTTTCCATCGCCGTGTAATTTTATTGCTATGAAAGTGTGTGTCACCTATAACAACTCTCTTTGGATACAGAATTTTAAAAAACGTTTAAGGATCTTCCAATTGAAGAGTCTCAATGGGTTTTAAACATGTTTTTGTCTGTGTGTATATGTGTGCTTGTGCAGGTGTATGTATGTATGCACACATTAGATAAGAATTATACACATACTGGGGTGCCTGGGTGGCTTGGTCAGTTAAGTAGCTGATTCTTGGTTTCAGCTCAGGTTGTAATCTCAGGGTCATGAGATTGAGCCCCGAGTCAGCCAGTGCACTCAGTGAGGAGTCTGCTTGGGATTCTCTCTCCCTCCCTCTCTGCCCCTCCCACTCATGCTCTCACTCTTTCTCTCTCTCAAATAAATACATAAATCTTGTTTTAAAAAAAGAATTGTACACATACAAAACATATGTCTCTGTCTCTCATGTTTATATACTTTCAGATCAGTCTGCATAGTAACTGATTCATATCAGAGGGCATAGATTAAGTTAGAAGGCAAGTACTGTACATAAAGTAGTAGGTAAGATAAAAAATCATTTTAAAAAACACCACAGTGATATAAGTCATCAGCAATGCATGACCTTCATTCTGATGAATTTGTATTCATGCAGTAATTTATTCAGCTATGACAGGGATTAAAACCCATCATTAAATTCTAAAAAAAAAAAATTGAAGACCTCTGTCCAATTACGATGTAGCAAATCATATTATCTTTGGCTTACGATAACAACAAAAAACTCAGAAAAATCAGATAATATTTCTCTATGGGGTGAACAAATAGTTTTAGGCACAGGTGATTCTGGATGAATGGAATTGAATAGTAAGCCAGAAAAAAAAGCCCTTCATAGCTGTTCAAAGAGCTGAAGCAGCATCTTTACCTGAGGATGGCAGACACAGAAATAGGTCTGCCTTAGATAAAAAGATTTGGAGGGGACAAGGAGAAATCATGTAAGTCTTAAATGAAAGTGTAGGCAGGAAGGACATTTTGGGATCTGGAAGAGTCCAAATGTAGAAACAAATCACTCAATCTAAAAATTCTCCTCTTCCACCCCAAATTATGTCAAGAATATGGCAGTGGAGCATAGTTTTGAGCACTCTCATGTGGTGGCAATATGAGTTTCACTCAGTCGTGTGAGAGATCTTGGAAAATTCAAGTGTTAAAGAGAGATCCACAGATACCATAGTAGCGGCACAAGTCTACTCCTGGAATAAAGACCATGTCAGAATTATAACAAAGTGTTCAAATTAAGCTTTGGAAATATCAAGCAATGGAGCTTCCTACCAAAACACACTTCAGGATTTTTTAAAGGAAGGCAATTGCCCCATCAAATTAACATTAAAAATGTCCAGCCTCCTATCAAAACTCTTATCAAAAATTTCCAGGCATCCCAAGAAGCAGGCAAATGTAATTCAAAACTAGAATAATAATTAAACAATAGAAACAAACCAAGAAATGTCTTAAACAATGGAACTAGCATTCAAATTCATATTATAAGTATGTTCAACAATTTAAAGGAAAACAAATCGAATGGGGAAAGAAATGAAAGCACTAACAAAGAACTAAATAGGTAATTTAGATGTGAAAAATACAATGCCTGAAATTAAAAAAAATAATCATTGAGTATACTGGACAATAAATTCAATATTGCAGAAGAAAAGATTAGTGAACTGGAAGACATCACAATAGAAATATTCAAAGTGCACCTCAGAGGAAAAAGATGAAATAATAAAAAACAAAAACAGATCATGATTCCCTATGGGACAATGTGAAATAGTGCAACATACATGTAATGAAGAGTTTAAAAGGAGGGATAGCAGACAAAACATTTAAGAAAAAAAGCCCAAAATTTCCCCAAATTTCGTAGAAATGGTGTAACTACAGATCCACTCCAAAAAAATCCCTGGCAGAAAAAATGCAAGTAAAACTATAATAATGCACATCAAAACCAAATTGGTGAAAATCACTGGTAAACAGAAAATCATAAATTGGTAAGGGTAAATGGCACATTATCAACAGGGGAACAAAGCTAAGCATAACTCTGGCATCTCACAAAACCTAATAAGCCAGGTTATTAGGTTTTGTGAGATGGCAGTGGAATGGCTTCATTAAATTACTGAAAGAAAAAACAATGCTGACACAGATTTCTACATACAGCTTAATATCCTCCAAATTGAAGAGGAAAAACAGATATTGTACCGTAAAACAAAAGTTGAGAGAGTTGGTCTCCAGTAGACCTGCACTTCAAAAAATATTAAAGTTCTTTAAGTGGAAAGAAAATGATATCAGGTGGAAATGAAAGTCCACACAAAGAAATGAAGATCACTGCAAATAATAAATATGTAGATACCCAGTAGTGCAATTGCAGGGTCATAGGGAAGCTCTATTTTTAATTTTTTGAGGAATCTCCACACTGTTCTCCAAAGTGGCTGCACCAACTTGCATTCCCACCAACAGTGTAAGAGGGTTCCCCTTTCTCCACATCCTCTCCAACACATGTTGTTTTCTGTCTTGCTAATTTTGGCCATTCTAACTGGTGTAAGTTGGTATCGACTTGTGGTTTTAATTTGAATCTCCCTGATGGCTAGTGATGATGAACATTTTTTCATGTGTCTGATAGCCATTTGTATGTCTTCATTGGTGCAGTGTCTGTTCATATATTCTGCCCATTTTTTAATGATTGTCTGTTTTGTGTGTGTTGAGTTTGAGGAGTTCTTTATAGATCCTGGATATCAACCTTTTGTCTGTACTGTCATTTGCAAATATCTTCTCCCATTCCGTGGGTTGCCTCTTTGTTTTGTTGACTGTTTCCTTCGCTGTGCAGAAGCTTTTGATCTTGATGAAGTCCCAAAAGTTCATTTTCTCTTTTGTTTCCATTGCCTTTGGAGACATATCTTGAAAGAAGTTGCTGTGGCTGATATCAAAGAGGTTACTGCCTATGTTCTCCTCTAGGATTCTGATGGATTCCTGTCTCACGTTGAAGTCTTTATCCATTTTGAGTTTATCTTTGTGTACGGTGTAAGAGAATGGTTGAGTTTCATTCTTCTATGTACAGCTGTCCAATTTTCTGAACACCACTTATTGAAGAGACTGTCTTTTTTCCACTGGATATTTTTTCATGTTTTGTTGAAGATTATTTGACCATAGAGTTGAGGGTCCATATCTGGGCTCTCTACTCTGTTCCACTGGTCTATGTGTCTGTTTGTATGCCAGTACCATGCTGTCTTGGTGATCACAGCTTTTTAATAAAGCTTGAAATCAGGTAACATGATGCCGCCAGTTTTATTTTTGTTTTTCAACATTTCCTTAGCAATTTGGGGTCTCTTCTGATTCCATACAAATTTTAGGATTATTTGCTCCAGCTCTTTGAAAAATACCAGTGGAATTTTGATCGGAATGGCATTAAAAGTATAGATTGCTCTAGGCAGTATAGACATTTTAACAGTGTTTATTCTTCCAATCCAAGGGCATGGAATGGTCTTCCATCTTTTTGTGTCTTCTTCAATTTCTTTTATGAGTGTTCTGTAGCTCCTCGAGTACAGATCCTTAACCTCTTTGGTTAGGTTTATTCCAAGGTATCTTATGGTTCTTGGTGCTATAGTAAATGGAATCGATGCTCTAATTTGCCTTTCTGTATTTTCATTGTTAGTGTATAAGAAAGCCACTGATTTCTGTACATTGACTTTGTATCCTGCCTTGTTACTGAATTGCTGTATGAGTCCTAGTAGTTTGGGGGTGGAGTCTTTTGGGTTTTCCATATAAAGAATCATGTCATCTGTGAAGAGAAAGAGTTTGACTTCTTCCTTGCCAATTTGGATACCTTTTATTTCTCTTTGTTGTCTGATTGCTGTTGCTAGGACTTCTAATACTATGTTGAACAACAGTGGTGAGAGTGGGCATCCTTGTCGTGTTCCTGATCTCAACGGGAAGGCTGTGAGCTTTTTCCCATTGAGGATGATATTTGCTGTGGGTCTTTCATAGATAGATTTGATGAAGTTCAGGAATGTTCCCTCTATCGCTATACTTTGAAGCGTTTTAATCAGGAACGGATGCTGGATTTTGTCAAATGCTTTTCCTGCATCAATTGAGAGGACCATGTGGTTCTTCTCTCTTCTCTTATTGATTTGTTCTATCACATTGATTGATTTGCGAATGTTGAACCATCCTTATAACCCAGGGATGAATCCCACCTGGTCATGGTGGATAATCTTTTTAATGTGCTGTTGGATCCTGTTTGCTAGGATCTTGTTGAGAATCTTAGCATCCATATTCATCAGTGATATTGGTCTGAAATTCTCCTTTTTGGTAGGGTCTTTGCCTGGTTTGGGGATCAGGGTAATGCAGGCTTCATAAAAAGAGTCTGGAAGTTTTCCTTCTGCTTCAATTTTTTGAAACAGCTTCAGGAGAATATGTGTCATTTCTTCTTTGAAAGTTTGATAGAATTCCCCAGGGATTTACCCCAAAGATACAAATGTAGTGAAAAGAAGGGCCATGTGTACCCCAATGTTTATAGCAGCAATGGCCATGGTCGCCAAACTGTGGAAAGAACCAAGATGCCCTTCAACGGATGAATGGATAAGGAAGATGTGGTCCATATACACTATGGAGTATTATGCCTCCATCAGAAAGGACGAATACCCAACTTTTGTAGCAACATGGACGGGACTGGAAGAGATCATGCTGAGTGAAATAAGTCAAGCAGAGAGAGTCAATTATCATATGGTTTCACTTATTTGTGGAGCATAACAAATAATATGGAGGACAAGAGTAGATGGAGAGGAGAAGGGAGTTGAGGGAAATTGGAGGGGGAGGTGAACCATGGGAGACTGTGGACTCTGAAAAACAACCTGAGGGTTTTGAGGGGGCGGGGGGTGGGAGGTTGGGGGAACCAGGTGGTGGGTATTGGGTAGGGCACGGATTGCATGGAACACTGGGTGTGGTGAAAAAACAATGAATACTGTTATGCTGAAAAGAAATTAAAAAAATAAATAAATATGTAGATAAATATGAGACTTTTTTTGTTTTAAATGTCTTTATTTTGTTTGTTTTATGCTTTTTAAAAATTTTTATTTTTTATTTCTTTTCAATGTTCAAGAATTCATTGTTTATGCACCACAGCCAGTGTTCCATGCAATAAGTGCCCTCCATAATACCCACTACCAGGCTCACCCAACCTCCCACCCCCCTCCCCTCCAAAACCCTCAGTTTGTTTCTCAGAGTCCACAGTCTCTCATGGTTTGTCTCCCCCTCCAATTTCCCCCAACTCCCTTCCCCTCTCCATCTCCCCTTGTCCTCCATGTTATTCCTTATGCTCCACAAATAAGCGAAACCATATGATAATTGACTCTCTCTGCTTGACTTATTTCACTCAGCATAGTCTCTTCCAGTCCTGTCCATGTTGATACAAAAGTTGGGTATTCACCCTTTCTGATGGAGGCATAATACTCCATAGTATATATGGACCATATCTCCTTTATCCATTCATCTGTTGAAGGGCATCTTGGTTCTTTCCACAGTTTGGCGACCGTGGCCATTGCTGCTATAAACATTGGGGTACAGATGGCCCTTCTTTTCACTACATCTGCATCTTTGGGATAAATACCCAGTAGTGCAATTGCAGGGTCATAGGGTAAGCTCTATTTTTAATTTCTTAAGGAATCTCCATACTGTTTTTCAAAGTGGTTGCACCAACTTGCATTCCCACCAACAGTGTAAGAGAATTCCCCTTTCTCCACATCCTCCTCAACACATGTTGTTTACTGTCTTGTTGATTTTGGCCATTCGGACTGGTGTAAGGTGGTATCTCAATGTGGTTTTGATTTGAGTCTCCCTGATTGCTAAGTATGATGAGCATTTTTTCATGTGTCTGTTAGCCATTTGTATGTCTTCTTTGGAGAAGTGTCTGTTCATGTCTTCTGCCCATTTTTTGTTATAATTATCTGTTTTGTGTGTGTTGAGTTTGGGTTCTTTATAGATCTTGGATATCAGCCCTTTGTCTGTACTGTCATTTGCAAATATCTTCTCCCATTCCATGGGTTGCCTCTTTGTTTTGTTGACTGTTTCCTTTGCTGTGCAGAAGCTGTTGATCTTGATGAAGTCCCAAAAGTTCATTTTCGTTGTTTTGTTTTTTTTTTTTCCTTTGCCTTTGGAGACATGTCTTGAAAGAAGTTGGTGTGGCCGATGTCAAAGAGGTTACTGCCTATGTTCTCCTCTAGGATTTTGATAGATTCCTGCCTCATGTTGAGGTCTTTTATCCATTTCGAATTTATCTTTGTGTATGGTGCAAGAGAATGGTCAAGTTTCATTCTTCTACATATAGCTGTCCAATTTTCCCAGTACCATTTATTGAAGAGACCATCTTTTTTCCACTGTATATGCTTTTTAAAAATTTTTAAACTTTATTTTTTCAGTGTTCCAAGATTCATTGTTATGCATCACACCCAGTGCTCCATGCAATATGTGCCCTCCTTAATATTTTATTATGTTAATTACCATACAGTACATCATTAGTTTTTGATGTAGTGTTCCATAATTCATTGTTTGCGTATAACACCCAGTGCTCCATGCAAAACGTGCCCTCCTTAATATCCATCACTGGGCTAACCCATCCCCCTTCTCTTGCTCCTCTGAAACCCTCAGTTTGTTTCCCAGAGTCCATAGTCTCTCATGGTTCATCTCCCCCTCTGATTTCCTCCCCTTTGTTTCTCCCTTCCTTCTCCTAATGTCCTACATGCTATTCCTTATGTCCCACATATAAGTAAAACCATATGATAATTGTCTTTCTCTGCTTGACTTATTTCTCTTAGTATAATCCCTTCCACTTCCAACCATGTCAATGGTATTCATCCTTTCTGATAGCTTAGTAATATTCCATTGTATATATGGACCACATCTTCTTTAACCATTCATCTGTTGAATGGAATCTCAACTCCTTCCAACTGTGGAAGCTCCTTCCAACTGTGGAAGGAGCCAAGATACCCTTAAATATCTTGGAAAGATAGATGAGTGATTAAGCCCGAATAAAACAATGTATTCTGGAGATTGTAAAATACATAGTAGTAAAATGTATGGCAAAAGGAATAGGAAGAAAGAAAGTGGTACACTGGCTGTGGAGTTCTTTCCTCATAGGTAGGTGGTAAGTTGCAGTTAGAGATAGACTATGAGAAGTTAAAGATACATACCATTAATGCTACAGAAATTGTAGAAAAGAAAAGGTAAGCCACAGAGGCAATAAATGAAACTCTGAAAAATACTCAATGAATCCAAAAGGAAGCAGAAATCTAGAAAAAGAAAGGAACATAGGATAGGAAAATAGAGAATACAAGCAAGACATAATGCAAGCATATTGATAATTATATTAAGTATACATGGCTTAACTCGTCAATGAAAAAGCAGTAATATCAGACTGGATCCAGAGGCAGGACAGAAATATATGCTATATAAAAGGAAGTCTTTTTTTTTTTTTTTTTTTTTGAGGGAGGGTTAGGGGAGGAGGAAAGGGAAAGAGAACTTAAGCAGGGCACATGTGCACCTGGGTGGCTCAATGGGTTAAAACCCCTGCCTTCAGCTCAGGTTGATCCCAGGGACCTGGGATCGAGCCCCGTTTTGGGCTCTCTACTCAGCAGGGAGCCTATTTCCCTCCTCTCTCTCTGCCTGCCTCTCTGCGTACTTGTGATCTCTGTCTGTCAAATAAATAAACAAAATCTTAAAAAAAAAAAGAGTCAGATGCTTAACCAACTAAGTCACCGAAGTACCCCAAAAGAAAGTAATTTTAAATATAAATACATAGATACTCTAAACATAAAATGATGAAGAGTAGACTATATAAATTATAATCATAGCAAAGATAATGCAGCTGTATAAATATCAGGAAAAGTAAATTTCAGAACAAGAACTATTTCTCAAGATTAAAAAGGGTTATTTCATAAAGATAAAGGGTCAATTACTCAAGAGGGCATAACAATTCTAAATGTGTAATGTGCTAAGCTAATAAGAAATCTTCAAAATACTTGAAGCAGAAAAAAAATACATGAAGCAAAAACTGATAGAACTGAAAAGAGAAATCGACAATTTCACAATTAATTGTTGCAGATTTAAACATTTCATTCTCTGTACCTGATGGAATAAGTAGGCTGAAATCAGCAAGGATATAGAAGATATGAATAATACTACCAGTCATCTTGACCTAATTGCAATTTTCATCACTAAAACTGACAAAAGCAGAATACATATTCTTTTCAAGAGTACATGGAATATACATCAATATAAATAACATAGTGAATCATATAAATTTTCAACACATTTATAAGGCATGATATCCTCTACAGTATATTCCAGAATCATAACAGAATTAAGACAGAAGGAAGGACAAAAAACACATCTGGAAATCCTAAATACTTAGAAATAACACAAAATACTTCTTACCAGAAGATGGGCCAGAGATGGAATTAGAACAATTTTTGAACTGAATAAAAATGAAAACATAGGACCATCAAAATTTATGCAATGTCACTAAATCATTGCCTGGGGGGATAAATTTTGGTATGTGTACACAATGGAATGCTTATTTTGGGGAGAGAAACCAGGTCAGAGAGAACCAAAGCATTAGAAGCATGTTTGTAAACTTTTAAAAAGGGACAGTACCTCTGCTTTTAAACAAAACCTTGTGTAGAAGTCCAATAATTACAACAAATAGAAAATGAAACCAGTACAAGAGGACCAGGTGTTCCCATGTCTTCATCCATACTCATGACTTTCCCTCTGCCTGACCCCACCTGTCCCCCACCATCGTTCCTGAATCTTTAATTGGGGTTCTTGAGTTTTCAAACATGGTGAGAAAAGTTCTACATTAAAACCAGTTGTTTCCACTGGTCAAGCAGCTCAAAGCCCAAGCCCTTTTTAGAGTCATTCAGAATGCCTCATCTGAACATGAAGGACAGGGAATGACTGATCATTCATTTACCTGGGAGAAAAGCCACATTTCCAAGAGGTACCTGCAGACTGAAAGCACTTCTTAAAATATACAAAATAAGATACATGCAGAGATGACAGAATATTAAAACTGTCACCTTTTGATGTCATCCCACAAAACAAATTTAGATGAAAAACCTAGGCCTTACAACACATCCTAAAACTCACCTCCATATACCTGTGTGCTTTTGTGAAATGCACTCTTTTCATGCCTCATGAGAGAAAGGCTCTTGGAGGAGCAAGATGGTGGAGGAGTGGGAGACCAAAATATTGTGGGGTCCCAGGAGTTCAACTAGATAGTTATCAAACCATCCTGAACGCCTACAAACTCAACAAGAGATAGAAGAGAAGAAGAGCAGCAATTCTAGGGACAGAAAATTGACCACTTTCTGGAAGGTAGGACATGCAGAGAAGTGAATCTGAGGTGATATATGGGAAGAGAAACCACAGGAGGGAGGGGTCAGATTCTGCAAGCGGTAGAGCAGTGGAGCACAAAATCAGAACTTTTAGAAGTCTGTTCCACTGAGGGATGTTGCTCCACAGGCTAAGCAGAGAGTGGAGCCTTCATGGGGACAGTGTGATCTAAGGACCCGTGGGGTCTCAGAAAAACTGGGGGTGCCTGAGTATGACAGAGCTCCCAGGTATTGGAGTGGGGAAGCCGACTGCAGAGATGGAGCTGAGGGGCTCTTAGCTCGGGGTTACCTTAAACCATGATCCAAGGCACAGTCAGACCATTACCATTTGAGCAGGGACCCCACAAGTGGCACATCTGGGAGGACTCATCTTCCTCCTCCAGGAGGAGCAGCGTGGGAGCGCACAACAGGAATCTGCTGGGTTTGAAGACTCCAAACGGGGCTGTGTGCCAGAGGTAGAAACGCTCGGTCACAGGCGAGGTGAGCTCAGAGTGTGGCGGGAGACCAGGGAGATGGGAGGGATTGACTGCTTCTCTCTGAGGGTGTACTGAGTAGTGGGGCCCTGAGCTCTTGGCTCCTCCGGCCAGAGATTGGGAGGCCACCACATTCATTCCCATCCTCCAGAGCTGTACAGAAAGCATTCAGAGAACAAAAGATCCTGAGAGTGAACCCGAGCAAATGGGTTAGCCTGGCCCCTGGCAAGGGCAGTGCAATTCCGCCTCAGGCAAAGACACTTGAGAATCACAGCAACAGACCCCTCCCCAAGAAGATCAGCAAGAACATCCAGCCAAGACCAAGTTCACTGATCAATGAGAACTGCAAAAGATCAGAGCTACTGGAATATAGTACGTAGAATTCATAGCTTTTTCCCCCAGTGATTTGTTAGTTTTTCAAACTTAAATTTTCTTACTTTTATTTTTTTCTTATCCTATTTTTTGAATTTTCCCTCTTTCCTATTTTAATGTTTTTTTTTAACTATTTTATCTTATCAATACCTTTTTAAAAATCTTTTTCAATTTTCATTGGTATGGTCATATTCTATTCCTTCATTATATTTAACTTTATTCTTTGTACACATATAAATTTTTCTTTCTTTAAAATTTTGGGATACAGTTTCTTCTAATAGATCAAAATATGCCCTAAATCCAGTGCATGGCTCCGTTCTGGTCTCCAGCCTGATCACATTCTTTCCCTTTTTTCCCCCTTTTTTCAACCAACTTCTTATCTTATCAATTCCTTTTTCATAATCTTTAAAAATTTTTATCTTTACAGTTTATTCCATTCCTTCATCATGTTTACCCCTAATTTTGTATGTATATGTTTTTCTTTCTTTAAAATTTTGGGAAGCAGTTTCTTCTAGCAGACCAAAATACACCCAAAATAAAGTGAGTGGCTCTATTCACCAGTCTAATATATATTTATATTTTTCTCCTTTTTTCTCCCCCCGGTTTTGGGTCTCTTCCTATTTGGTTACTGGGTTAGTGTATATTTTTGCTATCCTTTTAGTAGTCTGTTCTCTCACTCATCTATTCTTATCTGGATAAAATGACAAGGCAGAAAAACTCACCTTGAAAAAAAGAATAAAAGGCAGTACCAACAGCTAGGGACCTAATAAATACAGACATTAGTAAGATGTCAAACCAGAGTTCAGAATGATGATTATCAAGGTGCTAGCTGGGCTCAATAAAAAAATGGAAACTAGAGAATCCCTTTCTGGAGAAATAAAATCCCTTTCTAGAGAAATAAAAGAACTAAAATCTAACTAAGTTAAAAGCAAACAAGCTATTAATGAGGTGCAATAAAAAATGGGGGCCCTTACTGCTAGGATAAAGGAGGCATAAGAGAGAATTAGTGATATAGAAGACCAAATGATGGAGAATAAAGAAGCTGAGAAAAAGAGGGACAAACAACTACTGGACCCCAAGGGGGAATTCGAGAGATAAGTGATACCATAAGATGAAACAATATTAGGATAATAGGGATCCCAGAAGAAGAAGAAAGAGAGAGAGGGACAGAATGTATATTGGAGCAACTTATAGCAGATAATTTCCCTAATTTGGCAAAGAGAAGAGGCATCAAAATCCAGGAGGCACAGAGAACCCTCCTCAAGATAATTAAAAACAGGTGCACACCCAATCATCTAATAATAAAATTTACAAGTCTCATTGACAAAGGGAAAATCCTGAAAGCAGCTCAGGACAAGAGGTTAGTAACATACAATGATAGAAATATTAGACTGGCAGCAGACCTATTCACAGAGACCTGGCAGGCCAGAAAGGATTGGCATGATATATTCAGAGCACTAAACAAGAAAAATATGCACCCAAGAATACTATATCCAGCTAGGCTGTCATTGAAAATAGAGGGAGAGATTAAAAAGCTTCCAGGACAAACAAAAACTAAAAGAATTTGCAAACACCAAACCAGCCCTACAGGAAATATTGAAAGCAGTCCTCTAAGCAAAAAGAGAGCCTAAAAGTAGTAGACCAGAAAGGAACAGAAACAATATACAGTAACAGTCACCTTACAGGCAATACAATGGCACTAAATTCATATCTTTCAATAGTTATCCTGAACATAAATGGGCTAAATGCCCCCAATCAAAAGACACAGAGTATCAGAATGGACTAAAAAAAAAAAAGACCCACTAATATACCGTCTGTAAGAAACTCATTTTAGACCCAAAGACACCTCCAGATTTAAAGTGAGGGGGTGGAAAACAATTTGCCATGCTAATGGACATCAAAACAAAGCTGGGGTGGCAATCCTTGTATCAGATAAATTAGATTTTAAGCCAAAGACTATAATAAGAGATGAGGAAGGACACTATATCATTCTTAAAGGGTCTGTCCAACAAGAAGTTCTAACAATTTTAAATATCTATGCCCCTAACATGGGAGCAGTGAATTATATAAACCAATTAATAACAAAATCAAGGAAACTAATTGACAATAATATAATAATAGTAGGGGTCTTTAACACTCCCCTCACTGAAATGGACAGATCATCTAAGCAAAAGATCAACAAGGGAATAAAGGCTTTAAATGACACACTGAACCAGGTGGACATCACAGATATATTCAGAACATTTCATCCCAAAACAACAGAATACACATTCTTCTCTAGTGCCCATGGAACTTTCTCCAGAATAGATCACATCCTGGGTCACAAATCAGGTCTCAACAGGTACCAAAATATTGGGATCATTCCCTGCGTATTTTCAGACCACAATGGTTTGAAATTAGAACTCAACCACAAGAGGAAAGTTGGAAAGAACTCAAATACATGGAAGCTAAAGAGTATCCTATTAAAGAATGAATGGGTCGGGGTGCCTGGGTGGCTCAGTTGGCTAAGCAACTGCCTTCGGCTCAGGTCACGATCCTGGAGTCCGGGATGGAGTTCCACATTGGGCTCCCTGCTCAGCAGGAAGTCTGCTTCTCCCTCTGACCTTCTCCCCTCTTATGCTCTCTCTCTCACTCTCTCTGTCTCTCAAATAAATAAATAAAATATTTTTAAAAAGGAAGAATGAATGGGTCAACCAGGAAATTAAAGAAGAATTTTTAAAATTCATGGAAACAATGAAAATGAAAAACAAATGTTCTAAATATTTGGACACAACAAAGGCGGTCCTGAGAGGAAAGTATATAGCAATACAAGCCTTCCTCAAGAAACAAGAAAGGTCTCAAATACACAAACTAACCCTACACCTAAAGGGGCTGGAGGAAGAACAGCAAATAAAACCTAAACCCAGCAGGAGAAGAGAAATAATAAAGAGCAGAGCAGAAATCAATGAAATAGAAACCAAAAGAACAGTAGAACAGATCAACAAAACTAGGGGCTGGTTCTTTGAAAGAGAATATATTATGAGCAACAATACATCAGCAAATTTGACAATCTGGAAGAAATGAATGCATTCCTGGAGACATATAAACTACCAAAACTGAACCAGGAAGAATTAGAAAACCTGAATAGATCCATAACCAGTAAAGAGATTGAAGCAGTCATTAAAAATCTCTCAACAATCAAGAGCCCAGGGCCAGACAGCTTCCCAGGGAAATTCGACCAAACATTTAAAGAATTAATACCTATTTTCCAGAAATTGTTCCAAAAAATAGAAACAGAAGGAAAACTTCCAAACTCATTTTATGAGGCCAGCATTACTTTGATCCCAAAACCAGACAAAGACCCCATCAGAATTACACACCAATATCCTTGATGAACACAGATGCAAAAATTCTCACCAAAATACTAGCCAATAGGGTTCAATAGTACATTAAAAGGGTGATTCACCACGACCAAGTGGGATTTATTCCTGGGCTGCAAGTTTGGTTCAACATCCACAAATCAATCAATGTGATACGATACAATAGTAAAAGAAAGAACAAGAACCATATGATACTCTCAATAGATGCTGAAAAGCATTTGACAATGTACAGCATCCTTTCTTGATCAAAACTCTTCACAGTGTAGGGATAAAGGATACATGACTCGATATAATAAAAGCCATCTATGAAAAGCCCACAGAGAATATCATTCTCAAAGGGGAAAAACTGAAAGCTTTTCTCCTAAGGCCAAGAACACAGCAGGGATGTCCACTACGACCATTGCTATTCAACATAGGACTAGAAGTCCTAGCCTCAGCAATCAGACAACAAAAAGAAATAAAAGGCATCTGAATCAGCAAAAAAGAAGTCAAACTCTCATTCTTTGCAGATGATATGATACTTTGTGTGGAAAACCCACTTTCTGTGGAAGACTGCACTCCAAAACTGCTAGAACTCATACGGGAATTCAGTAAAGTGTCAGGATATAAAATCAATGCACAGAAATCAGTTCATTTCTATACACCAACAATAAGACAGAAGAAAGAGAAATTAAGGAGTTGATCCCATTTATAATTGCACCCAAAACCATAAGATACTTAGGAATAAACCTAACCAAAGAGGCAAAGAATCTGTACTCAGAAAACTATTAAGTACTCATGAAAGAAATTGAGGAAAACACAAAGAAATGGAAAAACGTTCCATGCTCATGGATTGGAAGAACAAATATTGTGATAATGTCTATGCTACCTAAAGCAATTTACACGTTTAATGCAACCCCTATCAAAATACCATAACTTTTTAAAAAGAAATGGAACAAATAATCCTAAAATTTATATGGAACCAGAAAAGACCCCGAATAGCCAGAGGGATGCTGAAACAGAAAGCCAAAGTTGGTGGCATCACAATTCCAGGCTTCAAGCTCTATTACAAAGCTGTCATCATCAAGACAGTATGGCAGTGACACAAAAACGGACACATAGATCCATGGAATGGAATAGAGAGTCCAGAAATGGACCCTCAACTCTATGGTCAACTAATCTTTGACAAAGCAGGAAAAAATGTTCAATGGAAAAAAAGACAGTCTCTTCAACAAATGGTGTTGGGAAAATTGGACATCCACATGTGGAAGAATGAATCTGGACAATTTCCTTACATCACACACAAAAATAGACTCAGAATGGATGAAAGACCTCAGCTGGAGACTGGAGTCTTTCAAAATTCTTGAGGAGAACACAGGCAGCAACCTCTTCAACCTCAGCCACAGCAACTTCTTCCTAGAAACATCACCAAAGACAAGGGAAGCAAGGGCAAAAATGAACTATTGGGACTTCATCAAGATCAAAAGCTTTTGCACAGCAAGGAAACAGTCAACAAAATCAAAGGATAAGCCACAGAATGGGAGAAGATATTTGCAAATGACATATCAGATGAAGGGCTAATATGCAAAATCTAGAAAGAATTTATCAATCTCAAAACCCAAAGAACAAATAATCCAATCAAGAAATGGGCAGAAGACATGAATAGACATTTCTGCAAAGAAGACATTCAAATGACCAACAGACACATGAAAAAGTGCTCAACATCACTCAGCATCAGGGAAATACAAATCAAAACCATAGTGAGATACCACCTCACACCTGTCAGAATGGCTAATATTAACAAGTCATGAAATGACAGATGTTGGCAAGGATGTGGAGAAAGGGGAACCCTCCTACACTGTTGGTGGGAGTGTAAGCTGGTGCAGCCACTCTGGAAAAGAGTATCGAGGTTCACCAAGAAGTTTAAAATAGAGTTACCCTATGGCCCTGTAGTCATACTACTGGGTATTTTCCCTAAAGATACAAATGAAGGGATCCAAAGGGGCACGTGCGCCTGAATGTTTATAGCAGCAATGTCCACAATAACCAAACTGTGGAAAGAACCTAGATGTTCATCAACATCCATAAATGGATAAAGAAAATGTGGCATATATACACAATGGAATACTATGCAGCCATTGAAATAATGAAATCTTGCCACTTGCAATGACGTGGATGAAACTAGACGGTATTATGCTAAGTGAAATAAGTCAGTCAGAGAAAGACAATTATCATATGATCTCTCTGATATGAGGAATTTGAGAGGCAGGGCCGGGGGTCATGGGGGTTAGGGAGGGAAGAAATGAAACAAGATGGGTTAGGGGAGGGAAATAAACCATAAGAGACTCTTCATCTCAGGAAACAGTGTGAGGGTTGCTGGGGGTTGTGGGTGGACAGGGTGGTTGGGTTATGACACTGGGGAGGTTATGGTCTATGGTGAGTGTTGTGAATTGTGTAAGACTGATGATTCACAGACCTGTACCCCTGGGGTAAATAATACATTATATGTTAATTTTAAAAAGGGAAAAAAAAAAGAAAGGGTCTTTATCATTATAAAGCACAAGGAACATCAACTACATTTTCTTTAAAAATCCATATTTTGGGCAACACTAGAAGGTGGTCTAGTGGAGAGTATTAGAATTTTTTTCTGCTTGTGACAGGCTGAGATTAGGACAAAGTCAATGATCACTGTCTCTAGTCTCTACAGCTACAGCATCTCTCCAGTTCTGAACTATGTCCATTCTTTTTTTTTAAAATATTTTATGTATTTTACAGAGAGAAATCACAACTAGGCAGAGAGGCAGGCAGAGAGAGAGGAGGAAGCAGACTCCCTGCGTAGCAGAGAGCCCAATGCGGGGCTCGATCCCAGGACCCTGAGATCATGACCTGAGCCGAAAGCAGAGGCTTTAACCCACTGAGCCACCCAGGCGCCCCAATTATGTCCATTCTTAACATCACTGACCCACAGGATAAAACGTGGTGATACGTGGTGTCATAGGAGGTCATGTAGGGCTTTTCTTATGCTCGAGACTTAAGTCTCAAACCAAGACAAAGAAGCCTCAATTTCCCTGCGTTTCCAAGAGAGTTGTCAGCAGTAGGTCTCTGGACACCTGCATTAGGGCATAATGAGAGACAAGCCAATCCATTCTGCTACCTTCACTGAAACTCTTTCCTGCCACACTCCTCTGCCTTCAACATGAGCAGAAACCCCAGGGTGAGGGCGACGGGGGTGGGGGGGGGGATGGTG
Source organism: Martes martes (assembly GCF_963455335.1). Lineage (NCBI taxonomy): Eukaryota > Metazoa > Chordata > Mammalia > Carnivora > Mustelidae > Martes > Martes martes. The sequence goes on along the minus strand of NC_137902.1, from coordinate 83,521,703 downwards.
GCAGGAGAGAGAAGAGAGGCATCTGGACCTTGAGTCTGCTCGGCTCAGAAACCGTAGGATGCTCACCACAGCCCCTGCACCAAACCACACGGGGGCTGCTCCGGGACCAGATGTCGGCAGGCTACAGCTTGTGGGCCGAATGCAGCCTGTCATCTACTTTTGTACATAAAGTTTAATTTGAACACAGCCATGCTCCTTGGTTTCCATATTTTCTACAGCTACCGGCTCACTACAGTTGCAGAATTGAGTAGTTAAAACAGAAAGTATATGGTTCACGAAGCTGAAAATATTGACTATCTGGCTTTTCACAGACAAAGTGTGCTGACCCCCACCTACTCTGGGAAAATCATTTACAGAGATTATGGGTGCTATCAAAAGAGGGAGACAGGCCCCCATTCTGGGCTGGACATCTGCTGGTGCCATTGGTATGTGTGCCACCTAAACATAGGAAAAAAGAAGTCCAAGAAAATGGCAGAGCAGGGAGCCACGTATGGCCAAGGAACCATGTGTCTGACCACTTGGCAGCATGGTAAGGGCTGCAAGGATTTCCAAGGGCCAGGGGGAATGACAGGAGCCTGTGGAGCACGAAGCCATCCTGGGAGTAGCCCAAGTTAAGATGTCGGTCATTTGGCAAGGGATAAAAGCAGCAGCATGGATGGGGCATCATTGTACTGTAGCAGATAATTGGAAGATGGTGAACTGATATCAAGGCCTTGGACAACGGGAAGGTCTCTTTCATCCAACAGGACCCCTCAAGGAACTCACACGTGCATGCCTTGAGAGCAAATTTTTGCATATCTGTTACTCAGCTGGTCCTGATGGCCACCTAGCTCCATCCAGGAAAGCAGAGAAGCCATAGGAGGACCACGAGGACTCCAGTTACGTAAGAGACACTGTGCTTTGTCATACATCCCTTCCTCACCCCAACGCAGAAAAGCTAGAACGAAAAGCTAGAACCAAAAGAAGGAGGAGGAGAGAAAGAGCCCACCCTTTCCTCTTCTTACTTCCCATCCCCGCTGCAGAGGCTGAAAGCTTCCTGGGAAGCACAAAGGGGGGAATTGACAAGATACATTTGATGAGTAGGGGGACTGGAAACCAGAAGATGGCTTGCTGTTTAACCCCCTCGTCTCCCCATTCCACATTTACACCCAGCAGTTTAGCCCGTGAACCATGTAGGTGACATTAGCTTGGGTTTTGTTGAGGAATGTATTATCCACTTTTAGTTTATTCTCCTTACTAGCTTTCTTGGTTTTCTTATAGGATTAAAAATAATTTGCTTTTATTTATAAATGAGAAATATTCTCTCAGCATTCCTAACTCAATCGTGAATTTTTAGTACTGAGTACCTGGTACCCAGTAGCATATGATACCAGAAATGAAATGGCTCAGCACAAATTCTTAGCTTCAATTTTAAAAGCTGGGATTTAAAAAAAGAAGAAGGGAGAAAGAAAAAAAAAAAGCTAAGGTTAAAGATGGGAATTCCTGCAAGATATTCAAACAGTAATAGTTGGTAGCTAGGGTGTCACACCGAGGGCATCATTTGTCACCTAATGCAGTACAGAATATTACGTTATACTTGGCTCCCACCCAGGATTCATAGAATAAGCATATAATGCATTAGATTTCTTTCTCATTAATAAAAGTCTAGGGGAGGTGGGCAACAGGCTTCAGGGAGTTCTTTTATTTTTATTTTATTTTTACTATTAAAGAAAGTTATTTAAGCCTTTAGAAGGTGGATGGAGTTCAGAGAAATTTACTATCTTCTTAGAAAATATGTTATTTAAAAGCCCTAATACAGAAAATCTCTTTGAGGAAGCCTATTTTGTGTTTAGTATCCTGAAATGGATTTTTCAAACTATTAAGCAAGATAGAAGGTCACACTGACCCTTCGTTCCAGATCATCCATTCTATTCTGGACATGGCTTTTTAAGATTAAATGTGGGAACTTACAAAACAGAAGGAAGGCCACAGCATGTACAAGCTCGGTGGGTCCTGAACACAGGAGAACAGCCTGATCCACAGGGAGAATTAAGGCAGCAACATAAACACGTGTTACCGACAAAGGAAATTACATTTCACTCTTGACATTGCCCCAAAGCTAAGTGAAAAAAAAAAAAATCAAGTCTTTTCTTCTAACTTGAGATATTTTCCTAGAGTTACTTTCTCGTGTTATAAAAGTAGCCAGCTTCAGAATCTGGAATTCCGTAAGTGATATCCTTAGCATGTTATTATAATCACCTGCTTCATTATCTGGATCTCTCAGTAGAATGTCAAACACATAACCAGGGATAGTGTCTGACTTGCTGCTTGTGTATTCCTAAAGCTTTTCGTCATGTCTGATACATGGTTAAGTACTGTACCTGCTGAACAAGCAAGGGTTGATGAGAAGTATGGAGGGTAGGTACCACGCCTAGAGTTAGCTGGAATATTGTAAAACTCACGATTTACCCCACACTGCTTAGGAATCAGTACAGACAAAACTATGGTCTAGTCATTTGACTATATATCCCTTCTGGTTGTCCTTTCAATAAGAAAGATCTCATACTACATCTGTATCTTTGGGGTAAATACCCAGTAGTGCAATTGCAGGGTCATAGGGAAGCTCTATTTTCAATTTCTTGATGAATCTCCACACTGTTCTCCAAAGTGGCTGCACCAACTTGCATTCCCACCAACAGTGTAAGAGGGTTCCCCTTTCTCCACATCCTCTCCAACACATGTTGTTTCCTGTCTTGCTAATTTTGGCCATTCTAACTGGTAGTAAGGTGGTATCTCGCCAAACTGTGGAAAGAACCAAGATGCCCTTCAACAGACGAATGGATAAGGAAGATGTGGTCCATATACACTATGGAGTATTATGCCCCCATCAGAAAGGATGAATACCCAACTTTTGTAGCAACATGGACGGGACTGGAAGAGATTATGCTGAGTGAAATAAGTCAAGCAGAGAGAGTCAAGTATCATATGGTTTCACTTATTTGTGGAGCATAACAAATAACATGGAGGACAAGGGGAGATGGAGAGGAGAAGGGAGTTGAGGGAAATTGGAAGGGGAGGAGAACCATGAGAGACTGTGGACTCTGAAAAACAACCTGAGGGTTTTGAAGGGGTGGGGGGGTGGGAGGTTGGGGGAGCCAGGTGGTGGGTATTAGGGAGGGCACAGATTGCATGGAGCACTGGGTGTGGTGCAAAAACAATGAATACTGTTACGCTGAAAAGAGATAAAAAATTAAAAAAAAAAAGATCTCATACTTACAATAGGCTATTTGAATTATCAGCATCTAGCTTTGGTTTCATGCTGAATGACTATCTTGTGGCATGCCTCACCCCCTGAAATAAAAGTACTCAAACCTCAAGATCATAGCGCTAGAAATACATTCCGGGAAAAATTTTAAAGGAAATTTCCCAAATCTAGTGCCAGGAAAATTCAGTCGAGGGAGAAAATTTTCCCCACCGGGCAGCACATTATTATCAGAAACTGGAAAATAAGCGAAGTGCATTTGAATGTAAAAAAAAAAAAAAAATCACTCCTTTCAGTCATTCTAAATTTCAAAGGATGTACAGGAAGAAATTCAGACCTCATGGATTGATTTTTAGCGAGCCTAAGCAAAAACTGATTTGGGAAACCTACACTTCATTTAGCCTAGAATGAAACCTGGTGTGGCAGGAAAGGGGTACAGCTAATAGAAAACATTAAATTGATGCTTTAATTAACCCAAAAAAACAGAGAAATAAATTTGTCATCATCTTCCCTTTACATTGTGAAAAACTCTGAATACTATCCAAAACATAAATTTGTTTCAAAAGAGTTAAATGGAAGTTTGTTCTTCTTACTATATATTGATAAAAAGAAAGCATGTGTGGTAGACATGTGTTAAAAAAAACACACACACACAACTCCGGTTATGCTCTCCCTGTGTCCACCACCGTGTGCAGTGTGAGTCTGTAGCTCTTTGCATGAGTGGCAACATCTCTTTGCCCTCCCCCTGCTTGTATCTCAGGAGACCTTGTGACTTCCTTTGACCAATGGAATGAAGAAGATGCAACACTGTGGCAGCTCCAAGTCTAGTATCAAGAGGCTTTGCTTGATTCTGTTCCTTCTCTTGGAACCTTTGCCTCTAGGGTGTGAATCTGCTTGGGTTCTCCTGCCGAATGTTGGGATCTCATGTAGAAGAAAGCCAAGGCATCCCAGCTGAGTAACAGCACACCCCAGTAGCAATTCTGGAATGAGCTCAGCCAACACATCCAAGTCACGACCACCCCCACCTGACAGCTGGCATAATGAGCAATAGTGAATTGTTGCCCCAGACTCTTAAGGTGTTTTTTTGTTTGTTTGTTTGTTTTTTACAGAGCAATGAAAACGTGATAGTTCACCCATTTAAAAAAAAGTTTCACCCCATAGCTATGAAAGGAGTTCAAGCTGAAACAACAAAGTATGCTCATTTGTCACCTATGAGATGGGTAAAACTAAACAAGAATTTTTTTTTAAGATTTTATTTATTTGACAGAAAGAGATCACAAATAGGCAGAGAGGCAAGCAGAGAGAGAGAGAGGAGGAAACAGGCTCCCCGCCAAGCAGAGAGCCCAACGTGGGACTCCATCCTAGGACCCTGAGATCATGACCTGAGCCGAAGGCAGAGGCTTAACCCACTGAGCCACCCAGGTGCCCCCTAAACAAGAATTTTATACAGAGGATTTTGCTTACCTGGAAGGCTGAATTGTACAACCTTTTTGAAAGGCAACTTGGAAATATGTATTAAATTTTCAACTATGCCAGCTATTACTCTTTTTGGATTTTATTCTTTTTAGGTGGGGGGCAGAGGGAGAGAATCTGAAGTAGGCACCATGCCCAGTGCAGAGCCTGACGTGGGGCTCCTTTTCACCACCCTGAGATCATAACCTGAGCCGAGATCTAGAGCCAGATGCTTAACCGACTGAGCCACTCAGATCACACTTTGGATTTTACTCTTAAAATATTATGTAAATTTGATGATGTATCAACCTCCTTTATAGTAAGTAGATAAAGTTACGGAATTAAATAGAATTTTTTTTTTTTTACAAAGGAGGAGCTTTGAAAAGATATGGTGTATCTGCACAATGAATTACATGTACTGACATGGAAAGACTGTCATATCATTTATTGTTATTAAATTTAAAAAGCATACAGAGAATATAAATAGGATGATTCCTTTTTCCTTATTTAACAAAAAAATCTCTGCATATAGAAATTGTATAAAAAGATGTGTCAAAATATCAGTGATTATCTCTGGGAATGGGATTACATGTGATTTTCCTTTTTCCATTGACACGTCTGAATCACTTGACGCGAACCAAATTATTTATAACTTCTAAATTCTGAAAAATCAATTCCAGTTTTTAAGTAGTTTTATACTTCATTATAAGCTACATTTTCAAACTAAATTGACCTATTTGATGATAAACATTGTTGGTGACAAAAAAATAACACATTTTTAATTTTCCATAAAGAGCATTCTTCTGAATAAAGCAATACGTTCTAATTTTAAATGAGTATAAAACCTAGAGGTTTACTTTTTTTCCCAGAAATATCAGATGGAAAGTTTTTCAGACATCATGAAAACATCATGAACTTAGCGATATATTAATAAACAATTTCTGTGTATTTCAAATAGAGATGATTGTCCAGGAAGAATTAAGAAACATTCATCATGGCAAAGATTTATTTTTCCATTGTAATCAAATCAAGAGAAACTTTTTTAGGTTTTTGTAAGAGGTCTGGAAATGAAGACAGAACTGGTCAAAATTAATCAGAAACAATAATGAAGTGCCTACTGCGTACAAGAATTATTTTGGTTGGAATGGACAGAATAACCAATCCAAAAGTCTTTATTTGTATTATATTACATAAGCAAGTAATGTAAGTGTAAAGTAAATTCACTTGCTTATGTAATGTAAGAGTCCAAAAATTAACTCTTTTCAGATGTATGACCCAGGAGTCAAACGTGACCAAGACCGAGTTTCCCTGTTTCCATTGCAGAGTGTTGGCTCCATATCCACGCGGTCTCTCTCTAGCGGTTGCTTCCAAGATGGCTTCCAATATACTTCATCATTTAGACCCAGTGGGAAAACGAGAGAGTTTCTCCCAGAACAGTTTTAAAACATTTCCTGATGTGGAGTCATGTGCCCAACCAATTACTGTTGCCTGGGAGAGGAAATATGCTTGTTGTTTTAAACTAGCAGTGGGGTTAAGCTCATCAAATCACATTGCTCAAGAGCAGAGGTGGGAGGGCTCCCCCAGAGGAAAGTAAATATTGTATCCAAAGAAAAGTGAATGGATTCTGAGTAACAAGATTAATAGATGTTCACTATAGCCCTCTAGGAGATGATTAAACGATGCAAAGAGGCTTAAAACACATCCCTAGCCACAAAATTTATCATGTAAAGTGAGGAATAAACCACAGATATATATATATATATATATATATATATATATATATATATATATATATATATAAAGAGTTACAATGGAAGATTAATAATCCTAAAGGGTAAATTAGTTGTACAAATAACAAATGCATTTCAGAGGAGGAAACGCTGGTGTTCTGTGTTTGGATAATTAGACAGACATCATTCCTTCATTTCATGGCTCTAGTAGTAGCATGATGGTTTAAAAATATTCCTGTCCAACCCAGGGTTCTTTGGACTCTCAAGTTTTTAACCACATTATTAAGTGATTAGGATTAAGGACTTAGACCAAAGATCTGAGGCTCTGAAATCGTTTTCCTGTGATTGCAACAGAAGTAAGAGTTTGGTTACCATTTGAAATGCTTTTCCACTGGGTTTCATGTCTCTCTCTTTTTTTTTTCATGTCTCTCTTTTTTTTTTTTTAAGAACATATATAACAGAAAACATCTTTGTAATTATACCCTGTGCTGAAACTTTAATCTCCATTGTGTAATGGAATTATTCTCTGCAGCTAAGTGGCTTTTCTAGATCCTCAGCAGACTAAGAACATCTAAATATTGATCATTCCTTGGGGCAGGGAGGAGAAGGTATGCATATGATGTCTTTCTCTCTCTCTCCCTCTCTCCTTCTCTTTTGAGAAGAAAATTATCTCCTCAGTTTCCAATGACATTTATTGTGAACCTCTTCAGAAAACACTACTTGGTGAATATTCTTTTTTTTTCTTTAAAGATTTTATTTGTTTGACAGAGATCACAAGTAGGCAGAGAGGCAGGCAGAGAGAGAGAGGAAGGGAAGCAGGCTCCCTGCTGAGCAGAGAGCCCGATGCGGGGCTCTATCGCAGGACCCTGGGATCATGACCTGAGCCGAAGGCAGAGGCTTTAACCCACTGAACCACCCAGGTGCCCCTACTTGGTGAATATTCTGACATCTATGCATTGAACAAATATTTATTGAATGCAATCATGTGCCAGAATATAAGGAATTGTATTTAAAGCTGGGTATATAATGGTGAACAAAATAGTCATAAGTCTCTGTCATCAAAAGTTTAGAAGTCAAAAGATAAGTAAAATGAATAGAAAATAAAGCAAACCAAAAAGAAAAAAACTGCCAACATACATAATTATATCTTATTATAAACTCTGAAGTAATCAACAGTGTATAATGATAGGACATAATGAGGTGTGGACAAGGTGCGATAGGGAAATATATCTTGATAAGATTGTCATGGGGCCTCTCTGAGGAAGCGACATTTAAACCAAAACCTGAAGGATGAGAAGGCACATGTGAAGAGTGGAGTAACAAGTGTTCTATGTAGGGGATCAAGATTTCCCTCTAAAGGGAAAAGTATATGCAAGGGTCCTGAGGTATGAATGAGTTCACCATGTTTAAGGAACAACAGGGGGGACGGTGTGCCTGGGGCAGTGAAGGGCAAGTTAGAGGGAGGTATGAGATGACCTTGGAGAGGCCAGTAGAGATCCCATTGTACAATGTCTGGGAGGCCTATGATAAAGAATTTGGATTTTACACAAACCCTAAGAGAACACCATTAATGAGTTTTAAGCAGTGAAGAAATATGATCTGAACTTTATTTTTTTTTTTAATATATTTTTTTAAAGATCTTATTTGTTTATTTGACAGACAGAAATCACAAGTAGGCAGAGGCAGACAGAGAGAGAGGAGGAAGCAGGCTCCCTGCTGAGCAGAGAGCCCGATGCGGGGCTCGATCCCTGGACCCTGAGATCATGACCTGAGCCGAAGGCAGAGGCTTTAACCCCCCGAGCCACCCAGGCGCCCCTGAACTTTATTTTTTAAAAAGGCTTTTGTCTGCCCCACAGTGAGTAGACTGAAAGAGAGGCAAGAGTAAAAATGGGAAGACCAGCAAAGTAGCTACCACTTAGCCACGGCAAAGAGAGAAATGTCTAATTTCAAGACGTAAGTAGGAAGTAGCAACAACAGGGTAGGGTAAGGAGTTGGATGTAGAAGATGACCAGAAGGGACTTTTTCTGTCTTGAGCAACCAGAGGTGATGGAAACATCCTGCAGCTGGGAAGTCATATCCGTCGGAATCTTGGGGAGAAATAAGTGGTTCCCTCATACAGTAACTGAGAATCATTTAACAGAGGAACTCTGGTTGAATATGTAACAGAGTTTAGGGAGCCCATCAAGGGGTGGTGAAGGACCCCAGGACTCGTAATGCCAGGAGCCCTTACCATCCTTGGAACTCAGAGAGAACGCAGTCATCGCTACAGCTATAGACGAGTGTCCCATGGAAACCACGACCTTCTCCCTATGCCAACCCTGCCCAAGGCTGGCAGAAAGGGACTCGGGGAACTCTCCAATCTGCTGCCAGTGGCTCTGCTGACAAACCTAAAACAGAAGCTGGACTTCACAGCTTGTCGGTGGCTGCGCTCCACAAAGGTGGCAGAGTGGGGTGGGGAAAGGTAGAGTCGAGAAGGTATAACCCAGAAAAGTACAACCCAGAAAACTATATGGGGACTGTTTTGGGGCGCGGGAACCAAAGTCATGTTGTTGCCAAGTGTGGGACACACTTGAGACTGGAACTCAGAAGAGATATTTGCGCTGGAGATTCAAACAGGGGGTCATCACCAGCTGGGTGGGTTTGGAAGCAATTGGAGAGACACATAATGTAGACAGGAAGTTAAGGTGGGATTAAAAGGAAGGGCAGGGTGAGAGCGAGAGGGTCCAGTATGCAGATGCAGAGTAAAAGAAAAGAAAAGATTCGTTCTGAGAATCTAGAAAGGGAGGGAGAAACCAAAAGAATGTGATGTCAAGGAACCAAGAGAGGAGGAAAAGTAAGTGGGCAAACATGTTGTGTGCAACTGAGAAGACAGTAGGATGAACAAGAAAATCAGTCTCATTGGAGTCAGCGAGAGTAAAATATAACCCTCAACGCCTTTGTTACTTTTCAAAATTGTATGACAAGCTGTAGTCAGTTTTACACATTTTGTGGCAGTGGTATGCTATGTTTTTAAAAGTTTAGGAAACAACAATCCATTTGGCATTTTTAATCACATCAAACTAGGTCCCCAACACAATCTAAGCAGCAAATACTACCATAAAGGAACAGCAGTCCCAAATAATTTTTCACGAAAGCCTTACCAGCCCTTAAAGGTCAGACCACTCCTATCTCATCCAGATCAATCCAAAGAGGAAGGAGAGGTTGTATGATGTATTTTTCAAGGCTGCTATAACCTCGATACGAAATACAGACAGACAATACAAGAAAGGGCAATTTGTAAGTAAAGTATAAGCAAATGAAATACAGTAATATAGATAAGAGAATGCATCAAGACCAAGAAAGGAAAGCAAGGGTGATTCAACTTTGGAAAATCTCTTTCTTTAATTCACCCCTAAACTGGAGAAGACAAGCATATGGTTAGCTCAACAGAAACAGAAAAGTGTTTGATAAAATTCAAGACATATTTATGATTTTTTAAAAAATCCCATAAAAACAATTAAAGTACTAAAGGGAACCTCTTTCCAAAGTGTTTATCTATAAAGCACCTCAATGCTGGAACATTCCTTCTAAGGCCAGGAATAAGAGAAGGATGTCCATAATCACTGCTTCGTGTAACATTGAGGAATCCAGCTCTAGACCACAATCTTAGGAGTGACTTCTCAGGCTTGACCACTAGAAATTACCAGGGCTTCATGGGGCAGGAGTCATGAGGGAAGGTTGCCTCCTCACCACAGACTTGGAGCACAGTCAGCAAGGAGGGGCCTGCTGTCACGTACTCAGCACCAGGCCCCATCCCAATATTTTTAAAAATTTTTATTTATTTTCATTTTTTTATTATGTTGTATTAGTCACCATACTGTACTTCATTAATTTTTGATGTAGTGTTCCTGATTCATTGTTTGCGTATAACAGCCAGTTCTCCATGTAATACGTGCCCTCCTTAATACCCACCACCAGGCCAACCCATCCCCCGACCCCTCTCTTTTAAAACCCTCAGTTTGTTACTCGGAGTCCACAGTCTCTCATGGTTCATCTCCCTCTCTAATATCCCCCCTTCTTTTTTCCCTCCCTTCCCCTAATGTCCTCCATGCTATTCCTTATGTTCCACAAGTAAGCGAAACCATATAATTGACTTTCTCTGCTTGGCTTATTTCACTCAGCAGGATCTCCTCCAGTCCCGTCCATGTTGATGCAGATGGTGGGTGTTCATCCTTTCTGATGGAGGCATAATACTCCATAGTGTATATGGACCACATCTTCCTTATCCATTCATCTGTTGAAGGGCATCTTGGTTCTTTCCACAGTTTGACTATTGTGGCCATTGCTGCTATGAACTTTGGGGTATGTATGGTCCTTCTTTTCACTACATCTGTATCTTTGGGGTAAACACACTGTAGAGTAATTGCCGGGTCATAGGGTAGCTCTATCCCAGTACTTTCATGCAGATCTGCATTCCTTCCCTAATGGCCCCCATTCAAATACCTCCTTACTGGGGGTTCCTCTGTCCAGGTCTTTCTCAGGTGTTCTGCCAAGACCACCTTTGTGTGAGCGTGGTGACTGAAGCTACTCATGTCCACTCTGACTCAGTCTTCAGGATCATCCTAGCCTTGCCTTATCTCCCTCCCCCTCACCATCCTGGGTCTATAAATGGCAGGAGTCTGGTGTCATTCGGCAGGGGAAAAATTAAACACTGGTGGAGCCAGCCTCCTTTCCTGTTTAGACTTTTGCTTCTACCATAAGTGTGACTGGATTGTTACTCTAATTTTGTCCTGTTTTAACTGCCCACTTTGACATCTGTAAGTTCAGCTCAGCTCTTGACAAATATATGATGAGAAGAGGTCCTTGCCAACACAAAATACTCCCTATCTTTCCCTGAGCCCCCCAAGAGGTGTAAGAGCTTTAAAACTGCTGTTTTAGACCAGTGTGGTTGTCTGCATAAAAGAACCAAGAAAACCTATAGATAGGCCATTAAAAAGAAGAGGAGGAGGAGGAGGAAGAAGAAGAGCTTAGGAAGGTTGCTGGAATGAACGTTAATGCACAAAAATCAATACCCTTCCAATTACATACAAGCAACCAGCCAATTTGAAAATATGTGGTTTTTTAAAAAATGTATTTCTTTTTCTTAAAGGATTAATTTACTTATTTGAGGGAGAGAGAGAAAGAGCATGAGTGGGGAAAGGGGGCAGAGGGAGAGAGAGAGATTCTCAAGCAGACTCCCCACTAAGCATGGACCCAGATGTGGGGCTTGATCCCATCACCCTGAGATCATGACCTGAGCTGAAATCAAGAGTCAGATACTTAACCAACAAAGCCACCCAGGTGCCCCCAAAATATGTGTAATTAATTTAATTAATTAAATCACAATGTACAAATATAAGATATGACAAAATGTTAAAGCATTATTAAAGGACACTGGAAAGGATTTAAAGCTACAGGATGATCTACAGTGTTTATGGATACCCAATATAATGAATGTGTCAGTTTTAGCAAATTAATCTCTAAATTCCATGCAACATAAATAACATTTTATGATATTTTGTGGGACCCCATAAGCTGATCCTAAATTTCAAAAGTAAAAGGACCAAGGAGAGTAGAAATAGCATTTTTCAAGTGTGAACAATTTTGGTATTGGGGGTGGTCCATGAGGTCAAAACTATTTTCATAAAAATGCTGAAACATTATTTGCCTTTTTCATTCTCATTCTCTCACTAGTGTGCTGTGGAGTTTTCCAGAAGCTACATAGCAGGTAATTAATATCACAATAGGCTGAATGCAGAAGCAGATATGAGAATCTGTCTTCTATTAAACCAGACATTAAAGCAATTGCAAAAGTATAAAACAGTGCCATTCTTCTAAGCTTTTTGTTTTGGAAACTTATTTATTTTTCATTAAAAAATGTTATTCGTGTTCACACGCAATAAGGTCTACTAATGTCACTTTTAAATGAATTCATCACTAAACATTTAAAAAACTTCTCACTTTCAATTTCTAGTAGAGTGAATATCAATAGAAAGAACCCATGTAAACAAAAGTTATTTGGAGTACTGAATAATTTCTAAGGGTGTGATGGGTTCCTGGGACAAAAAAAGTTTGAGAACTGCTGGCTTAGACAATATAAAAGAAAAAGAAGGGAGTAGACTTGCTTTTCTAGGTTTCAGTACTTACTGTAAAGCTAGAGTAGCTAAATATAGCAGGAAAAATTAAAATGTCTAGTATTTACCAAGTTTTGCGGTGGAATATGAGGAATTCTCATGCTGCTGGTAGCTCAGTAAGTTGTTCAAGCACTCTGGAGAGAGAGTTGGCAGTGTGGAAGATGTGTATTATCGCTGAACTTGGCAAATCCAATTAGGTATAAAATCCTACGGAAATTCAAGCACAGAGGAACAAGAAAAATATTAACTGCAGCATTGTTGGTAATAAGAAAAATCTGGAAACAACCTACATGTCCCCCAACGGGAATGGGGAGGAAACAAAATAACCCCAGAGTAATGTTTATCCCCTGGAAGGGAGAACAAAGAAATGGGGGAGGAAACAAGGGAGCTCTCTGTTGTATCTGCATGTTTTGTTCACCAGGGAGGGAACGAGGCAGGGAGAGGGAGACACCACAAGGCCAGCACTGGCTTAAATCTGGGCAATGTATATCCAGGACTTAGTTGTATTTTTCCTTCTTCTGAATGTTTAAAATATTACATGATAAAAACAAGTGAATGGGTCTGCCAATTTGAAATCAAACATATCCATTTACGCTCCTGTTCTTTAAAATGCCCACAATGAAACTGGTTGCCTATAAAGGGAATGTTAAAAATTTAAATCCAGGTACAAAGTGGTCTAAATACACACCACAGTCTAGCTCTTCCTAACACCCTGAGAGTGTTAAAGGAAGTTTTATTTGTTGTGAGTTTTATAACCAAGCTATTTCGAGAAATGCAGTCGAAGCACAGGGATCAGAATATTTCAATCTTCTGGTGCTTCTTAGGAGATGCCATATGTTGAAGGAGCTGTCGGCCTGGAAAACATCCGCTGCAAAAGTGCACGCAAGCGTCTGGGGAGTCGGCTTGCGTAACTGATCTCCAGAATGAACTTGGAGAACGGAGGTGACATCCAGAATGGGCAGAGGTTATCTTCCTGCTCTGTGCTCACCTCTATCCTTAACCCAGGTGGACCTAAAGATTAACAGCCAAAAGGAGGAATCAACCAAAGAGTTTTGATCTTGGTTTATTCCTTAGGATAGCGGGACACCAAGTAAGGGAGTTTCATGGATCACCATTCCCAGTGCCCCAGCCCCCAAATTTCTGGATGGCAGGGCAGCTTGTAGCTAAGCAGCAAGGCAGACAAAGCATAGACTACCCTACTTTGTAAACTATGAATAGATACTGGCTTTAATTATTGTTTCTATTCAATTGTACAACATCCATCCAAAATGTACAACATCCACTATGAAGGCTCCTTGCTGCGGATGAGGAAGAGAGACAAGACTGAATAAGACAGTCTCAACACTCGACAGGAGAAGATGCCTAGCACAGGTAAAGTTAGTTTTAGTTATCCGGCACTGTCAACTACCTTTCTGTAATGGGACACAGAAGACTCCTCAGGGAAGTTCTTGGACTCTTGTCAAGAGGGAGATCCCTCTTTGTTTTGTAAATTCAAATAGAATATATATCCATTGTTTTTTTTTTTTTTTTTTAATTGGCCTTAAGGATGAGAACCTTCTTGTGATTTGATGGAGATGGAGAAGGTAAGTAAATTTGGTGGGCGTCAGACGGGCTCTAGGGAGGAACAGGATCAAGCCCATGAGTCCTTCTCTTTAGATGTTAGAAATGATTAGGAATTCTGATGTTTTAGGATAATATCCATCCAAATTCTCTCATAGGAAAGGATCCTAAAGACCCCAAAGGAAATGAGAAAAATAAGAACCTGTCTTTGTGATCCTTGCTCTGTGGACCATCTAGATCATCAGGGAGAAGGGATTTAAGACAACTCCAGATCCAGCCACCCTGTGAATGTGAGCTTATGAGTAAAAGCCAAAATAACTGTACCCTCAGGAACTGAGCTGGAGTCAGGACCAGGGAGAGACAAACTTCAGATGCAACACTGTCTCAGCAATGGGGACCACTGAAGCCAAACACCAAGGCTAACACCAAGGCTAGATGTCGCATGGCCTGACATCTATAAGCAGGACAGGCCACTTAATTGAGACCAAGTAAGCTTCTCAGACTTTGGACATTTGGGGTGGTACAGTTCTCAAAGTGTGATGCTGGACCTCCTGCTAACATGAGTATGTGGAGGGGGCACAATCTATTGGAATATAGAAGAATCGTCATATTTTCACCCTAAACTAGGGAAGTGGGCCTTACTGGTTACACATACATATCCCCAAAATGTCTGTGAAACAAACCATTTTGAGGACATAGTACTGTAAAAGTCTGCAGCTGGTTCTAAGGAAGCACTGTGGAAAGAGTAAGTCTTAAAAAAAAAATCCATAGGAATCATAACTGACAAGAATAAATACAGTTCATAAATGGTTATGTATTGTTCAATAATTGTATGCAATGCACTGAAAATATTATATGCAGAATTATACTGATTCTACCTCCAAAGAGTTGCTGTAATTCTGTACAAAAGTTTCAGAAGCCAAATTTGTCACTAGTGTGAAATGTAGGCATTTTAGTTCAGACTGTAAAATTAAAATTTAAAAGATAATGTTCAGATTCTGCAGAGGAAATGTGTAGCCTTCAACACAGTATTCTCAAGTATGATACACACCAACCATGCCCAAAAAGGTTGTGCCAAATATTACGTACACTTAGATAATACAGTGGAGAGCCTGTAGGTAATTGGATTGCCTTTTACCAGCTTGGAGTAACAGCTAGGGCCAGTGACAGAATTTGGGGAAGCTCCATGAAAAGTCAAAATGCAGGACTCATTGTTCAAAATAGAGGGAAAAGCCACTAAGTATAGAGCCTTTTCCTTTCTTCCAGGGTCTCTCTTGATTTTTCATGGTGATTTTTCTTGGCGTTTTGTATTCATTTTCTATTGCTGCATAACTAATTGCTATAAACTTTGCAACTTAAAAGAACACCTTTTTTTTTGTGGGTTAGGACTCCAGGAATGCTAAGTTGGGTCCTCTGTCCAGGGTTTCATAGGCTTCAATTTCATTGTTGGGTGGGGCTGGGGTCTCATCTTTCAAGCTCACGCTGGTGTTGGCAGAACACATTTCTCTTAAGCTATAGAATTCAGGAATGCAGGTCACAGAGCTTCTCACTTGTAATTCTCTTGAAAGGGTTCACCCGATTAGGTATGGCTCGCCTAGGATAATTTCCCTGTTTGTTAACTTAAATTTAACTCATTTGGGATTTTAATTTCATCTGCCAAACCCTTTCACGTCCACCATATTCTATTAGAAGCAGATTACAAAGGCCTAGGTCTCTGGGGATCATCTTAAAATTCTGCCATGAAGTGTTTTTCTAGGTAAAGAAAAATTAAGAATTTAAATGATTCACATAAATCTTACTGTTCATCTTTATATTGTGCAATGCCAGTTTTAAATACTACTAAAACATTTACTTGTATGTGGAATCATCAAAATGATACAACTGTTATTTTGTAATGTTTATGTGCACATGGACAGTGGAAATCCCACCCCAAACCAAACTAACTCAACTGTTTTATTCACTTCTTGATGCTTGCCCATTCTATCAACACCCTCTGCCATTGACCTACTGATGAGTAAGGAATAACTGAGAAGATAAGGAACTTGAGGTTGCTAACAGCATGATTCCTAATACTAAAATACTAGAAATAATCCAAATGCTCATTAACTGTAGCATATATAGTAAATTGGGATGTACGAGCACAATGAAAAATCAGGAAACAATGAGATATGATAAAGCACAACTCTATGCCATGATATGGGTGAATCACAAACATAAGATTGAGCTAAAGAAACCAGGCACAGAAGTGTGCACACGGTATGGCCCTGTGGAACTATCTAGATGTTGGAGTGCAGGATAGCATTTCCCTTTGTGATGGTTGGGTGAGGGGAGAGGACAGCTGGAAGGGAGCGTGAGGAGGTTGACAGGGTTGTGTCATGTTTTGTTCCTTGACCTGGATGCTGTTACACAAAAACGTTCCTTAAGGAAATTCACAGAACCACGCTCATATTTTGCACACTTACATGTATGAATATTATACTTCAGTATAATTTTGCATGAGACACATATATAACACAAAAGTGTAAAGAGAGAGAGGGAGAGGAAGGAGAGGGAGAGGAAAAGCCGAAGAGGAAAGGAGGGAAAGAAAGAGAGAGACTAGAAACAAGCTAAAAACCTAAGAGATATCTGTATCCACAGTAACAAGTAGTTACTAGAAAAATTAAAGTTTATGTCAGCTTTCTGGCAGTTAATGTAAACTTTTGGATGATACAACATGTTCTTTAAGAAGACTTGCCCTGGTATTAAGATTCATTCTAGAGCTGTATGTCCAAGAACGTGGAAAAGTAAGCAATGGAAATGTAGAGTGCTTCAGAGCATGGATGAGACAATTTTGTCTTGAGGAAAAACGTAAAGGTTGGTGTTACCAATAAGCTGACCAGTCTGGAAAAGGTCTGCATGTTACCAGATTTGGGGAAATAATGATAGCCAATATATCTTCCTAAGTGTCAGGGATTATGCTAATCATTAATCATAATATTTCCTCATTTAATCCTTATAATCTTGTAAGTCTTATTGATTTCTCCATTGTACAGATGTGAAGACTGAGTCCTCGAGGGACCTGCCTAAGGTTGTAGCAGGTGAGTGGAAGAGCCAGGACTCTAACAGGTCGGCCTGCCCCTGGTCCTAAACATAATGCCTTTCCTGTGACACAGAGGATGAAATTCCCACATCTCTGAATGAGTTAATTCTTTGGTTAGTGTTTTCAGTGTAAATGTTATGGAATGTCATCCAGACATACAATTTGGGTTTACTGTGTTTCCCATTTGACACATGAAGTAGCATTTCGAATGGAAACGATCTTGTAGTAGTGGGTGAGGGACCGGCAAACTCCATTTCTTGGGGCCATGTTCCTTATCTGTAATATGAAGGAGCTGAATTAAATGATTCGTAAAATCTCTTCTAGTTCCAAATTCCTGTGAATTCGAGTTTTCTTTTCTGGCAATAACTGGCTAACACTTTCAGCTGCTTTTTAATACCACACCTGGATTCCTTTGGCGTATGATCATATTCTCGGCATACGGATGAGTTCCTCCTTGTGGATGCAGAAAAGCATACACCTGGTTTAGTAAAAACAACTGAATTAGAAGATAAAAACAGAAGACACCAAAATAATAGGGAGGGCTGAAATACAGCACAGTTTTGTAAAGTTCAAAATTAAACTTTATCTATTTATAGGTTCTTGCTATCCACTCTGACTCTGGAGATGATATAAATAATGAAGGCATATTAACTTCCTAATATTTATACGAAGAGCCTTTCGGTTTTTCTATGGCGATGAGAAAGGCTATGGATATGGAAAAGAACCTCAGCTTCTTTGTCCGTGTGAATGCTCACCTCATAGGATTCTTCTGAAGATGATGTCAGATACTGGAAGTCTTTTGTCAGCTGTAAAGTGCTATTCAGAGTCAGGAAGTATTAGTGTTAATAACAATGGAGACCACATAACCAAAATACTTTAAAAAAACCTATTTCCGGTGAAAAGCTAGACCATAATTTTGGTAAAAAATCTAATACTGGTTCTAAGAGATGGAAAGGATAAGCTCATGCTGGGATCCGTGATACAGTAAGAGAGCACCATGAATCATGTATTTCAGAAAAGGAGCATTGGAACGGAAGGAAGTTCCATCGGAAAATAGGTCTGTCCTCTTAAATACTTGCCTTCTGGCTATTACAGAGAATATCCGGGATAGGGAGTACTTTGCTCATGAGAAGCCAATGTTCATATTTCAGACCTTCTTTTTGGAAGATTAGAAATATCTTTTCCCTCATGTTAACAAAGGCAGTCCCAAAGTACTTGGAAATATTCTTAAGAATTTTGGATATGCAAGCAATCATTTTTAGGTCAAATCTTCTGACAATAGTTTCCTCCATAGCTAAAGCAATCCATTCATTGTTTTTTATGTCATTCTGAGTCCAGAACTCGGTCCCAATTCAGTCTACAGGATTGACATCGAAATCACAAGCATGAAATACAGTACTCTGCACAGTTGTTGGGTGTAAGCCCTGAAATTAAAGAGTTACCCTTAATAAATCAAAAAGAAAAACTCTTGAAGGTTTCCAGGAGAGAAGAGAGAACTAAAGGAGAAATTTTTGGATAGAAAGGAGCAGCTGTCGAAGGGCCCCCATATCTTCTATGTCTTTCAGTATGTAGACCCTGGGAGTATACTGCTCGTCTATTAGGATTTCAGCTCAGTTATGAGCACAACCCAATCCATTTCCTATTACTCTTGAGCTCAACTAAAAGATCCTTCAGAAAGAACTGTATTAAAACCAAGAAGGAAACAAAAAAAGAACAAAACTGATAATATTCTTAGTTGTCAAGCTTACAAGTATGGGTTTCTGATCCTAAAGTAACCAACTTACCTACTGACTCAGACCTGTTCCATTCCACATTCTTTCTTTACAATATATGACCTCGGCTGTTAACTTGTCCTACTGTTACTCAGAAACTTGGCCGATCTCCTATCCTGGTCTGTTCCCGAACAAACACAAATATTCTTTATTAAAACCTAAATCTTTTGATTGCTGTTGCCACGGATTCCCCTATTCAGTTACAATATCTGCTCTGAAAGTTGTCTCTTCTCTTCCCAACTCATTCTCAAAGTTTCTGGTTCTTTTATTACACCTGGTGTTTCACAGCTCCTTCCCCACTCGCTGCATTACTTCCAAGGCATATAAAGGGGCAAATATTTTTCTGCGTCTACAATACAAAGACTTGAAATATCCAGAAAGAAAAACTTAAAACAAATTTTAAAGATGTTTTTAAAGCAACCTCCTATAGTCCAAGCCACGTAGGTTTGCTTTATTATTTTCAAAAAATGTGTCCTTACTTATGCCCTGGCTGAGTTCCCTTTCTTAATGAATGGGAAGGAAATTTTGCATCCCCTTCTCCCTCCAACCCCTTCTCTCACCACTGCCCAACACTCTGCACAAAGCTACATGCCCCACTGCTTAATATTCTGAGAAGGGCTCCTTCTTCTGTGTGGTTTCGTGGCTCTGCTCTCTGTCTTAAACAGTCTTCTTCCCTGGCCAGAAGTTCTGTCTTGCTTTATCTCCGGGCTTTATCTCTTTGCTTTGTTATGCCATGGAAATTTTTCTCAAATCTTTTGGAGGGAAGAGTTGATTTCCTGAGGTTTTCATTAAAAATATATGGCCCCCTCGGGTAGAAATACAGATCCCATGGTATAGTCTCTGTAATTCTAAATTTACCCCCCAACACTCACATGCACATTCACTGTCATATTTGCTAGGTAAATTTGGTTCAATCTTCAAACCAATCCTATAATGAAGAAATAATCTCCAAGAATTCATATAACATGACCGAGGATGAAAATTACCATTCGTCTATCTCCAAAGGCCAGGGTTACATCATTTTAATTTGCCACAAGGGTTAGTGGTCTCCCCAGTAAAACTTAAAAAGATGTTTTAAAAACATTTTGGTGTCGGGGCACCTGGGTGGCTCAGTGGGTTAAGCCTCTGCCTTCAGCTCAGGTCATGATCTCAGGGTCCTGGGATCGAGCCCGTCTGGCTCTCTGCACAGCGGGGAGCCTGCTTCCCCACCCCCCACCTCCCCCGCCTGCCTCTCTGCCTACTTGTGATCTCTGTCTGTCAAATAAATAAATAAAATCTTTAAAAAAAAATAAAAACAAAAATAAAAACATTTTGGTGTCAGAAGCAAAAATACTAGTTTTTCTCTTTGATCCCAACAACTTTTCTAGTAGATAAACCTTCAGCTGGGCTCCAGCTTCTCACGTCCTCCTCCGTTCTCTTCTGCCCCCAAGTTGCCCACAACCTGCTTCTACTCCCAAGTCGACTTCGTTTGAAGTACATTTGAGGCTCTTCAGAAAACAAACACCACCTTCTCATTTCTCCCGCAGCTCCCACACTGGACGATGCTGACGGGTAGATCGCTAACACATTTTTCATCAACCTAATTCCACCAGCTCTGTATCTTCCAGAAGTTCCTCAAACGGTCCTGTCCACCAGCAGCATCTGCCTTGTTCTCCAGGGCTACTAAGGGCTCATTCTTATTTTTACATCAGTGATTTCATTGGGGTTTTGGAAGGAAAGACCAAAACCTTCCCTTAATACACAATTTTGTAGCAAAGACTTTTACCTGAATTTTCTATTTTTTCTCGAGTTAATACACATTATTAGCATAACAGAGAGGTATTTGAAAAAATAAGGAAGTAATTATATTTCTATGGCTAGGCACTCCAACCTAATGATGCTCATGCTGAAATCTGTTATTTCCTAGCATGGCAGGTAAATTTCTGGAGAAAAATAGCAAAAATGCCTTGGTCCTTGACTAAGCATGTTTTCCTTGCATTGTTTTAGGTTAAAAATGAGACGGATCCAGCAAGTATTGGCACATAAATTATCATTCTGCACAACTCCAGATATCTTAATCCAAATTAAAATATAAGTAGCCTAAAGGATGGCTCTATCTCTAGGCCCAAGGACAGTTTATGATTAGACAAATGTAAATATTTTTTATCTTGTTTATATGTTGCTTTGTTATGAAATTCCTTTGCCTTTTTAACCACGGTGTGGTAATTAAAAGTTTGTTTAATTTATGATCTTTAACTCTGTTTACAGAAAATAAAAGCTTGGTTCCCAAATATAATTCCGTAACAAATGCACTGCTTTTATAGGCAGAAAATAAAAATTAATTGAGATGGGAAGGGGTGACTCTCTACAGAAAGCCAGAAGCCCATGGCGGAAAGCTCAGTATCATTGTTCTTTGTATCTGAAGCTATGGGCAGCGTACAGATGACCGAGGGAAAAACCAACATATTGTATGCATCCGCAGAGCCCTCTCGGAATCTGTGTATGTGTCATAGCTCAAAGGACTTGTCAGGTCCTAACATTCTGTGGCTCACTGCTTCTTAGACCCTCTCCCATTCAGCTTCGCCCACAGCGGCTCAGACACCTCTGCTTTTCAGAAAAGCTGAATTGCAGTGGCTGAGTTTTACAAACAATTAAACAACAGGTCTCCCTTATTTAAGAGCCTGAAATACTATTTCATGTTTCAATGATTTTAAGCAATTCAGGGGATAGAGAATGTTCCAGGAGTAGTATCTATTATGATATTCTTAAAAAACTAAGCTTCTAGGTTGTAGAATTAAAACATGAAGTAGAATCTGAAGATAGGTTGCAAATAGGAAGTACTCAATGCATGAAAAGAAGTATTTTTCACTAGAATTAAGCTATTAATACTAACACCACAGTTCTAGAAATAAATACCGATGGAGTAACTTGAAGAGAATCTTATTTAGCTACTTAGTTTTGTAATCTACAGTACTTTAATGCTTTAGTCTTTGTTGTCCCCCAGACATACTGAACTAATCATTTTTCTCATCTATTCTCATCACAGGCAATGACTTACTCCTAATCAAATAAAAGTTGATTTTTAAGGAATTATTTCTCTAATGTTTCTGACATTATTGCTTATATTTTTCTCTTCCATAGTAGTGAAAAACTGCTAAAAATTTACACACCAAGCTGATATCTAGCTATAGCACCTAGCATTAAATTACTTTGATTTTCTGAGATGATACACTAGATGCTTTATATTAACTGAAAAATTAAGATCATAGCCATTAGCCATTAAGAAGCACTTCATATTTCAAAACGTTTACTGGTATAATTTCTGTGCCTTCAAGAAATTATTTCAATAATTTATAATATTCAAAATGCCATGACCACGTATTGGTGCTCAACTGTAAATTAAAATACTCTTTTGTTTCGATTGCTTAGGTCTTTATTATGATGCTTGGGATTTGAAGCTCCCTACAATCTACGACTTTTCTTACTCAACAAATATCCTTTCTACCACTCTACCATTCTAATCAAGATATTTTCTCAGTCCCATGAGTACATTATGCTCATTCCCATATTTCTTTTATGCATATTGTTTCTCAAAATATAATATCCTCATCTCTTACCACCTTTCTAAATTTTATTATCATTCGAAAGATAATCCCTGCATTGTTATTTGATTACTTACAAAGAAGGAAAATTAGGGCCTCACTCCATACATCCAAAAAGATCAGATATATTAAAAGTGTAAAAATTAAAATATAACACATAAAAAATTACATGTAAATAGGTGAACCCAAAATAAGGTCTAAGTACAAAACCAATGGAAGAAATTATGAAGAAATGATCACTAGATTAAAAACAAACATTTCATACCTTAAAAATAACTACGGAACAACCTGAAATGACAACAATAAATTGAATTTCTATATAAGAAACTGGAAGACACCTTTCTTAGCTTCCTTCCCCAAAGACTTCGTTGAACACCTGCAGGCTATTGATACGCACCGAAACAAAAATATTGTAGTCAAATAACCAGGTTTCCAATAAGGATTTTCGGCTGCTTATGCTTAGGATTTTTGCTTGTTTGACTGCTTAATTCTATTGCCTCCCGTTAGGTTATTTTAAATGCGTGGCCTTCATTAATTTGCTCAACACAAATTCGTTTATCACACCCCAACCAAGGCCAGACTGTGCTAGATACCAGGAACATACACTGGTGGGCAAAACAGATACGGTCCCTTCCATCACAAAGCTTAAGAAGATAAACATTAATCAAGTCATCACACAAATTGCACTTAAAAAAAAAGTACAGAGCACATGATGACACATAAAAAGGACTTTACCTATTGGGATATGGGATGTGTATGTATCAAAGATTTCCCTAAAGAATTCATATATATATCAAACAGTAAGCTCTACCTACAGGGGCCGTATCTTAAAACATTTTTGTTACCTTTCTGCATCTCACACAGTAAGTTCTGCGATATTTATTAAATGATTTATTCCCATTAAAATCTGAGATTATCCTTATTAACTAGCCTTCTTTTTTAATGGTGTGCCTGAAGCCTGCTTTAGGATGACTGATTTTTTCAGATAGTTTAGAAAGATACTTTTATTCTTCTAAGATTAAACAACTTCAATCTTACCTAGATTATAAAGTGATTTCATGATTAATATTGTTCAACTTAATAAATACTATCTAGACATCAAAATAACGTATTTCTTTAAAAATTACCCATGCAATTTATGTACTAAAATAATGTAAAAAATTATTAAAAATTGTTTCACTAATGGTACCCATAGGTTATACAAAAATGTTTTTTAAAAGCACGTATTTTCACACTGTATATCCTGGAAGTTTATTTATCACTAATTCGCAAATATCTTTGCATTGCTTGGAAATACTTAGTGAGGCAACTTCATCGTCTTCGTCAAAGCGATCTGGTGTACTGCTGTCCAGGACATTAAGTTCTGGGTCTGACAAATTAGATGGCAGATAAGAACTCACTTGAGATGTCCGAGGTGACTGGCTTTTTTCTGAAGACTTGCAACCAGTTCTTGTTTTCAGTTTAGTAGGGATGTCCTGACCCCTCTTTAGAACTTTAGTATTATGCATACTGTTTCCATCTATCTGGTTTTCTTTCTCCTCAGTCCAATGTGATAAAGATAAATCACTGGTAGAGATACTAGATGCTTCCTCCAAACTTTTATCTTTAATCTTTGAAATATGAGATCTTTTATGGGAGTATACCGGTGACCCAGCTGAAAAAGGTGGGCTAAGAACAGAACTCTTTTCACTGCTGTTTTTCCTTGTGGACAGCATTGCTTCACTAGACTTACTTGTGCATTGATTATGTTTTGGATTTTCTGACCCAGGACTGCTATCGTGAGCTTGTAAAATTCGGCTAGTGTCCTCAGTGGTAGAGAAATCTTCAGAAAAGCAAGGGCTGGTGAAGTCATCGGAATACTTTAGTTCTGAGATGCTTTCAGAGCAACTATTTTTACATGGCTTATCTTCGCTGATATCATCAATAAGAATGTCATCATCGGTGGTTTCGACCTGTTTATCTTCCATTTCTTTATCTACTACAATTCTGTCAGCAACTGCCACGTGTTGGAAAACACATGGACTTTGGACTTTCATTTCCACTTTTCCTTCCAAAATACTTGCATGCATAAACCCTTGCGGGACAGTGGAATTTGCAGGCCTCACAATTTCTTCCAGTAAACGATTACCTGTTCTATGTTCACCACAATCTACAGTTTTTTCAGTTGCACCTTTGAGTTTAGTTTCTTTAGTGGTGCCTGGGTCATCAAAAACCCCACTGATTTGCTTTGAGGTATCACTGTTTTCAGCAAAAGATGCATCTATTCCCAAACACTTGTCTTTTGGCAGTTGGCGTGGCTTCTGATGTTGTTCTGCAAAGCTTAATCCTTTAACTTTGGATGATGGAATTCTGAGTTTTGCACCCAACATTTGTGCTTGCATTTTTCTATACTGCTCTCTTCTTTCATGTACTACCAACATATCAGGATTTGTCTGCTTTAAACGTAGTTTAAGTGTGTTTGTTAAACCGTAGAGCAGCTTCCCCCTTGGGACTCTTCTGGGGGGGTCACCACTGTTCTTTTCAAAATGTTTACCTTTTTTGAGATTTTCGACTTGGTTCTTTTTATACTGAAGATTCACTGACTTTTCACTACCCCCCACAGGAAGCTTATCCTTAGATTCAGATTTACATGTGCATTTGGCATTAGATTCTGGAGACTTCTTATCCTCAGTTCTATATAACCAGGCTAAGTGAGGATGTATTTGAGTAGGGCTTGCCACAGGTCGGTTATATAACACGGACAACTCCACCAACAAGGCATTTAACAAAGGCAGCTGTCTTATTGTATTAATTCTATTTTGTTCAGCCTGAGCATGATCTGTAGTTTGGTCACTTGCTCCTGCATCCTGAACGTGCGGAGGATTTACGGGCATCGGAGGATTTCCATGTGTCCCAGAATTAGTACGTTTCAGAGAATCGGTATGTGTTGGGGCAGTTGCACGGCTTTCCTCCAGATAAATACCATCCGGTTCCTCAGGTACATTTATCTGAGGCTTAATGGTGATTGTACCCTGTACAGGGGGCATCTTTTCTTGGGTCAAATGAGTGTAATACAGAGGAGGGGGGCAAAATGTGTTGGTTTCGATGTCTAACTCTGTGACTTCCTGATCTGGGGGGCTAACGCTCCTCACACCACTAGAATTTGAACAAATAGAGCTGGTTTTGCCATGCTTCACAGAAACCGTGTCACCAGAGTTGGTCTTACTGTGGAAAGCTCCTTCCTCCAAACCCTTCTGCGCCTTTGGGATTTTTAAACCCACGAGAAAACTATCAGCATGTCTTGTTCTCGGCTCTGAGCGTGGTTGCTGTTTTTCCTGCGGGGTCTGGGAACCGATCTCTCCGCGCTCCACCCCACCTCCCGTGGAAGCCACTGGCCTCTCAAGATGCCCCAACAAGCTGCTTCCCAAATCGGTTAAGCGGTAGCCCAGGGCGATGTCCCCAATCCGCTCCCCAACTTGGTTATGCAGAGGGAAACTCCCTCGATGGCCGTGGGAGCAGCCGGGGGCGGCCGGCCCCAGGACCTTGAGGGCGGCGGCAGCCAGAGAGATGCTGCAGGCACCGAGGAGCTGCGGGGCGGGCGTGGGACGCCCCGGGGGCAGCTGCAGCAGCAACGTGTAAAGCGGGGTCCGAAGGAGCTGGCGGCGCAGGGCGGCGGGGTGCAGGCGGAAGAGACAGGACTTGCCGCGACCGAAGCTGACCAGGCCGGGGCGGGGCTCCGGGGCTGGGGCGCCGGGGCCTTCCGGAGGGTAAACCAGCAGCGTGGGGAAGTCCAGCAGGCGGAAGGCCACGGCGGGGCACAAGTCGTGCGATGGCCGTGGCGGGGATGCCTCCTCCTCCTCCTCTTCGGCCTCCTCTTGCTCCTCCCCCACCGCGACCACGGGCGGCGGCGGCAGCAGCCCGACTTCTAGGCGCACGCAGTCGACGAGCAGCTCCAGCGAGAAGAGCCGCTCGGACAAGGGCGCCGCCATTGCTGTTGCCCCTGGAGACGCGGCCGCACGCCCGGGGAGGGCGGAGCCGAGGCTTGGTTCTCGCGAGAGACAGGGAACCCACCGCGCTTGTGCCTGCTCTCTCGCGAGACTTAAGCCCCGTACCCTCCCCCCGCCCCGCGCCGGTCTGGGACGTTTCGCTCCTCGACGGGCTTTTGCTTCCAGGTTTCAGTGTTAACACAATTACTTGTGATACCGAGGCATGATGATGCGATGCCAAGAAATCAGACTTTTTCCCCTTTGTTTTGGCCGCGTTTTTACCCACGCCGGTCTCGGGCCGTTTTGAGGTCAGGTCCAGCCCGCGGGAAACGGAAGGTCCGTGCGGACGCCCCTGGCGGAGCCGAGGGCGGCAGCGAGCGGTTAACTGCCGGGGGCTTCCCGGCTGCCGGCCGCCCGACGGAAGCGGCGCGGAGCCTCGGTCCGGGTGACTCATGGGCCCGGCGGCTGTGGCGCCTCGCCCACCGAGCAGCCCCCGGTGTGAGGGTAACGTTCACGGCCCGTGTAACGAACCAGGCGCCTCCGCGCGTCGGCACAGCCGGGAGGGGTCTGCGGGCGCGCTCGGGCGTTCGGGCGCGCGCACCGCCCTCCGCGAGGGGCCCGCGGCGCTGGGCGAGGGCCGGCGGCGCGAGAGCCTTGAGCGACCTCGGGAGAAGCTGGGACTGTTCTGCGAAAGCGGCTCCGAACGAGGGCGTGTGCGCAGATCAAGTGCTGAGACGCGTCGTTACACAAGCACTAAGGGTGGGTTCTTCCAAGAGCACGCCGAATTCAGGGCACCCTACTGGGGGGCGGTCCCAGGGGGTCGGGCCGGAGACGACGGCGGCCTGAGCTTGGTCAGGGTCCCCGGAGAGGAGAAAGACGTGACGGAAGAGGCATTTGTGAGAGCAGAATTTAGAGTTTGGTAACTGGGAGTGAGAAGTTATGGGTAAAAAAAAAATGTTCTGCTCCTGAAGGAGAAAAAAAAAAACGAGGCATAGATTTGATTTTTTTTTTTTTAAAGTTTCTCTGGGTTTTGGGGATTGTAGAGTTTGAGGTTCCTGCCAGACATGATGTGAATATGTTTAATTTTAGACAGCTTTATAATTTATAGTTAAATTACATTACATCAAAGCTCAGAAGAACATTGTGAAGCTCAAGGGAAATTTCAGAATTGGAGGGATTTGATGCTTTAGTGTGAAGGCTGAGGGAGGTTTCATTGCAGTATATAAATAGAATATACTACTCTTGGCCTTAAGACGCATACTAGCTACTTGCAGAGGAAACGTCTATCAAGTGACATGCTTAATGGATGGATGACACAGAGCAGTAAAAAGCAATATATTCACAAGTGGAAAACAATGAGGTAGAGTCCATATGTACATCCAGTAAATCATTTAGGTAGGGTTAATAACGTGGAATATTAGCAGTTGTATGTCTCCTGCATGTACATACAGGGAAACCTTCTATAAGGACATTGCTTCCGGAATTTGTTAAGTGTCTACAGAGGTAATATAGTCCTTGCCCAGATACTCTATATGATTTGTATTCCAGTATATGAATAATATTTTATAAATTTAAATAGTGCTAAAATTAACAAGTAAAAGTTTTGCTATGAAAATTAAAAAGTTTCAGTGTCCATAGACCATGCATGGAGAAATAGCAGAGTGCCGTGGCCGAGGGCCCAAATTCCGTAGGCAAACGACCTGTCTCAAATCCTGGCTCTTTGACCGTATACTAGTTTCTCAACAAGTTGTGAATCATTTTCCTCATCCAAAAAAATGAGGTATTTATAGTATCTATCTTATAAAAATAATATTAATATCATATAATATTAGTATTATAGCAATATACATAGTATACTATATTTATACTATGTAATGTAGTATGCTATATTTATATAACCTGGCAACTTGCTAAAATAAATATCATTTTACTTATTACTTACCATATAGCAGACTTTCTAGTTTTAAAGCGTTAAGCTATGAGTTAGAGTAAATAACTTATCTGACATGGGCCTATTGTTTTCGATCGGTAAAAGTTTATAGGCTCTGCACTTTACCTTTCATGTGTTAGCCAACTTTTTTTGTTACGGGAGAAGGCAGGATGGGGAAAGAAACTATGGATTAATGCACATTAACACTTTTCGATAGAAATCTGCTATGCAGTGTTAAGGAGTTTGAAGTTTACTGTGGGGGTGGCATGAATTAAGAAGTTGGCAATGGCGTGGAGAGAAAACACAATAAATAGGAGAGAGATTTAATGGGACTGGCTGATTAGGTGTGAGGTGTGCAGGAACAGAAGGTGAAACACAGGTTTCTACTTTAGGCAATTAGATTGATGTGTCAGACACAGAGAAGCAGGATTTTTTGTAATTGCTGTTAAACAAGGAACTGGGAGAAGCCAGAAGAGAAAACTGTGAATCTCATTGTCTGATATGTTGAGTGTGATGTACTTATTATCCATCCAGGTAGAAGGTAGAAGTTAAATATATGAATCTGAAACCTTGAGAGATCTAGACTGGAAATACAGGTTTACAAGACACCAAGATGGAGATGGTAACCTAATTTCTTCATAGAAGGCATAAATAATAAATAAATATGGCACTGAGACTTTTTTTCTTTTTTATGTGAGTTATCTCGGGACTCTGCAGACTGTAGGAATTTTGGCTTGATTTCTAAGGAATTAGGATGAGATTCGATGCTGACATCCTTTTCTGGGGCAATAACTTTAGGGTGAAGAGACAAAGTCGGAATCATTAACTAAGGGAAGGCATGATGAGACTAATAATTTCGAGAGGAAACAGTCTCTGGATTAATGAAACCGATTGAGCTGTGGTCTGGCTCTCTAAAGTACATTGTATCATAAGGGCTGTAGACCCAAGGGACGGATCCGGCAGATGGGATGGTTTAGCAGGAATTGTAACAAAATGGCAGTAGTAGAGTTAAGTAAGAGCAGCATGGAATTTTGGGTGGCTGGTCTACTTTGGCACAGAAATGCGGGCATGTGGGAAAACGTCAGCTCCCTCAGGAGCCTGGTGGGTCCAGCAGGAAACCATTTAGATGTCATGGTTCCAACCTAGTTTACTCAGATTCAGAAAATGGAAGTTAGCTAAGGTGGTACTGAGGGAAGTAAAATGGACATTGAATTTTATGGGCCAAACAAATCCCACTTAGGAGGAATCTGTAACTCAGGGACCATGAAAATGCCCAAGACTTACTCTAGAAACACCAAATACTAATTCCAAGCCCCATTAGTAAAGGCATTCTGCTGCCTGTAAACTTCTGGCTTAGTCCAGATTAGCTTGAAAATCAGATATAACCACCTGTAGTTGACATGGGCTGAGAGGGCTGAAGATGATTGCCAGAAGGAAGGTCTAACGCTGAGCAATGAGACAGTCTACACGGAGCTAACTAGGGGGAAATGAAATCCAATAGTCTTTGTTTAAGAATAACTTCACACAGTGCTTCTTTTCCCCCATTTAAAAGAATGCAGTCTACAAAAGGCTTAGAACTAACCTTAGGCTTATGGTGAAAAAATTGAAGCTTTCCCACTAAGATCAGGAACAAAGCAAGGGTGTCCCCTTCTACCACTGCTTTTCAACATTGAACTGGAGTTCCTAGCAATAAGACAATAAGAAAAGAAAAGGAAAGGAATATAAGGTATATCGATTGGCAAGGAAGAAATAAAATTGTCTTTGCTTGCAGATGACATGGTCGTCTATGCAGAAAATCCAGAAGAACTGCCAGACTCTTGGAACTAGTAAGTGATGATAGCAACATTGCGGGTGATCAAGTTAATATACCCAAGTCAGTAACTTCTCCATATACCAGCAATGAACAAGTGGAATTTGAAATTAAAAACATAATACCAGTTATGTTGGTACAATATTTAGGTATAAATTCAACAAAATATGTGTAAGATCTAAAACCTTGAGTGTCCCACAGGGCTAACAAGGTCAAAACTAGCAGAAAATTTAAAGCTTGCTTTTCTGAGAACTGTTTCTCCCTCGTCAGCTGTTGTATCTCTTCAGACCCCACTGACAAATCCACTAGCTATCTCTGCAGAAGCCCAGACTCAGTGTCAACTGATAAGGCCCCAGCTCATGAACAGGCAAGACCGTGCATTCCTTACCCGAGCTAACAACCCCAAGACCCCATCCACCTTACACCAGTTCTCAGAGCATGCCCCATCTTGTCCTAAGATAACTTCCTGACATCAGGGGCTGAACTTTGCCTTCTTCTGGTGTGAAGTCTTCACCCCAAAGTGAGCTGGGGTGCATGTTCCGTGTATGTTCCATGCTCTATCTTTCTTCATGAAGAGTCAGGTTTTCCCGCCCACTGCATCCATATGTATATAATCTCAGCCTTGTTCTCTCCGCCTTCGGAGAGGTGAGTTTGAGACTTGCCCTCGTTTGGCTGCCTCTCAGACGTACTCTTTCCTTGCTGCCCACCCAGTGTCTCAGTGATCGTATTTGCTGTTCTGTTATAGATCTATACTGAGGAAAACTAGAAAACTCTGACAAGATCGAAGAAAAACTAAATAAATGGAGAAATAGTCATGTCTATGGACAGGAAGACTCAATATTGTCAAGACGTCTGTCATTCCCGAATTGACTGTAGAGTCAACGCAGAGCCGATCCAAATCCCAGCAAGTGACTTTTGTGGTTATCAACAAACTGGTTCAGAAGTTTAGATGGAGAGGAAAACGGCCGAAAATAGCCAACACGGTATTGATGAGCAGAGTTGGAGAACTGACATTACCATCTTCAAGTCTTACTCTAAATAAGACTTTATTTACTCTATACTAAATAAGACAGTGTGGCATTAGTGAAAGCACAGACAAATCAATGGGACAGAAGAAAGCCCAGCAATAGACCCATGTCACTATCATCAGCTGATTTTTGACAAAGGAGCAAAGGTAATAGAAAAAAAGCAAAAGCAGTCTATTCAACAAATACTGCTAGAACAGCTGGACACCCACCCTGGGAAAAAAAAAAAAATCACAACTTTCACAACAATTAATTCAAAATGGATCACAGTCTTAAATGCAAAACATAAAACTCCTCGAAGATAACATAGGAGAAAATCTAGATGACCTTGGGTTTAATAATCACTTTTTAGATACAACACCAAGTGCATGATCCGTGAAAGAAACGATCAGCGAGATTTTGTTAAAATTAAAAATGTTTTGCTCTGTGAAAGACACTTAAGAGAGTGAAAAGAAAAGCCAAAGCCTGGGAGAAAATATTTTCAGAAGACATATTTGATGAAGACCTGTTCCTCAGAATGCATGAAGAATACTTAAAGTGCAACAATAAGAAAACAACCCAAATTTTGGCCCCCCAAAATGGGCCAAAGACCTGAAAAGACACCTCACCAAAGATGATATGTGAATGGAAAACATGTAAAAGGATGCTCCAGGGGTGCCTGGGTGGCTCAGTGGGTTAAGCCTCTGCCTTCGGCTCGGGTCATGATCTCAGGGTCCTGGGATCGAGCCCCGCATCGGGCCCTCTGCTCAGCGGGGAGCCTGCTTTCCCTCTCTCTCTGCCTGCCTCTCTGCCTACTTGTGATCTTTCTCTGTGTGTCAAATAAATAAATAAAATATTAAAAAATAATAAAATTTTTAAAAAAATTTTTTAAAAGGATGCTCCAGAACCTCTATCATCAAGAAGATGCGAAGGAAAGCAACAGAGTGATACCACACACGTCTATCAGAATGACCCGGATCCCCCAAACTGACTGAATGCTGATGAGAGTGTGAGTAGTAGGACTCTCATTCATTGCAGCGGGAATGCAAAATGGTACCACCACTTGGGAAGACACTTTGTTGATATTTTTAAAATGTAAACATACTCTAACTATACAATCCAACCATTACTCTCCTTGGTATTTATTTACCCAAAAGAATTGAAAACTTACAGCTACACAGAAGGCTGCTCATAGATGCTTATAGCAGATTTTTCATAATTGCCCAGTGTCAGTCAAGCAACCAAGATGTCTTTCGGTAGATGAGCAGAAAATTAACTGTGGTACTTCCAAACAATAGTACGTTATTCAGTGCTAAAAATAATAATAATAAAAAAAAGTGAGCTATGAAGCCACGAAAAGACATGGAGGAAAATTAACCTTGGTATATTCTGTTAGTGGTCAAGATGACTTGGTTTTAATCCTCAGAATGTGTGCAAGATTTGAATGTGGATCTCTTTTTCTTTGTTTCTGGTCTTTTCATTCCCTTCCCCTCCTAAGTTTCTGGATAGGGGAATCGTGGCTTTTCCTATTATGCTGTCATTAAATCCAGGACAGGGTTAGGATCAGAACCATGATTTCCACTTTCCGTGTCACAGACATGAAGTAGCTGTTTGTGAATGGTGCAGATAATCTAAAGAAACTGTGAATTTGTCCCAAGGCTCTCAACGCATCTTCAAGTTTTATTTTAAAACTTGCCAGAACTTGATACTGGAAATCCCTTCACTTAAGCTGGCCAAAGAGAAAGACTGAGGGGTGGGTGGGAGGAAAGGCAGGGCATGGGGGTTGGAGAGTAAGTAAGCAAAGGTACTACTAGTGATTAAAGGGGGAGAGAGTCCTAAAAGACCAATCGGATGAATCTCTTCCAGAAAGGAATTAAGGGAAATCACGCAGCATCTTAAGGCTTTGAAGACATGAGTTCATTAATAAGCTCAGTGTTGCAGAAGATTGATAGGAGTGGTTTAGTGAGAGCTCTGTGATGGTCCTTGGCACTTAGAAACATGGCCTAGAGGAATCGACATAGGCTTTGAAGTCTAGGGTTCCTAATTCCAATAGCAGCTTCTTCATTTCATAGCTATGCAACTCTGGGACGAGTTCACCAACTCTGGGAAGTTTGCACCCAGAATTTCTCATAGATTCTCAAACTGTGGCATGCACGTTCAAATGCAGACTCAGACCCACACAATTCTGATGCACGTGTGTCTGCAGAAGCATCTGAGCAATACAGTTCAATTCCTGAATCATTCTTTCTCCTGCACATAAACACTGCTAGTTCTTTTGGCCGCGACCACATTGTCAGGATGAAGGTAAGTAGCTGTTTCATTTAATGAAATTAATTTTTTTAAAAGATTTTACTTATTTATTTGACAGAGAGAGACAGTGAGAGAAGGAACACAAACAGGGGGAGTGGGAGAGGGAGAAGCAGGCTCCCCGCTGAGCAGGGAGCCCGATGTGGGGCTCGATCCCAGGACCCCGGAATCATGACCTGAGCCGAAGGCAGATGCTTCATGACTGAGCCACCCAGACACCCCTGGAATTAGGTTTTAAATTGGATTTTTTTTTTTTAAATGACAACCCGTATCATTTAGATTTTTGCAAAAAAAAAAAATAGCCAGCTGTTGTTTTTATAATTAGTAAGATGCCTATCTATTGAAATCTGGGAAATAAACCAAATCTTGGTAACTTCATCAAGCAAACCAGTCCCTCAGGAGGCTCTGACCATAGCTGGAGCTAGGTGTGCCCTGAAGTAACCGCCTGGGTAATTCCAGTTCTGTAGTGCCTTTTATCTGTACTTGTCACTGGTCCTTTATAAATTCTCTTTCTGTGGTCCTCAGCGCAACCCCATGAAATTATCAATATGCTTATAATGAAACCAACTTGGAGAAGATAAAATTGCAGACACATAGGAATTTACACAGCCACCAAGTGACGAAGCTGGCATTAAAATTAAAATTCAGTTCTGCCTGGTTAAAAAATACCCAACTTATGTTTATCCCAATAAATTCCCTTAGCTTTCTCGTCTATGCCAAGGAGAGTATTAATATGTAGGAAATGGACACTATCCAACTTAAAAATGTATGTTGGGGTAGAGAGGAACAGAAATAAGAGGCAAATGTAGAATGTCGTATGTTTCATGAGAAAACTGACCCAGTTTGAATAAGTCAAGGACGCGGAGAAAGTGGCGGGGGATATGGGGCTGCTCCAATTAAGAGTCTTAAGAGACTTAACCACCAAATGTCAAGTGTGGGCCGCCTTTGGTTTCTTAAACCATCTAAAACTGAGGCCTGTTGGAGACTAGACACAATGTGATTATAAACTGGTACTAGGTGATACAAAAGAATTAGTGTTAAGTGTGTTAATTTCATTAAGATTATTTAAGAAAATGTTTGCACTTGTAAGAGATCCCAAATGAGGGTCTAGTATTGCTGGGTGAACAGGGGAGACCCCTGGGCTCCGAGGCGGCCACACAGCCAATCCGTGGGATGTCACTGGAGGCTCCTGGTCTCAATGCAAGAAAGAATTCAAGGACCAGACACTGGGTTAAGCGGAACAAGTAGGAAAGTTTATTAAAGTGAGAGTACACTCTCAAGATATGAGAGCTGGTGAGCTCCAGGAGGGCTGCATGCCCCACGGTTTGGGTCTCTATCTCCTATTGATAGTGATTAACTGGGGGTGGGGGGTGACATTTCTTACTTGGGGAAGTGATTTCTTTGGGAGCAGGGTTTCATGTCTTTTCTCCATTACTTGGTCAGGATCTCTGGCCTTGTTTGTCTTGGCCCCGTCTGGATTGATCCGGCGTCTTGGGGCTTTGTCTTTGGACTGCTGCCAGGACGGGTGTCTAGCTTTCCAGGTAGCTAGCTGTGATGCCCCCTTTGCTGGCCTCCAGCCGTCCTGTTAAAGCCTCACTAGCCGCCCACTCTAACAGTAGGGATGGAATGGCATTGCTCAGTATGCTTTATAACGCCTCCCAAATTAAAAACAAATTTTTGGAGTAGGGAAAGCAAATGTGGTGAAATCCTGATAATTATTGAATCTGTGTGATAGGTACAGGCAAATTCACTATGTTATCTTCTATTTTGTATGTTTGGACCTTTTTTCAATAAAAACGATTAGAGGGTTTTGCTTCACAAGTTTCTTACCAGATCAGCTGCCAAAGACAATGAACTTCTAACAGTCTATTCCCAGGAATATCAGTACTGTGGAAACTAACCATGATGTATAATAATGTTTTCTGGGGAAAATTTCCTTCCTTTGCTTGAGTTGTGAGTCTCTGGACTACCCAGAATTAAGTTTCGGTGGCTGTCCCAGCTAGCCACTTAAAGGGTATTTTAAGTAGGTTATGTATAAATAGCATGCCTTCTATTTATAAAGCTTAAAGGCCAAGCATATTTGGAATTCCTTCTGACCTTGCCTGTTTCTCAATGCCAGCTGCTTAAAGAGGTGGAGAGGTGAGCCTCAGCTACAAGAACCTCGCTCTGCCCTCTCCTTTTGTATATATATATATATTATCTTTCACTTTATTTCCCTAAGTTTCCACTTAGGGAACGGGCTAATTCTAGGGTATTATTATATTGTTATTCTAGGGTAACAGGCACAATTTACATCTAAACGTTTATTTTTCCCTCAGTATGCATGTGATGATCATGTCTCAAACTGGAATTTCAAAAGGGAAATTCGGCTCCCATAGGCACCATCTATATCCTATCATGTCAAGTACACAATGACATTTACAAATTTTAGGTAACAATGAAAAACATGAAATAGTTCACTCCTTAGCAGCACAGGAACCTCTGAGACTAGATCCCAAGCACCTTTTTCACCTTTCTTTTCTGGCATCAAACTGTTTTCTCCTATACATAGTTCCCTATTCTCAGTGCCAGATCTATGGGGTGCTTAGTTCTCTGCCTAGAATAATCTTCCTCCACTTCTCCACGGGCCTCAAACTTGATCTCTCTTTAAAGCCTAACTTAAACACTGTACCCTTTTTGAAATTCTTTCTGGAAATCCTGCCCAGAAGTGGTCTTTCTTCGCCCACAGCACTAAATCTCTCTTGTCTTGTATTATCATTCTTACACACATGCGTCATTGCCCCTAGTTCTCATAAGCTCCTTGACAGTGTTATTTCTTCAGGTAATGCCGTACCTTGTTTCTAAATACAGGATTTGTATATATTTGACGTATTAATAAATGAAGAATGTAATCCTTTATGTGATGATTGCGTAGAACACAAAGCGTGCAAAACAGCCTGAGCTAAAAATTTGCAAAGCAAATCGTTAAAGGAAAGCTCTGACCCCTCCCAATTTCTAGTGTTTTTCTCTGTGTGGAATGGTGTTTTATAGAAACCAAGGAGAACCTCATAGAATGTGCTGGCCTTTTCAAAGAGACCCTCCTGGGTTCAATTTGCCTTGGGTTTTGAAGTTATGGTTGACTAAATCCAATGCCTTAGGTAGTTAGATTAAAGAAAACAGGATTAAGTGCTCCTTTCTGCACACCAATTGGATGATATTCCGGCTTCTCTGCAGTCCGCCTTTCTGTTGAGGCACTGGGCGTGAACATTCTCTGAACACTGCTCAGGGCCCAGCAGTAGGCGGGAGGGCCAGGAACCCTGCTGAAGCCACAGCTGAGCCTGTAAATGATACCATGGAATCGTGAGCTATGCCTTCTTTTAAACGATTATTCTTAATGTATGCAACCTCCGAAGGCAACTGTGATCCAGCCCCGCTAAAAATAGACTGTTCATTTAGCATGGATTCTCTTAAATCACTCCCTCTGCCCGTGGAAACGTCGCTCTGCTCTTTAGTTTCTCAAGTTCCCACCTGCCACGCCCGGCACGCCGGGGCAAGACAACTTGCCGTAAATAGAATCCAGTATAGAGGGGTGACTACTCAACTCACATTTCCCTGGGCCCCGCATTCAGGGGGCGTGGTCACTGTTCACACCCCTTAGGGCGGCTGCTGTCAGGGAAGGAAAAATAACCCATGTTGACCAGGATGTGGAGAAGTTGGAATCTTGTGCCCGGTGGGTGGGAATATAAAATGGTACCATTGCTGTGGCCAAGTGTAGAGTGGTGTTGGGGACCGAACTGTGTCCCCGCCTCCAGTTCCCCCAAAGTGATTGCTTGGAGATGGGGCTTCAAGGAGGTAATTAAGGGGTGTTCAGTGAGGTGATTAGAGTGGAGCCCAAATCCAATCAGACCAGTGCCCTTTTAAGAAGAAAATTAGGCGCCAGGAGTGCACGTGCACAGAGAAAAGGCCACACGAGGACACCGGGAGAAGGCAGCTATCTGTGAGCCGGAGAACTCTCACCAGAGACCAGACCTGCCTTCCTGGACTTCCAGCCTCCCGAACTGTGAGAAAACAAATTTCTGTTGTTCAAGCTGCCCAGACCGTGGTGTATTGTCATGGCAACGTGAGTTGACTAATACAGGTGATGCCTCCAAAAAATGAAAAACAGAGCTACCTTCATGATTTTGCTATCCCACTCCTGGGCATATATCCAAAAGGATTGAAAGCTGGGTCTGGAAAAGATATTGCACGCCCGTGGTCATAGGAGCACTAATCACAGGAGCCAAGAGGTGGAGGCAGCCCTAGTGTCCAGCAACACATGAGTGGATAAACAGAATGAGGCAAAGCTAATGGAGTATTACTCAGCCTTAAAAAGGAAATGAATTCTGGCTTGTCTGCAACACGGATGGACCTTAAAGACCTGAGGCTAACTGAAATAAGCCAGCCACAAAAGAACAAATACTGTGGTAGTCAACTGGTATGAGATATCTAAAGTAGTCAAGCTCATGGGGAACAAACCCAGTGTGGTGGCTGCCCAGTGCAAGGGGAGGGGAAAAAGAGAATTGTTGTTTAAAGCGTGTAGAGTTTCCATCTGGAAAGATAAAAACGTTCTGGAGATTTGTTTCACGACAATGTGAAAATACTTCATACCACTGAGCCGCACACTACAAAAATGGTTGATGGTCAAGTAATGTGTTTTTTCCAATAAAATAAGGTAATTTTAAAAAATTCACGAAAAACATCTTAAAGGGGTGGGGCATGGTCAGAGGAAGGGAAGATGAATAGTGGAACAGTCTAGCGGTGTGGGCTGTGGTGAAGCCTCTACGTCCCAGAGCAAATCTGATTAGTCATCTAAGCAGGAGGCTTTCCGACACCCCAGTGAGCATCCCTCACCAGCATCCCAGCTGGAAATAGAGTCGTAACTGGTAGGCTGGCGATTCCTTGGTACTTACTCCAGGAAACATGCCACAACGCAAGTCACACGAGCCCTCCTCGTGTGTCCTCATAGCATGCAGAGTCCTATTATGAGCCATATCTGCCGGGACCACACTTCACCTGTGTCCCACCTTCCTGCTGCCTCCAATTCCCCCCTTCACTTGGTCTACCAAGCCCAGTAGATTTTTTTTAAGTTAACTAACAATTGTTGGCCTTTACGAATGATGACTTTCCATCTCTTGCGTGCCGAGCAAAATCTACTATTTTAAAAATGGCTTCCATCTTGGTTTTGGCTCAGGTCAGGATCTCAGGGTCTCAAGATCAAGAACAATAATTCTTTTCTTCTTTCTTCTTTGTATACAGGCAGGTTGGACCCTGAGTCACAGAACACTTGGATCGAAGGGTACTTGTGTGTTAAGTTCTGACGCATCCTCTAAAATTCTTATTCAAAAGGATCCTATTAGTTTTTGCTAGTGTTGTAAATAAAAAAATCGTATCTCATTTGTTTTACATTTGTGTTTTTCTCATTACTAGTGAAATTCACATCTTGTGGTATACAATTGTTATCTCTTTGTATCTTTGACTATCTTTCTATAAATTGCTTTCTTTTTTCTATTAACTTATGGGAGTTTTTATAAATAAATATATATTTTTATGTGTATATATATGTACAAACATGTTTTTCATGTTTCTAGTTTGGATTCTACTTTAACTTACTTTGTAGTAAACATTTATGGACAGCTGTTCTTAATAATAATACAGTCACATTAATCATTTTTGTATGTTATCAGTGATTTTTGTGTCTTGTACAATAGAGCTCTCCTCTAAGGTCCTAGACATCTTGTTTTACATTTTATTTTAAAATGTTTTAAGTTTTGCTTTTTTATATATTTCTAACATGTCTAAAAGTGGTTTTTCTGTTTTATGTTGGATATGGATCCTCATAAATAGTTGTTCTAGTGCTTTTTATTTAAAAGTCCAGCCTTCCCCCAGGAAGCTGTACTGCTGTCTCCATCATAGATCATTTTAATGTACACAAAGTTCTGTTTATGAATTTTTACTGTTTCATTTTTTGTCTCCCCTTGTGTCTTTATTATTATAACTTCCTAAAAAACATTTTCTCATGTAGTAAAGATTCCTGTTTCATTCTCCTTATTAGCAATGGCTTCTCTAATCTCGGACTTTTCCTCTTGAATACAGAGTGTTGAGTTGGTTTAAATCCCTGAAAAAACATTATTGAGATTTTTATTGGAATCTCTCCATCAATTTGGAAAGAAGTAATGACATCTCAATATATCATCCGTCCATTTATTTAGGCTTTCTTTAGTGTCGCAATAATCCTCTACAAACATCTTACACAGATTTTTAGATTTATGTCTAAGTACCCTATTTATTTGCTTTGTTGTAAACGATAGCTTTTAATGAGCTATGTTTTTAACTACTGCTTTTGCAGAGAAGTACAATTGATTTTATATCCAGCCACCTTGCTAAACTCTCTTAATTCTTTTTTTCTCTCACTCCTACGAATTCTAATATTTATTTTTACTTGTTATGTATAAAATAATAGCATCTATGAAAAACTTTTTTCTTCTTTTCCAAACCCTACACTTTTTACTCTTTCTTATCTTACTACACTCATTAGGATCTCCAGTGAAATGTTGAGTAAATGGGTAATACTTCTTAAGAGATCATAGCCTTTTTAAGAAGCCGAAGATAATTCATTCTGTTTCTCCACTGTAAAAAGAATGGTATTATAATCCCACAAATGCACGTGGGATTCCCCCTTCTATCACCTCTCAGTTCTCTTAATCTAGAATATTGTTTTTCCAAAGGCTGTAAGTTACAGAATCCTTTAGGGGACAAAGTAGACTTGTCCTGCCTAGGGCTTGAGGTACATGGAATCACAGGAGAGCCAAACAGATATTAAGTTTTCCTAACTTCCCTATAGAATTTTTTTTCTTTTAATAAAAACAAAGGTAAGTGTTTTACCATAGAAAGCTAGGACAAATACTCCTCCAGGCATGGGAAATTGTTTGGCAGAGTAATGTTTAAGAGTCGAAGGTTGTAATTTCTACTTGTGGGTCTGTCCCAGGTTTGCCTGGAGACCATCCTGACTCTTGAATCCTCAGCTCTTTGGAATATACACTGGACATAATTCACAAGATCATTTTGCTTCTCAAAGACGGTATGAAAACCAACGATTCAGAAAGGATTTAAATTCCCTGAGAAGGTGACTATGGGAAAAACATTAGTGATCATTAGTGATTATTATGATGACAATTATACTGTTATATAATTCTGTGGATGCAATGCCATAGCCTCATGGGTGCTTACTGAATATTAACTGAATGAATTAATGAACAAATAAAAGATTCATGGTTAAAAATAATCTTAAAAATCACCTTATTGTTTTGGAGATACAAAATGATTACATTTTTATTATTTTTAAAGTGGATATTCTTTCACACAATCTATTTAGCAAAATTTCTAAAATACTGTGCAATTATGTTGTACATCTTTGGGCCCTACCGTCGGCTGTGCTAATAATGACCAATCTCCCATTTTTAGAAGTCTAATTTATGGTACCTCAGTAATAGGCCATACCCCAAGAAAACAACGCTGGGTTTTGTAATCAGAGTTCCCTCGCCACCCATTGGCAACAGAGAGAGCTCTGGCACCAGGAAGGGGAGAAATGCGTGACATTGGAGAAGCCATGGCAAGATTAGCTAACTAGTATTCCCCAAGCATATTATATTTGGAAACTGTTATTTATCACGTGGGAAAATGTAATGCATCCCCATGTGATAGCAGTTGTTTTCTTTTTTTACTTGAGAGGCCCTATCATGTAACACGGTGAATAGCAAAATGTGGTCCCTAGAACAGCGGCAATAACATCACCTGCAAATGCACTGGAAATGCAAATATGGCCCCACCTCAGATCTACTGCATCAGAAATCCTTGGCGTGGAGGCCAGAATTTGTTTTAATAAGTCCTCCACATGATTCTGGTGCACGCCCAGATGGAGAACCCCTTGGTGCAGTGGTTCACATCATGGGCTCCGAACTAAGACTGCCTAAATTCAAGCTCTGGGTCTACAGCTCACCACTGGGCGACTTTCTATGCCTCGCTTTCCTCACCCAAAGAATTGGAGTAATGACAGTATCAACAACAGAGCTGCGATGAATTGATTCAGATGAAGTGCTTAAAACAGCGCCCACCACATAGCATTCAGTAAACATAAGGAAGTATATGGATTTTTCAGGGTGAAAATTATGCTCGTAAGTCTACCAATTCGCTTTTGGCGATCTCTGTTTCCCTAGGATCGGCAGTTGAGAATCCCCAGGCTGAGTATAACAGAGTACAACTAGTTACAAAGGAAGGAGCAGGACTGTCCGGAGAGTGGGACATGATCAGCACCCAGTGGGGCAGCTGGTAAAGCCTAGTCAGCCAGGAGCAGTCGGACTCACAGTTAGGGTCTCCCAGAGCAGATGCTGAGTGGAGTTAGGGGCACAAGATGCTTATTCTAGATCAAACCTGGGGGAGGAAAGGGGAGTGCATTCATCTGTTCCAGTTGCTATAACGAAGTAGCATAGACTGGAGGGCTTATAAACAGCAGACATTTATTGGGTTCTGAAAGCTGGGAGCTCCAAACCAAGGCAGAGTCCTTGTCTGAGGAGAACCCTCTTCCTGGTGCATGGACGGCTCTCGTTTCTCCGTGTGCTCACAGGATAGGAGAGGTGAGGGAGCTCTCTGGAGTGTCTTCTGAGAGCACTAATCCCATTCGTGAGGGCTACACCTTCACAACCTAGTCACCTCCTAAAGACCCACCTGCAGATACCATCACACTGGGATTAGGTTTCAACATACGACTTTTGAGGGGACACATACACTCTGTCCATAACAAGGAGGAAGCAGGCCTGGACAGAGGAAGACAGTGAACTTTGATACAGACCCAGTGAGTCTTTGGCTGACTCGGCAGGGATCTGAGGCACAGAGCGCCCACCAGTGTGTCCCTGGGTGGCCAAACTGGCCATGGGGTACAGGCTGTTCCAGGAAGACCATGAGCCTTGGGCCAGATAGGCTCTATGATAGGTCAGGCCCTACAGAAACTGACAGTTGGGCAGCAAGCCCATCCTTGGAGGAAGATCTGGGTCACTCCCCATCTACACAGTCAGTATCAGGAGATTCAAAGCGAAGGGAGGGATGTCATTGAGAACCAGATACACTATTAACCAAGGTGCTTCTGCCTGCACGTTAGCAACTAGACCATACAGAGACCAGCGTATTTAGTTCTGGGTGTTGTACTTGAGGAGGTTGGCATTCAAAAATCACGGCTTCTGCCCTGCTTTCCGACAAGGTGCTCTCGAGGCACATCAGATATTCCATTGCCGAAGTGTATTGTGATGTTGGTGGTTGTCAACAGTGGAGAACACACCATCATGAAGGCCATTTCAGAATGGCAGGGACACCTGCGTGTTTGACATAGC
The DNA here is from genome assembly GCF_963455335.1 of Martes martes. NCBI lineage: Eukaryota > Metazoa > Chordata > Mammalia > Carnivora > Mustelidae > Martes > Martes martes. The sequence goes on along the minus strand of NC_137902.1, from coordinate 83,478,722 downwards.
CCCTCCGATGATTCCCCTGTGCCTCTCAAAGACGACCACTCTCCATTCGGGAATTCCTAACCTTAAAGGAACCCAAAACTATCTCAGAGAAAGCAAGATGGAAGAAATTCTGATGTTGGGTCTGAAAAAGAAAACAGAGTGGATCTCAGACGAAATGGATATGCTAGCAAGTCTTCTTAGAATTGAGTCATGTATGGCTGTCTCATAAAGGAAGATATTCCTAGTAGTGCTTGAAATTATTTTTATTCCAATAAAAAAATCACATTAATTTAATGTGGTGGCTGCTAGAGTTTTAATCGGGACTACGTCATCACTAGCACTATGAATAGAGTACTGATGCTATGAAGCCATTGTTTATCAAAGTTGGCCTTGGCAGCATGTGCCATGAGATCACCATTTTGCCACCACTTCTTTCTATTCAAACTACTGCAAAACCTTTAATTATATATCATGCCGCAATGCCATCTGGCATTCATTTAGCTCAAAAGCATCACTTCTGAATTAAGTCTGCTCTGTTCTCTTCTCCTTTATCTATGTATAGAACAGCCATTGATTTTTTTTTTTTTTTTACTTCCTAATACCCACCCACCCCCCTTTTTAGATAACTGTCCTTCCCCAGCTCACGCGTGGTGATGAGCAGCAAAGAATAGTAACTCGCCCCCTAAAGGAGTGCCCATGTGGTCTAGACTTGGTAATCATGATAACCTGCTCTCTCCGGCCCTGTGGATGGGCTAGTGATCCAGGCAGAGTCAGTCTGAGCCCTGCCCCATTATTACATGCATGGAAGCTGAAAGAACAAAGCTCCTCCTTCTGAGCTTGCTGTGGTAACCCTACAGCTCTTGTGTGGGCCACACCCCGCCCTCGACCTGCCCCCACCTCTGATGGAGAAGGCCTGTTGGCGGTGTGGCTCCCACACAGCAAAGCAACAGAACTGGATGGCAGACAGTCTCTGTGGCGTGGATTAGGTCGCTGAAGTGAGCTGCACCCCTGGCCTCCCAAGTTAATGGAGACAATAAGTTACATTTAGCCTGAGTGAGTGAGAACAGACAAATCCAAGCTGACACGAAGGTTCATTTCTTACGACTTTTTGGTAACATCAGAGAGCTGGCTTTGGAGGTCTGAGGAGGCTGGACAGAAGAACAGCCAGACACGGGCCTCTGGGCTCTAATAATGCCAGCTTATCGAGCTTCCTAGCTTCCTAGCTTCCCTTGTTACGTAGCCACATAGATGGCCCCTATCTCAGCCCGGTGTGCAGAGCATTACAGGAACGTGGTTCCTCCCTAGTGGGACTCATGCTTCCAGAAGTCCAGCACTGACTGACCCAGACACATCTTTGGGTGGGGTGATAGCTTTGGGAATTATATGTATTCTGGGACTTCTGGCCTGAAAGGTTTTCCACAGTTAACCACACAGACCTAGGACCTGTGGTATAGGTGTCCATGGTGTTCATGTCTCTTTTGCAAGGCAGCTAGTTTGGAACAGGTTTTTATCATGGGCAATGGAGTCATGACTAATCCAGCCCACGATAATCAAAGCAGCCCTACTTAGCAGTGCTGCAATCATAAACCCGAATGCAAATCCAAGAATTGAAATTGCATGACTTCAGTTTAAGATGACCGTTGAGATCATCCAGAATAGCTCACAAATAGAGCTCACAAATATAGCTCAGATTGTCATCCTATGAAAACGTGTGCATACACCCACGTACATGCATACACACACACACCACACACACACTAACTCCTTAATGAGAGCTCAGAACCCAAAGACTCTAACTCTAAGCCTGGTTTGAGAAACCTTGGGGTGGATGAAACAGAACATTCTGTGCCTGGGGTTCTAATGAAGATACGAGTCACACTGATCCAAATGTCAAGATAATGATCGTCCATGAACCTTGTAGCTTTTTTGTTTTTCTTAGATCTTTCTAAAGTACAGAAGCTCCAGTTTTAGAACATTTAGTTTAGGAGAATCCTGGTCACATTGAGCTAGATGTATCTCAGAAATTGAATTTATGGGATTGTAAAGTTACTTGCACCTGGGGGGGGGGGATTTGGATTAGGAAAACACATCCTCTTTTATTCCCCTCCCCTCAAAACAAGAAGACAAAGTCGTGTTTCTAAAAAAAGTCTTTGTGTTATGATGTTCAGAGCTTTAAAGTTGTTTCAGTGCCTTCTCCTTGGGGCAAGGGATGCTTTCTAAGAATATACCACAGGTTTAGAGGGTCATGCAAGACTGGCAGGAAGTTAATAATTTGGAACTTTCTCTCTGATGTGACCTTAAAGTCAATTTGGGGGATTCTAAGTTAGCAAAAGTGTGCCTTTAATACCAACCTTCCATCTAAAGTTCAGTTATTTGTGGTAATGAGATATTTCAAAGTATAGAGTTTACAGGAGTAGAAACCATTAACTCATTCGACCTTGGCCCCATTCTCACTTGAGGATATTTCTGGAAGGAAACCGGTCAATGTAGTAGCAGTAAACGCAACTAGGAATTAAAAGACCACAATTCTAGGTCTGTTCTATCACTCACATGACCCTGGACCAGTCAGTTAAACACTGTAAGTTGGTTATTTCAAAGTGGGGGTGCATATGTCCTTGGGATGACCCACGGGGTGAGGCAAGGCAATATCACAATCTCTACTTGTATCTATTTTCATCGTATCATTTAGAAACTATAGTATGTGTATCGTGTTTTACAAAGTATATTAAACTTTAATAAATAATACATGAATATGATTAGGATTTATATGTATAAACATTTTTACTAAGATGATGAAATATTAAATATTCAGACTATAGTCCTAGCCTCAGTTTCTTTCTCTGTAAATTGACGGTGTTGTTTTGGGGTTTAGAAGAAATAAATACACACAGACACATACACATTTATCCATATATATATTTATAAAACACATTGATATAGTCTACTCTTTTAAGTTAACAAGAGAATGACCGTACCTTCCCAAGGATCCTGCGATCATAAGAAAATAACACCACATAGCTGAGATTACTTTATGGTTCACCCCCAGCATGGTTCTGTCTAGTGAAAGCTGATTTTAGTTCATGATTTTGTAGCAAACAAGAAATGTGATGACTTTTAGATGAAGCTGTTGATATTAAAATTAAAACATAAAAGGAACATCATTGCATTTGATAAATGTTTTCTCACTTGAGATGCTAACTTGCAGTACTTCTTTCTTGATTGGTCTAACCTTCCCAGGTTTCATGTATTTTGGGAAAGTGGTATCCCAATAATAAGAAAAAAAAATATTTCCCCTGTGGTTTTAGCTAAGCCCAGGCTTGAGGAAACGTTCATCTCTCTGGTTTTTGATAAATTCTGGCCACTGATGTAATTCGATGATTTCCTGCACTTGCAAAAATTTAAAACTTGATTTGAAAACACTGGTGGCTCGGATTTGCATACCTACACCTGTCTACCTGGCCAGAGGCCCTTGTACAACAGCCTACTAAAAAAATAAAGTTGGCTTATGCCAAACACCCAATAAACTCTAGAGAGATCAAAGACTTAAATGAGGCCATAACAGTACTAGTATTTGACGATGTGAGAATTTCGCACATTCTTCAGAAATGTTCTGACAAGTCTAATACAAAAACGGGCAAAGTATAAAACAAAGCATTTTTCAAAGAAGCAATAATGAGCAGCAGTTCATGAAATATGAAAATTTTCAATCTCATTAGTATTATAGGAATAAAATTAAAACAAGATGCCATATTTGCCTATAGAAGTGGTCAATTAAAAAAAACCCCAAAACTGGGCTCCTGGGTGGCTCAGTTGGTTAAGCAACTGCCGTCAGCTCAGGTCATGATCTCGGAGTCCCGGGATCGAGTCCTGCAACGGGATCCCAGCTCCACGGGGAGTCTGCTTCTCCCTCTGACCTTCTCTCCTCTCAAGCTTTCTCTTACTGTCTCTCTCTCAAATAAATAAATAAAATCTTTAAAAAACAAAAACAACAACAACAAAAAAACAACAACCCAAAAAACTACATTATCCAAAGCTGGTAAAGAAAAGGAGTGAAAACCATCTCATACACCTGAGGCAAAAGGGTCTTTTCTACTTTGTTAGTATCTTCTGGTGAAAGCTTAGTCAAACCTATCAAAAATTAAATGAATATGCCTTTGATTCGGCTACTTCACCTCTACGATTTCACTTTAACCAAAACATCGTAAGTGCACACAAAAATTTATCTATGAGTATGTACGTGCCAACATTTCAAATAAAATTAGCTACCACTCATCCAGGGCTTACCATGTGCCAAGTGTTATGCTAAAACTTTTGTATATGTCATCTTATTTCAGTCTGTAAAAACTTCATGAGGCACCCTCATTTCCATTTAACAAGGGAGAACTTTAGGCTTAGGGGTTGGGTGAGTGAGCCAAGAATGCACAAGTAGTAAGTGTGCAAACCCGAGTCCTCCATCTCCAGGGCCTCCTATAACAACATCAAGGAAGGAAAAATAACAACCAAAACAGGAAGGTGGGTAAATAAATTGTGGCACGTCACATAATGGATGACTATGAAGGCGTTTCCAAATGGTAGTGCAAACAAGTAATTGAGAACATTGGGAAAATGTCCACAATGTAATATGAAGTGGAAAAAAAGGTGATACAAAAATAATATATACTTTGTAATCTTAGTGTTGATAAAATATACAATAAAGTGCTAATAGGGTCTGCCTCCAGATGTGGATTTATACAAGATTTTTGCTTCTTTTCTGTCCACTCCTTTATATTTCACATTTTCTACAATTATGTGTCTGGCTTTTATAATTAGATTGCAGTGTTACTAAAAATAAAAGGAATGAATTAGTAATTAAAATGAAAGAAGCATTTATGTCCCTAGACATGCTCCCGGGATCCATTCTAGAGTGGCACAAAGTAAGGTAAAATGTGGAATCCTGAATTTTAGCCTCTTCATAGCCAGTCTTTCCTCCTTATTAGACTTGTGCCTCTTTGACTAATATTCAGATCTTTCTTCATGTCCTGTAAATGTAATAAAATCTTTGTCTATTATTTAGGAAGAAACAAATACACATGCGAATATAAAAAATTTGCACAGAACGGTGCAAAATAAGACAGTTCCTACTGTCTCTTTGAGCTCACACCAGCACCTCCTGCCCTCAGAGGCAATCACTCCTGATCCATCCCGTTCTCAGTCCTCCTGGAGGTGACCAGCACCACCCCAATAATTTGCTCACGTCTCTTTTAAACAATGTACCACTTTCAGATAAGTGGTGATTCTTTCAATCCTCCAGTGTGACAGATGAAAGAAATGGCTGATCTAAAATAAAATATGCTTGCGGTGCCTGGGAAGGCTCGGCTGGTTAGGTGCAGGCTCTTGCTTTTGGCTCAGGTCGTGGGATCGAGCCCTGCATGGGGTTCCAAGCTCAGCAGGGAGTCTGCTTGGGTTTCTCTCTCCCCCTCCCTCTGTCCTGCTTCTCTCTCTCAAATAAGCAAATAAATCTTTAAATAAATAAATTAATTAATTAAAGTAACATGTTTGTAACCTTAGTTTTTATAAAATAGTTAAGCTTTAAGAAGGGCACTCTGGACGAGGAACTACAGGGAAGTTTTACTTTTTCTTGAGATACTTCTCTGCATTTCTAATTTTGTTTTCCTCCACTCATTGGGCCCAAACAGTTTTATAGGTGGATTTCCAAACTCAAAAATATAGTTAGTAATGAAGACACTATTGAAAATGACATGAACTGAATTATAAAAACAAAAGTGAGCAGAAATTTTTCTCTATATCTGGAATCAAAACTGCTATAAATTAAAATAGAAGTAGAAACGTAATTACTGTGAAAGAATTCCTCGTATCAATGGTATCAAGCAGATTTAAAAAAAAATAAGACATTGAATGCTCTAACGTATTAATAGGATGTTAATTCCATACAGGTGGGGTAAGAGCCAAAGTACTGAGTGACTGATGAACACCGGCTGATTAGGACAGAAACCAATCTAATCAGAAGGACGCCAGCCAGGACATCTTCACCCAGTGGACCGATCAGAGTTCTGCTTTGAGTTTGGTCTTTGGTCTAGTTCAGAACAGAACAGAAAATCTGATGAGAAATATTGATCCTTTCCTCACAACACACATGATACAAACTCACACACACACACACACACACACACACACAACAAATAAATATAAATATAAAAGTATATATAAGTATAAATATAAATTATATGTGTGTGTGTGTGTGTGTGTGTGTGTGTGTGTGTATCTATATGGCACAGTCTTCTAGTCAGTTCTGTTGGACTTTTGGAGACTAGAAGGTATGAACTTGGAAAGAATCCCTACCAGAAACCAATATAAATTCCAGATGGATTGAAATTTTAAACCTAAAAATTAAACATAGAAAGAGTCTATGTGTAAATATAGATCAGGTACCTAAATCTCCAGCCTTGGTTCCTTTATCTGGACAACATGAGGGTAATAATATCCACAGTAGAGTGTTTTATGAAGATTAAATGAAAAAATACACAAACTATCTACCACAGCATCTGGCACATAGAACTTGGTCAAAATTAATCAGCTCTTGGACTCTCTGTCTCTCTCTTTATAATACATATTTACATATCTACACACATATACATGTTATGTATATATTATGGAGATATTCATAAATACATGTATGCATTTATGAAAATATTCGCACAAATTTGGAAATATTAAAGAATTTATCATAACACCCTAAGGGGAAAGATGAACAGATTTATTATTTATAGACGTAAACTTTTTACTTGCTGAGAACCCAAGACAGCAGGTGCCTCCACTTTTTGCATTTAAAAAATACTGGGTATCGACTATCTTCCAGACCCCATGAGCACTGACTACCTTCCAGACCCCATGAGCACTGACTACCTTCCAGACCCCGTTGTACAGATTGGGGCCACAAAGGTCACCAGAACAAACCCAAATCCCTGCTGGTTAGAGCTGACCCTTCAGTGAATGGCTAAGATTGGAACTTAACCGGGACTCGTACTGCTGTGCAGGGGTGCTGTGAGCAGGGCAGGGATGCCGGTTTAGCCCTCCTGCCAATTTACAGAGGAGAAGAGGAGCAGAGCCCTGGGAGGAGGGCAGAAGGCAGGCTGTTGGGTTTTGTCCCTCAAGGCAGCCAAGGGAGCAGTTCTCATCAAGGAGGGTGGCAGTGGGAAGGGTGTAGAATGGGAGAGGGAGGAGCCAAGGGGTGGATGGGAACTGACCGGCTCAGCAGCGTGTGCACAGAGCATTTACAGCAAGTGGGGTTCAGCTCCAGCTGACCTTATAAGCACTGTTTCCCAAACATTGCTTCCTGGATGCAGGTCTGGGGACGGCACTTCCGGGAGAAGGGAGGTCTTGGGTCAGGATAATGCCATATACTCGCGGATGATGAACTTGGATTTCAGCGTTGAATGTGCTTGGGGAATGCGTAATTTACTTGTTACAGGAATTGGGCATATAGAAGAAAATGGGAAAAGCTTTATGTGAGTCTTAATGAGTTTGGTTATGGAGGAGTTTGATTTCCATCTCATAAATAATAAACAGTCCTCAATATGCCCTTCCAACTTCCCTTTCAATTGCTTGTTTTAATCTTGCAAAGAAAATAATCAAGAAAAATACGGAAAATGCCATCTCCCTGTTGGAATAAAACATCTCCTGACTAGTACAGCATCGCTGCTTCAAGGTTTAGCAGCTTATTAACTATAGCTGCCTGATTGGTTTTTCTGTTCAGACAAGACTTCCCCCATAATCTAATCAATGTTAAAATGAAACATGACTTTAATTGAACAATACGTCTGTTCTACTAAGATTTGTTAAACTCGAGGAAGAATAGTATGACCCAGATCAAAAGCAAGAAAGGAAACGAATTATTTCTAGATGGTTCCCATAGTTAGTCACATATCTTTCTTGATATTTTTTAGGGTGGTATCTTTTAAAAGAAAGATATTCAAGGGATATCTGTGTACATGGGATAGATTAAATTTATCATGTCACTTGGGAAGGCAGTTTAGGTAGATGGACAGAAGATCACTATGTTCTCTTTATTTCCCAAATATTTGACTTGGTCTTTTTCTTTTTTTACCCCTTATGCTCCTGCCGAGATCCTCTCTACCTCCCAGTCATGCTGTCTATTCAAGTCCTCGTGACTTGACTCTATCCCTCCTCCCCGTCTTGTAGCCCCGCACGTTCACTAATGCACACACTGAGCTGGGGGTTATGGGAATATTCACGCTTCCTCGAACAGGATTTGCTCTTCCTGCCTGTATGTCTCTGCAGGCACTGCTTCTTCTGCTGGGAAATTTTTACCTGCCTTCCCCGGTCCGCCCATCTCATAAGTCTAAGAATTAAAAAAAGGTGTCAGTTTGGAAGCTAGATGGTCTTTCTCCAAATCCCTGTGTCGCCACTGCCTCACTGGGTAAGCTTGGGCAAGTTCATCTCTGTGAGTCCCGTGTTCCTCATTTGCAAATGGAATCACATAACGTATTCATTTCGTGGAGTCGTTGTAAAAGTTAGATGAGATGAAGCACGTGACTGGCCCATTCTAAATACCCCAGAATGGCTCTAGCCATCACTGGGGTCACGATTATTATTGCCACATTTCCATGACAAGCTACTTCTCTCCATTTAGCAATCTTGATTCAGGAGGAAGGGCGACAGGAAATCTTTTGAAGGTGCTTTGTTGGGCCCAAGCAATGATGGTTGCCTCTGCCTCCTTCCCGTGGTAGCTCAGAAGTCCTAGACATGTAGAGATCATTTTGACAGTGGGGATGACAGCTGAGGACCTGATTGTCATATGTCCTTTATAGCGTTCCTCTCTAAAACCAAGCCAGGACTTTGGTGCCAGTGCTGCTCTTGAACACCAAGCAGCAGCATTCTGCAGTGAGTGGAAGATGTCCGGACTGAGGGTAAGGAACGTTGACCTCTAGCTTTAACTCAGCCAATAATCAGGTGTTATCCCTGGACAAATGACTTCACTTCCCTGGGCCCAGGTCCTGATTTATAAGAAAAACAAGAGGGTTATCTTAGGTGATCTCTGAATATCTTTCCAACTCTGGGGTTCTTTGATTCTAAATGGGGAAACTCATCCTGAATTTGCTGTTAGTGGACTCATGAGACATCCCGGGCTGTGCTGAGTCAGGCACTGCTGCATATGGGAATGTGGAGGGGTCATGCGGTGTCATTCCTGTTGACAGAGGACAATGACTTCAGGGACTGTGGGAGAAAAGCGGAGGGCTTTCTTGATGTGTCTGTGTATACACATATATAATGTACATGCTATAAATATAAATAAAGCTTACTACTATATAACCGAAGTTGAATGTTAATCCTCTTATAGAAGTTTCCAGAATGTAACAAAGAAAGGTGGAGTATACAGGAAAATATCAAATCTTCGTTATTTAATTCAGCTTTTCTTTTACTCCAAATCCACTTGGCAGGCCATTCTCAGAAAGCGAAATAGAAGTGTTTCATCATGCTATTTGAGACACGGGAGTCAAAACTTACAAACAGAAAGCAAACAACAACAAACAGCCTCTTACAAACCCTTCTAATGAGCCATTAAACTATCTTCCTTGAAAGGTGCAGAAGCTTTAGAAAACATGAATCTCCTGTTAGAGATCCCTGATGTGTCTTCTTGGTTCCAACAAAGAGGAGTGGAAAACCAAAAATAGAAACCACTTTGAAGACACTCAGAGGCCCGAAGTGCGAGTCCCCTTGTAAGACATCTTTATTAACACGAGAAATCCGCCAAGGTCCCTCCCCTACCGTCATGACAGATGCCTTTGAAAGTCTCTCCACAGTGGGAAGACTTCTGAAAATTTATTCCTGCGTTTCATGGAGTTTACAGAAACTACACAAGTCGTGTCCCTGCATTTATCAAGCAAGAAGTAATTGAAAACAGCAGGTAGCTGTGCCTCCGTCACTGCACACCTCGTCTGTTTGCCAAGTGATACATGGGGCGCTAAGGTTGGGAACTCCCATTATAGCTCCTGGGTGGTATGCAGGTTCAGTAAATCCCTGGATTCTTAAATCTCAAGACTATTTTCATCCACTAAGAAAAGAATGAGAGTAAAATGGGATCTACTTAGAAAATCCATTTTTCTTCTACGTATTTGTTGAATTGAACATTCTAAATATGATTTTGGAAGGTCTTACTTAACCTTAACTGTACGTTGAAAAATCTTCCTACTGAGGTAGTAAGATCCCAAATGAAATAAAATAAAATAAAATGTAGCAATAAGATTCAGAAATACAGTAGGAGAATTATGTGTCTCAGAATTTCCAGGCCAGTCCTATATCTAATTATAGCATTAGACATTTTGGCCTCACAAATTCCGATAATGTCCAAGAAATTTTTAATATTTCTAATATCTAATACAGTGTCTACATTGCATATTTTAACTGCTTGTTACATACAAATATGACACACAAAATCCTTGTTCAGCTTTTTTCTCTGATGTGAGATCCAAACACATAGGGTCACCATAATGGGAGACCAAGAAAGTATCATACTCAGCATTGGACAATCCTCTAAAAGTCAGAGGAAGTGAAATTAGGATCTTAATAAAGACGTAATGGTAGACCAGATGAAAAGCAACAATGGCTAAAGGCATTAAAAGTTGATTCTGAGCAGAAAGGCTGAAAATCTCTGGGATCTTTAATCTAAAGAAGAAAATATTAAAAATATATATAATGATTTCTGCAAACAGAGGACACTATTGACAACAAAATCTGCAGTTTTGGCTGTTAGCTCGGTGACTGATCAGAGCTGGTTTGCTGCAAACAGTGATGAACTTGCACAAAATCATCCGCGTGCGCTCAAGCTTGGCCCTTTGGGACTATCTGTATACCACCAGGAATTAGCTAAGGGGTAAGGTCTCTGATTCCAAAACAGGGCTGCGTGTCCTGGCTCTTCCAAATGCTGGATTCCAGCTTTCTGGGTAGGATGTTAACGACACGAGACGTGGGTCTCCCTTCTCTAAGTGCAGGAAAGGAATCACAGGATTCACACCAGCAGAGAAAATTAGTGTAAACATTAGGAAGAAATTCTTGCTATCACAACAGCAAAGTGCAACCCCAAATAAGATGGTGGGATTTCTCAGGGAGTATATAGAATGATCCATGGGGCAGGGAGGTGTATGGAGGAAACAATTCAGAGGATGGCTTTCTAGCCTTACGCTGCTATGATATTTTCAGGCAGAATGAATGGACCTTGGGACAAAGTGCACTTAACAAAAAACAGTTCTTAAGACATCACCTCTTTAACTATGGCTGATTTTGCGGAGAGAGTATAGCCCGAGTCAAACTCAAGAGAAAAGGACTCTGGGAGAAAGTGCTGGACCAAGTGCTGATGGGACTGATAATGGGCCCCATGTTATAGGCTCTCCTAGACTAGAGGAATGTGAAGAGCGAATGTTCCCAAGAACCCAGTCCTACCTGAAGACCACGTCTCTTCATGGCTACAGACCCACCTTGACGACATGGCAAAGCTTGTGGGAGCGCACTTCAGGGAAACGTCAACAATGCTTTACGCGAGGTTGCGAACTTCAGGTGGGGTACTCATTTTCTTGAAAATACAAGTATTTAAAGACTTAACTGCAATTACCGATTTCCCCCCCTCAAAACCAGTTTTCTTACTTCAAGATTTTGGAAAGTTCTATTCAACCTCTCGCCTGCCTCACTGTCTGGTGCGTAGTTCTTAGGACTTGGGATTTTCTTGAGTCTTCTCAGACTTAGGACCTGGGGGTATACCCGAGGTACTCATGCAGGGTCCTTACTTCCTGTTAGTGGTAAGCGCTCCCCACAGATCTACCTTCCCAAGAAGGAGATCCTGAAGACGTTGGACTTCCGGCCCTGTGGCTGAGCCAATGGCTGTGTCATCTGCCCACAGCTGCTGAGAGAATGCTCTGGAAACTGCTGTTGCTGCCTGGTGGTAGGCTGGCACTTTATAACAGGATGCCAAATTGAGCAAAAAAAAAAAAAAAAACCTAAAAAACAAACAAAAAAACCCTGAAGCAATCCAAAAAAATCTTCAGTTTAGCAAAAACTCTTCCCAGATGCAGGTATGGAAACTTCTCAGAAGCTTTTATTAAATGTGTCAGGACAAAAGAAAAGATGATACCCATATACTGCAGACAATGAGCTGTGAGCTGGTTTGCCTTTTAATATCCACGTTACTGACGGAGGGAACGAAAACTCTCTGGACCGATGTGAAGTTGCAGGGTTGGTTTTTTTTCTGTCCCCCGCCTGCTCCCCTGTCTGGAGCCTCTGACGTCTTATCCACCTTGACACACACAAATCTGACTGGCATCCCAGACTCTGCCGAGCCGAGCAGCCGCCTCTTTCCACCTCTCCCTAAACAAGTCATGACTTGTTCTTTGGGGCTCCAGTTGCTCTCTTTCTGGATCTTTCTGTCTTGCTTTAGAATTACTGTCTGTAACTCCCCTTGTAGATGATTTGCTCCTTGAGGCTCTGCTCAACTGTATTCGATTCATTTTATAACTTCTCAGTTTCCAGGTGCTCAGTGAAGTATTTACTGCAAAAATTAATATGACCGGGGGAAAGCACAATTTGAAAAAAGCGTCTCACGCTTATAGGATTCCCACTTGCCAGGAGGATGTTTTCTTTTGTTTAGAAAGATTGATCTCAGCCGAAGGGCAGGGGTGTGTTTTCTTGCTTGGGCAAATCACTTGCAAGTCTACTGTAGCAGCAGCTCAGATAGATGCCGGCTTACTGCTGAGAGCCTAGGAGGAGGAGGGGAGAGGGAGGGCAAGCTGGCAGGAATGGCACAGCGGGGCACAAGACACCTGCCACCCACCTGGTATGGGGCAGTGTGCCCCCCGGATGTTGTGACCGCCCAGTCAAGCCACACTGCGGAGGGCTGATGTGGCCTCAAATAACCTTACAGGATCCAAAATGGAAACACCAGAGGGGCACGGTATGGTAAGATAGCACCCCCCTGACTGGTGAGTAATGAACCCCCCAGAGCGCTGAGCGTCCTTCCCCCTGTGTAGTCCAGCATCGCCTTTACCTTCAAATCTCTCGGTACCAGATATAAAAGAACTTGGCGCAGTCGAGAACACAGAACAGGTCCTTATAAAAGGAAAGGGAGAAAGATAAGAAACAAAGAAAAAATAAGCCAGAAGCCCACTAGCACCCTTAGCCTCACTTCTCTGACCCCATCCCCCAACTTCCGGATGTTTCTGGAGAACAAGGTTCTTTTTTAATATATGTGATTCATGGCGTGGACTTGACCACTTCCTATCGGAGGGGAGCTTCTCCATCTAGGAAGTGGGATAGTCAAATCTGCCATTTACCAACGACAGAGAAAAGAGACTTGTTTCTAGCTCAGTGTGAAAGGGACATGAACTCTTTGAGGCCTCAGGGTGCCTGCCTAGTGAATTACTTAAAAGAGTACTTAATGGCATGCTGGCAACCTGATCGTTTGCCAAAATAGGAAATGCACACTGGAGGAAATCCTTCTCATTCAGTTTTTGGAGAGAAAAATTCCTCTAGAAAGTTCAATTTCAGCATAAGATTGGCTGCGCGCTTACCCTGACAGCTGACGGTTGCTGTAGTTATTCATAAGGGGCATTAAGTTAATGTGTCACTTAAATAGCAAATGATGTACCATTGCTGAGCTCAAAATGTACGTTTGCATTAGTTAATTCCCTAGGGGTCAACAGTGACATCATTAGTTAATTGATGCCCATGAAGGGACCCAAAAGAGCATGTGCTGCTTCCAAAAAGGTCAACTCGTTCCCCAGGGTGTACATTGCACATTGGATAAACTCTGAGCCAAACAGATCTCCCAATCTTGGAAAGATTAGAAATCCTGTGGGCTTCACATCCCTATGACAGTTGCTACCAGCGCTCAGAGTTAACTGTGGTGTTATTTGAGCTAGTTGAGAGCAAGCATTGCTTCTCCCGGAAAGGCACCGTGGAGGATACCGAGCTTGGGTGATGCTAGGGCAGGATGCACACCAATTTGCAATATGTTATTGCTGCAACAATTATGATAGCCCATTTGTCTGTGAAAGTGCCTTCTGCTGTTATTAGATCATTAACCTTAACTGTAGCAACATGTTCCCAGTTATGTAACTACGCTAGGAGCGTTAAAGAACAAGCCATCACAGGGGGGAAAAATGCTCACAGTTCATGCCTTATAGGTTTCTAAGAAAAGTTCTGAGGGAGAGCAGAATATGCCACCCCAAAATATACCATTTTGGCCTATTGATTATTTTGAATTAAAGTTGCTTAAGAAATACAGCAAGGACACTCTGACCCTCCTTTGTCCTTCTGAAAGCAGAAAAGAAATTTCTGATGTGAAGAGCCACCCAGGTGCCCCGAGGGGTAAGCCTCTGCCTTCGGCTCAGGTCATGATCTTGTGTTCCTGGGATATAGTCCCGAATCGGGCTCTCTGCTCAGCAGGGAGCCTGCTTCCCCCTCTCTGTCTCTGCCTGTCTCTCTGCCTACTTCTGATCTTTGTCAAATAAATAAATAAAATCAATGCTGAGTGAAGTAAGTCAAGCAGAGAGAGTCAATTATCATATGGTTTCACTTATTGGTGGAGCATAACAAATAATATAGAGGACAAGCGTAGATGGAGAGGAGAAGGGAATTGAGGGAAATTGGAAGGGGAGGTGAACCATGAGAGACTATGGACTCTGAAAAACAACCTGAGGGTTTTGAAGGGGTGGGGGGTGGGAGGTTGGGGGAGCCAGGTAGTGGGTATTAGGGAGGGCACGGATTGCATGGAGCACTGGGTGTGGTGCAAAAACAATGAATACTGTTATGCTGAAAAGAAATTTAAAAAAAAGAAAAGAAAAAAGAAGGGGGGGGCTTTACAAAAAAAATTTTTTTAAATAAATAAATAAATAAAATCTTAAAAAAAAAAAAAAAAAAAAGAGTGTCTTCCTTGTACCAGGGTGGTAGAAGGCATCCTTATGGCCAGAGATAAGGAATATAGAACTGAGAAGTCTGTATAAACAGACCCGGTCACTTCTTCACTAATGTGCTAGCCCAAGTCTACACTTCATGGTCTGGCCAGACTCTTCATAAATGCATTGTTTCTTTGTCTAAAAGGTATATAAAGCAGCCTGTTTTGGCAGCTTTGGCTCCTACCTTATGAGCTCCCGTATGTATGAAATTCAGTTCATTTTTCTCCTGTTAGTCTGTCTTATGTCAACTGAATTATTACGTCAAAGAACCCAGAACCTAGAAGGGAAGAGGAGAAAGGTTTCCCCCCTACAGCCTTAATCTGAGTAGCTGGGTCCCACTGCTTCCACACACCCAAGGGGCTCTAAACCAGAGTGCAGGGAAGGCTGTGAAACCCACAATTAATAAAACAGAAGTTGGACAAGGAACGATGCGCCCAACTCTTGCCAGACGAAACCCCAAAGTCAAAGTCCAATTACCTTTGTTCAAAGAATTTAAAAGCAAAAATAAACCTCAAAGGAAAACAAATGAAACTGCCCAGTGGGAGCCTAAACACACTCAGTCTTACCGGGTTCTCACCCCAAACTGGCAATTCTCCCCAGAATTTTTTCCAAGACTTTAACAAAGATGGGTGACTGGAAGCCAAGCTTTTCACAAAGGCACTTTTCACCTGGTTTTGGTTGACACTTGCAAAAACATACAAGGATGGTGTTTGGCAAATTGGCAACGCATGTTTAAGAATCAAGGAACAGCGTGGATAATTGGGAAATGCTTCATTAGCTGAAATGCAAGGGAACAGTCTGGGGTTGGAACCCTATCTTCACTTGGGTGGAGAAGGTCATAAGACATTTACAGTAAGGGAAGGGGTTGCCAGATTAAGTGACAACGTAATTTAAGAATATTTCTCCTAGGGGTGCCTCTGCCTTCGGCTCGGGTCATGATCTCAGGGTCCTGGGATCGAGCCCCGCATCGGGCTCTCTGCTCATCAGGGAGCCTGCTTCCCCCTCTCTCTCTGCCTGCCTCTCTGCCTGCTTGGGATCTCTGTCTGTCAAATAAATAAATAAATCTTTTTTTTTTAAAGAATACTTCTCCTAAATTACGCAACTCCTTTTGGAGTCGGTGGTTCTCTCCTTGTTCTTGAACTTTCTGTTTTCCAATTTCCCAGAACAGAAAAGAAGAGATGTGGGAGCATGTAGCCAGTCCACCTAAGATACCCTGAAGGGATTAGATGAAGTAACCCCAAATCCTTTCCAGTTCTTTACTTGTAAATTTCTCTAGTTGTTGATTTGTAAATTTCCTCCCTTTAAAGACAGTGCCCTAGAAACAAGCAGGCATATTCTCAAAGACAGAACACAATTCCCCTCCTGAAATTCTCCTTTTTTAAATTGCAACTTACTCACCTGGTTTGATGTTTGATTTAGGAGCAGAGGTTCTAATTTGGGATTTCTGGATCAGTTAAGGATTTCTGAAGGAGTAAGCAGAGTTGAAAAGGTACACGAGGCCGTGTGCACTGAGGAGGACCACCTTATCTCAGAGATAGTTGATGGCATCCCTTGCTAGAGTGGTTTAGCAAATGACTTTTTTTTTTTTAAGCAAATGACTTTTTAAGAAAAAAGTTTTTCAGCAACAACCACAACAAAAAAACAAGCCCCAAACTCATAGAAAAAGAGATCAGATTTGTGGTTACCAGAGGCAGGGGGAGTGTGGGTTGGAGGAAAATGATCAAAAGGTACAAATACATTAAGTCCTAGGGCAGGAATGTACAACACAGTGACTGTAGTTCACTCTGCTGACTGATAGGAAGCTCATCGCAAAGAAAAAAATTTATTTTCCTTCTTTTTGCTTTGTTTTTTTTATTGTGTCTAAATGAGACAGTGGTTGTAAACTAAAACTTACACTACAGGGATGTATGTCAGGTATATCTCAATACGACTGGTGGGGAAAAAGATAATTTCTTTGCCTCTAGAAATATCTTGTCAGTCTATTGGGAAAACAAGAAGAGATACTAAGGTCTGATGATGAGGGGAAGGAGAAAGGCGTCAAGAAACTTAGTTTTTATGTTGAGGATTGGTTTTGAGGCCACCCCCTGGCTCAAGGTGAAGTTTTAGGAGCGTGCGGGAGAAGAGATTTCTAGCCTGGAGTTATTCAAAGAGATAATGAGTTAGCTTTGGAGTCCCATCTCCGCCAGCAAAATGCAGAGTCTAGTTCCGGACCTGGGAGCTGTTTGATTCAGAAAGGAAGACTCTGGGAGGGGAAGAGCCTGACTGGTTTCCCTATCCTGTACCTCAGTGAAGTTCTGTCACTTTCTTCACATAGATCCGGCACATTTCTAAGGATTATTTTTAGGGATTCTACAGGCTGCTGTTATAAATGGGATCCATTTAGATATTTACATGATTTCTTCATTCTCCACTGTATTTGCCTCTGTCTGTATCAGTGGATGCCACTGGATACGCAGGTAGAAGAGGGTGACAGGAGAGAAGGAAGCCAGAGCCATGAAAATCCTGTGCGACTTTCTCCACCTTTACCCCCTCATCAGGGCAGATCACCTTATTTCTTTCTAAACTTCTCTTTGTCCCATTTTTAATCATTGATGCTATGTATTTCTCTTTTCTCTCTTTTTGTTAAGAAATCTCAAAACTTGTGATAAGAGTAGTACCCAAAAGAGAATGGTTTCATATTCAACAAACTAGAAAGTTATTATTATTATTTTTGATAATCACTCATTTTCTTTCTAACCGACATATGTAGTGACACTCCTTGACTATTCAACTCATAGAGGGAAGTATAAAGAGGAATTCTTGAATTCCTGCAGAATTCCTTCAGGAGATAGCAGGGTCATGAGTGGAACGGGGCAAATGCCCATAGACATGTAAATTGTAAATAAGCTAACATAACCAGGGGGCCCCCAAATTCTATCTATAGACAGAGACCTACTTCTCTATTTTGTTTCCAACGATTTTATTTATTTATTTGAGAGAGAGAGAGAGAGAGAGCCAGAGAGCGAGCACATGAGAGGGGCAGAGGGAGAGAGAGAAGCAGACCCCTCAGTGAGCATAGAGCCCAATGTGGGACTCAATCCTGGGACTCCAGGATCATGACCTAAGTCTAAGGCAGGAGTTTAACCAACTGAGCCACCCAGGTGCCCACCTTGATTTTTTTTTTTTTTAATGTTCCATTAGCCAACATATAGTCCATGATTAATTCAGATGTAGTGTTCGACGACTCATTATTTGCCTGTAACATCCAGTGCTCGGCACAGCATGTGCCTCCCTTAATACCCATCACCCAGTTATGCCATCCACCACCCCCTCCCTTTCGTAACCCTCAGTTTGTTTCCTGGAGTTCAGAGTCTCCCTCTTTGATTTCTTCCCATTCAGTTTTCTCTCCCCTCCCCCGTGGTCCTCCGTGCTATTCCTTAGGTTCTACATATGAGTGAAACCATATGGTGATTTTCTTTCTCTGCTTGACTTATCTCACTCAGCATAATCCCCTCCGGTTCCATCCATGTCGATGCGAACGGTAGGCATTCATCCTTTCTGGTGGCTGAGTGATATTCCATTGTATACATGAAACACAACTTCTTTATCCAGTCATCTGATGAAGGGCATCTCGGCTCCTTCCGCAGTTTGGCTATTGTGGACGTCGCTGCCATGAACATTGGGGTGCATGTGTCCCTTCTTTTCACTACATCTGCATCTTTGGGGTGAATACCTAGTAGTGCAATTTGATGGGTCTTAGGGTAGCTCTGTTTTTAATGTCTTGAGGAGCCGCCATGCTGTTTTCCAGAGTGGCTGTACCAGCTTGCATTCCCACCAACAGTGTAAGACAGTTCCCCTGTCTCTATGGCCTCACCAACACTTGTTGTTTCCTGTCTTATTAATTTTAGCCATTCTAACTGGTGTGAGGTGCTATCTCCTTGTGGTTTTGATTTGTAGTTCCCTGATGGCTGGGGATGTTGAACATTTTTTCATGTGTCTGTTAGCCATTTGTATGTCTTCTTTGGAGAATTGCCTGTTTATGTCTTCTGCCCATTTCTTCATTGGATTATTTGTTTTTTGGGTGTTGAGTTTGAGACGTTCTTTATAGATCTTGGATACCAGCCCTTTATCTGTAATGTCATTTGCAAATATTTTCTCCCATTCCATGGGTTGCCTCTTAGTTTTGTTGACTGTTTCCTTTGCTGTGCAGAAGCTTTTATCTTGATAAAATCCCCAAAGTTGATTATTTCTTTTTTTATATATATATTTTATTTATTTGACAGACAGAGATCACAAGTAGGCAGAGAGGCAGGCAGAGAGAGAGGAGGAAGCAGGCTCCCCGCAGAGCAGAGAGCCCGATGCGGGACTCGATCCCAGGACCCTGGGATCAAGACCTGAGCCGAAGGCAGAGGCTTTAACCCACTGAGCCACCCAGGCGCCCCTGATTATTTCTTAATGGAGAAATTATAGAGGATTTTTTTCCCTTTTTAAAAATATTTTTCATTTTAGTACTTTTGTAATTAATGTGGGTGTTTTATAAGAAGAAGTCAATAATTTGTAAATTTATGTTTAACACACGTTTCAACCAGTTACTATATTAACTTCAAGCTATGAGTGAAAATGGTAATTAATTAGAAATGAAGCAGAAAGGAGTCTCCATTTGCCTGCACAGTGGGACGCTCCTTCCTGTGCAGGACATGGAGGGGTGGAGTGGGGGAGAGCAGAGAGACGTTGTTTATAAACTTCTCACAATCTATCTATGCCAATGTTCCTCAGTATTTAACTTCAGGGTCAGTGCATGTAATTTTTTAACCTCACATGAGAAAAATCATAAAACATGTGACTATGTTCTCCATGTGTGAAAATTAAACAACACATACCCCCTGCCAACTTTGACCTTTCATTCCTCTGCCCTCTGACCTATGGTAATTACTACAAAATAGTCCACTGTCTATTTTCAGACCTTTTCAATGCTTTTACACATATATTAATTGAAAATATTTGACGATGAACTCATTTACATTTATTGTCTTTTTTTAAAAGATTTTATTTATTTATTTGACAGACAGAGATCACAAGTAGGCAGAGAGGCAGGCAGAGAGAGAGGAAGAAGCAGGCTCCCTGCTGACCAGAGAGCCCGATGCAGAGCTCGATCCCAGGACCCTGGAATCATGACCTGAGCCGAAGGCAGAGGCTTAACCCACTGAGCCACCCAGAAGCCCCTATTACCATTTTTTATATGCTAATATACTATCTTATTTTATATTCGTCTATGTACCATGATTTCTTATTTAGTTTATTTCCCTTTTCTTCTCTTTATTAGATGGATCAATTCTTTTTTGCCCATTTGTTTTCTCAAGTGGATTTAAAAGTTACTTGATATATTTCCTATCGCTTAAGTGGTTATGCTTATATTTTTAGCATGTTCATTTAAACATGTATTAATCCCTAAACTTATAAAAGTAATTTCTACATCCTTCCTTACCAGAAGGGTAGACTCTTAGCTCACCATCATTCCCCTTTTCTCTCTCATTACTCTCTAGCCATAATCATTTGAGAATTTAGTTTCAGATTTTCAACTTTATTCATTACTACATATTTCAACCCACCTGTAAGTTTTGCTGCGTTCTTTGCTTATTTAGTGTATATTCATTCTTGGGTCGAATTTCTATTTTTTTGTAAGTCACCTTGAAGAAATCTTAATTCTAGAGAAGGCTTGTTTCTGAGTCCTTGTGTGTCCACAAACATTTTCATACCATTGTCCTCAAATTTGAATGCTCTCTTACTGGGTATAGAATTCTTAGTTTGAAGTAATTTCTCTTCAGAATATCTCAGGATCTCCTTTAACATTCAGTTTTGCTGGTGAGCATTTCAGTGACAATACGACACTAATTCTGTGGAGATAATATACTTTTTCTCTGGGAGCTTCTGGAAATCTCTAGTTCCTTTGTAGCTCTGAGACTTCCTAAAAGTAGATCTTGTTAATTGAGGTTTCTCCCACTTGGTCCTAGAGGCCCTTTCTTTGCAAAAATTTGTGTCTTTCTCAGTATGGTACTGGTACGAAAACAGATACATAGATCCATGAAACAGAATAGAGAGCCCAGAAATGGACCTTCAGCTCTACCGTCAACTAATCTTCGACAAAGCAGGAAAGAATGTCCAATGGAAAAAAGACGGTCTCTTCAACACATGGTGTTGGGAGAATTGGACAGCCACATGAAGAAGAATGAAACTGGACCATTTCCTTACACCGCACATGAAAATAGACTCAAAATAGATGAAAGACCTCAATGTGAGAAAGGAATCCATCAAAATCCTTGAGGAGAACACAGGCAGCAACCTCTTTGACCTCAGCTGCAGCAACTTCTTCCTAGAAACATCGCCAAAGACAAGGGAAGCAAGGGCAAAAACGAACTATTGGGACTTCATCAAGATCAAAAGCTTTTGCACAGCAAAGGAAACAGTCAACAAAACCAAAAGACAACCGACAGAATGGAAGAGGATATTTGCAAATGACATATCAGATCAAGGTCTAGTATCCAAAATCTATCAAGAACTTATCAAACTCAACACCAAAAGAACCAATAATCCAATCAAGAAATGGGCAGAGGACATGAACAGACATTTCTGCAAAGAAGACATCCACACCACCAACAGACACATGAAAAAGTGCTCAGCATCACTCTGCATCAGGGAAATACAAATCAAAACTTCAATGAGATACCACCTCATACCAGTTAGAATGTCTAAAATTAACAAGTCAGGAAATGACAGATGCTGGCGAGGATACAGAAAAAGGGGAACCCTCCTACACTGCTGGTGGGAATGCAAGCTGGTGCAACCACTCTGGACAGCATGGAGGTTCCCAAAAACGTTGAAAAAAGAGCTACCCTATGACCCAGCAATTGCACTACTGGGTATTTACCCCAAAGATACAAATGTAGTGATCTGAAGTGGCATGTACACCCCAATGTTTATAGCGGCAATGTCCACAACAGCCAAATTATGGAAAGAACCTAGATATCCATCAACAGATCAGTGGATGAAGAAGATCTGGTGGGTATATATATACAATGAAACATTATGCAGCCATCAAAAATTTGAAATCTTGCCATTTGCAATGACATGGGTAGAACTAGAGGGTATTATGCTAAGCAAAATAAATCAGAGAATGAAATTATCATACAATCTCACTGATATGAGGAATTTGAGAAACAATACAGAGCATCATAAGGGAAGGGAGGGGAAAATGAAACAAGACGAAACCAGAGAGGGAGACAAACTGTAAGAGACTCTTAATCTCAGGAAACAAACTGAGGGCTGCTGGAGTTGAGGGGGGTGGGAGGGATCGGGTGGCTGGGGGATGGGCATTGAGGAGGGTATGTGCTATGGTGAGCGCTGTGAATTGTGTAAGACCGATGACTCACAGACCCGTACCCCTGAAACAAATAATGCATTATACTATGTTAATAAAAAAAAATCCGTGTCTTTCTTCAGCCATCATAAGCTTTCATTTATTTTCCTTTATATGTTCCTCCATCTGATTTTCTCTATCAAGGGAGCTTTCATGTCTTTTAACTTACTGCTCAGTCCGACCTTCCACAGGAAAAGCTTGCCCCCGTCTGTTTTCAGGTCACCAACTTATCCACTTCAGTGTCCACAACTGTAATCTTTCTTCCCATTGAATGCTCTGTTTTCATAATTTAATAATCCGAAGGGCTCCTACGGCGGCTTTGCTTCTTTTTCGTAGCATTGTTTTATGGCACAACATCAACTCGAAGCTCTCTGATATTGATTAGACAGCCCGGAAGTTCATTTCTCTTTCATGAAATCTTTCTGGGATCCGTGTCCTGTCTCTCCTTTTTAGTTTGCATACCTGGTGTTCGGACTTCTCCATTTCCACCTAAAGAGGAACTAGATTAATCCACACCCTCCAGGTGGCTGCTGGGCGTCTGCTCTTCTGTCCAGAGGGAGTTGCTGGGGACCAACGGGCTGTTGCGCTCGCAGCTCTGTAATTACCTTCACGGTTGCCCAAGGCCACTTCTGCTCTCTAACTGCTGACACCCGAGCTGGGGCTTCTCTACATCTGCTCTTATCTTCCTAGTAGGTTTTTTTTCTGTGCAAATGTCGGGCTGTGGTTTCCTCAAGCCTTGTCAATTGGATCCCATCTGCTTTCTATCTTCCAGAAATTCCTCACAATTTCAGGACCCCTCAATGTCACCCCCATCCCCTCAGTGCTGTCACAGATTTAGTCTTTAAGAGATTTCTTTCTTGTCACTTAAAAGGATTTTGGGGGGAGGAGGGGGCGAGGTGTTGGGTGGGAGACATGTGTGCTCAGTGAAATCCCTTCCCCCACTCTGCTTCGCACTGCAGATAAAAAACATTATATGCAGTCATCTCTTTTATCCTGCAGTTTTAGGAAGTAAGTTGTTTCCCACCGGTAACCAATTAAACCTTGCCTACTAAAAAATAGTAGCTTTGGGGGTGCCTGGGTGGCTCAGTCGTTGAGCGTCTGCCTTCAGCTTGGGTCATGATCCCAGGCTCCTGGGATCCAGCCCCATATCAGGCTCCCTGCTGGGCGGGAAACCTGCTTCTCCCTCTCCCACTCCCCCTGCTTGTGTTCCCTCTCTCTCTGTGTCAAATAAACAAATAAAATCTTTTTTTAAAAAATGGTAGCTTTGACAATTTAACTATGTTGTTGTAAATGGCATTCGAGATAGAGTTGCTTCTCCGGTTTCTTAAATGGAGAGCACCCAGCTCAACGTCATGGACCCATGTTTACGCAGGACCGTGGCCATGATGTGCTCTACTTTCTGGGGGGCACAGAGTGCCCATGGTTCTGGGTTCCTCCATTCCTTTGGCCACATCAAGGGGTTTTCTGCTCTTAGTTTTATGACTTCTGACACCACCCTTTTTTCTCTCTTGACTTTCCACTTCTAATTTTCTGCTGCGTGGGGAACCACACAGTGGCGCATATTACAAAAGTGACGCTGTAGATAATGTACATGAAGGCTGAGGGAAAGAGAATGCGCCTTGGAGAAGTGGCTTTTTGTAAACCATTTCAGCCACTTTTTGCTTACTTCTAGCCAGGATTCTTCTCCAAGTAGATAAGCCTTTAACTGATAGGGATAGGGATGTTTCTGGGCTAATAGGCTTATCATTAAATTTAAAAAAAATCATCACTATATTATATGCATATACACACACAAATTATATATCGTATTAATATAGAAAATATTGTATAAATACATAAAATAATATATTATATATTTCATATTTGTGTATTATAAATATATAAATAAGTAAAATGTGTTATTTTATTACATATTATTGTGTTTTATTACAAATAGATAAAATATAAATCCTATAGATATATAAAGAAAATCTAAACAAATAAAATATATTTTATATATAAATATATAAATAAAATATATTGTGTATATTTATAAATATATAAATAAAACATTTTATATATTTTATAGATATATAAATAAAACATATTTTATAGATAAAAATACATAAATAAGTATATTTGTATACTTACTTATGTGAATATAATATATATGATATATATATACATATAAAAATACAAGATACATACTTCACAAACAAAAAACCAGCTTGGTTCTTGTGGAGCAAGCAACCTCCAACAGAGAAAAAAATTATTTTCTACATATTAGTATAAATCTTTAGTTAAATCTCTACTTACTCATAAGATGTGAATGAGTGACTGGAACATTAAACATCTAGCATAAAGCATAACGCTAATAAAAATTTTGAAGGGGCTTCTAATAGTGTCTGTATTTCTTTCTGGAGATTAACTACCTTCAACAGAATCTAGGCAAGAGTAACTCAGAGTGACCAGGGCAGCTTGCACACGCACTCAGATCTGCTTAATGAAGGCTGCCTCGCCTCGCAGGTGGAGGTGATGCCCAGCCAAGCTCCAGTTCAGGATGGCCCCTGCTTGCGATTTCTCTCTTCTAATGCTTTCTGTTTTCCAGAACCAAATTCATATTTCACGAAGCAGTATTCGCAGTGTGCACCCCCTTCAAACTCACCGCGGTAAGCAGCGGGGTACAATGAACGAGGTGTTGCTTTGGAACCAAACAGACTTTGATTTGGACTCTGACACCGCCAGATGCGAATTTGATAAACTTTGCAAGGGACTGAACATCTCTTCATCTGTTTTCTCAAGTATAAATCTAGGAGAATAAAGCTCACTGTGGTCACTCTGTGGTCTGTAACCTTTTGTCCAAAGAACGGGTGAAAAAGACTTATTCAGTCTGGCACTAACGTTATCTAGCGCCCTCCTGCACTCAAACACTCCCGCCAAGCCCCTCGTGCATAACCCTTCTTTCTATCGCCGCCACATCCGTCTGTCCTCATTTGTGTGGCAGACGGAATCATGCCCTCTGGAGATACCACATCCGATCCCTGGATGAGTTTATGAGGACAAAGGGTCTTTGCCAATGTAATTACTTTAGGGATCTTTCAGGGAGATTACCCTGTGTTCCTGGAGTGGGCATACATGGCATGACAAGTGTCCTTATAAGACAGAGGCAGAGGGAGATGAGGCACAGGCACAGAGGAGAGGGGACGTGAGGACGGAAGCAGGGGAAACCTGGGAACGCCTGCAGTCCCCACGAGCTGGGAGAGGTGGGGACAGATCCCCCCGAGAGGAACTGCAGGCAGTGTGGCCCTGCCAGTGTCTCTGCTTTAGCCCGCTGATACTAACGGCCAACTCACCAGAACTGTGAGAGGATAGATCCCTGCCATTTTCAGCCACAAGGTCGTGGTTTTTGTTACAGCGGCCGCTGGAAACTGATGCAGTGGGTCCCCCCCAAAGCTGACTCGGAGACACGGCTGTGAGTGCAAACATCTGCGAAGTGATAGCAGGCGTGACCGCAGCAGGGTGGGAAGCAGTGAGAAGAGGGGAGAGCCGACAAAGGATATATTAAAAGGCGGCTGTGCTGGGGGCCATCGGGGCTCAGGCTTGCCAGGGACCCTTTGAGACGCCCTGTGGATCATGCTTCAAAATCTTCCCACTGTGCAGAAAGATACCTGGGGTATTTATCCCCAGTGTTTACTCCTTCTTGGTTGAGGGTCACTCCTGGGAAAACTTTGGTATTGTTTTCCGCCACCCAATTTGTGGTATAGGTTTTTTTTTTTGTTTTTTGTTTTTTGTTTTTTTAGATTTTATTCATTTATTTGACAGAGATCACAAGCAGGCAGAGAGGCAGGCAGAGAGGGAGGAGAAAGCAGGCTCCCCTCGGAGCAGTGAGCCCGATGTGGGGCTTGATCCCAGGACCCCGAGATCGTGACCTGAGCCGAAGGCAGACGTTTAATCAACTGAGCTACTCAGGCGCCCCTCCAGTGTTTTAAATTAGTATCCAAATAGAATGTAAGAAATCACACCACCTTATAATCAACGTGGCCTTAGCACACGTTAGAGCCCCTGAGGGAAACTTAGACTTGCGTGGGAGCTTAGTAAATCCACAATTACTACACCTAACATGTCTAACTACTCGGGCTCGCGGATGGAAGGCACGGTTGGAAGTCGTTGCCAACATGATCTACTCCCGGGAGAACTTGAGATCACCGAACAAATTCACTGGTGCCATATTCAACCCACAGCGAACACGAACAGCAGAAGGCCACGCCAGGCAGGGTGTGGGACACAGGGCCCAGGACTGACCTCTGTCCGGTGAGAGAAGTCACTCCACGTCTGCCCTGCTTCATTGCAAAGGGAAGTGAGAAAATCACCTCAGGGGGCAGAGCATAGACCCCTCGCACAGAGCCTTCGTGGAGGTCATGAATCTAAGAGGAAAAGAAAAAATAAGGGTGTTGCAAATACAAAGCCAGTATAAACCCAGGGGATGTACTTTGCGTGTATAACGAGCAAGATGAGTATTTCTCCTTGAGAATCCTTGATGGTTTCCCTACAGGTGCTCAGAACACTTTCTCATAGCACCCCAGAGGCTACACACGGAGCAGCGTAATTTTTTTTTTTTAAGATTTTATTTATTTATTTGAGAGAAAGAGAAAGAGAGAGAGAGAGCACGCATGCACACACACACACGAGCTGGGTGCGGTAGGGAGAGGGAGAAGCAGGCTCCCCGCTGAGCAGGAAGCCCGGTGTGGGACTCGATCCAGGACCCTGAGATCATGACCTGAGCCGAAGGCAGACACGTAAGCCACTGAGCCACCCAGGCACCCAGATTGGGGGTGGGGGCAGTGTACTTTAATAATCAGTCAGGTAGGCACAGAGGGGTTAAAGGTCTTGCCTCCAAGCAATCCAGGAAGCTAGCGGGAGAGCTAGATGAGCCTTCCCAGCTCCACAGTTTCCACGACTTTGATCATTTAATTGAGTCAGGCTGCAGCTCTCAGAGGGCCTGGAACTCACTAGATAACTAGGCTTCCTCCAGCCCCGAAGCACATCACCAGCTTCTCCATTGTGCTACCAAGATGCAAAGAGACTCTGTGTGCACAGTACATATCCCCCGGGGTCCCTGTGTGACTAGCAGCTATTGTAAGGTTTTTATTGCTGAGAGATGTAAAGGGGAGGTTTGACACGGAAATCAAGCTGGGCAGAGCAATGCCTCTGTGCTTTAAAAAAGTATATAATAAAATCAATAATCAATAATAAAGTGTGTGTGTATATATATATATATATATATATATTCATTCTTAGTGCTTAATAGCCAAATGCTTTACCACATTTGTCTATTGAGAGACATTTTGGTGAGGAGCTACATAAATGGTATTTTGGCAATTCTTATATCAAACAGTGAATCAACATTGTCATCTCTTAGAAAACACAGGTCCGGGGACACCTCTGTTGGGGTGGCGTGTTCCACTTAACTGTAAGGATGCTTCCCAAAGGATTGTAAGCAAAAAGAATGCTTCTCGGAATGTTAAAAATAAGTAGCTACTTACCCACATAAAGGTATAAATGATGTCAAGTGATTTTAAAATACAGTGATTTGACCGATTATCCCTAGAAGGATGTATCCTAATGGCAAAAAGGAACCCCAAAAACACTGTTAACTTTACTGACTACTTACATTGTTACTGACCGTGTTGGCAGTGTTTTTCTGAAACTAAAGCACAGCAGATAAAACAAATAAATAATTTTGTTAACATCACTACAGCCAAGATTTTCATCATAAGTGATTGAGGTTAGAAATATAAAATCAAGAAGTAAAAAGTCTCTAACTTCTATTTCAGTTGGCTGCATCATTATGCTCATGGGGTATTTTTTTAAATGCTTTCTTTTTTTTTTTTTTTTTTCCCCTAGTTCTGTTGACTGGTAGAACCACCAAACTACACCCAGGAGCAATGAGCATCCCTCGTGTTCATCTTGTGATCTCTAAGTATAGTTCCTGTTACAAAGCTCTTTGGAGAAATAACTGCTTTAGATCTGGCCCAGGAAATAGATAAGATGAGCCAGGCACATCGTACCATGTGGGAAAATGAGAAAATTCACCCAAGACCATTGAGCTAGATGAGCCTTCCCAACCCCATAGTTTCCACGACTTTGATCATTTAATTGAGCCTAGTTACCTGGTCACCAAGTCAAAAGGCTTGGGATCCAACCTAAAGTGGCCTCCACTCCCCAAAGGTGGGACAGTTTGGTTTTCAGAAAAAATAATAACTTCGAAGAATTTGAGGGCTTCAAATATCTTATTATTCATGAGTTCAAAATGATACTGGAAAGAAAACCCATCGTGGGGTCACTGTTGACTTCACTAGTCTAAGGTTTTCCTGTATACGCTGTGCACTGGCGTAATCGTATAGCTCACGAAGGAAAGTCTTTCCTTGTAGTACTCCAGCTAATAAATGAAGAAAGGTCAATGTAATAACATTGGTTCTCGGTCCCTAGGAAAACAATGGCTGAGGCAACGGTCATCAATGACTTATCAACCATTAGACGGAAAACTAATGGGAAACTATAATACAATGCAAAGACTGGTAAGACCGGACTCAGTAATCAATTTTCACATCATAGATAAGGAGACAGTTAGACGTTACGTGACTTTTGAAGGAAGTACCCAAGTACGACTTACTCTTCCCCCAAAATGGAAATTTAATCTGATAAAGCCTCTAGATCTAGTTGCTAGTTTTAAAGAAATATGGAAGACGGGAACATATGTTCAGTGACACCATAAGGATGCAATTAACAAAATTTAGGGGGAAAGGACCTGGTTTCTTTAATCTCTTCAATAAATAAAGTGCCAAGAAAAATAGAGAGGGGAAATCAGGAAGTTAAAAGGGACTGAAGAGTTCTATCAACCAAATGAAATGTGTACTGGTCAACCATAAAGATGTAGTAACTGACAGCAAAGACATTT
Organism: Martes martes; assembly: GCF_963455335.1. Classification (NCBI taxonomy): domain Eukaryota; kingdom Metazoa; phylum Chordata; class Mammalia; order Carnivora; family Mustelidae; genus Martes; species Martes martes. The sequence continues at coordinate 83,449,453 of NC_137902.1, read as the reverse complement.
TGAGATACTCTTGGAAATTTGAATAATGACTATTTTATGATGTTAAGAAATTATAACTAATTTTTCACATGTGATATTTATGTTGTGATTAGGTTTTAAAAGAGTCCTTAACTTTTTAAACATGCCTGGTAAGATACATGTAGATGAAATGATATGTTGTTAGGGATTTTCTTGAAAATGATCTAGTTTAGGAGGGAGGAATTGAAGAGGGATTTATGTGAAAAGATCACCCATGAGTTTAAGTGAAGTGATAGATACATAAAGGTTTGTTATGCTATTCCCTACTTCTGTGTGTGTTTAATCATTTCATAGCAGAGGTAAAAATTTAAAATCTCTAAGACCCAGCTCATTTACATAATTAATTTTTCTTTAAATTTAATTTCTATATTAGCAGAAGTTAAAAGAATATGCAGATTATTTGGTACATGTTGCTGTCCTATTGTCTAGGGTCATTTTATAAATTCCAAGTATGATCAAGAAAAATTTGATAACATCTCCCTGGCCTCTTTAATGATTAAACAATAGAGTCGATGTCTCAGTGACTTCTGTTAAGCCACAAGAGAGACAGTAGAGGAAAAGATCGGTTGGTGCTGACTTTAATTTGCAAACAGAGCCTTTTAAACAAGTGGCACCTTGAAACGCCTTACTTTGAGGATTGCACTTGGTGGACACCCATTGGCAGAAGTGGCATCTTTAGTCTACTCAGCTGGGGTCAGAAGGAGGATGATAGCATTTTGTAGCCAATGCCGTAAAATCAGTGACTTCCACTGTGTGGTAGAGGAGAGAGGATTTTCAGGTCTTCCCCAGCCTGGAAGATGCTCTTACCTTCCTCGCCTCACAGAGAAGAGTGATCACCAGGTGTCTTCCCACTACCTCAACGTGAGCTGAGAGAGAGAGAGAATGAAGGCCTACCACTGTAAGAGGATAAGCTGACTGCTTTGAAGGTCTTGCAAGATCCATGTGGCTGGAGCACAGAGCAAAACCGGGAGTGGCGGGAGAAGAGAATAGGGTAGGAGTCCCATCTTGTGAAAACCATGGCGTGCAAGTGAAGGGTTGGGACTTGATCCCACATACGAGAAGCCACTGTTGGGGTTTTAAGCTGGTGAGCACTTGCATCATCACAACTCACTGTGACTGCATTGAGTAAGAGGACTAAGACTGGAGCAAGCATGGGAATCACGGTAGGAGAGTAATATTCTCACGAGACAATGGTAGCTGGTAGTGGAGATGAAGAGAAGATATATTTCGGAGGTGGAACTGACAGGGCTTGTTGCTGTATTGGTTGTGAAACATCAGGGAGAAAGATTTCAAGGAATATACCCAGACTGTGTGGCATGATCAGCCAGAAGAAGGGATGTGCACATAACTAGATAAAGAACACAAGCAAAGAAGCAGGAGACCAAAAGTCAAATTGCATGCATACTAAGTTTGAGATGCTGATTAGATATCCAAGTGACATCCAATGGTGCTACCAAATAGAGGTTAGGATATGGGTCAGGAATAAAGAAGTGTCATCACCAGACATTTACACAGAGAAGAAAGTAATGTCTTCTGGTGCTGATCAGAGCAGGAAGTAAGGGGCCACCTGGGTGGCTCAGTTGGTTAAGGTCTGCCTTTGGCTCAAGTCACGATCCCAGGGTCCTAGGATTGAACTGTGCATCAGGCCCCCTGCTAGCATGGAGGTCTGCTTCTCCTTTTCCCTCTGCCCCTCTCCCTGCTTGTGTTTTTTTTTTCTCTCTCTCTCTCTCAAATAAATAAATATAATGTAAAAAAATTTTTTTAGAAGAAAAACAAACAGGAAGTATTGAAAGTCTAGATAGAATCATAAGGAGAGAGCCAACTGGAATTAGAAACCCACAGTTTGTGGTTTGTCACATTGAGGGTCTTAGTTTGTGGCCAGCTGAGACCAACTCCTATTCACGCTAGCATATAGACCACCCTTCTGGTGAGTTCTTCCACCCCCAAACATAGAACGTCTTCTCAGCTTTCTAAGGAAGCGTTCCTAGGATGGCGTCATCTTTCTGCCATCCTCGAGGTCCTGATCTTTCAAGACAAGGGGAAGACCAGGATTGGGCCAGAGTTTAGTAAGGTCTTTGGATAGTCTCCAGGAACGAAGCAAATCTGCCGTCTTTCTTGAGGACTCTTCTCAAGGTGGTTATTATGAAAAGTAGAAAATGATCTATGGTACCATCCAGTAAGCATTCTGGCATCCCCCAAATTGCCGGAAATCATGATCACAACAAGGTGAGGGGCGAGCTCTGCCTTCTTTAGAACTTCTAATGTTTTCTTCAGCATGCACAGATGTAGCCCATACATTCTGCTGTGACATTGTCACACCCCCAGAGAAATATTTTTTTTTAGGTTCGGATTTGGTGGTAAAGCTGCAAACATGATCAGAGTCTTATAGAATGTCAGAATGAGAAAAGTAGTCCAAGGAAACATCTGTTTTTAATCTTTTTGGTATTGTAGAACTCTTTGAATACATGATAGACGCTGTGGATTCTCGCCTCTGGAAAATAAACATGACATATGGAACAATTCACATACAGTTTTAAGGAGTTTGAAGAATCCCTGCTATTCATGAAACCATTTGTGGGCCGACGGATTCCTGACCAAGACTCTTGGGTCTGGGAGGTGATATAAGACGTGATTTAACAAACACAAGAAGACACGTGAGGCGGTCTGAGGACAAGGAGCATCTTCCACGCATCGTCTTCTCGCATATTCCAGACATGGACCAGATCACAAGAAGGTCTGTTCTCGTGGAGCTGTTCCAAGAGCTCAGAAGTCCTCAAGAGAGGATAATCATCGTGGATACCCCAGTTGGAGACCGTTTGGAAAGAAGCAAACTTACCCTCTTTTTCTTTACTAAAAACCTCAGGATCCTCAGGAGCATGAGGGAAATGGGAGAAGAGCGGGCAGGTAGGTGTGCTCCCTGGTACTGACGGGCTCACAGAGGACCTGGGCATCAGTCGTGTATACGGCAGACATCCATTCGGCCGGGATTCAGGCTTTGGCTTCGAGTGAATTCTCTTGCTCCCAATAGGACCTGTCTCGATCTGACAACAATTTGTCCTAAGTGATGTCCTTGCCAGGATTCCGTGGCACAGAGGAAGCAGGGACATAGGAAATGTTGCTGGCAAGGTCCACAGTGAAGCTGGGGGGACTTCAGTGGTTTCCTGCCAACAGTCCTGTGCTGGGCTCAGCGATCGGAAGGATGGTCCTGAGCATCTAGGGATGAACGAAGATACAAAATACAAGACAAGGTGAAAGGATACAATGCAGAAGAACAAAGGAGGCTTTTATCGCGATGCCGCGGGAGGGAACCACGAGAAGCCACAAGCCCACTTTATCAGACCAAAGATCAGATTTTTGTTTCCTTCTCACCAAGAGATGCCAGGAAATCTGTGATCTTATGCCAAAGACAGGAAAGTGGATTCTTTCTATGGATTAGTTCTGAAAGCCTTTCCTAGACAGTGCCAATTGAAGTAAGAGCGGCCTTTGGTGGTTGAGCCATTCCAAACTCTCTGACTGACAAATCTGCTCACGACTTTTCCCATGCATTCCCAAGAAAAGGACATTCTAGAAAAGCTAAAGTTATTTCCAAATATTGTGCATACCCGTCATAGTGTCTCAGTCTTTCGAGGACCACACAGAGTTCAGGACCCATTACATGGATTTCCGCCAAGTAAAGTAGATGTGCTCCCTTCCCCCTGGGAGAGACCACTTAGGCATAAAATGCAGAATGGGATCATATCTACTGAACTTCAAGAGAGCTAGTTAATTTTTAAAAAGAGTTCATATTGCCTTTAATAAGTGAGAAAAGGGAAACTCAGGCCCAGGAGGAAATGGGATTCTAAATGTAACTGCCTTGGGCAACGTGGAGTCGGATTTTCCGTGGGGTCTATGGTAAAGGCGGGTCGCTGTCACACAGCCTGACCTCCAGGAGTAAGACTGATGCAGGAAGAAATTCGCCAGCCCTGCATTTTAGTGAAATGAGTCTGGAGCTTCTTTCTTATGCCAAGTCCTTTAGGTTAAATATGTACTAAAAACAGTCTTCCGCCTTTGGTTCAGGGAGTTTAAGAAGAACTTCGTTGACGAACCCATCTAGGGCTTTGGAGACAGGAAAGGTAGCAGGGTTGGAATATGGGTGAAAGCGATGCCTGGGCTTGTTAAAACCGAGGGGGGGAAGAAAAGCTTTCCTATGGAAAAAGCAAGCATCATTTTATTTTACTGCTCTGTTGAGACTCCTTGCTCAGAACACAAGCCAGGTCTGTGACTCTTGAACGGGGTAGTTCCTGAGTCCCGCAGTGAAATGCATTCACCCCGGGGGGCTGGAGGAGCTGGTGAGAAGTGGAGGGTGTTGCCAACACACATGCTTTGTCATTTAGAACTGCCCAGGGAGCAGTTACAAAACACACACCTGCAAATGGCAAGATGATCGCTTCCCCAGGTGATGTGCAAAAAGACACGCAGGGACATCGGTCCTCAATGTCTCCTTCCCAGAAAGGCCTCCAGGTAGAACATCGCCTCACTTGGAGGAAGGTGGCCCCAGCCTAGGAATTTGGCCGCAGAGGATTTATGATTCACCTTAAGGACTGGAGACATTTAAAAGCAAGACCAGTTGAGCATGGGAGTGTGAGAAAAGTCCGCTCCGGTCATCTGCTGATCCGGGATCACACTCTTCCCTACACATCTGCAAGCGGTGACAGCCTCTTGGCAGCCTGGGAAGTCAAGTGCACTAAGAGACCTAGCAGCCATTCCGGACAATCACTGCGCTCCTAGCGTCGGAGAGATAAGAGAGAATGTCCTGAGTCTGTCCAGACTATACCTGCTGTCCGTAGTTCGTCCTCGAGGCTAGTACGAAGCTCACTGTTTCATGCACGCATTCAAGAGAGCCACTTGGAGGGTCCAGCATGGACTGGGCCTTGTGCCCTGGGCAGGGCCGTGCACGGCCTCATGAGGCCATGTGGGTGGCCACGAGGAGTCCTATGGAAGTAGTTAATCTGTGCATTGACCGGGCTCTCTTCTCCCCCACAACCCCAGCTTTTTATCAGCACTGCCATTTTGAAATTCGAGAAAGCTCTCCCTGGAGAAGGGTGGTGGGCCGAGGGAGGTGGACCAGGCTGGACCCTGGAGGTCCTTCACTACCGCTACCAAGGAGAGGCATCCTAAGCCATTCAGATGGGAAACCTCCACACAAGAGAGCGAAGAACATTTGTCCCAAGGACTTCGATCATCTGCTTCAAAGGACCGGATGACTTTAAGGGAATCCACATTAAGGGAATCCCCTAGGCACCAGGCTGTGGCTGGTTATCTGAGCTGCTTTCCCATTGCACTGCCTAGATGGTCATACAATTAGCCTTCCCCCAACTCCACTCTGGAGTCTTTTTTATTTCCTGGATGCTGTCCCTGGGGCCCTGTGACCCTCTCCCAAGACCTGATTTCTCTGACCCCTTGTCAGACCCAGTCAGCTGGGAACAGGGCCACTAGCTAGGTGAGAGAAAGGGGAGGCTTACAAGCTACAGAATTGCTAATTTCCTCAGGAATCCTCCAAAGTTCTCTTTGATCCCTTAAGAGGACCTCAATGAATATGTACATTTATTTTATGCATTTTTAAAAAAGTTTATTTTGCAGATCAGAATATATCTTGTGATCACAGTTTTACCCAGTGACCAAAGGTAAAGAATTGGAAAATGACCATACAATGAGAAAAAAACAGAAAATCCCAGAATCAACTCCCTTTACCTCACTTGTGCTTGATCATTATTTTTATTTTCTTTGCCAAATATTTTTAAAAATAATAAAGTCATATCAGATACATTTGAAAATAAAATGGGACGTAATCCCAAATCCCACCTAACATGTTCTACAGTTTTCGAGTCAGCACACTCCCATCTTTGCATCTGTGCATGTTTTTTTTTCAGAGACAACCATAAGTAATGTTTGACTTTATAACCATTTTTTAAAAATTTTTAAATATTTTATTAATTTATTTAACAGAGAGAGAGAGAGCCCAACCAGGGGGAGCAGCAGAAGGAGAAGCACATTCTCCACCAAGCTGGGAGCCCGACGTGGGGCTCCATTCCAGGACCGCGGGATCATGACCTGAGCCGAAGACAGACAGACGCTTAACCGACTGAGCCACCCAGGCGCCCCTGTAACTATTTATTTTTCTACTCGATGTTACAATAGATTATAATAAAAAACTTCCACCCAAAGCATTAAAGGACAAAACAAAACAAACAAAAACTTCTTATATAGCTTTATGATTCTTTTCTTCACTTTCTTTCTTTCTTTCTTTCTTCCTCCTCTCTAATTGCATTTATACTTACATATAATTTTACATGAAAGGGACAGAATCCCAGCAGCTTACTTTTCTCTTTTCTCCTCCTCCTCCTCTCCCTGCCAAACTGCCGACCGAGCAACTAGCCCCAAATTTAGCTTTTTTACCAACGTGATGTGAATTCTTCCTTCCTTTCCTCGGTTCATAAAGCAGAATCACACACACGCAGACACACAGACACAGAGTCTTTTGGGACTGTTTTACAAAAATGGGATCATATTATGGCAGTTCCTTTGCATCTTTTTTTCTTGCTCAGTAAAAGCTCTAATTCATTCTTTGTGATCTCTTTCTAAAGTCCCGTGGAGTGGATGGGTCATAAATTATTCAACAATTTCCCTATTCATCATTATACACCGTGTTTATAATTTTTAACTCTACAAACAAAAACAACATCTTAGATAAACATTTTATACAGCTGGCCTTAGGATGTTGATACTCTTCTTTCCATGGTAAATAGTCCCATGAGTGGGGTTGCAATTTATTTTACTTTTTAGTAGACTTTGCCAGACTGCTTTCCCCCAAAGGCTATAAATACTCACATTTCCACCAGCAAATGGGACAGTGTGCTCTTCTCTCTTGCCTGCTAGCAGAAGGCTCTTCCTTAAACCTGGCATTATGGATGTAAGTCATATATCACTGTTAATTTAACTTCCAATTTCCCACTACTACTGAACTTGAACGACCTTTCACATAGATGCCAAACATTTAGAGTTCTTTCCTGTGGATTGCTTGTTTATACCCTGGCCCGCCTTTCTTTTGGGTTGTAGGTCTTTTTCTCGTCAATTTGTAAGAGTTCTTTGTATGTTTATTTGTTTTATATGTTCTTTGTTCTTTCATGTTTATTTTGCCAGATTTCAAATCCAATTTCAAATATAATTTCTGTTTACCTATATCCTATCTTTTCCTACATGAAAGTTATGCTTACATGTAAATCTATCTCTTTTTCCTTAGCGGATTCTGGATTTCCTGCCTTGGGTAAGAAGGTACTCTAAATTTTACGTGTGATCTTTCAGATTTTTTCTGAAGGTTTTTAGGGCTGTGTGTTTACACTTCAATCTTCTTCTTACTGGAATTTAGACTTCCATATGATTTGAAACGGCACAATTTTGTTTTCTTTCAGACAGATAGGTGTTTCTGATAGCACATTGACTAACCAAACAATTTCCCCACAGAATTAAAATATCACACTTTTATCTTACAGTCTTTTATATCCTTGGGTGTCTTTCTAGCTTAACTACATTGTTTCACGGATCTATGTTTCTATCCCAAAAGCAACGCTGTATTTATTTCATCAGTTTATATCTTTTGGCAATTCCTTCCCCTGTTTTTTAAACAATGAAAACAAAACAAAACTTTTCTACCTATCTGTTGGCATTCATTTTCCCATTCAAACATTAATGTAACTTTAGGTGATAATTTCGAAAAGCACTGTTAGGATTTGCATTGCTTAGGATATCATTTCAGATGCTGTAAGGGACAAAGTGAAGGGGTAACTAAACAGACTGGAGTTTTGATTTGTTTGTGTTTTTCTTTTTTTTTTTTTTTTTTTAGATTTTCATTTATTTATTTGACAGACAGAGATCACAAGTAGGCAGAGAGGCAGGCAGAGAGGGAGGGGGAAGCAGGTTCCCCGCTGAGCAGAGAGCCTGACGCAGGGCTCGATCCCAGGACCCTGAGATCATGACTTGAGCCGAAGGCAGAGGCTTAACCCACTGAGTCACTCAGGTGCCCCTGTTTGTGTTTTTCTTAGAAAAATGCCAAGTGTAAGCAGTCCTGGACTGATGTGTCCATGTCATGGTAACAGAGCCAGGTTCTTGCCATCTGCGGAGAGGGTGGGCTGCTCACCTGCATTCCAGTAAAAAAGGGAAAATAAGCAAGGATAGGTCAAGCCCCCTCCCCCCCAACACCACATACGCATTAAGAGCGGAGGTTGCTCTTAGAAAAGAAAAGAGGGGCTGGAAATGGAGTTCATGATTGTTCATGCCCATGTGAGGAAGCCTCGGTCAACCCCAATAGCACGGGGTTCTGCCAGCTGCCGGATTGGTGAACACATCCACACAGTGGGAGGGTGACGTTCCCCCAGCTCCATGGGGACGGAAGCTCCTGCCCTTGGGACCCTCCCAGACCTCCCCTATGTATCTCCTCATCCGTATCCTTTATCATATCCTTTAATACGCCGGTGGCTGTAAGTCAGCCTTTCCCTGAGTTCCGTGAGCTCTTCTAGCAAATAATTGAATCCAGGGGGAGGGAGATCCGGGGATCTCCAATTGGTAGCCAAGCTGGGTAGAAGCTTCGGGTAACTCGGGTCCCCACTGCTTGCATTTGGCTTCGGAAGCTGGAGTGTGTCAGAATTGAGTTACACTGCAGAACACCAGCTGGTGATGCAGAATCGCTTGGTGTGCGGAAAACCCCACATGTTTGGTGACCAGAAGTGACAGAGGTGAAGTGTTCCCCGTGTGAAAGAAAGGGGAGAAAGACACAGGAAGACAACTGTAGGTTTTTCTCATGGACCAGCAACCGAAGTTTAATTACAAATAGCAACGTTCTTATGGAGAAAGGGAGAAAGGACATTGGAGGATAAAACATTTTTTTACCACAGGATTCTAGTTAGAATTGCATTCACCGTGTGGTATAAAAGTGGAAAGATACACATTTAATGAAATTAAATTTTCTAATCCAAAATTTTACACCTTGTCGTTGTTCAACATTTATGCTATCTCCTTCAATATTTTTAAATAATTTTCTTTATTGAGGACCCCTCCATTCCACATTTTTCCTCTTGATTTATTGATGTTGTGAATTATGTTGATGGATCTTGTAGTATTGAAGTGTCTTTGAAATACATGAATAAATCCAAATTGGTCACAGTGTATTAATCTCTGGAAACATCAAAACTACTGAGTTGTATTTGCTGTATTTTTAGTTTATAATGTTTAGTCATGCATAATATTGGTTGAGATTTTTAAAATATTGGTTAATGTTTCATATTAAAATTATGGTATTCAAATTATGCTAGCCTCATAACCTTAGTCATGGAGAACTTTCCATCTTTTTATATGGATTAGAATCGACAGTTTCAAGAACAATGAAATCTGGACTTTAAAGTTTAGATGAAGTTCACCTGCGAAACTATCTGGACATGGAAACTTTTATATTAATAGCTTTTCATGTACCTTTCCAAACCTTCTGTGGTAATTACTCTGTGTACGTTCTCGATTTTATCTTCGGTACATTTTGTCAATTTATGTTTTTTTTTTTCATTTTTATTTTTGTTTTAATTTTTAACTTTTAAATTTTTATTTATTTATTTATTTTTATGTTTTGTTATAATGTTATCCATTTCCTCTAGATCTTCACATTTATTACCAAGAGGTTGTAGAAGGTAGTTCTTTTAAATTTCTTCTCTGTGATCTTCTGTATCTATGGTTATATCTCTTGCTCTATTCCCAATCATACATATTTTTTGGTCTTTTTTTAAATATCAACTTGTATTTTAATGTTTTTTAAGTCATAATTAAACTCCTAAAGGATTTGTTTAGTGTAATGGTATCTTCACAAACTAGCCCTTAGATGCATTTATCTTCTCTTTTATTGTTTATCACTCTTTCTTTCTTACTACTTTTTTCACTATTATCTTTGCTAATTGCTTATTCGTAATTTTCTTCTGTTGTTGTTTCTCTAATTTTCTGTGATACAGACTAAGTTTCATTATTTTCAATCTTTCTCTTTAGATAAGACATGGAAGTTTCCAGATTTCCCTCTGAGCACAATTTACACTTTCAGTTTGGATCGTCTCTTTGTTCCCAAGTTGGTCTGAGGTGGTATTTCTTAATTTCTGATCCTAATTTGATCACTTTCTCTGATTCATCTAACTCCATTTGATGATGATTGAAACACAGACTTTAAAATCTCTCCTTTCTTTGTTCCATCAACTTGGAAAATAATCTTTTATTATCTACATGAGGGGTTATGGATTCATAAATTCTTTTATGTTCTCAATTTTTGTCTGTTACATATGACTGATTCTGAAAGGGTTGTATTAAAATCTCCCACTAATATCACCTCGTTATATCATTCCTCTGTTTCTGATAGGTTTTGCTTCGTGTATTTAGCTGCTTTTGTGTGTGTGTTCACAGGGGTCTATGAGTTGTTCCGTGTGTCTGCATTTGTCTGAGAAGCAGACACCCAGATAGAATTCAAGATGGCTGCATTATACCAGAGGGGCAGCCTGTGAGAGAGAACGGGGAGGGAGCTGGGGGCCTGGAAGAGGCATCAGACCCTGAGTAAAGGAGAAAGTGAGGCAAAGTTGAGTTGAGGTACTCTAGACTGCCCTGAAATCTACTGAAAATCTAATGAAAAGTTCTAGAACACTTTGAGCCAAAGTCATCTGTCAGAGGACTCCTTGTCTTCAACAATGGGCCCACCCGGGCGCCCCGTTCTCCCATTGCCTGGGAACAGCTTGGGGGACACTGGCCTCACCACACACGCTATGATGGATTTTGGAGGGCAGCAGCTGAAGCTCGGGGTCAATTATGCTCCCTCCGGTTGGGGGTCAGCTAGGTGTATCCTGAGGACAATCATTTTCACGCACCTCCTTCAAAAAGAACGACATTCAACTTTCATTAACTGAGTGACTTAGCATTTCCCAAACCTATTAGATCACGGAAACTTTTTGTTTTTTTCCTACAGAGCTCCTGGAGCATACTCTGGGAAATGCTCTTCGAGCTGCATGTCCTGAGGCATTGTCCTTGGTCCTGTCTAAAAACTTGTAACAACGATATCTGTGAGGACAGAGAAAGCATTTGGACCAAGTTTGCAGCTGATATAGAACAAAATGGAAAACAAATTCAATAGATTTATAGGAGTTGCTCTTCCTATAACTGATTCAGTTCTAAAAGGCATTTTGAAAGCCATTTGCTCATAAATCCAAAGTAGGGAGGCTGTTTTAAGTGTAAAACCCCTGGATACGTGCCCACCAAAATGGGCACGGGTCATGACTTTGAAGCATTAAGACGAAGCATATATTTTTCCTAGATGATACGTGTTGTGTTGGCCTCTGATGCCTGCGAGACAGTTCATTCCCATCCCAACCACTTAGGGTTCTTCCAGAACAAATTATTTCCGGTCCCACTGCCACCGACCGATGACATGAATGGTCTGCATACTCATTTTATTTTAATCTATTTTTCATTTGCTCAAAATTTTTCTTTTTTTTTTTTTGAAGTACAGTTGACATACAATATCCTCTTCATGTCAGGTGTCCATCACAGCGATTCTGCAAGCTCAGCCCTTACGCTTTTCATTCGTCCGTGTTTGTTATCGGGCTGTTGAAGAAAAACATTAAACTCGTAATATTTGAAAAGTCTCAGGGAGAAAATATTGAAAGTGTTCCTACCAGAGACAGCCAATTACAAAGAAAATAGAGGAAGTGGGTTTTATAAATTGAAAGCCACCTGGGAATTGCACATCCAACTCATGCCCCTGAAATGAATCATTTGACAGTAAGAATGATCCTTTTGGATAAAATGTGCGTTGGCAATGGATGCGAAGGTCCAGGCCTACGCCACGTTCAATAACAGGCAAGAGGAGCAAGGGAGATTTATGTGGTTGAAAGACCAACCCTAGCATCCGGTGCTACTCATCTCCTCTGTAGACTCTTTGGGCCTTAGTTTATGAGACGAAGTAATCTAGAGCTAAGAGTTAGAGAACATGAAGGGAAAGGAGCGGACGCTACAGCGAAGGAAACTTCTGTCACAAGTCATCAACGGTTGAGGGGGTTGACTGTCCTTTGAATCTGTACCAGATCAAGGTGGGGATTGGCAGGTGAGTGTGGGGTTTCATGGCATCTAAGGAGTTAACAGAAACACATTCAATGACCTTCAGTGGAAATTAGGGGAGAGCAGCGTGATATGGGGACTGTTCTTTTACTCTAAGCCTTAGAGCACTGTTTGACTGTTTCTGGGTTACTCTGGTAAAAAAAAAATAAAATAAAATTATAATTTAATTACAAAGAGGTGAAACCGTGGGATTGCTCCTAATGAATCATAGTTGCAATCATTAGTCTATCCAAAGTGATTCCAACGTCTAGAATGAAGAAAATAAAAGAAGCCTCAGCAGGGAAGGAATATGGGATATATTCTGGGAGAATGATGAAGCGATCTTAAATAAAGACAGCCAGGCAGTGCTGCAGTGTCCCACACCCACACGGGGTGCTAACCAGTCATTGTGAACATCCTGTTTTCCAAGGAAACATTGGCAGGAAAAAAACACTGATGTATCACTATTTTATAAGGAGATAATTGGCAAAGTTTATTGACTAAAGAGTACATAGAAGAGAGGTCTGAAGCCGGAAAATTTCCACTTGGAATTGAAGAAAACTGTTGTAGCTAAACGGGATTCTTATTCATTCAATAAAGACATAATGAGCATCTAAGTATAAAGCATGTGCCAGACTCTGGGTGGGAAGGTGCCCATAAAAAGGAATAGGTTGCAGACTCAAGACACTGAACAGTCTAGTAGGGAAGATAGGAGCACGTGGAAACTAAATGAGAAGGTGTCACCGTCTGTACATCACTTAGGCAGGGTCTTCTGAGCAATTCAGCTTGACTGATTCTCTCATACGTTTTGAATGAGGAGGATAGCCCCACAGCGATGCATTTCTGGATTCCTAATTGTGTTGTAGATTTCAAGGGAGAGAGAATGAGAAAGAATGAAGGTATATCCTGTGAGATCAAGCTGGTCTTTTCCAGAACTGCGCTTGCATGGAACAAAGGAGAGAGAAAGCCGGCGCCTAAACACAAAAGAGGAAGACGAGGTAAGGAAGAGAATTCGGGTAAGAATAAGAGCACTGGGACCTAAGGCTGCTAAACCAAGGGTTACAACTCACAGGACTAGTTTTAGGAAAGAGATGAAGGGGGTGCGGGTGTTTTGTTGCCATGATTTTTTTTTAAAATATTTTTTATTTATTTGACAGACAGAGATCACAAGTAGGCGGAGAGGCAGGCAGAGAGAGAGAGGGAAGCAGGCTCTCTGCTGAGCAGAGAGCCCGATGTGGGGCTCGATCCCAGGACCCTGAGACCATGACCTGAGCCGAAGGCAGAGGCTTAACCCACTGAGCCACCAGGCGCCCCTGTTGCCACGATTTTGATATTCACTCCCACTAAGCGTCGCCAAGCAATGTGACTGCATCCCTCCACAATGGACCACTGCCCTCCATACCTTAAGATTTTTCTGTGCTGACTTTTTGCTTAAAAGAAAGGGTGTAAGTGGATGCTTGCCATTTCGCTGTTACTTCTGGATTTTTGTTACCATAGAATGTCTCATCTGGGTTTTAATTAATATTTGAGTTGATTTAGAAAACATCTCTTCACCGGTTTTTACTTAAATAAAAATCCTAGTTAAAAGTGGCCTTCGGCAAAGCAGAGAAGACCATTAAAATGGTAAAAACTGAAGATAAAGAAGGAAAAGATTAATAATTGCTAAGTCAAGATAACAAACTTTAAGACAGAAGAAAATGTAACCACACAACAGGATGGAGAGGAAAGTGTCAATGAAGGCCTTGGGACCTAGGAAAAATATTTGCTTACCCAAGCGCTGTTCTGGTTCGGGGGTGAAAGAGATGATCGAGCGAACAGAAGGGCTCAAAGGAGGGTGGCATATTTGCTAAAAATACCAGGACATTTCACAAGTGGATACTAAATTAGAAAATGTTATCTGACAATCCATCAGTTAGAGACTCTACTGAACAACAAATAATGGAACCAGCGTACATGAAAAGTCCAAGAAAGGAACACCGATAACTTCAAAAATCTAAGCACCGCTATACCCCTGTCTCTTAAGAATAGTTGAAATTACAGTTATTGAAGGTCATGGCCACAGTACCCACCAGTTTACAGAAAGTTGACAATTCAGGAATGAATTCTGAATGGCTAGAATCAGAAAGATAAGAAATAACAAGTCTTGGTGAGGATACAAAGAAAAAGGAACCCTCACACATTATTGGTGGGAATGCGAACGGGGGCAGCCACTGTGGAAAACAGTAAGGAGTTCCCCTCGAATCCACAACTGGATATTCACCCAAAGAAAACAAAATCAGGTATTCAAAAGATACACACACCCCTGCATTTGTTGCGGCATTATTTACAATAGCTACGACACAGAAGCAACCCAACTGTCCGTCAACAGAGAGATGGTAAACCTGTGGTCTACAGACACTGTGGACTATTACGCAGCCATAAAAAATGAGCTCTTGCCATTTTTGACAACATGGACGGACCTAGAGGGCGTCATGCTCAGTGCACTAAGTCAGACAGAGAAAGAGAGAGAGCGTATGATTTCACTTACACACGGACTCTAAAAAAGAACACAAATGAACAAACAAAGAGCAGAATCAAACCTATAAATACAGAGAACAAATCGATGGTTGCCGGAGGGCAGGGTTAGAGGGATGGACAAAATGCGTGAAGGGGCATAGGAGGTGCAGGCTTCCGGTTATGAAATGGTTAAGTCACAGGAACAAGAGGTGCAGCAGAGGGAATACGTCAATGGTTCTGCGATAACGGTGTGTGGCGACAGTAGCCACATTTGTGGTGAGACGAGCGTAATATATAGACGTATGCAATCACTTCGGTGTACACCTTTAACTCATTTAACGTTGTGCGTCAACCAAACTTCCACTGAAAAGAAAGACTATAGGGGCGCCTGGGTGGCTGTTGGTTAAGCAGCCGACTGTTGATTTCAGCTCAGGTCATGATCTCAGGGCCGCGAGATCGAGCCCCAAGTTGGGCCCCCACTGAACATGGAGCCTGCTTAAGATTCTCTCTTTCCCTCTCTCTGCCCCTTCCTACCCCCGCCCACTTGCTCTCTCTCTCTCTCCTCTCTCTCTCTCTCATAATAATAAAAAAGAATGTAAAGAAGGAATATTTACAGACAGAGAGATTAGAAAAACAGTGGGCATTTCAATGATGACAAATAAAGCGACAAGAATGGTCCAAGTGAGAAAAACCCTATCGGGAAAGTGGTTTGTGTTACTCTGTTTTGTTTTTCTGTTGTAATGCTTGTAATGCTCTGGCTTTTCTCTGTGGTATAGAGAATCCAGGAACAGAAATACGTGGTCATTTGAGTCAATAAAAAGTTCATATTGTGCTAATAGGGACTAAGTCCGTATTACGAATTGCGGCGCGTGGCTATTCATCCGGTCTAAACCACCATTTTATTACGACGTGTACAGCCGTGATGGGTGAACGAGCATCTGTTCGGTTCTCTGGGCTCCTACACCACAGCAGCTGAGGTGGCCGGGATGGGGGATATTAGGTTGCCCCAGCAGCTCCATTTCAGCCCCGGAACCCCAGACATCAGGTCTGCCGTTGGGCTGGGGGCCCAGAAATCTCCATGAAGAGCCTGGAGTAACCGTCTGGGATGAGATGAGACACTAGAGAAGTCATTTCTCGGTTTCCCCGTGTGCTCCTTGTTCTGCTTTCAGAGAGGGTGACAGGCTGCCTCTGCTGCCCCCCAGGTCTCCCCCCCCACCCCAGCAGACCCCCGCCCTGCCTGTCTGGGAGCCCCTGCTCCTCCCGCAGCCCTGGGCACTGACGCAGGGTAGAGCCGTTCCACCCGGAACCTCTGTCGCCTGAGATGCACCTGGTCATAGTTACACAACAGTCTTCTCAAAGAGGTCCCGATGTTTCCCTCCCCCCCCATCCCCCGGCCCCCCTTCCCTGCAACTGTGAGTCTGGCCAGGAAGCAGGGAAATGCCCTGTGGAACATTTAACTGAACAACCAGCTCAAGGAGATCACACAGGTCAAGTGATGACTCACGCTCTGGGGCTCGCTTCGTCCTACCGCGAGCACCTGTACTCTTTCCCTGAATCCTCCCAAGTAAACGCTAAAGGTTCAGAATGTCTAAAAATAAATGCTTCCCCAGCACAGAGCTGTCCCTGGCAGCGAATTCCCACCTGGTTAAGTTCCTGTCCAGTAACATTCTCTAAATCTGCGCTGCCCACGGCTTTCCCCACGGACCGGTCATGGGGCCCTGATCTGCGATTACTGAAGAGACCCGCATAAAAGTTCAAGCAGCGTTTCCAAGGTCACGGGCGCTGGCGTGCTGGCTCTGCCCCGACATCTTCCAACCGCCTTTCCGAGGGACGTTCTTGGGCATCAGCCCTTGGTTCTCCCAATCACCAGAGCTCGAGCGCGGGTGTCCCCGGCCACTCAATTCACCTTCCATTGTTCTGTCGTCTGTGGCTTTTTTCTCCTGTTTCCCTTTGGTTAATGCACTCTTCCCGCAGGGGGGGTCAGTGAGGGCAGGGTCCGAGGACCTCACCAGAACCTCGGTGAGATGCACTTGTCCATTCTGCAGCATGAGCAGGTCCAAACCCAAAGGAAGGGGCAGGCTGGGAATAAGTAACTTGTCTAGCTGAGCTCTAATCCCCCCCAAGGGCAAGGCACCCCCTCCCTCAGCCAGGGTACTCGGCTTCCAAACTAGCTGAACTAGTTGAAGTTCTGAACTAACCGAACTTCTGAACTAGCTCAATACTGAGCAGAACGTGTGCATTGTAAAGAGGGAATGTATATGTGGAGAGAGAAAGAGAGAGATGTTTTCATATTTGATTTGTTATTATTCTAATCACTGTGAGACTCCAGATAAATTTCATTTTTACTCTAATTTCAAATAAATCGATTGACTCTATTTTTTTCATGTTTACCCTATTGCTCAAGATGCCCGTGGGCTGGATTTGAGAATGATCACAGTGTTCCCACGCAAAGGATGGGGGTCCGTTTCTCTCTGAGCAGATGAGGCCTGAAAACGTTGGAGACCTCTCCGTGGGTCTGGGGTACTCGGCGCATGTTCACCAGCGTGTTACTGGTTCCCAGGGTCCACGTACCAGTAGCCCTGGGAGCGGATACCTCCCTTCCACATATAGGACGCTGGGAGAGACAATGCCCGGAAAAAGATGAAGGTTTCAGTTGAACCAGGAGAAACCTTGTCCTCAATATCGGCAGCTTTATTTCCTTTTAGATGCCCAGGGAAACTAACCCATCTCCTTTACGGTACTACTAATAATCCTTTCAACAGGACGCCGTGTTGACGGATCATCAGTCCAGTTTACTCATTCTTGCCCTCTCGTCATTCAGAGCAGACGGGTGAGGAACTGGGTCGACAGACTCTTCATGGCTTTCTTATGCTCGAGAACTATCATATCACACTGGGATTAAAGGCAAACACCAAGAGTGACGATGGGAGACAGGCTGGCGATAATCAGTGTCCGGAATCTGCAAAGGTCCCAAGTCATAACTCTTATGGGAGCTCCCCGGGTAGACCAGGCAGCTCCCTCAGCCTCGCTCTGAGTCAGTTTCTCTGCGATTCTCTTTCAGAAACCCATCTCCCCGAGGTCTCCAGTCTTATGTAGACCTTTGCTTCTGGAAGGATGTGAGGCATCTGCATTAGTTCCTTATCCTCAACTGCTTCCTTCCTTCCTTCCTTCCTGGCTTGTGGGTTTCCCCCACGTCGGGCTGCAGTCATGTTCTCATTCTCCACGTCTCAGCCTCTTCATGTAAAATTTGTTCTTCCAGCAGAGGAGGTACTGAATTTTGAATCAGGAAAATTTGGTGTTAGCACCAGCTTGCCTCTTGCCAGCTAGCGAACGCGGCCAAGTCCCTTCACATCTCTGAGTCCTGATTTCCTTGTCTGTAAAATAAAGATCAAAAATATATTCCCGAGAGTGCATGAACTCCAGTGATGTAACTTAGGGGAATACCTTTAAAATTATAAGATGATATGCAAATAGGAGAGACCGGTATTTTCATAATGCCTTGTTTTTTTTCATGGATCCTTTGTAGCAACAAAGTATTGGTGACCGTCCAGGGTTGGACCCAGCGTGGGAGGTTAGGGATGGAGGAATGTTCTTCCTCTCACGGTTTTCTCCTTCACTTGAACTACTTCAACTGTTAATTTTATCTTCTTCGATTGTATTCATTTTTGTGAGCTCTCTCCAATCTTTTGTGGATTGGGAGTAATAAATGATTGAAGACATGGATAATTAATAAGATAAATACAGTTAATTAATTGATGGTATAAGGCACAATCCCTGCTTGTAATAAATGGCGTATATCATAATGGGAAAGCACACCAATACCCTGAGGGCATCTAACAACATCAGGGACATTTTTAAAGTGGGAGGGATGGCGGGTGACAGGGAGGAAGGTGTAGGAGGTCCTCTGGGTTGGGGGCAGTAGGGGAGGGCACTGGAGAGCTGCTCACATAAGCCTTAAAGTCAGGCTTCGAGTCAGTCAAGTGAAGAGCCTTTGGGCTACGGAAGATGGTGAGCAGCGTTGCAAAAACAAGGAAGACGGAAAGGACGTTCTGGAGGAAGGAAGTCAGCAAAGTGAGGTTCAAGACGCAGAAATGATTTTTCAGACTCTGTGGGCTGCCGGCTCTCACCTGGTAACACATGCCCATTTGCATAATGTGTCACATGTTCAGTCCGAGAGGCTCAGGGACAAGCCGGGGAAGCGGAGTTAGCATGCAGGGGGGCCTGTCCGGGCTCTGTTCGTTTCTCCTAGAAGGGCCGTTCTCAGCACTGGTGTAACAATGTGTCCGAATGTGGTACAAGGAATTTGTTACAATTGCGAACACAGGAAGATTTAAAATCCTTTCATTAGGAATCGCTTGTTTCAATATTTCCTGAATGGAAGGGAAAGAAATGGGTTTCCGGTGAGTAGTGGGGTGACCGGGAGTGCGCACCCTCATGAGAAGTGGTCGCCCAAATAATAGCACCAATAGTGTTGTCCCAAACACGGTGAGGGGGGATGGTGAGACTTTTACCCTAGAGCCTAGAGCTCTGTTCTATAGGAACAAGCTCCCCGTAACAAAAAAGTGATTAATACGACTAGGTCGGTACCTAAGAAGGCAACAAAATCTAAAGACACACGCTTGCCCTGGGAGAATAAATATGTGGCCTGTGTTCAGGACCCCGTTGGGCCCCATACGGAGAAGGGCGATGTGGAGGAAGGAGCAGGAAGCCATTACTGGCTCCAAGGTAGCCTGTCTCAGGACCTTGAACTCGGCCGGCGGGCACCCACCTTGAATTCCACTTTGGTCTGTTCAGCTCCGGGTCTGCGATGCCAAAGCTTGTGCACCCAAGACAAGTTGGGTTTGCAGCTTCTCTTCCTCCTTCCCGTCCTCCCATCCCGCAGGCTGGCTTTGACCCCTGCCTCAGGTCCTCTGTTCCGGGTTTTCCCATTCCCACGTCTGATTCCCCATAGCTCCTGAGAAATGTATGCTGCGAATCACCCTTCAAATAATGTCTGACGTTGTTTCAAGAGATCTTTTTTCTTTTAAGATTTTATTTTGAGACCAAGGGTGAGCCCATGGGCGGGGGAGGGGCAGAGGGAAAGGGAGAGGCAGACTTCCGGCCGAGCAGAGGGCCCAGTGGGGAGCTCGATCCCAGGAACCTGAGATCGTGACCCGCGCCGAAGGCAGAGGCCTAACCCACTGAGCCACCCAGGTGCCCCCTCAAGGGACCTTCTATTAGGTGAAACGTCTCATGAATGATAGGAAAGCCCTCTTGTAAGTAAATTTTGCCAATGTATAGTTGTGCATGAATAATGAGTTTTCTCTGAGAGGAACACAGGGGCATTGCCAAGTGCCCATTACACTGTGAGGGCTTGCAGTGTGAGCGGATTGTTTAGCTGTTTCTGATTTTCTCTTCGTTGCTAAGGCCCGCCGTGCCCCTGCGGTAAACCCCCCAGCCTGACTCACCCAAGCCTGGCCAGCTTCTCTGTCTCCAACTTGCAGAATATGAAAAGCAATAGCACACTTGACACAGAAGAGGGAGGAGACGTTCAAGTTCACTAGTGAAACCCAAGTGCAAACATTCTGGAGTGAAGAAACAAAACTAAACTAAACAAAAGATGTCTACTGTTCCTCTTGATCTCCTAACAGTTGACAGAGTAGAGTAGGTTTTTCATGGGTTTTTTTTTCCTCTCAGATGAATTGTGATATTATTGACATAACATATATAAGTTTAGAGTAGATGATGTGATGATTTTGATACACATATATGTTGCAAAATGATTACCACAATAATGTTAATTAACATCTCCATCCCGTCACATGGTTATCATTTTGTGTGTGTGATGAGAACATGTGAGATCTAGTCTCCTGACAATTTTGAAGGACATAATACCATATGGTTGATTATAGCCACTGTGTTGTACATTAATTATCTTCTAGCTAGAAGTTTGTACCCTTGGGCCAACATCTCCCCCATTTACCCCCACACCCCAGACCCCTGGCAGCCACCACTCTACCCTGTATTTCTATGAGTTTGGCTTTTCTAGATTGGGCGTACAAGTGCGTTCATAAAGTCTTTGTCTTTCTCTGCCCGGCTTATGTTACTCAGCATAATGCCCTCAAGGTCGAACCAAGTAGCTTCAAAAGGCAGGAGTGGGCTCTTTGAAGACGGGATGCTTTGCACAATGCGTTATGTTGTAAGTTCTCAGCGGGGGCCGAAAGGAACACCCGGACAAAGAAAGCACATTTTCCTCCTGCAGACTCAGGCAGGAATGAATCTGTTCTGTTAAAGAAGTGCTGAGTCACCGGGCAGCTGATCCATTAGCAACCATTAGCCGGCCCACAGTCGCCAGAAAACAAGCACAATTGTGCAATCTTTATGGAAGAGAACTTACAAATTAGGGGTGGCAGCCAAACTGACAGATCTAGGACTCTTGTTAAACAGACAAGACCTTCTGCCTGGTGACTATTTTGGAGACTCGAACCCGGCAACGTGAATGTTGACCCCTCCAAAACTGTTGCTCTCACCATGGGCAGGTCAAACAAGACTTCTTTAAATCGATCTCCCTCTCTCTCCGTTTGCTCATCCTATGAAATTATGTAGCTACACCCAGGCACCACGCTGGGAGACGGTATTAGTGAGTTGTGATTTCATCTGGGGGCCCTTAAGAGTCCAACTATCTACTCACAGAGCTGTTTTAGCTCATGGTGACTCTTCTGTGTCAGGCCATGACTCCGGTGGCAATGGGAGACACGGGGTTGGAAACTTAGCTGAGCACAAATGGCCCGGTAGGATAAGAAGAGCCCTTGGGCCTGGGTCAGGTTGGATACTGGGATTGCCTGGGTGGTGCTTAGTCAGTTTTCTGGCCGGTCCTGCCTCCGTGTTGGTTCCCCACTCCCTCAATGTCTGGTTTCCCTGCCTGGGCACGAGGTCTCTGATGCTCTAGCCTGGTGTGTGACTGGACACCTGTCTAAACCCCAGATCCTTAAAGGCATCCTGATGTCTGGTCTTCCCAAGTGAAGGCATTCCGCTTCTGCCTGGTACCATGGCCTCCCAGCTCCCGGGTTTCGGTCCGCCGTGAATTCCAGTTCTCTCTGTCACTGTCGACTTCATGCACGTTCAAATTCTTGATCATCTGTTCCGAGCCTGGCATCATTCAAGGCACTAGGGATACCATGGTGAGCTATAAACTATGTGGACAAGGTTCATGCTGGCATGGAAATGAATTCATACATCATCGAGGGTGGGATGTGGGGTATGGGAGACAGAAAATAAACAAGCCAGCAAACTTACATGATGGCCATTTCAGATAATGATAAGCGTTAGGGAACAAAAGAAAGGTAGATCTGAGAGAGAGTGACCGGCTTGGGGGTATTGTGGTTTAGACGTTGGGTGGGGGTGGCGGTCAGAGCAGGTCCCACCAAGGAGGCAGCATCCACCGTGAGACAGCGTGGGAGGAGGCAGAGGGAAGTGCGAGGGTCCGGAGGCAGGAATGAGCTTAAGTTGCTTTGGGAAGGCGTGGTTGGAGTGTATTCGAAGGTATTCAACAGGAGCATGATGGCAGGTGAGGTGAGAGCCAGAGCCCGCAGTGTGGGGCCTGGGCAGCCATGGTAAGGAGCCTGAATTGAAGTCCACGTGCTACGGTAGGCCACACCAGGAAAGAATTTTCTGCAAGGAAGTGACATGATTTGATCTGCTCGCTTAAAAGATCATTCTAGCTGCTTTAGAGAGTAGGGATTACAGAAGGACATGCGTGTAGAGAGAATAGTTAGAAGCTTCTGTCTAATCTAAGAAAGAAATTCTGGTGGTTTGGCTTGGACCGCAATGGTGTAGAGAACTGGAGAAAAGTTAACACAGAAGAGATTCGTCTTGGAGATAAAGCCGACAGGTTGTGCCAGTGGATTGGACGGAGTGTAGGGGAGGGAGAAGAATGTAGGATAATGCCCAGACTTTGGGTTAAGTGTCTGCGTGCACGGTGGGACACTTTACTGAGTTGGATCTGTAGCAGGCAGTGTCTGGGACCATGATATTTGGTCGTTTTTCTTAGGCAGCCAAGGGAGGCTATCAGGTTGGGAGGTGAATCTACTGTTTGTAGCTCAGTGGAGAAATTAGGACTGGAAATGTCTGAGTGCATGGACTGTTGGGGCTTGACAATTCATATAACCATTCATTCATTCACTCAACCGTCCCTGTTCTAGGCACCGGGGTGACAGAACTGAACAAAATAGACAAAAATCCATGGCCTCATGGAACTAATGTTCTAGCAGAAAAAGAAGGACAACACACAAATGCGTGATTAAAATGTGTGTCAGAAAAAAGAGCAGGAACAACAGAGATCGGGATGAAGGTTCGGGGTGGGGGAGCCAGTGTGGTCTCAGTGGTTAGGGAAGGCCACCGTGAAAGGCACAGTTTTTCTGAAACCAGTGAGGGGTGAATCTGTGAGACTTGGGGAACTGCTCACAGAAGAGCACGCCTGGGTAACTCAAGGAACGGACCACAAAAATGAAAGACGAAAGCTGCTGCTTGGGTCCGCGCAGAGTTCCCATTCGGCTAGGCAGACAGACAGGAGGACAATTTCCACAGGAAAATAAATCCAGACGAACGCTTCTTCATAGTCTGTAGCCTTCAGAAACTCCTCGAACACTTTTAAATTAGAAGCTATGATAGGAGGGAGCGTGTTGGTGCTGGGAAGAGGAATAATATTTGCACATGAGGGCCTTCTAGTTCTTTAGTATCGCTACCGCTTAGAGTTTAAAGGTTTTGACCTCATATTCACACTTGCATAGGTGTGTCGTGATTACTGCACGTCCACAGTTCTGTGAGAATGAGACGAAGAAATAAGTGGGCGGAGTCTGCCCCTCGGCAGATGGAGGCAGAGGCGGCAGCAGAGGAGGCTGTCCGGGGAAGGATGAGTGTGCATCAGATGGCATCCAACTGCCCAGCTGGGAGGGCTCAGAACTCCCAACTCAGGGACTTGGGGAGTGTGGCTGGGCATGGGGAGGGAGTATAGGTGGACACAGGGAGGGAGGGACTGAGGGAGGGAGGGCGTGTGGGTGGGCATGGGGTGGGGGAGTGAAGGGGATGAGGGTGGATGTGAATTCTCTCAGCCCCAACCCTCCCGATGGAACTTGGGCTGCCCGCCAAAGTCTTCATTTTCACCGCCGCTCTCAGCCAAGGGTCAAGGTGTAGCTGTGAGTATCACCAAACTGAGCAATCCAGGGGCCCTTGGACGCTGGCTAGGCTCACCCCATAGCCCACGGTGGGCTGCCCTGCCTGTGACTCTTGGCCCTACGGGCTGCTTGCCAACTCCATTTGTGGGTGTGAGGAGTGAGTCCCAAAGCCCCCACATACGGGCGTGCCAGGAACTCATCTGAAAGAGTTCTGCACGTCTTCACTGATGTGTAGCTTTGGACGGCAGAACTGCTACAAAGAAGTAAGCAAACAACAGAAGAGAGTCCCTAAATTGTTGGCTTGGGCTTGAGTATTTCCCTGTTCTTTTTGCCCAAACTCCATCCCCGAAGACATGGCTGGGATGCCTATCCTGGTAACCAAGCAGGGCTCGGCGGGGATGCAGGGCTCCAGCCCATGTGCTGCCCCAGGTTCATGGCTGCTGCCTGCTGCCTCCAGGGGCAGCCTCCCTTGTCCCGCTGGGGCTGGGTGACAGCAAACAGGTTTAGAGTCAGCCTGCCTGGGTTTGGTCCTGGCTCTGTCCCTATCAGCCCTGTGACCTTGGACCAGTCAACTTCTTCAGAGCTCTGTTTCTTCGTCTGTAAAATGGGGAGAGTAATAACTCCATCAGTGTCCTTGTACAGCACGAGTGACCTATGCACGTGCTATCATTACCCCTGTTCCTGTCACACGTTGGATGCTCGACATTAAGTGCTATAACTAGTGGCCAGTTATTAATGGCCTTTCCTAGGCCAGATGTCTGCCCCAGCTGTGCTTAATCGGCATGCTAACATTTTAAATTGCTAATAATTATATTTTATTTAACCGAATATATCCCAAGTACTCCCAGTTTAACATCATATTTTTATTGTTGTAAAGTATACATAACCTTTCCTTTCCTCCTCCTAATGTCCTCCATGTTATTCCTTATGTTAGTGAAACCATATGATAATTGACTCTCTATGTTTGACTTATTTCACTCAGCATCATCCCCTCCAGTTCCCTCCATGTTGATAGAAAAGTTGGGTGTTCATCCTTTCTGATGGCTGAGTAATATTCCATTGTATATATGGGCCACATCTTCTTTATCCATTCCTCTGTTGAAGGGCATCTTGGCTCTCTCCACAGTTTGGTGATTGTGGAAAAGTGAGGTGGGGGAAATCAGACGGGAAGACGAGCCATGACAGACTGTGGACTCTGGGAAACAAACTGAGGGTTTTAGCGGGGAGGGGGTCGGGGGTCGGGTGAGCCTGGTGGTGGGTGTTAAGGAGGGCACAGATGCATGGAGCACTCGGTGTGGTGCATAAACAATGAATCTTGGGACACTGAAAAAATAAAATAGAATTTGTTTTTTAAAAAGCACGGCATTAGAAGAATACCCCACCCCCCGGGAAAAGGATACATAACCTAAAACTTACCGTGTTAATCATTGGAGCAGGGGCATCAAAGTACATTGCCATCGCTGTGCGACCATTACTGCCATCTAGTCGCAGAACATTTTTCATCTCCCCCACCTGGAAAAAGCACTGCTTTACGAGTTTGCTTGTCATCTTTGCTCAGAGCAATTTTCTCTGTATCATTTTCAATGATCACCTGAAGCCCAAGTGAGCCTAGCAGCATGAATTTCAATTTTTATTTATTTTGTTAGAAGATTTATTTATTTACTTTAGAGAAAGGGAAGGTGCAGATGGGGAGAGAGAGACTCTCCAGAAGATTCCCTGCTGAGCAAGGAGTCCAACGTGGGCCTCAATCCCAGGATGCTGAGATCATGACCGGAGCTGAAATCAAGAGTTGGACACCCAACTGACTGAGCCACGCAGGCGCCCCCAACAGTAGCATGACATTTTAAAACGGGTTTACCGAAGGCCTGAAAGTGACTAACGGGGTTCAAGTAGCAATCTTACCAACTAACCACACCTTAAACCTAATGCAAGTTTGTCATATCAAACCACTCTTTCAGAAACTGCATTGTGAATCTTGCACGCACATTTTACTGGGACAACTCAGGTTTGAACATTTTCATGTTTGCCAACCCCTTAGGGTGGCTGTCGCCAATGTGCTTTCTCGTAGAATATATTTCTGACTCATTAGAGGCACCGTGTTAATAAATTCTTGCCAAACATATTCTTTATCCGTAGCTCTTAGACCTGAGTCCTTTGTAGAGGCATTTTTAACTATTATAAATATGGATGTTCAAGTCCAGATCATATTAAAAAAAGGTTATTTTTCTTTTTGTTTCCTTCTATGCCACATGTCTATTTTATTTTTTTTTTTAAAGATTTTTTAAATTTATTTATATGACAGAGAGAGAGAGATCACAAGTAGGCAGAGAGGCAGGCAGAGGGAGAGGGGGAAGCAGGCTCCCCGCCAAACAGAGAGCCCAATGCGGGACTCGATCCCAGGACCCTGAGACCATGACCTGAGCCGAAGGCAGAGGCTTAACCCACTGATCCACCCAGGCACCCCCAACCACATGTCTATTTTAAACTTGGCTTAGGATAGAAAAGGATTAAATCCCACCCAGGGCTCACCTCTGGGTACATATCTCTTCCTCCCTTGAAACTGAGTATGTTTGTGTGCCTCGCTATGGCCAATGACATCCAGGCAGAAGTGACCTTGCCCCAGTCAACTCGGAAACTCTGTGTGAAGCTGGCGGTCATGAAATGATAGAGCTCCCATCAGCCTGGGTCCCTTAGCAGTTATGAAGAGCAGAGACCTCTACAAGTCCGAGCTGGACACGTGGTAGAAGCAGAAATAGCCTTGGGTGGTTTGAAACCCCGGAGATTTGGGGATTAGTCATTACAACAGCATGCACAATCCTATCTTGACTAATACAGGTTCTGAGTGATTAATATGAAAAATTCACTAAGTCACGGAAGGCTTTCTTCCCTCCCTCCTGTAGCTCCAAACTTCTCCCCTAACCACACCACAAACAACTGAAAAACATCTGAGAAAACCCTGCTGGGCACAATTCTAATGCTGCTTGTTCTTTTGTTTGTTTCCCAGCTCAGATTCGGTGATGTAAGGAGCCTTTCAGGCCGAGGACTTTGAACTTGGGATCCTCCGAGGTAATATAGTTATTAGCAGGTGCGAGTGTTGGAAAAAATGCCTCTCGATCTTGTTCATGCCATTTCCATGTCATTCTCACTTGACAGAGATATTTTGAGGCTGGAAAGGGATTTGCTTTATTTTTTTCGGTTTAGAGGAAATCCATTCCTATGTGAGTCGATTGTCTTTCTAATTTGAAGCTGCAGCTAGATACTTCCCAAAGGTGAAGATGAGAACAGGGAGGAGGGCGTTGGGATTCTATCCGCTCGGGAAAGAGGGAAGGAGAACCTTCTGAAAACCAGAAATGCATGCACGAAGTAGTTGGTGTTCAACTTTAGAGGGTCCACAGCCCTCCTTTATGCAGAGCTTGTCATTACGTGCCCGGCCTCTTGACTTTTCAGAGCATCCTTCCGCCATCATGAGTAGCAGCTGTGTGTTCCTGTGCCAGCTTAGAGAGTCAGGACCTAACTGCAAATAATTTAACACATGTACAGGATTCTTAGAAGCTTTGTGTGAGCCTCAAGTCTCCTCAGCTGAGTTTCCAGAAGAAGAGGAATGTAATGAAGCTTGGGACCCAGCTAGGCGTCAGCGGACTGAGTCCAACGTTGATGGCCCACGCAAGAGGGGACACGGCTTGATTTTCTCATCTCGTCCTGTAAAACAGGGCTAAAGCTGCCCGTATTCTTTTGAAATGAGATAAGAAGACTGGAATTTGCATCAGTTTGCAAATTCATTGTCCAGGATGTAAAGAGAAGCCCGTGCATACGGAGCATTTCTGAGGTTGGGTATGTCCATCACTCAGTGACTATGAGCACAACTCAGGAGGGTGAGAACTCCCTCATGTGAAAAATAATTATAACCAAAAGCCACGGTGGCTTAGCTGAGAACCTCATGACAAGCCCAAGACCTTACCTTTATCATAAAAACATACCATTGATTCACTCATTCAGTGAAAGCTGTAGCCCGGACTTGTGTGTGCCAAGCTGGACATTTTCCAACCAGAGACATTTTCCGCCCTCCAGAAAGTCAATCTTGTGGAAGATAAATGCTGGTGAATAGAAAATTACAATGTAGTGAGGTCAAAAGCAAGTGGTGGGCAAAGAAAAGACAGCAACTTTGAGTCCTAGGAAATGACACAACCCTTTTGTATGATTTACAGAATTCTGAGACACGGTTCATAGATTATCCGTAGAATCCATGAGGTTAAATGATATCCTTTCACAAATACGATTTATAGGTCTCTACTTTTCATGGATTATTACTTACGTATTTATCAAGATACTCCTGAAAACAATGAAATGGTTTTTTAAAAGCAGATGCCACAGTAGGTTTCCGAGGTTCAGAACTGTGGTCTGTCTCATACCAGTGACATCGGCTCCCTTTTAATCCACACTGTCAAGGATCCCACTCAACACAGGCATCTTCCATCTGTGTTGGAGAACAACGTGCTGTCAGTTTGTGTGGGGATTAGCAGGAGCGGAACCTTAATTTGGGGAAGGTGACTGCCAAGTGAAGTTGGTCACACACTCCAAATGACCTTGGATGCTCATATATTTGAGTCTGCGTTTGCCTTTTGGGAGCCAGGTGAGTGCCGGCTAGACAAAGAGCTCCCCTCTCCACCTAATGACGCTGTAAGCAAAGCTCTGTCCAGGCATCCTGGCCCTTCAATTAGTTCTCAGGCACCTGCAGTGAGACCCAGCCTCTCACCAGCCTCCTCCAGCCAGCGGTCGGGGTGTCCTTTTGTGGTCCGGGTTTTTCCAGTATTCACTTTGCGGCTCCTTGGTCCCAGGCAGAACTGGCCAGTGGCTCGTGCTGGGTTTTCATACTTTCTCCAACCAAAGAGTTTCACCGTGATCTGAAAACTGTTCTAGAAGCCTGTCCCTTGTTTCCCCATTAGTCTGTGGCAAGGTATTTCTGCAGTTCTCTTAAACTTTCACTGACAAAAGACTTTGGCCTCATTTCTATTAGCTTGTCCTTAGAGCACCTCTGGGAGGCGTCTCAATATTGTTGCTTATGCAACACCGAAGTCGCCGGCCTGAGGACTTGGTGCTTGGCTCTAGGTAGGTGACTGAGCCCAAAGCTAAGAGACAGAGCATGGGAGCACAAAAGCCTGAATTTTTTTCTCCTCATACCCGGTTTGGGATGCCAAACATTTGCAAATTTTAAAAAGACAAGAAAACAAAACAAAGCAAAAACTATTTCAATTCGTAAGCCAATGAATAGGCTTCTCTGGGACCTGATTGGGACCCTCAGACAAGGAAGCCATGTCCCAATGACATTGCAATGTTTTGCTCTTCTACCTTCTTCCAGAGATAAACTCACAGAGGCTAGGAACCACATCTTTCCACCCTTGACCTCCCTGGGGAGGGTCTGTCCTGATGCCTGTTCATTGCTAGGTGTTCTAGAAATACTTACTGGATGCTGAATTTTGGGGGGCACTGCAGTTGGTCAAACGGACTTTTTGACATGGACTGCCGTGGGCCAGTAAGAGTTTCTAGCCTGTTATTTAACTATCTGGGGGTCTGTTGTACATTATTGATGAAACATCATTGTTGATGAGACAGTAATGTGACTATCACAAGGTTAATGTCAGCCAGCATCTCCTCGCTCACCAGGAAATACCACTTGAACTCTGTTTGGGGTAATAGAATGGCATGGAAAGTTCTGTTCATAAACTGTTGGGGAGCATATATATATAGTGTGTGTGTGTGTGTGTGTGTGTGCACATGCGTATGTATTCCCGTGGAGAGATTTATATGTATCTACAATGTATGTATGTACATGCATACACGTTTACAGGGTTAGACATGTAGAATGTGATCCGGGGAAATACCCAGACAACCTCTATTCAGACTGTGTTTTTCTACCGCACTCCCCAGGCCAAAGATGAATGTGAAGAATGGTTCTCATGAGGAAAAGAAGGGCCGATAGAGAGTGTTGGGGAGGGGCGCCTGGGTGGTTCGGTAGGTGAAGTGTCCAACTCTTGGTTTGGGCTCAGGTCCTGGTTTTGAGCCCCAAGTTGGGCTCTGGGTTCAGCATGGAATCTACTCGAGATTCTCAATCCTCAGATCCCAGAGATCGATGTCAGGGGTTGACAGTGATCCTGTGTACTGAAAAGACCCTGGGAGAAGAGGACCCAGGAGGCTGACCTAGGTGGGTGACGGAGGGGGCTCTGTGAGCCGTTGCACTCATTCACCATCGGCTCCAGCTGCGAGGTGAGAAACACCAGTGCCCAGCGGGGCTGGCAGGGTGTGTGTGGAAGGGTCAAATGTGGATTCTCTGGAGGCGGACAGAACCTTACTCAGTGCGGATACCAGCTCTGCCACCCAGCAGCTGAGAATTAACCACTCTTAGGCTTTTCCTCTCATTTTTTTAAAATATTTTATTTATTTGACAGAGAGAAATCACAAGTAGGCAGAGAGGCAGGCAGAGAGAGAGGAGGAAGCAGGCTCCCTGCTGAGCAGAGAGCCCGATGTGGGGCTCGATCCCAGGATGCTGGGATCATGACCTGAGCCGAAGGCAGCGGCTTTAACCCACTGAGCCACCCAGGCGCCCTTCCTCTCATTTTTTTAAAGATTTTATTTATTTATTTATTTGAGAGACAGAGATCACAAGTAGGCAGAGAGGCAGGCAGAGAGAGAGGAGGAAACAGGCTCCCCGATGAGCAGAGAGCCCGATGCGGGGCTCGATCCCAGGACCCTGGGATCATGACCTGAGCCGAAGGCAGAGGCTTTAACCCACTGAGCCACCCAGGGGCCCCTCCTCTCGGTTTTAGAAGGGACCTACTACTCGACCTCATAAGTTATCGAGGGAATTAAATAACAGAAAACACTCAATACAGTGCCTGCCACCTAGGAAAAAAGGATCCATCTCATGAAAAGTTCTTGCTGAAGGAGAGGAGGGTCCCCTGAAGATGCCCGGATGCTCCCTGTCAACAGCCAAGAAGGAGCTAAGCCTGGGCCAGCCAGGAAATCTTAGGGGACACTATTTGCTCCCAAAGACTCTTGGGAGGGGTGAAGTCCTCAACCTCATCAGCAGGCAAACTGTAGTTTGAAAGCACTTTTCCCTGACAGCTGGTTTTGATTAAGACAGGGGGACAAGAAGGGAGAGAGGATGAGGGCAGTTGGAGGGGGTGATGTCGTGGGAGGAATTGGGAGTTCCCAGACACGGAAGGTGGTCGGAGAAAACAGGCTCCTCCTACTCCATCCACCCTGGGGCTGCGGGGCACGGGGGAGGGGGCAGCCTTCGGCCATTCCCCAGTCCCATCCTCTTGACCGTGAGTAGATGCCACCAGAAGGCATGACTGACTCTTGCAAAGGCGACTACATCAGTTTCCCGATAACACAGTTCAGTCTGATCCCTTCTTTCTTTCTCTGCTACCCAGATGTTATCCAGAATCCTTTCCATTCTCCCCAATTCTCTTTCGCCCTGTTGGAATTAGGAATAAATAGAGGGAATTAAACCAGCTTGAATCCTGTCAACTTGGGACTCACATCCTCGGATGTGTTCCTGGAGACGATAATGAAAAACCCAAACTTCTCGAAAGACAGTTATTCTTGGGATATTTCTGATTTATCTGGAGCCAGAAAATTGAAGACATTTATAAAAGGCAGATTTCTATGGAAAAAGGATTTTTTTTTTATCATCCTTTACCTGAAAGCCAGATTGTGTTTAGAATGTGCAAATTGGAAGCAGATTGGGTAAATGCTGCTGCTTATGGCTTGGGCCTTTTGAAGTTGAGAAAAAGCCCAAATATGAACCAATCGATTTATCTGCTCTTAGGAGGCTTATCTGTCACAAGCTATTATCTTATACTGAAGTAATAAACACGCCTTACCTACTGAAGAGGGAGGTAGGAAGTTCTCTAAACTACCAAGAGGATATTCGCTAGGGTAACATATCCCAACACATGTTCCCCGAGATCATAATGCATTACCTGGGCTAACCAAGCTTGGAAAAATACCAGATTAAATGAAACAAACTCAGTTTCTTTTCCTGGGGAATTTTCAGTCTTTTATATAAACGTAACATACATATCGCATACTCCTTCACGGTGATTTTCTAGGGGTGAGAAATCAATATTTAGCATTTCCTCAGCATGTTTGACCACAGAGCGTTTTCCCAAGTTGGCAGATTTTGCACAAAAGTTATTAATCAACCTCGTGATGGTTGATGCACAGTTAGCGGCTTAAGATAATAATAAATGTGCTAGCATTCTCGAATCTTCTGTCTTCAACTCCTTGAGAGGCGAAGCTATCACTACTTGTAGCAAAATTAACCACTGCTTCTTGGAGTTCATGGAACATAAAACCCTCATGATTTCTGCATAGAAGATCTATAAATACATATAAAAACACCTTTTTTTGTTATGGTCTGTGAATGGGGTGAGTAGGTCTGGCAATTGTAACCTGAGCAATTATTTTTCTCTGTAGATGATTCTAGCCCATAGAGACATGTGACAGCCTGAAACCCGAAAGGTAGTAATTTCCTTTACATTGATTAACATTCATTTCCATCCGAAAGGAGAAATGCAGCATCATACAGATTCCTGACTGAACATAGGAGTGAGTTCTGTAAGCCTCCAAGGTGATGTGTATTAGACTGCTACACCCCAAAGATCTAAAGACCCTCGGATCACCTATACATTGTGAAACACTGAACACAAATAACACACACACACACACACACACAGCACTCCAAGCCGTGTTAAAGATGAAAAAAGGAGGCTCACCTGGGTGGCTCAGTCAGTTAAGCATCTGCCTTTGACTCAAGTCATGGTCCCAGGGTCTTGGGGTCAAGCCCCATGTGGAGTCCCATGCGGATGAGCAGGAAGCCTGCTCTCTCCTCTCCCTCTTCTTCTCCCCCCACCTCATGCTCGCTCACTCTCCCAAATAAATAAATCTTATTTAAAAAAAAAAAAAAAGATGATTTTGGCCATTCTAACTGGTGTAAGGTGGTATCTCAATGTGGTTTTGATTTGAATCTCCCCGATGGCTAGTGATGATGAACATTTTTTCATGTGTCTGGTAGCCATTTGTATGTCTTCATTGGAGAAGTGTCTGTTCATGTCTTCTGCCCATTTTTTGACTTAATTCATTGTTTTTTGGGTGTCGAGTTTGAGGAGTTCTTTATAGATCTTGGATATCAGCCCTTTATCGGTAGTGTCATTTGCAAATATTTTCTCCCATTTCCGTGGGTTGCCTCTTTGTTTTGTTGACTGTTTCCTTTGCTGTGCAGAAGCTTTTGATCTTGATGAAGTCCCAAAAATTCATTTTCACTTTCGTTTCCTTTGTCTTTGGAAATGTGTCTTGAAAGGAGTTGCCGTGGCCGATGTCAAAGAGGTTACTGCCTATGTTCTCCTCTAGGATTTTGATGGGTTCCTGTTTCACACTCAGGTCTTTCTACCATTTCGAGTTTATCTTTGTGTACGGTGTAAGAGAATGGTCATGTTTCATTCTTCTACGTATAGTTGTCCAATTTTTCCAGCACCGTTTATTGAAGAGACTGTCTTTTTTTCCATCGAATGTTTTCTCCTGCTTTGTCGAAGATTAGTTGACCATACAATTGAGGGTCTGGGCTCTCTATTCCGTTCCATTGGTCTACGTGTCTGTTTTAGTGCCAGTACCATGCTATCTTGGTGATCACAGCTTTGTAATAGAGCTTGAAGTAAGGCAACGTGATGCCCCCAGCTTTGTTGTTCTTTTTCAACATTTCCTTGGCGATTCGGGGTCTTTCCTGGTTCCATACAAATTTTAAGATTGTTTGTTCCAGCACTTTGAAAAATGCCATTGTTATTTTGACCAGGATGGTGATGAAAGTATAGATTGCTCTGGGCAGTATAGACATTTTAACAATGTTTATTCTTCCAATCCATGAGAATGTAGTGTTTTTTCCATCTTTTTGTCTTCCTCAATTTCTTTCATAAGTATTCTGTAGTTTCTAGAGTATACATCCTTTACCTCTTTGGTTAGGGTCATTCAGTTCCAGGAAACAACAAATGTTAGAGAGGCTGTGGAGAAAGGGGAACCCTCTTACACTGTTGCTGGGGATGAAAGCTGGTGCAGCCACTCTGGAAAACAGCATGGAGGTTCCTCAGAAAGTTAAAAATAGAGCTATGCTACGACCCAGCAATTGCACTACTGGGTGGCTTAGTCCATTAAGTGGTGACTTAACAGTGGTTTTGGCTCAGGTCATCATCTCAGGGTCATGAGATCAAGCCCTGCATTGGACTCCATGCTTGGCGGGGGTCTGCTTGACATTCTCTCCCTCTGCCCTTGCTCTCTCTCTTACTCTCTCAAATAAATAATATTTTTTAAAGAAATGTCACAGAGAGTGATAGGGCAAAGGCAGAGTGAGCAGAGGCACAGGGGTGAGATGATGGCACAGGCCTGGAGACAGCCTATGTCTTCAGGGATCCATGAGGAACATCCTAGGCCCCGTCCTCCCCTGTTCTAGGAAAACTCTGGATGTGCATTCGAGAGAAAATAGCAAAATGACAGAGCAGACCCCCGTCTCTGCTGAGGGGATGATCCTGTCCAAGGCCAGTCCTCTCCTACTATGAGCCGAGCAGCCCAGGCGCCTTCTCCCAAGTGAGCCCTTCGCTAGAAGCAGCTGCCTTTACTGTGCCCCGAATGACCTTCACACGTGGATTCTGAGTCATTTAAAAAATTGAATGTTCTTTTTAAGGATATGAAAGGCTGGTCCTGAGGGAAATTAAGTAGACTCTTCCTTGTGTGTGAGAGTTCTGGAGGAAGCCTCTGGAAGGCCCTGGAGAAAAGATAGGAACAACCTGAAATACTAGTCCTTCCGCGTCCTGTGGACATGTCATCTGACAGGAGGGCGGGAAGAAGGGGAAGAAAGGACTATTGGGCATATGCCATCTGACAGGGACGAAAGGCCGTCCTGTTGCCCCTCAGAGTACGGCACAGGTGCACCACCAGCTTTGGGACAGGCCTGAGTGCCCGGCAGGGCTCTGCCCGTGGGCTCAGAGGTAGGTGGAGGTGGTGTCGGAAGCAGAGCTTAGCTAATGTTGCCTTTGAGCCACTGTTGTTGCGACTGAGCTGAGTCACGGCCCCAGAAGAAGTGTGGGGCTGCCGAGGACCCGCGTCAGAACAGACCTTCTAGCCAGCGGTGACTCAGGGACAGTGGCCTCCGGGGAGGCCCGGGACAGCGGAGCTGCCATTTCCTCCTTGTTCTGCGTTCGTGGAGGAGACTTTGACGGAGTATGTGATCAGAGAGAATGGAACATTGTCAGCGAGCCCAGGATCTGACGACGCTCACCGGGACGGGTTAGCAAACGGCAACGTCAGGCTTCCTAAGGGAGGAGGTCGGGATCGGAGGAGAACACGGGTCCCCAGGGTCAGCGCTCCGCTCGCGGCCAACGGAACTCTCCTGCACCTGTGCGCTCAGCGTTTCCTGAGGGTTTGCCTCCTATTTAGAAATGTGCTGCCATCGGGTCCCAACTAAGACATGTTATTGTCAAAAAGTCGCACAACTAGGCCACCCGGACACTTGGTCTCTTTGAGGTGTGTTAATAAAAGGAAGCCAGGAAAATCAGCAGGCGGCCGGGACATCTGGTTGCCTCTAGGGAGTCCTGGAAAAGGCAGCGGACGCTGTCGAGCCCTTCCTGGCAGAGTCGGGTCTCTGCTCTCCCTTCTCGAATGCGTCCTGTCAAGAGCCCCTTTTCCAAGCAAGCTGCCTGTCGGGTGTCATGAGAAGAGTGGCGGATCTGGGGGAAGCGAGGGCTGGTGTTCCCAACGGAGGGCTTCGGGGGGCTCTGATGCCTTCACATAGAGGTCTGGTGAGAAGCAATGGCGCTCCTGTTCGTCCCAGTTCATGGAATGGGAGAGGCCTCCGAGCGGCTGTCATCGCATTGGCACAACAGGGAATTCCTCGGAAGGGGCCCTTCCCTCATTCACTCGCCACACGTTTAGCAAGCACCTACTATGTGCCGGCCACTGTTCTGGGTGGTAGGGACTCAAAGATAAATAGAACTCAGTCTCTCTTGAAGCAGCTTACATGAATACTTTAAAAGGGGAACAAACCCTTTAAAACGAGAAAGGTATTTGGTGATGCAGATGAGAGCTGGACTGGGAAACTGAGAAGGGCATGACTTCTCTCATCTTGTAAGATAAGCAAGCTGACATCAGAGGGGCTGAGTACCCTGCGTGGGGTCTCTAGCTAGAAGCTAAGAGCTCAGGGTAGTCAACACCATGAATAAATGAATCACTCAGTTATGCATGAACAAAGAGACTGTCCACAGAGCCCAGTCTGGGTTAGGCTAGAAATCATGGGCTTTCGAATATCAGGTTGGAAAAGCAGATACACCCAGGCCTAGAGCACCAAGTTGACTTTGACTTTCTACAGTGGCCAGTGGGAGCTGCTGAAGGTCATGAGCGCCCGTGGAGAGGGGCGGGGTCTAGGAATGCTCTAGGAAGGGCATCTGGCAGTAGCAAGGGAGAGACAGACACAGCGAGATTGGTTATGGAGAAATTAATAAAAGTTAGTGAGTGAGTCCGATATACACGGGAGAAAAGGATCAACTTTAGCCGTGTAGTTACTTCTCATAGCTTATGCTTAGTGCTTTCAATGACCCAAGCACTGTGACAAACACTTTACTTACATTGTCTTCTCTGACTTTCTCAGTAACCCCATGAAATAGGTCCTATTTAGGATCCCATTTTATGGATAAGAACACTGAGGCACAAAGGGTTCATAGGGAATTTCCATGTACTGGTAGACATCTCTACCTGGGTGGCCTCCATTTCACACTCAACACTTTTTTTTTTTAAATATATATTTTTTTAATTTGACTGACAGAGATCCCAAGTAGGCAGAGAGGCAGGCAGAGAGAAAGGGGGAAGCAGGCTCCCTGCTGAGCAGAGAGCCCGATGCGGGGCTCGATCCCAGGACCCTGAGATCATGACCTGAGCCGAAGGCAGAGGCTTAACCCACTGAGCCACCCAGGCGCCCCTCAACACCTTTCAAACTAAATTCTCCACCTGCTCTTCCCTGAGCTTCTCTATTTTTGATTAACACCATTGCCCTTCCTTCAATGACTTGAAACCAAACCTCAGAAGAATTGTTTCATGTCTGTTCATTTATTGTGTGTGCCCCCAAGTCAGGCACTGTACTGGGTGCTGGCATTACAGGAGCAAAAGTCATGGCCCTAGGGGTGCCAGGGTGACTCAGTCAGCACCTGACTCTTGATTTCAGCTCAAGTCATGATCTCTGGGTCATGGGATCGCCCCCCACGTTGGGCTCTGTGCTCAGCACGAAGTCTGCTTGGAATTCTCTCTTTCCACAGCCCCTCTGCCTGCTCATGCTCGCTCTCTCGCACGTGCCCTCTCTCTCTCTCGCTCGCTCGCTAAAATAAATAAATAAAAAAATCTTAAAAAAAAAAAAAAAGGGCATGGTCCTCAAGATACTTCTAGGGTGCTGGGCTGTCAACACAGTCCAACGGCATAGTGGAGAGGCAGGGAGGTTTCCAGAAGAAGCAAGGTGCTCTCTTGGTCTGTGGCTCCCGTCTTCACACTTCCTCTCAACCACGACAGCCCAGTAAAGAGGGTCCTGGCATTTTCCGCCCGCCTGACTGCACTCCCACTTCCAATTCATGAAACAAATACCACTGGAAGTCTCCAAAAGAAACTCTGGATCTTCAAAGCCCTGAACAATTCAGTTTCCTGCGAGAGTGCTCCTAGCTGAGCCACAAATTGGATAAACAGGGAGCCTGGGCTCTAATGCCTCCTTCACTGGTCTGCTTCTGGGAAGAATTCATTTATTTTCCATTTATGCCCTGTCCGTTTCCCAAAATGTTAAAAGCACAAGTACAATAAAAATCTTTAAGTGACATGTGTGGGTTCAGCTCTGAGTAATGGAGTGGGGAGAATGGGAATCCCAGAAACTTAGAGAGAAGAGGAGGCAACTGGCAGAGACCTTGACTCTGAACTTCGTGGCAGCCAAGAGAAAAATAGGAAAGAGGAGACTTTTTTTTTTTTAAAGATTTTATTTATTTATTTGACAGAAGGAGATCACAAGTAGGCAGAGAAGCAGGCAGTGAGAGAGGGGGAAGCAGGCTCCCTGCCGAGCAGAGAGCCCGATGCGGGGCTCGATCCCAGGACCCTGAGATTATGACCCGAGTCCAAGGCAGAGGCCCAATCCACTGAGCCACCCAGGTGCCCCCTTAGCTCATTTTTAATCAGCTTATTGGATTTCTTTTTCCTATTGAGTTGTAGGACCTCTTTATACATTTTGGATATTAACTCCTTATCAGATACACAGTTTGCAAATATTTTTTCCCAGTCCTCAGGTTGTCTCTTCACTCCTTGATCATTTCCTTGGTTGTGCAGAGCTCTTTAGTTTGATGGATTCCCACTTGTTTATTTTTATTTTTGTTGCCTGTGTTTTTGGCATCGTATTGTGAAATCGTTGCCAAGACCAGTGTCATAAAGATTTTTCCCTGTTTTCCCCTGGAAGCCTTACACTTGCTGGTCTCACCCTGAAGTTTTTCCTCCATATTGAGTTGATATCTGTGCCTGGCGTTAGGTAAGGGTCCGATTTCTCTCTTTTGAGGTTGGTTATCCAGTTTTCCTGGTTGGAAGTAAATCTTAACAGTCACTGGAGGCAAACTGTGTCCCAGCTCTGATTCTGAGAGCCCTCCGTCCCCCTCACTGGGTTTCACACTGTCTGAAGGAGATCCCTTGATGCGCCATGAGCCTCTTGAAGATGAGGACTGTGTCCCTAGTCATCTTTTTCTCCAGATGCCAGCCCATAACAGACATTTGATGAATAGTCCTCAAGGAATAGCTGAACCAGTATATTTTCGTGTGATTTTTTATCTCTTAATGGCAAATAAGAAGGAATTTTGGGTAAAAACTTTGAAAACTCTGAAAAACAACCTGAGGGTTTTGAAGGGGTGAGGGGGGTGGGAGGTTGGGGGAGCCTAGTGGTGGGTATTAGGGAGGGCACATATTGCACGGAGCACTGGGTGTGGTGCATAAACAATGAATTCTGTTACGCTGAAAAGAATTTTTAAAAAACTTTGAAAATTATGGATGTTATTATTTTGGCCATATCGGATGTTGATTCTCACTGGACATCTGGGCTATGACATTAACTCCTGGGTCTTTAGTTCCTTTCACTGAAGTCACTAAATGGGGTTTGCAGTCTAACGAGTTATGTGGGTCCCAGCAGAGCTATTTTTCCCAGTTATTTTAAAGATCTGAGTGGTTTTCTCCACACCTAATTCAGTGCTTACCCTCATTTTTTAAAAAATGGAGATGCATAAAATTTAGTACCATATCTATAGCCCATGCTGAATAAATTGAATGAATGAATGAGGGGATGAATGAATAAATAAATATATTTGCTTCTGACTTCTCTGGGCCTTTAAAAAGAAACAATTATAGCTTCTGAAGTAAACTTGTGTTACCTTTGAGGCCTGGCCCACCTGATGTATGCCTGCAGAACTGGATATACTCTCTCTCTGTTTCCATACAGTCTCCTTGCCACAGCCATTCAGGAATCCCTTTCACACAACCAGCCCTGCCCGTATTTCATTCTACAATAAATATTTATTAAACATTGCCTCTGTGCCCAGTCCTGTTTTAGATACGTGGACTCTGTTCAATGAGAAAACATGGAACTTATCTTCTGGTCTTTCCAAATACTTCTGCATGCATGAGACAAACACCCAGAAGTCACATTCTTCTTTGTAAAGTGGTTGTGGGTTCAGAATGTTAAGTCTGAAAGTTAACACTGTATTTTAGCAATTTCCCAGAACGTATAAGAAGGAGAAGGGGCAGAAATGTCAGGTCATCTAGGTTGGGACAAATCTACAGGGGCTTCAAAGCCATAGGTGACCTTTAGTGGACTCAAAGATTTCTAGGTGAGCAGTGACGTGATCCAACTTTGTGAAAGATTATTCTGGTAGCTGTGTGTGTGTGGTGGGGAAAGCTGGAAAGCACCAGACATGTTAGGGGGTCATGTCAATAGTCAACAGAGAGGCAACAAGGGCCTGAAATGTGGGAACTGGAAGGAAGAAGCAGGTGCAAGAGACTCCTGGATGATTCCATTGGGACTTTTGGGGACTTTTCCTCTGCAAGTACTTTCAGGGCACAATGAGGATTCCACCAGAGAAAAGTTCAACTTAGTTTCTCTATGGACAGCACTCAGCACTCCCTGTGTTCACCAAACTACATTCTATATAATACTTTAGACCATACACACAATTGTGCATGGCCACATCACCCTGAGGGTTTTCAACCTGATCTGTCCCTGAAAGCTGAGCACAACTTGGTCTGGTCCATGGTTGGGTGGAGAACTCCAAGGCACCCCAGACACCCAGGACTGCTGCAGAGCAATATGACGTGACCCGGGGTGCCCGTGATCCAAAGCCCTGAGCTCCAGCCCAGTCTTTGAGCAACTTATAAATTTGGTCTGATCCAATGCAAAGACCTCTATGGCCCTTGGTTGGATTGGATAAGTCCTTTTTAACTGAGCTTCATGGTCTCTGTAAAATTCTATAGGATGCTTTTCCTGGGCATGTTTATCATAGACTACGATTACTAAGTAAAGGGAGAACGGAAAGGAATCCAGGCTGGCTTGAGTGGGCTTGCACTGAAAATGGCAAAGGGTTACGGTGGAAGAAAATGGAATAGAGCCAAAGGGGTATGGGGGGAGCATAAGAAGCAAAGTCAGTGCTCCCCAGATGGGTAGAGAGAGACTCTAGGGCCGAACTTTGAGAGAGGAAGGAGAGCTTTCAGTTGCCATGACCATCTGTGTGAGATAGAGAAGGAGAAATGGCAGAAGGAGATTATCAGGTGTTTTTCTGAGTAAAATGAAGGAAATGACCTTTGGTATTTGGTAAGAAGC
This sequence comes from Martes martes, assembly GCF_963455335.1. NCBI lineage: Eukaryota > Metazoa > Chordata > Mammalia > Carnivora > Mustelidae > Martes > Martes martes. The sequence goes on along the minus strand of NC_137902.1, from coordinate 83,408,725 downwards.
TTCAGTAATGTGCTAAGTTGGTTCACGGATACTACTGCCCAAGGGTCATGACCTCACCAATAATCCCACCTTCGAAAACTGGGCAGCTCCGCTTCTGTATCCACTAATGAGCTGGATCTACAGCTCACCCCTACTCTAATGCCCAAATAAAGTCTTGGGCAAGTGGTTCTGACTTGCAAAGCCTGGGTGCCACACCTATACCTTAGTTTCAAAGAAGTAACGAAAGATGAATGTTCTATGTTTTTCCTGGCAAACGCAGGGTGTATAGGTGCTCTACTCCCCAAACACTGCTTCCAGGCAGCCCATAGATGCCAAGACCCACCAGGCTAGCTGATCACTGAAGTCTTCCATGGAAATGGTACACCAGGCAGAGGTCACCGATGCCTGCGTGAGACCCATGGTGGTGAGCGGGCCTTATGGCTGTGTCTGGGATAACAGGGCACTGACCAAAAACAGTGTGTGACTTGCCACAATAGGAGAAAGGGCAACTCTTCTCAGCCCAGCCACTGATCCCCAAAGGTAGACCTGAGGTAAATTCTTCAAGGGTAGAGCTGGAAGGTAGGAAGAAAGCAGAAGGAAAGAAGGCTCTGGGGAAGGAGGGCTGGTCTCTATCAGGGTTGCAGATTGTTAGGTGTTTTCCTGAGTAAAACACATGGAACTTTCTCTACTATTTGATGATAAACTTCAGTAATGAATTAAACTGATTTATGAAATCTTGGTTGAACTTTCCTCCACCATGACAGCAGCCTCCTACCCACACTGAGTCTCAGTTCTCTGGTGCCTTTGGCATTGACACACGTCCTAGTATGGTAGAAATGATTTTCATCATGGTAGCCTCCTGCTATCCTATGGTAAAGTTACTCCCACCACTTACGATAAGGGGAAAAAAGACTTACCTTCCTTGATTTTCTCCCCAACTATTTCCTTCCCATCCCCACGTGGCCAAGAATCTCACTTGTGTTTTGCAAAACCCACTCCCTTAAAGAAAAAGAAAAATCATTGCCAACATTCAAAGCACTTTTCAAAGGGAAACTCTTTCATAAAAAAAACTCGGATGACTCCAGCCAGAAGGAATTGCCAACTTCCTGCTCTGCCATCTTTTTAACCTTTGATCACAGCACATTCTGGCCCTGACCATTGTCTCAGCATCTCCTGCTGTAACTCAGGTGTCCCCATGCCATATGGGGACGGTGTGAACCCGTGTGACCCACCTATGCTACTTGGCATGTCTTTAACCTATGGTCAGAGTCTAACTTCCTTAGGGATGGTCAAAAGTAGGTGACATTGGTTTTAATGTCCATTCCACATGAGGAGTTTCCAATTATGTTTTTTAAAAGGCCAGCATTTTGAAATTAACTGGAGAACTCCTGAAGGTAACTCTTTGGTAAGACCCAGAATTTATCTGGGTATAGACGTTTTGGATGTGTTTGAAAAGAAAGAGGTCCTGATACCTAAGGTTCTGTCTTTGGGCTCCATCCAACTGAAAGCAGAAAGGAGGCCCAAACATTGTCTTTCCTCCCCAGCCCGTCCCTTCCACACTCCCCATGCGACCCCAGGGGGCTCCAGCCTTCTCCAGCTTCCCGTGTGAAACCTGCTCCAAAGGGATGGTGTGAACTGGCCGCATGGGTCGAAGATTTATCTACTTGAGGTGCTCCAAGTGCTAAACTATCCTTGCATGGGGTGAAGGGGCAGGCAACGTTCATGTCTGTTTCCACTTTCTTCAGAAGCAGGAAGTGTTCTCAGACAGGATCTGCACTGGGCTGAGAATACCACCGAGATACGTTTAGGTGGTGGTGCTTATTAACTCAGGTCCTCATACCAGCTTCTTACCTAGGTGCTGATACGTAAGTAGGTCCTTAGTATTGCTGTTGGAAATCATGTGTATCCATTATTCAAGGAGCCTCCCAAGAAGCACTCAGGTCAAAATAAATCTAAGACTCCGTTTTCAGGAAAGTGGGACAAGTCTTGCCAACTGTTTTGAGATCGTTGGTTCTGTTTTAGTCACTCGGAGTGTATTGGCGAGTCAATGAACATGTCTTCAGCTAAAAATTTTTACTGAGGGAGAAGAAGGTTCTTCCTGTCTCCCATTAGTGAATGCTGAACGTCAATGTTAAGAATATCCAGCTCCGGGGGTGCCTGGGGGGCTCAGTGGGTTAAGCCTCTGCCTTTAGCTCAGGTCATGGTCCCAGGGTCCTGGGATCGAGCCCCGCCCGCATCGGGCTCCCTGCTCAGTGGGGAGCCTGCTTTCCCCCTCTCTCTGCCTGCCTCTCTACCTACTTGTGATCTCTCTCTCTGTCAAATACATAAATAAAATATTAAAAAAAAATTTAAAAGAATATCCAGCTCCGTGGGTTCCTGGATGGCTCAGTCGGTTAAGCGTCTGCCTTCGACTCAGGTCATGATCCCAAGTCCTACATCAGGCTCCCTGCTCAGTGGGGAGTCTGCTTCTCCCCTTGCCTCTCTCTCATGAATAAATAAATAAAATCTTTAAAGAAAAAAAAAAGATCAGGCTCCAAAACTACATGTGCTGACTAGAGTCTCAGCACGCCCACATCCCGTCATCCACAGCCAGGGGCCAGGACAGCTCACGCATGCCCGTTGGAAACACCACCTGTGATGGGGTTGCAGAGCTCACCTCTATCCCACTGTGCTATTTTCTCACCTCCTTAAAGCCTGTGGACCTGCCTGTCTATGAACCTCTCTGCACCACCACCGTGTCCCTGCTGTGACCTACTCATTCCCAACTCATCTGCTATCATGCTCGAGTATACTTTTGCCTGCTTTTGCCTGTCTATAGAGTCCTTGAGGACAGAGACCATTTATCACTTTTCTCTGTACCCTCTGAGAGCTAGCACAAGGCTATGAACATAGTAGACACAAATATGGGTGTGCTAAAGAAAAGTATCAGCGGATGAGCCAGTTATATAGCCCGGACCCTTGGCCTGCCTACGCCTGTGGCTTCTGTCAAACCCAGATGCATATTAGTACTTCCGGTTCTTGCTCCAAGAACGTGCCTCGCCTTGTCTGGTAGGTTGTAGATTGCTTGTCGATTGCTGTCTACACCCTGGAGAAACATACAGTCTTTAAACAAAGGAAGTGGTAGGATCTCAGTCATCCCTTCAAGGTGGGGACGATTTAGATGGGAAGGGATGGGGAGGAGGGAAGGAAAGCCGGAAACGCTCCAGGGTTCCCTGCTGGGCCTCCCAGGTATCTACTCTTCCCTTTGTTTTGAATACACTTTATAACCTTATCCCCCTCCCCACTCCTCTGTCCAAAGCAACATTACTGGCTTTCAAAGCTTTTATGGAAGCACAAGCCTTTCACTAAACCTTCCCTGATGTCCCAGCCAAACGCGTTACTAACCTTCTCGCTTGGCAGTCTTGGTACCTTTTCCGAACCTTTGATTCTAGCATGTTCTAGCACTTACCCCTGGGTCTTAGTTGTTTGTATTCATGTCTCGCTCCACATCAGCGTCCCTGCAAACAGGTCATTTTTTTTTCACCTTTTTATTCCCAGAAATGCCTAGCCCAGTTGGTGTTCAATAAGTATGTATTGCATTGAATTACAAGCACAAAGCCTTCCAGAGCGACTACTTTAAAGGACAACCCTTGACCGAACCTTAATTCGTGTGACATTTGTTTAAAAACCGTCCTCATCTGTGTACGGTGAGTGCTGACTCATGAGTCACTTCTAGCTTCTAGAAGTGACTATTTCCGACACTCTGAAATATTTCAATGATTTTTGCTCATGGAATTCAACTTACAAATGAAGTGATTTCTTTTGAAATATCAAAATTATCAAAAATATCAAAATTGACTATTTCCAACACTCTGAAATATTTCAATGATTTTTGCTCATGGAATTCAACTTACAAATGAAGTGATTTCTTTTGAAATATCAAAATGGGGGGGTGGCTGGCGGAGCCGGGAACCCAGGAAGCCAGGAGCCCCGACAGAGGATCCCAAGTGCTCCCCAACTCTGACAGCCGCAGCTGTAACCAGACCGCCCTCCACTTAGACGCTACCTTTCCCCATAGACTTTTCCCGGAGTTTCTATAAACAGTAATTAATGCAGTTCAGATGTTAGACTCAACTGTTTACCCTGGCTCTCAATTAATTAGTTAATTGCCAAGCTAGGAAGACATGGTTTGCATATATTTTTCTCGCCCTCATCCCGGTGACTCAAATGTGCAGATCTGCTCTCTAGCGAAGCACAAGATACACACAGGCTGTGGCAACAGAAACAACACAGCAGCCAGCAAAGCCTCGCTGGGCCTCGCGAGGCAGGTGCTGCTTATATCCTCCCACGTCGCGGTGGGCGGAATGACTCACCCGAAGGCCAAACAGCTTTTCCAAGGTGTGAGGAGACCTTGCTCTAACTTTGTTTAAAAACCGTTCTGTTTGGGGCGCCTGGGTGGCTCAGTGGGTTGGGGCTGCTGCCTTCGGCTCGGGTCATGATCCCATCGTCCTGGGATCGAGCCCCGCATCGGGCTCTCTGCTCGGCAGGGAGCCTGCTTCCTCCCTTCTCTCTCTGCCTGCCTCTATGCCTATTTGTGATCTGTCTGTCAAATAAATAAATAAAATCTTTAAAAAAAAAAACCGTTCTGTTTGTCCAAATGTGTTTGACAGCGTTGGGAGGAAAGGGCTGGTCCTCTTAAACACAGCCGGTGTTAATAGAAATCTGAACTGTCCTGTCCCGGCCCAGCTTTACAGAGAGCGGGGAGAACTGATAAAGGAGGGGGAGGGCGGGGTGGGGATGGGGGGGGGGCTTCTGGGCTTACCCCTGGTTACTGCATCCCCGATGAGCTGCACCAGTCTGGGGTCATGGAGTGGGGTGCCACCCCCCACCCCGTCATCCCCCCGACCCGAGAATGTCAGGGAGGAAAGAGAGAGCTCTGAGGGGGCCCTTTTGCTCTACTCTGGACGGAAGGCGAACCGAGAGTGCCTGGTGGGTGGGGTGAGCTGGGTTCAAATCTTAGCAGGGCACCTGGCCGCTTATAGGCATTTGTAACTTCACTCACTAGGTCTATAGAAATTGATTTTTTTTTTAAGATTTTATTCATTTACTTAGAGAGTGAGAGAGAGCGAGCGCAGAGGGAGAGGGAGAAGCAGACCCTTTGCTGAGCAGGGAGCCCTACACAAACCTCGATCCCAGGACCCCGAGATCATGACCTGAGCTAAAGGCACACGCTTAACCGACTGAGCCCTCCAGGGCCCCAGAAACTGACTTTTAATATATTTCATATTAAGTGTTTAGTGCTAACCATGATGAGAAACAAACTGTACATATATTATGTAGGATGTTTATGAGATATAAGTGATACCCATATAATGAGGGGAGGTTATGAATGATCTAATATTTGACTAAGTTCTCAATGATTGTCTCTAGCTCTCGATAGCATTCTGCCTACGTTCTCATTCAATTTTATTCTATTTCATTTTTTTAACCAGGCAGCAAGAGACCTTCCCAGCTCCTTATTCTTTTGGCTCTTACTTCCAAACCGGTGGGAGGACAGCGCTAGGATAAGAACACACTATTTGATAAATGTTGAACAAACCATCTGCTTAATAATCCGCTGTGTCATTTTCTGAGCTATTTTCACAGCTTTGGGCAAGCGTGGCTGTGCTTCACGGTAACACCTCCACGGCCTCGGAGGGACGAACACTGAGGAAGAAAGGACCAGGGTTCCACCATGATCGCAGGGTCGGGTCAGCCGTGGAACTGGCCGCCGAGGTGGCCCGCCTGATCTGTAGGACCTAGAGGGGCGCAGGGTATGGCGGCTGGAATTTCCGGCTGTTCACGTTAGTGGACGCATCCAGGGGACACCAGCTGGAGAAGGTCAGTGCTCCATCTCGGGCGGGTAACAATTCTAAGTTTCTGAGCAAGGACCTCGGCCAGTGGCTGTGGGTTCAGGGAACTGAATTAAGCCTCCCGAGAAGGGAGACCAGCAGGAGTCCCACAAACTAGCAGAGCCTCAGCCAAACAGTTTACAAATTTCGGTGGGGTTCCACGGGCGTGGGGACACGGAAAGCACCGACCAGAAACCAGCAGGGTGGGTGAAGATGCCAGTTAGATGACAGCCAGGTGCCCCGGGTTCAGGGGCTCAACTCACTTGTGGGACCCTGGTCAGAACCGGTGAGGAACAGGGAGGGCTGAGGAGCAGGGACCTTGGGGCCTGGGGGCAGGGGCGAGTGGGGCTGGGGCAGGTGCCGCGTTCACTGGGAATCGAAATGCTCCGTCCTTTGGCCGCCTTGGGAGTCAAAACAATACTCACCTGGCTCTAGACTGATTCTAAATTATCTGTTTCTTGAAGGGTTGTTAGTTAAACAAAGGCAGCAATTAGTGTTTCGCTAAAATTATGCTGTGATCTTAATGAGGGGGTTATATTTTCAGAGAGAAAGCACGGCCCTTGAAGCAGGAGGGCTATTGCCTGTCTCAGAGACGCTTGCAGGAAGGGGACAGATGTGCCCGCGGCAGGATCCACGCGCAGCCCCCGCTGGCTCCTCGACGGGTGAGACGCTGGGCTGCTTGGGCGCCGGACCTCAGAATCGAACCTTCAGAGACCGCGGGGCTGAGTGTTCCATGAGCCCTTCCTCCCCGTCTGCTCCCTTCGTTCACTCCTAGTTCCCTGACGTCCGTCCCTCCCCCTCTGCCTGTGCTCCCTTCCTCCTTCTTCTCTCTCCTTTCGTTCCTTCAGTGCCCCCCCTGTTGGGGCCCAGGGACAGTGACCTGCCTGGAAGAGATGACAGAGGCCGCCCCTCGCCAAGCCGGACAGAAGGAGGAGGAAGGTCGATCTCAAGCTCCGGCGTCAGAGGAGCCTCCCTGCCCCGCCCAGGGCGTAGGATTTGGTCAGGTGGAGAAGGGCATTCTGACTAGAGGGCATCACAAACGTGGAGAGGTGGAGGTCTGGGACAAGGAGCTGCATGGGGCCTGCGCTTGGGGTCCAGATGGTTTTAAAACCAGAGGCCTCCTCTCTTCCTTACGGTCTCTGGGAATAAGCCTTGATGATCAGGAACACCTTTCCCATGTCACGTTTATTCACGAAAGATGTCATAAAAACCTTTCACGGTGGCACATAACATTTCTTACATCCTGAGTTTTTTTTTTATCTAAATGGAGAGCTCTTTGATGGACTTGGCATTGACCTTGTGTGTGATTAGGGCCCAGTGAGACCGTGGCTCCTGTTCCGCACGTGCTGTACAGCATTCGGGTGACCCGACTCATTCTTTTTTACTTTGCTGTGTGGATACCAGGCACCAGGGAGGGATAGGCATGACCCGGAGAGCATACTCCGCTCCCAGGGGTCAGGAATTCTGCGCAGTCTCAGCACCTTTGGTCCCAGCATGCGGTGCTCTGCATCTCTAGATGCCAATGGCCGGAGAGAAGACAGTGAGAACACCAGAGGGGAACCCCCAAAATGAGTGTCTAAGTCCCCGTCTTTCGATTCTTGGTAGTGGCCCCCACTCACTGGGTATGAGACGTGCCATGGAGGAAGAATGGGGGAGCATGGCAGGTACGATTGTCACGTGGGCAGGGATTCATCTATCCCATCTGTGTCAAAGTTTCCATTCTTCACGTGGGCTGAGCTGTTGCCCTGCCTGCTCTTCCCTTAGTCTCTGTCTCGACAGGAAAATCAAACTAAAGGTTCTCTTAGTCTCCCCTGTGTTATCTGCAAGACACAGAGGTCAGGACCACTGATCGGGAGGAAGGTTGGTACCAGTACAGAAGGCCTTTGGAGCAAGGGTCGGTGTGGGAAAGGGACAGGAGGTACACGGGAGACACAGGCAAGGACCAGACTGCGAAGAAGGGATCCAGAATTATTTATTCGCCTATTTATTGAGGTCTTTCAGAATTGCAGAATCACAAAAATGAGCATTTGGGATCGTGGTGAAGAGGCTGTTTGCTGGGATAATCTTCCAGAGACAAGGAGGAAAGAGCACTTACTGGGATTCGTCAACACTAAGGGCCCATTACTCTTCTTCAAATTATTATGCTCATGTGCTTCTCAAAAAACAACAGGAAACAGACAACAGCAAAACCCATAGGTTTGGGCTTATATTGTATTTGAGGAGCAACAGGTTCTTAAGAACAAGGATTTTACCGCCGGTCATTGCTACATTTTCTACCTGTTTTTAGAGAAAACTGAAAAGAACGATATGAGGTAATTCAATCGTTCATGGCTTTTCCTCGCCCGTTGGCTCTGATACCAGGAAAGGGGTGGGTGTCAATTTTTTTTTTTTTCATGCTGATACAGATCCTGAATTTTAATGCCATTGCAAAAGCCAGGATTAGCAAGAACAGACTTCTGATTCCAGGTAACAATCAGGGCTACGTTCCACTCCCTTCTATTTTACTTCCTTTTATTTTTTTTTAATTTTATCTATTTATTTGACAGAGAGAGAGAGAGCACAAGTAGGCAGAGAGGCAGGCAGAGAGAGAGGAGGAAGCAGGCTCCCCGCCGAGCAGAGAGCCTGATGTGGGGCTCGATCGCAGGACCCTGGGATCATGACCTGAGCAGAAGGCAGAGGCTTAACCCACTGAGCCACCCAGGCGCCCCTACATCCTTTTAAATAATGGGAAATCACCCTCAGATGAGCGAGACACATCCTCTCGGCCACAGAGACGTAGAAGAAATATCCTCTTCTATGCTCAGATTAACCAAACCGTATCTCAAAAGACATCCCATTCTGGTAAGCAACTTGGTCATCAAGATGGCTTGAAACTAACCATCCTTTTAAAAGATGGTGCTTCAGGAGAGATTTTGAGAATGCTGTTAGTTTTAATCAGATAACTTCCTGCTGTTGTTACTTGTGACATGCTGGGTATGAGACGTACCACCCATGCTGACGGAGTTACAAGGAAGCCATTTTGCTTGGCAGACATTTCCCAGAGGCATTGGAAAGATTTTCCCCTGGTGCTGGTGGAGACAGATGATTAAAGCCTGCTTGAACATTTTCAAGCCGACGTGCCCTGAGCCTTGCTTTAGGCTGTAGCACTTCAGGGACACAATCGAGTTCTTATTCATTTGCTGAAACAGACCCAAGATGGCTTCCTGGGGGAGAATTAGGGCTCTACCTGCAGGGAGAAAGAGTAAAGACGTTTGGGGCAGAAAACCAGAAGGTCGGAATAGATCATGCACACCGTGGCTAATAAGAAGTTTAAAGAAATTAGAATTTGAGGATGCATTTCTCAGAGCAGGAGGTTCCTAATCTGTGTGGATCTAACACGTAGGAAGTTCATCGGTCACGGGTGGTACTGGCATTCTTGGGTGTGGACGAGATCACCTGGAGTAGGGACAGGCTACTTCATGTGCGGGATCCAATGCAAAATGAGAAGGCGGGGGTCTCTGTTTAAAAATGAGGCATTTCAAGGTGATGACAGCAGAGCATTGATCCGAAGGGAGGGTTACCAGGTTCCGAACATCTGACTTTTGCAACCGCCCAGGCCACGTGCCCACGAAGTGCCTATAGGAAAGGGAGATGGTGAAAACAAGTGTTAATTTCTTAATTCCAGGGGAAAACCAACCCTTAAACAGAGGGTAAAAGAAAAGTCAGCAGGGGCTCCTGGGTGGCTCAGTCTGTTAAGCGTCCGACTCTTGATTTCTGCTCAGGTCATGATCTCAGGGTCCTGGGATGGAGCCCCATGTCCCGCCCCCCATAGAGCGGGGAATCTACTTGTCTCCCTCTCCCTTTGCCCCTCCCCCCTGCACTGTCTCTCTCGCTCTCAGAAAAATAATTTTTTTTTTTTTTTTAAAGAGAAGTCAGCAGACACAGAGATGGGGAGAGCAGAAAGGTAGAAAAAGAGGGGCAAGCCATATCTTAGAAGCCAAGAGAAGACATACTTTTCAATAGAAACCACATGAACCTGCTTTCTTTTCTCTTTTTTTTTTTTAAGTGGGCTCCACCCCCAGTGTGGATCCCAAAGTGGGGCTTGAACTCAAGACCTTGAGATCGAGACCGGAGTGGAGATCAAGAGTTGCGTGCTTAACCAACTGAGCCACCCAGGCGCCGCTAAGTGAGCGTTCTTGCCTGTCCTTGTACTTCCAGTACGCCGGCAGAGAAGCTGCATTCAGGAGCTGCACGGTGTCGTCACCTGTCTCATGTCATCAAAGGCAAGGCAAGGGAAGGACTTCAAAATATTCTTGGCATTTTATAGCCAAGAGACCATCACTGACCTGACTAAAAAAAAAAAAAAAAAAAAAAAAAGTCTCATTAACAAAAGAGGAACAGCCAAATCGTGCTGAGAACGGACAGGGAGACAAGTGCAGACATGTCCAAAGCCCTCCGTGCCGAGTGTGGGAAGCAAGTGTCCGTAAGAGGGCAGGCAGTTCCTGGCGGGAGCTGTGGAGGTGTGAGAGGTAGTAGTGTGGGGGGGGGGGGAGTGCGTTTTGTGTTTATGGAAGGAGAGGCGTAAGTAGGTGCCCAAGAAAAGCAGTCGGTAGCGCAGAGTGAAAAGTTGGACAAGAGACTAGAGGAGGAAAAAAAAAAAGCAAAGAGAGATTAGAGGAGAACATTCCTGAGCCTTTGAAACGTACGGGATCGAGAGCCTGGGGACGCTAGTCACTTGGGAAAGAAAGGCAAAGTGCATATCGAGGGCAAAAAGTAAGAATGGGGGTGAATGGTGGTTGTGGATGCGTTCTCCCGAACATGCTTCCATTTTGGAGGAAGGTACTTGGAGGTAGGAATTGAAGTATTTCATGTCCTTATTCTTTATCTTCTGTATGAAGTGGGAGAGGGGGTCATTTGCTAAGGATTGATATGAAATTTCTTGCCTCTTCATAAAAAGCTTACTTTGATTTATACAGTTCCTTCCCTACGGACACTTCAAAGTCCTTCGCCAACTGCTACTCTCAAGCAACCTATTCTGGTATTTTGATAGACCCTTTCATTGTGGTATTAATTTCTTTTCCAACTAATTATTTCTTTATATCAAAGAAAAACTTGGAAGCTTAAAGTATTTTTACAAAGATTTAACCATTATCAGAAATAGGTTTTCTTTCTATAGCATTTTATAGGGTAATCATTTCAGAACACGTCGAATTCCAAATCAGAACACGATGTCTGGAAGTACCCAACTGTTGAGCCAAGCCCCTTGCAATGCTAGCCACGCCGGGAAAGAATATTCTGTTTGGCATATAGCTGTCGGTGGGGAGCCTTCTGTAAATTCTGCTCCCAGATCACAGCGGTTTCTGTTTCTTTTCTGCAGAAGGAAAACATCTTAACCCAAATGGAAGCCCATCCACTACGGTTTAATGTGCCCAACTCAGTAAAAATCCCAACCTACCCTGGGCCGCACGGGCAAGATTTCGCAGAGATGTTGTTATTCTTATTACTATTATCCACGGGATGTCACACTCATTCATTCAGTCCTCCCAATCCCTAGTTTATGCTGTTTTGTCGGCCAAGCACCTTTTAGCTTCTGCAGAGTTTCTCTATTTTGTTATCCTCTATTTTGTTCTCTATTATGTTATGTTTCATCTATCTGTCTCCACTGGAATGTAATTGCTATGAGAAGAGGGATGAAGGTCTGTGTCCTCGACATCTACAACCATTTCTGGCTATAATAGGTACTCAGCGAATATTTGTTCAAGGAATAAATAAAAATACATGTGGGATATTTTCCAATTCAGTGTATCACATTAACTTGTGTATGGAGATACTGGATAATTTTCCTCCCTGATCCCACTTCTCTTTGCAGAAATCTATGATAGCCAGCCTTTTTTTCCCCTTGTGAATAAATATTTTAATTATGTTTATTATCCAGTCTAAAATTATTCAATCCTAATACCCTTGTGGCATTTTATTTTCATTTCTGGAGGTCATTCATTCCAATTTTACAATCTGATTTTTTTAACATCTTAATTTTATTTAATTTTTTCGGTGTTCCAAGATTCATGGTTTATGCACCACACCCAGTGCTGCATGTAATACGTGCCCTCCTTAATACCCACCACCAGACTCACCCATCCCACCACCCCCCTCCCCTCCAAAACCCTCAGTTTGTTTCTCAGAGTCTATAGTCTCTCATGGTTTGTCCCCCCCGCACCCCCCTCCGATTTCCCTTCTCCTCTCCATCTCCCCATGTCCTCCGTGTTATTCCTTATGCTCCACAAATAAGTGAAACCATATGATAATTGAGTTTCTCTGCTTGACTTATTTCACTCAGCATAATCTCCTCTAGTCCCGCCCATGTTGACACAAAAGTTGGATGTTCATCCTTCGACAGCCAGCCTTTTTAAAAGTTTTGTGCTTAGGTGTGGGCTCAGAGGGAGTTACCTCAACTGACTTGCCCACCTGCCAATCACAAATGGTGGAAGGGGTGTTCTTCTACTTGGAAATGTGCTGGGGTTTTACATTTAAACTATTTTGGGGGGTGCCTGGGTGGCTCAGTGGGTTAAAGCCTCTGCCTTCGGCTCAGGTCATGATCTCAGGGTCCTGGGATCTAGCCCCGCATTGGGCTCTCTGCTCAGTGGGGATCCCGCTTCCCCCTCTCTCTCTGCCTGCCTCTCTGCCTACTTGTGATCTCTCTCCATGTCGAATAAATAAGTAAAATCTTTAAAAATAAATAAATAAATAAATAAACTTTTTTTTTTTTTTTTGCCTGAGAATAACTTTATGGGGTCATAATTATTTCCATCCTCTAAAGGTAGAAACTGAAGCTCCAAAAGGCCAAGTTACCCAAAGTTAGCCAAAAAGCAAAAAGCAGAAATTTGAGCACAAACTCATTCCCCAACAAGAGCTCTTCCTGAAACTGCCTGAGAATTATCCAGTGAGGCATGTTGTGTTGAGAAAGAAAGAAACAGAGCAAAACGAGATGTGTTTCACCTTTAAAAAGGAAAGAGGGGAGGGGGAGCTTATGCCTGCAGTTTTCATCAGTAATTCTGACATGGAAAACAAATCTATTTTCAATTTGGCAAAACATCTAACTCTCTTAGACGATTGATATCTTGGCTGGGGTCGGAGAAACCATATAAATGCAATTCAAAAATTATGAGCCATGGAGAAATAATTTCTAGATCCAAAAAAGGCCAAGGCAACTCTCCATTTCTCCTCGCTACCACGAAGGTCACTCCTGTTTGTTCAGGGCTCAGTTTCAAAATCGATGATCCCTTGAATCCCACGTTCCCAGTGTGATTCATACTGTGTGATCACTGTGTGATCTGAGGAGGTAGAGGACGGGAGTGGGTAGCTCCGTTCCAATCCCTCTCTGCTTTTTTATCCTTTTTTTTTTTCTTTTTGGCTTTTATTTATAAACCACCAAAACATCTGGCCAATTTACTAAATATCCAGATGTTTTGATCTAATTTGTATCGCTTTTTCTTTTTCATACGGAATGTGTTGGCTTTATGGGTAAATATAGGCCAGGTGAAGTGCATGGAGGTTGCCAGCTGATGGAAAATGGAACCAACCCGTAATCAACAATTCACATCTGCTCCTCGTTTCTCCATGGCTTCCTGGCTTAATCAAAAATAATGTGCCTAATATTTGAAGACATTCCTAAAGGAGTAAAAAATCACTTGACAATCTTTACCTTATCAGTCTCATAACCATAAAGAAGCTTGACATGGCCGGAGGCAAATACCAGATCCGTATCGGGGAAGTGGCCTAAATCCCACATTGCGCCATGGGGATCAAATTAAGATAAGAATTTAGATCCCAAATCTCCAAAACCATTTGTCAGACCCTGCCCACCATGTATGTTTCCTTCCCGACTTAGCTCAGCACGGTCAGGATACACTTCCTGGATACCTTGGGAAAATGCCTTTTTGGGGGAACCCCAGACAAAGGCTTCTCACCCCTCTTGGACTACAAACCAAAACATCAATGTTTCAGAAGCCACATTGTAATGACAGTCTAGTCCTGTTCTGTGACGACGTTGGTCCTCAACCGTACAGCCCAGCCCAATCAGCTAGCATGCTAGCTGAACTGGTGGTATGGAGCTCCAGACTAAATCATACTTCAAGCCCCTCCATACAATCTAAAGGTACAAACCAGAAAGAAATACATGTGACCCTTCCTATCAAGCTCGAGGTAAGTCATTGCCGGTAGATGGTCACAAGCCAAAACTTATTTCCTAGATGTGCAATGTTATCATTGTAGTTCTGATTTTTAAGACACAGTGAGTAGCACAAATACACCAAACTTGATTACGAAGGGTCAAGAAAAGAAAATACAAATATATATTTTTATAGCTATGTATTAATAATGTGGAACAGAGAACTTTTATTCATCTATGTACTTTTTGTAAATTTTGTAAGTACAACAAACAAGCAGGAAAGTGTAAAAAATTATACGTTTATAGCTTGGATTATCATAATTTCATATGCTTGGGTATCTACCAGCCAGGTCAAGAAACAGAACATCACCAGCCCCTCAGAAGACCCTGTGCTGGGACGCCTGGGTGGTTCAGTAGGTTGAGCATCTGCCTTTGGCTCAAGTCTCCATGGAAAGGGCTTACACGTCTTTCTTCATATAAATTACTAGGTGTTTAGTGGGTGTTTTTTTTTTTTTTAAGATTTTATTTTTCTTGTTTGACAGAGAAAGCGAGAGAACACAGGCAGAGCAGCAGAGGGAGAGGGGGAAGCAGGCTCCCCATCATGCAGGGAGCCTGACAAAGGGCTCGACCCCAGGACCCTGGGACCATGACCCAGCCGAAGGCAGTCGCCCAACCCACTGAGCCAACCAGGCACCCTGTATTTGGTGGGTTTTGATGCAAATATAGATGGTATCGTTTTACAAATTTAATTTTCTACTTATTGTTGATATATGAAAAACAATTTTTAACAGTGAATTTAATTAAGATCTTTGATAAATTCATTATTGAGCCCAACAGTTTTTCTGTAGATCCTTTTGGATTTTCTACATAACAGTCTTGTTACCGGTGAACAGTAAGTTTTATTTTTTCTTTTTCAGTTCTTATGTTTTTCTCTCCTCGTCTTATTTCTCTGGCTAGAACTTTCGGGAACAAATTGAATAAAAGTGCTGATAGTGGACATCTTTGTCTCTTTCTTGATCTCTGGGGAAGAGCTTTTAATATTTTAATATTAAGGAAGATGTTTGCTCTTGGACTTTTTACATATGCTTGATATCATGGCTATATATCTTGGTATAGACTAGTCTCATTAAAATACATGGAAATACTCCCTCTCTTTCTATTCTTGAGGGGGATTTCTATGCAGTAGGGATTACCTTTCTGTAGATGTTTGAATATTTCACTAGTGAAGTCATCTGAGTAGGTCGTTTTTGTTTTGAGAAGGTTTTTGGTTTTTGGTTTTTTTTTGAGATTTTTTAACAATTTATTTTCTTTTTGCATCCGTTTCAATAGATTGTATTTTTCTAAGAATATGTCCCATTTCACTAACTTGTCAAACACATTAACATATGGTTGGTTATTCATTTTATTCTTTTATGATGATTTTATTATCTGTAGAATAGGTGGTTTTGCCCTGTATTGGTTATTTGTGTCACCTTTATTCTCTTACCTGTATTTTGACTGGGACTTATTCTATTTTGCTGTTCTTTCCAAAGGACCAAACTTTCACTTGCTGATCCTATTTTGTGTTCTTTTCTTCTCTTTTGTAAAATTTCCCCTTATTTTTTAAATTTTCTTTCTTATTCATTCTTTGAGTTTCTCTAACTTCTTGAGATCAATGACTAAATTGTTTTTAGTCTTTCTTCTTTTCTCATATTAGGCCATAGATTTCCTTTTAAGCATGGATTAGTTGCATGCTACAAGGGTTGTCATGTAATAATCTTTTTGTCATTTGGTTTAAAATATTTTCTAATTTCCATTGTGATTCCTTAGTTTGTCAATGCACTGCTTAGAGGCTGCTGCTTAAGTTTCAAGTATATAGAGATTTTCTAATTTGTTCTTGATATTTTACAGTGGTCAGAAGACATAATCTGTATGCTGTTATGGTATCATTTGTTGAGATTGCTTTATGTCCAAACAAATAGCCACTTTTGGGAAGTGCTTCACATAAACTTGAAAAGGAAGTGTATTTTTCAGTCATGGGGGTCAGCGCTCTACACCTACTGTGAGGTCAAGTCTGTTAATCACATTGTACAGATTTTCTATACCTTAGACACTCTTGTATGTGCATTCTATTGGTAACTGAGAAAGAAGCGTTAAAAGCTTTTAAAATCGGGGTGCCTGGGTGGCTCAGTGGGTTAAGCCTCTGCCTTCAGCTCAGGTCATGATCTCAGGGTCCTGGGATCGAGTCCCGCATCGGACTCTCTGCTGGGCAGGGAGCCTGCTTCCTCCTCTCTCTCTCTCTGCCTGCCTCTCTGCCTACTTGTGTTCTCTCTCTGTCAAATAAATAAATAAGATCTTTAAAAAAAAAAAAGCTTTTAAAATCTCCCACTATTTCAAATTTGAAAAATATCAAATTTTTCTGTTTCTATTTTTAGTTCCATCAATTCTTGCTTTATGTATTTTATTATATATAGTTATATATATTGTTATATATATTATTAGGTTATTATATATAAATACATATTTATATATGTTATAATATGTTATATATATGTTATGTGTTATATATATATTTATATATGTGTTATTAGGTAGATACAAATGTAAACATTTATATCTTCCACATCCGTCTTTATCCTTATCTTTAGTAATACTTCTTGCCCTAAAGCCCATTACATATGTTAATAAAATAGTTACTCCACTTTTCTCTTGCTTGGAGTTTGCAAATTCTCTTCCTCTATCCTTTTACTTTCAACCTTCTCAGGTCTTCAGATTTGAGATGTGTCTCTTGGAAGTAGATTATAATTTTTTTTATCCCACCTGAATACTTCTGTCTTTTTTTTTTTTTTTTAAGAACATGCAGGGTTATTTGATAGCAAAATTCCAAATGAGGGTTCCAAATTTTGGAGAATACTTCTGTCTTTTAATTGAAGCAGGTAATCCATTTAAATTTAATGTAATTACTATTTGTTTTTTTATTTGTCCCACCTTTTTTCTGTTTTTATTTTCTTCTTCCTTATATACTTTTGGATCAATTATTTTTATTATATGGGTTCCACATCACCTCGTTGTTCTATCCTCACGTGGTGGTTATCTAAAGATTAGAACTTCCCTCCTTGACTTATTAAATCAAAGTCGGCACATTTCCTAGTTCCTGGGCAATGCAAGGGTCTTAGCATTCTTTAACATCTTTTACCCCATTTCATCTTATATACTATTGTTTTCAAATTCTCCATATATTTTAAACCATAAAACATTATTATTGTTGATTTTCGCAGTCAAAAGTCCTTCCGATTTATCCATACATTTACCATTTTTATTGCTCTTAGTTATTTTCTAATCTCTGAGCTGACACATGGAATCATTTCCCTCGTCCCAGAATTGTTTCCTTTCATGTTTACTTTATTATGGGTAAATTTGGATTTATTTTATTATGGTGATGAATTCCTTCACTTTTTTGTTTATCTGAAAATATACCCTTACCTTAATTTTTGAGGCCTTTTCACTGGATATTTTCTTTTAGCACTTTGAAAATACAGTCATTTTCTTGAGTAGACAACTGATCAAAAGAATTGTTGAATGAATGAATCAATGAATAAAGTATTGGAGAGACGGGTTATATAGGTGACGATGAGTAATCTGATTTGACTGGGTTCTAGGAATTCAGAAGAGGGAAGGGAGGCCAAACATTTGGACACCCAGATGGAAGAACGAGGTCACATATTCAATGCATTCATCAATAAGTGTTCATTCATTTATTAGATAATTCATATTTGTGATTAGAATCTTACTATACTAGATTCTGTCCATGTAAAGGTGCAAAAGGTTCCTTTAATTGTTCTTGGGGAGAACAAGTAGATGTAATCTAGTAGAGAAGTATATATTTGCTTATTTATTTATTCATTTATATGTGCTTACTTAAATGGTAACTTCATGCTTCTTGGAGAACCAACTATGCTTTAATGCCTTTTTGTTTGGTTGGTTAAAGATCTTATTTATTTATCAGAGAGAGAGAGAGAGAGAGAGAGCACAAGTGGTAGGGAAGGGGCAGAGGGAGAGGGACAGACACCCCACTGAGCTGGGAGCCTGATGTGGGGCTCCATCCCAAGACCCTGGAATGGTGACCTGAACCAAAGGCAGACGCTTAGCTGACTGAGCCACCCAGTGCCTCCCCTTTAATGACTTTTGAAGAAAAGTCATGATATATGTTCCTATAGACCCACACAACAGATCTGTAGACTAAAGCAGAATAAATATTCACTTTACTGTGGGAGGAAAAAGGAAAGAAATTCAGTACAGAGCTTACATGAAAAGGTCTGACGCTTGGAAAAACAATAATATTTTTTTTTCTATAATAAGTTTTAAAAGCATGAACCAAGTACAACCAGAGAATGAAATGAAACACTTTTTAGAAATAAAAAAAACAATGAGCTCCTGTTTAGTTTTCGTTTTACTGTGCTTTCATTGAGAGTAACAGTTTTTACAAAAGCTTATCTCTGGGTCAAGGTAAGGCAATACGGAAAAGCTAGAGTATGTGTGCTGAGAATATCAGTAGCTAACTCGGGCTTGCTCAGATAAACTTTGGGTTGGACTAAATGGAAGGGAGCTGGTGAGAAAAGCATTCCTAGAGAGAATGTACTGTCTGGGAGAGAAGCACTCTCCAGAACTAGCAGAAGAAGGAGAGAATTCCAAAGAGAGTGTTTCTTCCATCTCCTTGTCTTTCCGTGACTCCGCCTCCTGGATGACTTGCTGCTAAGAGCAGTAATGACCAGTCTCAAGCATGACTCAACTGTCTCCTCCATTCTCCTGTGTTTGAGCCCCAGAACCTTGTCTTGGTTCTCCATGTAGCTCCAACCACTTGACCTCGTGTTCTCTCCTCCGCAAACCAATCCAGCTCTCGCTTCTCTGAGTCTCAGTTGTGGGCCATGCTCCAGCTCAGGTCGCTGGTGTTCTCTCTTGGGCATGAATTGGTATCTGTTTCCAGGCTTCATGCCCCGTGGCTGCAGCTGAAGATACACGCCTGCTTTCCCCCCCTAAGCACACGCGCTTCATGGGAAGATGGATTGGAAGGTGGGGATATGTATATGCAGAAGACTTTTAATACCTCTCTAGCTTGGATATGGGGAAATTAACACTCGTTCATCTTTCACTTATTTTTTTTTTTCAGGTCTGTGAAATTAACATTCTATTTCTGGGCCCTGCTATCAAAAAGTACATATGTTAGGCTGTGACAATTTAATCATCAAAGATATAAAAACATTGAGTACAAAAAGTTCAGTCGAAGAAAAAAGGCTTGGGTGAGAGAGGTGTATTTTTTTTGTAACTAAAAAATCGTGTGAAGGAGATACAACAATCTTTAAAATCAACCACCACTGTTCACTTGCACCCTCCGTTTAGGTTTCCGTGAGCTCCTTCAAGAATGAAGGATAAAAATCTGTAAGTCCTACCTCATGTTGTTAATAACCTGGATTCATCTGTTTCCTCTTCTCCATGGTTTTATGGCTCTCCCCAGGCCCATAAATTACATGGTAGTAATAGACTCTTCCAGAAGAAAGGAACTAAATGAGATAATTGACATCTCCCCCAATCCTAAAGCACTTGGGTTCCATTATTCTTTTCTTTAATGGACCTTCCCCCCGACTCTCTCTCCCCTAACATAAATCATATGCTATGTGCATTTCCAATTAGCTGTAGGAGGTCAGCTTCTGGATTTAAATGAGAGCAAGCAGGGAGAGAGGGGATTCCTAGACTGCTACTCACAACAGACCTCTGGCAGTCGTCTGACAGCTTGCTGTGTCCACCATCCTCACGTCAGATGTGCTTTTGTTCTGTGCACATGTCCCCCAGACAGATAGCTCAGCACCTTTGGTATGAGTCCTTGATTATCTCGCCAAGCACTGGGACAGTGGCACTCACAGGTATAAAAGATTTTCCTTCCTAAAATCTCTAGTCAATTGCGTTTGGCGTTGCAGCCCAGGGGTAACCATTCTCCGAGTGTCTTGCTAATTCCACGTCAACTGTTTCAAAGCTCGGGTTTCTCTTCTGAGTATTTTATACTCTAGGGGGAAAAGAAACCACTTGTCTATTGTTATTAATGTGATATGACTTGGCTTGTGCCTGAGTTTAGGAAAGTAAATATCTCTAACCTGAGGTCATTCATATATTAGATGGTTCTGTCCATTATAATGAATTATAGCTGTTGGCCAGGCAGCAGTTTGCTTATGTAGAATATTCTTGGACTCAATAGTGTCTGTACCACAGAAACCCCTTAGGATACCTGAGGGCAGGCCGAGTCAGGTAGACAATCTCTTTATGACCCACTTACTTATAAGTTCATACCAGTGTCATGGTCCGGGGGATAATGGTTTACAGGCTGATACATCATTCATTGCTGAACCACATACGTTAGCCTGAGATCTCAGGCTAACATATGTCACCATAAAAGAGTGGAACTACTCAAAGCACAAGTTGCAAAATCACAGAATGGTAGATAATACTTAAAATCATAAGATTTCACATGAAGTTTTTCTTATAGCTTCTCTTGAAACATGGGGAATTCTGGTGGCATTAGGCGGAATGGTCTCCCTCAAGTAGAGAGAAGACACCACCTCCTACAGACAGGCATGGGCTCTTGGGTCACATGTCTGGCTTTCCTGACAGCTGAGGTTGTGACTCCCACAACTCCTTTGTAAAGTCCTGTTAGTACGTATGATCCTGGCTGCATAGAATCAGGGGTCCCCAAAGCGTTTAGGAATGGACAGAGAGGAATTACATCTAAGACCAGGAATACTTGAACTTTGTATCGGGCTCTGGTATATTGCAATTTGTTCATTTCATTGGAATTACAGAATCAAGGAGATCTTTTGAATCTCCCTATCCCTTCGTGGGCTGTAACAACCAACTTCTCCTTATGTTTAACATCACTTTCATTCTCTGCCATAGAATTAGGTTCTGTGACATTGTCTTCTTTTTCTTATTATTTATGCACGCTAGTCTTCCCACCTTCAACATAAATGCAAGTCCAGGACAAAAGGGGATGTATCATATAGCTTTTTTTTTTTTTTAAGATTTTATGTATTGATTTGACAGAGAGAGAACACAAGTAGGCAGAGAGGCAGGTAGAGAGAGAGGAGGAAGCAGGCTCCCTACTGAGCAGAGAGCCCGATGCGGGACTCGATCCGGGGACCCTGAGATCATGACCGGAGCCGAAGGCAGAGGCTTAACCCACTGAGCCACCCAGGTGCCCGTCATATAGCTTCTCTGTAGTTCCCATATTGCGTAGTACATATTAAGTGTTCACTAGTTATCGAATGGGTTGAACTTAAGACAAGTTACTATTCACAATTCAGTGTCTCGGATGTACTCGCTCACAGAAGAGAATGCTCCTTCTCAGCCTCCTGAATCACGTTTATCTCATTGAAACTGAGGGACACAGCAAGAGATCACTTTATAGAAATTGCTTCTTCACTGAGAGCTGCTTCATACATGTAATGCATTGTATTTAAAATGCAATCCTGGTACATTTCAGCAGAAGCTCTGGTCTCCATGCTATACAATGCTCTGTGGGTTCGAATGAACCTTGACTATGAAGGGAAAATGTGATTTTTGTGTTCATTTTGAATAAGAGTCAGTCAGCCTGGAGGAAATAAATTGTAATAACGGGAGAAAGTGCCTCTCTAGATATGTGGATGGCTTTAGAGTAGGTTGCAAGAAGCTTTTTTGAGGGCGAGAAAAAATGAAATAAAAGAGTCACCAAAATTTGGTGAAGTGAGGCTTTCGTGGACCTCCCTTTCCAAGCCTCAAATCTTTCTGCAACTTAGCTTGGCTGGTGACTGTAAACTTCAGCGCAGGGATTCTAATGTCTTTTCTGAATTTCAAAGCATGAGGTCAAGATCTGAGGCCTGAGTGGGAAATCTCGGGGCATGAACTAGTTCTCTCCAAATAACCTTCAGCGTGACCCCTGCTATGATGGTCAAGTCCATTTGGAGGTCTGCAAAAGGCATCAGTTACCACTGCGGAAAACTGACTTACCGAGCCAACAGCTGATTCAAAATGTTTCCCCTGTGCTAACTAAAGCCATTTTTCTTCATTTCATTCAGAGCATGTGGCTTTCACTAAATTAATACGTCAAAGTTGATTTCATCTGTTAACAAGACTGTAGCAGCTAGAGCTTGGGGAGGAAATGGAGAAAGGATGCTTTCCTCCGGCTCTCATCACAGGAGACCACGGCTAGCAGCCCCCCGCTGCAAGGCACCACTTCTCAGGGGATTCTAATTTCTGCCTAAGTCACTCTCTTTTCTCTCTGAAAGTGAGCAAAGGACCAGCTCCAAGCAAAACGTTCCAAGTCCTTAAGAGTCCGTGTTGAATCTGTTCTGCTCAGGAAATATTAACTATTTGACTTCTATCCCAGAAGGGCTCACTTCCAAAGCGCCTTGAAGAAGACCAAAGTGCTGGCTGGCCCCCCACACAGCTTTAGGAAGTCCGAACTCGGGCGGGCCCATCGAGTTTTCTTCTCGGACAAAAATCAGCCAGGGGCACCCAGGGAAGGCCACAAGTATCTTAGCTTCGTTCAGGCCGTTATTCTGGACTGTGTGCTAGACTACGCCCCTGGGACTCCATGAGCTAAGTTGCATAGCTAATACATGACTACACAGACCGTGAGAAATCCATGCACAAAGGCGATATTTTCCAAATAGCAACACCAACTTAAAATTGCACGATGGCTCTGGTTCCGGGGTGTCGGTTCTAGACCTGGCACTGCGTAACCCCCGGATGATGGGGCGAGAGCAATCCTCATTAATTTAACAGTTAACACTAAGTTGGGTGGGACAGAGCCCTTGGAATATGGGAATTATAGGGATCTAATGTGTGTTTGGTGACTTGACAGCTTGAACCAAGAGAATTGCATCAAGCAGAGAGAACAACGCATGACGACCAGGCACGACCATGGCATGGATGCATGGCGGGCAAGATTGAGAGCTTGCAGCAGATAAAGGACTGATACTCCGTTGGTCGTGTAAGAAGGCTGAGCGGGTTGCCTGTGGGAACCAAGAGGTACTGCACCCGGGTGAGACCAGAATTCATCGCTGCGGAATGCTGGGCCCAGGAGAAAATGAGCCGGAGAGATAGGAGGCCGTGTAAATCTCCAGGCACGATTTTTTAAAAAATGGTTGATGTTTTGTCAGGATTCGGTCTTTAAAAGAAATAGTTAAGGAATGATTTCAGACTTCATGAAATCAAAGGGCATTAATTAATTATATGGTAACATTTCCATCTCTCCTGAGGCAAGAAGAAAGGAATAGAGGCTTGGAATAGAGGAAGGAGAAAGGAAAAGAAATTAGGCTGCATGAGGGGTTTGGATCTCACATACCGGGAAAGTCACCGAGGACTTTCCGCTGTAGCTCCTGCTCTGAACTTGCTTAATTCAGTCCGTGAGATCTGAGGGGTGATTCTGCTGGGAACTGTATAGGACCGCCTACAGTGGTTTTCCATGGCCCCTTCCAGATCGATATTTGCATAGACTTTAGGACTTTTAACTCTAAGGGTGTCTCCATTATGTCGGGTTCGTTGGTTCCCGTTTACCGATGTGGATACCAAGTCTCAGAGAGATGAAGTTTGTTATCTGGCCTTGAACTCAAGTTTACTGGTTATGGCTCTCATGCATTTTCAGCCGTGTCATGTTGCCTACAATTTGTGAAAATATATATGTTCTTTCCTTTTTTTATAAGTGCCTGTAAAGCATAAATAAACTGTGATGCATTTCAAGAGAGACACTGTTCCCAGGGGCTTCTCTCTCTAAGGCAGAGACTGAGACAAGCAGAAGCAAGTAGCTAGCCCTCCGGCTTAGGAGAAGTGGCAGGTGGAATGTGGGCTTTGGGGAACATTCTAGTTCATTTCTATTTGTTGGTTTTTTCCACGGCACAATCTTTTCCTGGACCAATCATAGTCTATTTATGGAGACGTAGTGCCTGTATCTTCCTGAGGGATGTCCTCACCTTCTCCATTTATGCTGCTTTTCTTAGTTTCCTTCGTGTCTAAAATTTCGTTAGCCAGGTTTTGCCTTCCTTTGTGACCTAGAGAAGCTAAGTTTGGCCAGCGTGTCCCAGGGTTGGGCAAATGGCACGTGTTCTGACTCTGCACTTAAGAGTTGGTGTCAAGATACTCTCACGGTTTTTAAATGGTCTCCACAATTATTTCACGTAGAATTCCAAGTTTCTATTATCCCTTTTGGAGAAATGTGAGTTTAAAAAGGAGGTTTTCAATTTTGGCAGAGAAAGAGGAACCACTGCGAACACAGTCCCGTCACGCTTCCGGAGAGATCCTCTGGTGGTCATTTCCCAATCTACAAAACATGGGGGAGTTAATGTCCCTGCACAGCTTTCCTGTCTAATATACATACTGTGGATCTTCTACATCAAAAATAGGTTCTTCTCTTAAAACCATATCTTGTATCACTCCTACTGATACGGAATCTCTTTTGGATGTTTATGCTTTACTGCGAGCTGCCTTCTTATTTTATTTTTAGGATTTGGTTTTTTACTAATACCCTTTGAGCAATGCTGTAGTTCCTTCGCTGGGAGGAAGCTGGTTCAGTACACCATCATGCATTTGTGTGGTTTTGTGGGGAAGTAGAGATCAATACAGGTCTTTCTAGCCTTGTGACCAGAATGATGGTTTTTCTTTCCTGCGCTATTGCTTATTAAATGCTTCTTTGTGAACACTGCTGCCCTCAGTCTTTTTCTTTTTTTAAGATCTTATTTATTTATTTGACAGACAGAGATCACAAGTAGGCAGAGAAGCAGACTCCCGCTGAGCAAAGAGCCCGATGCGGGGCTCGATCTCAGGACCCTGAGATCATGACCTGAGCTGAAAGCAGAGGCTTAACCCACTGAGCCACCCAGGCGCCCCTGCCCTCAGTCTTGAATGTGTTTGAATAAGAGGACTGGGGGCACCTGGGTGGCTCACATAGTTAAGTGTCTGCCTTAGGCTCAGGTCATGACTTCAGCCCCGCATCAGGCTCCCTGCTGGGCGGGAAGCCTGCTTCTCCCTCCCCACTCCCCCCTGCTTGTGTTCCCTCTATCCCTGTGTCTCTTTCTGTCAAATAAATAAATAAAATCTTTTAAAAAAAAAAAAGGACTGTGGATGGGCCCCCATATAGTGATATCACCGTGAAACTTTGGATTTTATTAAAATGTGTTTAAAATTATAGAAGATATGCCCGTGTAAAACATTTTATCAGTTAATCTCATGTTTCAAGATAACCTTGAAGCACAAACACAATGTAATAGGTATCTTTATATCCTTTGGAAAGGTACCAAATGTAATTAGAAACATTCAAGCTTTTCTAAAGTCATCGTGAAAAGGCACCCAGGCGGAGAGATGCTAAATGAACAAGATCGAGCTGAAGTATATCTTACTTCATTGGGCCAACCATCCTGTAGACCGTGTCCATTGGATTCACTTGGTGGAGCCATTTCTCCAACAAGCATAAGGGAGAGAACTGCATTTTCACCGAATGCCGGAGAAGGAATGGCATGGGGGTAGCGAGTCGTCAGTGTGAAGGTTAGACGGCCTAGAGACTATCCCAGACATATGAACCGTGACCTTGCATAAATCACCAGCCTGGGTCTGTCAGCCTTCGAGAACTAGACAGAGAAATTCCGGAACTGAAACGTTTCCTGAATTGGCTCTGGGTTCTTTCCCACGAGTCAACTCGAGAGTTTGGCGTGGGAAAACCGACGTGTGTGAGGCTAGTTCTCATCAGGTGCTATTGATTTTTCCACCAACGTGGCTTCTCCGGGGCAGGTGCGCTCGGCCCGCGGCCTCGTGTCCTCTGCTTCCTTTCGCCTGATCTTGCGAGAAAGGAAGGAGCTTGCGACATTGTCCTTGCTGGGACGGTAAGGATGGACGAATGTCTTGGAAGCCGTTCCGCAGATGGTAGCCTGACGTCTTGAAGGGTTCACTTCCTCTCCTGCGGCTATGTGGTTTAGAAGTTTCATGAAGTCTTTAACAAAACGCGGCACATGGTCAGACCTCAAAGTCAGAAATCACTGGCTTAGCCGTGTTTACGCACCGCATCGGTGCTGGGGGCAGAAAGGAAGGAAAGCAGGAGATGAGAGTTCTACATAGATGATCTCATTAGTCATTTCCAGCCCACATGGAGGCAAATCCCACTGATTCTGAGGTTATTCTTCTCTGGGGACAGCTGGACAGGGACGTGTCCAGCTTATCCTCGCTTCCCCGTGGAGGCGGAGCGGGCTCCCTCCGGGGCTGTCCGCTTCTCTGTGTGAGCGTCTCCCGCAGGTTCTCCCAGGTACCTTTGTTGCTATGGTTCCTCCTGGGCTCACACGAGATGCTAAAAATAAATTCCAAATGAAACTTTCCAGCTGCCTGGGCAAAGAGAGTTTTCTGTTCTCTTTGTACTTATATCCAATTGGCTCAGAGCTGATGTGCTCTGAGAGGCTGGATCTGATACAGATGCCATGCCCAGATTCAGCAGATGGGCTGCGGGTGGAGGGAAATTTTATAGGTTAAAGACTGCCAGGGGAGTCAAGAACCTAGGGTCCATGACCTTGCCTGACGGTGCGCCTCTGAGCCAATTTGTAATTTCCCTGGGTCTCAGTTTCTTCAAATGGAAAATGCAAAGAGCGTCGAAGGGGCATTCTAATTTTAAGAGTGCGCTTATGCTTTCTGATTTTGAGTTTAAAGCATTTCTGTGTGCCAGACATAACTCCTGGGTCAGCTGTGTCAGCTTTGGCCACTGATCGTCATTGCCTCAAATTATTAGCCAGTGGAACTTAAAAATTATGCTTCATGGGACCTGATGTTAGAATTCATGTGACAAAAATTACACATGGGTGTTTTGGGTTTTACTTTTATTCTTTCACTCCTTCCTTCATTCAACAAATCATGACTCAGGTTTTTACCAGGCATTAGGCCTTTATGGAGCAGACATTGAATTGCATACGCTGTTAAGAAAATAAGTGCTACGGCGTGTGGATGGCTCAGGGATTTAAGCCTCTGCCTTCGGCTCAGGTCACGATCTCAGGGTCCTGGGATGGAGCCTGCATCAGGTTCTCTGCTCAGCAGGGAGCCTGCTTCCTCCTCTCTCTCTGCCTGCCTCTGCCTACTTGTGATCTCTGTCTGTCAAATAAATAAATAAAATCTCTTAAAAAAGAAAAGTAAGTGCTGGCAAGCCCTAGGTATCAAGGGATATAGACTTAGGAAGGAAAGGATATTAACAGAACAAGCAGAAAACAGAAACATAAAATATTTACATGTCTTCTAATAATAAAAGATGTCTCTGTTAACTCTTAAATTAACTGGGAAATCTCTAAAGTTAACATTATTTGATTTTCCAATAGTGGTATCTCTGACATTATAGCATTTAATTTCAGAGTTAGAGTAATTATTTTAACCTACAGTCTAAGAAGAAAGGTGGGGGGTGGATAACAGGAAATATGTTCATGAAGGAAATAGAAGGCTTGCAGAGACTGTGTTATATATGGCTGATTAGTACCCTTAGTATTTTATACACACTAAATGTGGAGGATTCAATGGCTCACCTAAAATCAGTTTTGGAATCTTCAGCCTTGCCTCTCAGGGCAGTAGCTACAGAGAAGGAACAGAGGCAGAAGAAGGTTAATGAAGAGGCTATCATCAGAAATGGTGGTGCCACCTTCCATTTTCACAGACTCTGTATCCTGATCTGGACGGGTAAGAGGCATCTTTATAGAAAGCAAGGGATGGTCTTTTGCTGCTAGGTGCACCTAAATCATTTTAACACAGTAAGCTTCTGGCCTTCATATTCCAAAATTAACTCCCGTGGGCTTGGAAGCCCTTTCTAAATTATGAGACCCTGAGATAGTACAGGGATAAAGGCGGGGCAGGAACTGTGACGTGAGGCGGTGTCAGCACAGACTGGAGGCAGGACGGAGCTTGGGGACCTCACGGGTTTGCAAGCAAACTTAGAAATAGAGGTTTCTTTAAGAACTTTGAAAAATATTCAAATGGAAGGTCATGCTTTGCCATAGGGAGACACCAGAGTCTTCTGCTAGCTGCAGATATAAGGGAGAGAAACTGCAGGAAAGAATGAATGTTGGCGTTCACTCCGTCTCGTAGCCACAAATCAGCCTATGCTTCCACTTGGCAGAGCTGAAAACCAGACAGAAACAAGCTGGCTTAATTTTGCGGGTGCATGCCCCTGAGTAACTGGCTGGTGAATCGGCTTCAGGCACCGAACATGTCAGGGATGGCCAAGACGGGCACTGCGCTGAGAGCCCCGTGATTCGGGGCCTGCATGCAGCAGGCAGAACTGCGGTCATCTACGCGCCTGTCTTTTAAACTTCCCCTTACACTTGACTTCTGTTGTGGTAGGTACTGGAAAAGGTGCTGGAGACCTCATCCGCCTACAACTACGTTTGTGGATGCACGCGGGGGTGGGGAAAGGAACACAGGAATGGCCCACGTGTGGTTGGTGGGTAGTTTAAGTCAGCAGCATCGTTATAAACTCTAACGCAGCATAAACATGGGTATACAGAGTGGCAGGTGACAGCATCACACACTACAGGGGACAATTAATTGACCAGGCAATCACTGAAAATGTCTCCTAAATTAGAACCTGTCTATCTGGAAAATAGCCGGTAGGCGAAGGACGTCCAATCTATTTTTCTTTTTTCTTTCAACAAACATTCACTGAGTACCAAATGTGTCCAAGACGTTAGGATAAAATCCATACTATAAAGAGGAAGAAGTCCTCTATTCCCTTACGGATTAAATAAATGACATTGCACGTTTTCTTTTTTGATAGGGATTTTGTTAAGAGGGAATAGCATGGGTCAAACAGAAGGAACAGCCAACGAAAGGCAGCCGGCCGGAAAGCTGGGGGTACACCATGCTGGAGATGGGGGGACACCTGGAGAGCAGGGAGGGGTGGGTGTGCACGGTCAGACCTTCACCCGTCGTGGAGGCGAAGCACAAAGCAGGTGTCCTTCCAGATGTGCGAGCGGAGAAGTCCAAGAGCAGGGCTGTGCTCGGACCTGATCTGGATCTGGGTCTGGATCTGGTAAAGCCGCGTGTCACACTGAGCTCAGATGGATAAGTCTGGAAGGGAAAGGGGGTGCAGAGCATTCCATGTGCTCACAGACAGGAGGAGACATAAAGGTTATTGAACGCTGCAACTGGCGAGCGCACGTCTGGACCAGACGCGCCCCCCCCCCCCCCGCCCACTAATTTGATAGAAGATTTAGAAGAAAGTCACACACAGGCATTCAGTCTTTTATGTGAACAATTGTGTTATCCGTACATGTTGGCTACAGGAGAATTTCCTTTCCTATGCGCCCGGAATTTGGGGAGGTATTTCATTTGTAAGATTTACTCTGCCTCTCTGCATCCCATGTTTTGGAGGTATTAAAGCTGAGCCCCCTGTTCTTCCCTTAGGCCCTGGTCCAAGACCTGTTGATGAGTAAGTGATGCGTTTATTTACAAAAGGGCAGGCAATATTGCCGGAGAAACGGCTCATGTAGCCCATAGAATCTTCCTAGGAAATTACAAAACTATATCAAACCATATAAAAGTCATTCCTAATATCCCAACCGAGCATAGGATGGATTAGAAGGACAAGAAAGCGGAGATGAAAAAAGCCAGGAAGACTTTATTGCCCTGTTTCTAGAGAATGTTAGTGGGACCCGGAACCAAGATGGCAACAGAGAGAAGGAAAAAGCAGAGGTGGCTTGTGATGGGAGAAGGGCGAGAAATTGGGGGACGGTGAGAGAGGTGTAAAAGTTGACTGAACTCCAGTCTTAGTAGGGGAGGTGACAGGGGACTGGCTAAGGGGGTGGGGACGGGACTGGTGGGGCGCAGTGGAGGCCATCCAGCTCGAGACGGTGGCCAGCATGGGACTGAAATTCAGGGACAGGCTGGGCAGCAGAGAGGACTTTGGGACACAACGACCAGAAGATGTCTCGAGAACTGGAGGGAACACCTGCGTTAGTCACACATGAGGATATGGAGTTGTGTCAACCTTTGAAAATATTAAATAGTTGACATCAAAATCTAAATTTTGGGGGCTCCTGGATGGCTCAGTCGGTTAAGCATCTGCCTTCAGCTCAGGTCATGATCCCAGGGTCCTGGGATCAAGCCCCGCATCGGACTCCCAGCTCAGCGGAGAGCCTGCTTCTCTCTCTCCCTCTGCCTGCTGCTCTGTCTACTTGTGCCCTCTCTGTATCTCTCTGCCAAATAAATAAATAACAATCTTTAAAAAAAATGTTTTAAAAAATCTAATTTTTTTTTTCTCGACAGGTAAAACTGTCCTGACTTCTATTCATTTCTTTTAGTTGTTTCTGGAAACTTCCTGTAGCCCACTCAGAGGCTCTTCATCTCACGCAGGGGCCGCTTGCAACGTCCTGTGGCGGACACTGTGTCTGGCTGTCCCAGAGCCCCACCCGGTCCCCTTCTTCGTCACCCCTCACTGAAATGTGTGTAAAGGCATTATTCTTGCCTCCCTTCCAGCCTGGCGAGCCTGGAATCCATAGGCTAGGAGAGGTTGAGGAGAGGATTAAAGAAGCAAACAGATCTGACTGGGCCCGGAGCCAGGAGAGCCATCTTGTTTCACTGAGGCAACAAGCATGAGGGGAAGAACAAGAGAACTTCAGAGGCCACGGCCCTCATGGGGCTGAGCCTCCAAACCAATGCCTCCAGTTTCCCCTGCCCCATGAGCAAACCTCTAAGTCAGGTTCTCTGTTATTTCTAGCCAGACATATTCCTAATGGACGTACTCGGCCTCCACTTTTTAGGGATTCCCCAAAGAGTAGGTTCCAGCCTTCTACCGCCATGTCAAAAACCACCTCAAAGCATTGTGGCTTAAAGAGCTACCATTTATTTTGCTCACGGACCCATAATTTGGACAGGGCCCAGTGGGGATGGTTTGTCTCCGTTCCAAGTGGTGTCCGACAGAGGCGCTGAAGAACAGAAGGCTCAAGAATGTATTTCTAGATGGTTCCCTCACACAGCTTGTTGATCTAGGCTGTTGACTGGGCCAAAGTGGGGTTTGGGACCAGAGGCCTCTGTTTCCCTCCACGTGGGCCTCTGTAGCTGCCTGGGTTTCCTCACAGAATGGAGGCTGAACCGTCGGATGGAGGTTAGCGAGAGAACGAGGTGCAGTGTGTGGCGCTGTTATGATCTAGGCTAAGGATGTCCCCGAGTACCACTTCCACCGTACTCCCTTGGAGGAGGCAGTCCACCAAGTCCCTGGCCCAGCTTCAAGGCGAGGGGACAGAAACACCATTCCATAATAGGAGAGTAGCAAGTCTTAGAGCTTGTGCGAGGAAAGAGGTTTCTACCACCATCTCTGGAAAACAGCATCTGCTGGACGGCGGCCCGTGATACCAGCTGGTCACTGATTACTGTTACGTTTATTGTTCTGCTCTGGAGATTACATGTGGTTGCTTACAGAGAAGAGGAATAAATCAAAATCACAGCATTGATTTATTGCAAAAATCTTGCCGAAGTTTCCAAGTAAGAGAGATCACGATGGACTCACAGGTTACCCGCCTCCTCTGTGAGGCTTCACCAGGTCTCCCAAGACTTATCTTGATGATCAAACAGTTTCCGAAGTCACGGGCCTTATTTGAGTACAAGTAGCCTCTCCGGGCCATCGCTATAGAAGGGCCCAGGTGTGTGTTGGGGGCACTTTGGGGAGTAGGAATCTTGGAATATAGCATAGAGCGACCTCACAAGAGAGCAAAAACAATACCCTTTGGTCCCAGAAAGAGGTCCCTTTAGATTAAATCTCTCGCTTTAGATAAAATCCCCTTGCATCATTTCTCTGGTTAGAGCAGGACATCTAAAAGGATACCACACCGATCAGTCACCAGTCTGCTCTCAGACCCCATCCCTACCTTTGTCCTGCTCTGCTGTAGCCCACGGAGCTTTGTGTCCAAGACTCTCCTGCCAGTGGGGGCCCTAGCAGAAGATGAGAGTGTGACGGAGAAGGAGAGGCCCGGGTAATTCTCCCCCCACCCTATCTCCTGCTTCCTTTGCAGATTTGCAATGCCCGTGTCTCCCTGGGTAGTGGACAGCTCCTACAGTGGCCACCGAGGACCCCACCTTCCTAACCTTCACGCTCCTGGGTGGCCCCTTCCCCTGGATGATGGCTGGGTGTTGTCTAATGAACAGAACATGGCCACAAAGACAGGACGTCATTTCTGAGAACAGCTTTAAATAAAAAGACTGTGGCTTCTGTCTTGTTCATACTCTTGCCCGCTCCCCTGTTGGCTCTGATGATGCCCACTGCCATGCTGTGAGCTGCTCTGTATGACAAGGGAGGAGGCGTCTGGCCACCAGCTCCGAGGATGGAGACCTGCCAGCAGTCAGTTCTCCCCAGCCAGCAGAGGAATGCACCTCTGGCCAGCAGCTGGACGACAGCCTTGAGAGCGCCCAAACCAGGGCACCCCACTAGGTCACGCCCGGACTCCTCGCCCACCGAAACCGTGAGATAACACAGATTGTCTGAAGCCATAATGTTTGCAGTGATTTATGACCAAAGCCCCAGGAAGCGAATCCGTGCAGATCCAGTATCCCAGGCTGTTATCTGCAGATCAGACTGGGCCTGCCTGTGGTGGTTTACCTGTTGTCACTCAGCCCTCGGGTGCAAGCGGAGGTCGGCTCTCACTGATTGTCATGTCGCCTGACCATCGTCTGTTCCAGTTTGCAGATCCCTTATCACCTGTGTAACTACCCGCCTTGAAGAGCCCTTGTTTCTCCAGAAGAACCCTGACTGAAAAGGCTAGAGCTCACCCATTTGGCAAAACGCCTCTTGCTTTCTGTGTCCATGAGGATTTTTTTTTTTTCCTTTCCATAGAAGTCAGAGGCTTGAAGGTCCAGGCCAGGGTTGTGTCCCAGCAGGAGTGGGTCCGACAGCGTCCGGCCCCAGACGTCTTCAGGGAGCGGCAGAGAAGCAAGGTACACTTTCATACCTGACTTTTTATTTGTGCTTTTGCAATCTTTTGCTCAAAGGGAACACTCATGTTTATTTAAGCTTCGTTTCCCATAAACCTGGGTCTGCCCCCTAATTCAAAAACACCGGATACCGAAACCACTGAAGGCGGCCACACATCCCTCTAATCCAATTAAAACAGAATTTTAATTAAAAAAAACAATCTGGAATAAATATTTCACTGACCTTTGCCAAAATCTTTTGATCATTTTTATTTTCCTCTTATCGCCAAGGTTTTCAATTTATATTCTCATTTGAGGTGGTCTGAAAGAGAAGGACGTGACAACGCAACCATCTATTGGATTGACCTTTGCTGCCGTGAATGAACTCTTGGAGTTGTTTCCTTGGACAACCAAACCCATGGGCATGTGCTCCAAGGAACTGGCCCATAAATCTTTTTTTTTTTTTTTTTTTTACTTGTCATATAACGAGTCTAATTCTTCATTAAAGTCTCTTTTCTTTGGGGAGTGGCTGGTAACTAATAAAAGAAGGAGTGAGAGTTAGATCTACTCCTGGAGGAAAGTAGCAGTCACTGTAAAAGAGATTTGTATGGGACAATCGTTTTATTTGTGATGGGCACGGCAAGGAGAAGCTAAGATCTTCAGAGTGTGGTCCCTTTAGGGAAGAGATTCCTTCTCGGGCGCAGGTCCGTGGGAGATGAACACAGATCAATACGAATGCACACATAGTGAAAAGACACAAGACCGCCACGCTCAAATCCTTAAAGGAGAATTAGAGTTTAAAGAACTAAAAAAGAAAAACAAAACAAAAACAAAAAAGACCCTGATAAAAAATAACTGCAACAATAAAGTTTCGCATCATTCTTAGCTTACAGCAGGAGAGACCAGGAAACCCGAGTCGTTTCCCTTTCTACACTAGATTCTGCGGTCCAGGACGCCACTGCTCAGAAAGTTTCTACTCCACTCCACCAACAGCCAGTCTCAAGGAGGCAAGCTCGACTCTTCGGAGTCATTGGTTTTTAAAAGAAAACTCCCGCGTTCAGTATGCTTTCATCAGAGCAAATGCAGAGGAGAAAGTAGCCCTGGATTCAGGAATCAGAAATACTCCTCTTCCATAACCGAGCAGGATGCTCTCCGACTAGCAGGTGTCCGCTGACCTTGAACCATTGTGTCCGTCCATCCCTTCATTACAGACTCCTACAAGGGAAGAGTCAGGAGAGACTTAGAGATTATTCATTCCCTCTCCATGCTTGGCCGCCAAACCACCTGAGGTGCTCAGTGATTGAGTGGAGTCCCTAAATCCCGTAGCTAGTCTGTGGCGCAGCCGGGCTAGACTTCAGACCACCTGGCTTCCCGGTCAATGGGAGAAGCGATCCGTTGCCTGGCAAATATGGCGGTTACTGGTAAGATTGACTTAATGGCTTTATCTTCCCTTAGAGGCAAATTCAGGACTCCACAGAGGGGAGTCTCAGTTGTCAGGTTTTTGGTAGTAAGACCTGTCTTACCTGAATGACAAACCCTCTGTCGTGCAGAGCAATAATCATGGGAATGAAAAATGGTCAGAGGTGAATCACTAGATTGCAACAAAGATGAATAATATTGCCCTATTCTCTGTGTTTAGACTATTCCCGAGCCGGAAGCCGATGTGTGGTTTCTTGCCTTCATGCTTTATTGTCCTCGTAATTATCCTTAACTATTTTCCGACTTATAAATGGAATTAACTTTTTTTTTTCCCCACAGCAGCTACGAAGAGGAATATAGTATCATGTTTTGATCATCTTGTTTCCTTTGGAAAGAGCCAAACAGTTTTGCTTCGCCAAGTTTTATGTTCTGAAGGAGGGTGGAAAAGCAGGTTAATATTCTGTAGGTAGACAGTAGTAGAACCCGCTCATGACTGTAGAAATAAAATCTCTGTTCTCTCACGCTGAAATAGCATTTCCCCGTAAAGTTCAATCACTTTGTTAGTACAAATGCTAACTGGAAATTTCAAGAACAAGAGGTTATGCTAAGGTTGTATTTTTTTTAAATAAATACATGACAATACTCCTTCAGATTGAAATCACTGAGTGGATGAGATGGTATTTAAGAATTTAAGGGGGATTGAAAATCATGCTCATACTACATGGATAGGCTTATGTAGTATTCAGAGTCTTTAACTTTTATGTTTCCTCCTATCTGTCAATTAAATAGGATTTTTCTCCCTTACCTTTGCAGTCACAATGTAAAAAATACACGCAGTGATAAAGACAAGACAAAGAAAAAGATGTCACCTTAGAAAAACAACAATTTCCGTGCAGAAAGAGTGGCCTAAAATCTTAAGTTAGTAAATGTTCATTTAGGCTCAGGAGATTTCATCTTAAAGACTGAAAAAAATCCTTTTTACATTATCTCTAAACTAATTCGCTGTAAACTATTTCATTATTTCTAGAACATTTCACGGGATTTGGCTCAAAAGTAACCTTGATATGCTGTGACCTTGAGGTGTGGTCAGTGGAAACATTAAAATCCAGGAAAATAGTACCTTTGTCAGAGGTCAGCAGAGAACAGATGAGGGAAAGGTGAAAACCAGAGAAAAAGAGCAGCTAACGGAGACGTGGGAAAGACATCTCACTCCAAAAAAGGCTGCTTCCCCACCTGGTTAATCTCCGGCATTCTTTGGGTTTAACTTCAGCATTATATCCTTCCTGAATGCTGGGGTGGATTCAAGTCCCAGGGTCTATCCTCTTATTTTTTAAAAGATTTTATTTATTTGTTTGAGAAAGAGAACGAGCGGGGGAGGGACAAGCAGACTCTGCTCTGAGTATGGAGCCCCAGGTCGGGCTCGATCTCACGACCCTGAGATCACGACCTGAGCCAAAACCAAGAGTCGGATGCTTAACCGACTGAGCCACCCAGGTGCCCCAATTCTATTAATTATTTTTCTTAAGAATGCTTCATCTACTTATTGTCTTTTCTATTAATGATTAGGTTCTAGTCCTATGGCACAATTCTTGGCACACCATAGCATGCAGAGTATGTTTGATGGATAGAAGCATGGATGGGTGGATGAATGGAAAAATGGCATTTCTCCTAGAGTTGTTTTACATCCTTGTCACACGCCCTAGACTCTTTTGGGGTTTTATAGCCCTGAACTAGATATAAACCAGTTTCATCTACGAGATGGACCTGTGGTGTTGCACCCCCCCCCAAGAGAGTGCCCAGCATACAGTAAGAGTTCAACGTGTTCATGTTTGTTAAGTGACAAGGCTAGAGAGTTCTCTATCTCCAAAGAGCATGTAGGAAACCAAATTACTGATATTCATTTATGGAATGTTTGGAATGAACAAGCTCGGTGCTTAAACTGTGTGTTACAATCGATACAGATCACTCTTCTCTTTGGGGTCTTCCCCCCATACAGTGACCACCCTCAAGACCCTACCAGATCCTCTCTTTATATCCATGAATTGAGACTAAAGTGTGAGCAAATTTGATTTTATTGTTCCACATGAATACCAGTCAATTTTCCAAGTGGGAATACTAAAGATGATAATTGTATGTTGTCTAATCTTGTCTGGATAGGTCCCCTCCAGGGCGTTCTGCTGGAAAACCACTGAAAGCATGAACAGATCAGAGCAAGAGCAAATGAAATGTAATGCAGTATATTCTTTGAACTAATGGGAACCTCCTGGTTCAAGGGCATCACTAATTTGTATATGGATACACAGATAGGCATAGACATAGTTATAATTTTCTTCCTTTCAGGCAGGCTTTACTCTGGGAGTGTACTGAGTCGTAGTCAATGGAAGGCATGGTAATACATGATCAGACTGAGCATTTGGGGCACTTGACTAATTATTCTGGCCATCGGATGTTGTATGACGCCTGGACCTCAGGTGTCACTTCTGTTCCCTTCCTGCTAAGCACCGGCTACCAAAGCTGGTCCTCGGTGGGTCATTACTAGTCAATCAGAAGCAGTCTTGAGTAGCACACTAACATAAAAACTCTTGCCTGAGACTCTGTTGCTCTGTGCTATAGTTCATACAACTTGTCTTTGGGGAGGAAAAAATCATCCTCTATTATTGATGACTCGTGCTATTGCATGGAGAAGAGGTGTGGGTAATAACCATAATAGGTGACCCTAAAGCAATTGCTTTTCATTACTAGAACATAGTTGGAGAGATCACCTTATCATAGTTTCTTGCCCACATACACCGTCAACGCTCACCCCTCACACCCTTCTTCTTCAATTTCCCGTGGGAAATAGTGGCATAGATAATGGGGAGCATACACATAATAGAGAAACGACCCTGTTGAAAATACAGCAAGATCAAGAGGACACTGGAGTTCTGGCCCCAGGCACTCAAGGGACAAAAAGCCCACTTGCATTTTCCAGGTTTTACACCCCCAGCGGGGAAAAAAATTTATGAATATTGCCTCCCCTTGCACTTGACTCTCTAAACAATACCATACGCTCAGAGCATTCCTCAAATGTCCTTGAACAGTGGCCAAGTTGCTCAGACAGATTTATCTCCATCACTTATCAAATGTGGTTAGAGAGACAAGACATAGATTGTACCTATTACAATAATAATGGAGAGTTTGAGATAATATCTATAAAGCCCAGTGACACATACACTCAATTTGGATGTGACCAAAAATTCCCTAGACCGGCTTTCAAGTCCAGAAGGGGCCACGTTCAGAGTAATCACTGCTCTTTTTTGGCTCTCCCATCTGTCTGCTAACACAGAGTAGCTCCTCTCTACACAATCATTGGCTGGCTCCCACACTTCTGGGCATCTTCGGAATGCCCTTGATGAATGCACTTGGTGACTCTCAAGTGCACATGGCTGCTTCTGCTGTAGCTCTGTGGCCTCCACCGTGTGCTCCTGGGCCACACTGCACCTGCTAGGAGCTTCCACTTCCTTTGCTCGCTGGAGGAGAACCGCGCCTGCCGGACCCCACCACCTCTCAGATCCTCTTCCATCCTCTTGCTTCCTCCAGTCCCCTGTTACTGTTCCCACTGCCTCCTGCAGGGCACTCCTACCGGTGTCCCAATGCCACCGGACTCCCGAGACAATCTCGCTGCACTGAGTCACTGTATAAAAGAAGGAAACAAATGCAACTTGCTTGTGTCCTCATGCTTTCCCTTGATGATTTTAAAGCCTAGTCCTCTATCTCCCTAGAATACATCCATGGGTGCATGGAGGGAGGGTTCAAGATGAATTGAGGTGTGTGATAGACGTCATTGTGTCCTGAGAATCAGTCCTCCCCTCCAACTCCAAGGTTCTCTAAGTGGCCATGTGTGTCCTTTTTTCTTGGGGTGAATTGGTTCCGTGTAGGCACATCTGATCACCTGCAGAGACAATGAACCACCAATGAATGCCCATCTCCCTCTTCGCCAGATACACCAGCAGAGGCCTGTCTGGGGCTAAGGTTGGCATCTTTGCAGTCAGGAGTTCAGATGCAGATCAGGCTTTATGGATAGTTAAGGCTGCGACACAGTTCTGGCTTCACAGAGTGTCTGTTCTGGTAGGAAAGACAGAGGCTACACACAAGGGAAAGCAGAACGGGGTGGATGACGGGAAGCTTCTAGGGCCACGAGATGTATGCGTGCCCTAACCTAGTACAGGGATCGAAGACGATTTTCGGAGAAAGGGCTCCTTGAGAAGGAAGGATGAATAGGAGTTTGTTGGCCTGAAGCAGGAAGAGAGGGGAGTTGTTGGCAGAGAAAAGTCTGCGTTGGAGGCTCAGAGCTGAAGTGTGAGGACAGAACCGAATGAAAGGTGTCTGGATTGTTGGGGGCTGGAGAGGGCGGTGGTGACCAGACCAAGGAGTTACGGTTTTACCTGGGGGGGCTCTGGGAAGCCTCTGAAGGTTTTGAAGCAAGAGAGGAAGGTTGTCCAATCGTGTGTACGAAAGGCTGCAGGGGGGCAGATGCATTAGAGAAGAGCTGGGCAGGAAACAGAAGACAGGCTGTGTAGGAAGCTGTTCCTTTTGTCTTGGCCAAATGGATGGCGTAGGAAGGATGGGGAAAAGGAGCTACAGACAAGACATATGCATAGAGTCTAGGTCCATGTTTGGACGAGTGCATGAGACAGAAGGAGCAGTTCGGGAGGAGCCCTAGATTTCTGACGCGACAACTAAGTGGATGTGATGCCATTACTGAAATGGAGATTATAGGAAAGGACATTCGGGAAGTCACAGGTTGGTCAAATTTGGGGATGTGTTGTGACTGAGGTATACTGAGCTTGAGCTACCATTGGGGCATCAAGTAGAGATGTATATAGGTTCAGGGCTGACCATCACAAGAATAATAATTGTAAACATTGGAAAGAATGAGATTTTCCAGGGAAAGAAGAGTAGAAGAGTAATCCTGGGGGGCATCAAAGATAAAGATGGTCGAGAAGGAAAGGAGTGTCACAGGAAGTGTGGAGTGGGCAGGCCAGAAGTCAGAGGGAATCCAGGAGAAGGTCACAGACGGGACACGGGAAAGTGAATGTTCCAAGAAGGAGAAGTAGTCTGTGGTGGCCCATGTCCCTGAGGCATCCAGGAAGCTCATGTTGGAGCGAGACTGTGGAGACTAAGCAAATGTTAGGAAGGTGAGGAGAACCTGGATGTTGTCCAGGAGCACCAGGAAGCTCAGGGGAGATTTTGAACTGGAAGTCACGGGCCCCGAAGTAGGGCATATCCAGTGGTTTGGAGGTTGAAGGGCAGGAAACAAACAGCTCATTTAAGAGAGCTGTCCACACTTGAGGAGAAAAGCACCGAAGGAGAATGGTGACCCAGGAAAGGGGAAGGAGACTCATGTGGGACACCCCTGGGGGGAACCGAAGTGGTTTCATGTTGGATCATGGAAGGCAGAGAAAGAGAAGAAACCAAGGAGGCCCTGCTGGGCCTAGTATTTACAGATGACAGCAGCATTCGACGTCAGGGGTAGCGAGAGGAGCCAGCCTTTGCGGAAAATTTGGTTTCCCACCTGTTGAGACATAGATAACGTTGTGAAATAATGATGGAGGCTTTTTTTTTTTTTAAGATTTTATTTATTTACTTTAGAAAGAGAGACCGTGTGCTTAAGAGAAGGAACAGAGGGAAAGGGAGAGGGGGGAACTGAAACAGACTCCCCACTGAGCTCAGAGAGCGCCCGGGGCTCGGGGCTCCTTCTCATGACCCTGAGATCATGACCTGAGCGGAAACCACGAGTTGGTTGCTTAACTCACTGAGCCACACAAGTGCCCCGATGGAGACCTCATTTGTAGGTGGATGAAAATGGTGCCTCTCACCATTTTCGCTCAGCGACTCCTCTGTGTATCTAGGAATAAGGAAGTAAAATAGCACAGGGGTCAGAGTTCATCTTTGCAACCTCCACACCTGATTTTTCAGTTTCCAGAAACAAGGGAATTAGGAGTCTGGAGGTGTTTTGATTTTGTTTTATGACCCTTTTCTCCTTGCTTATCCATTCAGTCTTAAAATATGGGCTTGGTCTGTCCACATCAAAGACTGAATATTCAGATTTTGTGGGAAGAATGTACGTTGCTCCTCCATGGCCATTCTACTCCCATTTCTGTCTGATTGCCGCCTCACCCTTCCCTCTTTCCCTCCCTTCCCTCTCCTTTAGGTCTCTCCCCAAGAAGCTCAAATGTAACTCTTTTTTTTTTTTTAAGATTTTATTTATTTATTAGAGAAAGACAGAGCAGAGGGAAAGGGATAAGTAGACCCCCCGCTGAGTGGGGAGCCTGACTCGAGGCTTGATCCCAGGACCCTGAGATCATGACCTGAGCCGAAGGCAGGTGCTTAACTGACTGAGCCACCCAGGTGCCCCTCAAGTTCAGTTCTTCTTGCCTAAATGCACAGAGAACCAAATGTCAGCATGAAGAAATGTGGTCTTGTGAATCCACCTGAAAACTGGAGAGCGGAAACTCTCTAGTCGTGATGGCACTTTCTTGACCTCTATTTCTCCCTTATATGTCCTGATAATCTCTAAGAAGCATCCCTACCCTCTACTGATTGACATGTCGTCCTATGAACATTTGTCTCTTATAGTCGGAATATTTTCCTTCCTGGTTAGCAAGCACGTCCTCAAAGTAAATCGTCTTCATCCCCGTGACTTCAGGGCCTTGCAAGGTGCTAGCCGGTCCCTGGTGCCCCACCCCCATCGCCTGCTTAATGAATGACTAAGGGCTGCAGAACCTTCTGTCTGCCCCTTCCTTTTCTCCCAAATCTTTTCAACTTCTTTCTTCGCAGAGGGTGAGTTTTTCCAACTTTGCCACGAGATGGGAGAGCAGTCCCCAGGTACAGTGAAACGTCTCGAACGTGGATGCTGCTTAGACTTTAATTAACAACTAAAAATGTAGTTGCAGGAGACTGTTAAAATTAGGGAAGCAAGGGTTTGCCAAGCTGTAGGCAGCTTCGGATTCATAACCGATATTAAAGAGAAATCATATGTAAAATAACCACCGCGAATGTTACTACGGGAGACTTCAAATTAGGAAAGCAAGGGTTTGCCAAACCGTAGACAGCTTTAGATTCATAGCCAATATTAAGAAGAAATCATATGCAAAAGGTAAATATATGTATGTGTGACTATGTATACACACACATACATACGCCTTTTCTGTATTTATTACCTTGTCGAGTCTGGTGCGGTTCAGGGTTACTATGGATAGACGCCATCTAGTGGCAGAGAACAGCAGCTGCTCGCAGATCCGTTCAACACCCACGGTTACTGTGATTGCTTGGTTATTTCTAAAAAGGAGACCCCCAAACCCTGGTGAATGAATACTGCAAGTCCCGAGTAGGGATGCAATTTGGAATATTAAGATACAAACTTTACATCTCCGATGGCAGAAGATAGGAAAACAAATACAGGTCTTTATCTTTCCGTGTGACGACCCTCCCAGTCCCCTACTCACCCACTAGCTATCGACCCATCCCCTCCCCTCTGCCGGGTCCTGTGTGAGGGGCTGAAGTAAAAGGCCAGTCCCTACCTTGAGGGGCACCAGGAGGTGGTAAACACTGGTGATGGGGTGTGTTTTCGGCAGTCCCTGCGTGCAACCACCGTGCCAAGCACTTTATACCCCAAATCATATGCAATCATCACCACCGCCCTCTGATGTATGGTTTCCCTCAATGTCTTATGAGGAAAATGTGACTTTCAGACGTCACTTATCTATGGTCTTGTATCTAAGGAGCTTCCCAACCGGCTTCAGAGCCAGCGTCGCCTAATGCCGAAGGGTGTGAGCTCCTACAACATCCACGATCTGGGTTTCCACCAAAGCACGAGCAAAGGTGGAAGATGTTTTTGGATTATATGCAGGCGAGGCCTTTTTCTTTCTGTTTTTGTTGTTGTTGTTGTTGTTGTTGTTATTGTTTGTTTGTTGAAGTGAGGTGAGGTGAGGCGGCAGAAGACAGCTGTCACAGTGATAAAATTTGTACGAGTCGCTTAGCTGTGCGTCCGTCCAGGCTGGGAAAGCAAAGGGAGGACGATGTGCGTAGTTGTGGACAAGAGCTTGGGTCATCAGAAGAGAGATAATCCACGTGTCTTGGAGGATTCTTGCAGAAACGTCGGATTGGGAATGTTACAGCAAAGATCAACATAGA
This sequence comes from Martes martes, assembly GCF_963455335.1. Lineage (NCBI taxonomy): Eukaryota > Metazoa > Chordata > Mammalia > Carnivora > Mustelidae > Martes > Martes martes. The sequence continues at coordinate 83,366,221 of NC_137902.1, read as the reverse complement.
AGATTTCTTATTTGTGAAACAGATGTTAAGAAAACAAGAAACCCTTCCCTTCTGAGAGGATTGGTCACTGATCTTGGACCCCTCCATGCATACTGCCTCTCCAAATCTTCACGCACACCTCTCTACAACATGCAATTCTTAATGTATTGACTGTGCACTGTTCTTAGAATTTTCCTGTGTAAACATCCCAGCTTCGCCGTGTTGTACATTTTTGAGGATGAGCTGGTTACTTGCATTCCCCAGAGCAGAAGTGAGCACACAGTAGGCCTCCAGATATCCTAGCAGGATTTTTACTTTTTATTAGAACAATTTTCTCCTCTGGCTCCTATGGGTAATATGTGATATTTAGCACATCATTTAATAACTCTTACCTTATTCTTTTGAGTTCCACTTGAACAGGAATAGGTGTTTTCCTTTTATCAGAACTTCTGAAATACTCACAACCAGAGCCGGTAGCCTAGCTTCCTGGAGCAAAAAAAAAAAACCCAAAACCAAAAATAAAACCCATTTTTTTTTAATTGCACCAGAAGTTAGCAGTTAGCACTTCTCCTTCCTTTTTCTTTTTTTTTCTTTTTACTCTGTAAGACCACAGCCTAACAAGTTTCTGTTGGGCGAGCTTGCCCTTTTGAAAGGAAGGTGAAGCAACGCTTGTCCGCTTGGGATGATTTCCCTTCTGAGAAGAAAACGGAATCTCCCGAGGACAAAGCACTAGGTAAGTATATGTTACACAAGTGAGTAAGCCTGTGCGAGGCCAAAGGGCACAGCTGTTTCCCAAGCAAGCCTCGCACTGTTCGTTCCTGTGTCTTTGCCCATTGAGTTGCTTCTCTCTGGTAGTGTTCCCTTCTCTCCTTCTTGTCTGGCAGGTTTGGTATCTTTGATGGACCTTTTCCCCCGTGGCTCAAGCTTTGCCTGCAGGCGGTTGGCCGCCCTGCTTTCCCTATGGGCACCGCTCATCAGTGGTCCCGAGCACCTGCTCCTTATTCTGAAATTCACAAACCCTGGTGTTCAGCCCTTTGGGTCCTTCTAGTCTATCAGAATGCCCTGAAGGTAGTATGAAATCAATACACTGTTGTTGCAATTTATGAATATTCATTTGGCTTAAAAGAAATACTTTTGAAAAGAGGGCTGATAGTAGAAAAGGGGAAGAGGAACTGAGGGCGGGAATCGAAAACCTTATTAGCTTAGCCATTCGGGTTTATTACAGTGCATACATGTGGTTTGTAGGGAGAAACTTGGTGTAGTAGGTTAAGAAAATAAGACTCCTGTTTTGCTAAATTCAAAGGTAAACAGGTACAAGTACAGGCCAAGGTCAGCCAACAAGCTCAGAATCTTGGAACGGTGCGGACAGCTGGTATGTCTTTGAACTCTGTGCCTTTTTATACCATTTGGAGAAAAACAGGTAAGACTGATGTTGGGATTATTTCAGAATGAGCTGATGTGCTGATTCAGAATTGTAAAGATGATGAATCCCTTGAGTTTGTTTCTTTAGGAATCCTTTAGAAAAGGTTGAAATGCACAGGAGCAAACAGACTTGAGAGGCAGAAAGTGAACGAGGCGGGAGGAAGCCTGGACCTGAGGGAAGGGGACAGTGACAAGATGAACACATGACCCTTCACTCTAGCTTTTGGGCAAATAGAGTGTCATACTTCATACTTGAAATATTTCTCTAGAACTTCAGCAAAATTTATAGCTTTAATAGAAAAGGATTTTTTTTCTTGGTAAGATATCCTAAGGCCAAAATACTGCACTGATATCTTAACAGGGAGGTAATGTCAGTTTCTGCCCTTCCCCCAAAAGGCACGAAGCAAGAGGGCTGATGCAAACACTGGTGAGGAGGGACAGAAGCACTAAATCTAATAGTATTTCTAGAGTATGTTTTCAGGGAAGAAGATGCAAACTCATTCCTGAGCTTTGTCCCTTGAAGATCTCACAGTGTGTGGCAACGTGGACACCTTGTGGGGCTAGCCCTGGGCCCCCCTGCCACTGTCCAGCATCGGCCAGACATGGCAAAGGGGCTCAGTATATGTTTCCTGAAGCCACGGACACGGTGACAAGGAAGGGCTGCATGTGACCTGGGGCCCTGGGAAATCAGAAACTCCCGCGGGCTTTCATACACGCAGACAGCTGATTACTCTGCGCTGTCCCTTACGAGCACTTATTAAAATGCCACCAACTTTGGTAGTGGCCCAAAGGGCCCAAGGTATTTCGGTTCCAGTTCATAAAACACAAGGAGAAAGATGGTAATGTGGGAGAGGAAGAGAATTATGACTGACGTCATCGTGGGTCCGGGCAGACCTCCTTATAAGATCGCTCCATACTGGACATTAAGGAACACACCTGGGTATGGGGCACCTCAGGGCCAACCCACTGACACAGGCAGTCTGGGCCATCGGAGTCCAATCACAGGGGAACCACAGTTCTGTTCCTCAAGGCCCTTCCAGAATAGTGAGAAAGACAGTGAAACAAGCAAAGATGTGAAGCATGAGAAGTACTGTGAATAATGTGTTATGAAGGGAAATATGTCCTTCCTAAGCTCCCATAGGAAACGTCTGTCTGTCCATGCCTGCTCCTGTGGGATTTTGTTCATACCTCTAGTAGAGCATCTATGGTGCTCGAGGATCGCCGCCTGTGAGATGGTGAACTCCTAAGAGCAGGGCCCATGTCCTCTGTGTTCTTAGATGCCCTGCTCTTAGCATCTTCTGGAACATCACAGCGGCTCCATATAGTGTTGGTTGAATGAATAAATGAGTCTTGTAAGTGCTGATAATGGGGCGACGGTTGGGAAGCCCAGCAATCTGGAGAGTTCAGAAATTTTGTCATGTCATCGTAACACTCCCTGACCTGTTTTATTACACCCATTGCTATATATTATACCCCTATTTTACAAAGGGATGTAAAAGATTGTAGGAGGTGTACACACTGTAGATAACAAATACAGCATGGGAGGAAGGGCCTCTAATTTTTCTCAGGGTTATATTCTAGGGAGTGTTTGTGATGGGGAAGTACAGACAGCTTTATCTCTCCAGGAAGAATTCTGCTTCTAGAAGGAGGAACTGAAAAGCCCTGAATCCAGTCTCAGGAAACGCGGGGCCAGCTCTAAGGCCACCGAAAAGCCAGCTCAGGAAATGCTACGGTGGCGCTGAGAGCTAAGTTAGAGATGACCTAAACCTGTCTCCTCCTGCTTACAGGTGGTGACGCCCACTGTCCTGGTTAGGCAGAGACAATTCTACCCAAGCTTCAAGAAAACCTTCTCTTAAAAGATTTCCTTGAATTCTTCAGCAACCAATTCAAGTGTCGAACAACTTATATTAGTAGTTTCAGGTAATGCTTCCCCCTGGGTGATCAACGTTACCTAGGAGAGTAGGAAAAAAATGGGTGTAGAAAGTTCATTTCCTCCTCCTCCAGATAAAGATCCAAAAGCATTCCTGCTCTAGGTTGAGGATCGCCTGGGGGCGGGGTCGGGGCTTGGGGCTGGGCCCGGGGAACCCACACTTCTTGCCTCTCCCAGCAACCCCGCCGCCGCCCCCCTCCCCCCTCCCCCGCCACCTGCCGCGAAGCTCCAAGTTTTCATCCCTGCAGCGTCCTGTGCTGGCACCCACCTGACCTCGTCTGAACGTTGCATTTATTTACATGTTTCTCCGTGCCACCTCCTACCCCAGCCCCGGGGGCAGGGGCTCTCTGCCAGGGTCGTCCCGGGGCGCCCTCCCGCGGCCGAACACAGTAGGGGCACCGTCTGGGCGGTCCTGGGACGCTCCCCTCCCAGGCCGGCACACAGTAGGGCACCGCCTGGGCGGACGGGGGCGACCGGGGTCCGCACGCAGCTGGGGAGCGGCCTGGGCGGTCCGGGAGCGCCCTCCCAGGCCGCACGCCGCCGGATCTCGCCCCTCCTGCCGTCCCCTTCCGAACACAGCGAGGCGGCCGACTGGGCTGGCGCCGGCCTCCGCCGCGATGGTGCCGCGTTTGGGGACAGGTGCCCGCGCCGCGCCCGCGGCTGGCTGTGTCCTCTCGGCCGGCGACACGCGGGCTCCGGCGGCGCGGGGACCCGAGCGCCGGGCGGCGCGTCTCTCCCCGCTCGGGAGGCTGGAGGGCCGGGTAGGGTCACGACGGCGCGAGGGGGCGGCTCGGGGCCGGACTCGGGGTTTTAACTTATCGCAGCCGGAGGGGAAACGAGTCCGCGGAGGGCGGCGCCGGCCCTCCCGGGGCGCGGGGCCAGGTAGGCGGCACCTCCGTCGAGGTCGCCGGGCGCCGCGGCCCCGCGCTCCGCAGCCGGGGGAAAGGCGCCCGAACCCCTCCGGGACGCGCCGCTCTCGCGCGCCGCGGGGCCTGGGAACCGCGCACCGGCTGAGCCCGGAGCCCCGCGGGGCGGCGGGACGGACGGCGCCCGCGCCCAATGGCGGGGCGGGGCCGAGGGGGCCTGCAGGCGGCGGCCAATGGGAGGCCGCGGAGCGGGCGGGGGGCGGTGCCGCCGGGCGGGCGGGCGGCGGCGTCGGGAGCCGGCGCGGCAGACCGGGAGCCCGGGAGGAGCCGGCGGAGCGGGAGGAGGACGACGGAGGAGGAGGAGCAGCGCCGCGCCCCCGCCCGCCCGAGCACAGGCCGACCGCTCCAGCCGCAGCCGGCGGGTCCGGGCCGCCTCCCGCCGGAGCCCGGCGCCGGCACAGTCCGGGCCGATGGGCAGCCCCGGGCAGCGGCGGGCGGCGAGGCGGCGGCCCCGGTAGGCGCCGCCGCGCGCTCGCGGGCTGTAGCAGGTCCCGGCGGACTGCGTCTCCGAGGTGCGTGGCGGGCGGCCGGGGGTGCGGGGGGGGGGTCCGCTCGGGAGCCTGCGGGTGGTGTCCGGGCACGGCCTGGGCGAGGACTGTCCCGGGGTGAAGGGGCCGCCCCGGGGGGCGCTTCGGGGAGGCTGACGGCGGGGCCGGGGGCAGCGCGGGCGCGCGGGGCGGGGGTGCGGCGGGCAGAGGCGCCCGCGCTCCGGGGCCCGGGGTGGGAGAGGAGCCGCCGCCGCCCGTTCCCTCAAAGTTATCGATCCGCGGAGAGGTTATTGCCGTCTCGGTGACACGAGCACCCCTGAGGACCTCCTCTGGGTGCGCAGCAACTGCTCCGTGACTAACCGAAGAGCGAGATAAAGGCTGCCGGACGCGGTGCAGCGGCGCGCCGGGCGGGGCGACTTGCTGAACTTGCGGCGGGGTGCGGGGGACCCCCCGGGAAGGGGTGCGCCCCCAGCGCGCGCCCCCGCCGGCTCCCGGTCCCTCTTTGTAAGACCCCGAGCCCGGGCGAGCGCCCTTCCAACTCGGCGCGACCTCCCTTCGGGGTCCCGAGGGCTCCGCCGTCTCCCCGGGTTCCGCGCCGCGCCGCATCCTCCGCTCCGGGCCTTGCCGGATCCCCCTGGTTATTGAAGGTAGTTTGACCGCGTCCTGGGAGTATCCCCACGAGCACCTACAGATTAATTTTCAACCGTGCCGCAAACCCAAAGAATCAATTTCGGTTCATCATCTACAAGCGAGGAACCGATGCTTCTGGGGAAGAGGAAACAACTTGGCATGACCCCTCTGGGACATATTTGTCATCATTAACCTGCTTCAGTTAAATTAATTCAGCCCAAGATGACTCCAGTGTGAGTATTGGAAAAATCAAGTGCATTGGTCACGGAAGTGCGGTCACCAAAACATGATTTTGTGTCAAAATAAAATTGTGTATGTTTTGGGTTTTGTGTAGGTTAGAGTTGGTTGTCATAAGGATGGCCTTTTTTTTTTTTTAAACAAAGAATCTTGACGATTCTCATACGTTTCTCTCAGTAAGTTCAAAATAGTCACTAAGATTTTTCTTTTCTTTGCCTCTTTTGTCTGCAGTTTTCATTTCTAAATGTTAACACTAGATGGCTTTCTTATGACAGGCATTTAGGAAACTAGGCTTTTTGAGTTGCCTGCAATCCGGGCCGCAGTTTTTCCAGTTTTGCAATTAGTAATGGGAGAAAAAAATCTCCAGAACTGTTGCTTTCTTGGAAATATAGGACTTCCTCATAAAACAAACATCTAGATTTCAAGAAGTGTCATATTTTTTCTGGCATTCCTCGAGATGAATTTCAAGAGACAACTTGGTCACCATTATTAGTCACAAATTTAAGGATGTCTGTTTCATGTTTTGATTTATTTGAGGAATACGTTTGGGGAATGTATTTAGACAGCATTTTCACTTCCCATGTTTACGGCTTAATTTAGTAGTTCACTGCTTGATTCAGAGATGGATAAAACAATATTACACATGGGAAAGTGCAGTCTTTCTTGAGTTTTGGGTGCAGAGACAGCATGGATCCTTCCTAAGAATTCGGTGATGGAGGTAGTTGGAATCCGTATGCACGATTCATCCCAAGGATTGTGTTAGGGCGTCTTTACTTCTTTCTCTCTAGTTGGTACTTGGTTTTTCACTTCTAAGCACAACCCCTTATATGAGAAGCACAGTAGCCTGTAGTTGGCCCTTTTAGCCGAAGCAGGTTCCCAGGTATACCTTTTTAGCCCTTTCTTTCTAAAGCAAGACCATGCCAGCCTGTCCAAATCTTGCCTAGGTAGGCAAACTTGTTCGTGAGCTGGAGAGAGATCTTGGACTTATTTTCTGGCTGTCCTTTTTTGCGTGTCTTGCCCAGCTTAAAATATGACATGTTGAATTTGTTTGTTCTAAATTAGAGTATATTCATAAATAGCTGAAGGGAAAAAAAAAAAAAACCTCTAGCAAACATCTGGGAAGTAGGAAATGAAATCAGAAGCAGCTTTTATCAGTACCCACATGCTACCTATAGATGGGGTGAAATGAACTTGGTGAGAAGCAGTGTAAGTGTTTGGTCTGGAAAATAAGAGCTAAATGGCAGGTATGGAAGTACATTGGGGTGCAGGCTGCAGATTTTCCCCAACTGATTTAAGTGTATCTTTTTCATCAGATGCTTATGTTTTTAAGTCTTAGCCTTTCTTAAAGAGCTTTAATTATTGAATGTGATAGGGGAATTATCAGAGCACCACAATTTGGCTTTTATGATGTTTACTGTAGTTAAAGCTGTGTACTGGGGGTTTGTAAATTGTTTCCCCTCACCCCCTTGGGACTGGAATGGTATTTTAAAGGCTTTCTTGATACCTGAGCTTAGTAAACACCTGTCTGCCTGGGGATCTTTTCACCTGAGGCGAAAGGAGTAATGGGTTATTCATTTTGATAATCTATCTATTGAAAGGGAGGAAATATTAGTGAGCTGCCTTGAAAGGGCAACTGTCGGGTAATTGGAACTGGTCTGAAAGTGTTTATGTTTGGTCCTCAAAGCTAATTTAAAAGGGGTTGTGTTCACTGCATACTTTGCAAAGAACTATGTGTTTAAATGAATACTGCCCCTATCCAAATCCCAGCCATAATTGGTAAATGCAAGGTGTTTTGGTGGTTGTTTTTTTTTTTTTTTAAGATCGAGGAACGCGTTGAGTCTTTGCATTTATGATCTCCTTGTCCTGGCGGTTTAGGATTACAGATCCTTTCAGAGACATGCTGAATTTGAAGAAAATTTAGACGGCTGTTGTTACTGAAAAGCAGAGCAGGTTTTGCTCTGTTTTGAACTTGAATGAAATATGACGTACAGTTCTAAAGAATACAAGGAACTGTGTTCCAGATTTTTCTACCCCTATGAATGTGCCTCATTCCCTTGCAGAGTGATAGAATGGGGAGAGCGTTAGGCGGGAGGGACAGGAACAGCTAGTTTCCTGCCTCTACGGCCTGGCACAGAAGAGTCTGGATGAAGAATTTCTATGATCCCTTTCAGCACCAACATTTTAGATTTCTTTCACATTTGAAATAAAGGTATTAGAGTGACGGACATGACTGATGGTGATAGTTGACATTTTTTCATGATTTTGTCATTTTCATTTTCATTGCCTTCTCGTGTGTTTACGTATGGGCGTTGGTTTGATGAACTTGGTTTACCTCGGCATCAGTGATTCAGAAATTGCTTTTCTGTTCCAGTCGCGTTTAGCTGTGACCCCTTCAAAGGAGAGAGAACAATACAACGGGACTTTCAATGGTTCATAACTTCAGAGCTAATTATTTTGGTCCTTCCTGGACTCGATTCATAAACTTTGGTTCCCAGGAGTGGGAACTGAAGTGAGCCAGAGCTGACCCATGGCAGAGGTTCTCTGTCTTGAGGAATTTCATATGTAGTGTAACCCAATGCCATGATGCTTTCTCTCCCCCGCGTATGGCCAAGTTGGGTGATGAGAAAGAAAGGAAAGAGGCAGTAAGTTGAGTCTGGTTGTTGTAGCATCTCCGTACTACAAAGGTCCTTAAGGCCACCCTTCCTTGCTGTGTGGCTATTGTATTTTTTGTTTTCATCCATTTGTAAAATGAAAGAAACAGAAACAAAAGCAGATCTTAGGGATCGTCCCATTTGTCAGTAGGTGATGCTGCCACACAAACGTTGAGAATTAAGGATAGCAGTTACTCTCTGTGTTCAGTGCATTTCATCAAGATGCACTGAAACATGCAGACCACCGGAAGCTGTTTGTTACCTGGAGCACTGAAATCTCCTTCTACCTGCTGATTTGCTTTCTAACCCCCTTGGTGGCCTGTAGAACAGATCTTTCTAGAGATGCATTGCAGTGACTCACGCGGAGCAACACCTGTCGAAGCTGGACCCAGAATTGAAGTCGCTTGACCTGTGCAGAGTAGGAATGCCCTTCCTTCCGCTTTGCATGTCCTGTCTGCCGTGATGGGAGTCCAAGTGCACATTCACTTTTTTGGTGGCCACGCCCCTCAGACTCTGTGAGTTTCCTGTTCGCTAAAACCCCTGAGTCCTTAATCACACGCTGCCATTAGCCACATCTTGCTTTCTTGGACAAGTGTCATTGCAAGACTTAACATGCATTGTGTTTTGTTTTGCTTTGTTTTAGCTGGTGCTACCCCTGGTGCTTTTTGGAACTTGACTCTGTTATTTAGCACCTTTGTCTGCTCTCTGAAAGAAATGTCGTCTGCGGTGTTTCTGGAAGCTTCCAGGGTTACTGGAGTCACTCTTGGTTCTAGTTAGGTTACTCACGCACCTAATTTCTTACCAACTGGCCGGTGTCTCTGCCTTTTCCACGCAGGTGTCCTGGGAGAGCATGTCAAACTTTCTTTGCTGCTTCTGCTGCCCAAGTTACCCTAAGACAGAAATGAGTTCCACTTTAGTGTGTCTCTGGGAATTGGATCCGCCTCTGCATGGTTGGCGATTACGAAATATTCATTTAATGAGTGACTGACTGAATGACTTAGAAAATAGGGCCCCATGTGACCTCTGACCCCCGGACGTCTTAGGCACTAAAAAGACTGTGGGAAAGAGCAGAATGTGGTGGGCTTTCTGAACTCATTTTGTTGCTGGGTGTTATTTTATTTTGCACAGCTTTCAGGTAGCAGAGAAGAGAACCATGATCTTTTCCCATTTTCCCTGTGTTTTGATTATCAATTAGTAGATACTCTTCCCTTCCTACTTCCCGAATATATTTAGTCCTGAGGGGCTTTTTGGGCTCTGCCCATTGGATTACTCCGTATTTTTCACTTTTGCGTATTTGCTAAATCTGGAAGAAGCTCCCGGTTAGTGGAGCTGTTGAGACAATCAGAGTCGTCCAAAGTAGGCTGTTTAGTTGTGCGTTCAGTTACTCAGAAGTAAAAAAAAAAAAAAAAAAAACTAGGTAGAGAGCCAATGTTAAAAATTGTTACCGTGGAAAGTCAGAACTCTTGGATAAATAAAAAAAAAATTATGTATGCCGAGATGAACTATTTGTGTAGACTTAAAAAAGCATTTCTGACGGCAGAGCTTGGGGCGTAGTAGCCTGGGTAGTGAGCCTGGTGATGGCTTTCCCTGTCTTCTCTGGCGCTTGGTGGCACATTTGGCTCCTGGTTCAACAGTGCGTATTTGCGCGGCTCAGGGACCGCTCGGGAATATAGTCTCCTTTGTACTGAAGTTTCTAATAAGTAATTTTTTAGGAATTACAGTTTTCATTTTTCATCAAGGACAAAAGCTGTTGTTGAGTGTTGAATACCTCAGTCCAAAGCAGTGATTTCTTTGTAGTAGGTTTTCTACATTTTTTTTTCAACGTGCATACCCCTTCTGTACAAAACACCTTTTTTTTTTTTTGAAGATTTTATTTATATATTTGACAGACAGAGATCACGAGTAGGCAGAGAGGCAGGCAGAGAGAGAGGGAGAAGCAGGCTCCCCGCTGAGCAGAGAGCCCGATGCGGGGCTCGATCCCAGGACGTGAGCCGAAGTCAGAGGCTCAACCCACTGAGCCACCCAGGCGCCCCCAAAATCACTTTTCTAAATAGATGTCTATATGTGTGTGCATTTGCATATATACAAGTTTGTGTATGTGTGTTTGTGTGTATGTATGTGTACACATGTATGCGTGTAAATGGACCGTGCTAAGATATAGATGTTAAAAAACATAAAAATACAAATTTTAAGAAGGGTGGTATTAAAAATAAATAGAAGTGGAGTATTTCCTTTTGCACTTCAAGGGCTCTTCTGTTACCCTTTGAAATGTGGGGCCCCCGTCTGGAGACCCTTACTCTACCGCCCTCGTGGATTAGAGTTCATGACCCTTTGGAAGCAGTTTCTCTAGGGCTTGTCAGCATCTAGCGAGGGAAGTTTAAGACAGACCCTGTCCTGGGCACCTGGGTGGCTCAGTCGGTTGAGCATCGGCCTTTGGCTCAGGTCGTGATTCCAGGGTCCTGGGATCCAGTCCCACATCGGGCTCCCTGCTCAGCGGGGGACCTGCTTCTCCCTCTGCCTCTGCTACTTCTGCTGCTTGTGCTATCTCTCTCACAAATAAATAAATAAAAATCTTAAAAAATATATTGTTTAAAAGACAGACCTGATCCTTACGGGGCCCTCTGTTTACTATATTTCTATATTTGTTCTTTTACTGAAGACTTTTTTTTTAAACTTTGGTCTGTTCTCTTCTAGAATTGCTTATGGTTTACTTAGAAGTCTCATTGTGGGGGAGGGGGATGGGATAATGTATTGGGGGATACCGTTCTCCTTGGACCCTTTCTGACTGAACTCAGCTGTTGAAGAAGCATCCTACTAGGGCACAAAGCCCACACCAGCCCCCAACTCAGGGAAGAGGGATGGCACTAGTGATTTGCTTGTCTGGAAACTTCCGAAGAGTAAGAACAGTTTTTTTTAAGTGGTCTCCACCCAGCATGGAGCCCTACACGGGTCTTGAACTCATGGCCCTGAGATGGAGCCCTGAGCTGAGATCAAGAGTCGGTTGCTTAACCCAGCTGAGCCACCCAGGCACCCATGGAGAGTAAGAACATATTTAAAAGTACAGATTAACAGTACAGTTCTGCCTCTGTGTGTCATTGGCTAGAACTCGGGCACACACCAGCCCCTCCTGCAGGGGAGTGAGGGAGCCCCCCGGCCTCTCCAGAACCCCTGGCTGCCCTTCTGAACTAGCACTTCCCACCTCACCCTCCCTCCTTTGTACTTTCCGCTCCCCTGTACTCTGCTTAACTTTAATCTGTAGCACTTAGGTTTGCCTGACATTTTATTGCGTGTGTGTGTATTTGTGTGTGTGTGTGTGTATGTGTGTCAGGCTCCACACCCAATGTGGGGCATGAACCCACAACCCTGAAATCAAGAGTCACATGCTCTACCGACTGCGCCAGCCAGGTGCCCCCAATGTTGTATCTTCGTTGTTCTGTGTTTATCTTCTGTCTCACCTCAATAGGACATAGGAGCCACACGGGAGGGCCATTTCTGTTTCATTCCTGTACTTCCAGGGATTTTGCCACGTAATAGGCTCTTAGCAAACAAATATTTGTTAAAGGAATGATGGAGAGCCATGGGTTTTAACATGAACCAAGTGTCTGTCTTTTTTTTTTTTTTTTAAAGATTTTATTTATTTATTTGACAGATACAGATCACAAGTAGGCAGAGAGGCAGGCAGAGAGAGAGGAGGAAGCGGGCTCCCTGCTGAGCAGAGAGCCTGATGTGGGGCTTGATTCCAGAACCCTGAGATTATGATCTGAGCTGAAGGCAGAGGCTTTAACCCACTGAGCCACCCAGGCGCCCCCAAGTGTCTGTCTTTTGTTGAGCTAAATAGTGTTGCCGCAAACGTTCTGATTATTTCTTCTATAAATGGCCTATCTAAACAACCTTTTGTACTTTATTTTAAATCTTTTTTAAGGCATTTGAGATGACCTGTGATTGGACTTTGATATCAAACTAGTGAAAGTGGAGAAGTAGTTCTTTTTTTTTTTTTTTTAAGATTTTATTCCTTTATTCAACAGAGAGAGAGATCACAAGTAGGCAGTGAGGCAGGCAGAGAGAGAGGGAAAAGCAGGCTCCCTGCTGAGCAGAGACCCCCCCCCCCCCCCGATGCGGGGCTCGATCCCAGGACTCCGGGATCATGACCTGAGCTGAAAGCAGAGGCTTTACCTACTGAGCCACCCAGGCGCCCCAAGAAGTAGTTCTTGAAGAGAGTGAGAGTGGAGGTCTGTCTCTTCCATGAGGACCTCGGTTGCCCTGTTGAGAGGGCATGTTCCGGGATCTGGGGCACACTAGGGATGGCCTTCTTTTCATGAGAGAGTGTGGACTGCACCTCTCCCAGGTTTCAGAGTCTCAAGTGCACAGCCCTGTTCGAATCCAATGAGGCTGCAGTTCACTTAACCCTGGTTTGGGCGCGTTAAGAAAAATGACTGGAAAGACATGATTTCCAAATTGCGTGTGGTCACCTCTGGCCTTTCGCCTGTCAGTCCATTAGCCATGATCGTCTCCAGAGGAGACAATGATTCTGGAACCTCATCAGCAGGTTACTGTGTACCTCATGTTGACTTAGCACTTCTGAGGACTGCAAAGTCCATGAGAGTTACTTGGGCCTTAGATTAGCAGGTGTTCAGGACGCATGAAAGTCTCTCATCTTGAATATCCTGATACTGTATTAATTCCGGCATTCGGGGATTCAGAGCGCTGTCATTCTAGCTCCTGTTTGTGTCAATCTGTGTTACGATGCACGGTGAGGAGACTGGAGGCACGACCGAGAGGCTCAGCTGAATAATAGTAAAACCACCTCATTGACCAATCAGTTTTGCTTACTTCAGAGCTGTTGGAAGTCATTTGTTGGGAACGATGCATCTATTTTCCTGTTTAAAAACTTTCATGTGATTATAAGAGTGAGTGAGGGAGACCAACGTTTTTGACTTAGGAATGGAATAAAGAACTGGGGAGGGGTATTCTTCAAAAGAAATGCAAAAACAGCGATTGTTCTAGAACTTTCATTGGTGTTCTCTCACATACTTACCAAGAACCTTGTAAATCGATGGGATGACCCCCTTTCGCGGACACAAAAATGAAGGCTTAAGGAGAGAACACACGCTCTTCCAAGTCTTCTTAGCCTTCGACTTTAAACCCGGTCTCTTTGCTCCAAGGACAGGTCCCTTTCCTCTCTTTCCAGCTGCCTGGTGAGGTGTGGTTGGTTCCCACACATCTCCGAAGGCGTGAATGCAGGGAAGGAGGAAGTAAGGAAGGTGTGTGCTCAGGAGAATGGCGGGATCCAACCAGCTGCCCCTGAAAAGGGGCGAATGGGTTGCCCAGGGTTGGGCTGAGGAGTCTGACCTGTTCCTTCAGCCAGAGGATCGTCTGTTATTAATTAGAAATGTTGTAATTTGTGGTGGGGTAGCCCATTGAGTGTGGTTATCCGTCCTTTGTTGGGCAGCGAGTGGAACATTTCTTGAGCTCCTGCGTCTTTGCCAAGATTAAAAGAAGTATAAGAGGAAAACAGTTTTTGTTTTGCATTTATACTTTGCCAGATTTGCATAATCTCTGTTTGAGTCAGTTGAATGTGAAGCCCTAAATAAATTTCAGGCATTTAAATATTTAAAAGGATCCATCCACAGCCCTTTACTCACCCAAAGAATGAGAGCTTTGCAACAAAGAGCAGAACCCCCTTGCAGATGTAGCCCATACAGACTTTGTTCACCTTGTCATTGAATTATGAAACATTAATAGCAAAGCTAGAATTGGAACATCCGCTGAAATGCTCGGCTGGCTCTCTTCCAAAATATTGTTTCCCTGGTAGAGAAAGCAGGACGGTCTGTTGAAAGCTGGCAGTTAGCCAGGCCGAGGGGCTCTGACGCAATCACCGCAGTCCCTACTTTGCTAATTTTAGGGCAGTTAAATCTGGGTGATGTCTGATGACGGCTGTCGCCGCGCGTCTGGTGGCGTGGAGCTTTCCAAACCCATCCTCCGAGCCTGGCATCACCGTCCACGCCCGGCTCCCTCCGAAATGAGCCGGGGAGCAGGGGCGACGTTCGTCGGGCTGGCACAGGAGATGAGGAGTGCTGGGGAGCCGGGCCCTCGCGGGGCTGCAGGAGACACCGCCTCAGATCTCACTATTTGCTTTGTCACCCCGTCAACAAATCCGTCTCCGAGTACACTTGGCCGTGGGAGGTGTCGGGGATGGAGGCAAGTGTAAATAGAGGCTCCCGCCCTCCCGGGGCAGCCCGATGACAACATTCTCATGTTTCCCTTCCTCTGCCTGCGAGCGCTGGCTGGTTTCACGCTGGCCTGCCGCTTCCTGCCTTCTCCTTTTCGGGAAAAGGAAGAACTGAGCAGGAAGATGGTAATTTTTGGAAAGCCGTTCAGAGCCCTGTATGGAGGATCCCCCGGGTAGAATTTTCTGGCTCTTGCAGGAGGAGGAGGTGCGGGCGAGGAGGGCCTCCGTGGCCGTGTCCACCCCACGGAGCTCCCTGGACGGTGAGTGGAATCCCAGCGGAAAGTGAGGACGTGAGCCACACAACCCCCAGGTCTGTTTAAACGCTGGCCCCCTGTGGTTTCCCAGTGGCATGTGCGACCTGCGAGGCCAGGGGCCTGTGACTTCACCCCCTCCCCGCACCCCAGGTGAGCAGCCGGCACAGCCAGCAAAGTCACTGACTCACTGTCTGGCCTCAGAGGGGCCCTTGCACTTGGCCTCGCATCAGACTTCCTCCTGTGACTGATTCAGACCCTGAAGAGACTTCTCGAACAGCAAATGGGGATGTGCAAGGCAGCGGGCCGCCCTCTAGGGCGGTGAGCTGCTCACCCCTGCCCCTGTCAGCGTTCTGGCCACGCGTCGGGGGTGAGGATCGTGCCCGTGGAGGACACCCTGGGACAGACGGACGGACGCTGCAGCTTCTTTCAACCCAAGGCTCCCCGGGCTGCTGAGAGTGTGGGGGGCTTTGCTTAGTCAGGAGAACACTCGAGAAGACAGGGCCTGAGCTACGCTTTGGAACACGGTTAGGATTTGAATTTTCCATGAGGGGCCCTTGTGTGCAGTGACACTCGAGGCTCTGCAGGGACCAGCAAATGCCAATAAAACTGTCACTTAGTGGTTCACGGGACCCTGGTGTTGTCCACAACCCGCTCTGCCTGAGACGAAACCCACCTCCTTGCCTGGTTTAGGTTTTGCAACTCCCAAAGTGGATTTTTATGATGAAAGCAACGTCAAGGAGAAGTGACGGACGGTATTCTTGACGTGGTGGTTGACGTGTCTGTCGTGTCAGTCTGATGTTCCCCCCATGGGAATTTGTTAAAGGTTATGGAGTGTGTCATAAACCTGAAGGAAAAATATAGAAAGTAAATGATATCCTTTTTTACAAAAATATTGACATAATAGATAACATTGTATTAGTTTCAGGTATACAACGTAAAAACTGACATTTCTCTGCATTGTGGAATGATCACCACAATAAGTCTAGTTACAAAATTGTTTTTTGGGGTGATGAGAACTTTGTAGATCTACCGTCTTTGCAACTTTCAAATACACTATACAGTGTTATTTACCGTAATGCTCTACATTACATCCCCAGGACTTATTTAGTTTTTAACTGGAAGTCTGTGCCATTTTGACCATGGTGTTTTGGTATAAAATTACTGACTCCGTTTCAGTTGTTTGTCCAGAAAATATACACGCAGTATTACAGTTGCAATTCAAGGTCACATGTTTTAAGACTTTAGGAATTTATAACTTTCGGTAATTGATTTACCAAAGTGATCTATTTGAAAAGTATTCTGAGTAATCAAAACGTTCAACCAAGACAGCAGGCTTGGGAAGCATGGGTGTGGACAGTGAGCCCTTACCCTGGGGAGCACTCGTCCCCCACTGGGGTCTCTCCTGGGTGTATGTTAAGTTTCTGTCCAGGCTCTGTTGCGTGAGCTCACCTTCCCTTATAAGTGCCAGGAAGATGTAGTAAGTGCTGGGTAAGATGTGCATCCTCCCTTAAACTCTAAAACAAGAGATCTCAACGTAATCACCGTGTACTTGCTCTCAGGTTGTTATCATACAGATTTGCAAACATGCAGATAAGTTGTAAGGATTATGTAGTACACTGGACATCATGTACCCACCATCTAGGTTGTAGAAAGTGTTAACATTTTTCTCTATTTGCTGTATGCATATCTGTCCATCAGTGTGCTTTTGGGGTGTGTATTTTAAAATAAGTGGCATACATCAATATACTTCTGCTAAACACATCAGTGTACATATCATAAATAAGTTTAAAACTTGATTTCTTTTTTGAGTTAAAATTTATAAAATGAAATGTGTACATTTTAAGTTTATCACTATGAGTGTTGATAAACACATACACCCCTTTAATTCATACCTCTGTTAGGATCTACCTACCACCCCAGAAGATTTTTCCCTGCCCCTTCCCCATCAGCTTATCTTCCCCTCCCTGCCAACCCCCATCCCGGGGAACACTTTGTATTTTTTTTTTCTTTGCCATAGATAAATTTTGCCTGTGTTCAAACCTCACATAAATGGAATCGTGCAGCATATACTCTTTTGTGTAAAGCTTCTTTCTCTCAGCGTATTGTTTTTCTACTTTGTCATATGCTTTTAAATATATTACAATGTCAGCTGGCCTTAGCTTCACCTCGGTCACGGGTCCTTTTGAAAGGTCATATTGTCAAGTGATTTTAGGAGCAATTTCTTTAGGGCATTTGTATATTTTTCTTAAGTCCCATCCTCCCCATTGTGAACAGGGGTGTGATTTTTACACTTAATTTGGCCATTTTCTACCTGGGTCTCTTCTCGCATCCCACCCATATGTTCGGGAAATCAGTCCGCAGACACTTGCCGCAGGGTGGGCTCAGGCTGTTGGGAAGCTTTCAGCTGAACCCTCTTGCTTCTGAAGAGTGGTAGATCGACACATGGACCACTTACTTGTGTGTGCTACTTGGAAGATTTTAGGTAAAAGAAAATCCATATATTTATTCTTGCAAAGTCTGCTCTCTTACCTTTGTGATTAACTTCTAAGAGAGGTTTGGCATAAACAGGATTTTGTTAGGCATCTCCAAGGGATAATTTCTAGTTCAAATGCAATAAATTATTAAAGCTAGAATTTCCCGAGTTCAGATTTATGACACCACATGGTGGAGACTAACCAATGAATCCTAAAAAAAAAAGGAGATTTTTTAATCTGCTATCGCCTATGGTGATTATGACTGGCTAATGAAATAAAATACTAGCTGACTTAGGAAAGTACGCGCTAGATCTAACTGACCCTGCCCTTTGCTTTGCCCACTGTTACTGAGGCTCTGAGTTGCTGAACCTCTAGCTAGAAACAGACTATAAGTTTTCATCAGCAGTACTGGTTTATTGTTTTTTTGTTTTTGTTTTGTTGTTTTGTTGTTTTTTTAAAAGTATGGGCTGTCTGGTTTAGGGAGTCCTACCTGCTGTAGAAGAGACTCCATAATGCGGGTCTAGACAAGTGATAAGCCGGCTTCTTTCCACCACCTGGGTAGATGGGCTGCACAACGCCACCGGACACTCATGGGCCCAGGTTCCTTCCATCTTGTTTCTCCACCGCAGGTCCTTGCCTGCATGGCAGGTGGGGGGTGGGGTGGGGTGTGTCTGTACTCGGGAAAAGGGACGAAAAGGGACGGAGGACCTAGACGACTGCACCTAACTTCAGGGGGTGCGGGGGAACGAAGGCGGTATTGTGACCGTGCTCGCACTTCTGGTTCAGGACCGTGGCATTGGCCCTGCCCGTAGCGCCATGGGGGCTCAGACGTCCTACTTCATTTGTCCCATACTTTCACGTGCTCTTTTGTGCCGTTCTAGGGAGGGACTCGGGTTACAGTGGTGAGTAGGCAGACACGGGGGTTGCTCTTACAGCACTCGCATTCTGGAAATATAGTAGATCTTCTAATAATACTCCTCTTAGCAGATTTTTTTTCCCCCCTAATGGGAGGCAGTACTGCCTTAAAGTGCAGTTGAGTTCTGGGCGGAGGGAGGGAGGGTGAGATATCCTAATAATGGGATTGCAGGCAGATTCTGCAACTCTGAAAGAAATGTTTCTGGGGACATGGATTAGGGGATGTAATAAAGGACCTCGTCCCCTGTTTAAAATGCAGACTCATAATAGAGGGCTTAAGAGACACTTGATGAATGGAATAATGGAGATCATTTATTCTGGAGCCAGAGGGTTCCTTGGGAGCAGAAACCTTTTGAATGACTGCAGGGTGCTTCGGGCTGCCTGCCATTCAGGAAGAAGTTCCACTGGCATCCGTGGGGGCCAAGGGCCATCTCCCACGAGGAGAGGTGCTGTGATGGGGTCATGGAGCAGATTGTCAGGAAACGGTTGTGCGTGTTATTTCCTCTCCTACCTGGTGAGCTGGTGTTATTATACTGCTTTGGCCCTCAAAGAACCCGGGACAGGCTATCTGCCAGCACCTTGAAAGGCTCTTGATGTGACAGTCTGATGGGTCCAAGTGGCTGATTCGGAGACCATGTGGAGCAGATCGTGAGTCTGTCTGGGCTCAGGGGGCCAAGGTCAGTGCACCATGGGTGCCGAGTGTGTGGAGCTGGAGAGTGGCCGCTGCGTCTGGGCTCTCTAGAGTTATCCGGCGAGCTCCCGAGCCTGGGTAGACTAATCCTGGGGTTACCAAACAAAATAAGTTCCTTCTAGAGGGCCACCTCAGGACACCCAGAATGTGCTCTGAGCATGAGTCTGTTTCCCTCACAACGTTGGGCAGAAAAGATTTCCTTCCGCTGCCCACTTTCTCCTTGTTGAGGGGACCACATCCAGCTTGGGAGGTGAGCTTTTTCCCCAGAGGCCGGGAGTGCTCATGGTCCTGAGTGAAGGTCTGCAAGAGCAGAGACATCTTGAGTCACTTGGCATTTGTCATTTTTGCGCTAACAGATTAAAAGGGTGGGGGGCAGGAGTCTCTCGGTTGGCATAAATGACACGTAACTTTTTTTTAAGGATGGAAAGGCTGAATGGTTTTTCTTTTTCACAGGAGCATCCTGGCATTTTGGATAATTCATTTCCTCCCGATGGCTCTCTGCTCAGGATGTGTTACAGATGGGTTATGCTGATTTTGCTAATTTTTGCCAATAACTTAAGCACGGAAGGAGTCGGGGAACCTCCCGAGCGATAAGAACACAGCTGCTGAGGATAACTTTGAGGGAAGAGGAGCATTTCTTGAGCCTTTCAGATGATTTGGGGGCAGGAGCCGCAGCTAAGCTGCTGCAGATGGTGTGTTTTCAACTTACACTGGCAGTTTGGAAGGTTTCTTTTCTTTCTTTTTTTTTTTTCCTTTTTGTTCCGAGTGAACAAAAGAGCAGCATGGAGCTCGATCAGCTAGATCAAGTGTGTATAAATTCTAAGGACGGTGTCTCTATCTTAGCTGAAGTATTAATCGTACATGGAAGGGAGGGAAACGGGGCCCGGTGATTTATTGGTGTCTGATTAAATCCCGTATTCAGCAGCCTCTAGAATGTGTGTGCTTTGACTTTCCCTCAGTGGGTAAACATTTACATTGGCCTTTGCCCTTATAAATTCACTGTTCCATCCACCAACCCAAACCAGACGAACATTTCTGCTCTCGCTGTTACGGGAAGTATCCCACAGCCCGCGTAGGGAGCATGGACCTGCCTTTCACGCGTGAAGTTCGTCTGTTTAGTTGGAAGGAAAAAGGGAACTTTCCAGAGGAGGTTTCTCAGGGCTCGTGTCTTCATGGGGGTGGGGGAGGAGACGCCAAAGAAATTGCAAATATTCTAATAATCCTCCTCTACATAGTTTTCACGCAGCACCCTCCCACTGTCCTCTGTTATCGTTGGACCCAGAACAGAGGTCTGCGGGCCCTGGCCTCTCCTCCCTCTAGGTGATTCTTAAAGACTGTGTGTTCCGAACCGTCTTGGCCTTCCTGTGGCTCAGATGCTGGGCGTGTTCTGGGGGTTAGAAAAAGCGCGTAGCTCCTGCGAGATCGTATTCTGTGCTAAGTCGAGACCAACTCGTCTGATCTACATCAAGACATTTTACGTTGTTTGTTGGTTGGTTTGTTTTTTTTTTTTTTTTTTTTTTTTTTTTTTTGCCACTCTATCTTTTTTGTTCTTGGATCGCAGAACTTACCTGGGGATTTTCGGATCTTATCTTTAGAGTAGGGTCTCTGTTTTGCTCCAGTTTACTGTTGTTGTCGTTTTAGTTACTGAGGCACCAGAATGCGTTCTGGACCGTCACCAAGTAGAATCACAGTCTTTGTGGGCCCTGAGATGCAGTTTGCTTTCGGTGCGTCCCTAATGCCTGGGGGCTCCTGCCTTGGACCCAAGGCCAAGTCCTCCTGAGAGCTCAGCCCTCCGTGTTGACAAGGGCTGAATCCTTGTTGCACTCTTCTGAACGTTTCAACTCCCAAGTAATTTCCAGAAATGTGGGAAGCCAGCTCTTCCTTTGACACCTGGGGATACACCTCTTGACTCCATAAAGAAAGTGAGAGTTTGCTGGAGAACATCTGTAACTTTGCTTTTGACTTCTTGTCTGGGAATTCTGCAGCCTTTACCATTAGGATACCTTCTTCTTTTTTTTTTTTAAACACAGTATTAAAATTCTTTTAGGCATATTAACATGGTCAGTAATACCTTTGGAGTACTGGCATTGGGAAGTGCACCTACAGTATGGTGTTCCTGCTTAGCGGCTCCTTCTGGTTGAGGAGCCCAAGGTCCCGGAGCGTCCATGGCCCTCTGTGCTTTGGGCCTATTGTTAGACCGTATAGATTTTTTTTTTAATTTTTTAACTTATTGTAGAAATGTGGGTTAAAGTTACTGTCTGGATAGAGGGGATCCCCCCACCCACCCACTCCCTGCCCTGTGGTATTGCCTTATTCTGTTTCACTTTATGTATTCACTTAATTCTACTTTTATCAGGCCCCTCCCCTGGCATTCTGATGAATTCAGGATGCATGAATTCCTCTCTGCCCCCAGGAGGACGGATCTATGAGCTAGTCTAGCAGCCCGGTGTTGGGTGTAGGTGCCGGCGTTTGTGGTGACCCGTGTGGTGTGTGCAGTTTCGTTCGTTTGTTTCGACTTGGGGACAGGTAGCAGCGAGCTGACGAAGATTGTACTGTCTATCAAAATCTCTTAGTATAATTTCTTTAGTATTTCATTAAACAAAAACTACACTAATAACCAAGGATGTGACCTCCCTGACATCTTGGATCACCCTGAGTGTACTCTCTCCCTGACATGGGTACTACCAGAGCTAAAGATACACACAGTAGAAGAGCCTAAGCTTTTATTATGACACTTCTCACGGAAAATTACATTCCTATACATGGGATCTCAATAAAACATAGGAAGGAAGAAAAGCATTTAAAGAATCATGCCGTTTGCCCACTGGAATTATGACTATGGGACGTGAGTGAGTCACAGTTACATGCATGACTTTGTTCTGCAATTGTAACCGAGTGAAATTTATGAGTGAAAGAGCAGTTCCTCCTACTAAATGCTCATAATACATTTTGAACAAATACCATGGGTATCAGTACAGGTGACCCCGAATAATGTGGGGGTTAGGGGCGCTGACCCCCTGCCCAGTCAAAAATCTGCATGTAACTTTTGACTCCCCCAAAACTGAACTGCTAATAGCCCAGAAGCCTTACTGATACCAACGATCACTGACTTCGTATGTTATGAGTGTTAAATATTATATTCTCACAGTAAAGTGAGTTAGAGAAAAGAAAAGAAAATCAAGAAAGTCATAAGGAAGAGAAGGCACATTTACAGTACTGCACTGTGTCGAAAAATAAGCGGGCCCGCAGTTCAAACTCATGCTGTTCAAGGGTCAGCTATTTTTAGAGATTGTAATGTGATAAATGAGCTTGCTTGCTTCTTGCTTATTAATTAATCAGGGTCAGATTGATGACATGCTATTTCCGGGGGATGATACGTACTAAATAGTTTCTGTGTTCTATTTTAACAATGCTCATTGGAGGGAGACCCTCTGACATGAGGCGCTTGGATGGACATGGAAGAAATTTCAAAGCACTTTTAGCAAGTTCAGTTGATGTAGCATTTTCAACTTTTATCTAAAAATAAACAGGTGATGTATTTCAAAATCGATCTTTGATCTGTCGTTGTTGGCCAGGTCCAAAAATTGTGTCTGTCAAGTAATAGACCATTTGTGTTTTTAAAGAACAAAAGGGATTTTGTGTACTTTTGTGTTACCTTTGACAACAGACTATGTGGTATCCCGTTGTAATATCTTCCTAATGATCATGACCAGTCACGTGACTTAATATATGCAGTCAACAGCTTCCAAACTGGTTTCCAGGTCGTTTGATGTGGGTGGCTATCCTGAGTTAGCTTTCAGAGAAGCAAGGTTAAAGTTGTGGAATACAAACCATTGGAAAAGAGGTTCCTTTTTTTTTTCTTTTCTTTTCTTTCTTTCTTTCTTTTTTTTTTTTTTTAACAGCTGCCTCTCCTTCAAAGTGTGGGGGGTTGTGGATTAGTGTTAGATAATGTGTTTGATGTCCTGAAGACTGACGCACAGTAAGGAGGTAGCTAGATAAGGAAGTTCTTACAAGATTTATTTTTGTGCTGGGAATTTAAGTCAGTGCAATAGAATGTTATAGTCCTTGGGCCAAGTTGGCCTGCCTAGAACAGGTGAGTATTATTTCTGGTCCCCAGGTCTCTCTACTTGTAGTGCTGGTCAGTTCTCCCCTGTTCAGAGACCACCTCGTGTGTGTAAAATTGCACGGTGTACTGCATATATGGGTGTACTGCATATAGAGGAAAAGCTGTGCTAATTTGAGTGGCCTGATAATACCAAAATACAAATATGTACATTCATATATACATATATATATATATACACAACACACACACACACACACACACATATATATGTATAATTTTTTTTAATAAGAGGGGGACCATATAAATGGCTAAGGGATAGATGAAGGGATGATTTTGAAAACTAGACACAATCCTGTGGATTCCAACCCACGTTTTATTTTCTATTATTTGGAGTTATTGGTACCTGTGGCAGGTGATCTGTCTTCTGCAGTAGGACCCCACTGGCCATTTGTCCCCTGGTGAGAATCTATATCTAAGGTTCTTTGTCGGTTTCCCTTAAGAGCTGAAAGATGATGGAGTATGGGTGGGAGAGGAACATTACCGGTTAACCTTGCACCTGTACCCGAAGACTTCCAACGAATTAGCTCTTCCGTGGTGCTGGTGAACCATGAAAGGAGAAGAAGGAAAGAAGGAACAGGGAAGTTTTCCTTGACGCTCTGTACGGTGAGCCTGGCTTCCCACGACTTCTAGGTTAAGCTCTGTGCACCTTTTAATAAAATAGAGGTTAATAATTGCATGGGGATTTGGGGTGGGGAATTTAGCTCAACGATGTCATCACAGTTGGCCCAAGAGATCCATGTTTAAGGATGCTCAAAACAGTCTTAGTTATGACGTGAAGAACTGGAAAAATATTGGCAGTGAGGCATGGAATGATCGTTCTCCATATGATCAGGTAATTTAAATCAATTAAATATCTTGTTTTATGGGGCCATTTAATGACATGGGAAAATGTGCACAGAATATTAAATGAAAAAATTTTCTTGCTAAGCAGTATATATATAATAGATCCCAATTTTGCAGGAAAATTAAATATGCATATGCATTCTCAGAACAAGGATACATTAAAGAATTTATGGTGGTTATTACTTATGGTTATATGTAATTATCATCTTCTGTTTGCACTTGTTTTCCGGTTTTTCTAAAATGAACATATTAATTTTGTAAGAGGAAAAAACATGGTATTAAAGTATTTGAATTATATGACTCACTTATGTGTCCCCTTAAAAAAATAGCCTGTTTCAGTAATGATTTCCTGGTTGAAGAGAGTCTGGGTTTGGTTTATTTTATTATGTAATCTTCCTGATTTTTTTTTTTTAGTATATTTAACAGAAGTATTTAAGGCCAATATTTAGCAAACATTCGTTAGATACTTACTATGTCTATTAAATATGTTTTTGGTATTTGTTCTTTACCATGAAGGCGTTTGTAATCTGAGTTTAGTATCATGTAGGTCGATCTCTCTGAAAAGTCGCTTGCTGGTATTGTACATTAAGATGTTAAGCATTATATTTGTTTCGCCTTTGACTGTCTTCTGCCCTTTAAACTTGTTGCACAGGAAATAATATGGATTTGTATAATGTAAAGACATTAAATTAACTTAGTTTTAGGAGATTCCTTCTTTCTAGTAATATCTTTTCTTGGTAAGGCACTGAATGCTTTTATATACCTGTTCTGTGTCACGCTCATAGCCACTATTCCTTGACAACCAGGACATCTTTCTTAGTTGGTAGAAGAATGAAGTCAGAGACTTTGGCATTTACTTTCAAAATACCGTTGTTGCTCTTTACTTATCATCGAGAGCAGAGATACCTTGACTCCCCAGAACATCCGTGTGTCTTTGGCAGTCTAATTGCCAGCCTTTTGATACTGTGCCTTTTGACATTTACGTTAAAAATAAAAATTAGCTAATTTGTAAGTTATAAGGTCTCAAAAAGTAGTTCATTCTTCTTTCACGGCTGTTAATGCTTCTATTAAAATTCTGAAATGGCTTATTAAATTAAGTGCAGTGTCAAAGGCTAATTGTCTCTCTGTGAATTATCTACACGACTTACGAAAGCATGATTTAAGAATTATGTTTGAGTAGCAACTCTGAAGCCAGGTTTCAGTATGTATCAAATTGTAACGATTGTGGATGAAGAGATGGGGGAGTCCACGCGTGTGCTCCACAAGACACCCCTAAAATATACTCAGTGTTAATGGCCTTGAAGCCGTGTGCCCTCCTTGGCGTCACACGTCTGGGGCACGTGCGTGTAGTTGGACTGTCCCACACAGCACAGCCTGACGGATCCAAAAGCGGTGGCCGTCTCTGGCTGTGGTGGCAGCTAGTGGACCTACTGTGGCCCAGGTACAGTGATGACCCGCTTTGACCCTGACTGAGCTCTGCACTTAGGCAAGTCATACCTTGATTTGCACAACTCACCATGGGGATTTGACCCCTATCGTGGACAGCGGTTGTGAGCCCCACAATGGTGTTTATACAAGTGCTTTGCTTGCTGTTGGCACATCGTAGGCCCTCCGTGACTGCCGGTTCCTGTTCCTCCTCTGCGTTACTGAGCACCTAGCCCGTGTGCTGGACATCCACTCCCTTACGGATGCGCAGGGAGGACAGGCGTCTGGAAAAGAAATGAAGGGGCTGCCCCTGAGAGCTGAGTGAGTTTTGAGTGAATACAGCTTTTCTGAAAGTCAGAACGTTAAGTCAGACGTGAAGTTTGAAGTCAAGGGTTAATATTCCTCTCATTAGTGATAATGAGAGTCAGAAGCAAAGTCGATTTAGAAAATGTTGGCTTGGATTCCTGCAGGGGAGGTTCCCTCCTGCTTGATAACCTGGAGGAATCCTTTGGAGGGAAGAGTCAGGATGTGCTGGGTCCTTCTGCCTGCACTGATTTACCGCTGTGGTGGGATCAGCTCCGTTTGTTGGAGGAGTGCCCCCGACTGGTATGGAGGGGGATGGTTATAGGTGACAGGTAGGTGTAGAATGACAAAAGAGAGGCTTTTTAAAGTGGATTGTGGCTTCTTTTTGTCTCATGTCCATTCCTGTTAAACTTCCTGGTCCTAAATTTAGATTTTGAAAGGTGTTTTTCCCAGGAAAGCCTTTATTTCATAGTCTCATGTAGGTAACTTGATGAACCTTTCTGATAGTTTCTGTTGGGACCTGGGGAAAGAAATCATCTGGTAAAACTTGCAGTGGATGTAGTCTTGTAGTGTTGGAGCAGGGCCTGGAGTAGGATCCGTATGCATCCTGCTGTCACCGTGACTGTCCCTCGTGTCCCTGAGCAGGAGGTGAGTGCCCAATTCTTGCTCCCATCCCTCATCACTCTCTGGTTCCTGGTCTTGTGAATCTTCCCACTGGCCCCGGGGCCCTGTCCTTTGGGACTGGCCTACTTTTGAGCTCGTTGCGTACTGGTGCCCTTCTCCCTGGTGAGTACCCTGCCTTCTCTCCCATTTCCCATTCTCCGACTACCTCTGGTCATTTCTTTTCTGCCCTGGCTGGTCTTTCCTTGCAGAATACCTTTGAAGAGTTGGACTTCCCTCTCTTTTCTCCTCCTCTGGGTGACCCTGCCTTCCTGAGTGGCAGTTTTTTTCACTACCTCTGTGAAGGCGACCTCTAAATCTTTACCTGTCTGACCTTTCCCCACTCACCTTCTAGCCATCTTCCGGGGAAAGTAAATGAGGCCATTTGGGATCGATTATCTGCCCCACAAATGTCTTCTGCCTTCTGTCCTGCTCTGTACTGTGCTGTCCCGCAGACCTCGTCTGCAGGTTGAACAAAGTGTGGTGTCCGCCCTCAATCCTGAGCACCACATCCGTCCAGTTGGTCATTCAGCATCTACCAGCTGTGGTCCAGCACTCCCTCTTGAATCGTTTCCCCACTGTTCTGCCGTGCACCTGGTCATACCAGCCTGTAAAACTCGGAAATCGCTCTCTAGCTTCTGTGCCCAGCGTGGCTGCCCCTAGCCACGCATGGCGAAGCAAATTTAAATGAATTAAAATTAAATCCGAATAAAAATTCTCGTGAGCTACATTTCAGGAGTTCAGTGGCCTCACTGATGGAATGAATGGGACATTGGCATCACTCCAGAAGGTTCTGTTGGACATCACTGTCTACCTAATCCCCCTGCTACCAGCTTCTCATTCTCTCCCTCTCATCCTTTGTATGGCCGCCAGCGTTTTCTCCATAGAGGCAGTGTTTGGTAAAAACCTTCCATTGGGTGTTTGGGTAAAATCTGAGCCCTGCAGCAGGGCACGTGGTCCTCCAGTGCCCTAGTCCTCCCCACCCCATCCCCCCCAACGCTCCTACCTGCCGGGCTAGAATCATCTGCCCCTACCCCCTTGCATACGTGATGCGCTCTGCTGCTCTGCATGGCTCCTCTCTGCTTGGCATGCCCTCCTCCTCTTCCTCATCCTCTTCAGACTTTCCCACACGTCTTCTGTCTCCAGGAGTGACATTCCTCACGACCTTGCAATGTGTGCTTCCTGGTCTGGCCTCCACTTGAGGGGGGTGTCTCGGGCGTGGTCCGGGTTTTCATCTTGGTGCCTTTTGAAAGAACTCTTTACGAACTTGGTACTGTCTCACATGTTTTTAAGTTGGAGCCCAACATTTTTAGCACAAGCTCAAATGATTTGTTTTTGCTCGTAGGAAGTAGAAAATACTAAGCATCATTTGTAATAGAGTGAACTTAATAGGAGGACTGACTCAGTTGAAGTCCATTTTTTTTTTTGAAGATTTTATTTATTTATTTGACAGAGAAAGACACAGCAAGAGAGCGAGCACAAGCAGGGGGAGTGGGAGAGGGAGAAGCAGGCTTCCCGCTGAGCAAGATGAGCCCGATGTGGAACTCGATCCCAGGACCCTGGGCTCATGACTTGAGCTGAAGGCAGCCGCTTAATGACTGAGCCACCCAGGCGCCCTTGAAGTCCATTTTTGACAGTATAATTTTTGAGAGAATCAATTTTAACTTCCTGGGTGAAAAATACAGAATTCAAGTGAATTTGCTCTGTCCTGAGGGCTTTCCCTCACTTGGACATTGTGGCATTTGGGGAAAAATTTCCAGGTTACATTGAAGAGAATCCATACCACTAATCTATATTTCTTCTTCTTTTTTTTTTTTCTGGGTCCAAAGGGTCAGATTTTCCCCTTAGCAGGAATGTGTGTAAGGTACTTAAAGACAAGAAGCCTTATGAATTCAGGGGGGTCACGATTAATGACGAAAGAGGTCTTCCCCGATAAGTGCATCTTGTTTGATGCCCTAGGGGTTGGTTTTTGAACTTGGGGACCACACACCGAGGTGAGATTTCAGGAGAGAGCAGCTGGTGAGAAAACTGATGTGTCACCCACCCTTTACCCGGTGACTCTTCCTGGGAGAGCCTTGGGGCCCTCGGGGCTGTGGGCATCAGTTGGAAGACTGCAGCCATGGGACGGGTGGCCTTTACTGTCTGTCCCGGCATCCAGCCTGGGGCTGGCCACAGCCTGGTGTTGCAGATGGGCCCAGTGAGTAGACCTGTCTCCTGGGCTTGACTCCCTCCTTCCCTTTCCTTAACAGGTGCAGTGCGGGGCTGCCAGGAAAAAACCTTCTCTTTTCCTGGAGGTTGGTCTTGGCCATGCCTGGCCCTGGGAAGCAGCTTACTTACGTTATGCCTTGGGGAGGGCTAGAAGTAGTTTTGTCTTGAAACTCGAGTGCCGTGTTTCTTGACGGCGGCATGATGTCATCAAGCCTTCTCTCACCAGCTTTCTGGGATGGCAGAGATGATTGTCTTCCCTCGCGCTGCCTGATGGTAGCGTGTGTCCTGAGGCTGCCATTCCTTCCCGCGGTGACCACCGGCCTCCTGCCCTGGAACGGGGGTCCCGTGTCTGCAGGGCTCGGCGTCCCCCTGCTTCCTTCCCGGCTCGCCCAGAGATAGACCACTCATGTCATCCAACGGCACGCTCCTTCATTTACGCTCTCTTTTTGGGTGTTATATAAACAGACACCCTCTGGCAGAAAGAAAAAGCCAGTCTCAGACAGCAACACGCTGGTTCTCCGACCCCCCGGAGCAGCCCGTCGTCATCCCTCACCTCCTCGTGCTCCTGACGCCCCCTCTACAGAGGGCATTGGCCCAGATCAGGATCGTGCCCTGATGAGCTGGAAGGACCCCGAATAAGTGAGAAATGCTCGATTGCAATTAAAAGGGAGCGTTGTTTTGGGCGGTAGG
The DNA here is from genome assembly GCF_963455335.1 of Martes martes. NCBI lineage: Eukaryota > Metazoa > Chordata > Mammalia > Carnivora > Mustelidae > Martes > Martes martes. The sequence goes on along the minus strand of NC_137902.1, from coordinate 83,337,140 downwards.
TTGTAAGGAAGAGTAACTGGGAAAAAAATTGATTTCATATATTTTTTCCCAGACTGTGCCTCTGGTTCGGCTTCATACGGCCCAGCAGAGATAAGCAAAGAAATTACTATTTCTTTCTTGTGAACTCAGTCGCCAGATTGCTCCTTCGTCTGCAAACTTCGAGTGGCTCTCACATTTACCACTCCTGCCAGAGCCTAGCTTAAACTTCTCCGGCCTCCCTGGCAAGCCCCCAGCGGAGCCCAGGTCTGGCTTTCAGAGCTGGTTCAGGGCCCAGGGCGCCCCTCGGAAGGTGGTAAACCCCGGCATGGACTCTTGCCCGTGATTCACCGGGAGGCCCTTCGTGTGGGCAAGCAAAGCCCACGTGCTTGCTTTCTCATCGTCAGTATATCAGTTGCTCATTTTCCGTCTGACAAGTCTGAGGAGCACCCATTCAGGGAGGCGTTTCTTATTTTGGACGGGCGATGCCCAGGTAGATGGGTGATTAATGGACGGTTTGCGGGGAACATTGGAGCCATGCGTTTGTGTCGCCTGCTAGGGTTGCGTCGTGGTCTTCCTCCTGCCCGGCGCTGTGTGCTTCTAGTCCTGCTCGTGGGCGCTCCGGCCTCACGCAGATCCGTTGTACCTGGCTCTGCTCGGAGCTGCAGAGCTCCCAGGGAGACCCGGGAGGAGGACCGTCTGCAGCCTCAGAGGAAGGAGTTCTGCGGTGAGCGGCCCCCCTCCCTAAGCCCTGGGGGCCAACGCGGCTGTTTCCTGGTGCAGAGTCATGCCGGGTGGGCACACACACATGGGCGCACATCATGGACTTGTGGGTGTCCCCAGAGTGTGTAATATGTTTTGATCTGACAGCGGACAGAAGCTGATGCAACTTCCTGCAACAGGTGGGCATTGCCCTTGGCCCGAATTCTTCCTGGCAGAGCTTTGCTGAAAAGCTGTCAGCTCTCTGTTATCCCGAGTCCACCTGCCAAACGGTGCAGTTAGTGGGGGATGGAAGGTGTCGGGAAGCAGCCATTGGATGAGGTCCCCCGTAGGACTCGGTGAGCTGCTCCTGGCTTCGCGTAGCAGGTGCCCTGTTCCAGATGGGCCGCCGCAGCTTTGCTGTTTGTTTTTAAAAAGCAGTGTGTAAAACGAATCCGGGACCCTCACGCCCATTCTGCTTCTAAAGCGGCTAGTTGCTCCTTACCCAGTGGCTGCACGTTATTTGCTCAGGGAAATCATGTTAACTGAGTCTGATGGAGCCCAGGCCCTCGAGGAAATGGCTTGTTGAGCAACGGTTGAATTGCACGTCCACGACGAGGCGAAAAATCCCTAGGTTTACCAAGGCTTTTATTTTGTGTGGCAGATCCTGCGGGGGCCAGCTCGCAGAGTCAGAGTGAGCCTGCCCCAGGGAAGCCGCCTCCCTGATGGCCTCGGTCCCATGAGGCTGGGGCAGGTTTCGGAGTTGTGTGGCATCTGGGTCCCCTTTGTCTCAGTTCGTCTCTGCGTGGCTCTCCAGTCTCGACACCTTATGCCTGTACTGTATTTCTCATGCTTATGGATGAACCAAAGGACAGCGGGTGTCTCTGAGTTGGGCACACGCTGTCCTGTAGAGGGACATTGACCCACCAGCAAGCTGGGCTCTGGGAGCCAGAGAAGGAAAAGCAAGAGCTCAGAGCGGCCGGGAGGGTGAAGGAGCCGCGACGAGCGAGCTCTGTTCGCCTTGGAGCTGCCTGGAGCTCATGTGCGGGTGTACCTTGCTTTTAAGAACATCAAACCATAAATATCATCATGCGGGAACCAGATTTTTTTTTTAATGAGCTGTTTATTTGCATTTCTAAAGTGTTGAGTCACATACCTCTGACTCAGCCTTGTCCAAAGGGATTCATGTTTGGGGTTCTGAGCCTACCTTTGAAATTTCTCGTCTCTGCTGTCACTATAAGGAACCGTAGTCTGAGGGATTGGACTCTAGACACATCACTTCTTTACATTGAAGTCCAGACCCAGCGCCACCAGCGAGGGAGCCCTTGGCCTGGCTTCTGCTGCGCCCACTGTCCCCACCTTGTGCCTCCTTCCCCAGACCTGGTCCTGCCTGCTTCTTCCTGGGGGCGGCCACCCTGCCCCCTCTCCTCCGGGCCTTGCTTCAAGCTCGCCTGGCCAGCTCTGCTCACGCTTCCGTTTTCAACTCTGACACCAGTGCTGAGAACACTTTCCTGACCCCTCACCCCGGCTGGGGACTCAGCCCTGTCCTCCCTGAGCATCTATGTCTTCTCCACCAGGTTCACTGTCCCCACCTGGGGGGTGGCCTCCCTTCCTGTCAGTCCGCATGCTTTGGGGCGGGGAGGGGGAGACACCAATGAGTGTCTTACCACCAGTGCCTCATTTTCCAGCACATTTCTGGACATGCTGGGCAGTCAGCACGTTTCTGTGGACTGAATAAGGGTAAGAGTAGGTCTTTTTTTTTTTTTTTTTTTTACTTTATTTATTTTTAAAGACAGAGAAAGATGTGGCACCTGGGTAATTCAATGGGTTAAGCCTCTGCTTCAGCTCGGGTCATGATCTCAGGGTCCTGGGATCGAGCCCTGCATTGGGCCCTCTGCTCAGCGGGGAGCCTGCTTCCTCCTCTCTCTCTCTGCCTGCCTCTCTGCCTACTTGTGATCTCTCTCTCGGTCAAATAAATAAAATATTTTAAAAAAATAAAAGAGAGAGTGAGTGAGCGAGCACCAGCTGGGGAGGGGCAGAGCGAGAGGGAGAGAGAGAATGGGAAGCAGGTTCCATGCCCAGTGTGGAGACCGACACGGGGCTCAGCCTCACAACCCTGAGCTCACTACCTGGGCTGAAACCAAGGGTTGGATGCACAACCAACTGAGCCACCCAAGTGCCCCAAGGACATGTCTTTTTTTTTTTTTTTTTTTTAAGATATTTATTTGACAGAGAGATAGGGAGGGAGAGAGCACAAGTGGGCAGAGAGGCAGGCAGAGGGAGAGAGAGAAGCAGGCTTTCTCTTGAGCAGGGAGCCTGATGTGGGGCTCGACCCCAGCACCCTGGGATCATGACCTGAGCTGAAGGCAGCCGCTTAACCGACGGAGCCACCCAGGTGCCCCGAGGGCATGTCTTTTAAGTTGCAAGTGTTTCTAATATATTTTAGGAGCTGACATTCAGATAAACCAACCGTGCAACAAACCCTGGTACCCTAGTTGCATGTGTGTTGGGGTGGGGGCGTCAGTATAGATGCCACCTTTTAATGTGAGCTGCATTCACAAACTCAACAATACTATGTTGCCGTATCCTTCAGGGAAGTGAAATTCTCACTAACAGTAGACTTCTTATATTCTTACTACTTTTCTCTCTAGTGCTCATTTTAATATCAAAACCATAAACTGTTGCCTCTCCAGAGAGAGAGAGAGACCATGCTTTTATAGGTGATTTGTTGAAATCAAGTAGTGGAGTACCCTACCCTTCCTCCATAGGAGCGTGGATATTTTAGAATATATTAGTTGACCAAAAAAAAAAAAAAAAAAAAGGATTAAACCAGGAATGGTTTTTATTTTTCTGGAACAAACTAAATTTTTTTCATATTAGCATCAGCAATTTCAGTGACCAGAGAATCGTATTAGGATCCTTCCTTGTCCGTCATTTGGGGCCCCGTTGTGCTGTGCTTCAATCGAGCTGCACTGTGAGGTTCTGGTGTCATTGTTAGTTTGGAATTTGAGTCACATATAGGACACGGGAATGTTGGGAGGCTCTTACAGGACAGTGCTGTTTGCCTTGGGTGGTTTCCTGAGGGAAGGAGGATGAAAGCGTTGTGGGGACAGCGAGGGAAGCCTCTCACTTCTTTGCTAGGCATGGAACTTTCCAGGTAATTGTTAGCCGTCGTGGAAGACAGGATTAATATTTATTCTCACCTAGTTCACATTCGGTTTGCCACTATTCGTGGACCCTGTTACTCCTCTAAGCTAGCACTGAATGATGATTTCATAATGAAAGTGGGATTTTTTTTTTTTTTTTGCTTTTGAAATTTTTAAAGGGATGAAACTCGAATTTCAAATGTCTCAAAAAGTCAGTTTTTCCTTTTTCTTTTAAAGAGCGTATGGATTGGAAGAAAACGGTCATTTCACCACAGAGACTCTAATTTTAAGGCTACCTGGATGTCGACCCATAGTGTCCCCCAGGCTGACTTCATGAAAAGTTAATTTAGACAGTTTATATGAAAGTCAGGACTCTGAAAACCCCTATTGTTGGAGGGAGCACAAAAGATGACTTTGCAGACCTCAAGCCCAGTTTGAGCTGGATGGAATGAGATTAGTGCGCTGGGAGAAAGTGTCCAGTCCCCAGGCCTTCTGTCCTTTGTGAGGAAGGTGACAGCTGAAAAGAGATCAGATCCGCCGGGCGACAGCAGTGGCTCTGCAGCACAGAGCGGTGGGCCACCGACCTTTGCCTGTCTCTGCTCCCCCCTCCCTTCCCAGGGGCTGGGACGGGGAGGGGCTGGAGGGAGCTCAGTTCAGCCTGAAACTTTTTGCTGGACCTTTAATTACAGTTAGGGACTTAAGACATTTACATTTTCCTTCTTTATAGGTTTTTTTGTTTGTGTTTGTTTTTTGCTAGTTGAGCAGAGTGAGATCTAATGGACTGGAAATTACATAAGATGGGAGTAAGTTTTTCGTATGAATGGAAGGGGAATAGTTGACAAGACGACCCGAGGCCCGGCTCCAGTCTGCCTCACTAGCAGGCCAGTGAGTCCCGTCAGCCCCATCAGGGCAGCTGAAGGTTGTAAATGAGGTGATGCCTGCAAAGGGCCGTGTAATTGCTCAGGAGGTACGAGCTCCGACCACGTTAGCTCTCCCTGATCTCCACGATGAGAGCCTTCACTAGAGTTCCGTAAGTCTCTCTGATTTGTCTGCACCTTAGAATCATGGAGGGGACATTTGAAAAACGATGCATGCCCGGGCCCTCCCGCCCGAGGTTCTGATCTAATCGCAGCGGAGGGACCTGGGCACCTGGACTCCCCAAAGCTCGTCAGGTGATTCAAACTCGCAGCCTTGGCCAAGACCATCTGTACCTGTTCTGGGTTGGAGCCCTCACCTAGAATCGGGACAGCCCCGGGGAGCTCGGGGGCGCTGCTCTTCCCCTTTGAGCTCTTAGGATTATTAGCATTCTTTCTGATTTCTGGGACTTAGAATTTTTAGACAAGTGAAATGGTTTTAGAATCAGGAGAGATTCTGACCAGATCTAGGAAAAAGCCTATCAGATTTGGGAGACTCAGGCCAGTTAGTGTGGCTGGGAGAGGCTTAGTGAACACTGGAGCTTTCTGATGTCCCTAACCCTTAAAGGGAATACCTACAATGAGACTGGAGAGAGAACTGGACGGCTCCCTTTAGTGCTGGGCCAAGGTGTTTCTCCCAGAGAATGAAGATGGAACTTTCTGGAACAAAATTATACCGGCGCAGTTGCTCCAGACGGAGCTATTGGAATGGATGATTGGGACCGTATCGTGAGGGTATGGGGAGAATCCCTGCTGGGCCCCTCTGGGTGTAAGCCAGTGTCTCCCTCGATGTTTCCTCTTTGGCACCAGCCCCTCTGACTCAACTTCTCCTTGTGTTTTCACTCTCTTCCCAGGACTTCCCACTTTCATTCCCTGCCCCCCTCCCGCCATCACGGGCCTTAACCACTTTGGAGCTCAAGCTGTGTTTTCCTGTTCCCTCTCCTTGGGTTCGGGTTGTATAGTCGAGTTGTCTGTTATCAGGTGGGATTGCAGTCATGCCCTTCAAGTCTCTTTTAGCCAGGAGGGGTGATGCAGGGAGATTGGAGGGGAGAGGGGCTTTTAAGAAGTATGGGGGGCTGCGACCAGTCTCCTGGGAGACAGGAGGCTAGAAGGTCAGAGCTCCGTCCCATGGGAGCCGCCAAGGGGCTGCGTGAGGGGTCTGAGCTTGCCTGTGTGACCACCCAGAAGAGCTGGGCAGGGTCTCTGCCCTTGGTGTGCCCCGGAGAATCAGCATCCCTTAGGGCAGGTGTTGCAGCTGCTGGCCTGCTGCAAGTCAGCTCTCCTAAACGTCTTCACCACAGCTATGTGGATATTGCTTATTTCACACGAGGATTTTTTTTTTTAATGAAATATCTTTATTTTGTTCTCTGTGTCGCTGAGAATTTCTATCTTTTCATCTTATTTTGACAACTTGTTGGAAAATTCTTGCCCATTTTGCTAACTTTCAAGATGCCTAGCAACATTTTATAGATATTTTGGAACGTCTCTCTGTAATCATTTTAGCGAGGCCATAATAAATCATTTTATGAAAGGCACCCTAGAGACAGTAAACCTTTCCCGAGAGCTGTTTCAGAATGCCTTATTCTACAGAGCTACGTATATATGTATATATTTTCTTAGAATTTTTATATAATGTAGTCTTTATGTCGGGACTTAAAAGGAACACCTCTAGTTAATAGCCCACGTACGTTCAGGAATGTCTGGAAAACTGGGCTGGTGTTGGCGCACCAGGCAGAGGGCAGGCAGCCTGTGGGGCCAGTGGGGCTCACTTGGGTGGCTCCTGTTTTCAGCCCCTGTCTCAGGCCGCAGGAAGGACAAGGATGCTGTCAACAGGGCCCACCACGCAAACGACTATTTCTTGACTGTTAGGCGGGAGTTTGGCCAGATAACTTAACATTTTAAAGAGATCTTGGTGGGGGAGAAGAGTATTTGACTTAGAACTCTCAGAGAAAATATCTTCTTGTTTTTCTTGCAAGTGTTGTTGTTTTTTGGTTTTTGTTTTTTTTCTGTTTGTTAAGTGATGTAATAATTCATGCAGCCCCTGAAAAGATGTTCTTTGGATTCATTTTGCAGCTGGTGTCCATCTCTTAGAGAATTTGGGTCCACCTGCCTGTGTCCGAGTCCTCAGTGGGGCTCCTGTCCGATGAGAATCTCTTGTGGGGAAGGAGCTGCCCGTCTTCATTAGTTACAAGGAATTTACTGCCTCTTCCGTTGTTTCAGTTGCGCAACAGGAAAGTACGTGATGTAGGACTTACGGAGAGAAAGTCGTTTTCACTTCACACTTCCTTCTTGCATGGTAAACATATTGAAGTACTGGGGTTCCTTTCTGTTTGATAGAAAGAAATCAGTCTTGTTGTCTCCTAAGGTCTTTAAGGATAGGTTCTGAAAAATAACTTTTTTTTTTTACTTCTAGAAAATGTACCCGTTTACCACGTTTTCGGTTAACAGTAAACATGCCTTTCTTAGATGATTCAGGAAGTCTTTCTCTGTCCTTCGAAAGCCTTTGGGCCAGCACCAGAAAGACAGCATAAGAAATCAGCTCTTGTTTGATTTTCGCATATAAACCAGAATCTATTTTGGTTCAGTACCAGCAGTCATAATTTATAACGGAACATGACTATTTTTTTTTTTTTTTTGCCTGATGTAAACATTTTAGGTGGCCACAAGCGTAGCTCGAAATGAAGAACATTTAAAAAAACAAGTGGCAGGTGGTCCCATTCAGCCTTCCCAGGTTAGATGTGTTTATCTCCAGAGATGGAGGGACAGTAATTGTATCTGGCAGATAGCAGAGTAAAATTGTCCTCCCTGCTAATTATTCAGTGACTCCTATCTCTGTTGCTTCCCATTTTAATTCAGACAGTAAGTGTCTGCAAATGTCTGTGCTAAATATTCCTCTTGCTATCAGACAGCCTCTAAGAGTGTGTGTGTGTGTGTGTGCGCGCGCGTCTAAGAATTGATAATTTTGCATTCTTCTTTTCCTTCCCTTTCTCTGGTGGTTGATTTTCGGTGGCAGACTCGTGGAAATAGGTAATGCAGCCATCTTCTCCCCTGATCCTGCCGGTCCCACTGGAGGCGCCGGTCGGTGTGGCTCTGGTGGCACGTGGTGCCATTTCCACTGGATTTTTCACTTTCTTACAGTGAGAGGCTTAGCGTATTCCAGGAAATTAAAGATTGAAACGTGAGAAGTGACTTTAGTTTCTCCTGAGCAAGGATCAGTGGGATGTGCGGCCCTCTCCCTTCAGCTGTTCAAGGAGAAGGGAGGCCTGTCCCCTGGCCGCATGGTGAGGAGTTGCTTGGCCCAAGGCCCCTCATGTCCAGAAGGTGCCCTATCTTTTTGACTCTCCTAGCCTCTGTTTCACTGTGGTCTCACAAGGGAGGCCAGAAAGCCATGTCAGTGGGTAAACGGCATCAGGGGGCCAACACAGAGAGCTTGAAGATGAAAACAAGAGCAGAGGCAAAGGTGCTAGACAGTCAAGTGGTTACGGGTTAAAGGTTAAGCCAGGCTCTGCCTGAAGACACGACTGGCCGCGGCCCAGCCACACGCATCCCAGCATCCTGGCCAGGGGCAGCTGGCCTGGGAGGGTCCGCCTGGCAGGCTCTCCGCGCCCCCCCGCTGTCCTGTCTGGTCCACTCGGAGGGCTGGGTGCCACCCCCCACTCGGCCCCCACCTGGCCCGGCTGCTCCCCAGTACCCTGGGCAGACCAGGGGGAACAGTGTGCGCAGCCCTGCTCATGGTCCACATGTTACAGGATTGATTCCAGTCCCCTGCTGACCCACGTGGAACATTTCCATACTCATTTTTTTAAACCCCCTCCCTGAAATGTAAACAGTCGACTTATTTTCCAGTCTGGTAGGGGAAGTGGAGAATCACAAGTGAAACATTTGTGTGATAGACAGAGCCCCTCACTGCTGTTTCAGTAAGTCTTCCCATTCGCGGACCCGTGACTGTGTTCTCATGATTCCCGTGAGGGCTGATGCCTTCGCTCAGGGGCCCGACACACCGGGAACAGGTGCTGAGCGCTCTGCCCTCCTCCCCGGAACCCCAGCCCACACCTCTAAACAGGCCACGTTCCCACTTTTACAGCCTTTCCTTTAAACAGATCTTAACTTGCTCAAGGTTTAGTACCTTTTGTTCATTCCAAACTGTATGGATGAAAGTCTGACAAAGCGCAGACCTTCCTGTTGGTGTTATCTGTGTTTTCAGTTGACAAATTTCCGTTCTCTCCTTAAAGGATTGCTTCTGTATCCAGTTTCCTTCGTCTCGTGCACATTAGTGAATTTGCAATTTGATGCGGTGGCTCTGGTCTGATGTTGGTTGGAAGATCTCACTCTCTTTCAGCCCAGGACCAGTTTTTCCATTTTGTGCAAGTGCAGGTGTAGGAGGAAGACATGGTTGACACCCCCTTCCTGGCAGGTCCTGTGGGTGGGGATCCCGTGCTCTGTGCTCCAGGCTCCCTTTCAGGAAGGGGGTGAGGCTGGGGCCCAAAGTCACATCTGATAGCAAGTCCACTGTGTTTTCTTCTCTGTACCTTCCCTCTTTCCAGGAAAGAATGTATATAAATTCAAGATTTCTTTCTTCCTCCAGCAGCCTTGTTAATGTCAGTGCTATGGCTGAATTGCATTTCTTTCTTCTCTTTCTCCTTCTTCAGTATTTACACTTTGGCTAATCTGTTTGCTTTCTCAAGACTGAGGTTGTGCCTGAAAGTAGAGCCTTCTCGAAACTCCCTGCTCAAATCAGTGACACCCGCATTTTAGAGCAACCCAGAAGAGTCATAATGGATATTCTCCAGATGAATTCTGGAGGCTTTGGATAGTCTGGCTGGTAGCCTCCCCTTTCCTGCCTGACCCCTGAGACAGAGGGGAGAGTGTATGGGAACAGGGACCTGAGGTCGGTGTCCTGCCCCATGCCTGGTCTCCTGAGGCATCTGGGTGTCTTATTTCCTTGGTGGGGAAGGGGACGGAAGAGATGGCCTTCCAAGCCAGGGGACGGGGCTGCACGTGTGTTCAGGTAGGCCTTGGAGGGCCGACGGAGGAAGCCTCTGCTTGAGACAGAGGCGAGCTCCCTATTTTGCTGTAGCATCGAAGTCCTAGAGTGGGTGAGGTGGGAGCTGCTGCAGGGGTGTCCTTTCAGCCCTGCACCTATTATTTTGTGAATTAGACCCTTTTTTCCCCTTCTTTTAGATTCCCATGCTTTCCCATAGAAAATGAGAATTTTTTGTTTTTTATTTCTCTTTGTACGGTCAAGCATGCCGCTTTTATGAATGAGAGTATAGACATGAATGTGTTTTTGAGGCTCCGGCTGGGTTCAGCACACAACTGATCTATTCTAAGATTCGTATAGTGAAGTTGTTGAGTTGACAGAGTATTGAAGGAAGATCTAAGTGAAAAGCATCAGAGCCTGTTACCCAGTGAGGTCTTTGTCCATTTAAGTGTCTGACAACTGGGGTGTTTGTAAGTTATGCCAGGAATATTTTTAGAATTCAGGATCTCGTCTTAAGACTTCCAATTATTTTGATTCCCCAACAGACTCTAGAGGGTACAAGAACAGTGAGATGGGAAAAGGAGAGAATTTCTGTAGAGATAAGCCCCACTGAATCTTACTATGGTAGTTAATTGGCAGAAAATCAATAATTCAGTGAGAAGTCTCTCAGCCAGTGGTGGCAAAAGACAATGCAGTGGATGTCAGTGATTTTGGGAGAATGTACAAGTGTCAGTGAGCTAATTGGGTGAATTTACATACAGTGTCACTGTAGTGTCACACAAGACTAGTCATTTGGGAAATTTATAGGAGATGAATGGAGACCCAAATGTTTAAATACTTTAACCATTTGTCCTTAAAGAGAAACCTCGATAAAGTTCTACTTAGCTTAATGAATTAAGATGGACCTACTTTTTGCACTGTCATCTGACGATAAAGAAATGTTAGCTGAGGGGCACCGGGGTGGCTCAGTGGGTTAAAGCCTCTGCCTTCAGCTCAGGTCATGATTCCAGGGTCCTGGGATGGAGCCCCGCATCGGGCTCTCTGCTCAGCAGGAGGCCTGCTTCCCCCTCTCTCTCTGCCTGCCTTTCCGCCTACTTGTGATCTCTGTCAAATAAATAAATAAAATCTTTAAAAAAAGGAAGAAATGTTAGCTTACTTGATTTATTTCTTAAATTTGTTTCCCTGTGGGAGTTGCCATCTAAATGTTCCTTTTTAAGGGAGTGATTCTCAAATGTTTTGGTCTTGGGACTTTTGTAACACTCTTAAACATTATGGAGGACTCCAGACAGCTTTGTTTATTTGGTTCCATCTTTCGATGTCTATCATACTAAAAATAAAAACTAAGAGATTTTTAAAAAATTATTAAACTAAAAATGATGAGCTCATGTTAATGTAAATACTATTTTTTATCAAAAGTTGCCATTTTCCAAACCCAAAGAAACCGTATTAAGAAGTATTTTGGTGGGTATTTTTGTTTTGTTTTAAACATGTTATGTATTTATTTGAGAGAGAGAAAGAGAGCTTGGGCACATGGGGGGTGGGGTTTAGGGTGGGGGGTGGGGCCGAAGGAGAAGCTGAAGCACATTCCCCACCGTGCAGCAGCCCGAGGTGCGGAGGAGGGATCGTGACCTGAGCCGGAAGCTGACTTTTTACCAGTTGAGCCACCCAGGTGCCCCTAAGAAGTGTTTTCTAATTTTTTAGACCTTAAATAAAACTGCCTTTAATATCTGGCATAATGAAAGACAGCTGGGTTCTTATCTTTATATCTACATCCGTTTCTGATGTGATATATTGTTCTGGTTGCCACGTATGATGAAAATCCAGCCTCCCACAGATAATGTGGTTAGGAAGAGGGTGGGAATGGGAGTGTTTTAATTTGTTTTTAGCTATTTACGGATCTTCTTCTTTGATACCATACTAAATGAGCGGTGGTTTCTTAAAGGCTGATTGAGATGAGGATTCTGAAACCATATATATGAACTTTTAAAACTTTGTTCTGTGTATGGTTTTGAACGTGCTGCACTGGTCATTTGGAAAATCTCCCCACGGGTTGTTACATTTTGTCTTGCAATTAAAAAAAAAAAATGTCACCATTTAGAAGAACCTTTAAATATAGGGAATTTTTCACCTTCCCCATGCACATGGACGTACCCGTTGTCAAAAAAATCTGTGTTTTGGGTGCCTGGGTGGCTCAGCTGGTTAAGTGACAGCCTCGGCTCCAGTCATGATCCTGGAGTCCCGGGATCGAGTCCGGCATCGGGCTCCCCGCTCCGCTTGGAGTCTGCTTCTCCCTCTCTCCTTCCCCCTTCTTCTGTTCTCTCTCTTGAATAAATACATTTTTTTAAAAAAGTCTACATTTGGCACAGGAGCTGGGCTCTCATCCGTGTGTCTGCTGTTTTCCTTGAAAGCAGGTCCATGGAGTCCCTGTCCTGGAAAGTGTCTAGCACGTAGCCATGTCCTGAGAGCCGGAGTGTGGATGCCACTCTCTGAGGGACAAGGTCATGTTTCAGGAAAAAAGTGGCTCCCGCACCTCCCGCTCGGTCTTAGGGATGCTTGCCCCTGCCATGCATGCAGTGGGCCTAAGTGCTCCCCGTTGCGTCCCACAGACCCGGAGAGTACGTGTTCGAGGCCCCAGATTTAATACGATTCATTACTTTTGCTTCTTCATCCAGGACATTACCTGAGACCATCTTATCTATCCACCTAACTATCTATCTTTAATTTTTATTATTTCATCTATCTACTTAAGTAACTGCAATGTGGCGTGATTCCTAGTACAGTCAGGGCCCCTGCCTTGCTCTGCGCTAAGGGGCACGTTGTTACGCATTCATTGTTGCGCATTGTGACATTTGTACCCCAGACTCGTATAACAGGCAGGTGGGATCTTGGAATTGTTAGGAAAGTAGTCAGACCTCCCAGATGCGGTTGAAGAGCCTCAGGGACTAGAGGGACTCCACGGTTCACACATTTGAGAACCCCTGCTTTCAGACGGGTGGGGAAAGTGCTCAGGGGAGCAGGAGCTACACTTGATTTATGTGGATGGTACGAAAACAGACCCCAGACATGGGGCAGGCCAGAGGTCAAGTGAGTTACCGGAGTGCGGAACTTTCCTTGGGGGGATGCCGGCTCATGTGTCCTGAATGTCTAAATTGGTACCTGGGACAAGACGCAAAAAATATGTGTTGTAGTTTGAATACATAGACCAAGAGTCATGAGCTTTTAAATTCAGTGGGTTCTTTAAAAGTCACGTTCGTCAAGTTTCCCTTGCGTTAAAAAGGTCATTAAATAGTTGTGGAATGTGGCTGTACAGCCCCTCCCATCCCATGCCGTGCTGCGGCCGCTGTGGCCGCTGGTCTCGTCCTTGGCTTCCCTGTCCCTTGTAGGTCTGTTTCCTCTTCCGTGGAGGTCCCTGTCCCCTGCTCTGCAGAACACGCCAGCAGTCAACACTGCAAGTCAGGGTTAGCTTAAGAAAACCCATGTTTTCCCTGATAACATGTGCCCAGTGACAAGGGCAGCGCAGAGTCGGTTGTGAAATTGATTCAGCTGTTGATGAGAAAGTGTCATTCACTCCTGTTGTCCTCATGCTTTGCGTCGTGATGAGGCGGTTTGGCAGTTGACTTTGTTTTTATACGTATGAAGCATCCCACTTGAGTTCTTTGGGCGGCTCCAAAAGAGAAAGGTTTTTGTGCCTAGAGGGATACCTTGTCATTTCTGCCAGTGCTTTTCTCTCTTCTTGCTAAACAGAAATTTATCTGTGGGATAGTGAGGACGGATTTGTACTTTGTGGGTGAGAATGGCTGCCTTCGCTTTTGTTTTTGCTTTTACAAATTAAGTCGTTCGGGTTAGTTGGTCACTTGTGTATGGATATTTTGCCCCATTTTATTTCTCAATTGAGTTTTCTGCTTTTGTGGGATGGAACGACGGGCTCTGCGGCGAGTGTGGACTACCCCAGCTGGAGTGAGTCCCTTAGAGCCTGTTGAGAGCACTTGAGGTTTCCTTCAACTGGTCTTTGCATTAGGAATCCCCAGTTGTAGAGGCCTCGTGGAGACGATGTGCTGGTCTGGGCAAAATGAAAACGTCTGATAAAATATTAATGAACACCTTATTGGATGTCTGCTCCTGAAGATGTAGATGAGAGGAGCCTAGACGTTCTGTTTTATGGCTGTGTTTTAATTGACTTCGCTATGATCAGGGAGACCGATGGGATCCTTGAGAAGATATCAAAGGGCAGTGTGGGCGGAGCTGTGGCAACACCCGCAGTCCCAGCCCCGCCCCCGCGTGCCGCCAACTCACGAGGTCTTCAGGAGGAGCCCAGCCCGGGTGTATTGCTTTCATGTGGGATTTTTCTGGAACAGCCTATGAAGCCAAGCTAAGTAAATATTATCTTCTTTTCACATTGGCCTTTTGTTTTGAAACAGCATTCCACCTCTGTTCTCTAGCTTTCTTTTTAGTGCCAGTCTTTGTTTTACCGATTCGGGCTACCACCTTTCCCAGCCCTGCTCATCACACTTTCCTTACTCTGGAGCCTGTGAAACCTTTCATTCATTCAGCAGGCGTTTGTGGAGTGTTTACGAGTCAGGAGCGGTGTTACGACCAACCTGCGTCTTTGCTTTTCGTTGATTCTAGAAGCCCTGCGATTGGCGTGTTCAGGACCAGCGTGCCTTCACCGCCTCTTCACTCTGCTTTCCTGACCCCCCGTTCAGTTGTTCAGATTAAGAGCACTTTGAGATGGAGAAGGACTGTTCCAGGCTGACTTTCTTCCTCCTGTGGCCTCTTGGTGGTGTTTCACTGCTGCCCTTCTCTCTCCTTCTGTGTGTGCCCGCAGCTGCAGGTGTCAAACCGTGGGCCCCTGCTTGGGGGCGGGAAGACTTCTGGGGGGCAAGAGAGATCGAAGGAAGGGGGAGGGAGAGAGAGGACGTTAGAGGAGATTCCTCTTCTTTGGTCAATTTCCATTTTTTTCAAAGTTCCTAACCTTTGGCCCGTCTCATTCTCACCCCCGACCTAGAGACCGCACCTCTTCATCTGTGCTGTGTAAAGAGGCCCACGTTTCTCTGCGGTGACCGGGTGACCTGTTCCAGAGATGAGGTTGTAAAATATCTTCTTTCACTGGCTGGAAGAGGGGGACTCAGCTAGAAAATAAGTAGTAGCCTCTAGACTAGGATACTGACTTTATTTTTAGAACTGTCACCTCAAGGTCTAATATACTGATACTGAGAAAAGTCACGGAACCTGTGTTTTCTTGAACACAGCTGATAACCTAAACAGGTGGGTAAAGGTTGTTCTCCTATTATACTTCAGATGGCCTCCTTGCATTTTTTCCCCACATCGTGTGTCAGTTACAGAAGTTAGCTTTGCCATTTCTACATTTATGTATACAAAACAAAGATCTGCGTCTCAGTTGAGTTGACACATAATCGTTCAAAATCTGAAGGAAGTGAAATAATGGGCCGTAAATGAAACGTGCCCTTACTTCTCAGTAAGTGGTTGGTACATATCTGGGATGGTCCTCCCCCTCCCCCCACTCCAAAGGTGACAGCATAGTTACTATGTACCTTGGCATGGTCAGATCTCTTCCTTCTGTTCTGGATATGGTCAAGCCTACCATAGACAAATCTATCCCAATCTATTTTCCCTTACTCATTTTTCTTCTGTCTGGCTTACCCAGCCTGTCCTAGATTTTCATGCCGCAGTTTGTGTAAGTGATATTTAAGGATGACTCGAGAAATGCATCT
The DNA here is from genome assembly GCF_963455335.1 of Martes martes. NCBI lineage: Eukaryota > Metazoa > Chordata > Mammalia > Carnivora > Mustelidae > Martes > Martes martes. The sequence continues at coordinate 83,321,692 of NC_137902.1, read as the reverse complement.
GGGTATGGGCTCTGTCCCCTTCCGTGTCAGAAAACAGAGGCCGCACTCCCAGCAAAGTTCTTAGGGCATTTTACCTTTTATGGACACCAGTAGGCATCTGTGTGAATTTACACTTCTAAAGTTTATCATGGTTACTATTAGCAGCTAGCCCTAAAATAGGGGATCTACTTAAATTTCTGAAGCATGTTTTAAACTTTCCTTTCTTGACTAACTTAATAAACATGATTTCAGGCGGATAGTAGAGGATCCCCCAGGCTTAAAATGGCCTCATGACGTCATTATGGTAGAACTTTGTTCAACCTGTAGAGAGTGTAGGACCCCATGGGTTTCCGAGTTCGCGCCCATCAGATCATGGGTGCTCCTGAGGGTGGCTCAGCCTTCAGCTCTTAAGATAACAAACCACCACATTAAGGAATGATGCTTTCTTATTTGTTAAGATTTGCTTGTCTCCATGCAGATAATTAAAGTGAACTAGTGAATGGAGGAACGTGTATCGACTCCGTGTGCCAAGTTCCACCTCCTATTTTTTCCCCCGGGAGAGGTGCACTTGTGGTCATGCTTGCGAGTCCGCCGTGCTCATCTTTCTGCTGATAAAAGTGTTCCTGGTTCTCATGCTAAAATTCTATCATTATTCATCCTGTGTTACACAGTGGGTAGAGGAGGGGTGTTCACCAAACAATATCATGAATTTTATTGCTCCACCTTCCACTGAAGCATCTGAAAGCCACTGTTGGGGCGTGGGAGCGAGCGTGGCAGGGCAGGGTGCTGGGAGGAGGTGACCGGACAGACCGCCGGTGCTTGGTTGTCTTGGTTGCGAGTTTGGACTCTGTGGTCACCGAGGAGTCGTTAAAGCTTTCTAGCTCAATTTAGCAGGGGCGTACTGGTTCCCAGGAGTCCTCCTTATTTATCTTTTTTGTGGGAAATAGTGAAAGAGCCCGAGTGTTTCCTGTGCCACATGGAGGCCATCTCAACAGTCATGGAAACTTAGTTACTCTTGGAAGTTCAAAGCAAAAATAATGTAATACATTGATGGAAAGGGGCTGCAGACCTGGAATGAATTGTGACATCATCACCAGCCGTTGTTTTGGGGTACAGGAACCTTCCCTGCTGAGGGTGATGCCTTTCACCAACAGTGTATTGATTACCCATTAAGCCTCAGGCCTCCGCTCATGAAGAATTCCCGCTCGAAGGTGGCAGACATCTATAAATAAATCATCATCCTCAAGACTGACTGAAAAATGTCAGAACAAAAGGCGTGAGGATTGGTCTCTGGGGGTAGCAGAGAGCAGGAGACGCTGTCTGTCTAGGAAGTTTTTCTTCAAAACCTTTATCGTCTGGAAATGTCTGAGAAAGTTCTGTTGGCTATGAATGACAGAAACCTGACTTTAAGCAAAGAAGGAAAGGTAATGCTCGGTAACCGAGGCATCTAGAAGTAGCCTGCTTTGGGCGTTGCTGGGTCCAGGGGCTCTAACGTGGCCACAGAGACCCTTCCTCTGTCCCTTGACTCCGCTCTGCTGAGTCCTTCACGTCGGCCCTCCCTGTGTGACCGGCAAGGTGGCAGCCAGGGGTCCGAGCTCACCGCCTCCGGGCTGAGCACTCATCGCTGAAGCTGAACTCCCTCCCCGGACCCTGGTGCTATCCGGGGACGATGTGGATGACTGTGCATTGGTTTGGACACTGAACAAGGCACCTGTGAGGGTGAGGGGATGCCGTGCCGAGGGGCCCGGTGGACAGCAGTACAGAGGGGCCAGGGAAGCTTCCTCAGAGGAGCCAGAAGGAGGGAGTGTGGGCAGACAGACGATGCTGCTATCCTGGGTCACGGCAGCAGAAGGGGACTCGTGCAGGGAGAACAGAACCGGCAGCTGAGGTACAGAGCAGGGGGCGAGGGGAAGGTGCGGCAGGAAGGATGGGAGCACTCAGCTCCCTGCACGTTGAGGGAGAGGTGCGGGCGGGACCCTGATGGGGCAGCTAGCGGTTTGGGCCCGAGAGAATCGGGAAAGCTCCCATGGTACCGAAGTAAGTGGTGGATTATGGAGATAGGCATGGGATGAGCACGGAGAGGCCTGGAATGAGCGTAACCGAGCTCGGTGAGGAGGATCATATGTCAGGCTGAGTCACATGACGTTAATGCTTTTGTGGGTCAAAAATGGCAGCACAGTGTCAATTTCATATGGTTCAGCCTCTTCCTGGGAATTCCGCTTAGAGATGCCTGGGTCCTTTCTTCTAGCAGATGCATACTGTGTGCTCTGCACAGTGCTGGCCTCTCCTGGTCTCACTCTCCGCAGCCCTCAAGTCTTCACACAGAACCATTCTCCTTCCTCTTTCCTCGCTTTCTCCTCCCTTTCTTGTATCCCCCTCTTCTTCTCGCCTACTTTGGGAAGTATCGATGGACTGATTTGAAGTGCAGAGCACAGTGCTTAGTGCCAGATATGTAGTGTGGACTCTGTGCCTGCCCTCCTGGGTTCTAGAGTCTCGATACGAAAGCAGCATTGGAGGCCTGACGGGGGGCTCTGCGAGGTATGGTGCTGGAGGCCGAGGAACGCTCTTAAGAGGTACTGGAGTTGTAGGGCTCCTGGGATGCCCGCTGTGGTATGGTGTTAGAGGGGCTGATGGAATGTTCTGGAAGCTACAGGAAGCATTAAGTCCTAGATTCTTCTTGATTCACCCGGGGCCGGAGATGGGGGAGGGGAGGCCGGCCGGAAAGTTGAACAGGTCAGGTGTGAGAGCATAGGGCTCTCCCTGCTACTCCTCAACCCTTCGCCCTTGTGCAGCTACTTTGGTGTTATCTGCTGGAGAAAACATTTTATTACCCGTCTCTCTCTTCCCAGGTAAAATTTCTCCTCCCCTTCCCTGGTGCGCCAACAATACCCTGTTAGAGGTTTCAACCCTTGCGTCCCACTGACACTGTGTTCCACTTTCCTGTATTAAGGCAGGCTCCCTCCATTCGGCAGGAAGCTTTAGGTGACAACTGTCTTACTACGGACAGTGCTTAGTAAAGTGTTTGGGTGCTGGAGGTGCTAAGTAAATATTTGTTGAGTGTTGAAATAACTTTGAAGGGATTCTGTTGGCAGAGCCCTTCCGATTTCTACCTGACTTAAAAAGAATGGCGAGAGTATACATACAAAGGGATATTATTCAGCCTTAAACAAGAAGGAAATCCTACCCATATGTGATGAGGCTGAAGTTGCAGGACATTTTACTAAGTGAAATAAACCAGTCACGGTAGGACAGATGCCACGTGATTCGACTTACACGATGTGTCTGAAAATAAGCAGACCCATGGGGCCCATTGGAACAGAGTGGAGTGGCAGTTGCCAGGGTCTGGGCAGGGGGCAAATGGGGAGTTGCTGTTCAGTAGGTTTAAAGTTGCTGTTGCGTACAATGGATAAATTCTAGAGATCTGTGCAACATTGGGTCTATTAAGTTAATACTGTATCGTGTACTGAAACATTTGTTGAGGTTATGTCTCTTTAAAAGAAATTTAAAAGTATATATATATATATATATATAGCAGCTACCAACCTCTCCCCCCTGCCCTCCCAAAAAACCCACCTGAATGACGTCATGCATCACGCCATACTGCAGTCACAAAGGAAATGTGTGCGGTGAAATCACGTGAGCACCCACGTTGGGGGTTCCACCTGACCTGATTCATGGCGCGGACAGACTCTTGAGAGTGGGTCCGTCATTTGCTTGAGGCTTGAGCTGACCTCTTTTCTGTGATTCAGATGCCTGTGCAAAAACAGACCTTTAAATGGATGGAAAGCAGTTAACAGAGACCCATCAGTGTCTGGGTGTCTGTGTGCATCTGGTGGAGATAGGAAAGCATGAGGACAAGGGCTGGGGACGGGTCAGTGCTGTTGAACACTCTGCGTGACAGGTGCACTTCCTGGAGCAGATGGCCTTCGTCTACGGAATCCTCCGTGATCCCCAACTCTCTCGAGTTGACTGGCTGTTTGAATCTGGTGCCGATTCCATATTCAGCCATACACTTCTAGGGGAACGGTCTCCTGAAATGTGTAGTGTCCTTTTGGAGCGGGTGAGGCGTGGGTTAGGATTCTCGCTGTGTGCCTCGGGGCTAATGATGACCGTTAGGATTGGCTGTGGTTCATAGACTGGGTACAGCAACGGCGGCTGGCCTGTTGGCCCATATAGGGGCGGGGGGTGGTCAAGCAGGTATTTCTAGCACACCTGCAGAAGTTCACAGGTGCGAGGACAGAAATCAGTGCTTAGCACTTTGCCTCTTGGAAACATGTCATCATTTGGAAAGGAATTTTCATTTTTAAAATAAAAAAACAAAACCAAAATTAGCCTTTCTCTGGTGCTTTTCCTGAATACTGGCGAGCCTGTCCTAACATTGGAGGGATAATGACTTTGAGCCGGGTGGAATATTTTTATTCTACTCAGTGGAAAGTAAATATTTGCCTTCACTTTCTCAGAACCCCGTGTCACTGGGAAAGCAGCTGAAGAACCCGCTGGTGAGAACAAAGGGCCAGGCCTCTCTTTGCCTGCAAATCTGGTTTTCTGGCAGAGCTCCCTGTTGAAGTGTGCGTGGCCTCCTCTCAGCACTGGACCAGGGGACGGGAGAGCATCTCGCGGTTCCCTGGCCCTCCCTCTGCGAGACAGCCCGCAGCCCCAACTTCTGCTGTTTGAGAGGACGAGGCTCTGCTGAAAGCTTGTACTTTTCTTCTCCAAAGTGACGACGAGGCATAAGACAATAGCCAGTTGCCTCGGATAACCCACCTGCTTTGTAGGAAATGAAGCGAACTCAGGAGCCCCCAGTGCCACTTGGAGGATTTGTCGTTTCCTTTCCTGTCGGTAAACAAAGGCAGTCGGTTAAAAGAGTGGGGCAAAGATTGTTTACAGGATGTTTGCTGTATCAAAGGAAGGAAAAGTGCCTTTTACAGAGCTGGGTTCATTGTGTGGGGGATATTACAACATCGTTTAAAGGGTACTCTGCTGGCGAAGAGAAATTAACCACAAAATACTCCGTCATGAAACACCAACTGTTTAATCAATCAGTAGGACTTCGTAAATTGAAGTTGAGGGTCTTATAATGTATCAGCAGTAAAAAAAAGTTAGAAAGCCAAAAAACCTCTTTAGAGACAAAATAATAGGTTCCTAAAACTTTGGAAAAATATCGATACTTTAGAGGACTCTTTTTTTTTTTTTTAATTGTACGGGTTCATGCTTTGTGTGCAAGAAACAGTTATCATTTATAGTATGGCTGTGTCTCCTATGTAGGCCTTTCCGGGTGGCCCTTCAGGACATCCAGTGCTGTGTCTGGGTGCCTGGTGTCCCGGCTCTGTCCGGACACTCTTTTTCAGCTGTTCCTAGCACAGGAAGGAGCTGGTAGCTGAGGGTGCCGTGAACATGACCGAGGGAATGATGCTTGGTTGGACTTAATAAACTGGTGACGATTGAAACAATGACACAAGATGCCCAGTCACATAACATACTCTCTTTCTAATTGATGCTGGGGAATCTTTTGACATATACTTGGGTGTCGTGTGTGTGTCTGCGTGTTAGCTGCACATAATTTTTAAGTGTGCATTTCAGTAGCATTAGGTGTAGGCATACTGTTGTCCAGTTGTCTGTCTCTCGAGATTTTTCATCTTCCCAAACTGAGGTTTTATACTCATTAAACACTGACTCCCCACTCCCCTTGCCCCCGTCGCTGGCAACCGTCACTCTCCTTCCTGTCTCTACAAAGTGGATCATTGCTGGTGCTTCACGGAAGTGGGATCCTGTAGTGTTTGTCCTTCAGTGACTGGTTTATTTCACTAAGCATCATGCCTTCAGGGTTCATCCATGTTATAAGCTGTGTTATAATTCTCTGACTTTTAAAGCTGAGTGATACTCTGTTGTGTAGATTCACGACATTGTGTTTTTCCATCCATTAGTTGATGGACACGGGTTGCTTCCATCTTCTAGCTATTGTGAATAAGGATACTATGAAGGTGGGTGTACAGATATCTTTTCAAAACCCTGCTTTTGGGGTGCCTGGGTGGTTTAGTACGTTAAGCATCTGCCTTTGGCCCAGGTCATGGTCCTGGGGTCCTGAGATAGAGCCCCGCATCAGGCTCCCCACTCAGTGGGGAGTCTGCTCTCCTTCTCCCTCTGCCTGCTGCTCCCCCTGTTTGGGCTCTCGCTATCTCTCTCTCTCTCTCTAAAATAAATAAATAAATAAATACATCTTCAAAACTCTGCTTTCAATTCTTTTGGATATATACCCAGAAGTGGCATTACTAGATCCTATGGTAATTCTATGTTTAAGTTTTTTAAGGGATTCTCCATACTATTCTTAAATTTTTTAAGCTTGAAATTGGCTATACGGATCCCTAAGTTAGGTCAGTGAGAATTTCCTTCCCCTCCCTTGCCAGTGTTCATGATCTTAAGTTCATTTACAGTTGAGGGACTCATAAGAGCAACGTTTTATCAACTCTTTCAATGCTTCATAAAAATGGAGACAGACTGGGAAAGGTGGGCTTTCTAAAGCCAAGGCCAGTTGTCGCCTTGCTGGTAGGTGGCCCTGTAACTGATCAGTGCTCAGTGTGAGAGGGCACTGTTAACACGGTGCCGGGACCAGAGGCGCAGACCCTGCTGTCCCAGCACACCCCGCTCACTGGGGTCTGGGGAGCAGAGTGCAGGACCTGGCAGGATTCAGAGAAGCCGCGTTGATGCCATTTCATCCGGGCACCTCACGTGCTTGATGTCAGGAGGGAGTGCGGGCCATAGCGCGCCTGGCTCTGGTTCGGTTTGTGGAAATTCTTATATTTATGGTTTTTAGAAATGATGTAGCAAAAGATCGTACTTTGGGAGCCAAGCCAACTTGAGTTCACACCCCATCGTGGGTGATTCACTTTGGGCAAACGGTCAATGTCACGGAGTACCAGTCTCCTCAACCGGGAAGCAGAAAAGGCCGATTTTGTTTCTAAGTGATTGTGGGTTTGGAAATCATATGGAAAGTAGCTAGTGGAGCTCCTGGTACTTAGTGCCGCATACCCAGTATTGTCCGCTCTGTTATGAAAAGCAGAGGCCGGTTAACCGAAGTTAGTACCCAAAACAGACACCTAGATTAGCAGTTGTCACAATTGTGGTCTTAGACCCCCCCCTCTTGATATCTGCAAAACTTATGGAGGATCCCAGAGAGCTTTTTATTATGTGGCTTATCTCTACTGAAGTTTGTGGTACTAGCATTAAAACTGAAGAGTTTAGAAATAATTACTAATTAATTAAAAATGGCGGTAAGCCCTTTGCTTTTTATTAGAAACATGTTTTATGAAAATCACTCTTTTCTCAAACAACAACAAGAAATTAATGAGCAGAATGGCATTGTTTTACAATTTTGCAAATCTCTGTAGTATCTGGCTTTAGAGAATATGGCTAGGCTGTCAAGCCTTCCGCACCGTGACGTGTTACTTAGCCTCTAGAAGACTCCACCAGGTCCTGGTGAGAGGAGTGTGGAGAGGGAAGTGATGTACTTTGCTCTGAGAGTGGTTTGACCCTGGAGACCCCTGGAGGGGCCTTGGGAACCCCTGGGTGCCCTCAGACCACACTTTAAAAATGGCTGACCTGGAGATTTTCTGTGAGTCTGAACTGGGCCTCTTTCTTCTCTTGTAGGTTCTTGCTCCTGGTTGAGTGAGCTGGAGCCTCCCTTTCTCCTCATCTGTACCCCAAACCACTGCTTAGGGTTTTAAATTTGGGCTTCTGTGCCCCATGAATGCTGTTCTTGTTTTGTTTTTTTGTTTTTTTTTTTTTGTTTTTTAATTGTTTCTGTTCCCCTTGGCTTAGGGATCGAATGTTCTGATTTTTTTCATCCCGTTTAGGGATCGAATGTTCTGATTTTTTTCACCCCTCCAGCACACACATAGGTGAGCATTGCCTTAGGAAGCCCTTTAAACTTGGGGATTGCCTAAATGGGGAGCTTCAGAAGGAGTGACTCGCAGGCTCCAATGAGCATCCCGTAATGTGTTTGAAAGGCTGTGGATCTTAAAGTTGGTTTGTATCTCTCTACATGGAGTATCCCTTAGATTCCGGGACAAAGTGGGAGCACCGTGGGGGACGCAGGCCTGCACATAGGTTGCCGTCCTGGTGGTGGGTAGGCCCCGCACTGAGGGACCTTTGGGAGGAAGGTGATGGAGATGGGGTAGAGGAGGGCCAGGGCTCCCCGAAGGGGGCCTAACCGTCTTCCTGGGGCCTTTGCGTCTCGGGGGACACCTACCTCCCACGTAAAGGCAGAGCTCGCTGCTTCGCTCCTTGTGTGTGTTCGCAAGTGTTGTGTTTTCTGTCACAGCATGACATCAGACGGGTTTGTGAGGAGCTGTCGGGAGTAACCATCCCCACGCACGTCTGGTCTCCGGTGCTTAACCAGCCCCGTTCTTCAGTGTGTATTTCCTAAGAATAGAGCGGTTCACTCAGTTAACAGTGTTAACTAACTAGCTAGCGAGGAGCCCGGGAGAACTTCGCAAGGATGCATTACTTGCACCCCATCTCTTCTTGGTCTTCCAGTATTGCCCGCTGGCCCAGGGTGTCATCTAGACTGCCGTCCCCTCCCTCTGGGGTCCGCTGTGGGGTCAAGTCCCACACTTAGTGGTCAGGTCTGTGGATCGTCTTTGTTCCCACAGCCTTTGTCCCTCTGTGTGTTGGTGCGTTTTGAAGTCTGTGGCCTGAGAGCCTGCACTTTCAGATGTCGTTACGTGGACGAGTGTGTTAACGGTGGCAGGACGCCGCTGGAGGAGGGAGTAGACACCCGCCACGGGTTTTCTCGGTACCGGGTAGAAACACCGCAAACACGCGTGGGTGGTGAGACGTCGAAACTACTTGCGGGCGAGAGGAGAGGGGGAAGGAGGGCGACAGTAGCAGGGGGTTCAGCCTGAAAAGACCACGTTCCTTCTTGTGCAGGACTCGGGGGCTTGGCTGAAGGGCCAAGGATCTCGCTGCAGCTGGAGTTACTGTAACATGGAAATAAAGAGCCGTGCCGTTAACCTGTCAACACAGGGAAAGGGAAGTATTACCTGCGTTGGTTTAAAGGAAAGACTCCCTCACGCTGCTCAGCCGTGCTTGTCCCTCCGGCTTCCTTGGTCCCTGCTGCCGCCCAGTGAGTCCCTCTGCAACTGGCCTCCAGCCCCTAAGGGGCCCAGGCTGCCTGGACCCGGCTCTGCCCCGCCTTTGTCCCTTACTGAGTTTGCCAGCACCGTGGGACCTGGCTCCGGCCAGGAATGAACGCTCGCTGGGGGGGTCGTGACCAGGTGTGTATAGCAGCCGGCCTAGGGGGTCCCGTCTCCACACTAGTGTCTTCGTGGCTAATTTTGATGAGTGACGTTATATTGATTTTCTACACTATGAGACCGTTACAGAAATTTGTGACGCAGGCTCGCCATTTCAAGCGTACTGCATTTTATCACAGGTTACGTTCTTTAGTTTTAAAATGTGTAGGTGTGTTCAGTTTCAGAAAACACAGAAATATATACAGTAGAGCTTAAATCCCCCCCTATAATCTCACTCCCCGAAGGCACTCACTGCTGGTAGACCTTCTTTTAAATCTGCATGCACACGCAAAACGAAAGAGAAGTGGGATTATTCAATTCATACTGGTTTTCCAGTTGCTTTTTTTCTTACCAATACATTGTAGCTGTCTTTTTGTTGTCAGTATTTAGGTAGTTCCTACTTACTCTTTTTAATGATGAGCTGGCTTTCATGTGTAGCTGTACTCTAATTTCCCTAATCCTTGTGGAAGCACATTTATGTGCTCCTCAGTGCTTGGCTCTTATTAACAAAATGCTCGTGTGTATATAGATATATTAAAGTTGCATAAGTGTGTATATAATAGTATATATGTAATATACGTAATTACTATATATTAGATCTATAATACACACATATATAATAAAATAAAATAATAAAATAAAAAATACATATAAGTATATATATAATAGTTGTATTTCTTTAGGATAAATTGCTAGGAGTGAAATTCCTGGATGAAAGAGGGCTCGCGCTTAACTTCTGGCAGAAACTGTTCGACTGGCCTTCAGATGGGTTGTGCCCTTGAGGATTCCATCCCTGACTCCAGAGTGAGATTCTAGCCAGCACCAGCTGTGAATAATCTCAGTATTTTTGTTTCTGATTCTAATGTAAAAACTCTCTCATTGTTTTAATATTTATGTTCTTTTTTTAAGAAAAAAATTAATGCTGAAGTTAGGCACCTTTATTGGCTACTTGTAATTTTTTTTTTGGAAACTTCTTTATTCTGGATATTTGTCCTTTGTGACATGATACAAGTATTTTTGCAAATTCTTAGTTACTGTCTTTTTTTTTTTTTTTTTTTTAACCATTTGAGTTGCTTATGGTGTGAATGCGGACGAACTCTTTTAAGAGTGTAGAATGGAATAAGGCTCGTCTTTTTTCCGAGTTGAAAATTCATTTCAGATGCTGGCGTAACACAGGTTATGATCACAGGCCAGGCCGTCATGGATCTGTCTGTTGTTATGACTGTCAGGTTATGATTATTGCCGGGTTATTGCCAGGCCGTCACGAATCTCTCTGTTGTTTTAAGGTGTGGGTGAAGTTCATTTGCTTTGGTTCTTCTCTTTTCTCTTGGGCAAGGACCATTGTTCTCTCATGGATTTATAGGTAAGGAGCACACTGCTTGAAATCTATAAATTTTGTCACAGCATCAGAACGGAAGAGATGTTCCACTGGTCTAATTGCTGACTTGTTGCATAATCTTAGAGGGATGGCTTCACCAGTTGGCCTCCCCATTTTCCCATTGATGAAATCAGGACTCACTTAGCCTTCATGGGGGCTTAGCAGCCTGTTTATCAGAGGATCAGGAGACTTGTTCAGTGGGAGAAATCAATTATTATCATTAGAGGATTAGTAAGAAAAATTTGGGCTGACCTCCAAATTCTAGTCCTTACAAAGACGAATAGGATTTTGCAGGATAGCTGGTACCCTTCTGGTCTCATGGTGTGTATTTCAGCCTTCAGATTTCTGATAGGAATTAACTCTTTAGTCATCTTCTTATTAGAAAGGAATATCTTGTTCCTCCTCTCTGCACTCAGCTTTACCTTCCTCCTTGCACCTTCTTGGAATCGAAATAAGTATTGGCCGGGGTAGGAGGCTTCCTTTTGATCCTGTCCTTTTTTCTTTTTGGCCAACTTTTTAAGGCCAGGGAGGTTCTGAGGCTCTAGCAGACCCCAGGAGGGGCTTCAGTTTCTCTCCATTGACTCAGAGTGTACTTAGGTAAATTTCTCAGTGTCCTGCCCAGGTTTCTGCAGAAATATCATACTCACTGGGATGTCTGTACTTAGGGGAACAGCATCTGAGTGGAAGCCATCTGCTGGCTTCCAGTAAGCCGTGTGCCAGCTGTCCCCAGGATCCGGATGTCAAGATGACGTCTGAACTGTGAGGGTGCGAGATCCTTTACTCAGGCGCTTGGACATTGGGAGATGCACTGGCTTATATGCAGAATGTTTGGGTGATCTCACACCTTGTCCTGAATTTCATTTTTCACTGCTTATACTCATGGTGTAATACAGACCTGTTCCAGATTATCTTTTAAAACGTTCCATTTCGTATCCCACTATCAGCCAGGTTAAAAAGGGTTAGCCACCTCAGGGAAAGGATTTTAAAATCTGAAGCCCTCATGGGAGGGAGGCCATGGGCTCTCCCATTCTGTGCATCCTGGAGATGATTTAGTTCATTGAACATTTATTGGGTAATTTCTGTTGGTGGAACACTCTGTTAGGAGCCAAGGGAAACAAGATGATTAAAATGGGGTCCTTCCCTTTGAGAGTTTATAATCTAACAGGGAAGAAAGAAGCATGTACAAATAGCTCTCATAAGAGGTTTGATTGCTGTAATCATCAAATAGAAGGGAGATACCGGTGAGCTGGGTCGGCCATGGATCTCTGTACCCATCAGGTAGGCTGGCCTGTCGTAGGCACTCAATACACGTTTGAAATCACGAGTGGATACATTTAAACACATACATTTTGGTGTGCTTTATAGCGGAAAAGAGGTGTAGAAACAGATGAGTGGATGGATTTGTGTGTGATCGCATAGGGTATGTGAATTTGGTGAGGTCGTCAAGGGCGTAGGGCAGGCTGAGCAAGACCCCTCGTGGACCCGCCCTTCCTCCTACACGGGGGCGGCTGGGGCGTCCTGCTGGCTGCTTCTCCTCCAGAGGCTGGGAGGACTCTCCCAAGCCCACCCCTTGAACAAAATAGGGTTTGGTCCTTCATGTGAAAGATCCATTGCTCTGGTTTCTTGTGGACCGATTCATGCCAGTCACAGTTAAAACTGCTTTGTACTTGGGGCGCCTGGGCGGCTCAGTGGGTTAAAGCCTCTGCCTTCGGCTCAGGTCATGATCCCAGGGTCCTGGGATCGAGCCCCGCATCAGGCTCTCTGCTCAGTGGGGAGCCTGCATCCTCCCTTCTCTCTCTCCCTGCCTCTCTGCCTACTTGTGATCTGTCTGTCAAATAAATAAATAAAATCTTAAAAAAAAAACAAAAACAAAACTGCTTTGTACTTGGATTCCCTCCCTCCCTCCGTCTCTCCCTTCCTTCCTTCCTTCCTTCTTTTCTTTTTTTTTGTGAGTCATTAGTCATTTCATTTTTTTTAAATAAACCTTTCATTTATTACGTTAGGGATATTTTTCTTAATTCACAACGTAAGATGCACTTTTCTTGATAACCAGGGATTTCTTTGCCTTCTCTTTTTCCAATTCCTTTTCTGATGATTAGGTTCTCTCTAGTCAAGTAAATGACAATGTGCTTTGTGGCCATTATATAATAAATAATTTTTCCCAAAATGTAACCCCTATCAATGTAATCATGTGGGAGGGACTTCATGATGGAGAGAGGCAGACGGTCTCATCAGCAGTATGTCTGCAGGCCATTCTGTCCTCTTCTCAGTAATTACTCTAGCACACTCTTGGTGCTGTATTTGCTCGCTGTTACTACTGTATAGTAGATAATATTTTAGTACTTCAGCTATCCCATTTAATCTCCCAGCAGTTCTTTGAAGTAGGTGTAATTATCCACATTTTAAAGATAAGGAAGCTGAGGCCCAGGGAAGTCAAATGGTGTGCTCGAGGTTACCCAGCGAATCCGTAATGGAACCAGGAGGAGCTGGGCTCTCAGATGTCGTTCCTTGGCAGTGCTCCCAAGGCAGGTCGTCTTCTGGAGAAGGCTGAGTCTTCCGTTTCTTCTTATCTTACGGAGATCTCAAGACATGGTCTTGTTTTCTGAGAAGAACCAGCGAGAAGAATTGGTGCAGTTACACCAGTCCCGTCCGTACACCCATATGTCGATCATTCACAAAGACAAACGTGACCTGTGAGGGGATCGTAGCAAAACCCGAATGCACACAAGAACGAGACGAAACAATCATGGTACGTTCTGATACTCCGATGAATATTGGGTGAATGGCCTGTCCATGACCCCAACACCCGCTTGGAATAGGAAGCCTCTTAAAACACACTTGCCCCTGAGCATCATGAAAGCTGGACCTCTCCCTGGTTGGTGGACTCTTCACCTCAAGTGTCTTCTTGGTTGTGGATGACCTCTGAGAGGTGAATGGGACGAATAGTCAAGTCAGTATATTAGGAATTCCATTACAAAATGTTCACGGGGCAACGTCCAACTTTGTGTGAGTCTTCTAGAGAGTTCTTGTTTGGAAAACATTGCAGTATGCTCTTAAAAGACCTAATTCTGACCATTCCCTTACTGAAAAGCTGCAGAGACAGACCTTAGGTCACGCACCTGAATGCCAGCAGGGCCTCCCACAGAACACGTTGTAACTTCGTAAGTTCCGTCTCAGCATGGTGTGTTTTCTTTTCCTTTGTTTGTTATTAAACATTTCGCCGGAGGAAATATGGGTGGAAGATTTCATAAAGGAAGCATTCAGCGAGAACAATGGATAGTGTTAAGACTTTGATTCTGAAGTAAAATAACTGTTTTTCCTGGAGAGAAGCAATTCAGTGGTAATTAGCCATGTGTCTGACAGAGGTGGTGTCATCCCAAACTCAGACGGCCCTCGTGCCTCTCGCTTCTGTAGTCTGAGACGTTGTAGCATCGGAGATCTTTTGGTCCCCTTCACACCTGAGGCACAACGGACATAAAGTCATGACAGTCATCGCTTCTATAAGATTGTTTATTTAGAGAGTCTGCATGTGCAGTGAAACACGCTAAGTTTTTATGTTTAATTACCTAACAACCGTGAACTTGTTTCTAAGATCGGATTCTTTGATTTTTCTCTTAACGCTCAGTATAGTGATAATAGTAACCAGCATTTGTGTGCACCTTTCTTTCCTGAGGCTTCTTGTAAGCCCTTGGCAGATACGCTTTCCTTAAATGCGAACGGCTCCTGTGACTGTCTTCCGTGCCCTGATGCAGGGACCTGGAGGACAGAGACACAAGCACCTGGCTCTTAGCCAGAGTCCGTGCTGGGTCCCATGCATTTGCACAAAAACATCTGGTGAACAGGCTTGGTGCAAATAGTGTAGGTTGGTGACAAGAATACGAAAGAACCTTTATTTTACATTTGGACAGCGACAGGGTCTGCTGCTCCGGTTGTCAGATTATTAGCTTAATGTAACCTGGGCAGTTTCCTTAATCTTTGATGGGCCCCAGTTTGGATATTGGCAAAAGAGGTATAATAATCTATTGTAAGATTTTCATCCAAATTCATTGAGACAGTGCTTGTTACAACTGATCTGGTCACTCTGTTTATCTCCCTTTGATTTTATCTGAAAAATCAACTGAAATCTTTTTTTTTTTTAATTAAAAAAAATTTTTTTAAAGATTTTATTTATTTGTCAGAGAGAGAGAACAAGTGGGGGCAATAGCAGAGAGAGGGAGAAGCAGGCTCCCCGCTGAGCGGGGAGCCCAATGTGGGGCTCGATCCCAGGACCCTGGGATCATGACCTGACCTGAAGGCAGACACTTAATGACTGAGCCACCCAGGCGTCCCTGAAGTCTGTTTGTAAGATACTGTAATTTATTCTCCCATCTTGGCTTTGTCCTCTCCCCACCACAAAAATCCATGGTCAAGTCTCTGTTTTGTAAATATATTGAGAGAAGGAAAGTGAGCGCTAAGGTAGCACGGGATGAAGGAGTCCTAAAACTGAGGTTGTAAGTTTTTTCTCTTTTATGATCTTACCTATTTCATCGTTGCCTATTGTGAGTGGAGTTTTATTCTTTCCAGGAGTGGTATCTCGAAATAAAATGCTGGTGGTGTCTTGGTCCCCCGTACTTTGCAGGCTGACTGTTGCCCCCCCCATTCAGCTTCTGTTGCCCACCTGTCACCCTGGCAGTGGCCCTGGCTCCGCCTTAAAAGCCTTTGTTGTTCTAAGCAGTGGTTTTTACCTTTCACTGCCCATCTGAATCACCCAGAAAACTTTTAAAAACACCAATGCCTGATTTCTTTTTTTTTTTTTAAGATTTTATTTATTTATTTGATAGAGAGAGAGAGAGAGATCACAGGTAGGCGGAGAGACGGGGAGGGGGGGGAAGCAGGCTCCCTGCTGAGCAGAGAGCCCGATACGGGGCTCGATCCGAGGACCCTGGGACCGTGACCTGAGCCAAAGGCAGAGGCTTTAGCCCCGCTGAGCCACCCAGGCACCCCACAATGCCTGATTTCTAAAACTGATGCTTAGAAACTGAATTGCGACCGAATTTCCAACACCCTTTTTTTTTTTTTAAAAAACTTCCCCAGCTGATTCCGATAGGGAGGAGAGGTGGAAGAGTCTGCATTAGTGTAGGGGAGACCCGGAAGGGCCATATTCCTTGTTACTGTAATGTCATTATCACCGTCCTGTCTGTTTCCGTGACAAATGGAGTCTCTCGGAAGTGGCCGTGAGTACTGCGGAGTCCAGAATTGTGTAGCGTGTACAGTGCCCTCTTGCCCCTGCCCGCCCCTCTCCCGTCCAGGAGGGCACAGCTCAGTGGGTCCTGGGTGTTCAGACAAGGTCAGGAGCCCGGAGGGATCCACGGAGGCATGACCGCAGGGGCTTGGAGCAACCCGCGAGTACATTTTGTGTTCTTTGCCGTTCCTTTGTCTATTGTTCGGCAGTGAGTGTGTAGGAATTACTCCTCGGTGTGATCTGCCTGCCGAGCCATACTATTTTTAGGCACTAACCCACACAATAGGTTTATAAAAAGGCTATTGAACCTTTGGAGGCTCTGCTGGATTTGGTCTGACGAGGGCTGAGTTACAAGTAGGCTCTCCCGCCTCACAGTTCAGGCATGTAGGATTTTTTTGTTTTGTTTTGTTTTTTTCTTTATAAAGAGTCTGAATAGCCTAAAAATACAGAGGTTTGGCGGTCTGTCAGGTGACGGTCTCCTCCGGTGTCCCGGCTTTCCAGGCACATCGCTTTGCAGGTGTTTGTCACATGGCGAATTTTTATTTGTGCTTCTTTCCTTGTAGCACGCACGAAAACACGCAGTTTGTAGTGCGGGTTGGGGTTGGGGGGATGAACACGGGAAGCATTTTCTTGTTCTCGACAGTTGCGTTTTCCTCCACTGCGGACTGTGCTTGTCCGGGTCTGATTACCAAATGGCATTTAAACAAATAGAACGAGCACTAAATGTTGGTTTAAACTTCTTTTTAAAATGGCCATTGGAACGTGGGCGTTCTAACGCACTGTCAGACATGGGCAACACTCCGTTGGGGCGCAGGAACGTGAGTTTCCTAGTAGCTGTAATGGAAAACCAGTCTCTCATTGTTTAACAATATGATGCCCTTAAGGCATCCCCCTAATAGGTTGGACGTTATTTATGATTATTATTATTCTTTTCTTCCTTTAATGCATCTCCTGCCATTAAAATGCCATAGTAGGCGGTGTACTGGGGTCACCGCTGTGTGGCTTTGGCTTTCCAGAGCTGCCCATCTTCGTAAAGATCCTACCCGCACTAATTTGCGACGAGGCAGTTAGCCAAGTAAAGATGTTCTTTGGCAGTGCTTAGCGAGGGGATAGACTCTGAGCTATCTTGGATGACTTTGAGGATTAGTACTGATGATTTTTTAACTCCTTTATGCTGGTTACAAATGTGTGGCTCCTCTTGCTCTTGGGATCGGTGTCACTCTACAGGACAGGCCCGGCCTGACTTGTCAAGGGGAACATTTTGGTTTTCCCGACTACACTCGAACTATTTTCCCCACTTCTGCTCTTCCTTAGCTCGGTTGGGCCCCCACGCCCTCCAAACCCGGTGGGCATTTGTTGTTGATCTGGGGAGCTCATCCGTGTTCATGGGGTCATTACTCTCTCCGGGCGTCAGCAGGGAGCTGGAGCAGTGGGGACACTCCAGGTGCCTGGCTCAGCCTCCCCTTCACCTCCAGCCCTTAAGGGGCTTTTCATTTCCAAACCTGCATATCAAGAGCCAGCGGAGGCCTCTGTCAAGCTATCCGTTCCCAGGCCCAGTCCTCATGCTGCCCTGTGCCCCCTTCTCTCCTGCCCCTGGATTCGGATTCTGTAGGTTAAGGTTGAGGCTAGTAAGTGGGATTTTCATCAAGATCATTCTGATGCCGTTGTCTCTGTGGCCCGTTGAATCTTTGGGGACCACCCGTGTGACTCCAAACCTCCTTGTGCAGATGAGACCTTCAGAGCCCAGCAGCGATGAGGAGCCTCACCAAGGTCACACCGGAAGACATGCCAGTCAAACACAGAACACAGGGATCTTCTACCTCTGTAGGGTGAATGCAGATGGGGCAGAAATGACCAGAATGTTAACGGGGCTCTTTGCCCTGGACGCATGTTAGTTCTCCATTTCGTATTACTGGGGACTCCATGTGTGGTGTCTCTGTGACCGAGGGGAGCAGAGGGTGGATAGGTGATCTGTGTACTTACCTAACCTAGGACAACGGTAAATAAAAGATGAGTACAAGATCCAGTTTGAATTCTTGTATACTGAAGGAATTGTTGGTGTATTGTTTTGCCATTGTTTTTGGCCCCATGTTTGTTGAGTGGATGTTCCGGTTAGCTCTGCCTGCTGATAAGAATAGAAGCGAGCTTCCCTGGGCACAGCAGGTACGTAACCGGGGCTCTGCAGAGTCTGGCAAGGAAATGCCTAAAACATACAGTCCTTGTTCCGATCACATGGTGACAGATACATATTTGCGCAGCCACTTAAAATAAACAAAGCCGACTTCTTGAAATTTATCTGATTCTCTTTTACGCTGATAGACAACTATTTGGTGCTGGGAAGATAGTCTGTGAGGATGGGAGGTCATTGACGGCATTTATCGCAAAGACCCAGGAATTCATTGTATCTGGCTGACTTTATCTTATGGACGTCGGGATCGTGGTCTACCTCCCAGGGAGCTAACTGGGCCACGTAGGGAGTGACTTTTGTACGTGTGCGCAAGTGTGTAATGATCAGGATGTGTCTGGCTGACAGGTGGTAGGTACTTCATAAATATTTGATGATAGACCATAATGCTTCAAAAAAGACTTCTTTCGTATCTGTCAACAGTCTAGCTCGGGATGCTGCCGTGTTCTGGTTTACTTTTTTTCCCTCGTCCTAAATATCCGGGCTCTACCAGCCGGCATCTTTAATGGAATAATTTACATTTCTTATAGCCCAGCTTTTGATTTGGGCATTTTTCCGGTCGTGGTACCTCTCATGATTCTGTTTCCTTTGAGGAAAGTATGTCCACTTAGAAACTTCCATTTCTGGCTGGTTTTAGAACTTAACACCAGCACAGCCTGGCTCCGAGGCCTGCTGGGGGAAGAAGTGTTACATCAAGATCCCGGGCCTCATCCACGA
Source organism: Martes martes (assembly GCF_963455335.1). Lineage (NCBI taxonomy): Eukaryota > Metazoa > Chordata > Mammalia > Carnivora > Mustelidae > Martes > Martes martes. The sequence continues at coordinate 83,302,922 of NC_137902.1, read as the reverse complement.
GCCTCCTAAAGGCTGGAGGCCTCGCCCTGCCCCTGGCCTGGGCCTTTGTACCCCGCAGAGCCGCCCCTCATCGGCCAGAGGCACAGGTGGTGGAGAGCTGGAGCTTCTTCCTCCTGACCACGTTGACCAAGAAGCAGTGACGTCCTTTCCGCGAGGGCCAAGCCATCCTGGGGAGACCATCCCGTGTCTGGGGGATTATGCCCTTTTACCGGGAGCTGCCAGGACTCCCTAGCCCGATAGGCAGAAGATCTGAAAAAGAAGACTCCAGACTAAATTTTATATTTCAAAGGGTTTGATTAAAGGCCACTGGGCTCCAAGATGGGCTACAAGATGGACAGTTCTTCTGACGGAAGAACAGCTTCTTCCAAAGGTTGTCATTTGGCTATAAAGTATGGATGACTGGGTTACGATGTCTTACTAACAAGGATGTGATTTGGGCCCAACATGGCCAAGTGACTGCATCCGGACAGTTGGGTGGGACAGCAAATGGGTTTGCTGGCTGCCTGGAGGCCCCGAGCATCCCTAGAACTCTTATTTTTAAACTCAAACTAAGTTTGTTTGGCAACACAGGGATCATTCTGTTCTGAGCTAATTCTTTTGTGGGCCCTGAAAGGCCAAGGATCGGATAAAGGGGTGGCCAGGGATTAAAAATCATGAACGAATTAGGGTGAGTCCACAGGAAGGAAATTTCTTTCCAGATGGACTTGCTGGCGTGTGGGTATTACCCTCCGTGGATCACAAAACATTATTCCCCTGATGAACAGATGGGGTCAACTTAGATCCGTATCCATCGCCGCTCACTCTGACAGTCGAGCAATTTCCTGATTTAAAGTAGTAGGAAGAGGTCTCACTTACTGATAAAGTGTGGATATTTATATTTGTATCTAAAGGCTTCTTTGCTTCGAAGGGTATCAAAAGTAATATGTATCCTGTGTGTCGTATCTGGATAGAAAGAAGGAAATAAAATCACCCCAAGTACCAAAACCCAAACATGAAAACTGATGATATCATCTTTTTTCTATGAATTAAGTATGTCTGGATCCGTCTGTGGTTGTACTATATGGTTGTGAACATCCTATATATATTCTTTCATATATATTTATATATATTATAATATACTTAATTATATATATTTAAATAGATATTAAAGCATTGTATATATATTAAAGCATTCTAACATTGCACATCTCAATACCTCATGGTCTTTATAAACAGTGTTTTTATGCCAGATGTTTAATGTGTTTATTTGACTGATATAGTTCTTTTCAAGAATACAGACCTATGGGCGCCTGGGTGGCTCAGTCAGTTAAGCATCTGCCTTCAGCTCAGCTCATGATTTCCAGGGTCCTGGGATCGAGCCCCACATCGGGCTCCCTGCGCAGCGGGGAGACTGCTTATCTCTCTCTCCCTCTGCCTCTTTCCCAGCTTGTGCATGCACGCGCGCTCTCTCTCTTGCTCACTCTCTCTCAAACAAATAAAATCGTGTAAAAAAAGAAAAAAAAGAACACAGACCTGGGCAAAAAGGCGCTTACTTTTTGCTCCCGTAGTTCCCAAGCTTGGTGCCCTTGGCTGTGGAACCAAAGGTACCTGGTACCGGGTAGATCTAACTGGAGCTGATTGAATTTATGTCGTCGTTTGCCCATATTGAAAGCAAACATTGCCCATCCTGTGTGAGCATGTGGAAGGAAGAATAGCTTAAATGAGATGCTGGTGCCCAGTGATAGAGCTCTGCATAATGAGAATAATGCACTCAGCCTGGCTGACTTCTGTCACAATCCCTGCTTTCCCATCGGCAGGCAGGAGGGCTGGAATGGGCCCTGGCTCCCTACGGGCGTGCAGGGCTGGCGTCTGAGGTTGCTTGGACCCTCCCCTACTCCACATCCTCGAGATCACCCACCCACCAGTGGGATGAGGACTCTAAAGTGTGAAATTAACACATTAAGTGAATTTATATCAGGGTAGCCTTGGGCTGGTGTTTGCAAATTAAATTTTGTAGAAATGAGCCCCAGCCCTGCCAAGGCAGCATTAACTTAGTACTGGTAAAGCCAGACTGTTTCTGGGACATTTCTATGCTGAGAGATAAGAGTTGAGTTTTACACGAGGACAGTGAGTCTTGCTGAGGAAACTGTGGTCAGTCTGGTAGAACAAAACAAACAAACAAAACAACCAGAACTGTTGATCGGACGTAATGCCCCTCAGTAGAACATGATTCATGTAGGGTTGAGCTTTGAAGGAACCATGCATGACTACGTAAGGTTGTACATCAGCTACGTCAGCTAGCAGGAATGTCAGCCACCTCTTCCAAGACTCTTATGGGTGATATTCATTATTTGGCATTCAGAGAAAAAAAAATTTTTTTCCATCACACCGAGATGGGATTCGTCTCTCAGACCCGTAATCACATTAACCTAGCTCGCTCTTGTTATGTAACGAGAGTGCACACTTAGTAATTGACAGAAATGAATACCGTCCCGGGGACCTCTTCTGAGTCCCCACCTTCTCTGCCACAAGGTAGGCAGAGATCTAGAGGTTGCTTGGGACATTTGCGATGAGAACGGGGCAGACAGGTGAACGAACAGTCACTGAATTCAGGCAAGGATGTCACGCGAGAATATTCCTTGTCTGATGGCCAAAGTTCCTTGGCCTCCGGATGCCAGCATTTGTGCTGGGATTCTCCCTTTTCCACATCCCGAATGCCCGACCCAAATTCTGTTTTCAAATTATATTTGGCCATTAATTAGGATACACACAGTCAGATCTTACAGCCCCTGGGGCTTCTAACTCTTTAAAGTTTAAATCTCGGAGGGAGATCGTCCCTTCCTTCTCAGCTCTCCAGGGAAGTCTCACTGTCCGAGACGAAAGCCCATGGCAACTTTCCAGGCTCAGTTCTGTTTGAACAATACCATTAGGGCTTGTCACTTTGGCCAGTGAAGGCTGTTTCTTTAAAAGCTTACTCTCCATCCCAACATTGCTTTGTTGATACGGATATGATAATTTATATAAAAATACACCACCTAAATGTTTTAAAGGTATGACTTATCTATTGACAGGTTATGTAACAAGGTCATGCCGGTCCCGGGTGTTTGGCACGATTGAGTTCTGCACTGGCTGGCAATACTGCATTTAGCCGACTTTTTTTCTTTGTTTTGTTTTTGTTTTTGTATCTTCGAGGAGCCTGGCACCTTGTTAGGCAGGGTGAGAGGATAGAACATTGAGTAGCGTTCTCTGATTTCTAGGTTCTCAGTCTGATGGGAGAGACAAGCATGTAGATAAGTTATGGTAGGGGCGGCTAGGTGGCTCATTCGGTTAAGCATTTGCCTTAGGCCCAGGTCCTGATCTCAGGGTCCTGGGATCGAGTCCTGCGTCGGGCTCCCTGCTCAGCGGGGAGGCTGCTGCTCTTCCTCCTTCTGCCTGGCTTACCTGCTCGTGCTTCCCCCCACCATAAAGAAATAAAGAAAATAAAGAAAAGATGGTAATGGTAATGGTAATGGTAATATTGGGTCCAGTCTGCCAGAACATGGGAGAGGGCAAATGTTATGGCTTCCCTGAGGGAGTTCTGAGAACACAGGCAGGACACAATAGCCGGAGAAAAAATGTTCACGGGGACGATCCACAAGTCCATAGTGCCTTGGAGTTTTGGTTAACAAAAGCCTAGTGGCAGGAAATGGAGAGACTGGTTGAAGTCACCCTTTGGGAGGACCTGGTGTTCTGTGTGGCTGGGAGAGAAAACGTCATGTGCGTGAAGGATCGTGTGGCTCCTTGACCAGAATCCAGCACCTGCTGCCTGTGGCTTCCAGGACTGAACAGCTCCCTCCACCGTTGGGGCTCCTTGTGTACCCATCTGATGGGGGGACTGGCAACCGAATCCTCCAATGTGTAAAATAGAATGGCTTCCTCGTGGGACGGGTGTTCGGCATGTTATACTCTCCCATTCATCCTGATTGTGGGAGATGGAAACGAGGCCAGGTATACAGACTTCTCCACCAGCATCTGCCATGGATTTGACAGGCACCGTGCTGTGCCAGCCTCCCACCACCCTCCCCATCCCACTATTTTATGGAGCCGCCCTCTTTAGCATTTGTTAATCTTCTTTGGCTGATGGAGCACAGGTGAAAATTTACATTGGCTGGGTGTAGGATTTTCTCTCCATTCTTGACTGCTGTCCCAGGGCAGTGGTAGGTGCTGGCTTGTGCCTCTTTTGGCCTCTCCAATTTCCTCCTTTATCCCCTCTATTGAGATTTTGGTGTCTGGGTCTAAAACATTAAGTGACATGAACCTCTCTCTCTCTCTCTCTTCTCTCTCTCTCTCTTTTTTAAGGGTGTAGTTTAACTTTTTCTGGGTAAACCGTCTTATCCGGTTTTTGTGCAGACCTAGTCTGACCTTGATATTCATTAACTTGGAGTTTGTTTTTTCAAGCGTCTGTGGCAGAAAGGATAGATAAGATGCCCCGTTTGACAAAGCAAAAGTTCAAAGTTTCTCAAGTGCCATTGAAAACGGCCCCTGACAACCTGGGATTTCTTCTGATGTTATCTTGTTTCTGTCTCTGTTGGTTTCTCCTGGCCTGCAGACTTACCTGTCTGGTTTCCCGTGCCCCCCGAGAGCTGCCCGCCTGCAGCATTCCAACCCCTCCAGGGTCTGCAGCATCAGACCTTGCTAACAGAATCAGTTTTCATCTTGGGGTGTCCAACCTCACGTGACGCTGCCTTGTCACTGAAGGCGGGGGATGAAGAGAAGTTTGGGAGTTCGATCTTTTAAAAAAAGCGTAATGTGATGAATTGTTTGGGTCTCTTGGCTTAAGCAACGGCAGGACCACCGCCAGAAAGCCGGGGGCCCCAAGAGATAATGTCGATGTTTGGGGGTCTTGGTGCCCCAAGAGATAATGTCGATGTTTGGGGGTCTTGGTGATAAGAGGCTCGTGGAGTTCACTTCATTCCTCTGTCAGTTTTCAGAACAGGCCGGGGTAGCGGCTGTAATGACAGTCCACACGCTGTGCTCGTGAACAGCCCGGTGGATCCTGAATTCTCGGGCTAACATTGCAGACTGGACACTCTTGCTATCTTTGGCTGGAATGTCATCTCGGAGGAATCCCATGTTAGCTGTTCAGGGCTCTCACCAAGCCGAGGTGATCTTTGAGCCCTTGACTGTCTGCTGGGTTAACTCCGGCTTCTCTCTACTGCAGGATGCCCTTCCAGGACATTCTAGCAGGATCTGGATTGCTAGGGAAGCGATTTTTCAGTCAATACCCTGGTGCCTACCACCCTTGTGCTGAATGGCTTTCCCCCCACCCTGCCCTGTACTTTTCTCTAACAGAGAATTCCCAGAACGGTTTTGTTTAGAAATGTTTTTTTGCACTTTCTGGACGGACAACGTAGAGTCTGCTGTCTCCCACTGCTGTGTCCTTTTCATCTCTTCGTTTGTCTGGACTTTCCAAAGACTGCGTGGGCTCCTTGGGTCTTTTTTGAATCTGCTGATTTTTCGGTGAAGCTGATGTCATGGTCTAAACCTTTATCCTTACATATGCAAATTATTAGATTACATTTAGCAGCTGGGAGCTGTGGCACTGTCTGCCTCCTCTTGGACCTGGCAAGAGCCTGTGTAGGGCAGAGCAATTTTAGGTTGGGCGGTGTGTGGCGTTGGGGTGGGGCCCTTCTTCGAGAGTCCTGAGGAGCAGGAAACCTGTCCTTTGCTCCACCTGGAGGTGTCCCAGGTCCCACTGGGGCTCTGCTGTTCCAGGATGGCACTGGCTAGACAAAGAATGTCATTGCAGGTCAAATTACCTGCCTTTCCTCCACAACACCTGCTTTCCCACTCTGGCCTGAATTACCCTGGAGATAGATTGGTGAGTCCGAAAGACGTCTCTGTTTAATTTTGGGTACGGGGTTCACACCGCTGCGAGAGAACACGTCTCACTGGGTGATCTCAGTGGTTTGATACGAGCGTGGCTGGTTTCCTCTGTACTGCTGAGATGAGTGAGCTGATGTAAAAAGCCTAGAAGCTTTTTAGATGTTTGTGTTGCATCTGATTTTAAAGTCAAAGCCTCGCCCGTGTGGGCTAATTAAAGTACATAAATGCGTAAACTCAATTTCTAGTTTAACTTATGTGCTTTTATTATGAGGCGAGCCGCACGCTTAGTGCAGAGAAAGAGGGGACTTTGGAGTTTGCTCACCATGGGCAGGAGCCTTTGGGGTGCGGACCCTCGCACTCAGACGCTCATGGTTGGAAATTATTGCCTCGTTGTTATTTTAATATCTAATAAAACTAATTGAACCCTCTTTTAGCGTGTTTGATAAAATCAAACGGCCAAGCCCCGTGGAATGCCTGGGAACACTGTCCGGATCGCCACCGACGGCGGTAGGACCAGGGGTGCCCACAGCAAACACGGGTGAGACGCGATCACGTTTCCGGAGAGAAATCCCCCACATGTGTCGTAGCGTCGAGATGTGTGCTTGCAACACAAACTCTGCTCTCGTTAACTCGAGGAATGGTATTCCTTGTCCACTAGACCGGCGTTCTTGCAAAAGCAACCCTAAGGGAAATCCGCACAGCATTTTGAGAAAGAGAAGAGGGGCTTTTTTGAGGGAAGCATTGCAGGAAAGAGATTTCCTAGTGAAGGCCTGGGTATTTGAGAGGTTGGAGTAGAGGGAGTTTGTTTAGAAATAGAACTTTAAGCGTAAATATTTTTATTTCCCCGATATGATGTTATTTTAGTGCAGCTGTGTCCCCGTCTCTGGGGGACGTCCCCTCTCCTCTGGGTCATGGACATCTTGTCCTCGTGCTCAAGTCCCCCCAGACAGTGTTGTTGCTGATGTGCCCCATCACAGATCTGACTCCTGGGTCTTTCCTACGTCTTTTCTCATCGTCTCTCAGGCTGCATGTAAAGCACCGTGGCCCTTGTCAACGTAGGTCTCTCAGGGGCACAGACTAGAGATCAAGACAGAGCTTTAGGTTGTATCCATTTTGGTCTTTAATAGTGATTGTGTTGGAAAAATAAACATTATCTTAGAGGTGAGATTGAAATGTGGCATTGCAATGTTGTGGGAAGGTTTGTATGTCTGTGTTGCCTCCTGGGGGAGATGAGAAGCTTCCCGAAGGCAGGGCCCATGCTTTGTGTACCTTTCCTCACGCACCAAGAGCCTCATGGAGAAGTAAATGCTTAGTGGGTACTTGAATGAAAGAATGAAGACGGTACCAGAGGCGGATTTTGTCAATGCTTTATCTGTGGTTAATCGGAAAGTTTTGATTGATCACTCCCTGATGGCTTCAGCTCTGTACTGAATATACACGTGTATTTATAGTCTAGGAACTGATAGTCTGATGGTGAAGACAGGAAATACAAACTCCAGAGAATGTCTATTTTTAAAATGAATTTGATAGTAGAAAAAGGCTGAGACATATATTTTCTTTTTTTTAAATTTTTTAAAATTTCTTTTCAGTGTTCCGGAATTCATTGTTTATGTACCACACCCAGTGCTCCATGCAATACACGCCCTCCTTAATACCCACCACCAGGCTCTCCCAGCCCCTCACAGCCCTCCCCTCCAAAACCCTCAGTCATCTCCCCCTCCAATTTCCCCCAACTCACTTCTCTCCATCTCCCAGTGTCCTCCGTGTTATTCCTTATGCTCCACAAATAAGCGAAACCATATGATAATTGACTCTCTCCTCTTGACTTATTTCACTCAGCATCATCTCCTCCAGTCCCATCCATGTTGATACAAAAGTTGGGTATTCATCCTTTCTGATGGAGCATAATACTCCATTGTATCTATGAACCATATCTTCTTTATCCATTAGTCTGTTGAAGGGCGTCTTGGTTCTTTCCACAGTTTTTGGTGACTGTGGCCATTGCTGCTATGAATGTTGGGGTACAGATGGCCCTTCTTTTCACTAGATCTGTATCTTTGGGGTAAATACCCAGTAGTGCAATTGCAGGGTCATAGGGAAGCTCTATTTTTAATTTCTTAAGGAATCTCCACACTGTTCTCCAAAGTGGCTGCACTAACTTGCATTCCCACCAACAGTGTAAGAGGGTTCCCCTTTCTCCACATCCTCTCCAACACACGTTGTTTCCTGTCTTGCTAATTTTGGCCATTCTAACTGGTGTAAGGTGGTATCTCAATGTGGTTTTGATTTGAATCTCCCTGATGGCTAGGGATGATGAGCATTTTTTCATGTGTCTGTTAGCCATTTGTATGTCTTCTTTGGAGAATCTGTTCATGTCTTCTGCCCATTTTTTGATGCGATTATCTGTTTTGTATGTGTTGAGTTTGAGGAGTTCTTTATAGATGTTGAATATCAGCCGTTTGTCTGGAGTGTCATTTGCGAATATCTTCTCCCATTCCGTGGGTTGCCTCTTTGTTTTGTTGACTGTTTCCTTTGCTGTGCAGAAGCTTTTGATCTTGATGAAGTCCCAAAAGTTCATTATCGGTTTTGTTTCCTTTGCCTTTGGAGATGTGTCTTAAAAGAAGTTGCTGTGGCTGATGTCGAAGAGGTTACTGCGTATGTTCTCCTCTACGATTTTCATAGATTCCTGCCTCACGTTGAGGTCTTTTATCCATTTCAAGTTTATCTTTGTGTATGGTGTACGAGAATGGTTGTATTTCATTTTTCTACACATAACTGTCCGATTTTCCCAGCACCAATTATTGAAGAGCCTGTCTTTTTTCCACTGTATATTTTTTCCTGCTTTGTCGAAGGTTATTTGAACATAGAGTTGAGGGTTGAAGAAGGCTGAGACATATATTTTCTAAGGGGATGAAAATGTTCATTAGAGGCCGAGAGGGGGAAGAGGAAGCAGACCCTCAAACAACTCGGGTTTGAACTGTACGTAGAATTTTTTATATGTACAGTTCTGTAAATGTATTTTCTCTTCTTTATGGTTTTCTTAATAACATTTTCTTTTCTCTAGCTTACTTCATTGTAAGATTACTGAGAGAATACATATAATGTACAAAATACGTGTTAATCAACTGTGCATGTTATCAGTAAGACCTCTGGTTGACAGTCGACTGTTGGCAGTTAAGTTTTGGAGGAGTCAGAGGGGACATGGGGATTTTCGACTGTGCAGGGGTCAGCACCTGTAACCCCCAGTGTTGTTCAGGGGTTAACTACATAAATACAGGAGGTGGTGGGGCTGCTCCTCTGTTGAAATCCCGGGGGGGCTGCTTCTCCTTGGTGTCTGGCCGCCTCCAGCGAGTGGCTGGACCTGAGACAGGGGCCCCGCACAGTCTTGTCCATGTGAGTGCGTGACGCAGAGTAATCTGCTCTCATCCCACAGGTCCTCCCTCTTCCCTTCTCCTTCTCCTCTTTTCTTCCCTAACGCTGGGTCGGCCGTGATAATCCGCTCCCTTATGCATTCTTTTATTCAGCAAATCCCCATTGCTCACCTGTTCTGAGTCAGAATCCAATTCTGTACCTTAACGAGAGCCACCCATCGCCCGGCTCCAGCTCTGGTCCTAAAGAGGCCAACAAGGAGGACACGATGCTTTCCTAGTGCCCTATAGACACGTGTCGTCCTTAGTACTAATAAAGCTCGCATTTACTCACTGCTCACTCTTTGTTGGGCGTTGGCTAAATACAGTTTTTACCCAAATACTCTAAATTGATTTAAAAAAAAGATATAAATGTACTTCATCTAAATGAAGCCTCTCTCTCCAACTTCCAGACAAAGTTAAAATGTCCCTGCCTGGCTTTTTAAGGCTCAACACTTCAGCTAAATAACTAGTCTTTCCGGCTTTCACTCTCAATGTTCTCGATGAATCATTTGCTCCCACCACACCCACTTATCCATCAGCCTCCGCGGGCTCCGCACAGCCTGGAGCTTGCTGCCCTTTCTCTCTTTGAAGGTGGAGCGGAACCGTCCCCTGAGGCCCTGCTGGCGTCTCCCCTTCCCACTGGGACCTCTTCCCTCCTGGTGAATCCCTAAGTCTCAGGCTGTGAGTCCTCCTTGTTTGTGGGTTTCCGTTTGCAGTTACTTTCCACAGGCTCCCGGCGCATCCTCAAGTAGTTGGCTTCCTGCCCCCCGCGCAGCAGGGAGCGGTAAACCCTCTGGGCGCCCACGCACACCCTGGGCTCCTTCCAGTCCTTGGCTGTGAAAGTCGTCGGGGACCTTCAGTTACGTGGTGGTGCAGATCGAACCGTTTCGTCTTTGAGATGGAGCGAGAACTAGGTCTGGGTCATAGAATAAAAACAGAACTTCTTCCAGGGCAAAATGAGAAAAGGCAGTGGTTTTGTGTTTTTGCTTTTGGAGTACCCAAATCCCAGACACAGGCCCCATATTATCTCACTTAACCTTCCCGCCGATCCCACCGGCTGCTGTAGAATCCCGCTTCCCTCATCGTCCCCGTGCGGCTGAGGAAGCCGCCCAGGGATGCGCACGGGTTTGTCCAGGGCCGCCAGCTGGGAAGTCCGGGGGTTCGCATTCACGCTTGCTGTTCCCACTCATCTTTGCCTGTCTCCCAGTGTACGAGTTTGTTTAGTTCCACTACTGCACTCAGCACTTTATTTTTTTTTAAGATTTTTTTTATTTGAGAAAGAGAGAGAGAGCATGAGCACAAGCAGGGGGAGCAGCAGAGGGAGAGGAGAAGCAGGCTCTCCACCGAGCAGGGAGCCCGAGGTGGGGCTCGATCCCGGGACCCTGGGATCATGACCTGAGCTGCTTAATGGACTGAGCCACCCAGGCGCCCCTGCACTCAGTACTTGAATCTGGTACCCAGTAAACAGATTTGGCAGTACCTCTCTCCCATCTCGCCTCCCCCCCGCCCCCATTTAAACCGGAATCAATGTATTTGTATTTGTGTTTCATTGGAAGCCCTTTGAAAGAAGTTTTTTCTTCAGCGTTTGTTTGCATCAACCCGTGCACTGGTCCCGATTGCTGGCGGTGTCTCCTCCCCTGGTGGCGAGGAGTTCGCCCGCCTGGGGCTCGGCCCTCAGCATCGTGAAGCCGGTCGAGGGGTTGTCTGCCCCGACGCGGGGTCGGGGGAACCGCTGCTGCTCCGACCGGATTGTGATTGTAACAGCAGCCACATCAGCCGCAATTATTAATGCTCAGAAAGGCAGAATCAGCTGTTTTCCCCCAAATGTCTTTCTGATTCGTGTTTAACTGCTTTTCTGCTTGAAAATGCTGCTGCCGTCAGGACTTTTTCCTCGCCTAAATGAAGGTGCTGCACAGACGGTTGTGATCGGCAGTGCTGTCTGCATAAGTTAAAGCCCTCCTCATGTTGTCTTTTCTGTGCAGGTTTGGAAATCGAGAAGGTAAAGATACCGAAAGCACGGCGTCGTGATGCAGCCCGACTTGTGGCGGTTGGCTGGGTAAGAACGTTCATATTTCAAATCTGAGAGATGTAAATATTTGACTTGATATAATGTGACCATACATTCTTCACTACTGATTATTTAAACCTTCTGTTGAGCTCTTAGACAGATGGTCTTTTGAGTAATGAACTCCTTTGAATACAGCGAGATGCCATGTGGTAAACTGATGAAGTCGCATTATTAATAAATATTTTAAGCAACAACAACAAAAAATCCAAAGTGAGAGTGGGTAGCTGCAGATTAGAAAAATCTAAACTCCATGGCTTCTAGAAGGCTAGGGGTATTTTCAGCGGCTCTTCTCCATTTCTGCGGAGCTGTGGGAAAGAAGGGGATCCCTGTCACGGTTTCCGTCATCAAACCGAATTTACTAAGACTCTCTCTGCCTCTGTGTGTGGCCAGCCTTCAGGATGGTTGAGAGCGCTCCTGCCTCCTTGCCTGGTCACTGTCATCTGAGGCAGCACTGATCAGTGAGTTAGCAGGATATATAGAAACAAGATAAAAATGGTCAGAAATGGCCTGGGTGGCTCAGTTGGTTAAGCGTCCAACTTTTTTTTTTTTTTTTTTTTTTTAAGATTTTATTTATTTGACAGACAGAGATCACAAGTAGTCGAGAGGCAGGCAGAGAGAGAGGAGGAAGCAGGCTCCCTGCTGAGCAGAGAGACCCATGCAGGACTCGATCCCAGGAGCCTGAGATGGTGACCTGACCCGAAAGCAGAGGCTTTAACCCACTGAGCCACTCAGGTGCCCCAAGGGTCCAACTCTTGACTCTGGCTCAGATCATGATCTTGGGGTCATGAAATCGAGCCCCTTGTAGGCTCTATGCTAAGTGGGAAGTCTGCTTGGGATTCCCTCCACCACCTCCCGTCTTGCTCTCTTGCCCTCTCTCTCCAAAATAAATAAGTAAAATGTTAAAAAAAATAAGAAATAATATTAACCATTATCTTTGTATGTTTTACCTTGAAATGTAAATTGGATCAGATTTTCAGTTAAAAAAAAAAAAAAGGCTGAGTTTTTCCTGCTGTATTTTTGCCTCAAGCCCCCCGGAATTCTAGACCCATTGACAGCACTTAAGTGAACTTTCCGATCATGGACGTCCTCATCAAAGACTCTGCCCACCTGATCACCTAGTGTAGATGTTTGGCGACGTCTGAGGCCTCTCACATCCCCCTGGCTTCCTCGGTCGTTCTCAGTAACCCTCCCCGTGAACCGCTTCCACTCGAACGTGGTCCGATTTAATTCTGGATACTTTTCCAGAGACGTGAGGAGTTTGCTTTCAAGTCTCTCTGTTCGGGAAGCATTAGAAAAAGGCCCTGGCAAGAGTGGAAAAGCGGTTAAAGAGAATGGGGCTGTGAGACTGGAAATCTGCAACGGAGCCTTCAGAGAAAGAGGGGGCGTCGGGGCGGTGCCCCAGGTCAGGTGGGAGCGAGGGAGACGCGAGACGTGTAAGGCAGGCTGGACGTAGGGGTGCAGCAGGGAGGGGATTTTACTGGCTGCTCTTGACATGTGTGCCTGGGTGACCAGGGGTGTTGTCACAGCTGTGTCTTGGGGGCAGAGACCACGTGCTGTGGGGAGGGAAGGGTGCTGGTCGCACAGGCCCAGTGCCATCCAGCTCAGAAGAGCCAACGCATTTCCGTTTGGCCCACAAATCCTGGCCCGTGTTCAAAAATGTCTTCTGTTTCCCATACTCTTTCTTGACACCATTTGGTTTTTTCAAGCATCTTCAAATTCTACTCTTTGTCACTCTGGCCATATATTGGCCACTTGGTATTTGCAGATGATGGTGCTCCGTGATAAGGCAGACGTGTCTTTCCACTCCACACGTGCTCTTCCCAGCCCCTTTGCAGACCTAGATCTTTCTGCTTTTGTGCCTTTGCACACGCTGCTTACAGTCACGCCCTTCTCATCAGCCTGGGTGTCGTGGCTCGCCTGCCAGGAGTTGGCTGGAGTGCCATCCCATCGTGATGGGTTCTGTCCAAACACTGAGCCTTTGCTGTCCCTGTTCAGGGGAGCTGGGGGCCACACTGTCGGGAGGCCTGGGTTCCTCTCCTTGGGGTTCTCCTGAGGCTACGTACCTGTTATCTGCCTTCCAGTAGGTTCGTGGTCAATGTTTGTTGAAATAATAAACGAATGAAGTATATTTATGGAGCTCGTCATTGTTTGGGGTTATAAAACCAATGTTTTGTCTGTGAGTCTTAATGATGTGGGAAGGTAAACGGCAAACAATACGGATATTCTGCATTTCACGCTAATTATGAGCTGAGGAAAGGGTATGTAGGGGTAGGAAGCAGATCGAGGTGATGAATGAATGAGCTGCGTTGTAGTCTCTGAGAAGTTTCCCTCGGGAGGAGGATGGCTGAAGAGATATTTGCTTATCATCCCAGACCTTAATCTTGCAAGCCTGCTAATAAGGCAGTCACCAAGCTGCAGAAGGAAACCGTCCAATTCTCAACTCTGTGGTCTGAAGAATTCAGGAGACCCCTTGTGATTTGGGCTCCGCCTTCCGCACTTGCCCGATTACTATAGTCACATTCATACTAATATTTATTTTCCTTTTGCTTGAGCGATGACTCTGTTGAAAAGCTTGTCTGTAAAAAGTGGATTATGTAATTACTTCTCTAGAAAATTGGCTTTCTGCTTACTCTTAGGATTAGCGTTTGGGCAGAATGGGAATCGTGTTTTGGGACCACCAGGAGCGCGTCAGGCCCTGCGGAGCCGTTCTGTATGGCCTTTGCCTGGCTCAGGTGTTCCGACAGTTGCCATGAGCAGAGTTGCTCGTGACCCTGCCACGGGATCCACGGTCGGCCGTGGCTCTGCAGGGGAGGGTGTCTCTTCCAGATCTTCATATTTCAGGGAAAACTGCGTGAAGACTGAGGAATTTGGAAACAAAATATGTATCTGGGTCACATAACTTTGGCTCATCACTTATGCACAAGAATTGCTTCAGTGAACACTGGGGAGGGCCTCGAAGAAGCTCTGTGAGTGACGTGGGTTCTGGAGGACGGTGATGCTGGTGCTCCTTTCCCAGAGTGGTTGTCTTCACCCGGGCTCTGCCCTCTCCCTGCCAGAGTGATCCTCAGGACACGTTTTGAACACCACCAAATTGATGGTTCCGGAAACACGTGTGACTAGAATGAGACCCATGGTTCTGTCCCGAGGGACTACCTGGTTGTCTCACGGTGACCGCCTTGCATCACGCATCCCGCGATCACCTAGACATGAATTGCTTGCTCTGGCTGTGATCCCCTGTCTGCTGTTTATTCTAGCTATGTGTCCTCCTAGAAAAATCTGCTTTTCTGGTGTGTGTGTGTGTGTGTGTTGCGGGGGGAGGTGGGGCAAAAGTTTGCTTTATTTATTATTTATTTACAATTTTATTTATTTGGAGGAACGTATTCACAGCGTATTTGGTGGAATGTTTACCCCTGACCCTCTGCGTGCCGGCCACGTCCCCTCCTCACGGCATCTCGTGCTGTGGATGCCTTGGGAATCATGCCAGAGACATGTTACGCATTTTCAAGCAGATACTGATCGTCTCCGCTTCTGGTCCTAAATGAGTAACATACATAGGGCACTTTGCATCTCTAAGTGTACCGTGAATGTTTCTTAACTTCTTTAGCTTTCCATGAAAAATAAGCTGATTTGGAAGATGGCCTTTGTTGACCTTCTACTTACAGAATTGATGAGACCAGGGCAGATTTTTGCTAGGCAGGACACCCTGCTCTCCTCAGAAGGGTGAGCTGCTCTTGATGCCTGAATCCTCCATCTGTGGCTCCTTCCGTGAGCAAACTGATGGCCTGTGACTCCCGGTCACCACCCCACCCCCACCAAAACCAACCATCCAAACGATGACAAAAAAATAAGCAAAAGAACAAAAACCCCACAAGTCCAGAAAACCTTTCTTGACTAACCAGAATTCTTTCTCTCTTTTTCTCCATTTCCTCAGAAAGTGTATGATTCTCTGACAAACTTCCAGAATGTTCCAGAAAGTGTTTTTTTTTTTTTTTTTTCCTCATTGCCCCTGATTGCAGGGGCATTGGAGAATGGCTCCCACTTTGCGGGTCCTTATCTCTGTGCTGGCTGCTCTCTTTCCCAACTGTGCCAGTCTGTTGGCTAAAACATAACCATTTAATTTTGTGTGGTCTTGTATTGTTCTGTAACTCGCTGCAACCAGATGGTGAGCTTGAGAACTTGTACACCCCATATTTTAAGGTGGGGTGATTTGAGCGAGAGGTGGTTCTCACTAACGCTTTGCTGAATGAGAGGTATGCGAATTTAGTCTCCTATCTCTAACCTCCTAGAAATGACTCTTCCTCGGGTTCCTTGTTTAATATCTCCAGACCCCGCCTCATAATCCCTTCTAGCCACGGGCTCTCGTTCCTTCTGCTGAGGGGCTCAGGCTGCTTGTTCTTCCTGTTTCCTCATGTGGGGCATCACGTTTGCTTACTTTTCAGCAAACAGTGCAGAACCCTGTGGTGGTTAGTGACAACTCAGCTGGGCTATAAGCACTCAATTATCTAGTCAGACATACTAATCTAAGTGGGAAGGTATTTTTCAGCTGTGACTAACCTCCACAGTCAGTTGATTTTAAATAAAGGAGACATCTGAGTAGGCCTCATCTAATCAGTTGACTCAAAGGAGACTGGGTGGGCCTCACCTAATCAGTTGAAGGGCTTTAAGAGTGAACCTGAGGTTTCCCTGAAGAAGAACATGTGTGGACTGCAGCCTCAGCTCTTGTCTGAGAGTTTCTAGGCTATTCTGCGGCCCCACAGTTGAGTAAACCAATTCCTTACCTCTCTCCCTCCTCCTCTTCCCCGCTGCTCCCCCCTACTCCCTGAACACATGTATATAAACACACACAACTGGATCTGTTTCTTTGGTAGAATCCTGACTTATCTGATGACGCCACTAGTGACAATATTTTAGGAAATATCCACTCTTGGTATTTTCGTGATTGACAGTTGACATTGACTCCCCATTGCCTGCAAAAGCTCACAGCGCGAACAAGAAACACAGAGCCCTGCGCCTCTGGCTTGAAGCTCCCTTTCCGTCCTCAATCACTTCTGTCTCTTGACAACCCTGGTTCTCTATGTTACAGCAGTCCTAAACCCCGCCCCTTCCCTGTGCCCTCTCGTGCCTTCGTTTTGACCACTGCTCCTTCTCCCCGGGGTGCCCTTCCCTTTCCTCTCCGCCTGGCAAGCCTCCTGCTCCTCCTTCAGGGTCTGATTTAGGTACCATTCCTTTTGAGAAGCCCCCCCCCCCCAGCCCCACCTCAGACAGCTGGCTGTTTTCTCGATGATTCTGTAGCATCATGCCGTTCTGTCTTTCATCCTTTCAGCATCAACGTATTTTAATTATTTGCACGTCTCCTCCCCCGACTAGAATGTGTACTGCTTTCAGGAGCTGAGTTTTTGTCCTCCACAATGCCCAGTGCCTCACACAATGTGAGTGCGTCAGTAGTCACAGGAATGAACTGTGTTGGTTGGTGCACTAGTTGGTGTAATTTGGGGGGGCTGCATTCGTTTCCCCACACCCAGTAGGTTAAAAGCATGTCTGTGATCACGCCCACACCTCCTTGGGTAGTCGGGTGCTGTGTGGTCTGGCACCTGGTGGCCCCGGTCGGTGTCCTTGGTGGCTGGCCACGCCTGTTAAATCTCATACCTGAAGGAGTGGGAAGCTCGTCCGGTGTCTTGACTCTTAGGAAGGAGGCGTGGGCCATAAAAGGCCTTCCTGAAATGTAGACAAGAAATGGTAAGTCCACAAGAGTGGGCATTTCTCAGTTTACGGTGGCCTTTCAGAGTTTTCCTTCCCCTCTCCGGGTCATAGAGAAGTCTTTTACGAAGAGTGTAGGTATTTTTCCAGATGAGAGGGACATCCTTATTTGCAAAAGTAAGGTTATCCAGGCACCGGCTGGCTGCCAATACCCTGGGGGGGTACAAAATGCATGTTTTCTGTCTAGCCTCTCCATCAGTCCACTGCATCGTTTTGTATCTAAATCTCTCCAGCTTCCTTTAGCCTCGAGATGGAGGCAGGGCTCTGGGTCGGCTGGGAGATAAAAATGGCATTTTGATTTTTGTGATCTGAGTATTCCTTCCAGAGTTTGAGGTATAATGGCAACATGGTTGCTGACGGTGCTCTTATCAGTACCGCCAGAAGGAGGAGGAGAAGCAGAACTTCTGCTCAGTTTGTAAACAGTTTACCGGACTGAAATGTTGCCTGGTGATTTTGCGTTGTAACTCTGGCTCCTAAAGGAAGCCAGCAATGACTTACTAAAGCAGCCATATAGATCTGTCCTGACACAGAAAGAAGTCATTGATATTGTAATTGGAAAAAAAGAAAAAAAAAGAAGTTGTAGAATAATATTGTAGCTAGAGTATGGTGTAAATTCCACTGTAAACACTTAGATAATCATACGAGGATTAGAAAACTGGAAGGCACCTGCAGCTCTCTCTTTATATGTATATATAAGTGTCATAAATATAGCTAATTATTAAGTTGTTCAGTTATCATTAAACTCTTAGTAATACTAAAGAAGTTTTTTTCTTCTCGACAGTTCAAATTTTTTAAAAGCAATTATCCTGCTTTCTCAGAATAAAAAGCCATTAGTGACTTTTCTGGGTTTTGGCAAAAAAAAAAAAAAAAAAAAAAAAACTATCCAAGGACAAGGTCAGAACAAGTAGGTGTAAATCACAGTTTCCGTTAAGGGTGGTGATATTATGTATGAATGACTTATTTTTCTGCCTTTCCCCATCTTTGTGCCGGTAAGTAGATTGCTTTTCTAGGTAAATACAAACGAAGCCAGTGACGGTTCTCCCAGGGCCCTGGGATTCCCACACAGAGCCATTGAGATGTGAGTCAGGGGCTTTGACATTTCTAAATCACATACGAAAATAAGAAATGTAGAAAAAAATAAGAAATATGTATGATAAGAAGTTAGAAATCCCTCACCACATGTATGCTGTTTGTGGAACAAATTTATGTCCCTGGGCAAGTTGCCTTTCAGCGTTCAGTGTTACAGGACAAGGAACGTTGTCACGATTTATGCCTCACCAAATGCCTGCCTGGTAGGCGGGTCAAAATCATTAGGTTTCAAAGTGGCTTGGCAGGTCCCTTGTAATTTTCAGGAATTCTTGAAAATGGAAATACCTCGTTTTAACCTGGGCGTGGCTTCTCTGGTGGCTTCTGCAGCCCTCCGCTGGGCTGATTTTTTTTTTCCTCGGGAAGCAAAGGTATGAAAAGGAGCAGAGAGCCTTGGGTCTGTCCTGTTCACAAAAGGGGAAACCCTGATAATACCTTTCAGAAGAATTCATGTGTTAAAGTCGCAGTGTAGTGGGCTTTATCCCAGAATGCAGGGATTTCCTGCCTCAGCAAAAATGGGGCGGTGGGGGGCGGGGTGAAGATGGTAGATGGTCTGTTTTGGGAGCTGTTCTGATTGAGAGAGAAACATAAGGGGAACACTTAGACGCTTCGGAGCTCATTTTTTCTTTTTCCTGTGAGAAGACTTGGTCCTGTCACCCGGGGTGTTAGGTGCCTTTTATTTGATAGTGAAGTAGGGGACCCAGGGACCAAGAGTGCAGGCTGACTTACTGTTTTCTTTCTTTCTACCATTACATTCCTACACTACTTTGGCCAAACTTGTCTTTATTACAGCAAATACTCTTTCTGAGAGATAAGGATTGTTATTGTCATTTAAGCACGTTTATATTTGAAAGTCTTTATAACCATTGGGTCATGTCACACATCCCCTGTACCCCAGGGTGTCCCAGAGCATGGAAATATTTCAGTGCCTAGTCCCTGTATAAGAGCATAAAACCTTCATTTTTGTATCAGGAAAAAAAAGAAAACAAACAGGTTTATGTTGGGAGGGGGAGGTTTACCTAAGTACATGCATATGCTTTTCTGTATACTCACATGCATAAGCCCGTATCTAAAGCATTTGTTCTGATAATATTAATAGTGATGCCATAAACTCCAGTCTTAGTCCTTTTAGATCACGACCAGAAAAATCTTTCAATAAATCACTCAGTTTATGTTTGTGTGCAATACATTCTTCTACCACTTATTAGACCATGGATAAAAATATAGGTGATTATGGCTTTGCTCTGTGTCGCTCTGTCCCACAGCCTCTGGACCACAGGCTTTCCTTTGGTTGGCTCGTGCTGGACAGATCCCGTGCAGGGACAGACATAGTGCGGAGTAAGCCTTCTGGAGGAGCACAGATTTACAAAATTTGCTTAAAGTAACGTCTTGAAGATTCTTAGACAGCTTAGCTGTTTCTCTGTGGCTGAAGGAATTAGTAGGTGGCAGTGCCTGATTTTTGTCCCGTGCAAATACCAGTGTACAAACAAGGCCTGCTGCATTCGTAGCCCCAGGCTATTTGCGTACACTTAGGGTGGCGTATCCATGCACACAAGCAATGGGCGGTTCCTCTTGGGGCTCTGAGGGCTTCCTGGTTTCCCAGAGGTGGGCAGACCCCAGCCTGCCCAGTACTTGCTTGGTCATTTACTAGTCATGCAATCTTGGCTACTAGGTATTGACTCTGAGCACAGTGAACTGTTATAAGAATTAAATGAGATAATGTAAATGCAAACACCTAGCCGGTGCCTAGTCCACAAACGACCTGAGGTCATTGTATTTTGCTTTTTCTATCCCTCTGTGGGGTTTAGCCCAAGGTCTTTGAGTTTTGTCTCTGACTTCCTGGACAGTTGAGAAATGAGGTGGGTTGGGGTCAGGTTGTGGAGGTGTCCTAAGGAGAAATCTGTGTCTTATTCTGCGTCCGAGGGAAATGGCTCAAGGTTTTTGAAGGTCCCGACCAGACGTGCTTTAGGAAGGTCATTGCGGTAGCGTGTTTAAGGTTCGAGTCGGATGCGTATTAGAACTTTGTGAACAAAGTAACTTCACGCTCTATGTAAGGGACCGCTTGGCATGCATTGAATCATCGTATGATCGGCCCAGCAGGAAACGAATAATCCCTTATAGGTGAAACGCCCACATTTCCACATATGCCGTAGATGCACCTTGGCCTGTAGGCAGGAGACTGAATTACATTACTGCAGTATCTCTATTTATGTTGGGTGTCTCTGAGATGATTTTATTGCAGATTAACTATGAAATGAAAGTTGCCTTTTTCAGGCAGTAGAGAAATTACTCAAGAGCCCGGAGAGACTTCTCCCAAGGTTACGCAAGTAGGTGGGAGCAGGCCAGTGCTATTTATACCGCTCACGATAACTTTAAATTATTACATCCTTAACTACAAATGCCAACTATTCCGAGGACATTTTTGTCTATCAGATGCGTTGTAATAAGAAAGGAATGAAACTGTTTTGTCTCTTCTGGTCGGGGTCTGGGTAGGTATTTTTAAATAAAGGACAGAGAAAGGAATTGGAGACTCAGCTGAAGACGCCACATTCCTTCCCCGCCTCGCTTGCTTTCTGTGTATCTGTGGGATCAAGGCCACCCCTGCCTCTGGGTCATGTGCTGGGGCTCTGCTTTCAAAGAGAACCCTGTTCCGGGGAAAGCCTGTTTGCGCAAGTGTGCCAAAAACTAGCATTTGGTTAGTGCTGGTGTGATTTTCTTTCACAGGTTCTTTCTTTTTATTAAAATATGTCAGTAGAAAGCATCAGACCAGCAGATAAAGTTGATGGGAGCTCAGGTCCAAGTTTAACTGAACTTTCATTCTGTAAGCATCATTACATTGTGTTGACTTATTGTCTTAATGCGCAGGTGCAAATATGGCAAGAAAGTAATTTAGGATTTGTTCAGTGTCGATAAACCTGAGGTTTTAGGAGAAAAAAAAAAATCACTGTTCAGTCTCATTTGTTAAAGACACCCTGGGTGGCATGGGGACTTCAGAATGCAGGACACACATAGAACACAGGGTTACAGGTTTTGTGTTTTCTTCATCCCTCCCTCCTTCCCTCCCTCCCTCCCTCCGTTCCTTCCTTTTTGAAGATTTATTTATTTGAGAGAAGGAGAGCACGCATGCATGTGTGCAACCATGAGCAAGGGCAGGGGACAGAGGGAGCGAGGATCTTAAGCAGACTCCATGCTGAGCGTGGGGCCTGACTCGGGGCTCGATCCCGCGACCCTGAGATCATGACCTGAGCCGAAACCAGGAGTCAGACATTCAACCAACAGAGCCATCCAGGAGTCCTCGGGTTTTGTGTCTTCATATCATCAAAGGTATTTCTGTTCAGTATGTCTCCTGGACTCTGGAGCTGTCTTCTTGTGGAAAGCAGTAAACCGTTAGCAAGTGGCAAGCCCGGAGATGAACTTGCAAGAACTCGGTGTCATGTCGCACAGTGACACAGTGGGTGCTCTGGGACACCGTGGGTGCTGCGGGGGTGTGAAGGCGCCCCAGGAAAGCAACAGATGTTGCTGATAATATTCGGGTCAGGTTTTAAATTTTATCGGCCTGCTACACCAAGGAGACCCCTATTGTTCCCCTTCCCCTACCCTCCACACTACCCCCCTTTCTAATTCCTTCCTCTGTTTCTCTGCACAGTTTCCCTCCTGCATTTCCCCCCAGTTGCTCGTTCGGCTTCCTTTCCTTCCTTCCTTCCTTCCTCCCCTTTCTCCGCCCTCTCCACTCTGAAGTGTCTGTAGCCTGCCAGAGACCCCCGCTAGCCTCCACACCCCTCCTCCTCCTCCCCCGCCTGACCTCTCCTTCCTGAAAGATGCAGGAGTGGGCATCTCCTTGCAGGCCTCCCCCATCCCTGTGAACGTGGCTTTCAGGGCTCAGCTGCACTCCAAGTTAGCAACCCTTGGCCTCTTGCTTCTTCTGTAAAATGGAGAAGTTTTTGCATATTCTGGCCTGACCTTTGACTGGGTCCTAAACCTCGAGACTTCTCCCGCTTGGAAAGACGCCTTCACTTGAACTCCTCGGCCCCTTGCCTAAGGACCCAGCTAGTCACCAGGGTCAGAGAAGACTCGCAGGCAGGACCCTAGCCCACGGGGCTTCCTGTGCCAGGTTACCCTGAGGGACCGAGCTGCTTTACTAACAGACAACTTGGTGGAGGGCTGGAGACCGCAGACCAGTGCACTTCCCCTTGCTTGACCGAGGACACCTCAAGGAGAGGCCTTCTCATTCTAGGGTACCATAAACAGATCCCATGTGACCCGTAGGCCTCTGGCATCAGCCATCAAAACAGTTTTAGGATGCACTGAAAACAAGGTAGACGGAACTTGTGTCTCTGGAATTTTCGTCAGCTGGACTGAGGAGCTGACAAAAATAGGAAAAAGAACATGGTATTAGATATCCTTGCAGATTGAGATGCCAAGGTCACATTTTGATTTTCCTCCTGACTGGTGAGTCAGCCAGCCCACTGTGGCTTTCCTGGATGAATAAACTGTCATTCAGGAGAGGGTCTGAGATCTCTACTAGAAATTCAGGTAATACCTGTGTACCTTCTTATGGCCACGGAGAGCGAGACAAAGTTTTTCTTATCTCCTCAGTTATGTGTGTGAGAGGGTGTGTGCATGTGTGTGTGTCTGTGCTCACGTGTGCGTGCACTTTTTTTTTTTTAGCATGTGTAGACAAAACACTTAACCATAGTTTCAAGATCACACGAAGTAGAAATGAGCAAAATAAAAGCCCTTAAAGATGACACCATTCTCTGTAGGGATTCTCTTCATCTGGGTAACTTGCAAACAGCAAGATTAGGTACTAAATTTTAGGTGATGCTATTCGATGCCAGTGGCGAAAATGTTTTAATGGAAAACAGTTGTGGCCTTTCTGGAAAGGGAGTCCTGTGGCATCACGTAGGACGTGGCTTTGAAAGAATCAGACCTTGCTAGGACACCAGTCATTCTTTAACTCAAGGTTATTCTTGGGGGATAAGCCCTTACTGAGGGCCCCTTACTGACTCCTGCCATGTCGGAGAAGGGAAGGGGGTGGTTGCAGAGATCGGAGACCTTGTAGAATGCTCTCACCTGGGCTGTTAGAAATATCCCAGTCCGATGGAAGTCTTTCTTGATCACGCCCTCCACAGAGCCGAATGCTGAGCCCAGTGTCCGCAGAAGCACTCCTCTGCTTGACCAGTGACTGGCCAGTGGTAGGACAGAAATCCTTGAGCTTTGTGCTCCTGCCCTTAACATTACTGAGCCTTTTTTTTGTTTGTTTATACAGTTACACCTTGAACAATGGGAGACTGAGGGGGCCAACCTCCTCTGCAGTGGAAAATCCACATGTAACTTTTGACTCCTTCCAGAACTTAATACTAATAGCCTGTTGTTGAGTAGAAGCCTTACCGATAACATAAACAGTCGATAGATACCTTTTGTATGTTATATGCATTACAGCCTGCTTCCGAGAAGAAAACATTAAGCACATAGCAAATCGTAAGAGAAAATCCACTTACTGTACTGTATTTATTGAAATCTGCCTGTACGTGGACCCGCACAGTTCAAACCCGTGTGGTTCAAGAGTCAGTTGTATTTAGCAAACATTAACGAGGGCTCACACCGAGCCTTCTGCCCCTGACGACTATAGACTTTCTCTGGGAGACCGTCACAGATAACGTCAATGACATTTATTGCCAAAAGCGTTCTACCCAGAATATTTCTGTCCTTCGGGATGACTTTAGCAAATGAGTAATGGATGGACCTTAAATATCTTCACGAGAGGTAGAAACGTTGCGTGCAGCGCAGGGAACACGAGGAGAACAGTCACGGTCGCCGTGAACTCACGCGTGGGGGGGACACTGTTTTAAGCTTCCCCTGCGTTACCACGGTCAGTCCTATGAGGTCAGTCCTGCCGTACCTCCATCCTACAGATGGGAAAACCGAGGCTCCCAGAGCTCCAGTCTCTTGGCCGAGTCACAGGGCGAGTGCGCGTGGGGCGGTGATTCTGAGCCCCATGTCTGAGGCCGCGGCTGCCCTGTGGTTTCCCAAGGGTGGGGGGAGGGCGCTGAAGTTACAGTTAGGAATTTTTAAGTTCCTAAAGTTGAAGTAATCCTGGTTGCTTCATGTTGTGGATCTGGGAATCTTAATATGCATTTAACTGCGGGACCTGTAAAAGCGAGACGAGTTGCTCCTTTTGCTCTTTTTAAGCTACTCTTGTGTTTTTCTGTTACACTCACGGCTCACTTTCAGACTTGCTCGCATAGGAGCATTTCTTAATTCCATTGATCCTAATAGGATCTATTCCAGGACCTCTAGGACACACTGTAATTACAGATTGTTTGATACCTGAAATTAATACAGAGTTAATTAAAGCACATTCTTTGGAACATAAACATCTTAAGCCATTACACTTTGCAAATTTTTTTTTTAAAGATTTTATTTATTTATTTGACAGACACAAATCACAAGTAGGCAGAGAGGCAGGCAGAGAGAGAGAGGAGGAAACAGGCTCCCTGCCGAGCAGAGAGCCCGATGCGGGGCTCGATCCCAGGACTCCGGGATAATGACCTGAGCCGAAGACAGAGGCTTTAACCCACCAGCCACCCAGGCGCCCCCACTTTGCAAATATTTGGACACGAGGGAACTTGGTTTGTAGCATTTCAGTCTGGGTCACTTGAACCATTCTCCTGTTGGCCAGTCACCTTGTGTTTTTGTAGGCAGACGATCTTTTTATTTATTTCCTTTAGAGTGAAATCACTCATAGAGGTATTGCAGTTAGGAGAGAAGAAGACACGTAAAGACTTAGAACCTCTAGGTTTTTTTTAAATTTGTTTTTTGAGAAATCCTTCTCATTAGCCTGCTTGCAGCTACTCATTGATGTTGTGGACTAACTTTTATTTCAAACAGCTCAATTATTTTGTAGCCTGATTCTTAAGTTTGACTTTTCCTTTGAGTGCCTGGGCTCTCGTGCCTGGAGTCAAATACCACTGAAGCAGAATGAGAGGACACTAGTTCTCCCCAGGCGGGGACAGAAGAGGCAAGGAGATGCGTTCGGGTCACTTAGAATTAGAACATGGCCTTGAATGTCTGTGAGTTGCTGAGTATGAAAATGAGTTCCCTCCAGTTTTCCTTAAAGAGCCTTGTGTATGTGAAAGCCAGCTCCATACGTGAGACACCGGTAAGAATATTCTACTCCAGGATTGCCAGGACAAAGTCATGTTGTCAGGGGAAGAAAGGGTTGGGGGGTGATTGCTAATGTGGGGTAAATGATCCTTAAGGAACATTGCATCGGGTTTTTCCTTTTCTTCCTAGCATCTCTCAGATCTCAGACCTGTCCTTTGCCTCTGACAGAACTCCTTTCACCAGGTTCCTCCAAAGGTTCTCCGCAGCTCTGCCCAGGCAGCCCATGCATGCCCTTGGCCTTGGCTGCTGTCAGACACTCACGTGTAAGTGTCAAGGAATTCTCTCCTACTTTAGCTACAGAACGCGTCCCTAAGGACAAAGTCACTTAAAACGCCAACATTTATAACCTTGAGTGGACGTTAAACCTCTTTTATGTGGAGTGCACCTCACTTGTTTTTTTCTGTTCTGTATGTAAACTTCGAGGAGCCCCGATAAAAGTGATGAATAGAATTTTTGTTGTTGCTTTTCAGCATTTAGAGGTATGCATCCCAGAGCAACTCATCCCAGAGCAACATGGCCCAGAATTCCTTACTACCAGGTGTATGCTTCACGCAAATGTCATGGTTGGCCTTCGACAGCATTTGGACAGAATGTTGTGGTGCATATCCACATTTGGGAGGAGTTAAATGTGGTATCTTTGGGTGGGCAAAAATGAACATTAGTGGGAAAAAAAAAAAAAAAAACCTAGCAGACATGTTTTTGTTTGTTTGTTTCTTCTTAAGAACCTGTGAGGAAATTTATGACTAAAGAATTTTTTTTTCTACAAAACTGTATTTCTCGTTTCGCTGAAATAATCTCTCGACATTTGGCTTGCAGAAAACCGCGAGTTTGGTTTTGCAGTAAAACCGTGTTGCTGATGAAAAGCATTAACATTTAGGCTTCTGCTTGTGTCATATTTCAGACGAAAGACATTCTACAATCAAACCAGGAAAATGTGAAAATAGAGATTTATAATGGAAATGTTGATTCGATTTGAGCTGCAGCCAAACATTCATGAGGGAAAATTAGATTAAACAGTAAGATGTTTAGAAAGACTTTAAATTATGACAGCTTTAAAAAAACATATGTTGTGGATGTTTCCCAGGCTTTGAGCGTACTCTCTCTGGCAGACTTGTAACCCAGCTTCTTGATGTTTCAGCCATTTATTAAATTCCCTTTTATCTTACTTTGGGCCAGTGGACTCAGAACGTACAGCCTGGAGTCTGGTGATTGGGAACTGTATCTTCCACATTACTCTAGGATCAAAACCTGATGTTGTCAGTGGAAGTAATTCTGCCCTGTCATACCGCATTATATTTATGAGCATAAATTGCCATTTTAAATTGGGAATAGAAAGCTACCAGTTACAACTGATTTATTCCATTTGTCAAAGCCTAACAGATACTCTGTGCAGCTAATTTATTTTCATATACTACTCAAGGAGCGGGGGGAGTGCTTCAGGTTGTAAGGAACTGGAATCTTGAGCTGGGGGGACATGGTGAAGGGAAGATTCACGGAGTGGCTGGGTGTAAATGCTAGCGCAGTGATTCTTCTGAACAGCCCAGCGGCACAGGCCTCTGGCTGCGTCTAGCGGGACTTACCCAGGGTGGTGATGTTGGAACCTAAGACAGTTCAAGGTCAGGGCTCAGTGGGGCTGCCCTGTGCTGTTGGAGCTCCCCCTTCTCAGATAGGTGATTTGCAAATACTCTTTCCCATGCCGCCGGTTGCCTTTTCACGTCACTGTTGACAGTGTCCTGTGATACCCAAAAAGTTTTGATTTTGATGAAGTCCAACTTAATCTAGTTTTGTTTTGGTTGTCTGTCCCTTTGATGTCCTATCCAAGAAATCACGGGCGAGTCTAATGCTGTGAAGCCTCTGCCTTGTGTTTTTCTTCAACGGATTTTATAGTTTCAGCTCTTTCATGGAGGTCTTTGATCCGTTTTGAGCTTATTCTGTATCTGGTGTACGATAAGGGTCCAGTCGCCCCAGAACCATTCGTTGA
This sequence comes from Martes martes, assembly GCF_963455335.1. Taxonomy (NCBI): domain Eukaryota; kingdom Metazoa; phylum Chordata; class Mammalia; order Carnivora; family Mustelidae; genus Martes; species Martes martes. The sequence goes on along the minus strand of NC_137902.1, from coordinate 83,275,609 downwards.
GAAGACTGGCCTTTCCCTCTTGAATAGTCTTGGCAACCCTGTCAAAGATCATTTAACCCCATACACAGGGATTTATGTCCGGGCTCCTATATCTGTCTTTATACCTTAGCACACTATTTTTGAGTACTGTCGCTCTGTAGCAAGTTTTGAAATTGGAATATATGGGAGACCTCCAGCTTTGTTCTTCTTTTTCAGGACCCTTTGGTCTATTCAAGGTCCCGTGAGATTCCATATAAATTTTAGGGTGTTTTTTTTCTATTTTCGCAACCCATGTCTTTGGGGTCTGGTAGGGATTGCATTCTATCTGTATATCGCTTTGGGTAGGGAATTGACATCTTAACGATACTGAGTCTTCCGATCCGTGCACTCGGGATTTCTTTCCATTTGTTGAGTCCAATGCTTTTTAATAGATATTTTTTGATGGCAAGGGTGTAGCTAGGCAGACTTGCTGTTGGATCTTGCCCTGCCACAGAGCGCGTTGTGCACCTCTAGATCGAAGAGTCCGCTAAGTGTCTCTGAGCTGTGATTTCCTCTTCTTTAAATGCAAGTTGTGTGAATGTTAAGTATTGTGTATCTAGCAGTGTGTGTGTGTGTGTGTGACATCTTTCCCTTCCCTCGTGCCTTCCTGCTTACCTTGGACGTCTGGATGTGCGCCAGCTTTGTCCTCTGTGATTCCACCCACGCTTGGCCGGTTGCCGCTCACCTTCTTAGACTGAACACTTACCCCAGGATGCCCACTGCTATTGAAATCCCTTTCTCTTCTTTTCTCCCTCAGTTTCCCCATTGCAGTCTCCGAGTCCAGCTTCGGGCCAGCGGTAATGGCACCCCAGCTCCTGTAGGGATCAGATTTGCCCGGCCAAGCTCTGCAGTCTGTGTGTCTGGCCCACCTGGGATCCAGCACGTGGAGAAGTATGGACTGGGATCAGTCGAGTCCACAGGGCCAAAGGGAAGGGGCGGGGGATGGCAGTGACTTTGAAGGGTGACCACTAGCTCTGCTTTTGAATTAATGGCTTAATTACACCGTGTGCGTGTATAACGTTCTCTACTTTCCAAAGTACTTTCCTACCCCATGGACCCCAAAGATGACTCAATAGCAGAAACACCTGAGGAACTCGGTAAAAACAGTCTGGGTGGGGGGACACCCCAGCTCATGAATCAGAATTCCTAGGAGGATGGCTAAGGAAGTAGTGTTTTTTAACACACTCCTCTCAGCCCGTTTCTGGCATCTGGCACCGCTCCACTCTCGGACCTAGGGGAAGCCCTGGCCCCGTCCCCTTTGCTGGTTCTCGAATCTCCTCGCACAGTGTGACAGGCTGTACGTGGACCAGGCTGACGATGAGTCAGCGCACTGCACCCCAGCAGGCACTATCTCTTGACCCCAGCCTCGTGTCCTGTTTTCTCCTCCACGGGCATCCCCAAGTCCTCTTTACGTTTCTCCTAAAGCCAAAAGAGCCAGCGCCGTTGCCCTCTTCTGCCTCTGAGGTTTTCACGTGGATGTGAAGTCTGGGTTTGGCTTTGCTCTGTTCCTTTTCCTGCAGGGGCTCCGGGTCTCTGTTCGGCCTGGGTCACAGAGCAGCTAAGCCTCCGCAACCACGGTTTCGTAGCTAGAAGCTCCAGCTCCCCAGACACGGCGGTTCATTCTAGCAGGGATGATACGGCAGAGGCTCTGCTGCCCACCAGAAGCAGGTGCACAGTACTGGGAGCTCGGTTTACTTTTCACCATCCCCCACCCCCATGAAATCTGTGCAAAACTACGAGGCAGCTCTGTATTTCTCGTGAGCACGGGATGGGGTTTCCACGGGAGTGATGAGCGTGCGCTGGGAGGGGTCACGGCTGCACCCGGAGTGACGGTGATTTCAGACGTCACTGTTGGTGTTGACGAGTCCTTGTGGTGTTTCAGACGTGCACCGAGCATTTTTCAAGCATCCTTGTACTTGGCCGCATAACCCCCACCCTCCCACCCCCATAGTCTCCTCAGCTTGGTGGGGACGACGTCATCGTTGCCGTGAATTAGGCCGCGGGTCCTGGAGTCATCCTTGACTCCTCCCGTGCTCTCATCCTGCCCAGCCTGTCTGTCACCGGAGGTTGTCCGTTCTGCCCTTCTCACCCAGATCCAGATGCTTCTACCCATTACTGCCTCCTCTCACCGCCCAGTTCACGCGCCCCCTACACCCTCTCCTGCCTCGACTGCCGCAGGGACCTTGCCACTCGGCCTCTTTCACCTTTGCCCTCCAGAGCCTGTTCTTGTTGCAGCAGACAAGGTGACCGGAAACCTGAGTCAGGTCTCCTCACTGCTCCTCCGGCCCAGAACCTTCCAGAATAAAAACGCACCTCGGGCTGGCCCCTGCTGCCTTTCCAGCCGGTTTCCCAGTATCCTTGCTGGTCTCTGAGTGCTCCAGGCATTTGTTTTCCCTCACAGGATCTCCTCGCCCATCCCTCCTCCTGGCCACCTGTGTGACGCATGCTCTCATCCCCCCCTCCCCCGGTTGTCCGGTTACCCACCTCACCCTTCTGCCATAACCACACCCATGCCCAGACGTCCCAACCTTCTTCAACTTGTCCCTTTATGACACTCGTCTTTGTAGGTTACCTATTAACTGTTCCTCTGTATTGTATGACTTCCATCGCAATATAAACACAGGACTTTTCCTACTTTGCACATCACTGTATCCCCCAGCCCGGAGTGAGTCTTGGAACGTAAGAGGCACCGGCAAGTACCATTGAATGTGCACGTTGAAACCTCTCATATAGTTAACGAAACTGAGATCCTGGGGGCATAAGAAATCCTCCCGGGGAAGCACAATGAGTACATGACAGAGCCGGGCCTTACACTTCGGTCCAGCACCACTGTCTGTGTTCTCACTGTCCCAGAGGGGCTGGAGTTGAGGAGCGGAAGGGCCAGTTCTGGGGAAGGAGCTCCAGGAAGAGAGTCCGTGGTGGGAATGGGTCTGGTGACTGGGGAGACAGCAAGATTTTAGGGGTGTTCTTGTAGAATGAAACTAAATTTGGGACCTTAAGTGCTGCATAGTAGGGCTTGAGAAGTTTTCTTGAAGTTGGAGATACAGGGGCACGCGGGTGACTCAGCTGGGGCAGCGGCCGACTTTTTTTTTTTTTTTTTTTAAAGATTTTATTTATTTATTTGACAGATAGAGACCACAACTAGGCAGAGAGGCAGGCAGAGAGAGAGGAGGAAGCAGGCTCCCTGCCGAGCAGAGAGCCCGATGCAGATGCGGGGCTCCATCCCAGGACCCTGGGATCATGACCTGAGCTGAAGGCAGAGGCTTTAACCCACTGAGCCACCCAGGCGCCCCAGGGGCCGACTTTTTGTTTCAGCTCAGGTCAAGGTCTCAGGGTCAGAGTCTTGCGGGCTCCGCGCTCCCTGCGGAGTCTGCTGGCAGTCCCTCTCCCCCTCCCCCACCTTCTGTTTGTGCTTTCTCTCTCTCTCTCTCAAATAAATTAACTTTAAAACATAAAAATGAATAAATTAAAGATAATAGTAACTCCTACTCCACAAAGTTATTGGAATTAGTATTGGGAAAGTCATTAGAAAATCCTTAACACGTAGACAGCGCTCATAAGTGTTGCAGGGGATGGTACTTCTTTTTTTATTTATTTATTTATTATTTATTTATTTATTTATTTATTTGGATGGTACTTCTTGCTGACAGAGCAAACCCAGGCTACTGTCACCAGAGCAGAAACTTCTTGCATTTTGGACTCATGTAAATGGTTTCCAGAGTGGTCCCCATTTCAGATTTCATTTGTTTTCCTCAAAACTAACTAACGAATGTGACTAAGTAAATTGCTTGGCATTCAGCTGTGAAATCTGGGTGGAAGCTATTTCGGTAGCTGAGAAGGGAGAGCAGGGAGATTTCGGAATCACGCACGGAACTGTAGTTTCCATCCTCGAGAATTGCGCTGAGTGCTCGTGGTGCCTGAAAACCACCTTTTGAAAGCTGTGGATTCCAGGGCTCCCGCCAGACTCTGAGCCGGAATCATGGGCCTAGAGCCCAGGAATCCTGCTAGAAATCTCTCAGGTAGTCTTGAAAATTGGGAACCGCTGGGCAGAACAGCCCCCAGCTGTGAACTTCTTTCTTGGAGAGAAGGAATCCTGACCTTTTTGCTCAGAGATCGGTTCCTAAGTTTCGAGAAACCCCTCTAGTCGCCGTGTGTGTTTCCGGAGGGACTCGGCCCTGTGTTAGGAAGAGACCTGTGGCTAAAATAGGAAGGGACCTGTCGTGCAAGTGGACGAAAGGGAAAGGCTTTCTTCCTCCGGACTGGGAGAGCTTTCTGGTTACACCGGAGAGAATTCAGGAAAAACAGGTTCGTTCACCTGCGGTGAGCGAAGGGTCAGTGGGCGTTGTGCTTTAATCACCTGGGACGACTCACGCTCAAGTCTGGGAACCAGCCCTTCTCTCCCCCTTCCCCGGGGTTGGTGGTGGGACGAGGCTTCGTGTGGCTCACGACACGCTGCAGTGACCGGCAGGGAGGCTAGCAGAGACCTCCCGTGGCTCGCCCTTGCCTGCTGTTGGCCAAAGACGGCAGCACCTGTTTATCTCCCCATGAGAGAGAAGAGTCAGACTTGTGGGCCTCTTCCTCTGGGGGCTGAGCAGAGAGAGAAGGCGCGTGTGAGGTCTCATTCGCCGTTCCGTAGTCATGTCCCTTGCTGCTCTCTGGTTTTATAGGTGTGTAGGGTTTTAATCTTGCAGCCAGAGTGTGGAGGGGAAGACGCACGACTCTGATCATGACTGTAGCTAATGGGAGTGACGGGCAACAGCGGGAAATCCGCCACGGGACATCCTCTTGGCTGAGCTGCATTCGGGCACCCCGAGCCCATACTCGTGCCCTGTGCTTTACCTGGAAGCTCTTACTGGTCTCCTCCAAGCCGAGAACCATCCATGCCTTGTCCATCCTTCTGTGCCCAGCTTGGCACTTAGCAGGTAGATGGGTTGGTGTTGGCTGCACAGTGAGTACAACGTAGACGGTCGTATAACGAAGGAACTGAACAGTCCTTTCAGGGTAAATGAGTGAGCTGGAGAGGGGAAGAGTCCTAGAAGATGGCTTTGACTGTATTCAACTTTGTCACTTCTGACGGAGGTAGAGACACTTTCCAAGCCAGGGGGATTGGCTAAGCAGAAGCCTGTAGGTGGGGGGGCTCTTTCCAGTTGTAGTGAGATACTTGTGAACCCAAACTGCACATTTTCCTAATACTGTATTCAAATGAAAAAGGAGGAAGGGCAGTGACTAACAATGGGGATTTGGGGACCCCGGGAGGAAATCCGTTTTGCTCCCTGAGCAAATCATTTAACATCTGGGTTTATGACACGAGGGGTGTCAGACTCGAGCGGCTCCTGAACAGCTGGCGTTGGGATTGTGAGTCTAGAGCAGAGATGGAGGCTCAAAGCCCTAGACAGGGCTCTCTGCACAAGGGGGCAAAATGCCGTCGTTGGTAGCATTGTGCAGATTTTGATGTTATCATTCGGTTGTGTTATGGGTGGGATTATGTCCAGCCTATTGCCCTGCCGGCCAAGGGCTTGAGGCTCCCTTGAGACGTTCGGGTAACTAGTAGAAGCCACCTGGGACCAGAATACACTGGCCGGGGAGCTCGGCCTGTGACTAGGTGATGCTAGGGTAGCGGGTCTGCCGCCTTCCTCAAGGCCCAGCACCTGCCCTTCAGACGGGTTCTAACAACGGCAAAGAGGAGGACCGGGGGGAGGCGGGAGCCTGCTGAGATGTGCCCCCCCCCCCGTGTCCCAGTTCCTTCATACTCAGTGACCCCGCCCACTTCCAGTGGTGACCCTTCCAGCCGACCTCCGCCGACAGGGCACGGCCAGCCTTAAAGCGCCCCCTCTTCTGAAGCCCCCCCTTCCTCCCGCCTGTGTGCCCACCTTCTGCGCTCCCTCAACCCTGTTCCTCCCACTAAGCCTCAAAGCAATGGACATCGTACTTTCCTTTTCGCTTCAAGTTCGCACGTTTGGATACGGTTGGCTTCTTCCGGACAAAGTCAGTTATTCTGTTTTGTTTTGTTTTCTGTCCTAAATTTTCTGGGCCGTATGTAAATTCGCGAAGCTGCTAGTTACCGTAGAAAGGATGAGGCAGCCTAGATTCGGGCTCTGACTCTCTTGACTCACGGTCATTTGATTGTTGGCAAATTACTTATTTAATTGCCCCAAGGTTTCCTTCCTTATCTGTTAATTGGGGAGAGGAGTCTCTTGCTTGTCTCTCCAGAGGCTTTCCTGGGATCGAATGGACGTAAAAGAGTTTGGAAATGGCAAATCCCTAAATAAATGGAACAGATGTACATTAACATTTTATGAGAAAGGACAGATTATTAGTCAAACAGATTCCTTAGGTCTGCCTGTCGTTTTCATGAAGCTTACGGTGATAAAGAGGATGTATTTACTTGCTCTTTGACATGAGATCACTTTTGCCTGTTTGATACTCTGTTTATATCTCAGGACTGATATTCATCGTAATTGCAGTTTCTGGGTCTGTCTCTTATTCATTAACCTAGGAATTCAAAGAAGGTAGTGACTTCCCATGAACATAAGTTTAGGGTTTTTTGTGTTACTTTTATCTTAATAAGATCTTGTATATCACCTTAGGTGGTCATTCTCTTACTTTTTTCTTCAAGGCAAGGTCTTAGAGTTAGAGACTTAAAAAAAAATACCAACCCAAATTAATGAGCATGCATCTGTAATTCAAGATGGTTTAACTCTCCCTTCCTACATAGCGTTGGGTTCAGACTTTCAGAATTCCAAGTCAAGCCTGTTGAAGACGAGTTTCCACTTCAGGGCCCTGGAATTCATTCTCTGTGCGTAGTGAGATGAAAATGTGTCCCTCTTGAAGTAGATGCCTTATTAACAAAGGCCATTATGGAACGAACGTTCCTTCAGGATTCATTCCACCGTGACCCCTGGACCTGAGTTTCCAGGGAACGTTGTGTTCGGGAGTCCTGAGGGAGCTTGCCCTGCCGCTGGGAGCAGAAGTGAGTCCCCCGGGTCTCTGTGCTCGGGTTGCTGACCTCCGTGTCCGTGCCGCACGTTCCCTGTTTTCTGTGAGGACAGGTTTATTGCTGGGTCGGGATGGAGAATTTGGACTGCACACGGTGGGAGCTATGAAATCAAGTCTATCTAACGTCCTCTTCTCCCATCAGATCAGTGCTGTAATGGTGGCCCAGCCTTCTGGGAAGCGAGGTGGCTTTCTGCAGTGACTGTCCCCGCTTCCCTCAACCTCCCTCTGTGTCTGTCAGCCCTGAGAAGCAGGCCCTGCGGGGGACTTGAACAGGCGGCGAGCGTGGGGCTCCCGGGAGGGGACGTCACTGTCCTCGCAGCCGGGTGTGCAGCACGCTCCTGGCGGCGGACTTGCGGCCACAGGCTCAGCTGGACGGTGTAAAGCCCACTCTTGGCTTCTGCTCCTCGAAGGCAGTGCGAGGGCTGATGGAGCCTGCCATGCTCTCCTCGTAGTGATCCGGGGTTTGGATTGTCAGTTCAGGGCAAGGTGTGTTGCCGGTGCCGATCCCTAGATTTCGGCACTGGAAGAAGTCCCGAGCTCGGGCTCCTGGCAGCCCATCGGAAACACCAGCACCTGTGCCGCACGCCGGCGAGGTCTCACACTCGGGGACACCGGGGTCCCGGGTCCCGGGTGAGGATGGCGAGCGCAGGAGCGAGGCTGGGGAGGCCAGGTCTGTGCTCTCCGGCAGCAGAGTCCACTTCGGCTGGCTCTCAGGAGGGGGTGCCCGAGGGAGCAGAGGTGCGCTGGACCTTCCTCAAGGGTGACAGGTGGGTGATCAGAGTCTGGAGCTCGGTGGAAACGTCTTCCGTAGGCGTGTTCAGTAATACTCTTTCTCAGAGTTTCACCGCAGCTGGGTCTGTTTCACTTCCGGCTCCCCCTTGCTCTCTCGGCTCCTGAGCCTCGTCTTTTTTTTGTTGTTGTTAAGATTTTACTTATTTCTTGACAGATAGCCAGAGAGAAAACACAAGCAGGGGGGCGGGGGAGGGAGAAGCAGGCTTCCCGCTGAGCAGGGAGCCCGAGGTGGGGCTTGATCCCAGGATCCTGGGATCATGACCTTGAGCCAAAGGCTTAAGGACTGAGCTTCCCGGGCGCCTCAGTCTTAAGTGGGAACGAGCTTCGTTCCTCAGTGAGGGGGAAAGAACATCAGTGGGGGACCGTGGAGACAGAGAGGAACAAGTCTCTTAGCCCGTACTTACGCATGCTTTCTCGTTAGGTCCCACAAGACCTGGCTGAGGTGTGCTGGGCAGACACAGGCGCCATGGTGCAGAGGGAACTGAGTCAGGGAGCGCACGGGTGGCTCAAGGGCCCACAGGCCCTTGTCCTCAAGGGGAGACACAACCTTCCCCATCGCAGACTTTCCAGGCCCTGATGCCTTGCAGACGCACCGCGGGTATAGGGCTTGTGAAAACACACGGCAGCGCAAGGTACTCCCGTTCTAGCCGCGGTGTCATTCCAGCCTGTGGGAATAAGAGGCAGTACTTTTGTGAGTACCCACTATAAAAAAACCACGCACTCTAGTGAATGAATCAGCAGTTCCCCGTCAGCTGACACAGCCCTTCCATGCTTACGTGTCTGACTGTGGGGCTTGGAGCAGGGGAGGACGCTGATGGTCACCTGGTTGCTCGTGAGTAATGGGAGCTAAGTCATGTGACATCCCCTGGCTTTATAGACGACTTAAAAAAGTCTTCTCCTATTTATTGAATGTAAAGGTGATATGTACGCAGATCTACATGTTCCTCATATATAATGTGGACACTGTAGAAAAATACAGAGAAGAGCTAAAAGCATGCGTGGGCCTATCCGTAATAAGTAATCGCTCTCGTCAGGTGAGGGGGCTTCTTTGCAGTACTTTTATATATATATTTTTTGAAGATTTTATTTATTTATTTGACAGAGTACAAGCAGGGGGAACAGCAGAGGGAGAGGGAGAAGCCGGTCCCGTGCAGAGCAGGGATCCAAGCCGAAGGCAGGTGCTCAACTGACTGAGCCACCCAGGGGCCCCTGCGTATATAGTTTTAACATCAGGCTTTGTATTTGGCTCTTCTCACACTATTCCGTGTTGTAAATTCCAACACCATGCATATTTGAAGAACCTTTTCTGGACTATGTGTCATACTCCGTTGTATCCTATTTGCTGTATGAGGCATAGCACCCCTGGCCCCTGGCTTTTGTGACTGCTCCAGATTTCTTGTTCCTGGAGTTCCGGGGTGAATATCCTTCCATCTGAGTTTTCCCCCACATCTTTTATTTCTTGGGTAGATGTTTGAGATGTAGAAGTATGGAGTCGAACGACTGTCTTTATTGGGGTTCAGAGGGAGGCGCTGTTCGTGGCCCAGGGAGATCTCCATCGCACCCCGGTCCTCACCAGCACGGAGTGGAGTGCAAGGCGTGGGCGCATGCGTGTGGCTAACTTTTATAGCACGCCGGTCCGAAGTGCCGTCCTGTCCTTTTAACTCGTTTCTCCTATTACTCATTATGCATGTGAGAATCTTACTTCGCTCGGCTTCTTGAGGATTAGCAAGCTCTGTCATTCATCCTGCGGCCCAGGAGCCCCCCGGCAGCCCCCCAGCATGCAGTACAGTGCCTGGTAGAACTGAATACGTTTATTTACTGGGGCAACAAAGGCTTTTTTGTATCAGATAATAAACCTCCTAAAGCCGTTCAGCGAAGCTCAGTGTCCTGTAATTCAAATAAACATGAGAAGGATGGGAAGGTGGCGCCCAGTGTGTGATTAGTGAATGGCGTTTGTTGTGTATTTCCTGCTAAAACTGCTATTCTTTAACAGTCAAATTCTAGACTCTTGTATGGATCCGTGGGGTTTTCTTTTTATGCCCTTCATGCTCCGTCGAAAGGAAGCATCTTCAGGTTTGATGGCTCTTTGGTTTACTTGTTGCATTTTTACAAAGAACCCATTGAAGGTAGCCACCTAGTGTGTTTCAGTTCAGTTTTCTATAGTATTGATTGACCGGAGTTTTCGGGAGCGAGGTGAGACAGACCTTCACTCTGCAATAGTTTTCCCTGAGGACTCGGTGGAAAAGAACAGAAGAGAGTGAGAGGATTGGTTCTCTCCGGGGAACGCCACAGGAAGGATCGCAAATAGTATTTTCTCCAGGCTCTCGCCTACCAGGTTTTTCTTATAAAATGCTCTGGTTCCCTTCTTGGCCACCCAGCATCACTAAACCTTTATTTAAAGAATAGCACAGATTATTTTCTGTGATTTTTATATGAAAATAGCAGAAGGACAGTCTAAATCAGTGGGCACCAGATTGGAATTCTTTTTTTCTTTCCTTGTGTTCTCCTAAGACACAAATGCCTCAGCTTAAATTATTAATTGGAACGTCTGATTTCCTGCTGTGTCATCTGTAATTCGGGGGCCACATCACTGAAAAAACGTATTAACTAATAACCTCCTGAGGGAAGGAGGTGCAGGGCTATCTTTTTATCTCTTTCTGATTTAAAAGATTTAATGGAAAACAGTCAATACCCACAGCTGTTCTTCTGTCTCCTTGAAAAAATAAATTCCACGATCAAAATATTCCACCTAACAAAATGGCTCTTCGTGTGTTCTCTTTTGGACATTAGCCGGCTGGCTGGATAGGGACAGCAGCTTACTACCCAGACTTGATTCCTGTTTTTTATTGACACACCAAAAGTGGGGAAGTTCCAAAGAATCTCATTATCGTTTAATAGAGCCCCTAAAATAATTTTAAATACAAGTTGTAGCCGGTAAGAGGGTCCCATCTGACTGGAGATTGTTTGGGGAGCAGTTTCCTTCACCTTCTGAAAGCTTCTGTTCACTTTTTGGAGAAGCAGCTGTTAGAGATCAGCTAATGCTTTGTGTTCCTGTTCTGTGTTTAGGAAGCCGCAGTTTAACCCCTTTTGTTTTGTAAACAAGGCTGTGATCTTTGGGGAAAGCTATGTATCTTACTCATTTTAATTGCCAATTCATTAACATAGATCTTTATTCATATGTAAATCAATTTTGTCAGCTAATATTTTTAGAACTTACCATATAAGAAACACATCTACATTTCATTGAATCTTTAGAGTAATCCTTGAAATAAATAGAGCCATCCCCATTTTACAGATAGGAAATTGAGTCTCAGAGACACAATGTGTAAATCCGCCATAAGCTTAGCTACCATGTGGTAGATCCTGGATATTTGCCGAGTTCCCGTGTACAGAGACATGTCCGTACCTTCATAGTGCCTAGAGTTTAGAGGAGGTTCGTGACAAGTACAGAGGCTGTGATACATAGATTTGGTATAGCGGATGGTAAGGAAGAAGGTGCGGGATGCTATTGGAGCCCAAATGAAGATAAGTTAGAACCGATATTAAGATTTGAGAAGGCTTCCAATGAACCCAGCATAGGAGCTGAGGTCTGACTACTAACACTTAGTAGCAAGGTAGAAGGGAGGAGTCTCAAAGAGTCTTTGGGTGGGAGGAGAAGCCTGTGCAGAGGCCTTTGCATAAGAAAATTCAGGACAGGGACACCTGGGTGGCTGCTGCATCTGACTCTTGAATTTGGCTCAGGTCAAGACCTTAGGGTTGTGAGGTTGTGAGTCCTGTGTCAGGTTCCACGCTGGGTGTGGAACCTGCTTAAGATTCTCTCTCCCTCTCAAAAAGAAAAGAAAAAGAAATAGTGCACTGGGGACATGGTGTGTGGAGTTTCAGCAGCTGGAGAAAGGGCCAGGCAGCTACGTGTGGACTGGATCATAAGTAACCTGTGTGTCCTCCCCTAAGGCATTCAGGCTTTATTGTGGCAGAAATGGGGTTGAAGGGATTGATGATAATCTAGGAAAAATAAGGAAGTCGTTGCAGCGCCATGGGGACAGTTGAAATAGCAAGTTGTACATGGAATTGGAAACATTCAATAGGTAGAACTGACCAGCCTCGGTTTGGATGTGGACTGTCGGGGAAGGCAGGATGAGCACGCTGGGCTGTGGTGGCAGGTGCATGGTGGGGCCACTCCTGAGCTGGGTGGAGGGGAGGCAGGTGCAACGGGGATGGGCAGAAGGACAGAAGCTGTCGTAACTCAACCTGGCAGTGCCGTGTAGGAGACGTCTTTGGCTTGTGGACAGGTTTCATAGTCATCCGCATAGAGATGGCGTAGGAAACTTCTTGAACTGCACAAGGAAATGTATGGAATTAAGAAAAGGCAGCCTAGAATAAACTCTGTGTATCGTCGGCATTTAAAGAAGACCAGAGGAGGACCAGGCACGGAAACCAAACGGGGAGAATCAAGAATCACTGTGTTCCATGAATGTGCCGTGATGATACGTCAACTCAGCCCTTTGGTTTGCAACCATTTCAACTCAGATGGCAGCATGCAAGTCAGTTGTGAGTGCTGGCTGGTGCCAAGCATGACTCTAGAGGCTGGAGGTACAACCGCGAACAGGGTAGACGGGACCCTGCTCCGATGGAGCGTACAACTGCTTCACTTAGAAAGTCTCGAGAGAGCACATGAGACCTTGGATTTGGCCCTTTTATCCACCTTGGATTACAATTCAGTGTAGACACCTAATACAGGGTTCTAGTGGAGACTGAATCCTTTAGGCTTTTTACCAGGCTCCCTGCTTTTCTCTGATGAAAAAAAAAATCCTTAACTACAACCACGGGGATCTGCTTTTCTGGGCACATCCCTTGAGAGATTCTCCAAATGCCAGCATGGCATACTTCAAAAAATTAATTGTCAGCACCAATGTGAACGTTCCACTAAGAAAAGATTTTATGCTCCTCCCAAGTCTTAGGTTACACCCTATGTTACAAAATCCCAAAGAGGAGATTTTGCTCTTTTTAATATTCTCATGCCCCAGAATATTTATCTTCGGAACCGTCCCATTTTTTAGTTCTCGATGAATACCCAAGAGCTAATGTTTAAGTCCAGATCTACTGGAAACTTAGCGGTCAAAAATGGGACTGTTGAACTTGTGTACTTACAACCGTTAATCCTTAATAATAGCCCACTTACCAGATTGTCTCATTTCCTTGATTTTACTGGTCTCCTATGATAAGAATTTGAGTTAATGGGTTGTTTTATAGCCCTTTAGCCCTAACTCCACTTAATAGCAGGCCGAATGTACCTGAACGTGGTGATTTTATGGTGAATGCATTTCGGGTGATCAGACGTCCGTGCGAGCACACCTCAGCACCTTCCCTGCCTTCCTGGCCACAGAGAGGGTAAAAGTGGGGATGGTCGGTTCCTCCTTTTATCCCCTGCCCAATTATACATGTTAATATTAGAGCTGATGGATAGGAGTACGAAAAAGAGGCATTTTTACAGTAGTTAGGCTTTTATTATAAGTCTGCCATATAATTTTAACCATTTTTTGCCTTGAAAGACGCTCATAATTTGTGTATTTTGTGTTTTTTCAATCCATTTGCTACAGCTGCAATCCTGATAAGTGGCTCAATTATGACTGTAATATTGGTCTTAAAGACGCACTGATGTCTCATGGAAAACTTGGAAAAACATTCTATGGAAAGACAATTACGCTTAAATACCACATTTTCTCCATTTCTCTGTTCTCTCCTTTACAAATTATTGCCAGGACCATTAGCATGAGAACAGACTATTCGCTCAAGCTCTAAAATTCTTGAATTTCTCAGGTTACGGGTTGCTATCTTCCCCAAGCTAGCCCTAGCCTTCCCGGAGGCCACCCCAGCACCCAGGGGGACACATAGGTTCACACGGAGAGTTTTTTCAAGGGCCCACGGAGTGCAGGTGACAACTTCCCATTTTTACTAGGGAGCAAGAGTCAGAGGATTGGATGAACACTAAGAATCATTGGAAACTGTGGGGGGAGGGGCAATGACTTTGACATCCAAAATGAGCTCAGAGAAAGGAAGAAAGCAGTAGAAACATGTTAGAGGTCCGTTTTAATTAATGATCATTTTAAAGTGAGCTCTGTATCTTTTCCTTTCTTGGCAAACGGTCTGTGTGTAGGTTTGGGGAATTACCTGGGGAAGGGGTTATTTGTGCTGCTGATTAGGCCTGCCTACAGATTATCAGTCTTTATTAAGTCTCTTTATTAAGGCCCAAAGAAGGAATTAAATGACTTCCTTTTTTTTTTTTTTTTGATGTTTAATTTTTTTTAACCATACGATGTTGGCAGTGTGAGTTCAGTTAGCCATGAAGTTAGGAAAGCAGGATGTTTTAAGATACCGTGAAGTGGTATCTTCATTAATTAAGGCAGGAGGGGGCAAGTGGTCAGGGAGGTGCCCATAATATGCACATACTGGAGTCTGTTTTATTTTACTCCTTAATATTTGATGAAATAACACTTCTGTTGGAGAAACACCATGGGCTTTTTGTTGGAGAACACTGTGAAACTCTCCTAACCCATGCTTTGCCATCTGTTAGAAGGACGAAATAAGGGAGAACCCCAGAGAGGAGGGGTGGGAGCAAACACCCCGTTGTCCAGTGGAGCAGGGATGTGGGGGTTCGGCCGATCATATGGCTTCGTCTCTGACCCGGAGATGAGGCCCCAAGGCCCGTCGGACTAGGCCGTCCTACGGGACGGTTTCCCTTTGCCATGCTTTGTGGAGCGGTACCGCTCGTGGGCATACATCCAGGGCCCCAGGATGCTGGCACCACGCCATCTTCAGAAAAATGAAACCCTGCAAACAATCCGCCGCTTTGCCCGGCTCCGAGCAGGACAGAGACTGATGGTGGGATTGGCTGTTTGCATCTCCTCATTTCTCATCGTGGCTGGGCTGGGCCGTCAGCCTAACAGATGCCACTGCTGAGATGGTTCTAAGATGAAGTGTGGCTCGCTTTCCTTCCGTACCGTTAGGAGGCATGTCTGGAACCACCTCCTTTGGCTGGGACAGCAGTGGGGGTGGAGAAGCTCCTTCCAGAGTGGCCTTGCTCTTGACTTTTATGGGCAAGGTAACTTGTTCTTGTGAGGATCTGGGCATGCCTTGGCACAAACACCATCCTGCAAACAGCAACCAACCATCCATGTTTATCTGAGTTTCCATAATAAACATGTTTCTGCAAAATTGTGACATTTTGATGGTGGCAATAGATTCTGTAACTATAAGAACTTTCCATTGAAATATCAAATATTGATCTTCTAAAAGGTGACTACTGCCTAACATGTGTGATTAACTGTTTGTTCCCTGATTGAATAATATTTATCAAACATCTACCACACAAGAAACCATGCCCGGTGTGGCAGGTAAGGGGTGAACAGGACAGACACAGCCCTGGGCCTTGCTGCATGGAGGTGTAGCAGGGGGGTGTTTGGAAAAGAGAGGGCCCCAGGGGAGCGTGCTGCAGGGACACCCAGTCAGCGATGACAGCAATGAGGGTGAAGGCTTGTCAGCTTGGCCCAGGCAGTGTCAGCTCTGTTTCTAGGGACGGCTCAGATGCAGGCGCGGAGAGTGGGCTGCTTGAAGACTGGAAAGGCACTCAGCATGTCTGGGCCACAGCACAGAGGATAAGGAGGGGGACCCCAAGACATAAGGCTGCAGACTGAGCAGAACAGAATGCAAGAGATTTGTAAGACAGTTTGGATTTTTATCTTAACAAAGATGGCAAGTCTTGGGGCACCTGGGTGGCTCAGCCAGTTAAACAGCTGACTCTTCACTTTGGCTCAGGTTACAGTCTCAGGGTGGTGGGATCGAGCCCCGAGTCGGGCTCCGTACTGGGCATAGAACCGGCTTAAGATTCTCCCTCTCCTCTCCCTCTGCCCCGCATCCTCCCAGTGGATTGTCAACCGGGAACGAACATGGGAGGGCAGGTTCAGAAGTGGGGAAGTTTGTTAAGTGATGACAAAAGACCACTGAAATGTTATTGACTTTATTTTCCCCCGAGAAGAAAGAAGCTGCAATTTTTGCTGAGGTGTTGGGACAGGAAGTGTGACGAGATCAAGGTCTTTCAAACTTGGCTGCTGTGGAGATGAGTGGGGAGAAAGAGGGATCGGGCCTGAGCTGGATAAGTGGCCCAGGCTTTTTCTTACGAGCCTCACACACTCACCAGAAACCCTAAAAGACTTCATTTAAACGCAGTTCTGTGCTTTGGAGGATTGCTTTTTCTCCTGTTCTGGAATGATGCACACGTGTAATTATTGTGAGCTCTGTGCTTGTCTGTGGGGGCCAGTCACAGTCTCCTGATTCCTGCGGGCTCTTCTCCAAGATACTATCCTTTTCCTGTCTTTTGTCAGTCTGGTATCTAGCAACACCAGCCAGGCTGTGAGGCGCACACCCTGCACTTGAGATCCATAGGAGACTTGAGCCCAGAGCATGTATAAATACCTGGTCAGTAGAAAGAAGAAATTTGTCGACAGATGTCTGCAAAATGCTTCCTAGGTTATACCTTTGTTACAATCAGGTACATGCAACTAAGAGTGCAAATTACAGTCTTTCAGAAACTTTGCAGTTGAGGGGCTCCCGGGTAGCTCAGTTGGTTAAGCGTCCGACTCTTGATTTCGACTCAGGTCATGATCTCAGGAGCGTGAGACCGAGCCCCGCATCAGGCTCTGCACACAGCATGGAGCCTGCTTGAGAGTCTCTCTCCCTCTTCCTCTGCACTGCCCAACACCCTCCCCCAACTCCTCCCCTCTCTCTCTCTCTCTAAGAAAACAAAACAAAACAACAACAACAACAAAAAAAAAACCCTTCTCTTCTGAGTGCTGCATAGTAACAGACAAAGGTAGAAAGTTAGGATTTGTGAGAAAAGTAAAGATATGAGAGATGCACACTTGCCAGGTGCCTGTAATGCAGGCATGTTGCCCCAGATCCACAGCTCTCCATGGGCACCTCTGCAGGGCAGACGTGGTTCACTGAGGTAGCGGTGTGTGCGCATGTGCACGTCTCTGTCTCCCTCTTATGCAGAGCCTCACCCCCACGTTCTGGATTATTTCACAGGTCGTTCCAGCTCATGCTTCAGTTTTCATTCCTCCACGGTTTTGCCTTCTGCATTCCTCTGTGTTTACCTATGCCAGTCCTTCTTACTATCTGCCTTCAAAGACACTGATTTCAATTCTTCCATGTGAGCTCTATTATTTTTTTTAATTGCATGATCTTAATTTTTCTAATTTATCTTATTTGAAAACAAGGGCTGTAATTGCTTCGAGGTGTTTTTTTTTTCCTACTGTCCCATTAAAAATAATGTAGTTAGGAATATTTTTTAAAGTAAGGTGCTCTTAGTAGTACTTTTAAAAGAAAGGTGCCGTATATTCTGTCAATAGGGTGATTGACTTTGGGGAGGTATGGCAGCTGGAAAATATTGGTTAGAGGATAACTGGCAGGAGGGGGTCTCTTTGCAACTTTATTAACCTAGATACCGTTGTCAGGAATTTTTTAGCTTTGAGTACTTTGAATCGTTAGCGGCACACATGAAATGTGTTAAGGGTGTGTAGTTATAGTATTTGAGCAGGGACCTTGCCCAAGAAGCTCTGGTTTTGATATTGGATTCAAGTGCCAGAACTATAATTTCAGTTCATTTATTCATGGACCGGGTGGTCTGCAACATAGTACAAAGTAGTTTGGTCATTGAATTTACCCTCTTTGGTCTTTAACTGAAGGTACATGTGGTCTCTTAGAACATTTAAAATTGGGGGCGTCTGGGTGGCTCAGTGGGTTAAGCCTCTGCCTTCGGCTCAGGTCATGGTCTCAGGGTCCTAGGATCGAGCCCCACATCGGGCTCTGCTTGGCGGGGAGCCTGCTTCCCCACCCCGACCCCACCACTCCCCCAACCCCCCACCCCCCACGCCTACCTCTCTGCCTACTTGTGGTCTCTGTCCAATAAATAAACCTTAAAAAAATATTAAAATTGATCTGCACTATACAGCAGTCCACTGAATAAACCAAAAAGGGTAATTAATTGGCTCAAGCAATTGAAAAATCCCAGGGGTGGTGCGGGTTTCAGGTCCAGCTGGAGTTATGAGCTGTGGCTTTGGGATTCCTTCCTTCCCTCCTGAGGCTCAGCCTCCATGCTTCTGTTCCCACTCTTAGCCACGTGGGCAAGGGCCGTTCTCAAGCTCCACGTCTCTGTTCTACCCCCTGAGCACTGTGAAGAATCAGAGCACCAGGGCTGGGGCGGGGGGGGGGGGGGAGGAGGGCGTGGAGGGGCTGGGGGGGGGTGCCTTCCTGGCAGGGTTGTCATTGGCCTGGCTGGTTCTTGCGTTCATCCCTGGACCAATCACTGTAGCTGGGAGATGCTGCACTTTCATTGGTCAAACCTGGGTCACGTGTTAGGGGGTGGAGTTAGCCCCATATGCATTAAAATCTTTCAGAGGTAAGATTCCTCAGAGGGATTCAGGAGAAGAAAGGGGTCAGATCCTAGACAGGAAAAATCAGTCGCTGCCTGCTACAGCTAATGTTATCACACACCACAAACTTAAAAATCATAATTGAAGAAATATTCTGATTTCTTTGGGGAAGGGTTTTCTGTGCTGTGAGTTTGCCCTTGTTTCTGTGCTTTTTGTCAACCGTGATAATAAAATTCAGCAGATTCATCTGTTTTTGATGGTTTCTATTACTTATGTTTAAAAATAATAACTTTTATTTTTTGGACAACATGTCTTCCATTTCTATGGGCGATCTGTGGAGTAAAGATTTTGTATTTTTAATACTGTCTGTTACAAACAATGATCATGTTAGAAATGTAAGGAATCTGAATGCTCAGAATATTGATTCTCAGATAGAGTGCTGACAGTGTTACGGTTGGTTTTTCCGGAAGTAATTACTCAGTGCATGTGTTGTCCTCGGTAATCTGGCTTGAAGGTTTCCCACCGTACAAATCTCCTGACGGGTGGCTTAACCCCAGAGCAGCCCCCGGGCTGTGGTGTGGCGAGTTCCTTACCCGTGTGGGGAGGTACTGGTTTGCTCAGCTTGAAGCGGGGTGGGGTTGGGCCAGGTGTGGCCCGGGAGGATAAAGGACTTTCAAAGTCATAGTTAAGATGGCTCGTTGCATTTCATCTGTACATTGGCCATATTTTTACGTAGGGATTCATTCTGTTTCTGCTGTCTTCAGTGATCATCAGTCTAAATTTTCCATTCTTAAAAAAAAAATTTTTTTTTTTCCATTCTTGGATCAGTTTTGGGAATTTGTGAGTTGGTAGGAAATCATTCGTTTCCTTTGCGTTTTCAAATTTGTTGCTGTACAGTTGCTTGTGGTATAAATTCTTTTAGACTTAATGTTTACTTTAATCTCCTGTATTTATGGTCATGTCTCCTTTCTCATTTCCAAACTTGTATAATATTATTCTTTCTCTCTTTTCCTTTTTCTTTTTTAAAAACCACCTTTTGGATTTGTCCATCCTTCTTCTACCCTGTTTTTCCCTTATTCCATTAATTTCAGCTTTTATCTTTATTCATTCCTTCTTTCCTAGTTTCTTTTGGGGCATTTTGTTCTAGTATCTTAAGGTGGTGAATACTTAGTTGCTGATTATATTTTTTGAAAACACACATTTTGATGGTATCAGTGGGCGTGGTTCTTCCTTTTCTAACAGGATGCTTATAAATTAGTAGTATCTATCTGAGAACGAATGTTCTCTTAATGCTGAGAACTCACAACCATCAGAAGTAATTTGTAAGCTTTCAAATTTTGTTGTGTTCTATAAGCAGCAGAATTATCAGTAGAATTTATAAATTAAAATTGTTTTCTTTCATATATCAGTTGTCAGCTTTGGTTCCCAGGAAAGGATTCGATAATAGCCTACATTGTAGAGGAAATAACTGTAATTCAGAATCATCCGTGATCCTTTTAAACACAACGATTCCAAGTGACATAGATAAGATCCAGTCATCTCTCTAAGAACCACACACAGACACTGGTCTGGTACATTGAAGCATCTGATTGTGCTTCCCCTCTTTGTTTACCACATCCTAGAATATCATTCTATTTCCTCAGTTATGAAGTTGCCCTGGGAACAGACAGCATCTTATCATGCCCAGACTGAACTTTTCCCAGTAAGGGAGAACCAAGCTGCCATGATAAGAAAATATCAGTTATTCCGAGAAACAACTACATGTTCATCTAAAAGACATTAAGAACCCATTGGAGGGGCGCCTGGCTGGCTCAGTCCACGGAGCAGGCAACTCTCGATCTTGGGGTCATGAGTTTGAGCCCCATGTTGGCTGTAAAGATTACTTTAAAAATTTAAAAAAAAAACCAGCTAGTTGGAATTTTAATATTTTCTAACCAAAGTGCAGTTGTTTTTTATGCTTTGGTGAAGACAGAGGGAAATCAGCTATGTTATACCTTTATTACCATCATTATTTTCAGAAGATGTAAAGTCATTCATTCATTCTTATGACAACAAGGAGTCAGTTTCCCATAAGTTGTCAAGATATGACATACTTGGAAAATATTTTTGTCTAATTAAAGGTAGAATAAATTGAAAAAGTTATTCGTAATTAAAGAAAAAAGTTAAATGTCAAGTTTCTACTGACCACAAAGGTAAATTATGCTTTTATTTTACCCTGCACATTTGTCAAATTGCTAGTGGCGTGATGAACTAGAAAGTTACACTTGTTCAGATTCCAAATTCTTCAGGGCTCCTTCCCACGTTAACAGGGATCTCTGCAAGTTCTTACTTGATTGAGAGACCACATTCTAGGAACTCATTTGCTAATGCCTGGTATTGACCCTTCTGCTGCTCCAGATTTTGAATTTAAATATTTTGAAAGAAAGTATAGTAATCCTCAAAAAATAATATGACTATTGTGTTACTCTATAACTCATTGAAATGTTGCTTATTTCATTTAAGCCGGGCCATGTTAATAGATAATGTTAGTACAAAGATGAAAGGCATGTTATGTTCCTGGCTTAGAGGAACTTGAAGTTAGCTAGTGGAGGAGACTGGTCAGTAAACCAGCCAGTAAGAGTATAAGGAGATCTGCCAGCATAAGTGTAGACGTGGGTGCCGTAGGAACACAAAAGAGGCACTCTTTGCTTAGATGTGGGCCAAGGAAAGATTTCTTGGAGAGGGTAATGCTTGACTCGGGTATAAATTCTAGCCAGCCAAGTAGAGCGAGAAGGCAGAATGTTCCAGAGAGAAGGAGCGGTATGAACAAGAGACATGAAACGTCATGACAGTTTGGGGGGGCGGGGTTGGACGTGGGCAGAAGTTAGAGAAGACAGGTGAGAAACCATAGGTAAGATGTATTGAACTTGAGCTACAAAAATTGTTAATGGCTTATTTTGTGTGTTTTAATTCAGGTGAAGGAACTACTCAAGGCCAGATGTTTTAAGAAATGCTCTTGAAAAGGACGGAGGTGTACGAAGTTATTTTAGCAACTGAGAAGCAAGCTGGTTTTGGAGAAACCATACTCTGAGGATGTTGTTTCCTTTTGGTCAAAAAGAGAAAGTACAACTATAGAGGAAGCCTTTGTGCGTCTGGATTTAGGATCGCACTGTAAATAGCAATGTAATTAGATTCACCTCAGTCCTGCCGGTGGGCCTTGGAGCTTCTTGGCTCGGCAGACATGAGTGACCCCAGGCAGTCACAAGAAGAGAAGCACAAGCTTGGCAGAGCCTCTTCGAAGTTCAAGGATCCTCCCAGAATCATGCAGTCTGATGATTATTTTGCTCGAAAATTTAAAGCCATTAATGGCAACATGGGCCCCACCACTTCTTTAAATGCTTCAAATTCCGCAGAGAGTGGCGGTCCTGCCAACGGTACCCCAGCTGTGCCCAAGATGGGTGTGAGAGCAAGAGTGTGCGAGTGGCCTCCCAAGAAGGACTGCTCCAAGGAGCTAGCCTGCAAGGCACTGTGGGAAAGCCGGTCTCAGACCAGTTACGAAAGCGTCCCGTCCATCACGCACAATGGGCAGAATGACCAGAACGATGGTCAGCGAGAGGAGCAGCTCGATCTAGACTTTGTGGAGGCGAAGTACACCATTGGAGACATCTTTGTTCACTCTCCTCAAAGAGGACTGCACCCCATAAGACAGAGAAGCAACAGCGATGTCACCATTAGTGACATCGACGCTGAAGACGTCTTAGACCAAAACGCAGTGAACCCCAACACCGGGGCCGCCCTCCACCGTGAGTACGGAAGCACGTCTTCCATTGACCGGCAGGGCTTATCTGGTGAGAACTTCTTTGCAATGCTCAGAGGGTACCGTGTAGATAATTATGACCACAAAGCAATGGCCCCTTTTGGGTTCCCTGAGTTTTTCCCCTGCGATCCCGCAATCTCTCCCAGCCTCCACGCAGCGGCACAGATTTCTAGAGGAGAATTTGTCCGCATCTCAGGATTAGACTACATGGACGGTGCCCTTCTCATGGGCAGAGACAGGGACAAGCCTTTCAAACGGAGGTTGAAGTCAGAATCGGTGGAGACGTCCCTCTTCCGGAAGCTGCGGACTGTTAAAAGCGAACACGAAACTTTCAAGTTCACGTGCGATCCGGAAGACGGCCGTCTGGAGCGGGGCGTTCGCCCTTGGAATTGTCAGAGGTGTTTTGCACATTACGATGTCCAGAGCATTTTGTTCAATATCAACGAAGCCATGGCGACGAGAGCCAATGTGGGGAAGCGGAAAAACATCACCACCGGAGCCTCGGCGGCATCCCAGACCCAGATGCCAGCAGGCCAGACGGGCAACTGTGAGTCCCCTTTGGGGAGCAAGGAGGACCTCAACTCCAAGGAGAACCTGGATGCTGATGAGGGCGACGGGAAAAGCAACGAGCTCGTCCTGAGCTGTCCGTACTTCCGGAATGAGACGGGCGGGGAAGGCGACAGGAGGATCGCCCTCTCTCGGGCCAGCTCGTCATCGTTCAGTTCCGGGGAAGGCTGCTCCTTCGAGTCCTCTCTGAGCTCCCACTGCACCAACGCAGGCGTCTCCGTCCTGGAAGTGCCCAGAGAAAGCCAGCCCGTTCACAGGGAGAAGGTGAAGCGCTACATCATAGAGCACATTGACCTCGGGGCCTACTACTACCGCAAGTTCTTCTATGGGAAAGGTAAGGGAGAGCTTCCGACATGTGCTGCGTCTCGGGCTGCTTGTGCGGTGCTTCCCTGGGGCTGGGCGCCTTCACCGGGGAGTCAGGGCCATTGTCCCCTGGGCTTTCATGGACCCTCCGTTGCTGCCAGACAAACTCCTTCTTCGGAAATCCCGGTTTTCTGCCTTTGCTGACGTCTCATCCCCGGCGTGGGATCCCCACGTCTGTCTTTCTCTTTGCTAATGTAAGAGCAGCACAGATGTCCTCTTGCTCTCGACTTACCTCCTCTCCCACCTCTTCCCCGGTTTGACTTCATTCCTCTCTTCTCCCTCTGATTAATCTCTCCTGCTGTTTACAGTGGATCATTCTGCCAGGAGTCCCCCCGCCCAGTCTTTTCTGTACTTTTTTCCTACACCTTTGCCTCACCTTTACACTTCAGCCTTCACAGCTCCTAGTGCGTGTTGTGTTAGGTAAATCTGTGCTGTGAATGTGTGAATTAGCGTGATCGACAAATCGTTTTCCTACTGTTCTATAGAAGGCCCTAGACTCCGAGGTCCAGATAATCCTTTGGCATTGTGGTCTTAGAAATCCTCTAGTCCTGGGGCGCCTGGGTGGCTCAGTGGGTTAAAGCCGCTGCCTTCGGCTCGGGTCATGATCCCAGGGTCCTGGGATCGAGCCCCGCGTCGGGCTCTCTGCTCAGCAGGGAGCCTGCTTCCTTCCTTCTCTCTCTCTGCCTGCCTCTCTGCCTACTTGTGATCTGTCTGTCAAATAAATGAATAATATCTTTAAAAAAAATAAATTAAAAAATAAAATAAAATAAAAGAAATCCTCTAGTCCTGGGGCGCCTGGGTGGCTCAGTGGTTAAAGCCTCTGCCTTCGGCTCAGGTCATGATCTCAGGGTCCTGGGATCAAGTCCCGCATCGGACTCTCTGCTCAGCAGGGAGCCTGCTTCCTCCTCTCTCTCTGCCTGCCTCTCTGCCTGCTTGTGATCTCTGTCAAACGAATAAATAAAATCTTAAAAAAAAAAAAAAGAAAGAAAGAAATCCTCTAGTCCTATGCGCAGTACTGGCTACTTTTATTTAGATTTTTCAGGCTTGAAGGATGCCTTCTTCAGAAGTCATGCAGTTGAATCCTCAGCCTTTTTAAATAGTGTCCCTTGTCATCCCAGGGACACGGATCTGCTCTGTTGGGGACTCCTACAGAGAAGCGGGTCCCACGCGCCTGTCAGCCACACAGCCTCCGTAAAGACACTTAGAGCAGCCTGTTGCCTTCTTACTGGGTGCAGCTTGCCAGCTTAGCCCCTTCCTTATGGGGCAGCATACTTTCCAAGGCTGTCTTTTTTCTGTTTTCAGTGTCACTGGCCACCCTCCTCGCATTCCCAGGTGTCACCTCTCAGAGCACCTTAGGAGGTAGAAGTGGGCCCAGCCAGTCTGGCGAATAAACTGTTTTTTTTTTTTTTATTATTTTTTAAAGATTTTATTTCTTCATTCGACAGAGAGAGCACAAGCTGGGGGAGGTGCAGGGGAGAGGGCGAAGCAGGCTCTCCACCAAGCAGGGAGCCTGACGGGGGGCTCGATCCCAGGACCTGGGATCATGACCTGAGCTGAAGGCAGATGCTTAACTGACTGAGCCCCCCAGGCGCCCCGAATAAACCTTTCTGCTATGGGTGTGGACCCCTTTGAGCTGTACTTGAATTTAATGCAGTATTGGTTTCTATCTTCAGAATGTTTGCATGTCACTTTGACTCCATGGTTCTTTTGGGTGATGGCTTGGGTGTAACTCAGACCTCGGGACGTTACTCCATCCACTTCTGTCCCCGGAGCCTCAGTAAAACTTCTCTCCGTGGACGTCAGGCTCAAAAGAATTTGCTTGCCAGATAGATTGCAGTTGTAGTTGTTACACTACAAGTTTTTTCCTCATTTACTGCATTAATTCAGATTTAACCCATCACCCATAATCCTAATATTATGAAACCATAGAAATGGGTAGAACATTTATAATGCTGGATGTGCAGGTTAGCTAAATCGGCACTCGCATCACAACCGGTCATATATTTGAGTTATGTTTCCCTTTCCATACCGATGGCATGAGGGCACTGAAACAATTCTGCCGGCGGGTCTTGGTCCCCCCGGTGTGTCCCGGTGCTCTCGTCTCAATGCAGGGCCACCTGTGGAGCTCAGAGAAACTTGGACTTCCCTGTGAGTCTGTGCTGGGAAACCACGAGCAGCCCTCGTGATTGTGTTCACGTTGCACGATACTGTTCCGAGATGGTGTCTCGGTGGAGGTCAGTTATGTTAGGAAATAGGCTTCCCGATTAAGATTCCTTTAACTACCATGGCTGTCCACACCAACAATAAAATGGTGTCTTAGAATTACTATACCCTGAAATCCTCTGGCATTGAGTCATTTTGGCTAGCTGAGTTTTGCCAGTAGTTTGCGGATCGCCCTGTAAAATACCAGGACATGAAAGTTACATGTGTGTGTGTGAATGCGTGTGTTTATGTTCATGCCGACGCTGCCCGCATCTCGACCCTCCTCTGGTGTGCATGAAGCACGCCTGCATGCATACACGGAATGACCCGAGGATGCTCCTGCAGCCAAAGTCACCACCACTAACGTCCTCAGGGTTTGTTCCTGGAGATGGTTTTGGGCACTGGATTCTGTTAGTTCTCTTGACTGACTTCTGTAGGTTTTTTTCTGGAACTGTCAACCGTCACTTCCTGGTAGTTGTAAAGAGTGCCTGTGAGTGGTGTATTTCTTCCACTCTCTCTAATTTGCTGCTAAGGATTTTCCAGGGCGTGGGCAGTTCCGTCCGCAAACTTGTTAACTTTGAACGTGAAATTCAAAATAAGCTCTAGAGGAGAAGTCGAGGGCAGACACCTTGCGGGGGAGTTGTGCGTGGATGCAGACATAAGGGTTAGGGAGGCCCTGGGTTGGGCTCACTCTGGTTCTGGGCTTTGTTGTTTTTTGTTTTTTTTTGGAAAACATTTTTTATTTATGTATTTGACAGAGAGAGGGGGAGAGAGAGAGCAGAAGCAGGGAGAGCAGCGTGCAGAGGGAGAAGCAGACTCCCCACTGAGCAAGGAGCCCTACATGGGGCTTGGTCCCCGGACCCCGAGATCATGACCTAAGCCGAAGGCAGACGCTTAACCCACGGAGCCCCCCAGGTGCCCCTGGTTCTGGGCTGTGCCGTGGATCTGTGAAGGCGCCAAGCAGGTGAATTCTAGGATCCTCTGCCAAGCCTAAGGAATCAGGGCTTGAGGTGGTGATCCCTGAGCTCACTTTGGCCTCAGGGCTCCGTAGTGCCGGGCTGTGCTGCTGTGGCTGCTGGTGGGTCCACGGAGAGGAGAGGACCTGAGCCTGTCCTTCTGCATTCGCCCTGCAGCTGTGAACTCTGCCTGCTTCCTTCTATTTTTAGCTCTTCCCCAGTAGGCCTGTGTGTCTCAGAATGAAACTGGCTCCAGCAGCATCCGCCACTGCCACCGCAGCCTGTCCCTCTGCAGAGCCGTGAAGGGCTGGGGCCGGGGGCAGCAGCCGGGTCCCCAGCGGTCAGTACCCGCCCCCTGCCACCACCGCCTCGGCCGTGGTATGGGAACGCAGACGGGCAGCCGGCTCGCACCCGGCCTTCAACCTCCGGACCCTTATCTGCAAACACACCCCCGGTTACAAGAACATCATGGCACGACCTGAAAACAGAAGCCCTCGGGCTGCCTGGCCCGGTCGGGCGTGTCTACGGGGACCTTTGCTCTTCCCTTTTTCTCTCTTCCCTTCACTCATTTTTTTTTTCTCTCTGGAAGCAGGCGGTTCAGGGATCTTTTGATATTGCCAGAATGACTTTTCTTTTTCTCCATGCTCCACCGTTCTGTGTGAAATTTCGTTTTCAAAAGAAGTAAGTGGCTCCCGATCGCTGGGAGGGGCTTGAGCCCTCGGGGCCTGCCTGATGCGGCTGACTCCGGCCTGGGTGGTTGGCGTGGGATGGCTGTGGATTTCCCCGAGGTGCGCTGCCGTGGCACAGGATGCTGAGTGGTTGGGGAGAACTCGCAGAGGGATGTGTGCAGGGGAGTGGCGAGCTGATGGATGTGTGCGGGGGTGTGGCGAGCTGCAGCCAACCCTGTAGCTTCGTCACTTGTCCTCGAAAATCCATCTGTAGCCTTCCATGAAAGCAGCTTTTTAAGGGAGAGCGGGGCGGGATGGGAGCAAGCATGGGGAGTGCCAGAGAAGGTTCCTCACTGTGGCTGGCGATGCTCATGAAGAAAATGGGATGCTGCCTGCCGTGCACCTGTTTCCCTCGTGGAAATCCCGGTGAAGTCGCTGTTTCCCTCTTCTGTGAGTGTCCCACTTGTGAAGCACAAAGAAGAGATTCTGGTTGTGCGAGTCTGTTGGAGACCCTTGAGCTCCCTTCATGGCACAGTGGCCGACTTTGCCTCCTTCTGGACACCCTGGCAGGGAGCGCCGCTGGCCAGCCATGGGTTGTCCCCAGGGGGGCCAGAGTGGAGCTGCAGGGCAGCAAGGACACCCCCGGTTCCCTGCGTGCCCCTCAGGTCTTCCCCTGTTTAGGAAATTGTGCACCTGCTGTTACTCGGGACTTCTGAAACTGTCCTCTGCCTGCCTTCTGGTTGCATGGACCAGAACAGCCGTAGACAAGAATAGCTCGAGATGGCAGACTGTGCCCTTTTTGGGTAAAGAAAGGTCAGAGTAGGGAAGAGGATAAAGCTGGGTCTCTTGGGTGACGTTGGAGTGGAGCGTGGCTTAATCTTGGAACCACTGGAACATTGTTTTATGTGGTTGCAGGAACACGTCCTCTTAACGTGGGGGAAAATCCGAAGATTGGCAATACACATACCTTTCTTTCGGTCTAGAATTTTTTACATGGTGTCGAAGTATTATATGATCATCATAGGAAAAGGAAGTAAAGAAGCAAAAGAAATAAAATCACCCCAGTCCCTGAGAGATAATCCCCGTGAACAGTTTCCTCTTTATCCTTGTAGGCTTTTTCTGATGCAAATAAATGCATGTAAATGAGTCCTTCTACTGCTGTGTCTGTGGGACTTGGTTGAGGATCATTCTTCTGTGTTATTATGTGTAGAGCTGTGTCAGCATTTTACAAGCCATTATCAATTATCATTATCTGCCTTGGGTGCATGGGGAGATGCCAGGTATCTGCCAATCGTGATCTGGGCAGAAGCAGTAATGACTGTATTCGCTTTATTTCAGAGAAAAACCCATCAGCTTGATAGAGGCACAGTGATAAAGGGACGCGTCTTTCTTACTCTCTTGGATGCAGTGTACCCACAAAACGACTCCTGTCAAATACAGTGATGCTCATTTTAACCAACAAATCTTTACTTTAAAAAGTAAATGATTATAAAAGATGTTTTAATTTCATAAAGTTTTGAAAGATGATGACAGTTGTCCTTCTCCACTAGAATGTGGCTTGTGTGTAGAGACTCCCTTCCAAGGGCGAGCGCCATGGGGAATAGAAGGTCGTGGGGGAGAAGTCTGGAAAGCACCGCCCCAGTTGGGTCATCAAGGTCAGCATCAGGATGGATAGGTCAAGTGGTTCATTTCTATCCCGGACATGCTGGGAATGGCATTTCTGGGGTCTTCCTCCAAACCTATAACCTCAGTCTGGTGAGGAAACTACATTAGACAGATCCCTGCCCACTGCTCCTCAAAACTGCCAAGGTCATCCAGAGCAAGGAAAGTCTGAGAAACTCACAGTCTACGAGCACCTGTAAGAGCCATGACAAGAAACCGTAGTGGGGCGTCCGGGATGGCTTCCTGGAAGAGAAAGGACATTGATAAAGCAGAAACCTCAATAAAGGATGGAGTTGATCATATCAGTGTCTGTATTGGCTCATTAACGGAATGAATGTACCAAAGAAATGTAAGATGTTAACAACGAAGAAAGTGAGCCAGGAGCCTGAGGGAACTCCGCTGTCCTTGCAGCTTTTCTACAAATCCAAACCAGCTTAAAAAGACTGCTTCAAATTTTTTAAAAATATAAGTCATAATTATGATGATAGATTTAACAAGAGCATCCTTGAAATTACAACAAAAAGAGCTTCCAGGCAGTTCTTAAAAGTAACGAACCTACAGGTTTGTGTTACTTTCTTAAAGCCTGTAGGATCTGTGAGCCCAGAGGCCACTGTGTGTTTCAAGTAAAGTGAAATTGACAAGCTGTCAGTTTCCCACAGCCCTCTCTATGCCCATCTGGGGAGGGTCAGGAATAATTTTCTCAAACTTACCTAGAAGAGCAGGGGAATTGTTAGGCTTTAGAATTTACACTTTCTTTGGTCTTTATTGAAATGCATAGACTTTCCCTTTGAATTGCCCCTGAAATCTGCATGCTGAGCTCCAGGGGGCTCTTTGGGATGCTCTGGGTTCTCTGGGTCCCCAAACTCAGCTGAACTAACCCTGAAGAAAGCTTTATGCTCAACTCATTTTTTCCCCCTTGGGATTTTCTATCACGAGTCCAAGCAAAGAAATAGGTATCTTTTAGAAATCCTCTGTAAAGGAGCTGAATTGGTTTGACAGGCAGGTTTTGTAGCGTAGATGAAAAGCTAATCTTGGTTTGACCGATTAGTCTCTCTTCTGTCTGGTGCTTTCGGGGTTTCTGGTTCCGTCATTCGCCTGTGATTTCCTTTCTTCTCTGTTTCTTATAAAAGGAATGTGCCAGCGAGAACTTTGATTTCTCCTTCCCATCCTAGCTTTACGAGACTTCTGGGGTATAGGCAGATTAGAATTCTTTTGGGAAAGATTGGAACTTTCCAGAGAAGAGTTTTTAGCTGCTTCGAGGTGGACTGGGCCTCCAGCAAAAGCCATATCCTCCCCACAGTGCAGGGTCCATTTCTGCCCCAAGATGCCAGTCTTAAGCTTTGAAGGCCCCTTGCTTTGTCCGTGCCCGTGGGTACCACCTGGGAAGGAACTCCTCTGTTGGATCTGCAGCACTTCCGAGAGTTCTTTAGAGCCTCTTTTCCCTAAGAATCTTCAAGTTCACATTTTTATTAACTACCCTTGATCCGCTGTATGTAAGCTCACCTCTTTCTCCAGTGGTCATTTTTGTCATTAGTATTTTAACGAAAGGAAAATATTTGTACATACACCAGCTAAATGAACAAGTAGAAAGTAAGGATTCTTCTAGAATGTGTGTAGTAACCTTCCCACCTGTCTCGATCCTGACTTACTGTTTGGTGGCTGGAGGTTTACCTTTTTGCCAGAGGGGGAAAGTGCCCCTGTGTTCTAATTGTGGTTGGAGGCCTGGGAGGGGAGATGGGGCAGGACCGCACAACCTAAGGGGAAGAGCCCTGACTGTGTGAAGCCAGCCTCCTGGGGTCACGTCCCATCTCAGTGTTAGCAAGTCCTTCAACTCCTTTGTGCCTCAGTTAATCATCTATAAAGTGGGATCATAATAAAAACATCTCCTGGGAAGGGATTCGAACCAGAACGTGGCACAAAGCATGCTTCCTCCTCCCCCAAGTGGTTCTTAAATCAATGTGTAAAGCCTTTTCCCTTTAGAAAGAAACCATTGTCCACACCATGGGTACAGACTTTAAAGGGGCAGTACTTTACTTTAATGGTTAAAAGATAAGGAGGGGAAAACTAGAGAGAACCATATGGCAGGGGGGCCCCGGGGCAAGGCGTCTGGTGAAGTCTGCCACCCCATTCCAAACCCATTCACTTAAATTTCACAAATGTGACCGTTGTGGGCTGGCGTGTACCTTTACATATCAAATGAACCCCATTGCTGCGTGATGCATGGCTGCATTTGCTCTGAATTTCATGCCTGGTGGCTTCTTTCCCCCCCCCCTTCTGGTTATATACAGTCACTGAAGAAAATTAATAGGGAGCTGGACACTGTTAAATTCATATGGGTGAGCTGAGGACCGCCTAACAACAGGGCTATTCTGGGACCCACAGTCCTCCCGGAGCGGACATAATCGACTCCGCTCTTCACCTCTCCGCCCGGCCAGCGTGGCCTCTGCGAACAGAGCTCCCATTGAGGTCCAGCCAGCTCCGGGTGGGGAGGAGTTGCCCAGCTGCACGGGAGACTCAGCCCTGTGGGTTATCGCGGTATACTTTCCCTGTGGCCGGCGGCGGTGGGAAACTCTGCACCAGCGGGGAGGTCACGGCTCCCGCCTGTTGCTGAGTTTTAGGAACTTAGAGAGGACTGCGTGCCCTTTCCTCCTGTGGACACTCTGGCCTCAGAGTCTTTTTCAGTTATCCAGGAAGGAGAACTCAAGTTCTGTTCATTTCCCTCGGAGTAGAGGGATTGATACTATTACAGTTCTGTGCTTAGCTGGGGGAAATTCTTGCAGTTTGCTTTGGGTCCAGAAAATTGCAAGTTCAGAGGCTTTGCAACATAAGGTCTCAGAGCACCCAGAAACGTAGTGAAACCTACCTACCTTGTATTTGTTCCAAGATTTCTTTCACTCTTTGCTCCACTTAAATAAAATGAAAAAAGTGAACCGCCTGCCCGTTCCCCAGCTTTTAAGCAGTGAATTGTTTCTTGCTTCTCCTGTGTCCTCCTCCTCCTTCCCACTCCTGTAGCGAATAATGCTCAAAATCAAAGGAAGCCTTTGACAGCTGCCTTTTTTCTCCAGT
Organism: Martes martes; assembly: GCF_963455335.1. NCBI lineage: Eukaryota > Metazoa > Chordata > Mammalia > Carnivora > Mustelidae > Martes > Martes martes. The sequence goes on along the minus strand of NC_137902.1, from coordinate 83,244,096 downwards.
TTTTCCCTTTTTCTTCAAGGTTTTCCTAAAATGGTGTCTCCCAAGATACCGTCCTTATGTTCAGGACAGATTTGTTGGCTCATCTGTAAGTTGTGTTCATTTCACCCCACACGCATAATTGATTTCCGGAATTCAAACTTTCCATGACTCTCCCCCTTTGCGTGAGTGAGTCCTAGAAATAGCCTACCTAGCGTGTGTTTCCTCCCTGTCACCCCTGACTGTGCAAGTCATCTAGCCTCTCAGCTTCAGGAATATTCTTTGGAAGATGGGGATACCTCCTCGAAAGTAGGGAGGAGAAAAGGAGTTCATTTATGTCAGGTGTATTAAGTCTTGTTATTTTCACTGTAATGCCTCAGGTTTTCAAGCTTAGCTAATACTTCGGTTACATTTTGATCAAAGGAGACTTCATGTAGCAAAAATGCATCCTTTTCTGCATCATGGTAAATTCAGTCATTTAATCCCTGATACATGAGCAGGGAGTTTGAGAGTTCTTGAAGTTATCTAATCAGTCTTCATACTATTATCTGCACAAGCAGACCCCATTGTTCTGTTCACACTTCCCTCCCTCCCTCCATCCGTCCATCGTCCCTTGTTGACTTTTTCTCTGGAAGTCTCAGAGAGCTCTGAACAGGGGAGCTAATCTAAAATGCAGACACATAGTTGTTTGCAGGGAAAGGTAAGAGAAGATACATCATAGGTGGGCATATAGACAACAGGCCCCTGCAAGCCACGGATGTAACCCAGGTAGGCCGTGAGCCAACAGTTAAGTGATCAGCTTGCTGTTGAAAGAACGAAGAAATGTTGAACTCCGTTTTGTGGGAAAAGAGCAAGAAAGCTTCTGCTGTGCACAGTTAACTGAGCGAAGGGCTACAGGGCCCGGATCCACGGCCTCTCGCGGCTTTGGAGGACGTGTTAGCAGTGCCGTGGACCATGCAGGGCTAATCCCCGCGAAATTGTAAGGCGGAGAGCTGTGGGTGCTGCTTTTATGTACCTGACCTCGGGAGGCCCCACAGCATTGGGGTCCTCACCTGGTCGAAGGGTTAGTGACCGAGCTGACCAGTGCTCCTTCCGAGACACACTGTGGCACCCGGAAGCAGCCTTTGGGCCCCTGTCACAGGTGGCCCCCACCGCCCCCCACCTTTTTTTTTTTTAGCTCTTCTGAGTTAGAGTTCTTTTTCCTTTACTGACTAGCCAAAGCACCCTCCAAGAGATAAATGCCCCGAATCTCGCTTCCTACTCTGCAATCTCGTTAACCAAAATTTTTTGATCTTGCCCTGTTATATTTGCATAATAGGTGGATTTTCATTCAGCTTTTCCAGTCTTTCCCCGGCTTCCATTCTGCCAAGGAAGGATTTCATTTGACGCACTCTTAAAGCAGTTTTATGGAAATCATGTGCTTGGGATAAGGACAGGCTCCCGTGGGTGAGGGGGACTCGCTCCTTATCCTCTGCGCACAGCTGGGAAGGCTCCCGTGGGGCAGATGAGGGTGCTGCGCGGACCCGGAGGGGGCGGGGCACAGGGTGTCACTTGAGAGGGTTGACTTGGCTTCCTCCTGGAGACTCTGAGGTCTACCCTGTTCTTCCTGTGCTGTGAAGCAGAAGACTGTGATTTCTTTCAAGACACGTCCAGGTCGCCGGCTCTGTTCCCTGGCTAACGGAGAGCATGAAAAGACCCCTTAGAGAACAGCTGGGGGGCCTGGAGCTGGCATGTCCAAAGCACGTGGTGATTGTAAGTGGCAGGGACGTCCTCTCTCGGCTTGCATTCCAAGAGGGTGTCTGTGTAAAATGGGGAGGAAAAATGGAAAATGAGTGCGGGGAGGCAGAAAAGAGATAAAAGGTCCTTTGGCTAATGTGCCTGCCATCTTCGTGAATAAGGGAATATGCAAATTTTGGAGTCCCCAATTCAAAATCAAATAAAACAAAACAAAAAAAAATAGGATAGTTCCTGATAGAAATCATTCAGTAAAATCTATGCCACCGCATTCTTTAAATGACTACCTTGAATGGGATGTAGCCCCTCTAGGTGAGTAGAGATCAACATTTTGAGATTGTAAGTGTGACTCATGTTCAGGCCGACCCTGGAACTTTGTAGGACTGTCGGGCTCAAAGTCAAAACACGCCATGGTGCTGTTTGTTTTATGTTCAGTCCTTTTTTTGTCTGTGGTGTAGGTAATATTGTCGGTAATATTCACGTCTTCAGTTATAATGCCTCTCTGAGGTTAAGGATGATAAGTGTGATGCACATATGGGGGTCGGGGGGACAGGGAACTGGCCCTGAGGTTAAGAAGGGTTATGTAATTCACCCAAGGTTCAACAGCTGCTAAGTTAGCATAGCCCAGATTCAGAGACCAGCAATCAGGCTTATTAGAATTGTAGGTATTTAAGAGTACATGAGTTTGGGACTCCTACTTCAGCGTGACAAATTGGAGACACATGTTATCGCTCCCTCTTCCAAAACACCACTAAAAATGATAGCGAAGGAGTAACAAAGGGCATAAAGCCACAAAGGAAAAAAGAAACTAGAGAGAAGCAGCGGAAGGCAAGATACGCCAAAGCCGACGGAAGAGCCAGACCAGTTTCGCAGATGGGAAAATGGCACCCCTCCAGCCCTGGGTGTGTGTGCACGCGCACGTGTGTGTGTGTGTGTGTGTGTGTGTGTTGGCAGGGACAGGCCATCAGGAAGCCATTCCACACCCTGCAGAACCAGGCACCACGGAGGAAGAGCTGGGAGTGGGGGCGAGTGCGGGGGAGCAGTTCAATGTGTTTAAAAAGCTGGGTTTTCTGTTCTCTCCCTTGTAGTCCATTTACTACTCACCCCTACCCAGGGGGGAAACTAAAGATTCATTCTTGAGAAATTGAATGTCTGCATGGCTAAGGGCAGGACTAGGGCACTTCACTAGAGAGTAGGGATTAAGTGAAAGTCAACCCAGTGAGAAGTCCACCCCGTGCCCTTCTCTGGGCTAAATGCCTCCCGACAGGAGAATGGGAGACCCTTCCCTGGAGCCGTGGACAGGCTCAAGAGCCAGAGGCCTCTCCTGATAGCTGGGGCTCCCCCGACACGACAGTCGCCGCCTGATTAGTGTAATGCAAAACGGATGGTAAAGCAAGATCGGTCCCTGTAGATGAACAGAGGCATTTCATAATGATAAAAGGGTCAGTTCTGAGCACCAAAATCAGAGCTTCAGAATATGTAAGGGGTGGGGGGAATCACACACACACAAACCTGGTCAAACTAAAAGGAAAATAATCCAATCTCCGACCCAAATTATCCATATGCTAGAAACATACAAATAGAAATAGAACATTTTTGAAAAATACTATTTCATTTATCCTAAAATATCAAGGACCTTGGACTAAATTCAAAGAAAGACACGAACGAATGACAGAAAACTACAAAACATCACCAAAGCCGAGTACAACCCTTAATAAGTGGAGGGGACACATTGTGGTTGTGGGTTAGAGTACGTGGAGGGGACACATTGTGGTTGTAGGTTAGAGTACGTGGAGGGGGCACATTGTGGTTGTGGGTTAGAGTACGTGGAGGGGGCACATTGTGGTTGTGGGTTAGAGTACTCTGCATGTAAAAGAATTCAAGGAAACATTTTATGGGAACAGAATTAAGAGCGAGGGAAGGTGGAGCAGAGTGAGGAGGAGAACGGTTTTGAAAAACTGTGTCCTATGAACATGTCAAAATAGAGTAGACGGGCCTTGTGCCATTTGCTTGGCTGCGTCTGTAGTGCTTTTCTTCTGGATTGTTGGTTCCGGAGTGGATATTAGTGGCGTTTCTGTGGTACTTCGTGCTTAGTCCTACCACGGAACTTGGAATGCACGACTCGCGTCTGTTTCCGATAGTGGGAGCCACACTGGACTGAAACTTTGTGAGGCGGGCACCGTGTCCTGCCCGACGTCGTATCCCTCTTATGTATCAGCGTCCGGCACATGGCCGAGACCTAGCCCGTGCTGGACGTTTGAGTGAATGAATTCAGACGCATGCAGTGTGTGTGTGTGGGGGGGGGCTGAGTGTGGGCCCCCAGAGATATCCAGGCTCCGATCCCTGGAAGCTGTGTGTATTACCTTATCAGGCACATGCAGCCTTCCAGATGTGATAGAGTGGAGGCTCTTGGGACGAGCGGACCGTGCTGGGTTCTCTGGGTGCAACCAAGTGCCCATGTAGTACGTAGACAGGGGGAGTCCCGACAGGGAAGAATGCCTCGTGGGCCCTGAAGCAGGATCTAGGTCTGGGTCTGAAGAGAGGAGAGGGGGCCCCGTGAGCCAAGGAACTCAAGGAGTACAGCCCTAGAAGCTGGTAGAGGCAAGGGAGCGGATCGCCCCTAGGGCTTCCTGAAGAAGTGCAGTCCAGACGCCACCTTGATTGTGGCCCATTGGCACAGACTGTGGACTTCTGACCTCCGGAGCTGTGAGACCGTAAATGAGTGTTGTTCCGAATCCCCAAACTTGGGGCAGGTTGCTACAGCAGCACTAGGGCTGTTCTAATAGGTGTTTCAGTGCTCAGTTTTGTAAATATTTCAAGAAACCATATCAGCCCTCTCATGGGGGCAGCACCTGCTACATTTCTGGTCCCAGGACATTGCACACTGCCTTCTCCACTCGCCAGCGTGCAAGGAGCTGCCTCCTTGTTTTTATTTTGGTGGTCTCGGTTGAGGTTCAGGGAAACTATTCCTTTTGGGCAGTACCCAGGGAGCCCACTTGAGTTCCTTAACTCAAGTACAATTTGTTAAGCCCTTATAATTTATTAGGTCCTATCAGATCAGGCCCTGAGGATATAAAAGTTGAAGGGCTCTGCCTCGTCTATAGGTGAGGTGGATAGTGTCAGTGGAAGCAATGTTTGTGTGGAGTCTAGAAGGATCCGTTTGAACGTCAAGCTCAGAAGAGCGAGGGACGTGCCAGGCCGTGGGGGCCAATGTGTGAGTGAGGGGAGTTATGGGAGAGGAGTCTGTAGAGATTTTGGGGTGATGTCACTGAGGAACCTCCAGGAGAAGATGGGTGGGTGCATAGAAGGACAGACAGACAAGCGTTCAGACAGATTGGAAGATAGGAGTCAGAACGGACAGCCATGGACTGATGGCAGAGCCTTGGGACACATCCAGGTTATGAGGGGAGGCCAGAGGGGCAGCCCCAAAGCAGACCCCAAAGGAGAGCCCTGAGGCGGCTCACTGGGAAAAGACACTCCCGGAAGCCGACAGTACCCCACGCAGCAGACAGGCCTGCCAAGCCAGAGCCAGAGTGTGGGGTGGAGGTCGGATAAGGAAATGGGGGAACCAGTAGTGGAGGGGCAGATATTCTCCTCACCGAGGGGCAGCGGGGGTGGAGGGATGGCCCACGGGGCTGGGAGCAGCGCTCATGACCCCTGTCTTGCCAGAGACCCGTCTACTTGCCAGGCCCACTGGGTCTTCCTCTCGTTGACCTCTCCTTCCCCAATTTTTTAAAAAATGAAGGTACACTTCACCCATAGTGAAATTCCCCCTTTAAAAAGTGTGAAGTGCTAAGAGTTCTGACAGATGAACACGGTGTGTAACCACTAGCACCGTCAAGATGCGGGGTAGCTCCCTCAGCCCGGAAAATTCCCGTGTGTTCCCCCGTGACCAGCCCCAGCTGCCCCCGGTCTGCTGAGCCTGCAGCACGTGCTGATGTGGGGAGAGCACCCACTGTAGGATTTTTAGTCGTCACGTGTTCAAGTTAGCGAGTCGATGCCCTGAATCTGGACTCTCGGTTTCACCGCAAGAAAGCGTTTTGTTGACTTGGTCACTGTTTTCCTCCCTAAAATAATTCGAGGCTCTTGCATTCATGTCAGTAGGATTCATCAGACGCCTGCCAGAGAATCGATTCAGCATTATTGCAGGTAACTTGTCGAAATGGGGTCTGAGGAGGAAGCTTTTGCCTGAGGAAGTCCCGTTGTGCTTTTGTGCACTTGCTGAATGTTTTTCTTAACGCATCTGCCTTAGGAGAAAAGAGATAAAGAGGAAAATTCTTGTCAGGACAGACTGTAACTAAGGAAATTCTAAACTGATTTAAGTTTCAAGATGCATTTTCCAAAGGATCTACTATAATGCCGTAGGTCTAATAGTCACTAACACCAACTTTAATAAAATGATAATCTGCCTAGTATAGTCTGAAGTAGACAACTAACTTTCAGTCTCTGTTTTCATTGAATATTTTTAAAACTGTTGATTAAAATCCAAATAACTGCTTCTGGGCCAGCTTTCCTCAACCCGCTACGTTTTTACGATGTGTGCTTGGTTTCACTCGCGTCGTTTTTGTCTGTAACAGTTAACCTGGCTGTTAATTAGCATGTAATTTACCCAGGGGACGAGGTGCCCATCCAAAACAAAGGCTTGTTTCCTACCCTATAAGCTCAGGACTATAGTCAGTCAGTCCCTCACCCATCAGCCCCTAAAATAGTGCACCTACTGCTTGTAGCCTCAACTGTAAAGAGAAGTAATGACAGTATCAATCTCGTTTGGTCACAAGAGGTAAAGAAGTAAATGATTGGAAAGTAAAGAAGAAAAGGAGTAAATGGCTTTTTGAGATCTAGCGAATAGCTACCATTGACTTTGGGTAATGTTTGTCCTGGCCGATGGCGGATCCTGTTTTCACCCCGATTTCTTCTTTCTGTTAACGTTTCTTATTCCTTCCAGAGGAAGGAATAATGTGGCCAGAATTAACGTGGCAGAAAATATTAGCATAACCAAAGCACAATGCCCGCAAGTTTTCTTCAAGCTTATAAATATCGGATTCGTTTTATTTCTTTTTAACTAAAAATGAAGAGTTGGGAAGGATGGGCCCAGACCTTTTAAGGTGACAGTCAAAGGGGATGAGTCTGGTTCTGCATAGAGGGTGAAAAAAGGTCATTTTTATGAGTATATACCTTCGGGACCTGACCCGGTAACAGTTCATTAAGAAATAAACGAATGCCCCTTGGGAGGTTGCATTTCCCACCTGCTCCGCGTGGATCGTTGATACGAAGGGGCTGCTAAAAATAGGTAAGCTGCATGAATAAGCACTGGGGTCATTGACCCCCCCTATTTCGTGTGCGTTCACGGCACATCTGAGTGTTAAGTCTGGGTCCTTTCAGAAGACGACACTTAAAAAGTTTGGTTGGAGGAGAGCGTCTTGACTTCTTTCAGCAGACAGAGGAGCTTTTGGTCCCACAGTCCAGAAGCGATTGCTCACAAAGTAGTGAGATTCCTGTCATTGGCAGAGTTCAGGCTCGCGTATTAGCTTCATGAATGGGAATTTGTCCTGGATCGTGACCCCGCTGCGAAACGGTGTCTGGCACGTGTTGTTGAATGTGTAATGAGACTCCTGACCATCCCTTAGAGCCGTGTGCTCGGGGATTCCTGTGCTAGGTGGATGAGAGGGCCCCCAAAATCTGTTCCTGCAGTGAGAGTGCGTGGGTTGGAGCCCTGCAAGCGCCAGTGATTTAATATGAAATTCATGATTAGCTGAGAACAGAGTAAACCAAGTTACAGAATCAGTAGATACAGTTAGACCTCAGCAACTGATGACCTTTTCTGTCTGTTGTAAACTTTTGCGTTAGACGGCTAGGTACATTAGTGACGTCGTGATGAAGGAGTGAGCTTTACCTGGCTCGTCCAAGTGCCCACATTTGGTCAGAGAAGGTGACCTTCCCAGCTGGAGGGGAGCCATTTGGTAACAGTCTTCAAGGAGCTAGGTTTTTCTCTTGACAGTTTTTGGGAATGGCAGCACACTCTTTCCGGGGATGCTCTTTAGTGATGGGGGGGTGCAGGGGCAAGTAGGGCCGGGGGTGGGGGGCATGGGCAGGAGAACTCTTACCGCTCATGAGCTACGGATGAGCAGAATGAGAGTAACAGAAGATGAGATGTACAAGTACATCCGATTTGGAAACAAAACACTTTGACCAAACACAGTTGGGGAATTGTGTACCCAGACCCACGTGGTATTTTTTTCAGAGATGGGACACAGACCCCAAAAGACACCCATCCGGTCCTTTGTTCCTTTCTTTTGATGCCACCACTGTCTCCTGTTACAGAGCACCAGAACTACTTTGGAATAGATGAAAACCTCGGCCCGGTGGCTGTCAGCATCCGGAGGGAGAAGGTCGAAGACGCCAAGGAGAAAGAGGGGTCCCAGTTCAACTATCGGGTGGCCTTCAGGACAAGTGAGGTAATGGCTGCCTTGTGTCCTTGCTGTCCTGGGCTGAGGCTTCTGATGTTACCGCACTAGCTTGTTTCAGAGAAGGTATAATATTAATGACTACAGCATTTAAGATCATTGAAAGAACCTACAATATTTTATTCCCAGTAAAAATTTGAAACCCTGTCACAGATGTTAAGGGACAATGATTTTACTTCCCCCTTACGTGAAAGGATAAAATGGTAAGACCAGAAGGTCTGGGGGCTCAGAGAGGACACGTATGAACTGGCCCATTCACGTTGGAGCTGACAAACAGCTGTGAGGTCTAAAGCAGGAAATCAGGTGGTCCGCAGTGGGGGGAGCGTGGCCAGCTGTCTGTGCACACCACATTATTTCGAGGTCCCAGCTTAGTGCCTCTCTTGCCTTGGTTGGAGTAAAAACTGGGATTGTTGTACAAACGGAACAATATAGGTAGAGATGCCGATTACAAAGAAGGCCCGCGTTTCGGGTTTTATACTCTTGACCTGTTGTAATGATGGGGCGGGGGGCGTATTTGGCAAGCATTCCGGCACGCCTGTTTTGGTTGGCTCCTTCCAGATCAGAGAGAGGAAAGGGAGCTCTTCGCTCGCCCCCTGTGTGTGCGTGAGCCTGTGTCCCGCGGCGTGGCTGGCCAGGTGCTCCCGTGATGGGGCTCTATGCTGGATACGTGGGAGATAGAGCTCCTGACTTGTAGTGACGTCTGTAAGTTATAGGCCTGGGCTGTCCAATTTAGTGGCCGCTAGCCACATGGGACTATTTGAAGTAATTAAATGAAATTCAAAATACAGTTCCTCAGGCCTGCTGGTCACGTGTCAAGTGCCCAGTAACCACACAGAGCCTGTGGCTCCCGCGTCAGCCGGTGTGGCTGATGAAAGAGCGTTCTCCTCATTGCACAGGACTCTGCCTGGCGGTGGTGTTCTCGAACTTGTTGCGCACGGCACACATCGTTGCCACGGCCCTTACCCTGACTCTCTTATCTGCTAACGGTTCTCTTCCCAGAGTCGGGGTGGGGGGGTCAGAGCTGGGTCCCCTGATTTGCAGCGCTGCGGTTTCCTCTCCGGAGCCAGCGTCAGAGTGGCGCTCGCGTGCCTTCATCACGCGTTTGAGGACGTATCGCACTCACGAGATGAAATTCGGTAGTAAATGATCTTTTGAGGCCTGAATCCCCCTGCCCATGGGTGTTACTGGATATCCCCACCCAGCTGCAGGACCCGTCAGCGGTGGAAAGTGAAGTAGGAGAAGAGAAAGGAAAGGACAGAAGTTGGTGTAGAACACAGGGCAACAGGAAAAAAGAAGGAAGGGAGGAAGATGCAGGGAGCGGGGTGCGGGGATCCAGGCCCAGCCCGGGGGTCTCCAGCCTCTCCTCGGGGTCACGTTCTGGTTGGCTCCCGGCGCCGCAGGACCATCACGCCCCAGGCTCCCCTCATTCTCCAGGCACACTCCCTGACTATCTCAACCCCTCCCCGCTTATCCCTGAGCCCCGGGCCCTTTTGTTGTTTAAAGGCTCTCGGAGTGTTGATTTTGCGTCCAACCGTGGAGAGCTGTAGTCACTTTTGCCCACTCAGAAAAGAGACTGACCTTTCCCCCTCTGGAAGACAACTAAAAAATTTAGCTTTCAGGAAGTAACCAGGAGTAAACAAGAACTCTTCTGTGATGTTCTGGAATCTTCTGTTCTCCACCCCCCCACCCACCCCCCCCCCCCACAGCTAACAACCCTGCGAGGAGCAATTCTAGAAGATGCCATACCTTCTACTGCCAGGCATGGGACCGCTCGGGGGCTACCTCTCAAAGAGGTTCTGGAGTACGTCATCCCGGAGCTGAGCATCCAGTGCCTGAGACAGGCTTCGAATTCACCCAAGGTCTCGGAGCAGCTGCTCAAGCTGGATGAACAAGGGGTGTGTACAATGCGGGCGTCTCGGTTTGGGTCCGAGTATGTGTCTGTGTTTGAAAACATTTCGGACTTTTCCCATCCATCTTTCTTTGGGGATTGTTTATTTTTAATGCACTTTTTTTTTCTCTGACTGCTCCTAGGAAACACGAAGGCTATCTAGTGTAGTACCCCTCCTGCTGAGTTGTGACCTGTGTTGTTTTTACCAAGGTTTTGGTGAAAGAGCCCATCTCATTCATGATTATTAGAGATCAGTGGTATTTTTTCCCAGGGTTTAAAAAACTCACATTGGGCCTTTCCTAAACTAACATTTGTCCTTGCCTCACTATATTTGAGGCACTGATGCTAACAGGTGGGAAATGGATAGCGTGCACTGGGGAGACTGAGGCTAAGAAGTCGTCCCTCGCCCCGGAGAAACAGTAAGACCAAGAGCACAAAGACCTCTGCAGGGCAGAGTGTGGCAGTGGATCGTGAGGAGGTTTAAGTGCAGTGAGTGCTTTGGGAAAAGAAGAAGTGACGTCTGATGGCACAGCTCCTGAAGAAGGTGGCCTTGTAGCTGGGACTTGGGTCGAATTCCAGGAGGGGGATGGGAGCAGTTGACTGCTTTGGGAACTATGATGAGTTTCTTTATAAGACAAGGGCACATCTAGGGAAGTTGTAGTTGGAAAAAAAGAAAGTATGTTGAGCTACAGCCTATAATATAAGAGCTTAAAAGCTAGGCTCAGTTTGCACATGATTCAGGAGGCAAGTAGAAGGCCATTGAAGCTTTTTGGTAGGACAAGACACAATCAGAGCTGTATTCTAGAAAGATTATCCTGCTGGAAGGGAATGAGACAGCCTGGTGAGGATAAAGGCTGATGATAGCCTGGAGTACAGTCATGGACGGTTGACATCGTCCAGGAGAGAAGTAATGTTGGACAGGATAGGGACGGTGGCCCAAACGGTGGAAAGAGGTCTTTTAAGAGTCAGATACGAGATAACTCATAGCGGGAACCTAAGAGGGAGGCACCCCAGTGTATGCAACTTACTTCAAATGAGCAAATTTGCTGTTAAATGTCTGCTTTTAAAAAACCCAAAAAGACACTATTCATGTATCTTTCCAGAATTTTCTAAGGAAGTTTCCTTTGCCTGTTTTAGGGAGAATAGGAGGTTGACCTAGTAACACCAGTGTGGTAGATTGATGGTTTTTGATACTCGGATGGCAGAGTTCTCAAAGTGATGAAGTAGTAATTTGTCTAAGACATTAACGCTGCGTGATTAGCCAAAGGAAGAGGGCACCCTGACACTCAGAGGGAATAGTCCTGCGATCTGTCTGTCTCAAGAAGGAAGGCTGACATACTAACCAGAGCTCTCCCCTAGAGCAGTTGACCTGTAAGACTGTGTGGTACCCAGGACAGCTGGATCATGGTCGTGACTGGTAAGGTAAATGTGCGAGATGTCCGCGAAGTGGGCGAGGAGAAACCCGCTATCAGGGAGGGTAGGAAGGACGTGTTGGTGTTGGTCCAGTTACTCTAGGAGCAAACAGTCTTGAGGAAAAGAACCACACTTATTTTCCTATCTTATGGTCATGCTTATTTTTCTATTTCTAGTCACGGGAGAATGTGGTAGTTCTGTGTCCCTTCATGTTGCTAGAATGTATCGTTCCCCTCTAAAATCTATGGCTGGACTTGCTGTTTGGCGTGGTGGCTGAGGTAGCTGGTCCCCTCAGGCTGCTGTGGAAAATCCCACAGATGGCCCCTGGTCCGCAGGTCTGCACCCCAACGCCCTCAGGGCCCCAGAGATAGCACAGCAGCGACCACTGACTGTCCCCTCCCGAAACGAAGCAAGGACTTGGGATGTCCAGTGAGCAGAATAGGCCCAGAAGCTATGCCAGGCAATATATATATATATATATATTTTTTTTAAATCAAGAGTTTAAATGCTTTTAAATGAACACATTTTTTTACAGTCTGATGTCAAAGTCAATGCTTTGAAAATCGGGTGCTGCTTTTAAGCGAACCGGTGCATCGTTTACTCTAGTTGAATTTCGTGTGGCTTTTCTTTGGCAGGTGTGTTTGTTCGACTCTGGTCTGCTTTCCTGGTGGTGTGCCGCGTGGCCTTGTCACGTCCCCATACCTCCTGATGGTGTCTGACTCCCCTATGACATGAGGAAGAGATACCGTTTATCTTCGTCCCGAAGAGAAATGGGGTGGCTTTTTTTTTTCTTTTTTTTCTTTTTTAAACATGCTCATTTTTAAAGGATCCTTAAAAGTTGCCACTAAGCTTTAAGAGTGTTTAAGACTGCGTTTCAGATAGTGCTCTTTTCTTTCAGCTTCTTACTAGCAAATCTGCACAGGAATGGGCTGGGCCAGTTTTCGTGTACTGTTCCTAGGGGGTTTTAATCTTGGGGAAGAAAAAAATACTGCAAGGATATATTTTCATGTGCTGCTTCCTTGGGGTCTGTAGCTGCCCGGGTCCAACCTGGTCACTGAGTACATCTGCTGTCCGGGACGTAGGTTCGTAGCAAGGGCTTCATTAGATACTCAGATCACGCGTCCCATTCTTTTAGTTCGTTCTCTAAGTCCATGCATCCCATTCTTTAAGTTTTGAGCAGAAAGACTCCCTTCCGTGGAGAATGACAAGGGAAGTCATTATTAAGTGAGACTCTGAAACTTTTGTTACTTTATCTATAAAAATTCGCCTCTCAACCTCTCAAAAATACCCTTTTTCCTGTTTTTAAAGACTCTCCTAATTTATAGCATAAATAACTTTATACCATTATTTAGGTTGACATTTAAAAAAATCAGATAAATTGTGGCCACTCGCTCTGAGAATATCATGGCGTCTTTGGCAGAGTGATTAATTTGTTCTCAGGCCCGCTTTCCTCTTATCCCCCCTCCCCCTGGGTAAATACGTCTGCTTGCATACCAGGCTTGCTTTGGGTGAAGTCACGCAGGTCTGAAGAGATGATCTAAGTAAACAAGACTGTGTGCTTACCAGGAACAGACCGAGTCCAGAGAAAGCACTAGAAGGAAGGGCCTCCCTGCACACTCCGGTTTATTTGCAAGGCATTTCTGGGGCTTTGTTGTTTTTGTCACCGTCACTTAAATTTAAATTTCCTTGTTGATGAGTATAAGGCTTCTGCCCTTGGGAATGGATCAGTCAGTTGTCATCCGATCCCAGGAAGCCAAAGAGACCTGGTGTGTTGGGTTTTCTGTCTGAACGGCCTGTCTGTATGTCCAGCTCTCAGCACTGATGCAGTTTGCAATTTCAACAAGTGGGTATTTCTGGTTTCTGACAGTGCTGATGCCCAAGAACCTGGCCAACTCCCCCAGGACTGTGGGACTGGCTGTGGTTCAGAGCAGTTAACCCAAGGTCAGGGGGAAGGGTAAGCGATCAGGGGGTGGCCTGAGGTCTGGAGGGCTTGGAGACAAACCCTGTTCTGAGAGAATTGGGAGTTTTAGTACTTGGGAGCTGGGGTCTCCCCTTTGTTTTGTGCCCCAGTTAACTGTGGGGTGTGCTTCTAGCTTTGTGATACAGTGCAGGAGGAGTAATGGTTGATATTAGGTTCTAGTTGTTTTCATGAGGTTTGTAAGAGAATCAAGTCAGAGAATTCTCTTCCCAGTGTTTCATTCTGTTAGTTTTAGCGGAATGGCAGCCATCGTAGCAAGCAAACCCCAGTTGCTAGCTCTGAGACCCTAGAGATCGTTCCGTTTTGTGGTCTCCTCCCAGTAAACGTGTGTGATGCTCACGACATGCCGTGCACCTGCCACAGGACATTGTCACTGCAGCAGCGCTCTGATGGCTGTCATGAACACGTAGGGGCTTTGAAATCTGTTGGAGCCACATCCCCTAATTTTCATGGGCCTGGGGGCCTTTTGGAGGGAACACAGATCCTGTCCACACTCGCGGTCTAACTCCGGCTGCTTTGTCCGATGGCTGGCAAGAAGGGTGTAGAGTGGACAGCACCACAGGAAGCAAAGTAGGCCTGGGGGAGTCCAGTTCTCTGGGTGTTTGGCCTTTGCCTGAACAAGAGTCCACTAGGAATGTCAAGTCCAGAAAGCTCAGGAATCACACAGAGAATTTGTGCCTATCCGGTGAGCGCTCTGCTTAATGGGCAGGATGCCATATTGGCCCAAACTGTGCAGCTCCATATAGCTTTGCTGCAGGCCTCTTCCCATAGGCGTGGATGTGGAAAGAGAAAGGGTGCTCCCGCTGGAGATACCAGGGCAGACCAGGGCAGGCTGCAGAAGCGGCCAGGGGGCGTTGGCGGACTCGGTGGCCAGATGGCATTGACGCGTGGGGCGCTGACAGGAGCCCTGGCGTGAGCAGCAGGTGGAGGAGGAGAGGGCAGGCGGGCTGGATGGCGCTCCAGGGACGTGGATGACAGCGTGGCAGTCTGTGGGTGCAGGCAAGGTGGTGGGTGCCAGGCTGCGCGGGCATGCGGGCCCGTGGGACGCTGAGCTTACGTGTGCCACCGCCAACCAGTCCACGGCCTCTCCGGAGGGCCCTCATTTCGGCGCGGGCTGAAAGGCGGGAGACAGTTGAAATCCTCTTCTAACGGCCGAGGAGTCACCGAGCTAACCTGATATCTGCGATGGGAAGGCCGCGTTAGAGGATCAGTATGGATCCCGACAGTTACTGAGATCACCCACATCTGCGGGGATAATTGCTAGTCCTCTGTTTCCCGAGTGGCTTTAACATCCTGAAATGTCTTCTGAGTCACTCCGGAACAATGAGTGTTTATAATGAAGTAATATTGGGCACTTTTATTACACTCCATATTTTTTCTAGATGATGGTCTCATTGCAGTAAATTGGGTTTCTCATTTATTTGGAGAGTCGAGTTCATCAGACACGTTTTTTTCCTCAGTCTCTGGACGAATGGAAGAGTTTCTCTACTTAACCCTCCCAAAGAACTAGTTCAATAGAATTCATCATACTAGCTATCAGGTAGTTCGCGACAGCAGCTGTCCCCACACTTGGGGCATGAATCATTGTCTTCACCGTGCAGCTGAAGGTCGTAGGGTCTGACAGGAGCCCAGGCCTGTGCGCTGTCCGCCACACTGTGGGGTCCGTCGCCATCAGAGCTCATGCAGTCAGGTTGCGAACAGATGATGCTTCCCCATATCCTCCCACCAACCCCCAATAACACTTGGTCCAGGTTGATGACGTTCAGAATGCAGGGGTAGCTGGCTTTCTGTTCGACTGTAGATGTATCCTAACGTTTACCAAAATGCTTCCTCCAGTGGGCCTGGATGGCCCGGGCAGGTGGCTTCCTCCCTTTCTCGGATCGTACGTTGTCATTAGGTAACGCAGATAAGACAGCTCTCGTCGCTCTGCCGCTCGAGGGACATGAACATTGTTCTGCCTTATTTTGTTGGTAGTCAGCTATGAATTCTGATTAAAGGCTCGATTTTATGGCTTGATAATGAAAGCAAACAGTGTTATGGATTGATGCCTTTAGGAGATCGGTGATGTCTGATGATCTGTCAGTTTTTGGGGGCTCGGATTGCTGGTGGTGAGATTAAGTGCCCTGATTCCAGGAGGGAGAAGTAGTTTCTCTTTGGAAACAGGAGGAAAGCTGCACAGCTGGATCCAGTGTCTCCCCGGCCCTGGGAGAAAGCAGCCCGGTGACTTCCAGCGCGATAAGAGATTGATTGTGAGTTAGAATTACGGCAGGAGCTCTTCAGCGGCTCTTAAAATTCTTTATGGTCTGTTGTGTGTTTAGCAGATGGTTTCTTTGCAGGACTGTCAGAAATACAGAAACGACTGTAATTTTATAGCCAAAGTCACTTTCATGGACACGAAACGTCGTTCCGTGTTACACACAGATCCCAGTTCCCCCGGGGGTTCCTCCCCTACCGGACCTTCGTTCGATTTGTTTGTTCGTTACCGTCTTTCATATTTTCGCGAATGTTCGAAGAACAACAGCAAAAGCGTCAGGAACTAGAGAGGGAAAAACTTAAAAGTTTGTGGCTTTGTTTTTCCTTCTGACTTGGAAGAGGACTGTCTATACCGCACGGAAGGTGTAAGATTACGAACTTCCATGGCTGTATTTTTAAGTAGATAGCCAAGGCTGTCTGTCCGTCCTGGAAACCTGATGGATCCTACGCGGCATGGCTATCCATTTTGTTTCTTAGGGTTTCTGCCATGTCCCCCACCGTATATGGGGGTTTCTGGGTTTGTTAGTTATCTGTAACATTTCGCGCAATGACAGTCGCTTCCTCTTTTGCTCATTTGCTTATGGTAATTGTCCAGGCATGCATACTGTTTTAATTTTACTGGAAGCTAGCTTGTCTGATACTCTTTGCCAAGTAATTCTATTTCTCCCCCATTTCAGCTGAGCTTTCAGCACAAGATCGGGATCCTTTATTGCAAAGCAGGCCAGAGCACAGAGGAGGAGATGTATAACAATGAGACGGCGGGACTAGCTTTTGAAGAATTCCTTGATCTTCTGGGCCAGCGAGTCCGGCTGAAAGGATTTACCAAATACCGAGCTCAGCTGGACAATAAAAGTAAGCTTCGTATTTGTGCATGCATGCAAGTTTAATTCTCTAAAGGTAGGCACACCACATAAATCTGAGTGAGCGAGCACCTCCCCTCCCCCACCCCGTTCTTGACCCCGGCAGCAGCCTCGCCAGGCTCACTTGGGATCGAGTTGAAATTTCCTCAGGTGAGCAAAGGCAGCACATTTCTCAAGAGGTGTGTGTTTCACAGAAGCTCAAAAGGTCAGTTCCTTTTCTGTAACGCCAGCGGAGAGATTCCCCAGTGTTTCGTGAAGAATCTTTTAATATCCCCTTCTTCCTCTTGGCCTCACCTCTGCTCTCACACCCGTGTGCCGATGTACCAAGGACGAGACTGCATTCGTTTCTAAAAGACAGAATATTAGCGCCTTCGCTCACACCACGGTCTCTGCCTCGTTCTGTTCATTTCTGGTTTCACGGTGTTAACTGGGGAGTGGAGACAGTGGCTGGCTGTTTGCCCGTGACCTTACCCAGGCCCCCTTGAGCGGGGCACACACTTGCTCTAAAGTCCGGATTTAAAACACAGGCTCAGCACGCCCCCGTGATGTGCGGATTTCCGTCGTATCTTTATTTGGAGAATCCTATCCCTTCTGGTCCTCATTAAGTCTAAATATTTTATCTTTGTCTTCGTGCTGTTAGATCTCATAGCTATCAGTATCTGAAACATTCCGGGCAGAGTAACTCTGTGTATTTTGGGAAATACTCCTATTATCAAGCAGTCATCTGTGTCCTCTTCTAATCAAAGGGGAGCGGATAGATCCTACAGTTGGAGGAAGTGGGAAGGCAGGTGGCCCACTCCCAGCCGGGGTGGTGAAGTGTGAACTTCTTGCCCATGAGAGCGTCTGTGTGAGGCCATCTGAGGGCCCGTGGCTCCATATCCCTGGCGTCCTTCAACTTGGGACCCTCATCCACACTTGCCTACATCAGGGTGGGGCCCGGTCTTTCTGTGCCTGTCAATCAGATCTGGGTTTCTTTTTAATCTCTTTGTGAAGGTTACAGTTCGAACACAGCTCATCAGATCTGGAGACAGTGTCACCTCATAGGTGGGCCCCTGCGTGTCCTACACACACGCCAGGGTTGGAATCTTGACTCTTATATTGGGTGTATGTTCCTCTTGCCTCGGAGCTGTAAAGATTAGGGAATAACTTGTGACCCCCACTCTAGGTATCCACATATGAGACCTTTTCTGATGTTTCTTCCTTTTTCTTTGCAAGCTCCCTTGGGGGTGTGGGCATGCCGCCCTTAGGGACAGCCTTCCCGAACACCACTGCTGGCACGGAGTCATTATTATGCGTGCCTGTCGTCTGTCTGCGGTGGGGTGGATTGAGGAAACGTAAGAACTTGCGATCTGTACGTTCCGTAACACTGCAACACAGATAATATAAGTACTGCCCTACGTGGGAGCATTGCCATCAGCTTTGAATTTTTATGACCCGGGAGATACATGTCTCTGATCCATTACAAATGCCATACTAAGCCCCTTCGCTCAAGGAAATGATAACCTGAGGACGGGATTTCGACACCTTGATTCTCATCATCAACAAATCTGAGTTGTTTTTATGAGCAAGGCGAGGTGGTCTGCGAGACGTCTGAGACACCGCTGTAGTAGATGGGAGGGTTCCGAGAATTCTGTTTCATGAAATGCTCAAATGAAATTATGTCTTTTTTTTTTTTTAAGATTTTATCTATTTATTGACAGAGAGAGAGAGAAATCACAAGTAGGCAGAGAGGGGGGTAGCGAGAGAGGGGGAAGCAGGCTCCCCGCTGAGCAGAGAACCCGATGTGGGACTCGGTCCCAGAAACCTGAGATCATGACCTGAGCCGAAGGCAGAGGCTTAACCCACTGAGCCACCCAGGTGCCCCAAATTATGTCTTTACTAGAACACACACACACACACACACACACACACACAATCGTCCTTCTTAAATTCAGGACAGTGGTATGGTAGTTCTTACTCCGTCCTCCCACCGGACCTTGGTCGAATCTGAGCCCTAGGGAAAATGTACAGTGTCTGGGATGTCTCTTCTGGCTTGAAAATGGGTTCTTTCTGTCTTAGATACAAAGTGAAATGAAGCCAGAACAGAGGAAGTCAGGAAGCACTAAGACCACTGGATGGCTCACCAGAGAGGACTTACAGACCCCAGGCCAAACACAGCCCCTCTCGGGTCTGCGTGCAGAGGTGACAGAACTGGGGACTTCCGTGATGGCCTGAGTCTCTTTGCCCATAGAAATATTTGCAGCAGACCCTTGAACAAGTCTGTCAGTTCAACTTCTCCATTACCATATTGACATTTGAGATGAAAACGTTCAGAATATTTAATTTCAGAAACCCATCTTGTAGTACGGGTTGGGATAGACAAATTAGGACCGTATTATTTTTAAAGTGTTTTCTCTCTACAGCAGCGCCTGGGTGGCTCAGTCGGTTCAGCGTCTGCCTTTGGCTCAGGTCATAATTTTAGGGTCCTGGGATCGAGTCCCGCATCATCGAGCTCTGCTCAGCAGGGAGTTTGCTTCTCCCTCTCACTCTTCCTCTGTGCTCTCTCTCTCTCTCTCAAATAAATAAATTTTTAGGGGAAAAAAAAAAGGTGTTTCTCCCCAAAATGCATCTTTCTTCTTTCACTGCAATTTCCCGAAGCTGAAACCTGTTGACTACCCTATTAGCTGTCTATAAGGATTTCTCTCACTGAATTCTAACCGGCCAATAGCAGGCTGTTGGGACGAGAACTGCTGAATGTGCTGGGTCATTTCAGCCCCTGACCTTCATGTTGTTATTAACGAGTCAGTTCTTTGTGAAAGAAGATGATCATTATTCCCTTCCAAAGCCACACTCTCTGTCTCCATCCGAGACATTTGAAATAGACCATTACTTTCCAAGAAGCCCTTCAAAAAATAAGAAATATGTACTTAATACATAGTTAAAAGAGATAATTGCTTTGTTTGGGCACTGGTTAATATACAGCTTATCGGATGAATATCCTCTCTTACCATCTGCAGGTTGATTTGTTAATATCTGCATGTAAACATTTTAAGTACTTCCCTTTTTTATTAAATTGTCTGCTATGAATACCTTTTCAGAATCTGCAAAACTGCATGTTGGATTTTCTTTCTAGAAAATTTTCAGGACCGTTTCTGATTCAGAATGAATATTCAAAAGAAAAATTGTAGGATTCATAAGGAAAATAATAAAGGCCCATGAAGGCTAAATGTTGTAATGTTTTTAAAGTAAAATTAAAATATTTAGATTTAAAAATGAGGGGCATCCGGGTGGCTCAGTCAGTGAAGCATCCAACTCTTGAGCTCAGCTCAGGTCTTGATCTCAGGGTCGAGAGTTCAAGCCCCACACTGGGCTCCATGCTGGGTATAGAACTTACTTAGGAAAAAAAAAAAAAACTTAGGGCACCTGGGTGGCTCAGTGGGTTAAGCCTCTGCCTTCAGCTCAGGTCATGATCTCAGGGTCCTGGGATCCAGCCCTGCATCGGGCTCTCTGCTCAGCAGGGAGCCTGCTTCCCCCTCTCTCTGCCTGCCTCTCTGCCTACTTGTGATCTCTCTCTCTATCACATAAATAAAATCTTAAAAAAAAAAAAAAGTAAACCCAAGATGATTACTTAGAGTTTCCCCAACAAACACAATGGAATGAATTTGGTTTTAAATTTGGTTTTAAAATGACCAGATTGTTTCTTGTTAAAAAGTAGACAAACTTATATGTGGGTCAAAGCCGGAGAAAGGCAGTCCTGAATTCTGCTCACATCCTACTTTCTATGCATCTTTTTGCCTTTATTTATCCATATGCAAAGTGGTTCAAAATTCCACCCTAAGATTATCATGTAAGTGTTTTATAATCACAGTGTTGGTTCAGGTGCCTGAAACTCTCAGTCTCGGGTAATCTGTTGATAATACAGATGGATTTTGAATTTGCAAAGAATCATTTTGCTTTTCAGAAGGTGAATAGCTGTGTGATTGAGAGGGGTTCAGATGTCATAGTTTTAAACATGTGTCAGCACATAATATACAGTAAGAGATCACCTTCATTCTTAATCATCTGACTGCACCATTGCATTGCCTGCTGCAAAGAGAAGAAAATTAATTACATCGTTCAGGGAAAGAAGTCTTGAACGTTATTTGTTCTCATTTCCATATTAAGTCAGTCCTGTTCCGTGTTGTTGAGTTCTGGAAGATCGGGTGCCCGAGAATCTCCTCGGAGTTAACTGTAAACACGCACACAAGAACGGGGCAAGGAGAGCTGCTGGTTAGCTCATACCCTTCAAATAAGGGCACCCACACCTGCCCCCAGCTGTACCTCTGGCTTCTGGCCTCCTCTGCTCACCCGTGCTCCGTCCCATCCATGGCAGGTCCTCGAAGTCAGTATGGCAAAAGCGAGCATGTTGAGGGAAGGGCAGGGGGAGGCACAGGGGGAGAGAGCAGATGAGGAGACACCGGAGCATTCAGGCCACAGATGTGGGTTGGAAAGTGGCTGGAAGACTGCACAGCGAGAGAGCAGAGTGGCACCAAGACACACCGGTGGCCGATAGTGGGGTGGTCTGTCGTTGGCTAATGAATTGCCTTCGGAAGAACAACCTTGCGAGGATCACGTTGCTAACTTCTGCAGTTGCCTCACTTGTTTTTGTCCCCCGCCTCTGCTTTCAGCTGATTCTACAGGAACTCACTCCCTCTACACCACATACAAAGACTATGAAGTCATGTTCCACGTGTCCACCATGCTGCCCTACATGCCCAACAACAGACAGCAGGTGAGTCCTCCCTCCACCCTCCAGATCGGAGCTCAGCCCGCCGATGGGCTTCGTGCCCTTAGAATTGGCAAAGCATCATTGGGATTTTCTTCTTTTTTTTCTTCAGTGGCGTGAATAATTTTGGACTCTTTTTCATCATTTGGAAGTAGTTGGCCTTTAAAAGGGAGTATTTCTGCATAGTTGTATTGCAGTTTTTCTTTATAAAACTCGGAAACTCTTCCCCACGCACCTTTTGCTTGCTAGGCAAAATCTTAATGGAAACCGATGTCCACTGTGTTCATTATAAATAAGCCAGCGAGGTAGGCTGAGCTCAGGTTTCTGAGTGCAGGTGGGTGACTTATTTATAGAAAATACTGTAAGAACGGATCTTATAACTTATTCGTGGCATGATTCAGTTTCAGTGAGTCGATTGTATTTGGGTTAAATCAGGAGTTGAAACAAAGTTTGTTTCCATGTCTAGGAACTTTAGCTCTGACGTCATTTAACTGCACTCTTTGGCTGTAAAAATACATTAGCACACCAGGGACTGCCTAGAAGTTGCTTGGTAAGAATTTGTTGAATGAAGGGCACGTGGGTGGCTCACTTGGTTGGGCGTCTGCCTTCAGCTCAGGTCGTGATCTCAGGATCCTGGGATCGAGCCCCGTGTCAGGCTCCGCGCTCAGCAAGGAGTCTGCTTCTCCCTCTGCCCACTCGTGTCCCCTCTCTCTCTGTCTCACGTAAACAAATTCTTTTAAAAAAGAAGAACTTGTTGAATGAGTGAAGCTTAATCACAACGGAGTATTTTTCTTCTCTCTTTTTTTGAGTGCTCATGCAATTTACGAAGGTGGTCATAACACACCTCTGGCAAAGAAACCACTTACCCTGCTGCCGTCACGAATTATGAGAACCGCCTGTGACCCTCCAACCGGATGAGCCCAGCTCCTCACAGTAGCGACAGCACCTCTTTCCTTTTCCCTCCTCCTTGCCAGCTGGGTTTTCTGACCGTTTATCTGATGCTTAAGCTCTGTCCCTTGTCCTGCCTGAATGGTCTGCAGTGTTTTCTAATAATCAGATTTCTTCCCCCTACAGTCAGAAAATCTACCTTTTGATCACATATCTGTGTGGGTTTTTTTTCTTTTTTTTAAAGATTTTTATTTATTTGAGAGAGAGAGAGCGTGTGTGTGTGTTTGCACACACGAGCGGTGGGGGAGGGGCAGAGGGACGAGCAGGGTCCGCACTGAGCAGGGAGCCCGATGCAGGACTATCCCTGGACACTGAGATCATGACTGAGCCGCAGGCAGACGCTTATATGAACCACCCAGGCACCCGTACATCTGTATGCTTGTTAAGACTTAAGAGTTACAGTTACTAGATCCCGTGCATGTATTTAAATATTTTAACCTAAAGGATTTCTAGCTCTTAAAAACAAATTTACTTTGAAGAATGTCAAACAGATTCACTCGCTTTTAAGAAGCTTAATTTAGACCAGTGCTGTTGTCTCGCAGATACTCGAGAATCATTCCGTAGTTAGACTCTGTGTGAGTCGTTGCTCAGAAAACTGATAGGGCTTACTTCGGCCAAGAAATCTGTCTGTACTTTAGCAGAAGTAAGAGCCAGTGCCTTTTGACCCCAGTCATCGAGTGTTCAAACCACAAAGCCCTTTCAGCTCCCTAATTACTTGAACCATTGGACTCCAAGCTGGATGGGCCCCCATCATTTCCCATATGGCAGCCTCTGGGATTCTGACGTCTGCTGGGCTTGGCTCTTAGCAGAACTCAAACCAGGCTTTCCCTGCCTCCTTTCGGTTGCATGGTAATTAAAAACTGTGGGTTTGTGAGTTCTCTGTACCTGACTTTTTTTTTCTTCCCCCACTGAAACTCTCCTTAAAGTCCTACACACAAAGAAGTAGATGGACAGATGGTGGTTGGGGAGTAGGCTATGGATGGGTGTTTTAAACTTCCCAAATTGGAAATATATACCTTGTAAATTGATTCTACACATTACAGACTCTGTAGCTTTAAGACTTACTTGGTTACCTCTCGGTGGTTGTTTTTGAAAACTTGAGTGAGAATCCATGACATTGAGTAAGTTTTGCTGATGGATTAGAGGTAGAAAACTGTAAAATCGTTTGTTTTGCTTTTCTAATGAGTATGCTTATTGTGCCCGGAATATATATGATCCTGCATATGGTCCATTGGGAAACCTATGTTTAAAACACTGTGTGGGCAAGTATTCATGATATAAAGGGGGGGTAAGGAGTGGAAATAGGAGTCAGTGGGCATAATCTGAACTTGCCACAGCCGGTCACTTGCCTTGTACCTTTGGGTAAGATCTTAGCCTCTCAAGAAACTGGATTAATTATATAATGCAGACCTGGTTCAGACGGCCAGCAGTGGCTACCTAGAAAACTGTGTTAAGAAGGATTCTGGAGCTGCACCTGGGGTCAGAGTAAAAGAAAATGCTGGATTATAGAGAACTTTCTACAGGTTTGGCGGCGGGTAGACGTGGCACACGTGATACTTGAACTAGACAATTCATAGCATGTCGCTCTTTGTGTCTGATGTCTGCGATTCTAGGGCCCTCCCTGAGGCTTCCTGCTTCCAGGTGGAAAATTGGCTTCAATAGAAAAATGTAGTTGTGAACAGAGCAAGAATTCTGGAGCCACACGATCTGGATTTGAATCCCAGCTACCAGTTTTGTGACCTTGGGCACAATTTTCCGTGCCTTAGTTTATCCCTGAATGCAGGGACTTTCATCTCGTTTCTTCATCAAGGTGTCCCTGTGCACCCTGAATGCTACCCTGAGCACGGTAGTCAAGCAGTAAACATTTGTCCAAGGAAAAATGAACCTTTCGTAGATGGTGGCTAGAATTAGTATATGTGCTGCCGAAGCGAGCACAATGGTGGCTAGAATTAGATGAGCTAATACGTATAAGGCACTTAATGGTGCCTGACACAGAGCGTGCTCAGTAAGTTCCAGCTGCAGTTACGGTTTCATCATTTATTAGATATAAAGTGCAAGCTTTTTAAATGACTTAATTTGCCTTTCATTTTCCTGTTCCCAATCCTAGAGCTCTGGTATGAGAAACTAAGGTCTATATAGGTAAGACATTAAGGGGCTAATTTATCATAAATTCACAAAATTATCTTTATTTCGGCATTTAATATTTTGCTAATCCTGGGTTGTTACCAGAATATTCTGTTTGTAGATAAATGTTGCCACTGCGCAATCTTCAAACACATACTCTCCAAATTTGTTACAGGTTGTACTGGCCCTTTCGTCCTCTCCCACCTGCCCCACCCATGCCCGCACATTATCTCAGTACCAGGGGTAGAAATGTCTGAAATGACCAGCTGGGCTCCTGAGTGCAGTTTGAGGCCACTGAACTTAGCAAAGTTCTCTGGCCTATACATGAACGGTGCCTGTAACTTTGGCCTCATTAGCACCATGGTATCTGTGACTATTTAACTGGTCCAGACTCGTCCACATCAGATATTATTTCTTGTGTTTGTTCTTGTAATAAATCAAGCTGAAAACCAATTCCAAGATGTATTAAAAGTCTTTAGAGAGTTTACCACTGTTGCAAAAGAGTTCAGTGTTTGGAATGTGTGACTCCTGCAAAGAAAACCTAGCCAGCCCCAGGGAGTGATAAGAGAGCCCACTCTTTGGAGCGGTTTCCCTCTTCCTTGAAGACCCATCAGTCTCTCTGGGCCAGTCTGGCGGTCAGATTCTGTCTCCCAGGGCTGTCTCCGCCATGTGCTTCCCCTCTGCTTGTCCCGTAGACAGATCATAGGGCAGCCACCATGGGACGTTACTGGTGGAGAGAAGGCCGCAGATTGGCTTCAGACTTGGCTGAGACAGAGACCTTTTCTTCAGTCTCAGTATATAAAATGAATACAGGCAGCGTGGAGCCTGGCACACAGTAAATTATGATTTTTTTTTAAATGCATGCATACAGTTAGAGCTGCTCTCCTTGAAAGGGACGTCCAAGCCCCCAGGAGGTCGCTAAGGAATAAGGCCAAGCTCCTAGGTCTCTGAGCTTCCATATGAAGGATACTAGTGTTAGCCTAGGGACAGCCGTGACCTCTGCAGAGGTAATGGAGACACAGCTTGTTAGGTCTGAGCCAGGCTGGAACCCTTTCTCTATCTAATTTGGATAGATGGCCGGCCTGTCTTAGGGGGTTTGTGCACTTCTGTGAGTCCCTAATTGGGACTGCTAAGAAACCACTCATATACAGGAGGAGTCCGCCTCATTAAATTACAGTACGAACGGGTCCTGACTGCTCTTGTGTTCACCTATAAATAATCATATGGAATATTTTGGAAGAATAAAACGCTTATTCAGCTTTCCATGATTTGATTTATCCCCAGGCCCTAAATAGGAATGTGTACTTGTGCAGGACCATAAGCATGATTGTTTCAATAGGGTTGGGCTGCTGGGTGTCAGAAATACTTGTATCTCCATAATCCTCTTATCTTCACTTTATTATTAAATCATTAAAAATCTACTTTCTTGGTTTATTTCTGTTTCTCCATTTATGAAATACTCAGCCTGGCTCGCTTAACTGGTTTGTACATTTATGATTCCAATTGGCAAAATATATGTTTTATATTAAATATTTTATATAATATTTTATATTGGTTATATATAGTACTCCACGATGAATCCTTGAAATGGCAATTAAATTTAATGTGATCTTGATGATCTGAGATAAGAGTGGTTAACCTAGGTTTCACCTTTTTTGTGGGCAGTAGGTGGGGAAGGCTTTCCCTGAGTATAGATTTTGTGAGTTTATGTGGTCACGTATGTTGGTCTCCCTCTCTTTCTTATTAGAATCTACGTTCATGTGTCTGCTTTCCACAGGAAACTCTAGATAGCTCTTAAAAATCAAAACCCTAACCACTGGTGTAGAGTCTTGAGTAATGAGTACGTGAGGGTGTGGGTGTGTGTGTGTGTGTTGTGTGTACACGTGCAGAATTAGGAAGGTCTCTGAAGGGGGAGAAGTTCGCCCTCTGTGTGTGCGGGAGAAACTTCCAAGCAGAGGGGTAGCAAGTACAAAGTGCCTGTGACAGGAAAAACTAGCTTGTCAGAGGGACAAGGTGGCTGTCTGGGAGGGGTGGATGGGTGACAAGGTCAGAGGGGTGGGAAGGACACGGTCAAAGGACCGTGCTCAAAGGAGCTCAGCCCTGCTCCTACCCACAGGACTTCAGATTCCAACCCAAGGGCTGAGATCCAGAACTTGTGATCGGTTTTCATGGGGATACATTTAATTTTTTGCTCAGTTCGGGGCTCATCTCTTTGAATTTCAGGACATGTAAGATCATTAGATGATGCATTCTTCCCTTTGAAATCACGCAAATGTTTACCTATTTGCTTCTTAAGACAGGAGACTCTCTCCGGAGATCCCAGCCATTTCTAGTTTCGAATTATACTTTCTCTTCACTAATTCTGACTCCTAGAAACGTGTGAACCACATCCAACTGCATTTCTTCCATAGTGTGCAGACTGCTTCCCCCGCCCCTCCAGAATGAGGTGCAAAATGCTTTTTCTATCTTAACTATGCCAAGAAAAAAGTAACAAACGAGCCTGTCTGCACAGAGGCTGATAGGTCTGACCTAGCTCGACCTGATGCCTCCTCTGATCCAAGTGGGGCTACCGGGCAGCTTTCACTCAGTTTGGATGGTTGCATCGAGTTAAAACTGGTCCTGGGGAGCCCTGAAGTTTGGGTAGGGAGTGGAGAATAAACCTGGAGCTTGCTTTTTCTGTCGCATCTGGATGCTTTTTGCCATAGACTTGGGTGAGGAATCACATTTCACTTCTCTTGTCATAACAAGCGCTTATGCCCGTTTCGCTGCTTGACTCAAGCGTTGGAAATTTCGTAGGACGGACTATGTAAGTCTGCCTTATGCAGTGCTTATTGACTCGTTCTTACAGTCAGAGATGCGAAGGTGGTTCTTTTGGCGCTGAAACGTGTTGGGACCTTCATGTCTGGAAAGGAGGAGTTAGCGCTCCAAGTCACCGTTCCTTCCTCCCCCAAATAGTGCCTCGGTAACCCAGGGGCTCCCCTTCACAGCCTACTGGGCTGCCGTCCCCTTTCCCCTTCCAGTCCTGGACTCCGATGACACAGAACCTCACTGGCCGGTTAGAAAAAACATAACTAACAACAAAAGAAAATATTTACCCTTAGATAAGAAGCCTGCAAAGTTACTTAGGTTATTTGATGTTTGGCAAAATCCTGGAAAGCGGTTGAAAGTGTTTCTGTGAACTTTCCAGATGTTCTTTTTCTCCAGCCTCTCAACAAAGCCAAGCATCCCGTTAATGGGCAAGGTGTTAAGTTTTCTTATTTTATTCTCCTACAAAGAGTTTCAGATTTTGCCCGTCTTCATGAATCACCTTACTCCCCGCCCCTCCCGCCCCGCGCACTTTACTGTTTTGCCAAGTACATTTTGTGACCCTGGTTCCATTAACTAGACCATTAAAAACGTTTTACAAAGCCCGTTTTACAAAGCCAAAGAATATGCTTAGAAAGGGACACGTCGTCGAGGGAACCAGCCTTTTAAGTGGTGCTTTCAGTATTCCTGTGCTGGGAAGTAGAGACCCGGACCCCGTGTCTTCCTTCCAGATGAAGAGCCAACGGATGGGAACGGTTGTCCTGTTGGCTGTGGCTCCTTCAAGAGTGAGGACACAGACTCACATGTTCATGCCTGGCCCATGCACGTAACTGAGAGCACCGGCCAAGGGTCGGGGGTTACACAGCACCCACGTAGGAGGAAGGTCTGCAAAATTCACAGCGTGGCCTTGGCCGTGGCGCGCATCATCTTCTGCCCTTTGATCTGAGAACTCTTGTGTTTCAAGGACATTAAGTCAACCACAGAGTCAGCTTTTTTGTGCCGTGTTCAACAGATACATTGAACCACAGTGTTAGGTATTTAAAAGACATTTTTTTTTAAACTTTTCATTCGTTCCTGATTTTCCCTTGTCCTATTTTAGTACCTGGGAACCCTGTACTTCAGTTATTGTGGCAACGAGGGAAGAACATCATCTTCTAGTACGATTTCCAGCGTGTCCGTTGATGTTTGTTGTAGATATATATGTATCCTTGCCTCCGTTCTCTACGTGAAACATTTATAGTGATTATCATCTGTGTCCGCTGTAGGAAGGGGAAATAATCACACCGTGTAAAGGACCTCATTGGCTACCGATTTTTTTTTTTTTTACATGTGTCCAAATTGGCACATTTTGACTTAGATATTTAGCAAACATTCTTAAATGTAGAGATGGCTCATTGGGTCTGTACTAGCGTATGTTAACGTATGTTTCAAACCTTCACCCAGACAGGAAGGCGACTTGTGTGTGTGTATGTGTGTGAACTTGAACCCTGGTGATTTAAATGGGAGTTTCTCAGCATATGAATCAGTGATTAACTGGCATATCAGAGAACCCTGGAAGAGGGAACACTCCATCCCCAAGTTCCCAGACCTTTTATTGTGCGAAATCACAAGTCAGGGGCCCGACAATGAAATCTTCTTTGTATCTGGGTTGAAAAGGCTTTAAGAGTTGAACTTAATGCTCTTTAGGGTGAGGCTGTGTTGTGTAGGTGCCAAATAAATTTAAGAGCAAGCTCGTTGTCTTTGTTACTGCTAGTAAAGAGAGATTTACTACCTGAGATTATCTCATTCCTGCCGTGACATCACCAGCTCCTATAAAGATTATTGTATCTATTAAAACTGAAGATCACAAACTTGGTGAGCACGGACACTGCGGTTTTGCTTGCGTCATCTTAGAGAGTGCCCCGTGTACGGGTTTATCGACCTGCGTTCTCGGTTTTATTGCACAGCGTGGTGTGGCTGGGATCCTGTGTCTGCACCAGTCAGGTATGCCTTCGGCAACTGCGGCTCGGGTGCCGGCTGTGTCCTGGACAGGCCATCAGAAACCAGGAACTCACAGTCCGTTAAGCATCTGCCTTCGGCTCAGGTCATGATCGCAGGGTCCTGGGACCGAGCAGTCACCAGGACGTTTCTCCTGCCCTCCCGAGGGTGATGACCTGATGCGGGAGAAGTAAATCAACAATCAGTCTGGTTCTGTTACAACTAATGCCTCGAAGTAGACCCGGGTGTGTGGCTGGAGTTGCCCATGCAGGCTTCCTGGGAAAGTTCCTTTCAGGCGAGGAGATGCCTAACTTAGAGCCCTGAGTTGTCCGGGAGCACCTTGAAGTGAAGGGAACATTCTGGGCGAAAGGAGAATGAAAAGTGAAGTGTTGCGGAAGTGTCGCTACTCAAAAATAAAAAATAAATAAAAATAATCACCATAATAATAAAGTGTTGCTGCTCTGGGGTTCCTTGTCTTCTGCCACATTTGTAATGTGTAAGATTACACACCGTGGAGTTTTCCAGCCGCTAACCTGATAGAATTCTGTGTTTCCAAATCCCATTTGAAAGGCCGGTTTTCAGTGACGTAGTTTGAATCCTAAATTAGCCAGCACAGTAACAGTCTCTCTATGTTGGTGTCGTGGACAGTCCTGTGGGGGAGCACAAGACACCGGGGAAGGCTCTCACAGGCTGGTGTAGGACTTCCAGCAAATCTCTACCCTCTCTTTCACTCTGTCTCCTTGCTTTAAGCTGAAGAGAGCTTAGACCGTAAAATTCCTGAAAGCGGGGGTGCCTGGCTGGCTCGGTCGTTGAAGCCTGCCTCTGCCTTTGGCTTAGGTCATGATCTCAGTTCCCGGGGATCAGGGATCCAGCCCCCTACCCCTCCAGTCCTAGTCCCTGCTCAACAAGGAGCCTGCTTCTCCCTCTTCCTCTGTCCCCCCACCCCACCCACTTGTGCTCTCTTTCAAAAAGAAATAAATAAAACCTTTAAAAAAATTCCTGAAAGCCTTTTGAGTGGTAACGTCCTAGTAGATCAATGGGAAAGCTCAAGGCGAGAAGGAGTTGAGTTTTAAAGCGCCAAGAGATGAACTGCGTTCAGCTTGTCTTTCCATAGATGTTTCGGACGCAGCCCATTTTGCTATTCTGGTGTCCCGTTGAGGAGCGCTGACTTTCAGAGAGGGGACTTTGCTTTCTGAATCAGTCCTTTAACACGGACAGAGGAGCGAGTTGAATATGTGGCCATATTTTGTCTTTACGGAAAACCGCGTCTGGAACTGTGTGTGTTCTCTTTCCTGACCGCAGCTTCTGAGGAAAAGGCATATCGGAAATGACATTGTGACCATTGTCTTCCAAGAGCCCGGAGCACTTCCTTTTACTCCAAGAAGCATCCGGTCCCATTTCCAGCACGTCTTTGTCATCGTCAAAGTGCACAACCCGTGCACCGAGAACGTGTGTTACAGGTGAGCGAGCAGACCCCGGTCTTCCAGTCCGTCGGCTGGATTTCAGCAGCACCCCGTCTCCTGAAATATCTTTGTTTTCCAATTATTCTCTCTAACCCCATAATTATCCTTTTTTGGGTTCTTTTTCTAATTATATGTCCACTGTCTTCACTCAGGTGCTTTCTGTATGAAATAATTGCCTCCTTCCCGTTTTGAGCAGCGAAATGCCTAGGCGTTCAAAATGGTAGATTACACGTTTCCTCAGTTTCCCCCTTAAAAACTGCATGCAGCCGCGGCCGGAACCAGAGCTTCATTGATCCCAGCCTCCGAGGTGGATGATGTGGCGGTTTCAGCTCTTCCCAAGCGGAAGTAATGGCAGTAGTGGGAAAACACTGCTTCTCATCCAAGATCTTAGAAACACTCCCTCCCGCGGGGCTCCTGGGACCAGAGTTGACGCTCGTGTTGGTGATTTCCAAAGGCTGTACGTGTGCCTCCGAATTCCGAGCCGAATGTTTCTGGCTGTTTCCTCTCCTCTCCCCTTTCGGGGAGGTAGTTGCCCCTGGAAGATCTCGCCTTGTGGGGTGGAAGGGTGGGTGTCCGACCTGGGTTTAGAATCCAGCTGTGCTGTGCGCTGTGCTTTGTACAAGTTACTTTAATTTTGGAAACTTTCATTCATTCTCTTAAAGTTGAGGATAAGAGTACCTACCTGAGCGTGTAGAATAAATAGCAGGAATTCTGCAGAACACCTGTTAGGGTTCCTGGCACTCCCCAAAGGTCATTTCCCTTTATCATCCTAAAACCATAAGTGCTGTTTCAGCTGCCTCCTGGGCCGAATGGGGCGCACGCATGTGCACTGGGAGGAGACGGGGAGGTAGGGAAGACTATAGGGCGTGCTCTCCTAAATGCAGAGAAACTGGTCTGTGTGTTAGATGTTGCTGGTTTATATCCCTGCCCCACGCCCAGCCCGTCTCAAAGGAACACAGAGTCTATAAACTGGTCATTCTTAGCCCGAATGTCGCCTCACAGCTTGTTAAAATGGGCTCATTCTCTGACCCTGCTGTGTGGTACGCCGATGTCACAGACCTGAAATTGACCCGAGCATCTCTGTGATCCCTGAGTCACATCTGGGCGGAAGACCACTGGCCTGAATGCCCAGCACTACCTTAAAAAATGCCGTTTATAACAAGCATGACGTCTCCTATCGCAAGGGTAGGTTTAAAACAGATAATGTTGGTACAAACATGGTAAGTGGGACGATTCTTCTGAGATCTCACCCGATGAATGGTAATTATGGAGACTAATCTTAAATGAACCTTCATAGTACATGAGAAACGTAAGCCTAAGGCTTTATAGAATTTGGTGTTATTTTATTGGCTGCTGTTTTTAGGTCAAATCAAGTATTTTTAATTACTTTCCATTTTAGTTTATACTTCTGTCACAAGGCGGTTCGTGAGCACCAAAAATCTCTAAGTTAGCAGTAACATCTGTTTTCAGTTGTTTCAGGTTTTTGGATTTTAATAAAATGACTAGGGAGGGATGTTGAAACCAGTACTGGACTAGATGAAGATCTTACCAATAATTAAAGCAGACTGTGGCCGATTTGCTATGATAGAGGTTAGCATTGTGCAAATCACTCAACTGTGGAATCGTTGGTTTTTAAGTAACCATGTTGGTATCACTTAATTACCATTTGCTAATGAGATTCAAACATAAAGTGAGTAGAATGCCTCAAATTTTGAGAAGTGCCTCATAAACGTTCATACCGATCATGCTTAAAAACTTCATGAGCGTTCCTCCACAAGTCAGTAATAATCTTCTTGAATACTGTAGTCAAATCAATTCCCTCACATTTCATGAGGCCACATGAACTCTGTCCCATGGAATAATGTTACAGTGCTCACGTTTTCCAAAAACCCCTTATAGGATTCTTTCATATGCTGTTCCTCAAAACTCACCAGTGACAAAGTAAATTCATTAAAATAGTTTCCAAGGGAAGGGTAAAAAAACGGTCCGGGTCTCCTGACCCACAAATATCACTGGGTTAAGATGGTCTCTGCTGATAAAAACTGACATGGCTGGCAAGGCCAGAAACCCAGAAGGGCGTGCTTACCTTCCAGAGGTCATCTGAGGCACCTCCCTGGATGCGGCAGGGTTCCTAGGAAGTAAGGCTGGGTCTCTTTGAGCCTAGAGAGAGACGACAGGGCGGCATCCCGAGAGCTCCATGTACCGTCGTCGTAGTCTGAAGTCTTCAAAAAGCAAACTTAACTTGAATTTTACCGGCAAGAGCCGATGCAGAGCTAACCTTGAGGGACTGACGTGTTTGGATACTTTCCGAGATAAACTCTTTGCCACATGAATCCCGTGGTAAACGAATGCGTACACTGCTCACTGTGTAATCTTGGTAGCTCACTGTCGAGTAAGAGCGAGGCGGTATCTGTCCAAAGCCACGGGTTCCCTTTTCAAAAATTTAATGCATAGTCCCTCCTGTCAAAAATTAGATGGTAGTGTTAAATCAATGACCAAAGCGGTGATTGTGATACTAATAATGATAAAGCAGTTTGCATCATAAGAGCTTTGCCTGCAATATTTGGTTTCATGCTCACCGTGGCCTTTTGAGAATGGCGCAGTCTAACCTCCATGCTACGGATGAGGAAACTGAGGCATGGAGGGATGAAGTCGCCAGCTCAGAGCCTCTCGGCAAGCCGTGGGGCTAGAATCCCAGACACGGCGTGGCATATGCCCACCACCACTCTGCTTTCCCAGAACCCTTGCGTATCCGGGAATGCTCATTTTCGTGTTGTTGCTTTCAGTGGGGGGTCTTACATTTAGCTATGCCATCAAGTTACTTGGCTAAAATAAGAAATTCTGAGGGGCACCTGGGTGGCTCAGTTTGGTTAAGCGTCCAGCTCTTGATTTTGGCTCAGGTCATGGTCTCAGGGTTGTGAGATCGAGCCCCCGCATCAGGCTCTGTGCTCTGCGGGAAGTCTGTGTGAGATTCTCTCTCTCCACCTCTCCTCCTGCCTCCCCACGCCCCCGCATGCACGCACTCTGTCTCTCTCTCAAATAAATAAAAAAAATCTTAAAAAAAGAAAGAAAGAAAATTCTGAAACACTTTCTTGTTTCAGCCCATTGGAAATCATCTAAATCTGGCCAAGGACATTCCTCTGACCTCAGTTCTATTTGAAAGAATTCTATAAACTTCTGTAACCAGCGATCTCTAATTGATCTCCATTCCATAATACCATTAGTAATCCTAGAGTAGTGAGACCTCAATTCTGGCTGCTTTTCTTGGATCTGAGATACACAGGATTCCAGCTGATCGAGTTGTTAATATGCTGTGCATGCTGGAAGGAACTTTCTGTTAGATATTAGGGTCAATAATTTGGGACAAAATCAATTACCCTTTTATAAGATACCGCCCTCTAACCCCTACAGAGCTCCTCAGTCAGTGAGCACTTTTGGGGAACATATTTAGATAAAAAGTTTTCCCTGAGGCTTTGGCTTAAGTGCGTGCACCCTGCAGTCAGTTGGAGTAGCTTGAGATCCACAGAGCTAAGTGCAAAAAGGTAATCCTACAAGGTATCACTTGAGAGTGGGCCTCCCGGGCCTTCTGTGGGTAAAATTCTTCCAGGAAAATGTACTCATTACTGGAAGGAAAAAAAAAAAAATTAGGGGATGTGATCACATGAGTTTCCTGGGATGGCTGGTCCCAGTGCAGAGATAGGCCACATGACCCCACTGACTGGTTTAGAGAAGAAGCGACAAGGTGTGGTCAGCCTCATCGTAAGGCCAGCTAGCTTTGTGACAGCTCTCTGAGAGTTAAAACCTGAGGACCAGTTAATTCCTACGCAGTCTAGAATGTCCACTCTAAGGCTAGTCGCGGAGGGTGGGGCGGGGGGGAGATGAGTCCGCTATGAGGTTGGTCCCAAAGACATGTCAGCCTCTGTAGCATTTCCACTACCTTCCTTTGATGACACGAGTCGAGTCTGCCCCATCACTGTCTGGCTTAGTGCATGCGCTGCCGTCCCTGGATGGATTAGGTTCCTCTGTCCCAAAGGGAATCTTACAAGGTGTCATGTGAGAGTGGCGAATCCCCTGCCGCCAGTCTTCCATCCACAGCCCGGCTCCCCAGAAGTGACTCACTCTTCTGCGGAGCGTGCGGTCGAAAGCAAAGGTGAGAGAGAGCCGGAGACCGTGATCGTTTTAAGAGTCTAACCAGCCACTTTCTGGAAGAGGAGCTCACACCCGGCAGAACAGATCTGGACAGAATTCTTTCATCCCTCAGTTCACCGCGTTCCGGGATTTCGGCGATGACGACGATGAAGCACGGATCGCTTCCTTTGTTTATTGCAACACAGGGAACATCAGCCCGGGCAGACGTGGCATTAGTACTGCTTCTCGGTTTCCCGGTAGCTGCTCTGTCGTTGGGGAGTAGATGCTGTCGTTGCTCTGGGATTCGCCGTTCCCTCAGTCTGGTCCTTAATTCACTCTTCGTAGTTGCTCTCAAGACGGGTTTGACACCTTCTGCCTGATGTCGGGGAGCATCACTGTCAGTTTGGACACATTAAGGCAGTTGTTACTGTCATTCCACACTTGATCTTCTCAGTCCCTGCAATCTCTTAAAATTTTACCCCCGTAAAACATTCACGGAGATTTTCCAAATGTGACCAAGTGAGCACTTCCTACAAAAATGGGACACCTAAAACTTTTGACCCTGTGAAGTGTGATCATGGTGTCCACTACCCGTGAGATCCCAAGCAGCCACCTGGGGCTCATGACCTCATTTCTGTTGGAATCATCACTGTCTTTCCCAGTGATGACCAGCTGCGGAGTTAGAGCACCAGCCCGTCTGAGTTAGAAAAACAAACACACAAACCCTGGGCATCCAGAAATTAGTATAGAACAAAAAGCTACAAAACAGATAGCCTAAGTTGAGAGTATTGTAATGTTTACTGAAGGTAAATATTATAGTATCACCACTCATCTTGTTTCCTTTCTCTTTTTTTTCCCTTTCTCAGTGTTGGAGTTTCTAGATCAAAAGATGTGCCACCGTTTGGTCCACCCATTCCCAAAGGAGTAACCTTTCCAAAGTCAGCAGTATTTCGGGACTTCCTTTTAGCCAAAGTGATTAATGCAGAAAACGCAGCCCATAAGTCAGAAAAGTTCCGAGCGATGGCCACTCGAACGAGGCAAGAGTACTTGAAGGATCTGGCGGAGAACTTTGTCACGACCGCTACTGTGGACACGTCTGTGAAATTCAGCTTCATTACACTGGGCGCAAAGAAAAAGGAGAAAGTAAAGCCAAGGAAGGATGCCCATTTGTTCAGCGTCGGAGCAATCATGTGGCACGTCATAGCTCGGGACTTCGGCCAGTCTGCTGACATCGAATGTCTTCTTGGGATTTCCAATGAGTTCATAATGTTGATTGAAAAGGACTCCAAGAACGTTGTATTTAACTGCTCCTGCAGGGACGTTATCGGGTGGACATCGGGATTAATGAGCATCAAAGTGTTCTACGAGCGAGGGGAATGTATTCTTCTGTCCTCCGTGGACAACTGTGCTGAAGACGTCAGGGAAATTGTCCAGCGATTAGGAGTGAGTACAGGTTCTGTGTTTCCACCATCTTTAGGTCTTCGATCCCAGGTTTATGATGGCTTCCACTCTGGAAAATCCGCGATGATTGTGGCAGCTAGGGAATGCATTACTGTTTTGTATGGCTCTAGGGCTTAACTCTAAATGCTGTGTCCTTTTGAGCAGTTGCTAAATATGTGAGTGGTGGAGACACACCCATTATGGACTGTTTGGAAAGGAAATGTTAAACCAACTTCCGAAAGGGAACATCAGGATATATTTTTTATAGTATCTGAAAGAAACAAATAGAGAACTGTCTAGATATTATGTGTGTGTATAGAGACGGGCATGACCGGATCCTCTCAGTGGGAGACCAGCGGGCACACAGTTACTGGTGACCCTACGAATGACCGTGCCTTCTTTGCAACTTCAATTCTGTGTGTTTTTCTTTAGTGTTTTCGTGTTTTTCTTTAGTGTTTTTAGCAGGTGTTTTTCTTTAGTCTGCCAGATTAAATGTATGATTACTCTACAGCCACAGTTTCTTAAGGAGGTTTTATAGAATTACCCATTAAGTTAGACTTTAAAAAAAAAAATTCGTCCTGGAAGAGATTTTTTTTCAATGTTATTTTTAGTACAGAACCCCTACATGATGTCCACAGAGTATAACAGTTAATATTTCTTCTCCTGATTTTCACACAGAAAGATCCAGATTTCAGTTCGAGTCTGTCAAACCCATGATAGGAATAAATCAAATATAGTATAAGAACCCAAACATGCTGTGACAAAAGAATTTCTCATGTTTAAATCTTACCCCCCAGGGGATGTATATTTCAGTGTTTAGAAAAGATTTAGTCAATTACAGATCATGAAAAAAGGAGAATTTTTACCCATTTCCTGTCCCCTTTCCTCCCACCAAATATAAATCTCCCCTTTGTTATTCGAGACCATGTATTCAGACAATACAATCAAGTCAGTGTCTGCTAGCCTTGGAGAAATAATTTAATTATTTGTAGACGCTATTTACAGGAACAGACCTCAGTGCGTTCAACAGTATTATTGGGTGTACGGGCACAAACAGATGTGATTTGGGGATGATTCAGTACATAATTAGTTTATGTGTCTGGAGAACCGAGTTATCCTTGTGGGTCTTGAGACGCACTGTGCTTTCGATAATACCGGAAATAGTTCTTTTTAGGAGATCCACTGAGTCATCAAAGTCTGTGCTCCTGAAAATACAACACAAACAAACACCACTTCCCCAACCACCAAAATGCACATTTCGTAGGTCCTTCCCCATTCGCTGTTTTGTGGACCCCATTCTGCCCATTTCTAGAAGAGCAGTGGTGTGGCTGATGTGACAGGGGTGCTTGCTGTCCGGAGCGTGTTTGAGGAAATATATTGTGTGTCTAGTTGACTTGCAGCAGGAGATTTTGGGAACAAACCATCCTGCAGACAGCTGAGGGATTGGAACACAAGGTTGGTATAGGGCGGTGGCAAGGAGGATCCCACCTTCGTAGGGCAGATATGGGGAATGAGTGCTGGCTGGCGGGTGGTAGACTCGGTGTGCGTTTTATTGTGGTGGAAACTGAAATTAAAGGTGTCCGTTGTGCAGGTGCAGACCCAGGAAGGAAGAAGAGCTGATACCTAAGGGGGGACAGGCAGGGCCCGCTGCAGTTGCGTGCACCCCGTGACCCGCCCTCAGTGGGCCCGCTCTTGGACGAGCCCGTCCTTGCTTGAGTGTCCGCTGTTACCATCTTGAAGTTCTAAATAGTGTTGGACCCAGGGGCCCTGCATTTTGACTCTCAACTGGGCCCCACCGATTATGTGGGTGGTCTTGGGTAGGTACGTGGGTAGGAAGCCACCATTTTCCTGTGGTGATTGAGTCCATGTAGGTATGTAAGGAACTCCAGTTCTCTTCCCCTTTGCAAATGTTAAGAAGCAGGGAACAGAAGGGAGGAAGAAATGGCAAATGGCCAAAGTGTGGCCGGTAGCAGGCAGTTGGAAGAAATGAGAAACACAGAGGTCCCAGGAAGGGCTTGACTGTTCGCTCCTCTGTCTGATGTGTGGACGCTCAATTTCACCTGAAAATGGCATTGTCGCACATACGTAGACTTTTGGTAGGAAAGCGTCGTTGAAACAAAGTTGAAAAAGAAGTGAGGGAAAATTTTATTCAGGGTGTGTCCTCCTCTGACAATTTCCAGTTAGTTCAGTTCATAACTTTGCAAGCTTCAGTCTTTCAAAACCTCATTGCAAAGACCAGCAATGCCTTACCCCCGTTTCCCTGAGCCCCCAGCTGTCGTGTGTATCTGTGGGAAGTCGATGGGCCATGTGTGTCCCCGTGCGGGTAACCATGGAAACAGACACAGCGGACATGCACGGAGCCAGCCCAGTCCCACAGCTGTGCTTGCACTCGTAGGTCTTATTAAACAGGAATCTGGGTATTCAGAGCGTGTTTCCTGGAAATGGAGCATTTATTAAACTGCAGCTTTATACATGAGCTCTGTGATTTGGGGGGTACGGGTGTGATACATCCCAACTTTGAATTTCCCACAAATAAGCAATGCCGTAGTCATCGAGTGACATTTAATGAGCCTGTGTTTTTCTGGCCGTGCCTGTACCTTGCTCTCCGTGAGCGCTCTTGAGGGTGGCATTAAGTAATGATTGGGGTCTCAGTGCATGGCGTGGGAAGCCAACCACCTGGCTTCCACATTCCTTTTCATGACACAGCTGTACACTCACACTCTTCAGGAAGGTTAGAGCACTGAAGCCATCACTGCTTGGGGTTGCCCTTGGCCCCCAAAAGATGGACCCCAAGAAGGAGAGGTGGCCCACAGACATGGTGGCTGGGGGAGAGGGTCTCTGCTCCCTGCCAGAGCGCCATCCTGCACAATGCCCTTGTCAGCGGATGCCAAGGAGCCTGGCGGGCCTGCCCACATTGGAACTAAATGGTCCTCACCACCCAGGCAAGCAGGGGCAGCCTGCCCCCACAAGGGGGCTTCCCGGAGAGATTGGGGCCATTTTATAAGTTGGATGGAATTGTCTGAGTAGCTTTTAATGTTTAGTGGGTGAAACTGTCATCGTTTCAAAAGCCTACATTTTGCCGTCACTACGGTCCATCTGGAGCAGTGGGTTTATGTGCTTCGGAGCCAAACCCACTGGCATGGGGGAGGGGAGGAGGGAGTCACCAGAGCCCGTCTGACGCTCACGAGCTCTGGGGTCAGTGTCTTCTAAAAAAAAGCAGGACGCCTGTATCAGCAGTATTTGTGCCTTTGAAGAATAAAGCCCCTGTTTTACGTCCACTTTTCTCTCTGCATCCGATGCCACGGCTGCTTATGGTGAACTCGGCATTGCAACGTCCTTAGCGTGTCACCTGGGCCTTTGGAGGGCAGGGCTGGGAGGCCCGTGTGTGCACCTCGACCTGGTGGGGGCAGCGGGCGGGGGGATGCTCCACAGCGACGTCTCACGGTCTCCCCCTCCCTCCCCCCCACTCAGATAGTGACGCGAGGCTGCGAGACCGTGGAAATGACCCTGAGGAGGAACGGGCTGGGCCAGCTTGGCTTCCATGTGAATTTCGAAGGAATCGTTGCAGACGTGGAACCTTTCGGCTTCGCCTGGAAGGCCGGCCTTCGCCAAGGGAGCCGCCTCGTGGAGATCTGCAAGGTGGCCGTGGCCACTCTGACCCACGAGCAGATGA
Source organism: Martes martes (assembly GCF_963455335.1). Taxonomy (NCBI): domain Eukaryota; kingdom Metazoa; phylum Chordata; class Mammalia; order Carnivora; family Mustelidae; genus Martes; species Martes martes. The sequence continues at coordinate 83,204,228 of NC_137902.1, read as the reverse complement.
TTGACCTGCTCCGGACCTCTGTGACCGTGAAGGTGGTCATCATCCAGCCCCACGACGATGGCTCGCCCCGGAGGTAAGGCCTGCGCGGCCCGAGGCAGGGCTGGCCCCCGCCTAGCCTCTGTAGCGGGCGCTGTCCCTGCCGCCCCTGCACGATCCGCAGAAGGGGTAGTCGGGTGCGTCTCGGGCCAAAGGCATGGGCCCATCAAGCATTAGAGCAATTGAAAAAGAGCTTAAAAAAAGTAACTAGTGTGTAACAAATGAGCAACTCTAATTTTCTAAGCTATTTCCAGGGACATTGCCCACGTGCAGGCTGAGATATTAACAAACTGAGGAGCAGAGCACCTGCTCGATGCCCCGGAACCCCCGAGAACCCACGTCTAAGAGGAAATGGTTTATCATTGCTCAGCCCTTAGCAAGTGAAACACTGTGTCACTAGAATTCCCTTCTGAAACGTGAAGTCATTGATTCTCAACAGGGTATGTAAGCGATCAGGCCTGTAGGTCTGGAGGAGGGATGGGACACGAGGCGGACTCTGTGAAGGGACGGCGGCTCCATTCCAGGTGAACTGGCTCGGGACACTGTTGGGAAGCTCAGAGCTGGGTGGTGGAGAGTAGGAAGGGAATGGGATTCGTAGGCGAGAGTGTTCCGTTGTTAATAGAAAAATAATCGAGCTCAACATCAAGAAGATACTAGGCGCCGAGGGGAAAGACGGCTAATCGGGAACAAGCCATCCGTGTGGGCAGAGGCCACCGTTGTGGCCGGAGCGTCTGCTAGTGTCGCTGCGAGGCTTTCTCTCCAGCTCCAAAGGCCTTCCTGCGGGCCACCCTACAGGCTCTGGCCTTTGAGAGATACGGCATGCTTGGAATCCAGGCCTTGGCTGTGTGACCTCGGGTCATGCGTGTGCTCTCTCTAACCCTTGTGGGCTGTCCCTAAGATGCGGATTATAAAAATGCCTCCTCTCACAAAGATTAAACAGGATGGAGACACGTGAAGCACGTAGCACCTTCTGGCATCATCAGTACCCCGCGCATTTTAGTTAATTTAAAAACTTGAGGATATTCATGTGAGTTTTTCCATGCTCTAAAAGAAATTCTTACCATTCCAAGATAGCAAGATGACCGTGCCCACTTTCTAGATGTACTTCTGTGGTCACTGAGGTCATTCCTTGTACTTTTTCTCCTGACTTCATCCTCTGAACCGGCGATGTCCAGCCACAGCTCCCACAGTGACCACCGTCCACATCTGCGGTGTCTGAAACAGTAGCTGTTGGCCACATGCAATGCCCACACGCTTGAGCTGTGGCGTGTGCTACCGAGAAAGTGCATTTTTCATTTCAATTAATTAATTAAGATTTCCATAGCCACACGTGGCTGGTGGCTACCGTTGATTGGACAGAACAGCTCTAAACCATGACATTTTTTTTAGAAAACCGACCCAAGGTATACCACCTTGCTCCCTAGCTAACATGCAGAATATTGCCGAAGTCCGTCTGTTCGATTTCTTACCACTTGCCACCTGCAGGACTTTCTGTGGCCGTGTTTCCTGTATCTGCCCAGTAGGTTTATAAAATGCAAGTTGAATGAGTTGAACTTCTTCTTGAGAGTAGCAGCCACGTGTGGTGGGAAATATTGCCTTACCAGGTTCTGTCCCGTCCAGTCTGTTTGCTTTCCAAAAATCCCACCAATCACACACACAGGTACAAGGGCAAAGAAATCAAAGACAGAAATTATTTTCTTAAAAACAAGACTTAGAAATAACCAAGGCAAGTCCTTTAGACCTTTGAAGCCACAATATTGTGTAAGTGAAGTGTTTTAAAATAAATTTTAAGTCAGTTCCGGGAAGTTTTCCCATGTATTAAAAGTGTTTTCTACCTTTGGTGGAAATAGAGTTTATAAATCTAGTGAGTATCTGTCTTAGAGCTTGATTACTGCTGTGGAGTTAGATAAAAAAGGTTACTGCATTCTCCTTTTGAGTAAAAGAATGACATTTCTCGCCCGTTTATAATTCTGGCCTACTGTTGCTCAGTAGAAATTTCTTTTTTTAGGCTTCTTAAGAGATCTGGTTTAAAAAGATGTTAAAATTATTATGGTTGGTATTTAAAACATATGATTTAGAAGAATACAACTTCCTGAGAAATACTGGATTGCTTTTTAGCTCAAACACACACACACTACCATTTAAAAGTTACTTTTTTATCCAAGGACGGGTTATCTGCCTTGGTCTGCACGTATCGGATTCTTTCTTTGTTTTAAATGCAAGTGTTCTTATTGAAGCTGTTCAAGATATTTACAGATTTTGCCTTTGTTTCCTTAGAGTCTCATTAATGTCACTCCCTGAAGATACAGATTTCTTTCCTGATTAATCTGGAATAACCCTTCTGTACTTTTACCTTAGCCGGGATCAGAATTCGCGGGTTTGCCTGGTAGTGACACTCCCCTTACCCCCAGCCCCATTTCTGCAAGTCACAAAGGTTTCAGGCCTCGCCTGTATCATTTAAAATTCCTCCCACTCAGTCTTCCAGTTTGGCGGGAATTTGCATCTGTATATTTTTAAATCCATATCTCTGTGAGCTTGGGGTTCGTGCTCTGCCTGCAACTGTCTGGGCTCCTGATAAAAGTACTTTCTGTTGTCAGGCAGCTTCACACGAGTCCTGACCCTTGCAGTAGTACCCCTTTGCTTTAGACCGCGAGGCAAGGACGAACATCCTTTTAAATTCCATCTGTGCTCCAGCAAGTTTAGCCTCTGTGCTATTCCCTTTTTGTAAGGAACAGTGGTGGGGCGGGGCTTAACGGGGGACATGGGTAGCGCTTGACTCACTGAAAAAATTAAAATACAGAACTTTTGAAAAAAACAGCGCTAGTGCCATTTCTCCTTGGCACAAGGATCTGTCTCAAGCTACAGCCGCACGCGTGATTGTGGTATGGATAATGCCGGCCTCCCTTTTCACACAGGGTTCTGAGTGCTAGTCAGGGAAGGGGCAAAAAAAAAAAAAGAAAGTTCATTTAAATGGACGTGTGCGTGTGTGTGTTTGTGTGTTTTTGTGTTTGTGTGTGTTGTGTATCTTGCCTGTAGGAGCCATAGAACTACAAAATTAGCCAAATCAGTGAATTACAAGATACTTCAGTCTTTGTAAGCATCGCATACAATACAGTGAAAAATGCCTGATTTCATTTTTGCTGTGTTATCAGCTGGATTTTTTTCCTGCAGGATCTCAGTGGGGAATAACTCGCCTCCAACCTGGCTGTCCCCATCAGCAGTAGGACAGGCCGTCCCCTAATAGACTCACTTCTGGTTGTTCGCACGTCAGAAGGTGTTTGCTTATGACTCAGAAGCTGCTGGATTAAACGAAGTCTTTAGTTGGGAAAGTATTTATCAAAAGCCACCCCAGGGTTTGAAGTCCCGTTCTCCAGCTTCCGGGTGATGGTAATTCAGCGGTCCCTCAGCTTGAAAGGAGGGGAGAGCTGCGTTTCCCTTCTCCTTGTGGAGTTGGGAGGATCCCTTCGGGAATGCTTATTAGCTGATATCTTGCTGGGGTTGGACCTGGAGCGGGATTCGCCTGTACAGGGAATGAGTGGCAAGAGGCAGTTGGGGAATAGCGCTCTTCAAATGGAAATGAGGTTTTAAAGGGAGGAGGGCATTTCCCAAGCAGACATCTCTGTGGCAAAGATAAAGAGGACTTGGCGGAGGAGGCTTCATTAAGCCCTTCCTCCGGTCTGCAAGGGATCCCACTGCCCCAGCTCCCAGCCTTCAAAGGTGACTGACACTCTTATCAATGTCATTTGAAGGCAAGTGCGTCCATTTAAAAGGCTGATATAAAGGCAATAACAACTCATCAGAATTACGCCTGAGTTGTTATACAATGTGAGTGATACAGTAAATAGGTCCAGGAAACGTGGAGATGAAATTCCTTGCCGTGGCGCCTGTATTTCATGTAATGTTTCATACTTTGTCGCCATACCGTCCCAGACATATTTTTCTATATAATGCAAAACAGTGGAAATCGTCTCCTGCCGTCTAGAGCTTTGATCGTTCTCTCGTCGTTCCACGGAAGCTTTGTGCTCATTTTATAAATTTACTTACGGCTCATTCTGTAAATCGGAGCTTCGTGGCGTTCTCCTTTGCTGCTGGTTGCGAGAGTGTTCCACGCCCTGAAGTACACACACCTAGTTCCGGAAACTGAACGAGGAAGGGAACCTCAATTTCATCAAATTAGCAGGTTGGAGAGAGAGAGAGAGAGAGATCTAAAGTAGGTGCTGAGTTGAGATCTTGACCTAAGCGAGGTTTTTAGAGTTCCAACTGCTTTGTGTGGATTAAAAAAATCAGTTACATTTGGTATTGTCTTTTTTTTTTTTAAAGATTTTACTTACTTGAGAGAGAGATAGTGAGAAAGAGCATGCACACAGGGCAGAGGCAGAGGCAGAAGGAGAAACGGGCTTCCCGCTGAGCAGGGAACCTGACACAGGGCTGGATCCCAGGACCCTCGAGATCACAACCTGAGCCAAAGGCAGACGCTTAACTGACTGAGCCCTCCAGGTGCCCCACATGTGGTATTGTCTTAGGGGCACCCTCCAGGAATGACCGTCAGTGTGAGTTGTGAAATGTTGTGCATCTCTGCCCTGTCCCTCCAATGTCAAGTTCAGATTTTTCCCTTCCTCTTTGAAGTAAGAACGTTGCATTATAGAAGGAATGAAAAGGTGGTGGCCTTGTGTTGTCCTCATTCAGTCTTTTCGTTAACCCTTAACTGGTCTGTGCCCTAACTGTGTGGGGCCCTGAGGCTCTGCACATGCCGGGGACAGACATTATCTTTACTTCCCTGGAACTCTTTCGTGGTCCACTTGGCATTCTAAAGTACAGGTCTTCACATTCAAAAATGGATTTCTCAAACTGTGGCCACAATTTCTTACTTGATACCGAGTATCTCAGCGCAGGAAATCCTCCACCCTCTCCAGTCAGGTGCTCCTGCCTTTTTAGCAGTCTGAAATGTTATAATGCCCCGACATTGACACAGGAGCGCAGAGGGGACAGTGAGCGTGAGCGTTCTGTTAGGCAGCTAACAGGTGCGTGCAGGACAAGCATACCCCACTCGGATAACGGGCAGCCGTGGGTATTCTCTTTCAGGAAATCCATTCATCAAAAACCAGGCATCAAACAGCTATTGAGAATCTTCTGCGTTTAACTTTGAAGGATGTAATGCAGTAAAATGGTATTCCTGGCCTCAAGCTTTCTAAGGAAAAAAAAAAAAGAGGAGGTTGGCTTCCTGGTGGTTTCAGTTGGATGGTGTGCTGGGTGTGGAGTGGGTCGAGACTCATTGCCGCTGGCTGTGGCTGGCGAGGGAGGGGAGGGGGCAGGCAGATGGACTGTTTAGCACCGGACGGCCTTGCTTCTTAGTCAGTACGACACACACCTTTTCGATTCAAGACCTTTATTCAAAGGGCTTGGCCATGTGGGCTTATGGTCTAGATGTGTCTTTTTCTAGGTACCATCTCAGTGTCTCTCTATCTGGATATAAATTAAGGAAATATGTAGAAAATTGCATTAATAGTTCATGGAGTACCTATTTCCTATATGACACTGCCCTAACCCTTACAGTAAGTTATGCTATGTGGTTATCTCCCTGTTGGAAGCTTTTGATTTTTTTTATGCAACAGAAAGAAAGAGTTTTTGATGTAAGTGAATGAGCATCAATTGCCCCTGTCACCTTGTTGGATGATTTGGAAAGAGTCTCTTAGCTATTAGCAGGCTATTAGCATAACAGACATTAAAATGATTAAAATATCAGTGATTACTTCAATCCCTAGGGCTATAAAAAGGTTTTTTTACAAAGCGCATAACAGAAGAGAAGCAGGTAGTTCATTTGAGGGGTTCTATCTGCCTTTGTTCCCAAAGATCCTCTCAGCTCCTCATGGAAACGATGACATGATGTGGGCCACATTACTGATTCGTTGATAGTTTTCTAAGGAGACAGCAGAATGTCTTAGAAAGACCACTGAGCTAAGAGTCTGGGTTCCAGCCGTGAACCTGTCCCTAATGGGCTGTATGGACTTTCCAACCTGTCTGAACCTTCTTCTGAAGGTGGGAGATTTCCTTTTGACCCCCTCAGACATTTTTGTGACGTTGAAATGCTGTCGTGTGTATGGAAAACGGGGCCGTGCCATACAAGGTCAGTGGCAGACAGAAGTCAGGGATAGCACGACAATATGTTGTAAGGCTTTTTGATTGATTACGGGGTTCAGTTAAAGGTTCTCTGTGATGCAGTTTCAAGTACAGCAAATGCAAGTTACAATTATGTGATTGAGCCCTGGTTGCTTGGTTCCTGGTCTGCCCACTGGAGATCCAGCTAACTTATCCAACTGCCGTTTTCTTTCCCTTCTCCCCCCGCCTTTTTTTTTTGGTAGAATATAACGTGTTTCTTTCAATCTTCTCGGTTTTCTGGGGTTTTGATCTCATGTTGCATCTCTTCAAAAGTATTCTCCCTGCTCATCCTCCCGTAGAACTCTTCCCCTTCCTAGTTTTGTAGTGGCATGTGTCCTGCTTTCATAGAAGAGGGAAAGAATAAAGTAGCGGGCTAACGATGAGTTGTTCTGTAAGAGAAGGTACACAAAGGGAATTTTACAGCTCTACGATTTTCTACAATTCCGATTATCCTATAAACTTTGCCATTCTGTAGTTCTACACATCTGCCTATTTTCTGGGAAGAACTTTCGTGAACATTGATGCACATTTTGCTATTTAATACTAGCTCCTTCTGTTTTATAAAAGGAAAAAAAAAAAGTAGCATCTATTTGACGGACTTCTTTCCTGTGAAGCCGGCACTTGTGAAAGCGTGCATGCCGCCTGTGATTTAACATGGGTCCAAAGGACGGTGCTATTTCTCACACTTTGACAGCTCTGGGTTTTGTTGTGTTTTGTTCTGTTTTTTAAGATTTTATTATTTGAGAGAGAGAAACACAGCGGGAGCAGGAACACAAGCAGGGGCAGAGGGAGCGGGAGAAGCAGGCTCCCCACTGAGCAGGGAACCCGATGTGGGTCTCGATCCCAGGACCCTGGGATCATGATCTCAGCCAAAGGCAACTGCTTAACCAACTGCCCTTATAGCTCTGGGTTTTAAGCCAAGAGCCCCAACTGTGTCTTTAATGGAGAACACTGTGATTCCTGGGGAAGGATCCTGCTGGGAATGAGTAGAGGAGAGTGTGCCGTGGCCCATCTGGGAGAGCCATCCGGGATGGCCCCGACGGCCAAGCCCAAAGGTGGCAGTGAGCCTTCAGAACTGGGGCCACAGCCTAGCGGTGATTCTGCCTTCAGATGCCCAAATGACTGACGGCTAATGGAGGGTTCTCCCAGGAAAGTAGAAGGGTCAGTTGAAAGAAGTTGGTCTACGGGGGCGGATGCCGGTTGGGGACTTTGCAGGGTGTCTCTGTGTAAGGGATGTGTAAGTGCGGTGCTTGGCAGTGTAGGCAAGTGCCTGTAACTGTGACCCTGGAGCAGGCACCCCTCCCCCCGACTGGCCATGCCCAGAGCCCAGGAAGCAGTAACAGCTGCCGCCCTAGGACCCTGCCAGGGAGAAGCCACTTCAGACCGCAGGACGCAGGGAGAGCGCTGATCAGTGTGCTTACAAGGACACTCATGAGTGTCCTTGGTCCAGGAAATAAGCCATTTCAGAAAGCCTGTTGTGCTAAGTTCAGAAGGACAAGGAGCAGTGTTTTGCAGAGTAAAGCAGTAAAATATAAGATGCTCCGAGGGCTCCAACGATGCCAACTCCGTGTCAGTTTCACAGTTTTGTGTACTGCAGGCTCAGTGAGCCCGTATTTTATGAACACTTTGGTCCAGAGAATGTTTTTGCCTTCCTTCTAATACTACGGAGCAGTATTAGACTCAGAGAAGTTCCTGGCTAGACAAGCAATGTTAACAAGTGTATGTATATTTAACCCTGAAGCGGAGTGCGTATTGATGTCTACATGGCATGTTAATTAGAAGCATAAGTAGGTGACGTGTACATTTGTTACTGACCAAAGAGGAAATCAATATGCTCACATGTAAGTGACCCCCACAGCCCTCTCTAACGTCTTCCAGTGTCTTTGTTTGGCAAGCAACCTGGGAAAAGTGTGCCAGAAGCTAAAAATGCAGTTCACGTCCGTGGACTTGATTTGGTGTATGTCCACAGGAAGCCGAGGGCATTTCTCTGTGAGGTCTGAATTTGTATCATAATGCAAGAAGCTAAAGGCTTGTCTTTTTTTAGAAATAAAAAAATTGAAAAAAATAAAACCTGTTTCAGTTACACACAAGATTAGCAGCTCACTCGGGACGCCTGGGTTGGCTCAGTTGGTTGGGCGACTGCCTTCGGCTCAGGTCATGATCCCAGGGGCCTGGGATCGAGTCCCGCATTAGGCTCCTTGCTCAGCGGGGAGCCTGCTTCTCCCTCTGCCTCTGCCGACCTCTCTGTCTGCCTGTGCTCCCTCGCGCTCTCTCTCTCACTCTCTCTGACAAGTAAATAAATAAAATCTTAAAAAAAAAACATACATAGAAACAGCACATCTAACCATCGCTGTAGATGCGTATTTCTTTAAAAAAAAAAAAAAAAAAGATTAGCAGCTCACTTTGGGGTGGGGGGGGGCATCTTTTTGTGCTAGGTCTTTTTGCATTTGGTCCATTTGGGTTTCCACTGGTCTTGACCCTAGTGGTCAGGAATCCTTGCTGGGTGCCCTTTCAGGGCGTGATGCTCCAGAAGAGCGGTCAGATCTCGCCTGGCGTCCTTCGCTGGAACTTGCCACAGAGACAAGAGGAGTGTTTGCGGGGACAGGGACAGGTGTAAAGGGTGAGGAGTCTCTCTCACGCTCCCTGTAGCAGGAGGACCTCTGCTGTAGGCTAAGTGATAACTCTTATTTTAGACCTCTTCCTAGTTCCCTAAAAATTGGTAGAATTTTCTACCTGTGTCCTTCCAGACATTTCTTAGAACAGAACTATGTTTGACTAGGTTTGGTGGTATGTTGCCACATAAAATCAGTGGCATTTATTTGATGGCTTAGTCCTAGAAATAAACAAAGCAGAAACCTAGCTTGTAAGAGGAGTTGCTATAAAAGTGTCCCATACTCACAAAATTTATTTTGATTCTCCAAATAATGCCATTCTTTCGAAAAGAGCTAATCTTTATTCAAGCAAAAGAGCCCCAGTTTTTAGTATCAAGAAGATCATTTACATATGACTTTGTCCAAAAGGTTGGAAATGAGATAATTCCACCCGGAATCTCCCGTCAACCGCGTGTGTTCGCACACGTTTGTGTCAGCACTCTTCTAAAATATTAGTCATGATTATGCATTTATATAATGTTTTTCCTCAAAGATTCAAGCTAAATTACAATGTCTTAGGAAAGGCTACAATCGAGGAGTATGAATTAAATATTTTACATGCCTCAGCCATCTGTCTTCTCTTTGCTTTTTCTTCCTTTTAAGTCTATCCCAAACCCAAACAGGCACTGGAGATACACGTTGGTCCACAGGATCCAAGGCTCCTATTCCTTGCATTCAAATATAACTCCAAGACCCTTCACTTCGATTCCCTGACGGGTACTCTCTGGGCCCCTGCAGGCTTCGAGACCAAAGCCTGGGGTTTGCCTCACTATCCATTGACTTGCTTAGAGCACCCAATAGTCTGGAAGACAAGAGTAGGTTTTCTTGATATTTTGATATGACTGTCGTATCCCACCTTTATGATTTCTAATTAGGTTGTTGGTCTCTGGATGAATCAGTAGTCCCAGAGGATGTGTCACCTAGTTAAAGAGAAAAACACTGGGAAACAGTACAAGTCCACAAGTAAATGTTGTAGAGCCTTGGAGTTTTATGAAATAATGATAATAATAATAATAGCCATGCAATCCAGTGTAAATCTGGGCTTATCAAATTTGACCAATCATTTAACTAATGCGTTGAGGAGATCCAGAGTAATTTAAACTTGCCTAGGTTAGAGATAATTTTGGTTTGAAGAAAGGAAAGTTAAAATAAAAGATGAAGTAAAGTTTAATAAAACAGGCAGGAGTTTCTCCTTCAGATGGTTTATTCAGTCCCCTTCTAAACTCAAAGGGTAGCACCAACCATCCATTTGGTTTCCCGAGCCAAAAATCAGGTCATTGTTGTATTCCTGCCTGTTTCTCCAAGGACTGTTGATTTGATGGGTGAGAAGTAACTTTCATCCAATACTGCTGTGCCTTCCGTACCTCCTGTCCCCCCAGAAACTCAAGATATCCTCTGTAACCCAAGAGTTCGAGTTCTACATGATGTCTGAAAAAGACTTCATTGAGGTATGACTGATGTCACAAGGCTGTATACATCTAATACACACAGATTAGTGAGTTTGGAGATAAGTATACAGCCTTGGAACCATCACCCTAATCAATGCCATAAGTGTATCCATGGCCTCCAAAAGTTTCATTCCATCTTGCATATGTATGTATGTCTCTCTTGACATAGACCTTCCTTTACTCATCACCCTGGGCACTCTCTGAACCTTTTAATCTGGTTTTATATATCTTTTAGTTCTGGAGATTGTCCTGTATTGTTTCTTAATCATTTCCTCCCCACCTTTCCCCCCCTCTTCTCTTTCTGGTACCTCTGTCTAGACATCAGGCTTCTTGGATCCAACTTTAATTTTCACATGCTTGTGTGCCTGTAACATTTTTAGAGAGGTCCTCAGTTTACCTTGGTCTTAGTAGACCTTTTTTTAAAATTGTTTTTGAATTTTAGCTATCATGTTTTTAAATTTCAAAAGTTCTTTCTTATTCTGTAAGGATATGGTTGGTCGGTGAGCCTCACTGCGGGGTGATTGAGTGGCTTACATCTAATTACAACTCATTGTCTTTTTGCTAGAAGATCCTCCTTGGGCTTTTGTAGGCTGATCAGCATTCTGAAGCTGGGTTTGGAGGAAGGGGAGATGACTGTGGGTCTCATTTTCCAGGGAGACTTTCACTTAACCTTTTGTTTTCAGCCATGCTCTCCTCTGTTGGACTCCCGATCCTTCAGGTGGAGTTCCCCACACCATTGCTCCTGCCCCCTAGAGGTGGGGGTGGTTATTGCCTGACTAAACCCTGCCATGTAATGTTCAAACTTTCCTTTGTTCTCTCTTTTCTAAATCACCCCCTCCTAGGAAACCTTCTCTCTCACTTTCACCTCCTGCAGTGCCCAGCGCTTCCTGTCCCTGTGCCCCTTTCGGGGGTTGTGTAAGGGGAGTAGTCACGTCTTTCCTTGTCTCCGTCTATGCCACCCTTGGGTTTTGCCTTCCTCTGCTCTGCTGAACTATCAGCACCGTTCCATTTCCCTTCTCCCTGTGATTGCCGTGGTTTAGAATTCCAGCTGTCTCGAGTTTGGTAGATGGTCAGCTTTGTTTCTGTTTCTTGTTCTCCTCGTTCTTACATGATTTTGAAAAGAGGCTGAAATGTCCCTCTGCCATCTTGAGAATGGAAGTCTCCTTTTTAAAGAACCACACCTTCCCCTAGTGGATTTCTCGGGGGGAAAGTATTAGCAACCTTCTGCGTTGACTCTGGAACATCCAGGGAGAGACACCCCTCGATCAACATGGTAACCAGGGTGATGTGCCCTGGTGCTCAGACTTGAAACTTACCCGGGCTTCCTTGCGCTTGCTGAACTGTGCCAGCTGGTGTCCCAGGTTCCCTTTGGTCAAGCTAATAGTGCTATTTGCGCTGTGTAACTAATGAGAAACTTGAGAGAGGTCTGGCTTAAATCACAGCATGAGGCTGACCGGTCTCCCGTTCCTGACTGCTCCCCGAAGCACATGAGAGCGTGCTCCAGCACGTCCCATTTGGGGGACTGGAACTCTAGTTTAAGAGCGCGACCACGGCAACTAAGAACCCCACTTTGACCAGACGGGCGTTCTGCTTTCCCCTTGAACTGTGACAGCGTTTACTGCTTTTGTTTTTCACTTTTCTCAGACTCCGTAGAAAAGGTGACCTGTGACGTCATTCCTAGTTCAATAACTGTCCTTCTTTCGAATCTGTTCAGATCGTATGGGAGGCATTTTTAATCTGTTGAAGTTTGTTTATTGCCCTGTGTTCGGTGTGTGATTTCCATGTATGCAACTTGGTTAAAATGTATTCAGGTGTAAGAAGTTTGCAGACAACCCAGAGAGACAGGATATATGCACGTGATGCCTAAAGCCATAGCTTGTCATTAAGCAGAGCCACAAGCCTGATCCTGGATGCTGCTGGTTCCTGCTGGGTCATAGACAGAGTCCCCATAAGCCAGGGATGCGCCTGGGGGTGCCTGGCTCTCCTCCGTGGTCTGGAAGCCCTGAGCAGCCGCGCCGATGGCTCAGCACAAGCCCCCCTACCCACCCGCTCTTCTCCGCCCAACAGAGGGTGTTCCGAGCTCTGCCGGATCCCCATGGTGGAGTACAAACTGGACAGTGAAGGCACCCCGTGCGAGTACAAGACGCCCTTCCGGAGGAACACCACGTGGCACCGCGTGCCCACCCCGGCCCTGCAGCCCCTGGCCCGGGCCTCCCCCGTGCCCGGCACGCCCGACCGACTGCCGTGCCAGCAGCTGCTCCAGCAGGCCCAGGCCGCCATCCCCCGGAGCACCTCCTTCGACCGGAAGCTGCCGGATGGCACGAGGTAAGGCTTTTCCTCCGGGACGGCCCTTGCGAAACCCTGGGGCTTGAACTTGACATTACAGAGAGGACCTCCTTTCTGGGCTTGTTTCTGAGTTCACTTGTTCTGCACCAGCTGGCAGGTGGGGCTGGAGGGCAGGCCCCAGATGTGGTCATACTCAGGATCCGTCTCGTACCTCACCCAGCGGGGCTGCCCCAGGCCGGCCCGCCGGTGCTGCGCCTTTCCCTCTCCTGGTCCTCCGGGTCACCTTGCTCCCTACACCTGGGCAAGACACCCGAGAAGGGATTCTTCTTAGATAAGTGCATGTGGGTTTTGAGTATAAATAAAGCTGCAGAATCAGTGACCAAATCCCATCATCCTGATGTGTATAGTATTTTAAGAGGTCCCAAGATCATTAGCCTTTCCTTGCTTTTTTTTTCTTATTTTAAGCAAACTGAGTGAAATTTAAAATTAATTTTTCTTTTTTTTTTTTTAGAAGATTTGTCTATTTATTTTAGAGAGAGAGAGAGTAGGGAGAGGGGCAGAGGGAGAGAATCTTCAAGCAGACTCCCCACTGAGCAGGGAGGCCACATGGGGCTCGATCTCACAACCCTGAGACCATGACCTGAGCGGAAACCGAGAGTCGGACACTCAACCAACTGAGCCACCCAGGCGCCCCTAAAATTAATTTTTCAATGAGAAGATGCTCTTGTTTAAAAGTGCATGTATGGCATTAGAAGCTGATAAGAATTTGGGGGGCGTAATTCACAGTAGGTAGTTTTAAGTGAACAAAATGGTAAATTCGTCTTGTTAATTGCAACTGCTTTCTGTTTTCGCTTTTTTGTAACTTACGGGCCACGGAGACCCAGTGAGTTTCCGCAAACTGGTTTGCCAGGCTCTGGTCTCCTAAAGCGTTGGCAGCAAGGGCGCTGAGCCAGGCTGCTTAGCCGGTGGCTGCTCACCACCGCTATTACTCACGCTCTCTCCCCCCTCCGATTTCCTCATCTGAAAAATAAGCTTAGTAATAGTGGAGACCTCTGCAGAGCATTACGAAGGTAGACTCAGTATTTGCAAACTGCTTCCAGAACCATTCCGGGCACGTAGTAAGGCTGTATAGGTGTTACCAACAGTAAGATTAAAACTTGAGGACTTTCTCTGCTTTCTCCAGTCTATTCTTGACAGGTCAAATGCAGAAACGGCATTCCTTTAACTTGACATTAAATCACCTCGGCTCTGGGTCTCCTTTCCCAGAGGTCCGCTGAGTTTATAAACTCCCCCTATTCAAAGAAGCGCACATAGGTAGCTCACGGGAGGGGTCTGCGGGGTCTGCAGAGCCTCCCTGAGTAAAGTAAAATTTAGTGAATTACAGGGGAAAAAAAAAAAAAAAAGACCTAGAGAGTTCTAGCAGCAGAATGGAAACTTGGCAAGCCCGTCTTTATCAAGTGGGTTCTCATGAGTATTACTTATTTTTGTGTGTCTGAAATAAATAGGATTGCTTCCAATAGATGTGTGAAAATAAATGGTTTTGACAAATTTAGAGTTCTCGCTCTGCATAGGTTTTAAATACAAGACCAGAACATGCCTTGTGTTAAGTTTTCATTGAGCAAGTAATAGTAACGTTTTCATGATTCTAGCTTCTGGTGGGTTCTGTTGTGGTTCTTCCATATTTCACGGGAGTCATCACTGGGCTTATTCCTGCCCCAACCCTTTCCTGTAATAAGCCGCCAACCAGGAGCCGCCCGCCGTCTCTGGTATCTCCCGTTCTTGGTCTGTCGGTCCAAAGTGCATCCCGTTTCATTCTGCGATGTGTATTTATTTCTTCCTTTCCTTTGTTGCTGTCAGATGAGTTTTTTAGTAAAGCGGGATGGGCCGGGTCCCCACGTGGACACTCCGCAGATACGTTGCTGCCCTGTTAATGATTCTCGTCACCATTTCAGAAGTTCGCCCAGCAACCAGTCGTCCTCCAGCGACCCCGGGCCTGGCAGCAGCGGACCCTGGAGACCACAAGCGGCGTATGACGGGTACTGCTCAGTCCTCCCTCATTGCTGGCCCCTGGGAGGGAACTGGTCAGGGGCTCGCGCAGAAGCATTTACCGTGTGCCTGCTGTATACGAAGCCATTTGGGGGATGGAAAAATGCCAGACAGGCTTTTAATAAGTCACTGTCCAGGCCAGAAAGCTCATCGTTTCTATGCACGTAGAGCTTGTTTGTCTGTATTCGGAGCCTGCCTGTTTTTTTCATTTGAATAAGGAAAGTCTTTCTGAAAATGAAGGATTTGGGGACTCTACAGTCAGTAGCCTTTGGGAGTTGTCCCCTCGCTTAAACTGCCGACGAGGAATAAATTCACAGCCTCTCTGGGAAGTGCGTCTTCTCCGAAACACAGCCCCAGATCGGAAAAGGCGGGTTTAGCATTTGGCCTTCTTTTCACGCCTCCTGTTTGAGAACAGTAGAAGGGTGCCTCATACATCCGGCTGAGGACTGTCCCTTGGAGTGTGTGCCTAAATGTCATGTCCAAGAGCCAGCAGCTCAGGTACAGCCTGAGGACACTTGGGGACACAGAGATGCTGAACTGACAGATGCAGCAACTCACGGGAAACATTCACAACTTCTGGGAGGAAAAGATGCTCCTGGCAACATCATTGCCCTATATTGCTTTTAATTGGGTCTGGAGACAAGAGAATGGTCAGGACAGACGAGAAGGGTCTCCCACGGGAACAGCAGCTTTCTGTTACCGCTCTCACAGGTGCAGAGGGAAACGTCTCTTCCTGGATCCCCCTTCCCTCTGGTCTGGGCTTAGAAGTGGATATTTGCAGTCAGTTACATGTGTGTTCCCTACCTTAGGTAGTAGATGGAGTTCTTAAAAAGAACTTGACGTTTTTCTCAGTCGAGTTGCATTTGGAAAGTGGAAGGGATTTTTTTTTTTGGGGGGGTGGGGGGGATTAGTGGAAAAACCATCCCTGTCTTTCTTTTGCAAACGAGGATCTGTCACGGAATCCTGTAGGAATCACGGGGAGATAGGAAGAACTTTCCTGGGACTTCTTTCCTTTTTAAGATTGTATTGTCTCATGTGGGGTTTTCATAAAACGGGGTCTACCTAGGTGTCGTCTCAAGCCAATCAATGGACTTTCTTTTCCTTAAAAAATTGGACATAAGGAAGTATCAGGGCCCAAGAGAAAACAAAACGAAACGAAACCGAAGCAGTGAGCTCCTCTTTGGCTTCCGGGGACAGCTCCTCGGACAGCTCTCCAGCCTCCTGGGATCGGCAGCCCTTTTGTGTCTACACGGGGCTGTCACTCAGGTGCCTCTGTTGAGCCAGTGGGGAAACGAGAGCCCCCGCTTACAGGTGCTGAAGCAGTCTCTGCTGCAGGGCTTCCCCGGGACGGGCCCAGCGGGAGCAGCACACGGGGCTGGGGACGCACGGCGGGGGGGGGGGGGGGGGCACCCAGGGGACACTCGGCGAGCAGGCCACTCAGCTCTGTGCTCTTTGCAGATGCCACTCTCCTCTGCTGCTCGAGCACCAGGGCGCGGGCCCTTTGGAGTGTGAAGGAGCCAGGGAGCGGGAGGACAGCCTGGACGGAAGCAGGCACCTGGGTAATGAGACACGCGGCTGGGCAGCTGCCCAGCCCTTCTGTCCTGCTCCCTCTTTCCTCCCATCCCTCGTCCACTCATCCGTTCCTTCATTCCTGCGTTCGTCCTATTGGTCAGCTCCGTCCTGTGACAATGCCCATGTGGTCGGCTGGGTCTCCCAGTGTCGCGGGGGATGTGGTCGTGGGTCACGGTACTGGTGGTACCGACAGAAATGGAACGTGAGCTTTATGCTCGTTGTTTTGTGGACGCTCGGGGGGTATCCACTAGTGAGACCAGAACGTTCCAGAACCACAGTCCTGTTCATTTCCCCCAGACCATTTCGTCGTCCGGCTTCTGTGTTTGCTTTGCTCTTTTGTCAACACAACAAATTAGATATTCAGCTCTTCTCTTCTTCATGTGACAGAAACCAAATGGCATGGCCCGCCCTCCAAAGTCCTGAGTTCCTATAAAGAAAGAGCCCTGCAGAAGGATGGCAGTTGCAAGGACTCGCCCAATAAGCTCTCCCACGTAAGTCCTCCCTTTGTGGGCTACCCTCTCGCGTGGCCGTCCTGAGCCATCTCAGCACACAGCGGGAGCCGTTCTGGCAGGGACTCTCAGTAGAGGCGAGGTAAAAATAAAGAAAGACGTTAAGTTCTTTTTTTTTACCCCTTGATTTATAAAGAACCTCCAAGAAAGGTCACACCGTAAATTATTGGCAAAACCAAGATTATATCCTCAGCCTTTTGATCCTTGATACCCAGTGTGATAGTTACTAAATCACAGTCCTGTTTTTAATCTGTGAACGGTTCACTCCCTCGTGGGCATTACCTGGTGGGCTTGGCCGGAGACTGGGAGGCGGTGTGTGTGTGTGTGTGTGTGGCCGGAGTGGCTCTGCCCCCAGCTGGCCCCTCACTGTCTGGTTCCTGATGGTCCCTGGTAATGCTGGCGGCTGCTGACTAAGGGGCAGGCTGTGCTCCGGCCACGCCCGGTGCATGGTTCCCGGTCACTGGCACCCGGGGTATCAGTTACTCGTTTACCCCTCACCCGCTGGGGGAGCTCCCAGGCCACCATCGCTCCACGAGGCAGAACTTTCTATCGAACGTGAAAACACAAACTGTGGGTCGTTGCCACATAAAACCAACCGTTTTGAAAACTTGCAGGTGAAGAAATTTTATCACTTCCTGACTTCGTTGCTTTTTCCCCTCTTCCTTCAAGAGGCCTTGGCAAGCTTCCCAGCGGGGGGCTCGGGAACACGCGTGACGCTCCTCCCCGTCGCGCTGTGGGGCCCTTGTCTCGAGTCAGCCCTAGAATTCCACCTTTACAAGTCTCAGCGGTGGTTTAAGCAAAGGAAGGCAGGGGTGAGAGTAGCCCCGGAGAGTATCGTGGGTGCTGCGAAGGTCAAGGGCAGGGGGCACGTGTAGAGCTGACAGGGTGACGACGTGAAGAGGAAACACCAAGACGCACGACGGCAGGTCAGAGCACAACTTGTGCTCGTGATCCCGCCCTTTGCTGGGGCTTCCAAGGTTCCCAGGCTGTGCGGAGCCACCGTGTCTGTAGGGGACCCGCCAGAGGGGACCTCTTTTGTCTTCCAAGGTCCACAGAGAGAGCCCCTGCTCATTAGCACCTGGGGCACCCGGTGACTTGGGCTCTCTCAGAGAAGTCACTTGTACTTACAATGCACTTTGCAGCTGCAGGACAGTAGAGAGTATTATCTTGCTGGGCCCACGTGTTAATTATCCGAGCTCAGCGTTGGGAGCAGAGAAAAGGGCTAAGTGACAAGACAATATTGTGCCCCTAGGATTCACACCCAAGTCCTCTGTCCACACCCAGGGCTGGCACTGTAATTAGTCACAGGAGAATTTTTAAGATTTTATTTATGTATCTGACAGAGATCACAGGTAGGCAGAGAGAGTGGGGGGAGGGGAGGAAGCAGGCTTCCCGCTGAGCAGGGAGCCTGACGTGGGGCTCGATCCAGGACCCTGAGACCATGACCCGAGCCAAAGGCAGAGGCTCAACCACTGAGCCACCAGGCGGCCCAGGAGAATTTTCTTGATAAAAAGCTGCTCTCCCCGCTTTATTTAATTTTCCATGTGCTTTCTCAGTTTGTACAACATGTGTTGGTTCTTTTCTGGCTGTGACACGGTGGTAATATTTCCGTGCTCCAGGCACGAATAATTGAACAGAGATTTGAGAAGATTCCTATTTAACTTTAAATGAATTATGAGAGGAGTTAGGAATCTGGGACTTATACATCAAATCAGAATTTTTTTTTTTTTTTTTAAGTGAGTTCTCCCCTTGCCTCCCACTGAAGAGCTAGTAGAAAGGGCTCAGGTGCGATCCTCTGGTCTGCAGCTTAGGGGGTCTGGGTGAGGCTAACTGGCTTCATAAAGAAGCAAGGTACGGGCTCTGTCTGAAGCCTTTCCATTCCTCTTCCCAAGATTGGAGACAAAAGTTGCTCCAGTCACTCCAGCAGCAACACGCTCTCCAGTAACACGTCCAGCAACAGCGACGACAAGCACTTTGGGTCTGGGGACCTGATGGACCCGGAGCTGCTGGGGCTGACCTACATCAAGGGGGCCTCCACGGACAGCGGCATCGACACGGCCCCCTGCATGCCCGCCGCCGTCCTGGGCCCCGTGCACCTGGCGGGCAGCCGGTCGGTGATCCACAGCCGGGCCGAGCAGTGGGCCGACTCGGCCGACATCCCGGGGCCCGACGACGAGCCGGCAAAGATGTTCGCGGTGCACAGCTACGCGCCGGCCATCTCGGCGGGCGGCGTGGCCGACGGCAGCATGGGGGACCTCAGCGAGATCTCGTCGCATTCCAGGTCAGTGCCCCGGGGGTGCCCCCGGGTCCCGCGGGGGTCGGGGAGGGGCCCGAAACGGGAGCAGCGAGGGAGCCTGTCACCGGGCGGCCCAGCCACCGGACTTCGAGTGAAGTGCTTGTATCAGAAGTGTGACTGGGAGATTTGCCCAGCAGGCGCCTGTGACTTGACTTCCTCATTCAGCTGCAGAGAGAGCTACGCACAGGTAGGAATTGCTCCAGTCAGGCCCCTGACCTCCTCTCCCAGTTTCATCGGTTCCTGCAAGGAACCGATTGTAGGAGAAGTGGACACAAGCTGGACGGTATTCTGGTTGCAGCGCTGCTAACTTGGGGAGGGGGATCTGCGCTGTCTGCCCATGGCTTCTGCGTTCCAAAGGCCCCCTTACCAAACGGGGGTACCCGAGGTCTGAGAGTACGTTCAGATCATCAGTTCAATATTTATTTTTTTAAATAAAGACTAGCTAAATTTACAGGAAGTGTTTTCCAAGCGCAGATGTTTAACATGAAGTTCGAAGTAGTTCTAAACCCTTCCGTGATGTATGTCTGTACAGCGGTTTAAAACCCCACGATCATTTGTGATTTCTGCTGTCAGAGACAAGACAGAAATCCGTATTTGTTCAGGGTTGGTGGTGGACAGAAGTTAACCCCTACGCACCGACCACCCTAGAATTTCCCTTCTTGTCTGCGAGGCTTCCTAACTCAGCTCCCGGGGACTGTCGGGCTTTTCCCCACAGCCCTTCTCAAGGCCACTGCTGCCCGCCGGACCTTCTCCCTTCCTCCCACAGTCCCCGTGGGGACTTCATGGGATCTCGGCTTGAAGCCACGAGGGGCAACCCCCATGCAGCCAGCGGGCAGAGACAGGAGGACCCGCAGCCCCGTTCTCAAAGCCAGCGTGCAGAACGTTTCAGCTGTCCGCCCTGGACATCAGGGGAGGTCGCTTCTGTGGGCCTCTCACACGCGCGTGCATGTTCACTGCCGCTGTTCCCCTTTTCTTGTCCTGTGGCTCCCCCTTCATCAGTGTCTTACTGACCGTCTGTGTCACTCGAGGGCATTCACGTCACAAGTCAAACTCCCCACTAAGTGTTTCACACGACATAGGCACTACTTCAGCTCCTGTGATGGAAGGATCTAGAACTGTCAGGGTTCTCCTGCTTGCGGCTATGTGATAACCCCCCAAGACCGGGTCAGCTCCCATCTTAAAGCTCCACATGATAACCCCTGACGTCTCAGGGGGCGCCTCCTGGTCCAAGATGGCCGTGTCACCTGCAGGCCCCCTGAGCCCACGCCCCAGTGTCCACAGAAAGAAAGCGTGGTCCTTCTCCAGTTTTGGCAAAAACTCCACCCCCGCCGTCTCCACATTCCCTTCTCACGTGCCCTTGGCCTTACCACTGTGGTAGGGGGTTCCACTGTCTGAGGAAAGCAGTCCCCCCCGCCTCGCTGGGCCCGTACCATGCAGCTGAGGGGTGGTGAAGACAGCTGCTTCCCCAGAAGAAAATCGGGGTGTTGTTCCACCAGGAGAAGGGGGAGCGGGTCCCAGACAGGGGAATCGTAAGGGTCCCCCCACACTCGGTCTCCTGTTGGGGCACGGGGAGCTTAGGATACGGGGATTATTTTCTAAAATAGATGTTCTTACTACTGTTCACCGGTTCTCTTGAATAACTTGACTGGAAATAGGTTTAGTGATGAGTAACTTATATAATACAGACGTACTGGCAAGGACTTTTGTTACCTCCACGATTCCTGTCCAACTTCCGGGACACTTGAAAACCGGACGTACTATAGAAATCCTCTTGGGATGTTATACCCTCCTAATGTCTTGTCCGGAATCTACAGTTTGGTAAAACAGCTGACTTCAGGATCCCTGGTTAGACAAATGTAATGGGCATCGCAAATAGAATTTTGTAGCACTGTTATGGGAAATTTCTGCGGAAGCTGCTTGGAGGGCACGTTCGTTTATAAATAGAGGCAGGGATATTTATAGGCATTTGAAGGAGATTTTCTTGAATACCTTACCCATTCATTAAATTAATGGGTGACGCGATTAGAAAGTATATAAAAGTGGGAGATTGAATTTCTGATTGATTGTGCTTTTTTCTACCACTTGAAACTGAACGTGTGCACAGCTGTTGGGGAAATGATATATGCTGAGGGGCTGGAATCCTTTACCACGGGGCTGGGGTTTTCTTGTGGTTCTTAGTGGATGGGGACTTTGAAGCCACATTTCAGCTTACACTGTAGGCTTTTGCTCAGTATGAAATTCAGTCATTAAATTGAGTCTTTTGAATCCTTCCTCCTGTCTGTCCCCTGACCTGTGCAGGAGGACTAGAGAGAATAAGACTTAAAATATCTTGGAGTTTTTAAAATATTTAAAAAGTTTAAAGATTGTTACGTGTATGTATGTATAAAATACTTTATCTTGACGTACTTGGAACGTTAAATATATCGTACTTTACATTTAAAATATTTGCAGTAAGATTTGAAGTCTCTGCAGGTTGAGGTAAACGGAATTTTGCTGTTGAAAACGTCTGTCAGATTCTCTGGACCCTGAAGGGCCAGCGCCCCGACTGGGCTCTGCGTGTCTGTGATGACAAAACCTCCAGCCCCCTGCGCTCCTCTCTTGTCTGTGTTCGGGCTGGGGCGTGGTCACCCGGGAGCTGAGGCCTGGTGCCCACGGGCCACGGTTGTGACTGGGAGTAGGCCAGGTGGCAGAAGGAGCAGAATGAACTCACTGTAAGGATTGACCCCGGGGCCGACCGCCCTGGCTGAGGTCCCACCCCTGCCCCCACATACTCTGGATATCCCATCCCCTGTTTGCCTTTCTGGTTAGCACTCACCCCTGGCGGAAATGGTTTGTGCCTTCTGTACATCTCCTGGCACATGGCTGTAGCTCCCTGGTGCCTTCCTGGGGTGTCCCGGAGGCTGGGAGGCACGTGGCCTGTCGTGTGCACTGTGTGCGCTTCTCTGCACATGGTGGTCTTGGACTCCTTGGGACACGATGGAGGGCGTACAGGGAAGCGTGCTTGGTAAATGCTTACTGACTGAGTCCACAAACCTGCTGGGGGGTTTCTCTGGGGAAGCGGGAGGCACGTGGGATCAGCAGGTCCCAGGTCTGATTTTCAGGAGTGCAGATCACCGCATGGCCTGCTCTGGTACCACCAGCCCTACCAGTCCCAGAGCCCACGCGCTGCTCCCCAGCGGCCGTCCGAGAGGAAAGCATGCGCAGAGCTGTGTATGTGGTAGGATTCCAGGACTGGGCCGAGGGACACGGGGGACGTCAGACTCTTCAAGACAAGCTTCTGTGGCGGGTGGAGGGGTGCGCGGGAGTCACCCAGAAAGCCGGACAAGCACCAGATGCAGCTTGCTACCTCTGCTGCTCAGACCTTTAGTTCAGGAACCCCTCCCCTCTTTTCTTTTTTTCCCTCGCTGTGAGGGCAGGACACTTAGATAAGAGCTCAGAACCCAAAGCAGAACCCTATCAGCCCAACCAAGGTCTTGCAAAGTGAAAGGAAGCAAGTGCAGAAAATAGTAATAATTTCATGTTCTGGCCTCTTCTGCAGAAGGGCTCCTCTCAACTCCTGTTGTTTATTATTCACGCCCTTTCCTTAGTGGCAGTGGCTGGAAGTTGGGGGTGAAGCTGGAAGATGAGAACTTTAGTCTGGAAGGGAAGGGTTCATGAAAAGCTTCCTGCCAGCATTCTGGAATATTGAGCCGCTTCGGGGGAAACCTTTCTCATGACGTTTCTGCTCTGAGCCTAGAGTCCTGCCCTATTGCTCAACAAATCGGTCCAGCAAATTTGTTCCTGGAGTTTAAAAGTTTATTTATTTTCTTTAGTAATCTTTATACCCAGTGCGGGGCTCCAACCCACAACCCCAAGATCTTCTTAGAGTTTCAGGTTAAATAGTTTACTCTTGGGGTACAAGACAGTTTTAATCAAGTGTGAATTAGCAAAACAACTTTGGTAAAATGAATGGGAAAGCGCATAACCGTTTCCGACTGCCGTCCTCGTTCATGGTACATCCTCCAGAGACGTCATCTTGGTCATTTCAGCAGGGTGTGTGAGTGGCTTACACAGCATGTTAACCTTTCCAGACCTGGGGAACTCTGAGACTTTAACGGTGAAACATCTCAGGGATAATCAAAGGCTTCAAGGTACATGATATACTTCTGAGTAGCTAAAGTCAATGCACGACCCTTCACCGGGCTCCAAATGGGGAAGCTAGTGCCATAAGCATTTCTGGGATTAATGTGTGATTCCCTGAGTGTGACCATCATGGTATTACCATGTGAATACCATGTGAATAACAATACCATGTGAATAAAAGAAGGAGAATATCCTTCTTTTTAGGGACTTATGCTGAAATGCGGGAGTATGACGTCACGAAGTGTGCAACTGATTCTCAAATGGTTCAGAGAGGAATATATAGACAGAGGAATAATGCGGATATAGCAAGGTATTAACAGTTAGCGGCTGTGGATGAAGGATAGACAGGCGTTTTGCTACTGTTTTTAATATTTTTTTAAGATTTTATTTATATATTTGAGAGAGAGAGAGAGAGAGAGAGCATGAGAGGGGAGGGTCAGAGGGAGAAGCCGACTCCCCGCTGAGCAGGGAGCCCGATGCGGGACTCAATCCCAGGACATTGAGATCATGACCTGACCTAAAGGCAGTTGCTTAACCCACTGAGCCACCCAGGTGCCCCTTGCTACTGTTTTTATACCTTATCCCCAGATCTAAAGTTTTTCAAAATAAGCAGCTTACAGGAACAACATATGGGTCTTCAGACCCCATGGCCTGGATGTAGAGCTTTCATTTTGGAAGGTGACTCCCAGGTGTGTACCCAGTAAATGGAAAGAGTTCATCGGCTCCCTGCCTTCGTCCTCGTTGCTTCCCTGGGTGGCTCTGGGCATGGGAAGGCAGGAAGACGTCTCCCTGCAGGGTCCACAGTCTAGAGCCCAGAACTGAAGTAGCTTTGAGTCCCACACAGGAATGCCAGACCTTCATAGTTGTAAATGAGTTGTTTTATTTGTTTTGTTCATTTGTTTAATTTTTTCATTTACCGCAGCGTCTCCAGCTATGTAAACGCTCAAAAATGAATTGGTTTATTTTGTTACCCTATTTCCTTTTGAATGTTTCTAACAAGTCCATTTTAATAGCCATTCTTAATTTTGGACTTTTTTTTTCTACAGCCTGCGTCGAAGGATACTTGATTATGTAGGTTTTCAGGAAGGTAGGTGCTTCTCAGGGGTTCCGGAATAAGGCTATAATTCATACTACCAGGAGGTCTACCCTAATTTAAACATTTACATTTTTTCGTGTTTGTAAAGTAATCCCCTGATCTCTATTCTTACTCATTTTTTATAAGACATTCTATTGTCAGTCTTCCTGAAATAAAAAAGGTCTTTAGGCTTTTATATTTCTAGAGGTGGTTATGCAGTCAGTGGGGAGTCCTTCTGGCCTTAGTTTAAACACTGACTTGAAAAATTTTGTGTTGTTTTGTTTTAGGGTTTGCATCACTTAAATTTTATTTTGTGGCCATTACAGTGTGTGGTCATACGGCGAACACGCACACCGCCACCAGATGCAGAATTGGCATTTCTCTGTCAGGAGGTCCCCGTGTCCTGCCCACCCACAGCCCCTTCCCTTCTTCCTCAGTAGCCACAAACTCGCTTTCCGGATCCCTCCTCCCCTCGCGTCGCCTCGTTGTTTTACTAACTGAATATGTTGTGTTTCTGACCAACGCCATTTTGCCTGTTTATAAATTTCCTTTAAAAATGGAATCACACTTGACATATTCTTCGTGACTTGCTTCTTTTGCTACATGGTGTCTGTGAGGCTCACCCGAGTTGTTTGTGGGCTCGGTTCATTATTCACGGCGCATCCCCTTTTTCCGTTCTTGTTTAAGGACTGACCGTCTGGTTGGCTACTGATGATTGAGGTGGCGCCATTGGGGACCTACTATGGTCAGTCCTCCTGTCCGCACTGCTGCCTGCTTCCAGACGCACCCGTGCAGGGCTCTGTCTGCGGTGTCCACTGAGGAGCGGAATTGCTGTGTCACGCACCGTGCCCTGCACGCCTTCACAGGTCATGCCCAGCCTGCCTTCCAGACTCTCTGACACGCTTTTCACTCCTACCAGTGCTGGGAGGGCACCCATGGCTCCCCAGTCCGGCCAACACTGGACACTCACTGTCAGACTCCCGTGTTTGCCTGTGTGGCCAGTTGCGTGGTACTCTGTCGTGCTTTGTGTTGGCATCTTCCTGGCAGCTGCTGAGATTAAGGACCTTCTTTGGGTTTCCCACCTTTTGAAGCATCAGTATAAATATATTACTTATGTCTCCGATTTTCCTCCGATCGTTTTTTTTTTCTCTCCGATTGTTTTTAACATGCTTCCAGCCACAGGCATACAGCTTACACATGGGCATTCTTGGCCCCTGGAGGAAGGACGGTGGGTCTGCCACACCCCCCCAGGGGTAACGCACTGTGCCCCCGAATCCGGAGGCATGACAGCACTGCCAGAATCTGTTTCTATGACAGCTTTTGTCTGTTTTTCTCCTCAGTGGTTCACACCATTCAGGAAGCCCCTCAGCTCACTGCTCCAAGAACAGTGGGTCTCTGGATACGTCCAAAGTCTACATCGTGTCTCACAGCAGCGCCCAGCAGGTCCCCGGGTCCGTGTCCAAGCCCTACCACAGGCAAGGGCCAGTGAGCAAGTACGTCATCGGCTGGAAGAAGTCGGAGGGCAGCCCGCCGCCTGAGGAGCCTGAAGTGGCTGAATGTCAGGGGTAAGGCGGACGACGGCTCGGCCCTAGGCAACCTTACGCATTGTGGGGATGGACTAAGCACGTGTGTTTGTCCCCCCTCCACAGAAGTGTATTTTCTAAAAGGAGTAATCCAGAAACATCTCTGTAAAACTTCTTAAATGTTCACATTTACGTTTCTCTTTGAAAGTCTTCTCTTTCCTTGACGTTTGCATATAAACGCAAGATAAATCCCTGTTCTTTATTCTTATTTCCAAAAAGCTGCCTGCAGTAGAAAACTCACGGTAATGTGCTATTGATGGTGTGACCCTAGAGCCTGTCTCTAAATAAACAAGTTCAAGAACAATTTGAATTCCCGCAGAGTCCACGAGTGTGTTTCTTAAATTTGTTGTGTAAGTGACATCATCAAAGGAAGTGTAGTTTACCTAATTTTAACATGACTTTGGCTTCCCTTTCAGTTGTTAGGTTTTATGGGGACAGGCAGGGAGGGATGTTATGTACCTGTTTGAAAAGAGAAAAACAAAACAAAACAAAAACACTGATAAGCCGCTTGACAGGACATGTGGAAATTACGCTGCTGTCTCTTTGAAGAGACGGGTGAAGAAATCACACTTCAAGGGTGCAGAGCTATTTCTCTATTCAATGGCTTACTTTTAAAAGGGAAGCCTTAAGAAATAAAAAACAAAACAAAACAAAACAACTCCCATGCACCAAATTATGAGGCCCCAGTGTTCCGCTGTGTCCCCAAGTCCCATCAGCACCAGGTTGCCTGGAGCATGCCCTGGGGGCTGCGGTGATTTTCAGAAAGCTCTTCTAGATCTTAAGCTTGGTTGGTAAATTAGTATCACTTTTCCCATTAAAGAATGATCCCACTTCTTAAATAGGGAGAGCCTGATACTGCTTTCTCAATTAAAAATCATTTTAGAGGAGCATCTGGGTGGCTCAGTGGGATAAAGCCTCTGCCCTCGGCTCAGGTCAGGATCTCAGGGTCCTGGGATCGAGCCCCACATCGGGCTCTCTGCTCAGCGGGGAGCCTGCTTCCTCCTCTCTCTCTCTCTGCCTGCCTCTCTGCCTACTTGTGATCTCTGCCTGTCAAAAAAAAAAAAAGAAAGAAAACACAGAAAGTACTACAAACTTCCTCTCCCATTCTTCTACATAAAAAAAAAATAATAAAAATCATTTTAGTGCTGAAACTGAACAATCTTTTTGTTAAAACACACACACACACACCATCATGTCGGTAGTTGCAGATGAGTTATTTAGAAAGGAATTTTGTAGTGATAACTACACTTTTTGACCATAAATGCATAAATGTAAATCCCTAATGATAACATTGGTGTTTCTGCCTCTTTAATACATCCCAAGCCTTTTAAGTTCTGTGCAGAAGCTCTGTCAGAGGGGAGGGCTCTCGAAGAGTTGGGAAAGGGTGACAGGTGCCTGCGTGGATGTTCTTCTCTCCAGAACCCCCCAGAGTTTGTGCGTTTTAACACGCAGATTTGATGGCACTTTCAGTCAGAGAGGGGCAACCTCAAAGGCATTGTGAGGAAGGGGTCTGCGGATGTGGGTGTCAGGGCATCACACGAGGACAGTGCCCAGCCGGGTATCAGTGTGGCGGTCTATCCTGTCGGCGGGGGGAGGTGGTTAGGCACCCCCGGCCCCAACCAGCTAAGTCAAGGGCTCCTAAACAAGGAAACACTCTGTTGAATGTGGAAGTGATGAATCTCTCACCCCTGCAGACTGAAAACGCAGTGTCCTACCAGAGCACGGAATGATGCTCGGAAAGGGATCAGCCACGTTTAGTGTGTTTGCACCCCAGAGGATTACAGAGTATCACTGTCTCGTTGTACACAAAATAGAAAACCGGTTATGCCCTCCGGAAGTTCCGTGGAATTCAGAAGTTCCCAGTCATCCCTTTAAGACCATACTGTGGAACCCTCCCTGATTGAACCCGACCCACCCCAGAAACAGAGCAAAAGCCGCAGAGACTTCCAGAGGCCCGTTGCTCGTTTTGAGCGTGTCCGTGTCAGTTTCTTAGCACGGTCATTTCCCAGTGAGCTCTCGCCCTGGGACACGACAGCCCCGCTTCTGAAACAGAGCCGTCTCCGTGAAGGTGACGGTGCCCGCGGCCCTGAACCTCAGACTCCTGGAGCCTGACCTTGCAGGTCGTGCGGCAAGGACGGCTCTCACCTCCGCCCACGGTCCCGCCACCAGCGATTCCCGGTGTCCCCCGGAATGTCTGCTTGCTCAGACTGCGTGTCCGGAGCAGACCTGTCAAAGATGACTCCCCGGTTTTCTCCCTGGAAAAGAGCTGAAAACAGTAATTCTCTGAGACAGTCTTTTGTTGTCCATAAATACATCGTCATATCCTGATAATTAAAGGAGACAGCTGCTGGCTTTACCCAAACGGCTTTGCGGAATCGCTGGTGATAAAACATGCTTGGCACACGCCCGAGTCGATTACTCTTAAACTTCAGGCTCCCTCGGGTGCCTCTCTCGGTGTCGCCTGGGTGAGATGTGGGGGTGTGGCTGTCCAGTCACAAGAGAGCGCCTCTCTCAGTTTCTAAGAAACACAAGGAAGTGTGCCCGCAAAGGACATATGATCATCTCTGATGAATTATTGAAAATGTGTTTTCTGACATGGCCTTTAAAAAAAAAAAAAACGAGCTCTATTTTTCTCCCCATCCAGAGCTTCGGGGATCTGATCTCGCTCTGAATTATTCAGAACTCTGACTTTGCAGTTGAGCTCCTTTCACAGATGGAAAATGACGTGGGGGTCTGGCGCAGATGAGGCGACAATGAACCGACTTAATAATTAAGCTTCGCGCGCAGGAGTCCGCGGTTGTCGGGCCGGGCGGATTTCAATCCTTCCGGCTTCAGGCCCTCGACAGGGAGGCTGACCCTGCTCTTCATTTCCCCTCTGGTTTGTTTCCACAGGCTGTATGGCGAGATGGATCTCTTGTCCACAGCGGCTCGGCAGACCGTGGTGGGGGAGGCCGCTTCAGAAACGCAGCACGTGCTGTCCAAGGAGGACTTCCTGAAGCTGATGCTCCCTGACAGCCCCCTCGCGGAGGAGGGGCGAAGAAAGGTTAGCGAACTTCGGGGAGGCTTTGAAATGACCAGACGCAACGACGTAGGGTCTGAAGAGACCCAGAAGTTTCAGGAACCCCCACCCACCCGCATGCATTCTCCCTCGTGATTCTACCCGTTCGTCTGGGCACCGCTGACCCTCTTCGGGGTTTGTTGTATCGTTCAGCAGAGCGAGCCCGGGAGAGGGTCGGAAGGGCAGCTTACTAGCATGGGTAGAGCGGACAGGGAATCTGGATCTTTTCCCGTCTAATCCAGAGCTCGATCTTGTCCAAATGAAAAAAAAAAAAAAAAAAAAAAAAAATCAGGCATTGCCATGTTGATTGTGATCAGGGTAAACAGCAAGTGTGTGTGCTTCTCTCTTCCCTCTAATAAAACAATACTGCAATTAACCTAATTGTGTTCTTAGAATAACACTCTAATTAGATACTACCTCAAAGCTGCTTTAATCTAATGCTCCTGTAATCATGTTCTGAAGGACCTGCTGGTGTGTGTGAAGAGGGAATCCCAGAAGAAGTCAATCATAATGAGTCCCTTTTTTTTCCCCCCTAAACTTGTATCCAGCCGTGTATATGGTACTGTATAAGCTTGGGTGTAGACCGTCGTGCGAGAAGTGCCAATAGCTTTTCTTTTTATAGGAATGAACTTCTCCTTGGTATGTGGGTCTTCCCCTCCCCCCTTCTGAGACAAATCACCTTCTTTTCATGGTGTAAATTTAACTTCGTAGTCTCCACGCATTCCAGTTACCATTCATCAGTTGGACAGGCCTGACAGAATGGAAGAAACACATACAATAGAAATATTTTTAGCCTCCTTGCTGCACTCACGAATGTAAATGTAAAAAAAAAAAAAAAAACTGCTGCATTTGTTTGATGCAAACACTCTGGCTTTTACTGTTGTTTGTATAAAAGGAATGTGGTTCCGTATGCAGAAGCAGAAGTTGGAAAGTCAGATTCTATTTCATTTTTCTGGAGTATTGGACCACTTGCTTCTTGCATAAGAATTTTCCTCACCCTCTGTGGGACGATCATTTCAGGGGTTCCCTTAAATCTGGTTTTGTAGCTCCATTTTTCAACAATTGTAAGGGACTTCTGTGGGTGGTGACTGTTGAGTAGACAAGATTTTCCTGGACTGATAGCATTTTTCTCAAACCTGTTTGCACGGCCTAAAAAGCGCCGTGTTCAAAAGCAGTTTTATTACTATTTAGATGGCCTTGAACCTCCCATGCAGTGGATGGGTACAGAAATTGCCTCCTATGAAAATGCAGTCATTTCAAATTCAAGTCGAGCCAGCGCTATGTGTCCTTTTGAGTAACTGTGCCAGAAACTGCAGCCTTCTCCAGCTCCAGGAGCTGGCACTGCTCTCGGGTTATGGAGGTTCCGTTGAACATTTCAGAACTCATAAAGCCGTGCATGTCTAATTCGTGATAATATTTCTCAGCATGTCAAAGGAGGAAAACAGTCAAATCCAATAACTGCACCAGAGCCCCAGTACGTGTGTCTCGATGACCCCCACGCCTGGTTTAGCATTCCCGAGCTCATGCTCCGTGCCCGTCTGTCCGCCTAGGGAGAACCCAGAGAGCCGAGTGAGCAAGGGGTGTGTGTCCCCCCCCGGATTGAGTCCGATCCGTTCCAGGCTTTCAAGTCTTTCATGTCCCTTCTCCCGCTACGTTTAAACCCCTAGTTTTCCTTCTACGGGAACCTGTCTCCGCGACGATCGCTCCACCGCACGCTCTCTGACGAGAGCGTGTGCAGCAATCGGAGGGGGTCTTCCTTCGGCAGTTCGCGAAGTTCAGTACTGGACCAAGCCCTGCCCAACGACATTCTGTTCAGCACCACCCCGCCCTACCACAGCACGCTGCCCCCCCGGACCCACCCCGCGCCCAGCATGGGGAGCCTGAGAAGTAAGTGCAGGGCTGGGGGGGTGGTGGGGGGGCTTCTGTGGGTGTTGGCTTGTCGTGTCGTCTCCTACAGAGGTTTTGGGGGGTTTGGTTTATTTTTTTAAATAAATGTATTATTTGGTGCGCCTTCTTTTTATTATTATTTTTAAATATGATAAAAAGCACCAGAAGGGACATTTTCTAAAAGTTAAGCAATCCTGGGGCATCCAGGTGGCTTGGTCAGTGAAACACTTGGCGTCAGCTCGGGTCACGATCTCAGAGTCCCGGGGTCAGTCCACGCATGGGCTCCCTGCTCATCAGCGAGCCCGCTTCTCCCTCTGCCTCTGCCTGTCCCCTTCCCTGCGTGTTCTCTCAAATAAATAAAATCTTTAAAAAAAAAAAAAAAAAGTTAAGCAATTCTACCCATTTTGAAGAATATTGAAAACCTCGTGTTAAACATTTTTCTCAAGTAGTGATCGTATGGATATATACACAGATGTTTGTCTTAGCTATTACACTGATTTTATAAAGAAAAACCTATGGTATAGGAGGTGGATATGCTGGTGGGCAGCGAGCAAGCTTGGGAACTTTCTATTTCTGTTTCTTCTTGATATTACATATCCGGTGGCGGTCAAGGTGGTAGACCGGCGTCAGGAGACCCTGGTCTCCTCTCGAGCATGTCCTCGTGCTCATGCCTCGGCTCTCCGCATCCAGCTTCCTCTGGTTTAGTGCTCTCGGACTGACTAGGCAATTTCTGCATGATTTTCCTCTGCAACCTGAAATCTTTGATATTTACATAGTGTCAGTTTCTTATTAATGTGTCAGAGTTTAAGGGTGATAATTTTTTTTTTTTTACACTGGCTTTATAAATTCCTTCTTTTTCAGAGTTTAATTTCTAGTGTACAGGAAGAATGAGGATTTAATCACAAATATATTCATTATCGGGTTTGTTTTTTTTTTGGTTTCATCATCATAAAGCATTATCTTTAGAACCAATTTAAACTTCATCGTGCACATAGAAGTCTCAGGCTAAATGAAATAAAAGTCCTAATAATGCTTCTTCTGATGTTTAACCTAATTGGAAATGAACCTTGTCTCATAAAATTCTTAATCTATTTCTTTAAGTAACATAATATCCTACGTATTATAACGAGTCCACTTGCCTAAATTGAAGAAACCTTTAAACCCCTTCTTGACAACCGCATGAAAGGTCAGACACATTCTAATAATCTAATAATTCTCTAAATGTTTCTCCTTTTTTGTAAATAGGTTAACTTTAATGTCCTCTTGAAAGCCTTCATAAAATCAGTGAAACTATTTTCTTGCAAATGTGTTTTTTTTCATTTAAAATGCTTGATGTGTGGTCATGAACTCATCTTTGGCCTTTGTGTTGATGTAATTCTCCCATCATCCTCCTACCCTTTGCTTGCTTCCATATGAAAGATATGTATCCTTTTTTTTTTTTTTAAGATTTTATTTATTTATTTGACAGACAGAGATCACAAGTAGGCAGACAGGCAGGCAGAGAGAGGGGGAAGCAGGCTCCCCGCCGAGCAGAGAGCCCGATGTGGGACTTGATCCCAGGACCCTGAGATCATGACCTGAGCCGAAGGCAGAGGCTTAACCCACTGAGCCACCCAGGCGCCCTTCTTTTTCTTTTTTTAGCTTTATTTTTTTTTAATGAATTTTTTTTTTAAGAGCAGTTTTAGGCTCACAGCAAGATTTAGCGGGAGGCTCAGGGAGTTCCCATACACCCCTGTCCCCACACAGGCACAACCTCCCTCCCAATCAACATCCCTCACAAGATACATTTGCTGGAATCCCCAAAACCCACAGTGATACATTATTATCTCGGACCCCGTAGTTTACATTAGGATTCGCTCTTGATGCTGTACATCCTGAGGGTCTGGACAGAGTAAAATGACATGTATCCACAATTACAGTATCGTCCAGAATAATTTCACTTCACCTAAAAATCCTCTGTGCTTTGTCTGTTCGTCTCTCCCTCCCCCGTACCCCTGGCAACCACTGATCCTTTTACAGTACCCATTTATTTGCCTTTTCCAGAATGTCATATAGTTCTACGGAATCCTACAGTATGTCGTCTTTCCAGACGGGCTCTTCCCTTCGTGTCTTTTCATGGCTTGAGAGCTTGCTTCTCTTTAGTGCTGAGTAATATTCCATCCTCCGGATGGACCGTAGCTTATCTGTCCCTCTGCCGACTGAAGGACTGCGTCCTTTCTTGGTATTTTCGAAGTGTGAACACGAGTAGGATGTGTTACTTGTTCACTGTCTGAGTTCAGAACTGCCGTACTAGTCCTTGTGGTCCGTTTCTCCGGGAAAAGCAGGGAGCACGGTCCCCGGCATTTGCTCTTCTCTAGTGAAACCTCCTCTGGCAATGAGGTTTCTCCAGCTTACTAGCAGCTCCTCCGAAAAATCTTCTTGGTTCAGTGAGTGAAATGACAAAACGTCAGCAAGGAAGCGGGCAGTAATTTGTGTTGATGTGTCTGACTCCCGCATTCACCTGCGTGGTCCTCTCTTTTCATCTCCTGGACGGATGGTAGCCGTCCCTCCCTGTCTGTGGTTTCGGGCCACTCAGCAGAGCTGCGGTGAGAAGATCTTGCTCTTGGAGAATAGTTCAAAACGGAGACAACCGATGTCTAGTGAGCAAGATACAGGGACTCCTAGAGGTTGTCCGGGTGCTTCTCTTAGTTTCTCAGAGACTTAGCTTCACGGGAAAGCTTGGAGGTGAGGTCATTTCTGTCCAGCTTTGGGCACTGGATGGCCAAGAAGCCAGGTACAAAGAGCGAGGCAGAAACTCAGGAGGCATCATTGTTCTTCTGTGAAGCTTTAAACCTTGAGCACTCCTGCATGGGATCCTCAGAGAGGCGGTCTGTCCGTGGTAGAGACTCGGTCCTGATTTGGGGAACGGATAGTGCAGGGAAAGGGTCAGCGGCTTCATCTCCTGACAGCGAACATTCTGCAGCCTTTTTGCGGGTAACTATGACAATAATCACAGGCTTCTCGTTCAGATATTTTTAGCCAGTGAATGTCCCACATTTGAACCTGTCTCAGAGCCTTTCTTCTCTAGAGACTGAGGTCTTGATTCAACCTGGTGAGACTGGTACTTCACAAACTCGTTTTGGATGTGATTCATGCCATGATTCATGTATATTTCCTGTGAAGTCGCTGCAGTGTGCTGTGTCATTGTGTCTTCAACTTGGAGGTGTGAAACCATGACCTGATCAAGCAATTGAAAATAATTCTGAAGTGTTTCTGCATTGCATGTGGGGCCTTTGTTTTCCTTATTAGTGGATTTCAGAACAAAATTTCTTCAGTGGCCCAGATTTTTTAAAAATGGGAAGTGGCCCTTTGGACACATGGTTCACAGGCCAGAGAACCGGTGATCTTGAAAAGCATTCCCGGTGTCCTTGTCCTCCTTGACCATTTGGGCACCTGGCTTGATTCAGTACAGTTCCGAGCACTGGCAGGTTCCCGTCATGTTTAAAGAGAGTTCCTGATTTTCTTCTAATTTATTTTTCATTTTTCTCTTGGTAAATGTCTATTATAAAAATTCGGCTATTTTAAATACTTTTTTACAAAGAAGGCTACGAATGTAATTTTAAGACAATAACAAGACCTACCAATAATCTTAGATCTGCAAAATGTCAGAAGAGACTATATCTTAAAGAGTACGACCAAGGTTGATTTAAAAAATCCGTCTTCAAGATTAAACAATATTTGAAATGGGAAGAGAACCTTCAAAAGGATAACATGAAGGCCTTGTTTATGTAAATATTATTGCCTACTAAGAAGGCTCACATCCTTCGTGTTCCGCTCCCAAAACTGTTGCCGTTCCCCTGATTTCTTCCTTTTTTTAATTCTTTCTCTTTCTGTTTTATTTCAGTTCCGGTATCGTTAACATACAATGTTGTATTAGTTTCAGGTGTACAATGTAGTGATTAAACAATTCTGTACATTACTCAGTGCTCATCAGTGTAAGTATACCCTTAATCCCATCACCTATTTCTCCCATCCCCCCAGCCACCTCCCCTCTGGTGACCGTCAGTTTGTTCTCTATAATTAAGAGTCTGTTTTTCAGTTTGTCTCTTTTCTTTTTCTTTTGTTAGATATCTTAAATTCCATGTATGAGTGAAAACATATTGTGTTTGTCCTCCTCTGACTTGTCTTGCTTAGCATTATACTCTCTAGATCATCCACATTGTTGCATATGGCAGGATTTCATCCTTCTGTATGACCAGATAATATTTCCTGTGTGTGTATGTACACACACACACACACACACACCACATCGTCTTTATCCGTTCATCAATCAGTGGGCACTCGGGCTGTTTCTATAGTTTGGCTGTTGTAAATAGTGCTGCTTTAAACATAGGGGTGCATGTATCCCTTCAAATGAGTGTTTTCATATTCTTTGGGTAATTATCCAATGGTGCAATTACTGGGTGATATGGAGGTTCTCTTTCTAATTTTTGAGCACCCTCCATACTATTTTCTACAGTGCCTGCACCAGTTTGCATTCCCACCAATAATGCATGAGGGTTTCTTTTTCTGCACACTCTTATCAACGTTTGTTGTGCCTTGTGTTTTTTATTTTAGCCGTCTGATAGGTATGAGGTGATATCTCATTGTGGTTTTAATTTGCATTTCCCTGATGATGAGTGATGTCGAGCATCTTTCTGTGTGTCTGTTGGCCATCTGGATGCCATCTTTGGAGAAATGTCTGTTCATGTCTTCTACCCATTTTTAAATTGGATTATTTGGTTTTTCGATACTGAGTTGTATAAGTTCTTTATATATTTTGGATACTAATCCTTTATCAGGTAATGTCGTTTGCAAATATCTTCTCCCATTCAGTAGGTTGTCTTTTAGTTTTGTTGATTCTTCCCCTCCTTTGCAGAAGCTTTTTATTTTGGTGTAGTCCTAATAGTTTATTTTTGCTTATGTTTCCCTTGCCTCAGAAGACATATCTAGAAAGAAGTTGCTGTGATGAATGTCAGAGAAATTACTGCCTGTGCTTTCTTCTTGGATTTTAATGGTCTTAGGATTCATACTTAAGTCCTTAAACTATTTTGAATTTATTTTTGTGTTTAGTAAAAGACAGTGGTCTAGTTTCATTCTTTTGCATGGGGCTGCTCAGTTTTCCTAGTGTCATTCGTTGAAGAAACTATCTTTTTCCCATTGCATATTCTTGCCTTCTTTGTCAAAGATTAACCGACTATAGAGTTTGGGGCTTATTTCTAGGCTTTCTATTCTGTTCCATGGATCTGTTTGTCTGTTTTTGTGCCATACTCTTTTGATTAGTACAGCTTTGTAATAGGATTTGAAATCTGGAATTGTGAAACCTCCAGCTTTGCTTTGCTTTGCTTTTTCAAGGTTGCTTTGGCTATTTGGGGTCTTTTGCGAGAATTCCTGGTTTTTTATGGAGATCAAAGCTCTCCAAGCAATGGTACAAATCTTCCTATGAGCGCAGACTCAAAAGTTATTCAATTTCAAAAGATAAAAACAGAGCATCAACTTAGGTGTGTTTCCAAATCCTGTAGTCCTGACCTAGGCACCTCCCAAAGGATGCCCCTTGAAGCTTCAATAGAGGGAGAGTTTAAAATAGATAAAATGAGTATTTTCCTTGTAATTCAGGACTCACACAAGACACTGCAAGGCCCAGCTCTAGGCTCAGCGTGTGGGGCATAGATTTTAAGAGCTGCTAATACGCAGATGACCTTTGCTACAGTTGGCATCACAGAATGCAGCTGTGGACCGTCCCGGCAGGGCTTGACGGATTCCATAGGGCACTTGTTTCTCTTCTTCAAATGTTCTCAGTCTTTCCTGGTTTGGGGAGAAGAACTGAGAAACCCTAGTCATCTGACCATCGGGAAGGTTCCACAGCATTTGTAAAACAACAAAGTCAGACTCGATAGAGCTGGGCAGCACTTTCCGGCCGCAGATAAACAAACAGGAAGCCGCAAGATCAGTGTCTGGGCTGGAGAGCAAGGCCTGGGCGTCAGTGTCTGGACATGAGCCGTCCTTCGGAATCCGCAAGCCACTTTCTTCTTTGAATTGGCCAAAAGAGCAGTGTGTGCTCCTGACAGAGCGCTAGCTTTGGAGAGCTGGATTGGAAGTAACAGGCTTTGATACCTAAGACAAGTGGTACCTTTTCTTCCTCCTCTCCAAAACTCAGGAAGCTAGACAGTGACAGCTGCCACCGTCGGCACGGGGGCGGGAGAGGCTCACTTGCTGGCGCCATACCAGATCCCCACCACCACCACCACCCCAGCCCCAGCAGCACCAGCAAGCAGATCTCCTTGCTGACGGAGCTCCTCAGGGGCCGAACCTGGCTCTTCCTGGTCCTTGTATCCCTGAGGGCTAGTGAGCGTCTTCTAGGTGAGGGCAGTGCTGATACCTAACGTCCTTTAAAAGTATTACAAAGGATTTGTGGTGGTTTGGAGGCTCAGACCAATTATATAATTTTCCAAACAACTGAAAAGAAATTGAGGTGATTTTCATTGTGATAATTCAGAGGAGAATTTAGGTGCTCTTGTGTCATTTAAGGGGACTGTCATTGACACGAGGATCTCCCTGCTCAGTGACAAATGATGGGTTTTGATTTAAACCCTTAGAGCTTTTCTAGCAGGATTGTGTTCTTCATCAAGCAATCCCTTATCACTGGGGTCTCAGGGAGGCCCCCACCTGAGATAAACCTGCCCCCAACATGCCCTCCCCCCACCCCGCCGTTTTGTTTTCTTTGAAAGACTTGTGCCTCCTTGTGTTACCTGGTTTATTTGATTATTGTCTTTTTCCCCATCTCTTGTAAGCTTCCGGAGAGGATGGCTCTTGTCTGCCTTATCCGCCCCTGTCCCCAACACAGCGTGAGGCATGCCGTAGTCACTTTGTAATACATCACAGACAGGTCAGCAGAACGCTCCCAGGAAGCCCTGGGAGGAGGAAGGAGACTTCTTCTAATCTACTGGTCATCTTTGCCAGTTACATGTCTCCAGTAAACAAAACAGTTCCATTCGCAAACCGGGGAAGAGGAGATACTAGTTTGTAATAAAGAAGAAAGACAGGGGCGCCTGGGTGGCTCAGTCCATGAAGCATCTGCCTTTGGCTCAGGTCATGATCCCAGGGTCCTGGGATGGAGTCCTGCTCTTTGGGCTCCCCCGCTCAGTGGGGAGCCTGCTTCTCCCTCTCCCTGCCCCCCCCCCGACAACTGAATAAAATCTTTAAAAATAAAGACCACAAACTATTTCCCTCCTTTTGCTCGTTGCTTCTCCATACAAGCTGGAGGTCGTTAGCACGCCCTGGGCACGCCTCTGGTTGTGAAACTTTATGCCCAGAGACCTTCCCAGATCCTGGAGTCCTCAAGCGCTTTGCAAGGGGCCTCCAGGGGACTGGTGCGCAGGGCAGCAGTGAGCAGAGCTGTCTGACCTCCCCGCTGGGTGAGTAGCTAGGCGCGCTCTCTCCCTCCCCTCTTCATCATTCGGAGCTTTGGCTCCCTGGCCACCAGGATCAGATGCGTGCCTTGGCTCAACGACAGATGGCCACAGATCGTGGCATTTCCGGCTGCTCGGGAATCGTCAGAGCATCCCAAGACTGCCAGTGCTCCAGCGGTGCTTGGGGAAGGGGGCCCTTCGCGCGCGCAGCTGCTGGGGCACGGGGATGTTAGCTCAGTGCTCGTCCAGTTTGCATCCCGCCCCCCTGTTCCCGTGGCTCCCTGAGAGCCGGGAAGGATGTTGCTGCCTGGCGGGGGGGCGGTGAGAAGGTAGAGCGCACGCTGCAGCGAGCACTGGGTTTGATTGTAGTCTTTATGAAGCCGGAACTCAGGTGAAGGATTATGGATCTATAAAGGCATTTCTTGGTAAAGTGTGACTCTCAGAGCGTTCATTTGTTCAGGAGTGTTCATTTGCCTGAATAATCACCAGTCCCTGCTCTTTCCCTCCCCAAGGAGGGAAGGGGTGGGGGGACTGCCCCGGCAACAAAGGGGTTCTAGTCTGCCTGGTGCACCCTTCTCAGGGCTGCCGCACGCTTAACAGGATTCCGAAGAGCTCTGGTCACGTGGAAATAGCCACATGGGTCAGGGCCACCTCCTCAAATAATCCCTGTACACTTAGTGGCTTAGTGGAAAACCTTCTTTAAGCGAAGCAGCCCAGCATTTGGAGACAAAGGAAGTGATTTGCAAGTGATTGAAGATCCCAGGGCTTCCTGACCTTTCTGCCTGGGGGTTGAACCTTAAACTTCTGGTTGAGGCCTGGGAGGGGCTTCAGCCCAGCTCTGCTCTGCTCCTGCTTTCCTGGATTCCAGAGAACCCATCAGGAGAGGAGGCAGCCTTGAGCACGGACTCCTGCTCTCGGAGCTGCTCTCGGGGCTCGCACTCCAGCTTCCTGCTTCGGCAGCTCCCTGTTCCCCCCCGACCTGGACGAGGACCGTGCAGGTAGACAGTACAAATGGTTCTTATTTCAAAGAAGATGTGCCCGTGAAGAGGGAGAGTGGTGGGAGCCGTGTGGACAGAACCCCTGTAACTGGATTCCCTTGACAATGGACTGTCAGCGCAACTAAACATGGTAATGCTGAAAACAGTGGTTGCAGGGGTGTAGCAGCATCGAGTGGAGGTCGGCTGAGAGCAGCCTGTGAAGGTGTCCAGCAGGTGGAAGACCGTTAGTGCCCGTCAAGGTCAAGGTCAAACACCACCGCCCATTCTCCGTCCATATGCCAGCTTTCACAGCTACCCCAAAGGGTGTGGGAACAAAAATTACAGGTGCACTGGGTTAATTATGCCCCTTACTTAATTGCAGGCTCAGACAGCCAGGTGGTCATTATTTTGATTGGTCTCATTAGGCAGATGTGTTCACAGGCAGTTGCATGCCGCGTTTGGGGCATGTTCAGAAGAGCATGTCAGAGACAGTCCGGGCTGAAGCCTTTGAAAAATGGGTCCTCAGATGTGTAGTGAGTTCTAACAACTAATTTTATCAATGTCGTAAACTCTACCAAGACCCTTGATGACAGGTGAAAAAGAAAAACCTAGAAAGTCCATTTGTACAGACAAAGGACAGACAGAATTCCATGCTGGACGGTGAGGGGTTTCTGGTTTACCCGGTGATGAACCAGCTCAGTAAGTCAGCCAAGCAGTCCAACCCCCGTGTTCGTGCCGAGCATGAGGAAAGACCATCGCTAATGAAGGCAGAGTTAGTCTTCCTGCATCTTTGTAATTAAAAATATATAAACATGTTCAGGGCATCTTGAGCGTCTGGTGTCCAGCGTACATACCTGCGTTCTTCTGGAAGCTTTTAAACCATCAGGCTAGAGGGAGACGGTACCACACTGTGTGTATGGTAGAAGTGTGCAGTACTCGAAGGGCAAGTGACGCCTGCAGAAAGCAGGAATCAGTCCCGCAGCTAGTCAGACGGGAACGGATGTCCTCCGGAGAAGCCCGGCCTCGAAGGAAGCCGCCAGATTTCAGCACTGTACCGTCAGAACTGCTCCCTTCTAAAATCTCTTCCATCCCGGGGCGTCGCTGGCCGACCTCGGAGTGAGTGTGTAGGTCGTGGCTCCCCTGCACACCTCCGTCTTCCCAGCCGTGTGCTCTTGGATGACGCAGCATACCGTCCCCCTTTTCGTGGGCGGCAGGCGACCGGCTGTAAGAAGTTCCCCAGCTCCTCGGAGGGGCCGCCCGTGCCCCGCACTGCCATCCGACTAACACTCTGGTTTTGTCTCTGTTCAGATGAGTTCTGGTTCTCCGATGGGTCCTTATCGGATAAGTCCAAGTGTGCGGATCCTGGCCTGATGCCCCTCCCAGACACCGCCACGGGCTTAGATTGGTCCCACCTCGTGGATGCGGCTCGGGCGTTCGAAGGTAAAGACTCGAAGCCTCCAGGGCCCGGGGCGGCAACATGGGGAACGTGGCTATATTTGGGATTGTCTTGAGTTGTGATTTTGGATACTTGGTGCATCCTTGTGGGTGAAAACACAGGCTTGAGCTGTGACTAAGGACATTTCCTTAGGGAGACGGTGCCGTTTCACGGAATGAGTCCTGGGCAGAGGGCCCCAAAGCTGAATTCCACAGCTATGACCTCGGCCAAGTCACTTTTACCCTTCGATCTCTGTTTTCTTCCCTGGCACGTGGAGGTGAATTTGAAGGACACAGAGCGCCTCTTTCCTGAGAGTGATGAGTGGAGCTAGAGGGGAAGGGCCTTCAAGAGGGCCTGGTCTGGCAGGGCTGGCACACACGGGCGCTCTGGGGGCTCGGCCTAAAGGCAGATGCAGCGTGATCAGTGCAACCCAAGCCCTCGGCTCTCCCACCTCGGCCTCCTCCAACAGTGTGGTTGCTGCTGGTGGCTGGGAGGACACCCAGCTCTGCGGGCCCCAGCAGCTGCCACACCAACGTGAATTTTAGAAGGTTGAGGCTGCTCGGTAGGAAATACCTTTTTCCCAGCGCGCAGGTAAAGGCAGACCCACACAAGGAAGATGCTTGTCCGGCATCCTCAGGACCGTACCTGTGGCCATGGGGGCAACCCACAGCCCAGGATTATGGCCGGCCATTTGCCGATGCTGTTCTTCTAGGATTACAGCTGCTCCTGGAGTAACTGGCAGAACGGACAAGGGAGGCAGGACTGTTGTAGTGGGGCCGTGTTTGAGAATCTCCGTGCACCTGGGCCCTGGAGTTCTGTGTTCGAGGCGGTCCTCAGGGGAGGGGCTGCGGCCGCCAGAGCAGCCCATCTCTTCTCTCCTGCTCTCAGGAATCGGGATCAGTGCCTCTGGTCCTAAGCTTTGGGGGTGCGGGGAGGGTGAAGGCTACTCACAAGCTAATTCAGACACCGGGACATTTGCTTCGGTAGATAAGGAAAGGGAAACTCTGGTAGGAAATTTCTGCAAAGTAAACAGGCTTGTCCTGCTCCCTTAATAGGAGTGAGAGGTCCTTGGTTCTCCTCCTTAAAAGTACTTACTCCATGTGGAAGCCTCAGTATGCCCTGTCTGCTCTGTGACTCAGCCTTTGTTCCCTTGACATGACCTGAAGATGGTTCTAGAACTGCAGGCCCACGGCCCATTACTTCCTGGGCTTTCAAATTGGCCTAGATGTGACCTAGCCCAAGGGTAGGAGCGCTGTCTTCACTTAAGTCCAGAGCAACCCAAGCAGCGGGGAACAGCATTTTTTTGGCATGTTCTATACACACTGTGCTGTCTTACTGCCCCCAGGAGATTGATAAGAGCATCTCTTCTGTACTCTGCAGTGTTCTCCACTGCTTAAATGTTTGCATGGTACTTACCAGGCTGAATTCTGCTTTATTCACTTGTCTGTGTCTACTTATTAGGTGATGATTATCTCGAGAATAGGCTGGTTGTTTTATTTATCTTGTCTTTATTTATCAAGCACATAGTGAGATAACTCAATGAGAAGAGCTAGTTCCGATGAGTATGTAGGTATCAAATGCACAGAATGCCTGAGCTGTACCAACTCAGGGCATAGTTTCTGACCTCTGGAGGTCCATTTGCATTTTATCCTCATTTTTCAGATTTAAAACAATATTTATCAGCTTATCTCTAGATCCACACCCCCCCCAACCCATTTGTCTCTTTGTTTATTTAGCTCCCTTCTACCGCTCCATAATGAAATCACTGCTTTGAAATGGATCTTTCCAGGAGACGGGCTAAGAGCAGGAAGTAGAGAAAGCAAAATGGCGCACCCAGCCAACACTAAGGTCCCAACCCGGGGACTCTGGTCACAGTCACTACAGCTCAACAGCTGGACTGTGGGCCTTTGGACAAGTCCCTTAACTACCATAATGGCCACACTTCGGGCCAACAATGAATGTTTGACAGTAATCCCTGGAGGTCCTTGACCGTTCGCGTCAGGTTTCGTTCAGTCTTCTTGTCCATTAAATGAAGACCCTTGCCAAAGAACATGGAAGGCTTCTGACGGTATTAAACTTCTACTTCTGTGGTCCTGTTCATCAGAGCGTAGTTCTGAGCTGAAGTTGGAGTCTGGGGGGTAGTTGGCACCCACAGACAAAGGAGAAAAAGCATGGCGTGGAAATACCAGATAGCTGGTGCCTCAGGGGGCATGACACCTGAGCCAAACAGAGAGATCATGGGATTCTCCCCTCAGGGGGAGACGACTTTGGTTACCTGACCTTTGTGAAGCTTCCAAACATTTACAAATTGTATTTCAAAATTACAGTAATGTTCAGTGCTCTTCTGCAGGGCAGCACACCACGCAGTGAGACGATAGCCCGCTTAGGAAAACACAGTTGGGCATTGGCAACTCCAGACTCCTGCTGCCCAGATTCCCTTGGGTTGGCGTCATTCCCGCCCTGACACACGCTGGCATGGTGGTGAGGGGACATCATCAGTCACCTCAGCACTTTACAGAGAAATGTCTTCACCGAGATAACCCAGTTGCCCCGACAACGACTTGATCTTTTTGTACCAGTTCCCAGAACCATTTCTGAGCTATAGACTAAACATGATAAAGATAGTCCATGAAAGTCCCCTGTGTGTCTGCTTAATTGTTACAAGCTAATAAAGGCAGTTCAGAATGCCTGACGGAGCTCAGAGAGCTCTGGAACAATGCTGTGCCCAGACACCGATGTAAGGGGTCAACACACCTGCAAACGCACTTCTAGAAATGGAGTGTGTCTGCCTGTTGATACCATGACCCTCGTAGAACCCACCAGTGGGATTCACCCAAGCAGGTATGCCTCCTCCCCGTTGATCTGTTTATGTTCCTCATCTTGGCATATGATGTATTTACCTTTGTTTAGGAGCCAAAATTGACGCTGGATATGGGAGTGTAAGAATTTAAATATTTTGTTCCTACCATTCAAGAATAGAGCAGTGCCAGGGAGCCTGGGGGGTGCTTAGTCAGTCAAGTGTCTGCCT
This sequence comes from Martes martes, assembly GCF_963455335.1. Classification (NCBI taxonomy): domain Eukaryota; kingdom Metazoa; phylum Chordata; class Mammalia; order Carnivora; family Mustelidae; genus Martes; species Martes martes. Next base: position 83,160,636 of record NC_137902.1, on the reverse strand, counting down.
TCAAGCTCAGGTCATGATCCCAGGGTCCCAGGATGGAGCCCCACATTGGCCTGCCTGCTCAGCATGGAGCCTGCTTCTCCCTCTCCCTGTACAACTTCCCCTACTTGTACTCTTTTACTAGCTCTCTTGCTCTCTCCAATAAATAAATAAAATCTTAAAAAAAGAACAGAACAGGATCACCACACTAATCTGCCCAGTCAGGGTTTAAATATATCCAAACCCTGTTGGTCCACAGAACGTAGCAGATAGTCTGTTATTGTGAGTGAGACTTCTCCAAAGACAGGAGCATTTCTGTACGTTTCTGACCACAAGGCAATGAAAATAGAATTAAATAAGAAAAGCAGAAGAAAAACAAAAAATTCTCAGCATTTGGAACTCTTAATGTAACTCATAATCTCTATTCTAGACGGCATTTGGGAATATGAGGGCATTTTTTTCTTTTTTTGTAAGTGATGATAAAAAGATGTTACCTATTAAAATCTTTGGACTGCAGCCAGAGAATAGTTCTTAAACAAAAATGTACTGTTTTCAGAAACATTTATTTAAATGGAAAAAAAAATAAAACATGAAAATTAGCCAACTTAACTATACTTTAAAAAGATTCTATAAAAGCTATGAAAGCAAACAAAAAGGGAGTAAATCAAACAGACTTTCGTGAACTGGCAAGTGAATTTTCAGTGCAATTTATAAATAAAACCAATGATTACTTTTTCTTAGAACATTGTTAAAGCAACATAAATTTGATTAAAATTGGAAAAGACAAATGAACAAGTTTTGAAGTGAGAAAAGAGATTAGCATTTGCCAACACATAAGCGAAACAAAAAAATTATTAAGGAATGTCAGGCAGCTATATAGGAAGAAATAGGATGGATACAATATTTGGCTATTTCTTGCAGGAAAATGGGATGGAGCATAAGAAACTGTCAGTGGCCCAAATATGCAGGGTATTGAAAAGTTATTTAAAAGTATGCCCAAATCCCAAATGTCACCTGAAACTAATATGCTTAGAATTCATTGTTTTCAAAGGTTCAGAGAATAATGATGTCCCTGTATACATTTTTCTTGAACTTCAGAAGCAGCCAATAAATGCACGAGAGGATTCTTTCCTTTATTTTTTTTAAGTTGTTTCTTTTATTTATTTGACACAGAGCACAAGCAGGAGCCATAGGAGAGGGAGAAGCAGGCTCCCCACTGAGCAGGGAGGCCAATGTGGGGCTCGATCCCAGGACCCTGAAGATCATGACCTGAGCCAAAGGCAGAGGCTTAACCCACTGAGCTACCCGTGCACCCTGAGAGGATTCTTTCCTGATACACACAAGATAAAAAAAATCCTAAGACAATCTCAGTCATTAATCGTGATGTTAAGCTTAGATGAAATTCAGGAGGAAATTGAAAAGATTATCCATTGTTATTGGCGAGAGTTTGGCCAGTTAAATAAAAGAAAAACTTCTAATTATATAAAGTTATAGTAGATGAAATAATTAAAAGTTATCATACCAATTTCCCGAAAAGGGTATATCTAATAGAATTAGGACCTATTTCTGATAAAAATTAAGATTGGAGAGATTCCTTTAGAACTTAACAAAAAAGATCTACTTTATTCCAAGTAGTTACATGATCCTTAATGGAAAATGATTTATAAGCAAGTACCTGCTGCAAAGAAGCTAAAGAGCGTCCTTCTTTGAGATTGTGTCCTCTCATTCTGTAGTGAAGTACTGGACGTTTATACCAACAACACAAAGAAGAAAGGCATAAATTTTGGAATTAAAAAAACTGTTTCTACCTATGCCTCTGTATCTAGAAAATATGAAAGGTAAAATATTATTCAGATCAAGAGGACACTTGTCTTTATAAGCCCTGAAAAATGTATAGAAATGTTGGACTATTATATTAAACACCTCAAACCAACATAACACTGTATGTTCATCACACTTGCACTAAAAAAATAAAATAGAACTTAAAAAAAGGAATTATCCAAGATTATAAAACAAAGTAGCTAGGTGAGATATTTTAAAATCTACTTCATATTTTATAAGCCTTGTTTCAAAGCATTGTTATTTTTTTTTCAGTTATCTGTTTCAGTATAAAAACAACCACCCCAACATTTATTACTGGAAACAAGGATGTCTCAGGATCATTTACGTCTCATGATTCTGTGGGTTGGTTAGGTTCGGCTGGGTGGTTCTTCTGTTCCCTGTGTTTCAGCTGGAGTCGCTCCAGCAGCTGTATTCAGCTGGTGCTCACCTGGAACTGGAACGTTAAGGCGACTTCATGTCCCGCTGGGCTCTGGCTCCTGCAGGGCGATTTTACTTCTTCGCATGTGACTCAGGGACCCCAATCAGGAGAGCAAAAGCAGAAGCTGCACGATGTCTTAGGGCCTCCTCATCTTGGAAGACTCAGAACATGATGATATCCCCACATGCTGAAGTCCAGCCCACATACCGGAGGTGGGAGGTGGGCTCCGCGTCTTGGTGTGACGGCTGCCGTGGACACGTAACCATGTTTGTGGACAGTCTTCCACCGGAACAGTAGCGAAAGGCATTTAGCTGTATCTGCAAGATCAGATTATCCATTCTTTGGAAATTAAGCCGTCCTTAGAGTTACAATCCAAGAAACGAAAAGACATTTCAGTAAGTAAAAAGTCCTAATATTTCTAAAGATAAGAATGGGTAGGAAACTTGTAGTAAAGATGCCAAATCGACTAATTTCCTGAATTAATTTGTAGATTTCATACAGTTTCAATTCAGATATCTGAAGGCTATATTAAAGAACTTAACTGCATCCTGTGGGAAATAGATGAAAGATAGCCCACCAAAAAAAAAGTCTACTGTACATCAATAATAATTAAACAGCATAGTAGTGATTCAAAAAAAAAGAAAAGAAAAGAAAATAATCCTTTTAGAGAAAGAGGAAGAGCCCAGACCAGAAATCTGAGTAAAATTTAGAGTTAAATGGGAAAGGAATTTATATACTCCACTTGGATTTAGGATTTAGAAAAGTCAATTCTAGAAACAGCAAAGTAGGATTACCATCTTAGAAGCAAGGTAAAGCTTTCATTATTGGGTAATGAGCGAACATACAAAATATAATGTGGACAGATAAAAGTATTTAAACACTTAGATTTTTATGAACTTGAAAGAGAACATTTAGATAAACAGGGGAATGTGGGGGAGGATTTGTAGTAAACGTGATGGGTGAAACCAGGCCATCCCAAGTGCGTGGAAGGGCTTAACCAGTAAAAAACACCAAATCCCTGATTAAAAAAAAGAAAAGCAGTCAAGGCATATGGATGCACAACCCGCAAAAGCAGAATCACAAAATAAGTATTTGAAAAATGTTCCATCACACATGTAAATTCAAAATGATAATGAGCTACCAGCTCACACCTTGGGAAGATGAGAAATGGCCCCACACTCTGGGAAGCATTGAGGAGCAGTCACAGCTGGTATCATCGTAAAGATAAAACGATTGGCCTCCTTGTGCGGTACGACCGTATGCAGGTAGAGCCAAGAGGGGGACCCACCCTTTGACCAGAAATCTGTTTCCTGGAGATGGGCAGATAACCAAACTCTGCCCGTCAGACCAAATGTCAGAACACAGGCATCTCCTCCACAGGCCTGTGAGGGAGAAGGTTAAGTCAAGGAGAGCCCATGACCCATGACCCAGATTCCGCTCTCCTGCGACAGTGAAGTTCCAAAAATGGGCAGAGTCACAGTTCGAGTCTGTCTTAGTGGGTGCAGCCCTTTTGTTTCTTGGGGGTGAGCTGTGACCCTTCGTGCATGAGAACTCTGCAGTGGTCTCTGTGATAACAGTAAGACCATCGCTTATCGGCCTTGCCAGCACCATTCCCTTTATTAGGTGGAATAATGAAAGGTGTGGACGCGCCAAGTAATACATAGGATAGAGCCCATCCCCCTCAAGGGTGGGCAGGGAACAAACCCAATTGGAAAAGCTGGCTGTGGGGCCAGCGGTGAAGCAGGGAAGGCAAGTAGAGTTTCCTCAAAAGGGCTCATTTATCAAAACATCACAAGTAGGCAGCGGGTCCTTGAACGGATGAAGTTTTAAATGCAAACGGGCTTTAAAAGGTGAAATTACAAACGAATGATGGGAGAGTCTGTGTTGCCACGTCCCACAGCCAACAACAGGCCAGCCTTCTCCTCTCCTCTGGATTCCAGCCCCAGGTCGGTGGTGACAACCACTGTCTTCCCACAGGCACACGGAGGTGTGTGTGTCCCAAGTGTCTGTGTGCAGGATAAGCGCAGAGTCCAAGCTCGATTATCAGGCCCCACTGTGGGAGCGAAATAGTCCACGGAAATGTATTTTGCAAGAAAGTACAAGTTTATATTTTTAATCTATTATGCTCTGTATGCCCTTGGTTTTTAAACAGAGACTAATAAGCCAAATTTTTAACAAAGAGCCCTGTTTACAGTTGTGAAGCGGGAGCTCAACCTTGATAAAATGGTCGAAGTTACTGGTACTTGAACACAGACAGAGTGTGTGTGTGTGCGTGTGTGTGTGTGTGTGTGTGTGTGTACAGGCATAAACAAAGTGACATAATTGGTTTTAAAATAAAACAGAAAAGTGCTATTAAGATGAAAAATGCAAAGTTAATTTAATATAGTAAATCGACTTAAATGATCTCAAAAGTACGGAAATTTTGTTCGGGCCAGCCACAGTAGCTGTATCTGAAATGAGGCATGATCCCGGCACTTTTCTTTGCTCATTACTGAGAGGCAGACTCAAGACCATTATCTTGCAGCATTTACGTACAGGCTGCAAAAGGTTTAAGCCAAATCATTTATGTCAAAAGTGCAGTGTAACCTTTTTTTTCTTTTTCCCCTTTCCTGGTTGCCAGTTAAGTCGGCTTGCCGAGATCTGATAAGCATAGCGCTCGGTGTCAGCACCTTGAATTGACTCCATGTAGCTACAAAGTCCTGGCATCGCTGTCATTTGTAGTGATAGCAGAGCCACGTTGGAAGAGCTCTGTTTATGGGTGCGGGCTCGGTTGGACGGGGCCTCGTGCTTGGATGGCCTGCGTGACCTGTATCCGGTGTGCATACTCTTCTCCTGGTCCATGCCCTCGGCAGACATGACTAATCCATCAGAGCCCTCCTCCCCTCTGATGCAGGCGTGGCCCTGCAGCTGGCCTGTATCCAGCACGCGTACCCTTCTCCTGGTCCATCCCTCGGCAGACATGACTAATCCATCAGAGCCCTCCTCCCCCTGAGGCAGGCTCGGCCCTCCTGCTGCCAAGTCAGCTCTAGATCAGTGTGGAATATCTTGTTGACCTTTCATCCTCTGGCATGGTGCCAAACACACCAACAAGAAACTGCACCGAAATAAGGTTTTTCCAAGGTGGCCTAAAGGGGTGGAGGGTTCCATGTGTACCCCGGGCCCAGTGTCCCCCTCCCCCCGAGCCCGATGTTCCCGCCCAGAGAAGAACGAGAAGGAGGACTAACAGGCTATCCGTGTCGATTGTGGGGGATCATCTCTGCCGCAGCCACCATTTTCATGACGGTCACACCCCTCTGCCTGTCGTACGGTTTCGTCTGTGCCGCTGGGTTCAGTGTCTGTAACTACCAGCTTACTGAATATTCATCATCGCCGAAATAAGCTGGGAAAGAAGAAAGCGTCCACTGCAAACTAAGGTTCCGGCACTGAGGTTTGCTGTTTTGTTTTTTTTTTTTAAGATTTTATTTATTTATTTGACAGAGAGATCACAGGTAGGCAGAGAAGCAGGCAGAGAGAGAGGAGGAAGCAGGCTCTCTGCTTAGCAGAGACCCTGATGCGGGGCTCGATCCCAGGACCCTGAGATCATGACCTGAGCCAGAGGCAGAGGCTTAACCCACTGAGCCGCCCAGGTGCCTGGTTTGCTGTTTTACAGAGCAGGAAGCAGCGCTCTGTTTGGATTTCAACCTCCCAGCTTTTCAGATCCGAAGTGAAGTCCTCTTTGTGAAATGACATTGCTGGCAAAACTCCCCTTCTGGCTTCTTGCCTCCTGACCAGCAGGACCTTGTGTCTCCCCAAGGAATGCTCCAGGGGCTGCCAGCAGCAAATTCTTTTTCTGTCAAATATGTGGGTATTTTAATCAATTAAGGTAAAAATGGGTGGAGCAAGTGAAGACATTTTTATCCAGAGAGTCTAGCCGGACCATCAGACTCAAGTGTATTAAGAAAGATGGAAACTCACCAAATGATCACTGAATTGCATAAAATCTGGATGAGTCCATGGAACTCTTTAAAAGAGTGAGGAAAGTAAATCCTTTATCTTTTTTGTCAGTAAATTTCCTGTAGAATAAAAATCTATCCGCCGTTGATTATTATTTTTTAAAGTGTGAAGTGTTATTCAGGATCGTCCCAAAACAGAGGGTTATCTTGGATGTCATGGGAACCCCAGACCCTCCCTGCCCCGCCCCTGCAACTGCTCAGCCCCGGCCAGTGTGCCCCATCACGCCTGCCCCCACGTCTGCCATTCACATCCTGTCACGTGTAGAAGTAGGCAATTCCCAGATTGTGCTGTTAGTCTTAGTTAATTTACAAGTTCTTTCCTCATATGCACAAACCCTACAAGTCAGGACCAAACTGGGAACGTGATCGTCTCTCAGGAACGCATGTTTCCAGAATGTCCCGTCATCTTGTAGGTTTGCACTGCGGAGGACATCCTTAGAGCCTTATAGACATATTCATTGAAGGGCGTCTGGGTCCCTGTCACAGGGGAAATCGGAGCTAGGGAAGTGGGCTGCGAGGCTGGAGAACGCCCTGTGGTCCCACAAGGCACTCAGCGCCACTGCCGGGAGGGTCCGTGCCCCTGGTGGGAGCTCCCAGCGCCGTGCCCGTGGCGTTGTAGCTCACTTTCCTCCACGCACCCTGGAAGCCTCCACCGTTCCTTCTAATTAACAGGAAGTGCGAGACCCTCCGTAAGCCAGACAAGCAGGTAGCCTCATTAGGAGACCAGTCCAGCAGCCAGAGGGAGACGGAGTGGGATAAATTAAGAACAGAGCACCCCTGACCGGGACCCGAGTGCAATTTCTCAGCCATTAATCAAATCATATGAAAAAGACACTGCAGCACTAATCCACCTGCTCTAGCCCTTGGATTCTGACTGCAGATGCGCACATGTGCTCGGGCACCCGGGAAAGCGACACCAGGGTTCAGGGGAGGTGGATAATTAGGTATATATTCCCGGTTCTCGCCTCCACATGGTTCAAACGCGGGACTGGTTTTCTGCATGCCAGTCGGCATTTCTGGACCGATGCTCTTGGGTCCGTGTTCAGCCTGCAGAGCTGGGCCAGGCTGGTGCCTGTCTCAAAGAATATTCCATTCCCTTTCCTGCCTAGCTCAGGAAACCCTGAATGTGAAGGTACGGGTGCCAAGACTAGAAATGGCCTGGTGCCGAGAGAAGGGCAGGTAGTCGTGCTGCCCACTGCTACCGCTGCCGTTTCTAGTAAGAGTCTGTGGCCCGGCTCGCTCACCGCCACTGTTTCACGTTCACGGTGCGGGTCACTTAAGCAAGCCCCAAATGGTCATGGGTTCTGACGGTTGACCTCGCCTGTGTTCCTCTTCATCGTTCACAAGCATGTGCGTCCATCAGGGACCATGACACACGCACCTTTGAACCACATTGCTCAGCGTCACGTGTTGCTGGCTGTCGAGGGTCACACCGCATGCAGCAGGACACGTATGCGTGCACGCAGGCTCTCCAGGACCCCATTATCTGAGTCTTGTCTGGGCCCCTGAGGCTTCCAGGTGCATCGAGGTACCACTGTTCATAGGAAATTCTAAATCTTATTTCAGGTCTTGACTCAGATGAAGAACTTGGGCTGCTCTGTCACCACACGTCCTATCTAGGTGATTGTCCGGGGCTGACCATGGGCTCTGGATGTGCCGTAACCTTTTCTTTTGATGTCACGTGTCTGCACGTCTGCATGGTTCCCTGAGCTCGGAGGGTTGGCACGCACAGGGGACGTGGGTCCCGGCTGCTGTGTCTCCGGGATGCTTGCCCCCCCCCAGGTTTGGGGCCCACTGGAGGAGGGGACCGTCCCCTCGGTCCTGTTAAGCAGCCACGTCATCCTGCGACGCCGTGATTTCGCGCCCGGCCGGCAGCTTTGGCATTTCTTGGGATGTGGAAGGAAGAAAGCAAATTGGCTAGCAAATCCAGGATCTGCTAACTGTCCCCGGGGCTGTGATGTGCGCATGCCCTATAGCCCCCGAGGACAGCCAATCCTAATGCTTTCTGATGGCCAGAAGCTTGCCTGAGTTTGTTTTTCTTTGTTTTGTTTAAAACAGGGCAGTCACTGATGGGGGGGTGGGCGGGGTGTTTGAGGTTAGTGACTAGATTCGCTTCCACAAACATGTCCTTGTGGCTAATACTAAACTTTCTTGGTATGTGTGTCCACCCTCCCCAGACCAGAGAGTGGCGTCCTTCTGTACCCTGACGGGTATGCAACACGGGGAGGACCTGGAAGGCGCGCAGGAGCCTCCTTTATGTGTAGACCCAGGCAGCGGCAAAGAGTTCATGGACACGACTGGGTATGTGAGCCCCTGGGGAGCCCCCCACCCCCCCCTGCCCCGCTCCTCTCCCCAGCCCCCCGAGTAGCGGGTTCAGCAAAGCCGCAGGCCACCAGGAGGTCATTTCCAGCCTGCACCCCCCAGGCCCTTCAGGATCCAGATACGGGACTGAGTGGGGCTGCCCTGCTGGGGTGGGCCGCTCTTGGCAGCAGAAGTGCTCTGCTGTGGGCGGTCCCTGCCTGCCAAGACATGTCACCCCGTGCCCATGGCGACAAGGCTGTCTGACAGGGAGGGAGAGAGGGGGCCAGGCTCTGCGTCTGCCGGTAATTGCTGCCACAGCCCCCAACAGACAGGGACCTTGCTGATCGGTCTCCTGCTGCCAGGCGACACGTGCAGGCCTGCCAAGGGCACAGCCCCCCCACCCCCAGCAGCCTGGTCCTTGATCCCGGCCTCACCCGAAAGAACCATCTCGTTGCCCTATATTCTTGGCATGTTTATCACCCACGGGGTCTGTATTCTTTACCTGATCCCAACTTTTATATGAACTCGTGTGACCCTTAACTGGCCCACTCATCTTGGTAATGACCTTTATGATATTTTCTTGACAGAGAAAAACAAATTGGGGAAATCGAATCTCTAGTTGATTCCCAGGACCTCAATGGTCTACCTAGTTTCAGTTGACTAAACTGATTTAGATAATCTATCTTCTGTGTTTGTTACCAACATTTATGCCTGTAGGTTCTGAGTCCCTTTTTTAAAAATATTTTGTTTATTTACTGGGGAGGAGGGGACACAAGCAGGGGGAGTGGGAGAGGAGAAGCAGGCTTCCCACTGAGCAGAGAGCCCGATGCGGGGCTCCATCCCAGGACTCTGGGATCATGACCTGAGCCGAAGGCAGACGCTTAACAACGGAGCCACCCAGGCAGCCCCTGAATCCCTTTTTAAATCAACAGAGACGCAGAAGGGATTTTCTACCAAAACAGCAATAGGTTCCCTTTCCAAATATGACATAATATTATTTATTTCCTCACTGGGCTCTGAGCAAATTCTTTGAGTGAAAACTTTACCAACAAAATACTGAGTGTCGCTTCTGCACTTGGATGGCCTTGGTTTCTTCTGACCCCACCCCTCTTCGCTAGGGAGCGGTCTCCATCCACACTGACGGGGAAGGTCAATCAGCTGGAGCTGATTCTCCGACAGCTGCAGACGGACCTTCGGAAGGTGAGGGGACCTGCCGCGAGCCACCATCCAGAAGTCTGTCCTGCACAATCACCCCCTTCCAACCAGTAGAAATAAAAATGAAGACGCTTGGGAAAGATTACCACCCTAGTCAAAGCCAAACAGAGACTCCTAAGGTCTAATTCTCAGTTCTAGCCTGTAGCTCATATTTTTCACTCTAAGGGGACCCAAGAATTGCAGGAAATAGGACTGCACAAGGGTGAGCCCCCTGGGCCACCAGTCTTCAGAGCAAGGTAGAAACACACAGGCGAGCGTTTTTGGTTCGGTGAGTGATCAGTTGTACCAACAATTCAGGAGCTGACCTGAGAGGAGTTAGTTGCTGCTGGAAAGCCTGTTTTCCCGGAGCTGTTGTATTCCCATGGAGTCAGCTACCTGACCCTCACAGCTTCTGCCCCGCACGTCTAGGTGTGTGCGGCCAGTCCCCACAGAAGTTAATTTGTTGAGCCCTTGTTGTATCATCAGCCCTGCACTGGGTAACCTCGTGCTGTCCATGGGAATGGAACAGAGTGTGACAGTGGGAGGGCAGCGGGGAGATGTCTGAGGAAAGGTTTTGTCACTGCTTTGTTTGTTGAAGAAAGGAGAAATTACAGCTGGTGTCAACGCTGGTGGAATGATCCAGTTGCGAAGGAGAAAATGGCAGGGGGAAGAGCGAGGGGGTGATGCCCTGACCTAGTGCACAAGGTGGGGGCTGGCCTTGATTCGGAGTGGGGAAAGTTTATAGGTAAAGTAGTATGGGCGTGTGTGTGCAGACACACTCCCATGCATACATAGGTCACAGGGCTTCCCTCTGATGGTTTCTTTTTCCTAGTCGTGAGCTGAGAGTGAGTGGTGGTGGGAAGGAGAAGGAGGGACTTGTGGTCAGAGGGTAAGGCATGGAGTAGTGTAAATGCACGGGGTAATACTTGATAGGATTTGCCAAGCAAGGCTGAAGGTACACCTGAATTTGCAGCCTCGGTTAAAGTGACCATCTGTTGGCAGAGTTAGGTGTCTCTCACCCACTTGGATGGCCACCTGTCACAGTTTGCCTGCGGTGGGGAGGTTCTGGGATACAGAATCTACAGAGCTAGAACCGGAAATGTCCCAAGCCAACTGGGACATCACCTTGCCTCCAGCTGTAGGTGTAGGGTAGTTAAAGAGTTGAATATATAGGAGTTGAGACAGGAAATCAAGACAAGGAGAGAGAGAAAGAGACAAAACCCCTGGGGTGTCTGTAGGATGGGATTAAACGGAGGGACCTAGAGTATAAGCTGGGTGAGGAGACGTGCTATTGTGGCAGGGGACAACAAAAATAAGGTAAGACTGGTGCATTAGATGATTACTGGAGGAGTGGATACTGGAGAGATTATTCTAAAAGGGTAAGAGGTGGGGGTCAGGCAGTGGGAGGCGGAAGCAGGAGCAAGCTATGAGGTTTATGGGTAATAGAAGGGTGCAGGGTGTGGCCATGGGACAGGACTGGAGGAGGGGTGGGTTTCCAGATCACAGAGAGGAAGTGGAGAGACTGGATGGGATTTGGAATCATCAACAAACACGACACTTGGTAGAGGAGAGAAGAAAAGCAAACCCCATTCTAGAACCTTCCATGGGTGATGGGAGGGACTGGAGACAAGAGTAGACAATTGCGGTGAGCAGGGGTGGCAGGCCCTGTAACCTGATGCCCCACTTCTCAGAGAAGCTGAAGTTTTCGGGAAGACCCCCCCCCCCCCGGCGCTGAGGGGTAAGTTGTTTGCTGTGTGCCAGGCCCCAGGTCTTCCCGCAACGGGTGGACGCCTCTCTGCCCGTAGCGAGCCGCCGGGAAAGCAGTGTCCCCCGGGGAGAGCGGGTCTCGTCCGGAGGTGTGAGGATGAAGGGAGTTTCAGGCACGGCGGGGGGGGCCGTTTCAAAGGTTTTCGCGGGTCGCGGCGACAGGGGCAGAGGGGGTTGCCGAGGGGCCGCGGGCGCACGGGCTGCTCCGAGCCCCGCGGCGGGAGGGCCGGCCCGCGTGACGCCGTCTCTGTGCCCCCCCAGGAGAAGCAGGACAAGGCGGTGCTCCAGGCCGAAGTGCAGCACCTGCGCCAGGACAACCGGCGGCTGCAGGAGGAGTCGCAGACGGCCACGGCGCAGCTGCGCAAGTTCACCGAGTGGTTCTTCAACACCATCGACAAAAAGTCCTAACCCGGCCCTGGCCCGCCGGGGGGGGGGGGGGCAGTGCGGGGGGGGGGCTCGGGGGGACGCCCGCGCCCCGCGCCCCGCGCCCCCCGCCCCCCGCCCCCGGGCCTCTTCCACGCGTGGTTTCTCCGTGTGCTTGCCGCCCGTCGTCCCTGTGCTCGCCGCCCCACCCCGTCCAGCACCATCCACCCCGCAGGGTAGGGAGGCCCTCGTTCCTGGAAGCCATGGGGGGACAGCGGCGGGGGCCGCGAGGCCGTGGTGCGTGAATGTAACTCCCGGTGTCGAGATGAATGTAAACCCCGGCGTGCGCTGGGGCCGCGAGTGGGACTGCAGGGCCCGGCTCCGGCGCGGCGTCCCTCGAGGGGGGGGGGGGGGGGCGGGGCTCCGCGTCCTGCGCATCAGGGTCGCGGTAGCCGCGGGGAAAGCCGCGGACCGCAGGCGGGGCTTGAGTGTTGTAAGATAAACCTGGAGACGGATAGTCAGACATATACTTTAATGTTAAAGGTGCTCTATTTTTTTGGATGTACAGTAGTTTTATTTCTCAGCCACATTATCATAGCAATAAGAAAGAGGCACAGGCACTAGCTGGCGAAGCCGTGTGGGGAAAATTAGAACAAAACGAAACACTGATGTCTTTAACACTCGTTTGAATGCGGTTCGTTTAGAGACTTATTTATTTGCAGGAGCAAACGGTGCCTGAATATTAAAAGTGTTCTGAGTTTTTAAAAAAAAGATACATATGCCTTGTATATGGCTCAGTAAGCAGTCCCTTCGACTCTTAGTTCACTGTGTATAGTTAACGCTCTGCTGAGAGTAGCGCACGCCTGCTTACGTCCTAGAACCTCCTAGAACCTCCCGTTGGCGGGGAGCCAGCAGAATCCCATGTATACAATGCCAAATTTGTTTATCTTTGTACAGAAGCTCTGAGGAAGTGTCTTGTATTTAACGCCCTTATTTAAGCTTATTTAACCTTAAAATGTTAATTTTATAGACTTTGGTTTGACCCGCACTACGACGAGGGAGGTGTAGGCAGCAGCAAGCTTTGGACGGCCGAGCTTGCCCCTAACAGAGGAGAGGCAGGGCGGGAAATTCTAACAACTGGATGCTGCTAGTAACAAGCCCTGTATTGCTTTACCATTTTTAACTGTTCTATTTGAGATGAACATACATTTTGCTTTTTTAATAAATGTTCAAAAGAGGCCACATCAGTCACGGTGTTGTCAGGTCAATGTACATCTGTAGCATCTCTGTGTCCGTAACTGGAGTGTATGAAAGTTCGTTTGGGGTCATTTAGCATCTTAATCCTGGTCCTGATTCCTGCTTCGCCACCTTCTTACTGAATCGCAGACTCACTCGAAGGAAAGAGTAACGTGTGTCCATAGCTGCTGTGTCCACACACTCCTCTCTGTGCATTTCATCGGTGGGATTCCCGTGATTAAGCTCAGGAAACTGAGGCTCAAGTTAAATATTTACCCCAGCCAGGAACTTGGTGTTGCTTACAAGAAAATACAGGAGGCAAAAAGGGTAAGAATTAGAAAAATAATTGGGAAGAGATAAACTATAAATTTGAATCAAATGTGGAATGAAGACGACACAGGATGGGGGCCCAAGTGGGAAGGAAGCCCCAGTAAGGTACACAGTTCTCAACCTTCTGAGAACAGAAGTTTTACCAAGAATTTGGAGGAAGGAAAGTGATTTCTAGAACTTACCCTACAAGGGATGTCCTTTGTGGGCTGCACCTAAGAGGTGTAGTAAAAATATTCTTCGCATTCCTCTGATGTACAAATAGGCTTCCTAAGGCTGTTTCTTGAGGTGCGCTTCCAAAATGCCTCTAGTGAAGGCCGTTTTTCAGGGAGTCAGGACGTGGTGAACCGGAGAGAGTTCTTCCCCACTCCCTCCCTTTCCTGTCACTGTGTGCCAGGCGCTGTGCCAGGAGCCCAAGAGTCGAGCAACAGGAGTCAAGACCCAGCGGGTTCCAGCTGCCGGGGGTATGCAGTCTGTGTCGGGGGATGGACATAAGATTATTTCAAAATGTGAGAGGCAGAGATATAGAGTGCCTGGAGTGGATTCCTTCAATAATCATTATAACGGCTGACGTTGTTTGGGTCGGTCCTATGTGCCAGGCGCCGTTCTGGCCCTTTTGCTGTCTGCAAGCAGCCTGTGGGATAATTATTAGACGTGCTCCCTCTACACAGATCGGGGATTGAGACGGAGCGTGCTCAGGGGAGATGCCTATGGGGGGGAGATTTCGAAGGTGGAGAGAAAGCCAGCCGTGAGAAGCTGGGGGAAGAATATTGTGCAGCGGGGACAGCGAGGCCGTGGCGCGTGAATGTAACTCCCGGTGTGGAAATGAATATAAACCCCGGTGTGGGTTGGGGCCTCTGAGTGGGACTCCAGGGCCCCGGTGCTCTGGCGCGGGCGTACCTCGAGAGGGGAGAGAGCGGGGCCACAGAGTTCAAGGGCCCTGAGGCTGTAGAAAGTCAGGATGCACAGAACATAGGTAGTAATGGGGAAAGTGATAGAGACATGTTGGAGAGATAGGTCAAGCCAGATCGGCAAAGAATTACAAGCTGTGGTAGAGTCTGGATTTTGTTCTAAGTCAAAAGGAGACTGTTAAAGCAGGAAAGTGCAAAATAAGATCTGTATTTTTAAAAAGACTATTAGGAAAATGAATGAATGAATGAATGGAGTGGATGACTTTCGGACCTCTGAAGGAGCAAGGACCACCTAGGACAGATATCTGCAAACTTCTGTGTGGGGACACATAGTACATATTTAGTCTCTTTATGTTTTAGTATTTTTAAATTCTGGTTACCCTGGAAAGCTGGAAGATCATTCCACTCTTAGCTTTCAGGCCACCCACCAGCATAGCTGACTGACCCTGGCATTAAGAGAAAGAGTAGAAAAGAGAGACCAGGGGCCTCTCGGTAGTTCAGTTGGTTGAATGTCCAATTGTTGGTTTCACCTCGGGTCATGATCTCAGGGTCGCAAGATCGAGCCCCATGTTGGGCTCCCCCCCCCCCACCAATGGACAGTTTCCTAGAGATTCTCTCCTTCTGTCCATCCCCCCGTGCTCACTCACTCTCTCCCTTTCTCTCCAAACTAATACACAAAAAATTTTTTTTTAAATGTGAGATCGGTTCCAGGGAGAGGTGGGCACATCACGGCTACAATGAGGTGGGGAAGGTGGAGGAAAATAAGTGGGTCACACTTGAAAGATGGACCCCACGGAAGTGCTGATGGTTTGGAGACAGAAGGGAAAGTGTTGATTCAGGGATAAGCCCTCAACATCAGAAGAAAGGATGGGCACCATGTTCATCAGAGAGTTTTCCATAGATCTGGCCAACCTTCAATAAAAGCTTACCAACAAGTGGTCCTTGGCAAGGGCCTGAGAGCGTCACTGACCAGCAGTGGACGCGTGCGCTATAGAGGGCACAAAGCAGACAGAAACGTTGACGTTGTTTAGAGAAAAGAGGAACCTGACCAAAACCTAGCTGAAGGGAGAGCCATCCTACCTTCCTAACGTGTACTTACAGACAAAACCAGAAGGTATTTTCTGAAGACAAACTTCTCAGTCTACGCTGGCAAAAGATTGAATCACCTCGCAAGTCTGTCCCTAAAGGGTCGTGCCAAAGAATGGCCAGAATGATGTCGGCCTGTTCAAGTGTTTTCAAAGGCGCGCTTCCGGTCAACAGCCAAGCCATAGAAAAATCTCCTCACACACCTCTAGTACATGTGGTTTTGTGCAACTTGGCATCCTAGTGAACACTGTTGGTTACAAAATGTACCCTTCACCGACGAAACACTTTGACTTTCTGGAACGTTCACTGAGTACAAACTAATTAAACATTGGAATATATCCACTAGAATTATTTTTTACTTTGGAATAATTAATACCCAGAAGGTTTTTTTCCAACCATATGGAGTAATCTATTGTGTATTAAGGCCAGTCAACTATGTGACAGAGTTAATTAGTATTTTAGGGGCTTCTATCCTGCTATACTCTGTATAAAAGAGGCGGTTTATCATTAAAAATACAAGTAAAATTTGGGAGGGGGATAATCCCAGGCCTGCCTTTGCTGATCTCACAATTCTCCTTTGAAATGCCAGGAGTCCTGTTGTTCCCATTAAAATGCAGAAATTGATTATCTGTCAATAGCCAAAGCCTTCATCAAACTCAGAGCCATAAAACTATGGCTTCCTATCTATAGATTCAAAGAGATATCTATAAAAAGACAGTGAGAATAATACTCTTGATGACTTCTTCATGAACAACTATAACTGGTTCATATTGGAATATGGGGATATTAAAATGATTTGCTCCTGGTATAAAGATACGAGCCTGAGAGACCTGGCATTGCGGTTTAGAGTGAGTGCTGACAGCCACGAATTCCCTAGTTTTGGAGAAACTGTGAACAGCCCTTTGTAGAGTCAACCCAACTTTTGTTCCCAACCGGGTGGAAAGCATGTCACTACAAACAAGCCGCCGTCTTAACAGCCGCCATCCTCACCACTGGAGTCATCATGAAATATTTTGGGGCAAAACTTGTAAGAGGCAAGAGCCCATCACTTTAAGTCCCAGCTTCTGGAGATTATGAAATAATCTCAGATCTGCTGAGGTCAAGCCAATGTACGTCCTTGAGAATTTCCAAGTTGGGGATAGGGGAGGAACCAAAGGAAGTTATACAGATTTTTACATTTGCACCTTGGAATTATTGTCAAGAATAAGTTGCAGGTCGCTTGAGTGCTTGTGGATTTGGGGCTTAAAAATTTAAAGCCGCTCCCCTAGATCTAGTTTTCAGGCATGCTTCTCAGTAGCGGAAAAGAAAGTAAATAGAGTTGACTGGGTTTCATTCAACACCTGCTTAGAGGCAGGTGGGAGGTAAATGTGTTTGTTTATGCTCCACGGGATGGAAAATGGCAAGAAACCTGCCCAAATCCAAGGCATCGGTTGGGTTTTTGACCTGTGACCTCCAAATTAACCCAAAGACCAACTTCCAGGCTTCTCAACAATAGGAATTAGTCAGAAGCTTAAGCACAAAGAAAAGTCTCTTTATGAATTTTATAAAAGGCTCAAATCATCACCCCCAAAGGTGACATTCTTGCTTTTTTAACATGGAAGATTTGGGGGCTTGTAAGTTACCTTAAAAATAAGAAGGTCCTTTAAGCCCTTTCAGTTTATCTTAATATCCGAAAAGGCACTGCCCTCTTAAATCCTTACACTCAAAGTTTTGGTACAGCTATTTGCAGACCCGGAAGCACACCAGCCTCTGGTTCTCATCCATAATACCAGAGACCTGCCTAAAATGTGCAGAGCAGCTCGGGTTCTCAGAAGAGCAAATAAAAAAATCGTCAGCTCCCTTGACAAGCAAATGTCCTTTGGCTGCTAAACTAGAGCCGAGTTATTAAAGAACAAAATTAAGGGTTAGATTATCTATATCCTGGGCATCGATACCCATCGATCAGACGGGTAGGCACTGGTGATTTTGTTGTCTGAACATTCCGCTGCTCTCTTGGCCTCCTCACATGCAGCGAAATCACAATGAAGCCTGTGCTCGAGGGGCATTCTGAGCCGTAGCTTTTCAGTTCATTATCTGTCTCAGCTGAATCGGGGCTGCCTCAGAGAGTGTGGCTACAATACACACCTGCAGATGGAGATTTCAGACCCCGGCGGTCTCCTCTATCACTGCGCCTCACAGAAATAGGGTTTGGGCCGCTGGGTGCTGGTCCCTCTTCTCCGCAACCGTGATCAGTGATGGGAAATCAAGAGGGACCTCGCTGAATGCTCCATTAAATTGGGATTAATTAAACATGTCAGTCATGTGCTCTTCTAGGATCCGATTAGACACCTTGTAGCAGTCATTACGGAACCCCACCTGGGCTGAGGGCTTGCCCAACAGAGGCGGGGAGACCCAGAGTCCCCACTTCCATGACTAGATTTCCAAGGTTGGGCATTCTTTATCCCTTTAAATTAAGTACTTGAGAACCCAAACATCACTATTCCAGAGAGGAAGAGGCACTTGCCTACAGCAGGGCACTGAAGCCAGTGGGTTTAGACCCCCCAGCTCCCACTTGATTCTATTTTTTTTGCTACTGTTGAACTATCTGACGGCCATTG
This sequence comes from Martes martes, assembly GCF_963455335.1. Lineage (NCBI taxonomy): Eukaryota > Metazoa > Chordata > Mammalia > Carnivora > Mustelidae > Martes > Martes martes. The sequence continues at coordinate 83,142,626 of NC_137902.1, read as the reverse complement.
CTCAGCCAACATTGTCTTCAAACCATTTCATCTCTGAGTGGCTGGGCAAAGTGGAGGCTTGGTGGGGACCCAGGCAAAGAGACTGGCGTATATGGGGCCACACTGTTTATACTGATCCCATTGAGATGAGCTCTGAAATCAAGCATTTCTCCCTAATTTAACAGATCTTGTTCTGTTCTTTCAAAGCAAGAGCCTCTTCACTGATTTGCCCTGAAATGTACAACCGAACTAAACTTGGCTGCCCTAATTGTCTACGGTCTCATCGTTTGTCTGAGGATCATTCCTGCCCTTGACTGATTTCCAAATGCAAGATTATATTGCTGAAATACTATCCACTAACGTAGCCACATGTGGAAAGATGTCCATAAGAATCCTCCCTTCTTTTGTCCGAAGAACCAATTTGGGTGCATGAACTTCATTCTACCACATAAATACATTCTACTAACGGATGTGAACATGGCACTTATAGACGTACATTCTATTTATAAAGGATTTTTTCCAGTATAAATGACCATTTTCAATATTCTTGCTTGGAAATCTTGACTCCTCCAGCCCTCCTACAGTAACCCTTGGCTCTTGTAGAAACCTGTTGCCTTTATTCTCCTCCGAGACTTCATCGTGCATGGCCTTGTTCCTCCAGAATTCTGCCTTGTGATGAATCGTATTATAAAGGAATGGACACTTGGCACGAGTGTTGGCGACGATGGGAAGAAAATGGAACTCTCGTGTTGTTGACGAGAATGGGGAATGGTGCAGCCACTGTGGAAAATAGTTTGGTGCTTCCTAAAAAATTCAACCCTAGAATGAACATTTGACCCAGCAACTCCAGTTCTGGTCATTACCCCCCAAAAAACCGAAAGCAGGAACTTGAACAGATATTTGCACACCCATGTTTACAGCCGCATCATCGACAGTAGCCAAAAGAAGGAAACTACGCAAGTGTCCATGGATGGATGAGTGGATAAGCAAAACGTGATCTAGCCATACAATAGAATGTTATTCTACCTTAAAAAGGAAGGAAATTCCGACACTTGTCGCAACACGGACAAAGCTTGAGGACATCATGCGGGGTAAAATAAACCAGATACAAAGGGACAAATCCTCTATGATCCCCAGTACATGGGGTCCTTATAATAGTCAACTTCATAGAGATGGAAAGTAGAATGGTGGTTGCCAAGGCTGAGGGAGGGAAATAGGGAGCTGTTATTTCATGGGGACAGAGTTAGGGGAGTTTGGGAAGATAAACAGAGCTCTGTGGATGGGTGGTGTGAGGGTGGCGTACAGCGTGAATGTGCTTAGTGCTGCTGCACTGTGCCTTTAACAATGGTTAAGACGGTGCATGTAGTGTCATGTGCATTTCGTCACAATTAAAGATGAAGGATAGAAACGGGGACCTGAAGGAGTCAGTCTGGAGGGCCTTGAGGTGTAGATAAGCACCGAGAAACCAAAAAAGCTTAATCTCCCCCAAAATAGAGAGTGGTTGGAACAAGGCAGGAAAATCTAAGAACACCAGTGACGTGGTCTTTGGATGTTCAAGAGAAGCCGGACTTCGATCAGTTGCCGTATATTCAGAGAGAAGACGCGTCATCCCAGAAACTTGGCTCTGGAGCCCGCAGGAGAAGCAACGGAGGAAAAAGGAGCCCTTCTCCCTGGAGAGTGATTAATTTGGTAATTAATGTGTAGAAGAGGAAGAACGATTCTGAAACGTTTGCTCCGGGCCCTACGTTTTCCCAGTTAGCTCTGCGGTTGGAGCATCTGGCAGGACAGTGAGGCCGGTGCGCTAAAGAGTGAGATCAGACACCAGGGCAGCAGGGGAGGGGATGAAAGACAGAGCTTTAGGGGTGCTGGAGGACTCAGAGCCTGAAAACCATGGGCAAGAAAATGCTTCAAAATAAACAGACCATTAGGAGAAGCCTCAGGTACTGATTGGAAGAAAGAACCACCAAGCGACCAAAACCTTCAAATCTTCACTCTACGAAAAAGACGACTGCATCCCGGATAGATGGGTCGAGGGCTGGGGAACTCAGGTGACACCCAACCTATAACGTGGCCTGCCCTGGCTTGTTCATCAGCCATGTCGAAGGAAGGCTCGTGTTTGTGAATTTCGGGCACTGGTTGCATTTGGGGTCAGGATATCCATCTTCCAGGTCTGACTAATCTCCATCAACTTAGGACCAGCAAGACTGAAAGGTAAGAAGGAAGCCTCATGGTACACCTCTGAGGTGAAGAATTATTGGGGAAACCCTCACTTTTCAATACTGCTTTAATCATAAACTGAACCCTATTGGACCTGCTCAGGGCCCAGCCCCCACACTAATTTTCACCCCGGCCGCGGAACACTTGAGTGTAATCAAGTCACAGATGCAGAACGGGTCAGATTCAAGACTCTCCGTCGCCCCGCGTCACTATTTCAGAGAGGCGAGGAGCACTGCTCAGTTCCTCATTCTTCAGAAGGGTAAGTGCCCAGCTCAGCCTCGCACGCAGGCGGAAAGAGCCCAGAGAGAAAGGCAGATGGACTTTGTGCTCCTGAACTACATTGGGTCAAGGCCACGCACCTCCATTCAGAGCCTCCGGGGACCTTACATTGACTCACTCGTGAGCACCTTTCCCTGGAAAGGTCATGGCAGTTCTGAAACCTGGAAAGGTTCATTGGTAGTTCTGAAAATGCTAATTGGGTCCTCCCTCTTACCCCTAGAAAGCCGAGGTCATCAGCGGAGACTGGGCTTGGGGCTTCCTGCTAACTGCCCCAGGGCAGAGCTGGCTAGAGCATCCTCAGAGCCAAGAACGGAGAGGGACCCAACGACGCGCTTCCCGGGCCAGGGACCAGCTCACTCTCCCAGCCCGTCTCCCTCGCCAAAATAAACGCCTGGCAGTGAAAACATTTCCCCCTGCTCCAAGTTTTCAATTTTTATTAAAACTGGTAAGACAGAAGCCCCCTAGAGGCCTGTGCCTGGCCCCTGCGAGGATCCAGAACCTGTTTTCCAGCCCCTGCATCTCCCAAGCCCAGGAAACAACAAGCAGGCTGTTTCCTGCTTGTGGTGCTCCGTGGACGGTGCAGCAATGGTGTCTACACTGTGTGGGGCCTGGGTCCGCACAATCGCTCGTGCTGAAGCTCCGGCTAGAAGCTTCTGAGCTTCTACCATGGACTCACTTCTGCTGGAAGGAGCTGAGACTGCCTGCCCGTAACCAGAGTCCACGATCAGGACAATGGCGGGAGGCTATCTGGATATCTGGATGTGGGGAGGACTGGAGACTGGAGGGGCTCCTGGTTTTATCCACCCCCGCAGGGGGAAGCTGGCACATCCGTGTGGTTGGGAGCTAAACGCCATTGGCTTTGAGGCCGATTCTCCAGACTTCGGAAGGGGAGAGCAGAGCATGGTCAGGAGTGACCCCGTCCCAGAGAATGTGCTGGGTGACTGGGTGAAAACCACCTGTGGTTGAGCGGCCAGCACGAGCTCCGGACTGCTCAGAGGGGAGACCGTCTGGCCTCTTCTCCTCGCTCAGGGTGCGTCTCCTGTGTCTGGGCTCTGTGCCTGCCTCTGCACACAGAGACCCTAACTACAGAGTATTGTCAGACAGACGGGACCCCAAGTCTCAGCAGAGCACGTTCTCTAACACCCAACCAAGTGCTCAAAGCAACAGTGATTTTCTCAGGGGCCCTTCTGTCCCCTTGCTCATTTTTTAACTAAATGGAAATTGCATGTAGTTTTGCTCTTTGTGAGCACGGGAAGGAGGTAAGAGGAGAGACGGGGGAACAGGTGCATTCTGGGAGGATGGAAGGAAGGTGCGTGGGCATCTGGGTATTGGGGCGGGCACGTGGAGGATGGGTCTTTGCCTCTGTCTCCCGGGACACACACGCCCTCCCCGCCACCCGGCTGCAACCACCCACCGCCAAGGCCACACTCCGGGTCTTGCCTTCCCCCTCCCCCTCCGCCCGCTCTCCATCTTGGCTTCCCTCCCTCCGTCTGTCAGCCTCTGCTGCTGACCTTGCTCTTTTGACTCTCTCTTGTCCCTTTTCCAAGATGAGCGGGTCCTCACCCCCAAAAAGGCCAGCACCGCCCCCAGGCTCTTGCCTCCCCCCTGCACCCCACCTCTCATACCTTCATCTCCAAGGCCGCCTGGACCCGTTGCTTGCCTTCCTGAGTCTTGAGAAACTCTTGCTAACTACTGTCTTCTTTCTTTCCTTTTAAAATCTGTTTATATCTTTAATTTCATGGGAGGCTGCCCCCACTGTCTACACGGCTGTCTGTATGCCCACCTGGGATGCCAAGTACTCATTTCCATTGCCACCACGGCCCCTGACCCTGACGGCCTCAGTGGCCACCCGTGGCCTACCAGATCCCAAAACAAATAGACTTTTTTTTTTAAGTTTTTATTTATTTAAGTAATCTCTACACCCTACATGGGGCTCGAACTCATGACCCCAGAATCAAAAGATGCTCGCTATACTGACTCAGTCCACAAGGTTCCCTGGGACATTTATTTTTAATAATGATAGTCACCTTTTATTACAGATTTCCGACATGCCAGCCCCTGGCACAGGGCAGTTTGGAAACTTCTCGTATTTCCAGACCTTCTCCAGGACACTGGGCCATGCTGCTTCTCTGACCACTGCTCCCCACCCTTCCCTGCCCCTCTCCTGTGGCCAGTCCTCCTGGGGTCACCGCCTCGAGCCGGCTGTCACGGCCTGCCATGCTTTGGGAGTCCCTTAGACAAACCACCTTCAGCTTTCGGGAGAGAGCGCGGCTTCTCTTACCTGTAGCAGAACCTTGGCTTAGATCGCCCCGGCTCTGTTTCAGTCCCCTCTCCGAGCCTGAGAGTCCCAAACCAGAAGTCTGTTCTTCTGTGTCAATTAGTAAGCTTTCAGGTGTAATTAACAGAAACCCAATTCAAACAGACTTGAGCCCTAGGGGGATCTTGGGCTTGCAGAACAGAGAATCAAGGTCAAACAGGCTTCCGAGTGGGTTTCATCTGGTGGCACAGAGATGATCCCAAGACCCCGGGTCTTCCGTGGCCCTGCTCCCATGGTGGCTGCTCGAGCCTCCCTGGGTGGTCTGCTTGCTTCTTCACTTCCAGGGAGAGAGAGGGAGAGAGAGTCTCTCTGCCCCAAGAACACCAAGGGTCACTCTGATTGGGCAGCTTGGGCCACACCCTCATCTCTGAGCCAATCACAGCACGCGGGGATTGAGGGGAGCCTTTCAAAGCACCCCTGAAACCTGGGCCTGGGGTCAGCTTTCCCCCAGAGCAGGTGGAGCACAGGAAAGTGGGGGGGGGGCTACCCCAGCTACTTCAGAGCCCCGTGTTGAAGGGTCGGAGTCAGGGCTAAGTAGCAGACCCAACACCGTCCTCTCCCGCCTTCCCAAACAGCTGGTGCCCTGTGTCCTGGTCTCCATCTCTGTGGGTAATGGCCAACCGCCCCAGACCCAGGCCAGGGATCAGGGGTCAGCCTGGGTCACAGCTCCTCCTCCCTGGCTACATGGACCCAAAACCAAGATACTCTGTGTTGGTGGTGGTGGTTCTCATATCCTAAATGCCTCCAGCTTCCACACTTTCTCCCAGACCCTCACCACCCCTGATCTGAATGGTCTCCTGCCCTTGGCCCCAGCCCTTGACCTCACAACATGCTGCAGGGAGCCGGGTATTGTGAAACATTCTTCTTCCCCTGCCGAGCCCCTGATTGAAATGCTACCCTGTGTCCCAGAAGCCTCGCCCCCTTCACCTGACCTCTCCAGCAGCACAGACCCCACTCTGTGCCCACTCCCTCCTCACAGGACCACCGGCTCCCCAACCCCACCCCACCAGACACCTCGTGCATCACCAGATGCCCTCTCATTCGAAATCGTGCTTGGGAATGACTTTGCACGTGAACTCTCCATCCCCCTCCAGACATCACAGCCACAGCGTCTGGGCATGACCTCAGTGCCTTTCCCCTGGCAGGTGCATCACTCACCTGTCCAACCTACCTGCAAGAGATACTTGTTTTTCATGTGTTCAGTTACTCTCTCGATCATTCATTCTTCAACAAATGCTTCACGAGTGCCTGCTGCCCACTCGGACACATTTTCTATCCCTTACAATTAGCCCATTACGTGACACAGAGGAGGAGTCTAGTTCATGTTTGTGATTGTGGTACGCCCATTTCTGGGTAACAAATGTCGAAATTTATCCTGAGAGTCCCCTTATTCTGGTACTGCTGCCAGGGGCACACTTGATATCTAGAAAGTTGTATACATTCCCCTCTGGGATCCTTTCCACGCAGCTTGTCCAAGAGGCCCCACCATATGGCATCTGGCGGCGGACAGCCTGGGGTCCAATCCTGGATTCCAGCTCTCATGAGCTGTGGGACCAGGGACTAGCTACTTAGCCTCGAGGTGTCAGTGTCTTTAAAGGAGGGAGGGTGTAAGGCAGTGAGTGTCCAGTTCAGAAAGGCCATGGGAAGTACACGGCTCCCCAGCTGGGACACTCAGAGGTTGCCTTCGTGTGGTTGTCTTTGCTGACATCTTTCGCGCTTGCCTACTCAAAGGGGACAAGGGCAACGCCGGGAGGAGGAGAACTCTGTTGTCACTGTCACCATCAATAATGCAGTAATTCCTGGCTGGGCCTCCTTTCGTGGCGCTGAAATGAGCGTGACTGAAATTCATGGCTGTGTCATTGCAGATCCGCCCATCCCAGTGGCTGCTGTCCTCAAAAGTCAGAAGGATGAACAACAGGCAGTGACATTCCAGCCTCTGCCAGGGACTGAGCGGCCCTCAAGGGATCATAGCTAGTGTATGTGCTCGTGTGTATGCTCGTGTGTGTGCGTGCAGAGGGGGTGGACAGGCCCAGGATTTCCCTTGGCCTCACGTCCAGTGCCAAATCCATCAAAGGACGGCAGCAGATAAGCCAAAGGGTCAAAGAACTGGTTACAAATGCGGCTGAGTATGGAGTCATCTCTACCCAGGAATCCATACTGTGTAGAGCAATGGCATGCAGGATGGTCCGATTGCCACATTCCAGGCTGCTCCTGGAATCAGCTCTCAGACGTTCAGGCTCGTGGATTTTCCAGCTCCCAGACTCTCTCTCAATTGGTTCCTTGATGCTCGCTCCCACTTGTTCTATCCAGATGGTAGGAGATTATGTTTGTAACCTTGACTGGGAAAGGCTTTATTAAGCAGAGTCCAGAAAGGATACACCAGAAGAGAAAAATCTGATTGACTTCACTAATTCAAAAGTCAAGATTTCCATTCAATAACTAGCATCCGAAGCCAAGTTAACGATGGGTGAAAATACTTCTGGGATAAACTGTATCCATTTTCTATAACCAATAAAGGTTAGTATTTAGAATATGTGAAGAGTTCTTGCAAATTATCCAGGGAAGGAGGATAGATAAAATAGAAAAGCAGTGGTGTATGTGAGTGGGTAGGCATGTCACGGAAGGGGGGATTCCAGGTCTGATGAATGTATGGAAAGTCTCTCAACCTCGCCAGCAGAGAAATATGAACGAAACTTACCGAGGAATAAAATGACCCACTCTGATTGGCCGGAAGGCAAAAGTTGCACGATAGCCATTGGTGCTGAGGTTGTGGGAGGGGCCAGAGTTGCTGGTTGGAGGCAGGAACGAGCGTGGCTATTCGGAAGGCAGCCAGGCAGTGTTTAGTGACATTTGGGAAAGAAATACCATACTATCCATTTTCCCTCATGTGTCTATATTACATGTATACCAAGAAAAATGTTCACGTTTATGCAGAAGGAAACACGTCTGGGGATATTCGTCATGGTGTGGCTTTGACAGTCAAGTGTGGGGTAAGACCTAGGCATCCATCCCTAGCAGGGAAAATAAGACATGATTTGGTTTCCGTGGGGAGACTCCCTGCAGCATAAACTAGGCGTAAACTAGGTCTGCAGAGAGCCAATCATTAGGTCTCCAAAGCCTCATGGTGAGCACAAAAGTAAGGAAACGGAAGAGAATTTAGATACAACTCGATGCCTTTTAGATACAATTTGAAACAAACCTACCACGGAGCAACAAAGTATATTTTTATCAACATGAATATGCATAAATTAACGTCTGGAGGAGGGACGGGAAGGACCTCTATGAACCTCATGGAAGTGAACGCAACGTACAGGTGGGAGGGACCGAGGGGACTGAGGACAGGGGCTAAAGGGAGAAAATTAAACCAACAAAGCAAAAGAGGAACCTTCTATGGATCTGAGTTCGCCTTGAACTTAGAAGTGTTGTCAGCCCAGTTCTGTGCACCAAGAGAAAGGAAGGGAAAAATTTTTGACCTAGTGACTTCTTTCCTTGTTGGTTCAGGTCCCAAGGCAGGTGCTCCCCGGGGCCAGCTCTATAATTGGCAGGCCCCAGGGCAAGGTGACAATGCAGGTGTCCTGGTTCAGCAGCAGGGAGGCAGTGCTGGTAAGGATACTAGAACATAACACTGCTCTGCTTCCTCCTTCTCTCTCTCTCTCTCTCTCACCGCCTGCCTGCCGTGGCATTTACAACTGGCTATTTAACATCACCTCCTTGGACACAGGGTATCTGTTGGGTGAGTGCAGACCCTCACGGGTTCCTGTGGACCTCACCCTAGGGCTCGGCAGGGTCCCCCTGACTTCTGCCAGCCACCACAGTGAGGGACCCTGTCCCAGCCCATAGCAACCCCCAAGCACTTGCAACCTCCCGGCCAATGCAGGCCCAGTATTTGGATCCGGGGAGAGCAGGAGGCTCGCCCACACTGGGTCCCCGGCTCTTACCTTACTGAAGGCCAACCTTGACCCTCTCAGTACCCAAGCTCAGCTCTGCACTGGGCAGGAAGATGATGGTGGCCGCCGGTCGGAGGGGGAGCCCCAAGGGTAGGAGAGCCAGCGTCTGGGGACCCACTCAGGGAGGCATCAGGGGGAAGACAGCACAGAGTCAAGCAAGCCGCAGCACATGCTGCACTGTCCCATCAGACGGCATTTGTGACACGCAAACTCAAATCTTAAATTATTAAGAATATAAGATGATCACAGAGTATTAACCCCTGTGATCCCACATCCATGCAGCAACCCTGATGCTCACCGTGACAGAGCTGATTCCTTCTCCGGGATGGAACTCTGGACCTTACCACATGCTCTGGGTGCCTGCCTTCCCTCCTACAAGCCAAGTGACAATTATTGGGGCACTTTGTCAGTTGGTGGCTGTGCCATTAGTGCCTCGACATGAGCCGTAGTGGGAGTCTCTTCAACCTGCTCGCTTTCCAGCATACCCTTGAGAGTTCCTCATAATTTTCTTCACCCTATAAAACCATCCCCAGCAAACACAGAGCCATGGGCTTGGAGGAACTGCAGCCAGAGACACAGCTCCTGTCTCGTTCTTTGTGCCTGGCGAAGAGGCATTCTAGAGCCAGTGGGACGGTGGGAGGGTTCTGAAGCCGGGGCACTGGGGTCCTAGGGGGAATGGGTCCAGCCCCGTGTCTTCTTGGCCCACCCTTCATTCTGCAAGCAGGAAGCTGGTGCGGATGAGAGAAGGAGCTATGGGGGGGGGGGGCGCGAGAGCCAGCGGGCATCAGAACTCAGCTCTCCTGGCTTCTACCCGACGCCGCTTGCTGATGCCTGCTGTCCCTGGCCTCACCTCCCAGCAGGTGCTGTCCCAAGCACACCTGAGGCCCGTCCTCAGCAAATCATAGCATTTTAGTTATAACTCTCTCCCCCGTGGGCCTAGTCCACGTACCCACAACTTCACCGACCGTAGAGGAGAAACTGAGGAAATGTCAGAGAAGCCGCCCACCACACTGTAGCCAGACTTGCTTTCTCCCCTCCCACAGCACCCACCATTCTGTTGACTCCCAAAGGGTGGCTGGGACTACCTTTTGCTTTGGCATGTCCTTTAACGCTCCTGGAGTGTTCTCGAATGTTTTAGATGAAGTCCGCTTCTCTTGGAGAGGTGGGAGGGTGATGTGCCTCAACCCACCAGTTCCCCCGGGACTCACCAACTCTGATCATTTCATGGTCACCTTCCCAAGAGTCCAGGCAGCTTGCCCCACACTGCCCCTCAACACACACACACACACACACACACACACACACACACACACACACACAGACACTTAACAGGATCCCCATCTGAGGGGCTCACAGCCTGGCAGGAAGACCACCAGTGACCCTACGGGGGCAGTGAGAGATGTTGTGGGACCACAGGGACTGTCTGGTATATTCATCCCAGGGTGACTTGCCCAAGGTCACACAGCTACCGAGTGCCAGAGGACAGCCCGCTTTCCTGCCTCGCTCGCTGTGGCTTTTTTTTTCTCCCGCAGAGCCTGCTTTATGCGGAAAGCAGGCAGTCTGTACTGTAGCCTGCAGCTGGGACCAGGACGGTCAGAAGCCACACCGGCTCTGGAGCACTGGAAAAGAGGCGAGCTCAAATTGCAGTGTGTTGTGGGAAATACACGCGAGATTACCAGCATTTACCATAGGAAGACATGTGAGGTCACTCCCTGATCATTTTTTATTTTGATTACCTATTGAAATGATAATACTATTCAGGTATTTAGTTACTAAAGTAGATCATTAAAATGAATATTACCTGTTCCTTTTACTTTTTTACCGGATCTTCTAGAAAATTCGAAAGTACACAGGTGGCTTTGCACGCTATTGCTGTAGGAGAGCACTGGTGCATAGCCTACAGATGCCACTGTGAGCTGTGTGTGTGCTTGTGTGCCGGGCTGTGTTCTCCTGCAAGCTAGAAGAGAGCTCAAAGGGTAAGAGCTAGGCGGGCAATTCCCAGGCACCCTCCTGAGTGAGGCCAGCACCTTGAGTCCCCCAAGGTCAAGGAAGAACTGATTGTCAGCTGCATGCTTCGTGAGTTCCCCTCCCACCCCACGAGGTTGGTGGCGTGGTAATTAAGGCTCCCAGGGTTGTGTCATGGGCCCTCCCCTCTTCACCGCTGCACCTCCCCCTACACCCACTTTCTCTTCCGAGCTTCTCCCCTAAGCCCCACCACCATGTTGTTCTGCAACTTCTCTTATTCAACATTGAGTCGGGCGCTCAACTGCACAGCCTAGACACCTGTCTGCCGGTCGGGGGGGAGCTTGCCCCAGCTTGGCCCATGGCTGCATCCAAGCACTCCTTCCCTTCAAGGTCACTCCCTTTCAAGTTGTTCATTCACCTGAAGGCCAGAAGGCACAGGGCCAAGCCTCCGGCGGCAGATGAATGAGACCACGTCCGAGAAAGGGAGCGAACTTTCAAAGCAGAGCTTCTGGGGGAAGCTCAGCGGAGTCTCCAAACTCTCCGGCCCCACAGGAGAACCGTGAAGCTGTCCCGATGAGCCTCCCGTGGCGCAGAGCCCGCCCGGGCCTCCCAGAGAGGGGACGCACTGGGTTCACCCCGTTCACACCCTCCCGGACAGACATGTTCTGCCACCGGGGCCCCTTCCAGAGCTCCCCTCCCAGGCGGTGGGCTAAGCCCCAGTCGTCAAGGTCTCCGCAGAGCTCCGAGGGGTCGTGAGAATGGCCCACAGGGAGCAGGCCAAGCTCCGTGGGGTCGACCCCTTAGCAACCAGTGTCGCGGGCCCCATAAAACACTTGACAACAGGCTGACCGCTCCTCCCAGGGCCATTGCCCGAGTTAAAATCCTGACTCAGATTTCTTCCTCCGTTGCCTGCCCCACCTTGTAAAAAGAGCAGTTGCTGTTTGTTCTGTGAGGCGACTCCCTGGGTGACGTTTGGAATGATGGGAAATGTCTCAAGGAGCCACTCTACAGACACTGCTCCCCCGTCACCCCGATGAGAACCCCGCCCGGATCGCGGGGCAGCCCCTGGGAACACAGTCTCTCCCGCCCTGTGCTCTGGCGCCCAACGCAGGAGCCGAAGGCGGCCGCGCCGTGCTTTGAGAGGCAAGAAGGAACCTTCTCGACCTGAGCTCCTTCGTTGTTACAAGGCCCAGGCCTCAGAGGCTGTGCGGCTGAGCCGTCCTTGATTCCAGTTCATAGAAGCCACTCGCCAGGCGGGGCCCCTCACTCCCCGCTCCTTGCAGGCGGCCTGTGTGCTGCGGCATGACAGGGCCAAGGGGTCGGGTCCCGGGGCCCAGAAGATGGGGCCTCTGCACGGTCTTCCCTCCCCCAGGCAGCTCTCAGCACAGCCCCCGCCCCCGGCGCCTTTCCCAGGCAACGGTGCAAACCCCTGAGCGGGACTTGCTCATTTCAGACGGCGCTTCTGTCTGCGGAACCCACCTGTGAGCACTGACTGTGCCCTTCGAGCGCATGGGGACCTCTGTCCCTGACACTGGCAGGGCCCTGGCAAGTCCGCTTGTATTTAATCACAGGTCGTGGACAGTTCGTGCAAGGGAAACCTCCACAGGCTCCTATGCTTAACCTGTGCGCTCGCCGACACTCGCACGAATATGGCATCTCCACTCATGCAATCCTTTTTGGCTTGAATCCACAGGCAAACAAACTTTTTAAAGATTTTATTTATTTATTTGACAGACACAGAGAGAGAGATCCAGAGAGCACAAGAGGGGGAAACAGCAGAGGGAGAGGGAGAAGCGGGCTCCCTGTTGAGCAAGGAACCTGACATGGGGCTCTATCCAGGACCCTGGAATCATGACCTGAGCTAAAGGCAGAGGCCTAATCGACTGAGCCACCCAGGTGCCCCTGTAGGCAAAATTATTTTAAAGGTAGGGATCATATCTTATTTGTCATTGAACCCACAGTGCCTAGCACTTGCTAGATGTTCAATGAAAGGTTTCTTGTGAACTGACATAATAATGCTATATGGGAAAGACAAAGAAAGGACACGTATGTGGGTTTTGGTGTAAACTATTTGAGTTCCAATTCTGCTGTTTGCCTTTAGACAAATCACTTAACCTCTCTGAGCTGTCGGCTCCTCACCAGTATAGCGAGTACGGTAATGCAAAATTCATGGCCCGTGGTAAAGATTAAACGACAGAGTATCTTTAACTGTCTGGCCAGGAATAATAGCTCACTGAGTCAAATCTCCCAGCAGGCCCAGGAGTGCGGTTAGAATCTCTTATTGATCATCCTGTCATCATGGCAGGGTGGGAGGAAATGGACATCGTCCGCTTCCATTTGTCGATGGAGATCTGTGAAGTTCCAGAAGATCCGAAGGTCTCAGAGAAAAGGCAGTGGGACAACCCCACACTCATGATATACTGACTGAGAGCCTGGGACTGGGCTGGATATTCTGGAAGACAGCGGAGGTCAACCAGATTGGCAACCTGCTAGAAAGGTGAGACTTACACACAGGTAACCAGAGCGATGTAGCACGAGGAGGGCAGACGAAGGTTGGGAGCTCAGCAGAGGGGCATAACTCGGGGTCCGAGCCCTAAGAAGGTCCCATTTGGTGACATTTGGGCTGCTGCTGGCCTGGGAAACATCGTCGCGTGAATTTGGAAATGTCCCCCTCCAAGTCTAGAAAAGACCTCCTTCTTGGTGTGGCCACACCCACAACCAGAGGAAGAGGGCCCTGAGCGGACGTTAACACCCACTCCGTGCTGATCCCAGCACACAGTGGGTGGGTCTGTCTGCTTCCCAGGCATCGGTGTATTGAACGGCTCCACCTAAAAGGCAGGTGGCCGGAGGGCCCAGGGTCAGGCTTCCCACGTGGTCCTCGCATGCGTCCTCACGCCCTGGGGACCATGCCTGACTCCTCCTCTGTCCTCCGGTTTTGAACTCTGACCTTGGCTTTTGGTTCCAGCTTCACTGTTTGCTTCTCCGTGACCCCCAGCCTGGCTCTTGTTCTCACTCCTGACCTTGCCTCCCTGTCTTGGCTTCTCGGGGCGTGATTGAAAGATTCCAGCTCTTCTGTGTTTCAACTTGAGTGGCTTTGAGTCCCTGCCTGCGTCCCTGGGATCGGAAGTGCCTGTCTCTAAAGTGGGGACAGTAATGGCCCCTGCTGCTCAGGTTGGTGTCCGATGGGATCAGCTTCAACACCACCGCGGGGTCTCCGAGTGCGTGGCCCCACCTACACTCTCCCCTCCTGGCCGCCAATCCAGCTCCATTTCCTGTCCGCGTGCAGCTCTGATCCCTGCCACGCGCTGGCAAAGTGGCACGTTCCTGATTTGGCAGCTGCTGCGGCTGCTGGTGGCCTTTTCTATGCCCAGGACCAGGATAACGTCACTGAAGCAACCAATGGCTGACCCTAGAGAAAGCAGGATGGACGAGGTGGTACCTGTGAGCTAATGAGACAAAGCTGCGGCCCGGAGACCCGAAGAAAGTCAAGTTCTTGGCTCAGCCCCTCCCGGCAGGAGGGCAGGCGGCCAAGCCCCCATCCACAGTATCAACAAGGAGACTCCAAGTTCAGGCACGTCGGCTGCCACGGGCTGGGACAGCTCCAAGTCCTGCCCAGATTGGCCCCACTCTGTTTTCAGACATTTGCCCGTGTCTGGGGAAAAGAGCTGACACAGGCAGGGTTCAAAGCTCAGCTCTGCCACGGGCTCCTGAGTTCCCCGAGCCCCAGCTCCTGCGTCTCTACATGGGGATAATAATCACCTAATTCAGAGCGTTGCTGGGAGAATGAAGAGTGAATGCATTTTAAACACTTAGCCTGGGACTCGGCACAAGAGTAAGTCCTCCCACACGGTGGACCACTCCATGGCCAGTGACATTCACGTGGGAGTGGAATTCCGTGTCCGCTGTGGAGTGATTGCTACGTGTGCAGCCTCTTCCCGGGCTCCCTTCTGAGCATGGCCCAGCGGGTGGCCAGAGCGGCAGTGGTCATCTTGGAAAGTGACAGCAGAAGCTCATGCTCCAGGCAGAAGAACAAAGAGCTGGGAGTCTGGGTGCCAGTGGCCTTTGCGGGATCACCATTGTCCGCTCCGCTGACCACCGCACTTTCTTTGTCACCTGAGAAATAAACTCGTTTGTTTAGGTTTTTCTGTCCTGTGATGGCAAATTGCATCCTAAGTGATCCTACAACTGGCATCTAGGGAAACAGTGGGGACCGGGAAGGAGTAACACGGATGCCAGTAGATGGAATGGTAAAGGGGACTTACCTACTTGTGCTAGGGCAAGCCGCACCATCTGTACATCCTCAGACCCCGATTTTGGGCACAGCGGCCAATTTGAACCTCTCCTTCCTTCGTGAATGGAGCCTTCCCTGATGTGGTTCCGGACGTTTCTGTGCCGATGGCCTCGTTGCCCTGGCTGCTTTCCTCCACACTGGTGTTCTCATCTCTCAGATAGTTGCCAAACCCTCGTATAAGCTGCTCATCTCCAGAGCTGGATCTTCTCAAGAAAGTGAAATGGGTTTGGGGGAAATCGACCTGGAGGGTGACTTTTATAACAGTGTTCCTACTGAAAATTGGGTTTCACATTGCAAGATCCTGACCTGAAAACCACAGGGTAGAACTGGACCTACCTGAGAGATGGGAATTGCCCAAAGCAGACCCATGTTTCATCGTGCATCGTGCTGACCGTCTCTTCAGGATTTTGGGACTGGGTCCGCCACAGACGGTCTGCCCGAGTTCCTTGAAGACACCTTGAGAGCCACACTTGGGGAGCATGATAAGGGATGTTTCCCAGGACAGTGGGAATTGATAAGATTCGGGGTCATCTTTACCTACAAAATCACATATAAGACATATACACGCACAAAAAAAAATCACCCGTCCCCAATTTTTTCTTTCTTGGAATGTATGAAGTCCACCTGAAGACGACAGTTCTCAGGAAAATGCCCTTCAAATCATGAAGTCGGCGCAGAACTGATGGGAACCGAGCTATGTAAAATCCACTTGCAAGAAGGTGAAAGGCTACCGGGCCAGAGACAGTGGTCTGTGACCTAACTAGACGCACCCGTGTGCTGTGGGGGTCCTTTAGAACCTGGGTGGGACGGGCACAGAAAGTCAGGAAAAGGGATAGTCCGAGAATCAAACGTTGGCGGTGCCTGTCTAACCAACAGGAAGTCTCAGATTGTCCGAATCAGGTGTGTCCTTATTTGGGGTGTGGACTTACTGGGCTTACAGAGACTGATGCTAAACTCTGAGCTCCAGTGGGACCGGGGTAATATGCCCAACATAGCAGCCATTTAACGGATGCCTCGTTGACTCCTTTACGCATTCTAATGATCTGCACGTACACACACATAATTACAGATTGGGTTAATCGTGTCTTTTTGCTGAATATTCTTACGCTTTGACATCCTGAGGCCTCGGTAACCGTGGAGGGACTGACTATCCCTCCTAGAGTTAGTCAGTTCCTGTGGATGGCAACCACTCATCTTGGAGAACGCCTTTCACAGACAACCCAATGCTCCCACCACCTCCTCTATGGGGCTCTCACACTCGGGCCACTAGCCCCGGCTCTAATCACCTGGGACTAACTGTCAGATGACTAGGGGCAGTCTCTATGCCCCAGAGCCCTGAGATTATTCAAACTAGCCCATGTCAAGCCCGCCTTGCCTGCTCCCATGTTCCTTCCTAGAGCTCACAGTGAGCGCCCTTGCCTGCACTTGTCCCTGATCCCTCTACCTTCTGACGGACCCTGGCGCTTCCCTGTGTCCCCTAAATGGTGGACTGTGCCTCCCATTTCTAGGGATCAAATATAAAAATTTCTTCTCCATGGCAGTCACTTCCATGTCTGTGTTTTTCTATCAGAGCTGATTAAAGCAAATCTGAAGTACCTTAAATTCTCTCAATGTCGTATAGAGTCGTCTGTTCTCTCCTCTAGCTCTGTTCTCAGCAAACCACATTTTCGTATTCAGCTCCCCCAAAACTTGTCCACGGGGAGAGAAAGTGTTGGTAGTCAGGCTGATGTGAACATCTGGTCCCCCTAAAAGCTACATTTCTCGTTCTAAAATTTCAAACCGGCATGCTGATTGTATACCTAATTTTCTAAGGACTTTTGTTAGGCCAAGGCACCATCCCTAGTCCAAACGGTTCCTGGACCCTGAGACAACAAGAAGGGGCCAGACAGGGGACAGTGGTGAACTCACCAAACCCGATGCCGTTGTGAGGCAACAGGTCTGCATGGCCCCCTGCCTTCCCCTCTGCCTGGATGTGGCCTTTCCTCAACACCCGGAGTTCTGAGCTGATAGAGAAGCCAGCACTATCTCGCATATCCAGAAATGTGGGCCTGAACAGAGGCCCACGTGTGAACCAGCCCTGGGATCTCTAAGTTGCTCTGGGTGATATTTCCAAGGGAAAGGAAGTGAAGACAGCCTCAACCAAGCAGATGCGATCTCAGTGATGGTTTCAGAGAAGATTTGGAAATCCTGAGCCGGCACAGGAGAGGACCACTCTTATTCTCCGTCCCCTGCCTTAGCAGGAGACTCTGTGCCTTCTGGAGATGGCAACAAGGTCAATGCCAGAGCCAGAGGCAAAATGCTCTTCCCAGTTGACTGGCAATCTCCCCTCCCCCTTGGTGGTTCAGCACGTTCATCCGCACTGAAGCCTCGGACCTGACGTCGCTCGGTCTCTGAACCGAGCCGGTGCTGCTGGCCCTGGGCTGCAGAGACGGAACCACTGAAGAGAGCCACGGAACTTCCCAGGACAAGGCAGTCCCTGGAGGGAATCTTGGGGGAGGCAGCCACCAGGCTCTCACACACGCTCCGGCCCCCTAGTCCCTCCCCTACCTGCGGCTAAGCTTCCAACCCCCTCCTTCCTTTGTTGGCCAATGGCCTTGGGAGGACCTCCTGAGTCACACAGGGGGCCCCCAGGGCTCCAGGTCCATTAGCTGTGGCCTGTGTGTGCGTGGATAGACTCCGCCATCCGCTGGACCCACAGGGAGGCCTGCCAGAGCTGGGGTAAGGATGACTCAGAGGTTTCTTTGGGCCAGGGACCTTCACACCAAATCAATTAACGGTGTGGGGGTGGGGTTGGGAGAGGGGAGCAGTGGGCCGGGACGGAGTCTGACAGCTCAGCAGTCACAACTAGCATCACAAGGGAAAACAGAGCGATGACCGCAAGTCTGAGAATTCCCCGCATTGATGTCACCTTTAGTCATGACACATGCAGGTTCCTGGGCCCGCCCTGGCTCAGAATCTGCGAGTCAGACTGCTCCCGGGATAGCGGGGGCGGGGGGGGGGGTTGTCTAGGATCCTTTCCTCCAGTGGGCTTGGAGGAAATGGAAGGAAGCACAGAGGGGCTGAGGGTGAACAGTCTGGAATGCAGAACGCTTGAACTCTGCCCCGCTCTGCCCCTTCCTGTGTGTGTCCTCCCTGCGCTGCCTCTGAGGGTTCCGGGCTGACCCGCCGGCACACGGCTTTGAGGACCACCCCTCGTGGGATTTGACCAGCTGTTTTTGCAGATGCCGCGCCTAATGGTCAGAGCCATGTCTGCGCGCCATCAGGCTTCTTAGACCGGGTCCTCACTGTGAGCCTGCGCTGCCACAGCGGCCACAGAACCAGCACGGTCTCCCCCAGGACGCCCGAGAGCCCCCCACGAGCTCCCTGGGGAGGACGCACTCCAATCAGCCCAGAGCATCCCTGCAAGATGCCGACGGAGCCGGAAAACTGGCTTGATCTCCAAAAATACCAGGGATAAACATATTCATTCAGGATGCTGTAGTCACAGGACAACGGTTTGCATGTGCTCGTCATGGTTCCGTGGTTCCAGAAGAGAGAAGAATTACATTCTCTCTGACGGTCTCCCCAGAGTATGGTTTGCTGGGGAGCAGCCAGCGGGGACTGGCCACTGAACTCCGGTTACGATTCCTGCAGACTTCGGCCGAGACTCCTTCTGTGCAGAGGGTCTGACATTTCTGCCCCGAGGTTGCCTGAGCGGCTCTCGCTCGTTGGGTCCCACACTGAGTTCATGACCCTCATTCGCTGTTATGTTTTCCGTCTCAATAAACAGGATTTGCAGAGAATTACTTCTCTCCCTCCCCTTCTAAATGATCACAAAACGCCATAGTTCTGCCTGCAAGATAGACTTAAAATCTATTGACTTTCCAGCCCTTTCCCACCCTGCTGCCCCATCCTCCCCGTCCCCCAGTCCAAATCGCCAACTTTTCTGGAGCTCCGCAGAGCCTCTCACCAGCTCTCCTCCCACCTCTCCTCACCACCCCGACTTACTCTCCACCGAGCAGAGAGAGTGCGCTTTTAGAAATAACAATATGGTCACTCCGCTCGCCTCCCGCAATTTATAACTATCTCTCCCTTGTTCTTCTGGCCAAATGGAGAGATGCCTCTTTGACTTCTCGCTCAGGCTACTGTCCGGCGCTGGGCTGGTCTGCCCTCCTGCAGTCTCAGAGCTCCCACGCTTTCTTCCTCAACACTTTCATCATGGTGATAATGATGTTCTTTTTCGAATTAAACCACAAACTCCTTGAGGGCAGAGATGGGTCCCTTGGTCACAGTCTATGCCCCGTGCCTGGTGTAGTACTTATCACACAGCAGACATGTACCAAGTATTTGTTGAATGAATGAATCGATGAATGAATGCGTGAGTTAATGAATTCCAGTTCAGTCGCTAAACCAAGAGCCAAAAAAGGGATGTACAGATCGGAATAGAGGGGTAGAAGCTCTGCCTGGAGAGAGGGGCTGGGTTTTTTGGCTGATCTCACCCTGATTGGTGGAAATGTAGCTTTCAGGAATATGCCCCTGCTTTGTCTTGCAAGTACTGATGGGCGTGTGTAACCCCAGTGGGGAGACGAGCGGGAAAGGCTGGCAGGTGTAGGGCTCACAGTTGACACCAAAAAGAACTCCAGTCCGGCTAGAGTTGCCCCAAACTAGGATGCACTGTTGCAAGGAGCCCCTTCCCCTTCCTCCTTCCCGGTGCTCGGGCAGGGTCTCAATGACAAACGCAAGGAGGGCCACCAAGGGATCCCTGTGGGAGGCTGTGCGGTTCCAGGCGCCCCTCCAACTTGAGACTCTGCTGGACCCTCTGATCTAGCCCTTCCCAACGACGGTCTTCCTGCCATTCCTGTCTCCTTCCTGGAGACTCTGTGCCCGGCTGCTGAGATGGGGCTTAATCACGGAATGGGGCGGGGCTGGGGGCATTCTTGGGTTGTCTGTGACAACCAGGCTTGCCTCTTTCTGGCTGAGAATTGGGATCTCAAAGGGGCAGTCAGTTAGCTGCTGGTGCAGGCCAGAAGTGAAAGGTCATTTTGAACTTTTGAAAGCAAAGAAAGACAGTTGAAAGAGAGAGGGACAGATAGATGGATAGAAAGCAGGATGAATAAGGAGGACATTTGGTCCCAGAGAAGCAGTAAGAGGTGTGTGTGTGTGTATGTGTGTGTGTGTGTGAGAGAGAGAGAGAGAGAGAGAGAGAGAGAGAATATGAACAGGGAGGAAGACAGGGAGAGGGAAAAGGAAGTCCTGATTCCAAACTTTCCTTTTTTTTTAAAAAAAGAGTTTATTTATTTATTTGACAGAGAAAGAGACAGAGAGGGAACACAAGAGGAGGAATGAGAGAGGGAGAAGCAGGCTTCCCACAGAGCAGGGAGCCTGAGGTGGGGCTCGATCCTAGGACCCCGGGATCATGACCTGAGCCAAAGGCAGATGCTTAATGACCGAGCCACCCAGGCGCCCCTCCAAACTTTCCTGTCCCAGTTTTGCTCTCTGTGGCCCAGAGGTAGCTCCACATTTTATACTGCGAAGTATGAGGCTCGAGAAGTTTTCTGATCTTTGCAGCCAATGTTTCTTGGCCAAGACAGGTTACATGGGGGGGGGCAGTGTTTCTGGGTCCCCCACAGACTTCTGGCCACATGGCCCGAGACCCTCCCTTAGGCCCTGACCAAGCTGCTCGGCATTCTCTTGCTAACCCATCTGTCCTCCGCGGCAGCAGGGGGCCAAAAGACAGGTGCCGAGGGCCACAGAGCGGCAAGCATCCCCTGCCCAGGTCTTCCTCTCTGGCAGACCACACGACTGTCCACATTTGCACAGCCAACCCAACTGGAGAAAAGCAACGTCAACCCTCTCTTCGGCTCCCCCGGTCCCCCATTGCGGGCCGTCTGATGTGTGCCTAAGACCCACACTTAATTGACTACCAAGATAAGCTTATGTTTCATAATCTGACCTACAGCGGGTTTACTGGGCGGGCAATCGGTTAAAACAAGAGAGCGAAATTACCTGTGGATTTTATCAGATCGGCTGCGACCTCGCTCGAAAGCCTACTGCGGGCCGGGTCCTCTTGTCGGTCTCCACCCAGATGAGAGCAGGGGGTGCGGTGGCTTCTGGTGCTTCTATGGGTGCACAGAGCTGGGGAGCTGGAGAGAAGCTCAGATTGATCGGACCTGTGTCCTTTACTATTTTAAGCATCAGTTAACATCGATCAACTGAGCGTAGGAAGGAAGTGCTGAATCGCTAGACTGTAAACCTGAAACCAATATTACATTGTATTGTAACGACCTCAAATTTAAAGAAAGGCTTAAAACATTGGTGAACTAATGCAGAGACACCTATTCCTTGGAAACAAACCAGCAAGCACAGAGGAAGGGGAATGTCCCCCCAGCCCTCATAGCCCATGCCGTATGGTAGTCCTGTGACCATTACCATGCTTTTCTAATATTTATATATACGGGTTATATAAATGGGACCTTTCCATGCTTATTGCTTTGAGACTTGTCTTTCGTTCCTTAAGAATTTGTCTTGGAGAGCTTTTCATGGCAGCATACGTCACTTTCACAAAAGCATGAGAAGAAGCATGATATGCGTGGTAAGAGTGTACCTTAGTTTACCACCTTACGTAGCCAGCCCTCTGTCTAATTTTCTATTATTACCAGTAGTGTTGCAATAGTTTTTAACTTACAAAGTTTTACACCTGAACAGGTATTTTTAAAGACTAGATTCCTAAACTGGAACTAGAGAAATGGTATAAATATAAAATGATTTAGACACAGCCAAATTTTGATCTCCCAAGGATATGTTAATTTATCTCCAATCAACATTAAACGGGAGTGACTATCTTTTTCCACCAACATTAGGTATTTTCAGTGTTTGATTTTTGTCAATCACGTAGGCTAAAAAAAAAAAAAAAGGAAGACTTTTAATTTTTTCCACTGAGTTTACTTGAGGTTATTTTCATGTGCCTATTGGCCACGAGAAGTTCTTGATTAGTTCATTACCTGCTCCTATCTTTTCTAAAATTTTTGATGTATTTTCTTTAACTTAGCAACTTGTAAGACCTCCTTGTATATTCTGTTCATTAAAGCAATCTATAGCTATATTATTAAATTATATATTAAAGCAATCTAGTCTATAGCAATATTTTATAGTCTTATTTATTTTTCAACTTTGTCTTTTGGTCATATTGTTTTGATTTTCAGGTAACGAGAATTGCCTGCCTCTTCCTTTAGAACACTGAGGTTCTATGTCTTGTTTAGGAAAGCCTTCTACGCGACAAAATTATTTGCCTACTCTTCTAGACTATTTTGTCCAGTTATATCTTTGCTCATTCGGAATTTGTTTTTATATAAATTGTAGGCATAGTGTCTAATGTTGCTCTTTTTCCACAGATAGATAGCCATCTTTTTGGTCATAATTTATTGAGCTAATTAATGAAATAGTTTCATTATTTCACTACCAATTTGGAAGGAAAATTTTATCACATACTGAATTAGCAGTATGTTTCCTGCCTCGTTTTTGATCCATTAATCCTTCCTTCTCTTTATCTAGTCTAGGCTATTAATATTCTGGGTTTTTCCCCCCAGGTTATTTCTTTTTTTATATAATGGTTTTATTGAGATATAATTCACATACCATATAATTCACCCATTTGAAGTGCACAATTCAGTGATTTTTAGTATATTCATAGATTTGTGCAGTTTCATTTTCATTACTTTCATTACTTCAGAAGGAATCCTGTGCCCCGGGGCAGTCACTCTGCATTACCCCTGGACTCCCCACTGGTAAGCAATAACTATTCTGTTTTCCATCTCTGTGCATTTGCCTATCCTGGGCATCTCCTACAAATAGAATTATTCAGTATGTGGTCTTTTACGTCTGGCTTCTCTCACTTAACATAACACTTCCAAGGTTCACTCGTGTGATAGCATGTACCAGTACTTCATTTCTTTTTCTTTTATTATTATACATTTTTTCACAGCCAAACTGCGTGAACGTACCACATTTTATTTGTCTGTTCATCAGTTGATGGACTTTTGGGGTTATTTCCAAGTTTGGCTATTACGAATCATGCCACTGTGAACATTTGTATATAAGTGGACACATATTTTCATTTATCTTCAGTATATTATTAGGACAGAAATTGTTGGGTCATAATGACTGTGCGTAACCTTTCTGAGGAAGCGCCAGGCTGGTTTTCACGGTGCTGCACAACAGTCCCAGTAGCATAGGAAGGAGGGCTCCAACTTCACATCCATCCCAACCTTTGCCATTCCCTTTTTTTAACTACAGCCATTCCAGGGGTCGTGAAGTGGTCTTCCACTGTGCTTTTAACGTGAACAGGTCTAATGATGTGCTGATGGGGTAAATGAGAGTGTATTCCTCGGGTGAAAAATACAGAGTCATCGGATGTAGAGAAGCACAACTAGAAGCCTGGGTTCCCTGCTGGCTTTCACACCTGCCTCCCACAACAGCATTCACGTACTTGAAAAACAGTAGAGTGTCTATTTCCAAGGAAAGGCCAACTCTTCGTCTTCAAGCTCACAAGATATTTGTGGGTCTTTGGTAAAGAATCTGGGATCTAAATACTTGAAAATGATGACTTCAATCATTTGATTCATTTTTACTTCCCTTTGCCTCTCTCAGGATTTACAGCTAAGAACGACAGTCACTGTTTTGCTGGAGTGACCTGCCCAAGACATCAGATTATCCAAAGAAAAGGACATCACCAATGTTGGCATCTTTTTTTTTTTTTTTTTTTTTTACACTTAACGTCTCATGCGCCCACATAGTCTCATAAGATCTTTAAATGTATCCAATCCAACAGACTTCAGATGAGTAGTTTCCTAGGCTTGGAGCTACCTTTTAAAAATAAACACTGGAAATAATTTAATAAAAAGAGAGATGGCATTCTCTAAAATTAAGTTTTGGGGTTACTTAAAAACCCTGCCTTTCCACTGTTAACTCTTCTTCATCCAAGGACTTTTCTTTTTGTCTAAAATCCAATTTGCAGCTCTCCGAGGATAGGTGCTAAGTGTCACTTCCCTTTCACCCTTTGTTAGTTCTCTAAAACAAGCATTTTATATTCAGGGCAAGGAGCCTATACCGGGTCCCGAGAGTGTTGAAGGTTTGGGGAACATGTAGGTGGGTGTCTCCCCAGGACTCTCATGAAGGGTATTTCTTTTCCTGCTAGAGGAGAGTCTCCAGCTTGGAGTTGGTACCAAGACACCTCGTGAACACAATGATGGATCTCCGCTGTCTCAAATTGCTGAGTTTGGCAAATCTCTTCAATGCAGTAAAAGTTGCTAAGCATCCCACCCAGCTGTGGCCCTTTTTTTTTTTTTTTTTTTGGCTCCTGGAGCAATACAGTAGGACATTATTCATCCCTTAGCAAAAGGCTATTAAAAACATCTCCCGAGACAGTAAATTACATGGAGCAGGTGCCTGTGAGAGAAGACTGAACATCCCACAGCCAAATATGATGGTCTGCTACTAACCCCTATTTCCTGAAAGCCTAATTTATTTCCTGTCTCTCAACTAAAGAGAGCCTTTCAGCAAAAATGATATTGTAGCAGCAGGGCTCAGTGTTCCAATGCAAAGGATATCAGTCTGTCTTTATCTGTTGAGTTTGGTTTGGGACAATGTGAGTCTTCAGCCACCCAATTCTTCTCAGAGTCTTAACTATTGTAGAGCTTTTTCATATTTTACCTCCAAGATTTGGAATCATAAAGGTGACTAGGAGATGTCAGGAAAATTCTAAAATCATAGAGCAGAATGGTTTGCTAACGTGAGTAAACTGAGTCAGGCGTCTCTGACTGATAAGCAGATAAAGTCCCCTTTATCTGCTTATCATATTTCCCTTCCAGGCAGCACAATATTTACTGGGAGGACTGTCTGCCTTTTGCGTCCCTGGCAGACATTGCTAATTCATGACAGAGTTCCGTCTTGTTATAAAACCCTTCTCTCCATTAGGTCCCGGAGGGCCACTATGAGTTGGTCAAAGTTGTCACAATTTGTGAAATTATGATGCTCTGGGGGGGGGTATAGGTTTTTCTTTTTTAAAAGATTTTATCTATTTATTTATTTGAGAAAGAGAGAGAGAGAGTGAGCATGTACACACACACACACGCGTGTGTGCATGTGCAAGTTGGGGGGAGGGGCAGGGGAGGAGGAAGAAGGACAAGTAGACTCTGCCCTCAGTGCAGAGCCCAAGGCATGGCTCTATCTCATGACCCTGAGATCATGACCTGAGCCAAAATCAGGAGTCGGTCTCTTAACTGACTGAGCCACCCAAGTGCCCCTCAGGGGAGGTATAAGTTTTCTGGATCAAGCGTTCTGTGGATAACATAATTTTAAAATCTACTAAATAATTTAAAATCTATTGAAAGTTCTTTCATTATAGAGGTAAAAATAGAGGCTCAAACTGATCCAAGAATGTACCACAAGTTCATGCAGAATTGATATTAGAGTCATTGTCTCCTGTCTCCCAGAAGAACAGGACAATTTATCTTTCCTCTTGTCTTTAGCTTCAGGACATTTTATAACTGTTTACAACCCACTGTCTCTTCTGGATGATCTGACACTTGCGCAGAATACTCTCACCTCCTGCGAATGGCCCATCTGTCCTACTGAGAGCAGTAACTAGCGAAACGAAGGCCTATACTCCTTGACAAACCTACAGCTGGAGATACACAATCCTACAGCTGGAGTTAGCTCAGACCTTGCACCCAGAGGACAGTGGAGCTGAGAGGAAGAGGGAACAACCTCGCTGAACATAGTATGCCAAGTGCTTTCCATTCATCGTCTCAACTCTGACATAAACTCTGAATAACCCCACAAGAGAGACTAATATCCCCTTAGACTAGAGAAGAGAACAGGATAGAGATATAAAGAAACACCCTTAAGATCACTAGTAAGGCCCACGTCCAGATCTGAACTCCAGCAGGTGTGATTCCAAAGCTCGCGCTTTGGCAAATTTAAGAAATGTAATATTTATTTAGGAAAAAAAAAAAACCACTTTACATTAGTCTTGAATGCACTGACCTCTGGGGAGACCAGTTTGAGGAACGTCACCTCAGAAGTCAAGTGCTACCAGCGAGAAGGGCAAAAGAGCAAACCAGTTAAGAGCCACCAGCTCTGAGGCCAGATTGCCACTGGGTCCCCAGCTCCCGCTCTTCCCAGCTGCATAAAATGGGACAGATCACTTGACATCTCTGTGCCTGCTTCCTCATCGGGGCAAAGCTGGTGATAGCAGAATCCATCTTAAAGGGTTACTGTAAAGATAAAACAAATACATACACTTAAAAATATGAAGAAAGGTGTTTGGTGTACAGTTAGGGAAACAGATGTACGCCATGAGGCTCAGGAACCACGCTGTATGTATCAGTTGATGACCTCAGAATATATACGTTGATTATTGATTTTTTTATGGTATTAGCAAAATGGTAATAAAAAATTTTAAAAAATTCTCAAACATTCTTTAGGATCATACCCTCCTGGGCTAATTTGAGAACTAGTTCAAAGAACTATTATTTATTAAGATAGTGAGTAAACCTTGGCTCCTACCACCAAAAGTGAGGTCTGTGCAATTGATATCCTCTTATTTATGACTCAAAGAATTCTGAAGAGACATAATTCAGCCAGGGAAACGAGTCCAGGCCACAGCAAACAAAAGTGTAGAACTCTAATTAGTGCATTGATTGTGAACCAGTGTCTATTTGCAGACATGAGCTCAAGCCCAGCATTGACATAATTCACAGCCCGAGGGAAAGGTCTGGATCCTGGGACACTTACACCATCAGGGAGTTGGACGCAGAGCCCAAGCTCCTTGCCTCTCATTGCAGTCCTGGATCCTGGCTTCTTCCCTTTGCAAGTTTTCAAGTTCTTTGTCCCCCAAGAGATACAGGAACTTTTAAGTCATACCAGCCGTGCTGCTCAGATTAGATGTAAAAAGTGTGTCACCCCTTCGGAACAATTGATGCTTATAAATCAAAGAAAATGAAGCGAGAGGCAGGAAAGTAGGCACTCAATTATCCAGCATCCAGCACCGTTTACCTCCTCTTTCATGCTCAGCTGTCCTGGCTCATACTTCTTGTATCAAAATGCACTTGCGTCCAGAAAGCAGCTGGAGAGCATCGGGAATTTTCTCAGGAACAAGCAGCGTGTTGATGAACGACGGCGAGGCCAGAGAAAATACAAGGCAGACAATAGAGAGCTGAAATCAATGAAGTGGAAATGAAAGCGTTCTCATCATTTCAATCTGATCAGCTCAATCACCGAGCTAGAAGGTCATGAATTAGGAAGGTCCCCAGGAAACCTAATACAATTACTGTCTGATAAGATGTGCTCCAGAAAGCTAATATCTTCCCTGAAAGCTAAGGCCAAGTGACTCGTTCTTAACAACCAGGAAGGAAAGGCATTGCTTTCTGCATCTTCCTTTACAAGTCCGTGGTTGTTTGCCTCCTCTCTCTGCCCTGTAAGGATTCTTGTTAAAAATTCAGGAAAGATGCCAGCTACCGAGGTGGACAGATCTGGAGTGTATGACAAATAAAGTAATCTGGCACTACTATTAACAGCAGGCATGTGGCTCCTGGACTATTTTATGGCTCATTTTCAATGCACCGTCCTTATCCCAAAAAGGGAAATGCATTTCGTACGCAGAGGGCAGTTCCAGTGGTCCGCCATGACTGGAGATCCTGTGATAAAGCAATCAACTTTTCCGTGGTTGGCAGGTGAGTAAATTGGGTTTTACTAGGAGCTATTAAATATGGTTTTTGGCTGATTTACTACCTGCTGGGTTTCCATGGAAGTTGAGTATATAAATACACCAGGCCAACAGCATTAATCTTTTGTTCTTAATTCATTACTGTTTCCAACGTGCAGACAGACGGGGAGCGGCCGTGCCGATGAGACAGGGAACCGGGATGCCAGCGTTGCTCCTTTAACACGAATCGGAGCATCTGTGGCTGGCAGGCGGCACTTCCCTCCTGGAGTCTCCTTCCTACTGAGACTGGAGTCTCAGTAGGGTTCCCTAGGCAGGGGCAACCTGGGGTCTTCTAGCAGGGCTCCTCCCCACTAGGGCCTTTGCACTTCCTGCCTCTTCGCAAGTCTCTGCCAACCCCGGAGCTGTAGTTGTCCTGAGCAGATGACCCTTTCCCTGCATGGAGGGAGTTTGGCTCTGCTCCTCCTACTCCTGGTGAGACTGCCGTGCACCCCTCCTCTCTCTTCCTCCCCCATCTGCATTTCCTTTCCTCTACCTCTGCAGAAAGATCAGTGCCAAGGAGGAGGGGCAAGTCAGAGCTGATTTTCAACCCTCCCCTAAGGACTGTGGGGATAATCCCAGCTGGTCTTCCGGCTCCCTTTGCCGCAGGGGCCGTAAGAAATCCGAGCTTCTCTGGCCACCCCTTGTCAGGACCGCTGTCCCACCTGTGGCTTGGTCCATCTCCCATCTGACTCCAGCTCCCAGGGCTTCTGACACCTGACCCCTGCACGCTGGAGGTCACGGCCCACCCTCCGCATCCCCGTCCTCCAATCTCAGCTTCCGGTTTGGATCACCTCCACCTTCCGGTTATGAAACCGGAAGCAAGCCTGGCCTCTGCGGGGACCAAAGCTGGGGTGAGCCTCCACCAACACTCTGTCACCAGTGAGGCTATTTCAGTGCCACACACACTTCACGGGATGCCCTCGTTCCTGTCCATGACCTTACCGAAGCTCCAGCCCGCCACAGCCACTCCCTCCGCGGCCATCAACCACGGCGACCCCAAAATGCCAATCTCAGCATTCCAACTTTGACCGTCACCTCCCGTCTTCCTACCTCACCCCCTCACTCCCCAAATCCCACAGCTCTATGTCCCCAAGACTCACAGTCTGTTGCCTCTACCAACTCTTCATTTTCTACTTTCCTTTTTTCCTTAGCTCCAAGTGCATTGCTTGGGTACTCCCTTAGCGAGCTGTCCTCTGTTATAGAGTTATTAACACAAATTCATTCAAGTCAGGTGTGGTCTGTGTCTACACCTGAGCCGCTGACTATGGCCAGAAGGAGGACAACCTGGGGAACTGGCATCAAGTTCAATCTCAATGAGTTCCTCCGGACTGCTCAGCCATGCCACGCCGGCACCCGCCGAGGCGATCCACTCTGTTGCTCCCCGGGGGTCGTGGTTTCCCGCTCCCCCTTCATCCTCCAACAACCTCCAACAACGCTTTTCTCCGACTTTATTCTCAGCCATTGATCTTGCTTCCTACCTGGCTGAGAAAAAAGAAGAAACTGGAAGACCACGTCTCCCCTGTGCCACCACACCTGCGAATCGGCCTCTGGCCAGGCTCTCGGCCTTGTGTATTGCTGTCCCTGGGCCTTTACTGCTATTCCAGGATATGGCCTGGGGCTACTGCCCTTGAAAGCCAGACCCTGGACATGTGCACTGGACCCAATCTCCTCTCTCCTGTTCCTTGCCAATGCCCTTAACCCTGCTCTCTCCCACATGAACGAGCTCCCTGTCTACTATTCTGTGTGCATACAAATGCTATCATTTCTCCCATTTTTAGAACCCACTCTACTGGCCCCATTAAAACTCCCTAAAGAAGTTGTCTATATTCACTGACCCTGTTTTCTCTCTTTTGAGCTCACTCCCCAGTGCACTGAAATCATGGTCAATGTCACCAAAATCCTCACAGGGTCCCCTCGTCCCATCCTGTGGCCGCTTCACGGCCCTCACATCTGACAAATTCGATCATCCCCTCCTTTGAAATGTCTTCCTTACTTTGGTTCCTGGAACATTCCACTCTCTGGGTTTTTCTCCTCCATCACTGCCTGTTCCTTCTCAACCTCATTTCTTGGATTTCTTCCCTGTATCTGACCTGAGTGTTGGTGGACCCCAAGGTTCTATCTTGAGGCTCTTCTGCTCTCCACGCACATGTGAGCTTTCATCAGAACTGTGATTCCCGAATGTTCAGGAACTGCTAACACATATGGAAGCCATGTCTGGTAGGCGGCTTGCACTTCGCAGACCCTACACAGAATGCTTTGACTCCCAACTCCAGAGGCCCCAACCTACTCTTCCTCCCATATTCTTCATCACAATGAACTGCTGGGTCTTCTTTCCAGTTGGGCAGTGACCCCTGACTAAAGCGACTACATCCCGATTTACCTGACAGTCTTCGAACACCCACTCTCGTACTCAAATCCTGGCTTGCACAGTGCCTGGCAACCATGGTTCCTCGGAGTTGTCTTTTCCACTTCAGCGTATCAACATGTCCTCTTGACTCGAACCCCATTCTGAATCTGATCCCTTCTCACCACCTTCCCCTGTGACTCCCTCATCAGGCCACAGTCCTCTTCAGTTTGGTTCCTGCCGTGCCGAACTCACGGGTCACCCTGTTTTCTCTCGCTGCCAGTGGTCTGCTTCCCACACAGCTGCTCCTGTGATCTTTTGGTTTCGGCTCATGGCAATCCCCATCCGAAACCTTCTCGTGGCTTCCCATTGCCTTGAGAACAAAGACAATCATGTCCAGCCACTTCTCTGACTTGGCTTCTACTCTCTGTCACTCCACTCCAGCCTTGCACACCTCTTGGCTGTTTCTCAATCATGTCCCCACCACAGTCTGTGCTTTTGCTGGTCCCTCTGCCAGAAAGCTTTTCTTTTAAAGACTTTTTTTTTTTACTTATTTGTGAGAGAGAGCATGCACAAGTTGGGGAGAGGCAGAGGGAGAACCAGAGTCCCTGCTGAGAAGGGAGCCGCCCGGCTCGGGACTTGATCCTAGGACTCTCGGATCATGACCTGAGCTGAGCTTGAGGCAGATGCCTAACCAACGGAGCCACCCTGGCGCCCCAGAAGGGTTTTCATTCAGGTCCCCGACGGGGCTCAGAGATCCGCTTCATGTGGGTCTCTGCTTATATGTAATTTCGTGGAGGTTATCCCTGTCTCTCCCTCCCCTGCCACACCGGGCTTTACTTTCACTCAGACAATTTACAATTATTACCTGTCGTATGGAATTTTCCACTCCTGCTGACACGCATGCGGCGGGCAAGCTTTGTCTGTTCTGTTCACGACTAGCTGACCGGACCCTAGAACAGTAACAGGCAATAGTGCGGCTACTATGATAAATATTTCCCGGTAAGTATTCACCGAAGAAATGAATGACTGTTTGAAAGGGTGAAGCAGATCCCCCACGGTCAGGACATCTTCATTAGTTTTAATAGTAATAATAACCAATAATTGTGATATTCCGTGCCAAATACTTTACCTTCGTACTTAATCCTTCTAAAAACAAAGGGACCACTGTTATCACCCCCCCTTCCACACCCAGGGAACGAAAGCACAAAGAGGACGAGGCCTTTGCCCAGGGTCACATGACTGACAAACGGCAGAGCTGTTTTTGAACCCAGACCACCTAACTCCAGAGGCCAAGTTCATCGTCATGACGCTCAACGGCCTTCCCAGTGTAGTTTTCATTCACTACACCCTAGATTGCGACACAGGAGAGAAGCTGGCAGATTTGTGTCATTTCTGTCTTCGTCGTGCAATGAACTTCCCGCGGGCAGGGACTTTGCTAGCTCTTAGTCCTACAACTGAGTGTCTCAGCATCTCCCTCCCTAGCCCGCATGATGCTGTTTGACACCTGCAGCTATACACCTGACCCCGGACCAAAGACACCCGGAGCACCAGCGTGCTTCTGCCCACAGCCTTGGAACCCTGGGCAGCCTCCAAGTTCTCCGTGCTCTGGAGTAGCCTGTGGATCCATCCGACCCTTCTGCCGGGGCCCTTGGTGGGACCCACATCCAGACGAGCAGGCAAACTTCCTCGCTCAGACCCGTTCACCTCCTTTTCCCCCTGGGATGACACCTGCTCCACCGACAAACCCCAAGGTCTGTGCTAACTGAAAGCCCGAAGCCCTTTCCTCCTGGAAGGTCTCATCCTTGACCGTGACCCTCATTCTGCCTGTGCTCAGTTGCTCCTGTGTTATTACAACGGCGTCTTGTGATCAGTCACATCATTGCAGCTCATTGTGTGAAGGGTTTTACATAGAACATTTCAAATAATTTTCACAGTTGCCCTGTGAGAGAGGGGCTGGCACCAATCTCATTTTATCGAGGACAAATTTGAGGTTTAGAGAGGTTTAGTCACTTGTCCCAGGTCATCCGTGGTGGGTAGTTGTAGTAGGAGTCAAGCCAAGGCCGCCTACTTGAAAAGCGACTCCCTTGCTTCTCAAATGCCCTTGACTAGGTGCTAAACTAAGGGTCCCCCACTAGGAAGGGGTGACCCACTAGCTGCCCTGAGGGGCTTCCCAGGACCCTGACCCAACACCTACCCTGACTTGGGCTGTGCTCATGCCATAACGTTCGGGTGGATCCAAGGCAGGTCTAGGGCAGACTGTGACCTCCACCATTGGGTGGCCTCCTTGCCCTGGCCCGGTGGGAGCCTCACCTTTGGTTTCCTCAGGAATGCCTCACCCATGGCGGGAATTTTGTTGGATGGGCCCTCCTCAGCTCTTTGGAGGGAATTATTTGTCATAAAGCATACTTTGGAAAGGCAAAAGGAAGACGAAGTACTAAGAGTGAGGGAAATAATTTGAGAGAGGAAGAAAAAGTTGGAAGAACATCGGGAAATGAGAAAAAGCACAAAGAAGGTCCATAAATCACAGCAGCATTATTTTTACCTACATTGTCCCTCTGTATTTTATGTCCCTGGCACCAAACAATTCATCATTCCTGTTTCAAGCTAAGTGCTACGAAAATAGCATCTGGCCCAAAATTTGAATGGGAGATAGTTTTAGGAAGAATAGCAAAATGTCGAACCATCTGAATTCCTGAACGTTCTGCGGTGCCCCTGGTCCCCCACCCCAAGGGTCACTGACCTGCTCTGACACAAACAAAGCAAGAGGGGAACTTTTTCTGACAGTCAGTAGGAAAACGGAACGTGGGTTAGCCTTTCTGTCCCATTCCTCTACTGTCCCGAGCAAAGTATCACAGCCAGAAAACCCAAGACCAGCTTTCCCCTCGTGCGGGCGTGCACGTGCACACGTGAGTGTGCGTGAGGGATGGGTAGTGCGGGGCACATGGTGTCTGAGCAAGTCCGGAGCTGAGCAGCGATGCACTGCAAACCGATACCTGTAGGGACAGTGGAGGCTGGGGGGTGCAGGCAGGGCACAGAACAGCAAAAAGACTTTGAGAAGAAACCTTTCGCAAGCAATGCGAATGCACCACCTCCCCGACCCATTTTTTTTTCAGGAGCTCATTGAGTGAATAGTGTTCTCTTTGTATTTGGAAGTGAACACATGGAAGCCATTCTTCAAAGTAGATACTTCAAAATCTAGCCCCTGCCCCCAGGATTAATACAGTGAATTTGCACTAAATTAAAGATTGGTGTTTCCTTTGAAAAGTAAACTTCTCCTTCAATGAAGAGTTACTGCCTGCATACCTCTGGTGGATGACACTTAACAAGCCCCTTGTCACTGCCAGCATTGCCTGTGGCTGTCAGCAAGGGCTCAGCCAATGGACCCCAACCCTATCCACGTCTCTCCCAGTGTGGTCACACTTATCCTCAATTCTCCAGTGTTAACACATCCCAGAGGTTGGGCTAAGCGATTTGCATACAGAATCCCACTTAGAGCTCACAGCGACCCTATGTTAGCTGTTGTTTTTCCCCTTTTTGGGAAGATTTTATTTATTTATTTATTTATCAAAGGGAGAGAGAGAACGAACAGGGGGAGCAGGAGAGGTAGAAGCAGTCTCCCCACGGAGCAGGGAGCCGGATGTGGGGCTCCATCCCAGAGTTCTGGGATCATGACCTGAGCTGAAGGCAGATGCTTACCTGACCGAGCCACCCAGGCATCCCTTTCCCCCCACTTTTAAAGAGGAAGAAAATGGAAGCTAAGTGGCTGAGCGGGAATTCAAACTCAGGCTGGCTAGAGGCTAAAAGTCACCTCATCAGCGTCATGAAACTCCGGGAGGACCACACCCACAGGATGGACACGTGGGGCACCACAAACAGGGGCATAGCAACACAATCCACTGGTCGGGAGCGTTTCCAGGCTGTTCCCTTGGGCTGTGGGGCTGATGGTGATCCTGACGATCCCGTAGTTACCTTCCCTTTGGCCAGAGTGGCAGCTGCAGAAGTGAACAGAGCCACAGGGAAAGCACAGAGCTGTCCTCTCCACTCCGGGGGTCTGAGCAGCATTCACTGCCGCCCCTGGCCCCATGCACACCAGTCATATTTTCTATGACTTTGGAGGTACTGCTCAACTTTGCAATGGCACTCCTCCCTGACCCTCATGCTCTGCACAAGTGGGGAGAAAATGATACTTGGGGCAGGATATTGCTCTTATCTCTTCCCTCCCTAAGTGTTCTGCTCAAAATAAAAGGTCTGTGATTGCTTTCATAGGTGATTGTGATTGCTCTCGCTCCAAACTCATGAATGGTGTTGATAGGAGGCGTCTCACCTCTAACCCCAAAACCGTTCTTGCTGGCTGTTCTATCTCCCCCGGGGAAATTGACTGCCTATCTGGGCTTTTAATCGGGTGGGAGGTAGGACCTATGTGAAAGCAAGAAGAGGACATACCAGACAAGCAAGAGGAACTTTCCCCGGGACGCCAGTATGAGCTATGGACAAATGCCATATTTTTGAATCTGGATGCTCGGGTTCACATCTGTCTTTTTGGAAAGGTTTAACTTGTGTCCCAGGCCTCCCATCTTGCCACCTTCTTACTGTCACCTTGGACCTGCCCTCTTGGTCCCTTTGCTGCCCCCTAGGGTTTTGTTTGTTTGGGTTTTGGTTTTTTGTTTTTTTCCTACTTTCAGTTCCTCAGGATGTGCCTGGCTCTGTGCCCCAAGCATCAAGACAGTAGACCCTTTTGAAGAATGGCTGCCCTCCTTGCTCCATATTGTTCGAGAACTATCCATCGCTCATTTCCCTTGCTGCCAAGTTATTAAGAAATGTTCCAATACTGCCCTTCATGCCCCATACCACTGGTTGGACAAGGGTGATCACCGAACACACTCTAGAGGTACTCTCGAGGACCCTTCTCCACCTGTGCCCTTTGCACAGGGCGAGTGTCTCCAGGGCCAAGAGAACTGTCTACCTGGACCCCCAATCACCCTCCCCACTCCAGGTAGCCAGTTACCAAAATTTCCTGCTTAAATGTCTGGAAGCTCAATTTTAAGGCCTTCCTGGACCTTACGCCCAGGGCCGTCCTTCTAGAGCAGGCTCTGCTGTTGGTGTGTTCACCTCTGGGTCCTGGTGGGGGTGCTGCTTTGGGGGCTGTGGACAGGTGGGCGATGGGTATTCTCATTGGTGTATGTGAGGCTGTCCCACACATGGGGAGAGAAGCAGGAATAATGGAGGGGAAGGTGTGGTGGCACAAATTCTAAACTGAAACCCAAACTCCCAGGTCATCTTTACAATTGAGACTTAATTCACATTCTGTAAAATTCACCCTTTTAATGTGTACAATTCAATAGTTTGTAGTATATTCATGAGGTTGTGTACAATTCTAATTGTCTCATTTCAGAACATTCCATCACAGCAAGAAGAAATGGGATACCCATTAGTAGTAACCCTTCCGACAGCAACTGATCTTTCTGTGCCTATGGATTTGCCCAGTTGGGACAGTTTGTGTAGATGGAATTGCACAATACGTGGTGTTTTGTGACTGGCTTTTTCACTTAGCAGAATGTTTTCAAGGTTCATGTAACATGTGTCCGTATTTCAACAATATTCCATGGTACTGCAACTCATCAGTTGGTAGATATTGGGGTTATTTCTTGGTTGGCTTGAATTATGAATAATCCACTCATTTTTGTGTAGACCTACATTTTCAATTCTCTTGGGTCTATACCTAGGAGTGGAATTGCTGAATCATATGATGATTCTAATTTCTACCTTTTGAGGAATCTCCAGGCTGTTTTTCCAAGGGAGCAGAACCATGTCATATTCATCCCAGCAACGTATGGAGTTCCGGTTTCTCCACATCCTCACCAACCTTTGTTATTGTCTGTCATTTTGATCAGAACCAGCCTTGTGGATGTGACATGGTATCTCATTGTGGTTTTGTTCGTATTTCCTTAATGACCAGCTGTGTTGACCATCTGGTAATGTGCTTTGTGGCTATTTGTATACGCTCTTTATAGAAATATCTGTTCTGATCCTTCACCCGTTTTTTAAAAACTGGGTTATTGGTCTTTTTTAGTGTTGAACGATGGAGTTATTTTTAATAAATCCTATCCAGAATTATCAAGAACTAGACCCTTTATCAAATATGTGATTTATAAATCTTGTCTTCCATCCTATGAATTATCTTTTCACTTTTTGATGGTATCCTTCAAAACTTGAAAGTCTTTTATTTGGATATCTAATTTTATCTATTTTTTTGTGCCTTTGCTGCCACATTGAAGAAACCATTGCCTGATCTAAGATCATGTCTGCTTTCTTCTCATTCCAAGTCATGTTGAAAGAAGAATGGTCAGGATAGAGGGGGAGAGTTTATTTTACATATCAGCTTATTAGTCTCATTTAAGTCCTATAAATATTTTGGTATATGGCCCTCCATTTGTGCCAAGACCCACAAAGTTGACAGTGACCTTGATGTGGAGAAGCAGACCACAACATTTTGAAGTGAAGGACGCACTGACCTTGCTTTCCCCCTGGAGAGTTCTCATTTGGTCTGCCTTTGAGTTCCTGTCCTCATGGATCCTAGACCACATTCCTCTCCTGACCATCATCATTATGTCTTGTAAACGGCATATTTATCTATTGGAATTTTAAAAGCAAAGTGTACTTAAATCCCAGTTACAATTTGTATTTAATATAGATGACCCTGATTTTGAGATTAACTCAATGATTCTTTTTTAGATGTATGTGTATTTTTTTAGGCATTGTTATGGTCTGAATGTTTGTGTCCCTTCCCACAATTCCTATGTTGAAATCCTAATCCCTCACCAGGTCCACCATGTGAGATCAGAATGAGAAGTCGGCCATCTCTGAACCAGGAAGTGGAAACGTCCCAGATACTGAATTCACTAGACCCTTGATCTTGGACTTCCCAGACTCCAGCATGTGAGAAATAAATTTCTGTTGTTTATAATTCACCTGTTTTTTTTTTTTTATTCTGTTATAGCAGTCTGAACAGACTAAAGCAGGCATCCACTGTGTGAAAAATGCAGGTACATCGCCAATAGAGTGTGGTCTGAGATGCTATCCAACCTGGAGAGCTTTCCAGAGGTCAAGAGTCGCAGAGCAGAAAAGGGAATATTTTGGTAGGATATGGGTGAAAAGAGACTGAGATGTGGGGGAGAATCAGAGTTAAAGCTACCAGCCCAGTCCTTGGACCGTCAAGCTAGAAAAGCCCTTCTAGGACCATGGGTCTTCTTCCTCCTTGATGCTGTGGCAACTTTCACAACTTGCTCTTGGGCGTTGGTGCCTTGCTGCATGGCAAGTCAGGAGCTTCTTGCTGCTTCTTCCAAGGTCTAGCTGGCTACCTCACTCTGGGCTCCCCTTTGTTCAGATGTCATTCATATTCTCCAGTGATCACAGAAAGTCCAAAACAGTCCAAATGGTCTCCTGTGGATGACTTTTTGCCCAGGTGGGTGGGCACCGGTGTCTGAAATTCTCAAATCCTGCTTCAGTCCCCTTCTAGGGAACAGGTGGCAATGTCACACTGTACCTTGGCCCTCGCTGGCATGAATCCTATTTCCTGTTGATGGAGGCTGGAAGGCAGGAATTAGATTGGCATAATGACAGAGCCGCTCCTTGCAAAGCAATGACCGATGTTTTATGAAGCCAAATTATCAAGTTCCTCCATAGGCTGCCTCATCAAATTGAGGTATTAAGACCTAATTGTTCATCCTCAGCCAGGGTCTTCAAAATGCACATTGTTGGTGCACGATGCTTTCCTACCATCTACATAGGTACTGGATCGGCACCAACAGGGATTTGAATTCAGCTGCATTTGGCTTTTGGAAACAATTACTCAGTGTTAATGTCTAAGACTGTCAGGTGCCAGTGAAGACAGGATTAGCATTTTCAGGATTGCCTCCTCCCCTCCAGGCGTTATTCCATTATGAAGGACATTTTGCTAGGGAATGCCAAGCACGAACCAGAGGAAACAAAGGTAAGTTTACATGGCTAGGTCAGTGTCACAGATGCTGGCCTCCAGCGGCTGCTGACCTTGAAGCCAGTTTACCATCTGAAACTCAGAAATCTCTGTCCCCATCAGGTGAAGAGACAAGAATGGAGACAAAATGCAAAGCACCTTCTATGCTGTGCGATGAGTGGCTCCAGCTCCCTGAAGCTTAATTAAAGTTAGAACATGGGGTGCCTGGGTGGCTCCATCGGTTGGCTCAGGTCATTATCCCAGGGCCCTGGGATCAAGCCCCACATCGGGCTCTCTGTTCAGCGGGAAGCCTGCTTCTCTGTCTCCCACTCCCCCTTCTTGTGTTCTCTCTCTCTCTGTTAAGTAAATAAATGAAATCTTTAAAATATCTTTAAAATAAATAAACATCTTTAAAATAAAAATAAAAAAAATAAATAAAGTTAGAGGATATCCTACCTCACCAATCCTACCCTGGAGGGGGTGGCCCCAGTGATCTTGTGTTTCCACTTGCAAAGAAGACCTTTTATTTCACAGTTGCCAAAACTCTTGGAAGGGGAGCAGCAGGACCATACTGGGAAGCCATAGCAGTGAGGTTCCCAGGGCTAAATAGCTCCGACTTGGGACTCTCAGCATGTGTCCCCAAACGGAGTGGTAGATCTCATCGAGTTACTTTTCTTTCCATGGAAGCACAAACCTCTTCTCTTTTCTGATTATCGTTCAATTCAACGAGTCAGTCCGAAGTTAATTGACCTTTAGAGTATAGATTTCTTCCTAGTTCTTCCCTAGGGGTATTAACATTAAACTGGAGCCAAACCATAGCCCGGGCAGTATAATAGTGCGTCAAAGCAGGCGACTGCACGTGCAAGGAATAATCCCTTTCTTAGGTTCGGTGAGTGGAGATGTGCCAATGGGCACAGACTCGAAAGGGCTTCTCAGCACTGCGTGTCTGTGTCCAGCGACTGCTGCCAAGACGTCCCATTTGAAGGGCCCTTTACACTTTGCAAGATGCTGGGTGAACCACTCCTATCCGGTACCGCTGAGACACCTTCTGGATAGTTAGGGTTACAGGGCTCCTGTGAGGGCGTATATTTCACAGACCCTATTGATTGGCCAAGGGTTGGTCACATGACCAGAGAAGGACCAATCACAGGCCTTCCCTGCATTTTTTTGGTTCTCCCTTTCTGTGAACCAGGAAATGGGAAAGTTGGAAGCTGTTGTCAGCTTTAGTCTCAGACGTGTGAAGGGATTAGTCTCCAGAGGGAGAGAGGAACCCTCGGAGCAGACCGGTAAGAAAGGGGGAACAGGTTCTGAGAGCCTTTCAGCCCCCAATTTTAGGAGCCCCCGGGCACAGCTGCATTCCTTCCTTCAGTCAGCTTATGTGAGGTCCTCCAGCATCCTTACGCACAATTCCCCATTTTGCCTTAAAGTGGGAATCCTGCTTTTTGAAGCCAAAGTAGCTCTGATCGTTTCACACCCCAATCTCATTTTGATCTCCTAACCGTGCTGTCAGGCAGGCGCTATTACCCTGATTTGGGAAATAGTAAAAATGAGACCCAGAGAGGTTAGGTAGGTATAGGAGAGTCCCAGAGACTTTACAAAGCATAATCAGGACCTGGCTGTGGCAGTGACACTCAGGCCCAGGCTTTCTTTCCCTACATCCCCGCCCATGTCCCGGGAAGACCCACTGACCCCAGCTGGCGCCCCTCCTTGGTTCTCTAGCTGTGACAGCCGTGCAGGTTTGGACTGGGGCGCCTTGGAGAGTGGCGCGATTATAACAAGGAAGGTCTATTCCCTTAGCAGGCCGCCTCATCAGCCTCATTTACAGAGTGTTCTCTCCAGTTCCTGCCACTGTCGCTTAGAGTTTAATTCATCAGCCCTGCTGCAGATGGTGTCATCCGCCGGGATTTTGCTAGTTATTAACTATTGCCAGCACTCTCACCTGGGAGCTTGCTCCGGCTGACTTAGGCTTTGGATGAGTTACACACTATAGACCCAGCACCCCCTCCCTGGGCGAGATCTTTCCAAGACCCCGGAGATGCAGGTCCTTCCTCTGCCCACATACCTGACCCTGTGTTTCAAACTCAGCCAGAAGTTCTCAGTGTTACCTTCTATTCCAAACACACTGCAGGGGTTTGTCAAAGGAGAGCCAAAGCTGCAGCTGCCTGGGCACAGGCCATGCTTGCCCTGCTGTCCCTGGTTCCCCCTCACCCTCCAGGGAACAACGATGGCGTCAGCAGCCACAGAGAAACACAGTGTTGCACTTGTCACAGCCCTGCAGGAATGGAAGAGAACCACCTTGGGACAGGTGGCTTTGAGGGACAAAGTCTGAACCTGCAGGCAACAAGGCCATTGGAAAGAGCCTGGCTTGTCCTTGGCTCTTCTCTCTCCTTCCTCTTTCTTTCCGGTTGGAAATCTGGCTCGAGACCCAGGCAGGAGCTGGCCAGCCTCACTATTTTGGGGCCTTCATTGCCAACAATTAGGACTGGTAGGGATCAGCCCAGAAAAGTAAAAATCGGGATTTTTTACGGATCCTTTTGCTTTTTACTAAACTCTGTATTTGGGGAAATAAGGATTCACCACAAACATTCAAGCTCAGAAGATGATTTTGTAAATATATATATATATATAATAAATTTTTTGTACAATTTCTCTGAATTTATCTTTTTAAAATTTTTCAAAATTTCTTTTCAGTTTTCCAGAATTCATTGTTTATGCACTGCACCCAGTGCTCCATGCAATAAAATTTTAAAAATAAAAAACCCCTGTGCTGTCATACCTTCTCAGCTCCGCTTTCTCCACAGATCTTCCAGTACTCCCTTGACCCTCCACACATCAACACTGCTGAAGGGTGACACCCGAGCAGTCTGAGCTCAGCTTTGCAGAAATGTCTTCCAGGCCTTAGAGAGTTCCAGAGCAGCTCAGCAGTAAAGGCAATGGTAGAAATCGTGTCCTTCAGTTCATCACAGACATATCCATATACGTCCAGTCTTCAAATATAGAATGTTCCAGTGAATGACTCAGTCCTGAGGCTCCAACTGGGTTGGTTATGTCCTGGCCGTGTGTCCAGTCCAACCACAAGATAGTTGTCCTTGTTCTGAACGCAACCTCTGGTTTTTCCTTATTATCATATATTTGAATGTGTTTGGGCAAATTATGTTTGTCCATCCAAGAGGCTGAGCCTCACTGTCTTAGCTGAGGGAAGGGGAAACAGCCAGTTGGTACCAAAATAGAGCTTAAAATGACAAAGCCATGCTGCCTCGAGACGGGACATCCAGAAGACAAGACAGTATATTTCCTGGTGACATTTGGAGAAAGGAGAGCACTGACAACCTAAATGACGTACAGGAAGCTCAGGAACCAAAGGCCCATCTTAAACCAAGCAATCGAAGAACAGTTGCTTTCTGAGAACCCCCAGAGCTCTCAATGAGCAACTCATTATGGCTCCAAGAGCTCCCAGTCTTTAGAGAAAAGACGTCTCCTCAAAACTTCCATCTTTTTTTTTTTAATTTTTTAAAGATTTTTATTTATTTATTTGACAGAGAGACATTGACAGGGAGAGAGGGAACACTGTAGGCAGAGTGGAGGAGAGGGGAGAAGCAGGCTTCCCACCAAGCAGGGAACCCAGTGTGGGGCTCAATCCGAGGACCCTGGGATCATGACCCGAGCTGAAGGCAGACGTTTAACGACTGAGTCACCCAGGCGCCCCCAAATTTCCATCCTTCAACATGAACGGAAGAATGATCTGAACCAAAATTTCTAATACCTGCATGCCCTTGACTTCCATCATGTAGCCAAACCCAGTTGCACAGAAATAGGAAATAGGGAGATTAGGCAGGGGGGCCCTTACAAGAAGGCTGCCAGGAGTCAGAAGCAGCAGTGATAATACTAGTACCATTTATTGAGTACTTATGTTGTGCCACATCTTGGATTGTATGAAGAGTTCCCCACCTAGAATTCATGTAACCCACTCCATAACTCTGTGAGCTAGGTGCTATCCATCATCCACGTGTTTCAGATGAAGAACCAAGGTGAGTTTTCTGAAATGGGACTTATTCTATAGAAAAGGAAATTTCCAAAATGGAATGTCAGTTCAGTAGGGGAACCAATAATGGCGGGTATTAAAAGACATGCAGAATCAAATGACAACCGAGTCAAGGCCAACACTGGGAGTTCCAGAGAAGGGGCAGAAGGAGTCCTGCCCTCAGGAACATACCACATTGAGGACTAACTTCCTGCAGACAATTGTTAGAGGTAAGTCCTGTAGACGGTTTTCATTATCTTAAATTCAGAGAGATGTCTATCCAGGGCCTGTTCAGCGTCCCCTCTCAGTTATAGATGTTAAAATGGATCTGAAATAGATCAAAGCCTCAAGCAATCCATAATTAAGTACTAGAGTGAGTGATATGGAGCATAGGTATTCATGGAGATGGGAACAGTGTCCATAGCTCAGAGAAGCCTAGAGGGGTACGAAGGAGGCTGGGCTTGCTTTGGGCCCTGAAAAATGGTCAGGAGGTGAAGGACAGATATGCAAGGAGAAGGGGAGCAAGAGTATCAGGAAAAGATCCGGGGAGGTGGGGATGACGCTATGGGGTGGAGGTGGGGGATGGGAGGGTTGGAGGTTGAGCTGGGGCGCAGGGGCAGTCATGGAGCTGAGAGCGAGGACACATTGACTCGGTCATTTCCCAGCCACCCAACTGACAAATTCATCTAGAGACAGGTGTGCAGAGAAAGGCAGCTGGTCAATATCTAGAAGCTGATCAGGCAGGGCCCTGTCCCCTGAGCTTGTTGCCCTAGAACTTCTTCAGGGCTGTGGCTGTGATGTCTGCAAGATGGAACCAACACCCTCCATCTTTGCAAGAAAGGGTGGATCCCCTAGAGACTGGCTGGAAACTCTTGGTTCTTGGAAAGAGGCTTGGCTGAGAGGTGTGATTGGAAGACTGAAGAGAGATTCTGGAAAAACAGATCAGCAAACCAACCCAATTAACACACGCATACAGTTTCAAACATTAAACTATTATTAAATAAACCTGTAAGTTTCCTATTTAGTTTTTTTTTTTAATTTAAGGATATGTATGTATGTATGTATGTATTAAGAGAAAGGGAGAGAGCATGAACACATGCATAAGTGTGGGGTGGGTGGGAGAGGGACATGGGGAGAGAGAGAGAGAGAATCCCAAGCAGACCCCACGCCCAGCACGGAGTCTGATGCAGGGCTCGATTCCCAACCCTGAGATCTTGACCTGAACCAAAATCAGAAGTTAAACTCCTAACC
Organism: Martes martes; assembly: GCF_963455335.1. Classification (NCBI taxonomy): domain Eukaryota; kingdom Metazoa; phylum Chordata; class Mammalia; order Carnivora; family Mustelidae; genus Martes; species Martes martes. Next base: position 83,099,298 of record NC_137902.1, on the reverse strand, counting down.
GACTGAGTCACCAAGGTGCCCTGTTGTTTTGTTTTTTGATTATTCCTTCTCCTGAGCACACCAGCTGCTCATCGATGGCCTGGTATCTCATACCTCCTTCCTGCTTCGTATCTCCATGGGCTTCCTGGCCTCAGGCAGGCTTTGATCACAAACTCAGGAAGGAGGGTGTAGCACAGGGAACAGCCATAAGCAGCCGAGTGTTCTGAATGACACTGGTCATTTCACTGCTGGGCCTGCCTCCAGCAAGTGCTCAGTGGAAACCGCCAAGTGATTAAGGCACTTCTCAGACAAGAGCTACAGTTTCTTGCGGTATTATCACACTCACAGGGAGGCAAAGCTGTGGGACAGCCCTGTGTGTCCCGGGTGGTCAGGTGACTGCAGACAGGAGGCACTGAGGAAGAAGGTAGAAGGCCAAGGGGGGTGGCTGCATACCATTCCACGGGAGAAAAGGGAATCCTTTGGCTTTGGGGAATGGTAAGAAGCGTGGGGGTCAAAAGACACTGACTGCATTGGCAAATAGCCAGAGTGGTATCTCGTCTGTCCGCCTCAAATTCTGGAATTCACAAGGCATGATTATTTGGGGGCACAGCACATGGGTTTGGAGACCGCTCCTTATGATGACCCATATGAAGGTAATCTGGAGACTGGAAAGAGAGGAGCTGGGCACACAAGAAGCCAGTCGCTTCTGGTTTTGTGGAGAACGTGGTTTCCTGAGAATATCACCGACAGATATGTGTATTTTGTTTCTGGGGGAAGTCGTAGAACTTTACAGACATTGTCTCATCGGATGATTCACAACCTGCGTCTGAGAAATCTGCCACCAAGCTGGTGTTCTGAGTCAAATTTTATAGTTAGAGATGATGGGGTGTGAAGGATTCAAGAGAAAATTTGTGACAAATCAAATCAAAGAGCCCCTCTTTTCTGTCTCTCTGTGGATTACAATTGTCTAGAGGAATTGTTTTATAATACACGTTTTAAGTTTCACGTACAGATTCACGTACATATACATATTTCACGTACCAAGATGTGCATATACCCACAGAAACACCTGTGTCTCTTCAGTTTCCCTGAGGGTCATTCCTTTTGTGAACGTGTCACTTCACGCTCGCTTTCCCATCCACCATCCAGAATGGTGGGTAGGAAGGGACATTGCGTGGGATGTCCTTGCTGGGGGAATCACAGACTTCTTAATGGTTGTGTGGAGGCACGGTCTTAGTAAAGCTCATATTTTCAATTGACTAGTAGATTGATCTAGTTAAAAGTTGTTTTCCTAAAATACATATAACCTTCATTGCCAGTCTGATAAACTCTAATTTCTGTACTTTGGGATAATCTGAAGGTGAGGTCGTACCGTCCACTGAGCTGAAACAGTGTGATGGCTCTCCTGGGCCCTCCCCGGCCCCGTTCTTCACAGCTTCTCATTCTCCCCTCCCTGGGGCACCCCTAGGTGGCAAGGGGAAAAGCGATGAGCCAGTTTGGACACCAGAAAGCCCAGGCTCCGGGTGAGCGTCCGTGTTGGTGACCTGCTTCTCAAAGGAGCATCTGTGAGGTGGCAACAGATTGGGGTCTGTGGGGCCAGGTTCCCCTGTTTGCCCTGCCCCCATGACAAAAAGGCAAGGAAGGAGCTGAGGAAAGCATGAACCCCCAGGGTCCGTGGCCTCACTCAAAGACAAGGAGACACATGCAGGCCCTGTAGATGGAGACTCTGTGCGGTGCTGGCTAGAAAGGTTTGCTCCCTTAGAAAGAAGAAAGCCCTAGGGATAAACTTCTACTTTAAGTTCCAAAATTAACCTCATGGGCAATGCTCCTATGATATCACAGGACAAGGCTTCTCCATCACTGTCCCCGGATTTTTGGGGGGCCCTCATGAAATGTATTTCACTTCCCTCTTTCCAAACAGCACCAGAGACAAGACTTAGTACCTTAAAATACACCGTGATAAAATATAAATCTCACTTCCACGGCCTGACACATTACCAGGTGACAAATGCCTCCTTCCTTGGAGACCCTCCCACACAGACTTGCTCAGGGTCTTCGTCTAAAGGCTGCATGCACCGATGTATAAGGCCTCTGGTCTGCAAACTCCTCCTTGGGTAATTAAAACCTACCTGCCAACCTCACTTCAAGTCTCTGGACATTTGGGGGCACAGGGCGCTGCTCTGGGCACGGGGACACAGTGATGACTGGGCAGGAGCTTTGCCAGTGGTTGGAGAGAAAGTAGGGGTTGAGGGGGACTCGATCTCACGACCGTGAGCTGAAACCAAGAGTCGGAGGCCTAACTGACTGAGCCACCCAGGTGCTATTAATGTAGCCCTTCTAATTAGTACTGGAACAGTCTCCCACTGTTCTCACTGACCCACTGTCTTGTTAACTATTATTGCCAGATCGGAGAGCGCTAACGGCCACAGCCAGCTCATCGAGGGACAGCGTACTGCTAACGCAGTCCCCACTGGGGCAGAGGGAGGGGGGACTCTGAGAAGTTGTGTCCTGATGGAACTTTGGGTGCAACATGAGCTCGCTGAGCCAGTCTCTTCCCTTCACTGTGGTTCTGGATCCAGTCTCTGTAAAACAGGGGCCCCTGTAGATAGAGGCATCACGCACCGACCACCCCCAGACCTGCTGGTGGGATGTGTCCTCCCGTAGCATCTGGTGACGAGACAGCCTCAGTGGCCAGGCTTCTTGGCCAAGGCTTTGTCGCTGACTGATGGCCGTGGTGTGGCACGGTGACACGCAGAGGCCATCTCGTGGAAACAGGACACAGGAGCACCCTCCTGCAAGGGACGAGCTGGGGACTGTCGACTGTGGGGATAAAAGCCGAGCCTTTGGAAATGGAGGGAGAAGCCGAGAGCCCAGGAGGGACCATGTGCCGGCGCCTGCAGGGCTCCACAACTGTGCAGGGTGGGAAGATCCTGGCGGGGGCGGAGAAGGCAGGGAGGGCTGGAGGAGAGCAGCGGGACACGACTCGGGGAGAGCCCGAGGCCTGCGTGAGAGGAGGAGAGGAATGGTCCCTTGAGAAGGTTATGCAGGCATCTGTCTGCCTCTGTCAGGAGGTCAGCAGAATTCCTCCTCTGAGAAGTGCCCAGAAGGCAGCCGCCTGTGGGCCCACAGAGGTCAAGGACTGGTAGTCATGTCCCTGGTTTATAACACTCTGATTTCCTCAGCCCACATACACCCCGACCCGGGGAGCTTTCTAACCCCACCCAGCACGGACAAGTGGGTCCTCAGACACTCAGAGACCAGCAGCTTGTCCACGGCCATGCCAGACGGCAGCGATCCCAGAATCGGAGCTGGGCCTGGGTGTTTTGAGCAACCACAGCGGCCCTCTGGCCTGACCCAGGAGTCCTCCATTCAAGGGGCCAGCCCCAGACGTGCGTGTCTCCAGCCAGCGACGGATGAGGACGGGGAAATGCTCGCAGCTCCCCAGCAGTGTTGGCAGGCCCGGCGCCGCCGGGCAGGAGCAGACCTGTCCTTCCTCTTGCATCCAGAGCAGGTGGGCAGAGCAGAACAGGATCTCAGCCGCCCTTCGTCAGACGAGTCCGGCACGCTGGCTGGCGCGGTGCGATGCTTCTCCCCAATTAAGCTTGGCTCAAAGTCAAACGGAAACACTCATCTGTCTTTACAGCTTATTCTCAAAGGCCCAAGTCCCAAGAACACGTTGCTCATCCTTCCCAGCATGGGCAGATTTCAGAGAAGCCAGCACCGAGCCCAGGGGGCAAATGCATGTGTAGCTGAAGCAGGGAGGATCGGGCAGGGATCATGGGGCTGCCGGCAAGAGGGGTCAGCTGTTATGGATGGATGGATGGGTGGATGGATGGGTGGATGGGTGGTTGGGTGGGTAGATGGGGGGATGGGTGGGTAGATGGATGGATGGGTAGATGGGTAGATGGGTGGATGGGTCGGTGGGTGGGTGGGGGGATGGATGGGTGGATGGGGGGGTTGGGTGGGTGGATGGATGGATGGGTAGGTGGGTGGGTAGATGGGGGGATGGGTGGGTAGGTGGGTGGATGGGTGGATGGGTGGGTGGGTGGGTAGATGGATGGATGGGTAGATGGGTGGGTGGGTGGGTGGATAGATGGATGGGAGGATGGATGGATGGATGGATGGGTGGATGGGTGGGTGGGTGGATGGATGGGTGGGTAGATGGGTGGATGGGTGGATGGGTGGTTGTGTGGGAAGATGGGGGGATGGGTGGGTAGATGGATGGATGGGTAAATGGGTGGATGGGTGGATGGATGGGAGGATGGATGGATGGATGGATGGATGGGTGGATGGGTGGGTAGATGGGTGGATGGGTGGATGGTTGGGTAGATGGGTGGATGGGTGGGTAGATGGGTGGATGGGTAGATGGGTAGATGGGTGAATGGGTGGGTGGGTGGGTGGATGGATGGGTGGATGGATGGGTGGGTGGATGGGTGGGTGGATGGGTGGGTGGTTGGGTGGGTAGATGGGTGGATGGGTGGATGGGTGGGTGGGGGGGGTGGGTGGATGGATGGATTGATGGGTGGATGGATGAGGAGTCAGGAGGAAGAGGGAGGGGGGAAGAAGAACAAGGAGGGGAGGAGAGGGGGTGAGAGGAAGAAAGGAAGAAGAAAGAGGAGAGGAGCCAGGAGAGCGAGGAGGAAGAACAGGATCCTGAGAAGGCAGCTGAGGAAAGACAGGGAAGGACGGAGCAAGTAGATGAGAAAGTCCTGGGCATGGGGGTGAGGGTGGGGTAGGCTTGGAGTAGTGGTGACACCTTCCTTCCAGGAAAGCTAATTTGCAGCTTCCTGGGCTCTGTCCTGATATCATCACTCCCTATCCTCTTCATCACTTTTCATTCTGTTCAGGGGAAACACACAAACTCACACAACACACAAACACACAACTGTCCAAGGGGAAGGGAAAGATGAACCAATCCAAACTCAGTTTAGCTTCTGGGAGGAAAACAGCCCGTCTACTGTCTTTCCGCCTGCCCTGCTAAGTCGGGGTCTTCGAGAAGAGTACCTGTCCATCAGTGATTAGGTTTTAGAAAGCAGATGGAGTTTTCCTTGCGTCCTGGCCAATACAGCAGGAGTCGAAGTAACTGGACCATCTCCGACCCTCTCCCCGCCCTCACCCTTTTCCATCCTCACAAACCCAAGGAAGGATCACCGTTCTCTCCCCGCGCTGCCGGCCTCCGCCCAACCCCGCACATTTACATGTGTGCTGCTTCCTCTGTCATTTGCATCTTAATGTTTCAAACCAACAATCATGAAGCCTTGTGTGAAAAAATAAAGAAGGATTTAGAGAAATTTGGGCTAATTCTAAACCTTGATGAATTATACCTAACTATAGAAGCTTCGTGATGAGGCTTTAAAAAAAAAAAAAAAAAGTAACTGAAATCAATTTACTGCTGAGAAAGGTGCCAGATGGGAATTGAACCAAATACTGACATTTTCTTTAGCCACAGTTTAGAAATTACGGAGGGGGTGGGGGGCGGGGAGAAGCCTGGCTCATCCATGAGCCTGTTTCAGCTCAGGTTTTGGTTGGATTTGTAGGTTTGCCCAAAGCCTCTCCTTCGCTGAGCACGCTCTGAGCGCCCGCCTGTGTGAGGCCCCGCCCTGCCAGGTGTCCCCTCTGCTCCCAAGGGCACCTGCTGGTCACCCCGGCACCCTCCAGCTGCTGGCACCAGGCTGCATGCAGCCCTCAACACACTTGAGCCCTCACGGTGTCAACACTGGGTGGCCATTGGGAGTCCCTGGTGATATAGGAACAATGCCCCCTCTTTCAGTTGCTTCTGTAAGAAAGGCTCTGAGATCATGACGTGTGCCCCAGTGGGGTTTTTCTTTATGGGGGCCGGGAGGGAGTAACACTTCTCTGTCTATTCACAGCAATGACTGTGATCAACTTCCCAGTCTCAGACCAACGTTGGCTCAGTGATGATATTCAAAACATGGGGACGCCATGTTTTCAGAACCTTCCCGCCTCTCCCCTCCTAGAAGAGAGTGCCTCCTGCTGAACCAAGCTCATCGTGTCTGGCTTCTTCTCTCCTTAAAATGAATTGCTTCCCGCTCCCCCTGCCCCACCCCGCCAAAGGTAGACATCTCACCTGCGAGGCCTGTCTCATTGTCCCCACTTCAGTAATTTCAAGGCTTGCCTGATGACCAGAAGTTCTTGGAAAGCCCCTCCCTCACATCCGCCCGTTGTAGAGGACGTCTGTTGTTGGTTTTAGGGCCCAGAGTCGTGCGGGAATCACGGTGAGCCTGTTTTGATTCCCCTCCGTCTCCCCTCCAAAAACGGGGCTCTCTGACCTTACACCTCGTACTGAGGGGCTGATTTGTTTCCGAACTGCTTTGAAAACAAATCCTGGCCACATCCGTGTCCACGGCCACCTGCGGCCCACTTTGTTTCATTGTTCAGATGAATGAATGGGAGCACAGCTGGGCTGAATAACGCAGGCAAGTGTCAGTGACAGCGAGCTAGCGGGAGACACCCAAGGCGGGGCCGGTCTCCCAGGCTCTCAGTAGAGACGGTCTGCCAGATTGAGCAAAAAGAAAAGCAACCAGGACCCCCAGTTATATCTGAATTTCAGATAAACAATGAGTAATTTTGATCTAAGTGCGTCCCAGCTACTGCGGGGGGTGGGGATACTTGGACTAACACTCCCCAAAAAAGTGATTATTGTTTATCTGAAATTCGAATTTCACTGGGCGTCAATACTTCGGCCAAGGGCAAGTCTCGGTCTGCGCCTCTTCCTAAAACCACTGCTTCGCCTCCAGTGCCTTCCGCTGAATTTGACTTCAGCGTGTTATGAAACAAGTCAAATTTAGGGAAACAATACTGAGCCTTCAAACTGGAAAAAGAAAAGCCACGTCCTTTTTCTACCGATGGGCTGAACTTTCCCTTGGACAGTTTTTACCGCTGACTGCGTGGTTTGGCCCGCCCCCCACCCCATCTCTCCTCGGGTTAGCGGCAGAACCAGTCCCCACGAGTGACAGAACCAGCTCTGCTCAAGTCCGCTGGTGGGTCACACCATGCTGGAGGTTTTAGCCAGGGCATGAAGCTCTGGCTTGGGCACAGGCTGGATTGTTATTTTCTGGTCAAGCTTCCCTAGAGCCGGGTCTGCCGAGAAGAACCTGCCACCTCCTGGATCACTGTCTGCAGGGACTAGAGACGCCGGCTGAAGTGGCTCAGGCGGACCCGCCCCGCCTGGCGTGAGCTGTCAGTGACTGGACAACGCCCTGGGATGAGAAGGTGCCTGCACAAAGCCGGGCCAACCGCAGACCCAGCCCTCGGCGTGCCTCTCGACCGGCCCGACGGGAGCTCGTTGCTTGTCTGCAAACAGGAGTCCACAGCCAAGACCCAACCCACCCACCTTGTAACCCGTACGTGCTTCCGCTCGGCTTTCCAGCCCGGTGCATGGAGGAAGGAGGCCTGTCTTTGCAGTTTCTTGTCATCGTAAGAGCAGAACGAGTGGTTAACTCTGCCTGCCCTCCTCGCCTGGGATTCCCGGAAGAGAATGAGGCCCCGATGCCCTCAGGTGGCCGGCACAGCCTCTCTCCTAGGGACCTCGAGTAGTACTAGCTATGTGCCCTTTCTGGGAAAACGCAAGATGTTTTCTGTAGGAGCTCAGTTCCCCGGCAGAACCCCTGCCAGTGAACAAAGCCCAAGAGAGACCGCCAGGCCCCCTGCCCTACAGGGGTCCTGCCCATTCGCACGCAGCACCTGGGCGGCCCTGAGCTCCCAGGAAAGTGGCAGGTGGACGGCGCTGGACAGATTCTCAAGACCGGGCAGAAGTGCTTCACGCCACAGACACTTCACGTGGGCTGTTCGTTACCTGCGCTCAGCCTTAGACCACATGATCGCTTCCCCTTTTAGCATCTAGTAAGCATTTTAAGTGTCCCCTTTGAGGGTTATCTGGTACGACCCGGACCTTTGCCACAAATGGCTTCAGGTGGATCCCTTGACAAATGCCATCCCGGGATTTGCAGGGCAGCTGACGTGGCAAACCTCTCAGAGCTGTGGCCTTGCCTGAGCGCATCTGGCCCCAGCCAGACACAGGCTCACACCTAATAAGGTTAATAGCCTTATGTCTATTGGTGACCACGGGGATAAAGAAGTCGTGTCCCCCAGGACCAGGCCTGTGGACGGAGTCTGCCAGAGCCCTGCTCCTCTAGGTCGCGACCTGGTCTCCCATGGTCTGGAGATAAGCTTCTGCATTTGACTGACTGGGCTGACATTTACAAGCCCGAAAGTAAGTCTTTAACCCTTATCTCCTTTGCTATCATGATTAAAAAATAAAGAAATAAAACATAAAAAAAAACAAAACCAGTAGGCTCTGGTAGTGCATTTGCAGAAGTGAGTATAAGGAAGAGATAGAAGGTAAGAAAATACCCTCACACTCGCCCCACTTACTGGGGCTCAGATAATCCCCCCATGATGTCTACAGAAGGTCTCCTTCAAGTCTGTGTTTAGGGGCGGTGGGTTTGGACATTACTAACGGCTTCATCTTCTACAGGGGTCCAGGAGACGTGGTTTGCCTGTAAGAGGCACGTGGCTCAAAGGACTTGCCCAGAGAACCCGGTAGACCCTGCCCTTGGTGTGCCTGATGAACCTATAAGAACAGGCATCTCCTGTGACTGTCCAGGGTCTCTGCTGGGGCCATAGCTTCTAGGCTGCGGGACCATCAGCAATGAGGCAGGACAGAGACCTGGCTGGAGGCCTCTTGTGCATGCTTCTTTGCAACATTACACTCACATTGGGCCCCAGAAATGAACCCTATGTAATAAGGATCCCAAGCTGGACTGTCCCTGAGGAGCACAAGGCCTCTCCCTTAACACGAGGCAGAAAATCGGACGGTGGGTAGGATTGGAGCAGCCCGTCGCCAGCGTTTTTATAGGAACTTTTGCCCAGGAAGCAGGGAGTCTGGACAACTTGAATGGGATCGGTCAAGGCCAGTATTAGAGCTGCAGGCTGAGCAGAGACATTTGGGGAACAACGTGGAGGGAAGGGGGTGGGTGGGGAACACTCATTAGTTGTGTCTTACTTTCTTTTCTTTTTTTTTTTAATTGCTTTATTTTTTTAAATTTATTTTCAGCGTAACAGTATTCATTGTTTTTGCACCACACCCAGTGCTCCATGCAATCCGTGCCCTCCCTAATACCCACCACCTGGTTCCCCCAACCTCCCACCCCACCCCCCCCTTCAAAACCCTCAGGTTGTTTTTCAGAGTCCACAGTCTCTCATGGTTCACCTCCCCTTCCAATTTCCCTCAACTCCCTTCTCCTCTCCATCTACCCTTGTCCTCTATATTATTTGTTATGCTCTACAAATAAGTGAAACCATATGATACTTGACTCTCTCTGTTTGACTTATTTCACTCAGCATAATCTCTTCCAGTCCCGTCCATGTTGCTACAAAAGTTGGGTATTCGTCCTTTCTGATGGAGGCATCATACTCCATAGTGTATATGGACCACATCTTCCTTATCCATTCATCCGTTGAAGGGCATCTTGGTTCTTTCCACAGTTTGGCGACCGTGGCCATTGCTGCTATAAACATTGGGGTACAGATGGCCCTTCTTTTCACTACCTCTGTATCTTTGGGGTAAATACCCAGTAGTGCAATTACAGGGTCATAGGGAAGCTCTATTTTTAATTTCCTGAGGAATCTCCACACTGTTCTCCAAAGTGGCTGCACCAACTTGCATTCCCACCAACAGTGTAAGAGGGTACCCCTTTCTCCACATCATCTCCAACACACGTTGTTTCCTGTCTTGCTAATTTTGGCCATTCTAACTGGTGTAAGGTGGTATCTCAATGTGGTTTTGATTTGAATCTCCCTGATGGCTAGTGATGATGAACATTTTTTCTTTCTTGATGATAAATTTGTACTTTTTACATTGTCAGAAAACCAAGCCCAAATCGAACTATGATTTATCGTTCACAATTTACAGTTGAACTCGTGTACTTTGAGGAGTTCTGCCATCTTTCTGAAGGTTAAAATTATTCTCCCTTTGGAGATTTGGAGGGCAGACGCCCCTCGCCCCAGGCGATGTTTGCCTCGCAGTAGCTGGGAGCACAGTCTGGGTACCCTCCCAACTGGGTGGGAGAGGATCTCTCTGAAAGCAAGACCTGTTTTTTTGTTTTGCTTTGTTTTTAAAATATTTTATTTATTTATTTGACAGAGAGAGAGAGATCACAAGTAGGCAGAGAGAGACGGGGAAGCAGGCTCCCCGCTGAGCAGAGAGCCCGATGAGGGTCTCGATCCCAGGACCCTGAGACCATGACCTGAGCTGAAGGCAGAGGCTTTAACCCACTGAGCCACCCAGGCGCCCCAGCAAGACCTGTTTCGAGTGACGGATGGGGTGGGGGCCTGTTGTGGCTTGGCGGACTGCATTGTTCCAGAGAGCTGGGAAGACCCCCCCTCAAATCTTTCCTGTAGTATTTAATGGATCCTGAAGCTGCCACTTCGCACTTCCATCATCAATAATGCATTCCTCTGTGCTCACCATCCTCCTCTGTCGGGGGACTCCTTTCTTATAGGCAAGTACCTCTGGGAGGCGTGGTACATTTGTGCATGGCCAGGTCCGGCCAGAATCACCAGGCTTCTTCCTCAGCGGCACCCAGGAGAATAAAACTAGAAAAACAGGATTGTCGGTGGTGGTCTTCAACGCAGCCACCAAACGTGGCAGTCGGGCAGGTCGCGCTCCTAATGGTCCCTTCTTGCTCTGAGCCACGTGCGCGTGCCCCTCCCCCCACCACACACCCACGCTCTGGAAAAACGGTTCACGCGCATTCTCGTTTTGTGAGCAAAATAAAATCGGTCAAAAATGAAAAGGCCCGGACTCCCATATCCATGGTATATATAGTGATTTCTGGGATAACTTCTGCTAAGGGTTGCGTTGTGTCTCCCAAAAGAGATTTGTTAAAATCCTAAAATCCCTAATCCCTTAATCTCAGAAGGTCACATGATTGAGAAACAGGGTTGTCGTGAATGTAACCAGTTGAGAGGAAGTGATACTGGATGAGGGCGGGCCCCTCGTCTGATAGGTCTGCTCTCCTCAAAGAAAGGAGAAATCTGGACAGACAGACACACACACACACACACACACACACACACCACAGTGGACGCTCCATGGGAACACGGAGACGGTCATCGACAAGCCAAGGAGAGAGGCCTTGACAGCCCCTTCCTCCCCTAACCTCGGACGGAACCAACCTTGCCTATGCCTTGATTTGGGACTTCCGGCCTCTGGAACTGTGAGACGACGGATTTCTATTGTTGAAGCCGCGGGGTCTGTAATGCTTTGTTACAGACGTCCTAGCAAACAAATACAACTTCCAACCCTTAGTTGCCGCCCCCCTGCCCCCGCCGGCCTCATAGGAGGTCTTCTGTGTGCTGTTGAAATCTAGTTGATAATTTTCTGGGGGAACACTACTAAAAAAGTAAATAAAACAAAGAAATAAAGGACATGCAGAACATAGAAATAAATGATTGTTACAGAGCACAGGTGCTCTGGGATAGAAAGGTGACTGGCTTCAGCATGGGAAGACATAGGTTCAAATCTCAGCGCTGCCCCTTCCCACTGACGTGACTTGTGAAAGCCACTTGAAGTTCCTGAACTTTGATTTTATCAATTTTTATTATTTATGCTTGGCTTCTCTGGAGTCTCCTTGCTGGGTGGTTGTTAAACCCCAGGATGCAGGTCAGCTTCTTAATCTATTGGCTGGTTAGCGTCCAGGCCAGTCTTCAACATGGATATGGACACTGGTCTTCTGACAGGACAGTGAAACTCACCGTCCCATTTCAAATGCCCGTCTTCTCAGGGGAACTGGTCTTGAATTCTAGCTCCCAGAATGGCTCAGGTTATTTTCTTTTTCTTTTTTAAAAAAATATTTTAATTTTTCTGGGGTGCCTGGGTGGCTCAGTGGGTTAAAACCTCTGTCTTTGGCTCGGGTCATGATCCCTGGGTCCTGGGATCGAGCCCCGCGTCGGGCTCTCTGCTCAGTGGGGAGCCTGCTTCCCCCCCCACCTCTGCCGGCCTCTCTGCCTACTTGTGATCTCTCTCTGTCAAATAAATAAATAAAATCTTTAAAAAATATTTTAACTTTTCTTAAAGATGTAATTATTTATTTTAGAGGGAGAGAGAGAACATGAGTGGGGAGAGGGGCAGAGGAAGAGAGAGAATGTCTCCCTGCTGAGCGCGGAGCCCAATGTGGGGCCCGATCCCAAGATTCCAGAGGCATTATTTTGTGAAAGCGTAATAATTATTTCAAGGTTACACCCGCAAGTCCTATAAGCAGAGAGAAACAGAAAGTGCATACAGTGTCAAGGGGCTTTTTCCTTTGAGGTAAGGTGTGAGGAGGGTTATGGCCCGAGGGGGATGCTGCCAGCTCTTCACCACCTTTATCCCTCCCAGGGATGCCTGTGGGTCCTCACACACCTAGGAGCAGCCTTTCATGGACAAGCAGGAGGAGAGAAGAGGAAGTAAAGTTGTCTATTGAATCTTGGGCTGCCGGGACCTGAAAGATCCCCTCTTCCACTCTTTGTAGAGGAATGCACTCCACTCACACCTCCCCTTGCCCATAATCCCTCACTCTCTCCTCCAAGAGTCCTGCATAGAGGGGATTGACTGCTTTCGGAGTTTTATTCAATATTTAGGTTTTTGTTCTTGTTGTTGTTGGAAAGTCTGCATCTAGATGGAAAAGAACTCGACGTCTAGTTCTGCTCTTCAGAGCCGTGAGAGTACGACAAAGCCCCGCTCACTCGATGGCTCTTCATATGTTGGAACACAGCTTTTGTGTGTTTCTTCTTCTCTTCTCCAGGCAAAACATCTCTGGTGCTCTCGATCATTCTTCTGTTGTCAGGATTCGGAGTGGTTTTCACTGAGCGCTCTTTTGCACACTGGGCATTTCAGAGGGACATTTTCCAATGCCCTTGTTTTTACACTCTACCCGGAGGTGAACCTCTGCTCCCAGCGCGGACACATCAGCAGAGAGTGGGCCCTGTGTGGACATTCGTGCAGGCTGAGATCTCACTGGGCTTGCCGTTGGGTGGAATCTTACACCACTCGCTCATACCAAAGGCTCCTGCCAACTCTCACTGTTTTGTATTTTCAAGAGATGCTCATTCAGGTGTGACCACAAGAGGAGATGCAGAAAAGGTGCAGGGAAACAGAATTTCTTATACTCCCAGGCCCTAGAGAGACAGTCACTGCAGGCCACGAGGGCCCATGCGTGGCAGGAGGCATCCTAAGGGAACGTGCTCAGCCACTCTGGTGGGGAGCTGAGCGAGGCAGTGAGGCCCCATGAACAAGGGCCTAGTTTGGGGGTCAGGTGCATTTCAATGTTAGTAGGTCACTGTCAGGGAGGCAAGAAGGGGAACTTGCAGCAGGGACCGGCCTTATCATACTGGTACACTTGGTTATCTGGGTGGGATGCTCGCAGACTCTTTGTGGGAATGTCGAGATGGCAGAAAAACATGAAATTTACAATACGGTGACCTAATGGTCGCACCGTGAATCCACTGGGGCACCTTCTCCAACTCCCACGCACCACGCCGGGATTTTCTAGATGAGATAGAAATTTTAGGGTAGAGCGTGAAGCGTGGACATCAGCCTTGCCTCGTCTTGCTGCCCAGTGGCTTGAGGATGATCTAGCCTTGGCTGATTTTCCAGTCCCCGGGATGCAAGCAAAGGCTTGATTTATCCCTGGGTCAGAATCTCCGCAGAGAGTTTGCCCACTAATTTTGTTGGAGCTCTTGGGTATAGAGTTGGCCTGAGTAACCAAAATCTACGCCATAGTAACAAGGAGAGTTCCTACTTGCTCTAGTCAAAAAGAAGACGGTTCCAGTGGCCATCCTGAGACAGGAACAGGAGAAAAGAGGCATCAGGTGTCCAAGGGTAATTGAGGTTATGAAGATTCCGCGTCTGGAATTAATTTCCCTTTAAACATCACACCGTGAAAGGCTCCGCCGCTGTCAGGAAGCCTGACTTAACTCCCCCCTCCCAAGGGTCTCTTTATCTCTGCTTCTCACCCTTTTCCTATCTCCATTCAACAAAGATCTAAGGAAGTATTTTAGTATTTATGAAAGATAAGCTTGCTTATCTGACTCCTTCTGGTGAAGATGTAATTCAACAGCTAATCTCGGCCGGTTGTACAACTGATTACACAGTTCACTTTGTACACGTCTCTTCATTTTTGTGGGCCAGTTTATTCACCTGTAAAATAAAATAACTGAATTCTTTCTTTTAACTTCCTTATATCTCTTATATCCTATGCCCCGTGGTTTGAATTGGTGAGGGTCAAAGTCATGAAGACGTCAAAAGCTTCTCTGTCACGGTACCGGCTGCAGTGTGGGGAGGGACCCTGTTCTCCCTGTCACCAGCCCAAACGACTGTCCCTGGAAGAGTTAATGACACGGCCCTCAGTTAACATCTGCCAGTCATGGTGGCCGAAGGATGCCGTCAGTCACTCTTGGGATTTGTGTTGGGGGCAAGCCATGAATCTCGCCTTACATATTTATCGCTCTCACTCCTTCGATGGATATAGACCCTAAAATGGTCCTACCATGTCGGCTAATCCGTGCAGAAAGTGGAACTTGGGTATGCTTTCTCTTTGGATGGGTTGTGGCCCTATTTTCCACAGAGGTGACTGAAATGTGCAACACGACTTCGCATTTATTCTCAGGTGAACCCAGACCCTTCACACAGTGTTTGCAGAAGAGGGACTCTGCCAAATGGTGATTTCACACAAACTCCCACGTATTTACAGAATATCAAGCAAGCAGTGACCCAACTAGACCAAACAAACACTGGATTTCTCTGTTCTTCTCACGGCCTGCCTGGCTCGGTTCCTTCTATCTCCCGCCCTTCACATGCTCTAAATCAACAGAGATTGTGCAAACAGTCATTCTGTAATTTACCTGCCTGATATTTCTGGTGGTTTCTTGCACAGTCAAAGACAGGGACAAGGGCAGGTGAAGGAGGGAAAGGACACGTGTGGCCGGGCGGCCTCCCGGGCTGAGGTGTGAACCCCGCGGCTTGCGCTGTGGCCTGCGTTGTGCCTGGCCTGTCCCTGGGGCCTTCTACCTGCCTCCCACGGGGACTTCCATGGGAACACCACATACGCAGGGGGTAGTGGCACCTGAGGGTCTGCAGGAAACCATCACTCACCATTGTGTAGTACGGAAACTGTAAAGCTGGTGGCTTTTTATTTTTAAATATTTTTCAGAAGAAGCATGATAAATCAGATGGTTAACCTCAAAACCATGTTAAATTATATTTCTATGAGGTTTTCTGCCATGGATCCACTTTTCAAAAAAAATTTTTTTAAAGATTTATTTATTTATTTGAGAGAGAGAGAGGCTAGGTGGGGGGAAGGGCAGAGGGAGAGGGAGAAAAAGAATCTTCACGCAGACTCTCCGCTGAGCGTGGAGACGGACGCAGGGCTCAGTCCCAGGACCCTGAAATCATGACCTGAGCCGAAATCAAGATTCAGACCCCCAACTAACGGAGGCGCCCAGGCGTCCCCATCTCCTCTGCATCCACTTCTAAGACATTCAAACTCTGCAAAAACGGACTATCTGCAATTGGTAAAATATTAACTAACGCAGGGTCCCTTAGATCACCTAGATAAGAATCTCCTATGGTGTTCATCAAAAACCAGATTTCAGTTCCCAATCTTAGACCCGTGGAACCAGAATTTTTAAGGCGAACGTACAGCGATCGGCTTTAGGGGAGCGCCCCAGCGATTCTTACGAAGTCAGTGTTCGAGAACCCTTAAGAGTAGCTCCACGAGTCCATCGCCTGACCTCTCTGAATCATAAAAGGATTTAGTAGGCCTAGAATGCAATGAGCTTATCAAAAAAATAAATAAGGGGCACCTGGGTGGCTCAGTGGGTTAAGTAAGCCTCTGCCTTTGGCTCAGGTCATGATCTCAGGGTCCTGGTATCAAGTCCCAAATTGGGATCTCTGCTTAGCAGGGAGCCTGCTTTCCCCCCCTCTCTACCTCTCTGCCTACTTGTGATCTCTCTCTGTCAAATAAATAAATAAATAAATGCAAAGCTTTCTAAACAGACAAATAACAAAAACTCGTCTCGAAAAATCCCCCAATGGAGGATCAACTGGCCTTATGAAAAATTTAGAATAGGGATCTCTTCAAAACTCATGAGGTCTTTCTCTGGGGGCCCCTCAAGCAGCCCCATGAAGCCAGCCCCCCTCTAGCCCCGCTAGAGCTGAAGTTTCAGCAGCTTGAGGTGCGGGGTGCAGGCGGGGCAGGGGGATCCGATTGAGAAAGAGGCGTGTGCACGTGCGTGAAGAGAGCAGCCAGCAGCCCGGCTGTGGCCCAGAGAGGACTCAAGGTGACTTTCCGGATCCAGAGGCGAGAGCGACGGGCAGGCCACCTGCAGAGGTGGAGGCAGGAGCACGCTCAGTGGGGGGTGGGGAGGGACGACCTAAGGCCTGGGACGTGGTGGCCAGCCCTGGGCCATAGCTCTCGCTATGTGTTGTGCTGCCGAACCCAAGGGTCAGCCAGGTTCGCATAATGACAGGAACTGGAGCTTTTTTTTTTTTTTTTTTAAGATTTTATTTGTTTTTTTGACAGACAGAGATCACAGTAGGCGGAGAGATAGGAGGAAGCAGGCTCCCCAATGAGCAGAAAGCCCGATGTGGGGCTCAATTCCAGGACCCTGGGATCATGACCTGAGCGGAAGGCAGAGGCTTTAACCCACTGAGCCACCCAGGCGCCCCGGAACTTGAGCTTTTTGAGGTCAAAGACGATTTCTATCACCTGGCTCTCTCAAGGGGGAAACAAAAACCAAAAAACAACAGACCAACTCCTTATTCTCACGTGTCATTCATTGCACCCGTGAATCACAGTGGAATCTGAAGTTTGTCTAAGGCCAAAAGGGTCAGCATTTTTATCTCTTCACAGTTGACAGACAGAGATTCTTGCCAAGGCCCCAAGCACATGAAGGTAGTTCAACAACTCATTAAGTTTATGACTGGACTGGGAGGCGACAAAAACGTCCTCAGGGCCAAAGTCTATGAAAAAAGAACAGAGCTCTTTTTAGGCCTGAAACCACGGCGCTGTGTCAGCAGGCGGAGGGGGGCTGGGAGCTGAGGGTTGCTTTGACATCCAGAGCTGCTAAGTCGGTCAACCTGGTCCTGCCTTCCTGGGCCCCTTCTGTCTCCTGGGCCAGGTTCTGAACGATTCACACTCCCGGGCCAGGATTTCCGATGGGTCTTAGCTGTGCGTGCGCACACGCGCGTGCGTGTGGGGTGTGTGTGTGTACACGTGTGTGTGTACACGTGTGTGCACCTACGTGTGGATATGTGTGCTTGCGTGTGCGTGTGAGTGTCTGCATCCGTGCTCCCAAGCCGCTGCTCTCAGTGCTCACGGTCTGTGAACGGACTTTAGGAATGGTCCGTAGCTGGGCTGAGAGGGGGACTCTGGGATAGCAGTGAGAAGTCAGAAAAGCTGGGAGAGGAACGTTTGGCTGACTCAGGTTAGGGACCAGGTGCAGTCCCGGTACCTCTGGGTTCCTAAGCCAGCGTGTCTCCAAGGCCAGAGCCGTGGCCCGGTCTCTCTGTGCATCATCTTGTGGGAGCAGGCTGCAGAAGGGAAGGAACACAGCGCTTTCCCTCCGTAGGCCCTCCTGCTCCGCTGCACCACCAACAGCCTCTGCTGTAAGGTGGCCCTTCTCGGCCTTTCCCGTCCTGGAAGCCTGTGTACTGAGAAGCTCAGCGAACGGGAGCAGATGACATTGGCTGGAGTCAGCAAGAGGCAGGGAAGAGCTTCCTTCCAGACAGGGGACCAATCTCGACTCCTCATTCTGGAAGGCAAAACGAGAAGAAAGAGATGCATTTACTGCACAAGCCAACTTCTTTTTCTTAAGGAGCCAGAACTCCATTTCCACCTCCCTCTGCTCTCTCCTGGGGAGTCAGGAGCGCATCAGGTTGGGGCTCTGCCGGCGGCTGGTCCCCCGTGACTTCTGCAAACCAAGGGGAGGCTGCCGCCGGCCCTTCTGACTCTCTGGGAGCCGCTGGCCCTGGGCCTGGCCGCCCACCTGCCCCCCCTCCCCCTGCACCGTGTCACCCGCTGTCTGTCACTTGTCACTGGGTGAGTCTGGCTGCAATCAATTCACACCAACGCCCGAGGGACCGGAGTTGTGATCGGTCGCACCGCAGCCTGCCGGCGGTCTAAAGTGCTCACAGCCACACTGGCTGGGGCCAACTGCTATGTCGGGACAGGATGCTGTGTCTCAACGCCGTGTGCCCAGAGAGGACGGCACCGATGGGCAGCTGTTCTCTGGAGCCCCAGGAGGGATGAGGAGAGGTCCGACCTCTGCTTGATAGAGGCTCAGGGTGCCTGATGCGAACAACTGAAATGGACGAATGGCCGGGGTTTTGTGTTAGTTTCAAGTAGGAGCAAGTTTACGCCTCTTTCTTCGCCCTGGGATCCTGAATTCCTCTCCCCAAGCTTTCTCCTTCCGTGATTCCAGAAAAGACCACGCAAGAGCTGCGGGGGGGCTCAAGGATGAGGGCATCTGGGTTAGCACACTGCTTCCCCCACCGATCCCTGTGAGCCTGGGGCCTTGTTTTCTGGAAAATTGCCTTTCTACATAATTTGCCGGCTATGAATGAGAGATCTGTGCCTCCGACTCACCTAAAGCCCGGAGCCCAATCTACCCACAGAGACCTCCGCCTTTCCAGTCAGATCAGTTCGCGTGAAGCAGCGTGGGGGCAGAGACTCGAGGATGTTTTCTTCCTCACGCTCAAACATCGAAGCCTTGCCTGTGAGAAAGCAGAGGCCCCGTGAAGCCCTGGGAGTTTGGTTGATGAGATGCTCTTTTGCCCTTCGTCCATCTGTAGTGCCACGTTCCACCGAAACGTCCTTAGCGGTTCGGAACCGCGGCCTCGTACTCACTCGGCCCACCGAGGACAAGCACCGGGTCCCTCAGCCTCAGGTCCCCCTCCCTCACCAGGATCCCGGTCCTTCCAACTTCCCTTGGCTCCCACCGAGCCATGACCTGCCAGGCTTCTAGTCCGTGCTCACACAGTCCCAACACGGAGCCTGGCCCCTAATGGGAGTACCTTCCCGGCCAGCTTTGGTCTGGGCTGTCTTGGAATGGAGATGCTGGAGAAAGATAAACTGAGCCCGCACCACACTCCGCAAATGTCTCGTGAACTTCTGGCTCTTCGTGACCCCTCCCTCCGATCGGCCCAGTGGGCAGCCCGGAGCCCATCCTCGTCAGAGGGTTCCAAACCTGGCTCCCTCCCACCACCCCCTTGTCCTCTGATCTCATGTCATCTCCGTGTAAATCTCTTTCCATTTTCCCTTTCGGTCTCAAAGTCTCAGAAGGGCTCCCTTCCGATCGAGGCAGTAGTTTTATGCAAACATTTTTCAGTAAATGGAATCCTTCTCTTTGTAAGAACAGAAGTGTTACCCAAAGTCCAACTTGTGAAGCAGATAAAAGGAGAATGTTCTGGCTTGTTTCTCCTTACCGACACCTCCCGGAGCCCTAGGGAACCTCTACTCCAGAGTGCCTCAGAGCACCGCTAATCACCAGGCCGAGAGGCCCCCCTCCTAGAACCCTTCTAACTTCAAAGTCATCTTTCCCTTTGTGGACCTTTTCTTTTTCCAAAATCCTTGAGTTTCTGATATGCCATTGACTTTTTCCCATTATTTTTCGGCCTTTTTTTTTTTTTTTTTCCAGCCTAAGTAAGAAAACATACATCCTCATTTGACCCCACCGGTCATTATACCTTCCATCCCATTTCTGTCGCTTGTTTTCATTTCTCAAAGACGTAATTTGTACAGTCAGTCACCTTCCCCACATGCAGATATGACAGTGACCCCTCTTGATGGCCTACGGGTGGGTGGACACGTGACCACATGTTCCGCCCCACCCCCATCTAAATATGTCTCTGTGGTGTGACTCTGCTGCTTTGCGCATCAAGACAAGATCGCATGTTTTGCCCTTAAACTGGGCTTGGCAATATGGCGTCCGTTGGCCAATGGGATATAAGCAGATATGATGTGATGTAAGCAGAGGCTTAGAAAGTACTTGTACACTCGGGCTTTGCCTCTCTTTCTGCTGGAAGCCCTCTCCCTCTGTGTGAAGAAGACCAGGACAGCCTGAAGAATGACGACAGTCGTGTAGCCCAGTCTCCCCAGTGGTCTCAGCTGGCAGTGGTGGACAGCCATCACCAACTCCTGGGCTTTTGAGCAAATAATCTAAGGCAAAGAGCACCCAGCTGACCCAAAGCCTGCCTGCAGAACTACTCATGGGAAACCACAGATTTGGGAGTGATTATAAACATTTAAGCCCCTTACATTTTGGAGTGGTTTGTTAGAAGGTACCAACTCATAGATAGCTCCTTCATTGACTTAGTTGATATCAATCTAGGGGCTTTTATCAGACCTTATTTGCCTCCATGTCTGTCTCCCAGTTGAAGTCACCTGTTTTGCTTAAAGTCTTTAAAATGGGTGCATGTGGGGGTGTTCAGGTATCAATTTGCTTCAGGCAAGAGTTACGTAAAATCTCTCCTTGGAGATCTTAATTTACCAACACATCTCTATTTATGTGGTAATAAAAGAACAGTGACTTCACTTCAGGAAAATGATCTTAAAATAGGATTTCTGTACCTACTCTTTAGTTGTCCGGCCAAACCTTGACATCAACAGTGACCCAGTAGAGTATAATGAGCCCAACCAATTAATGGTTAATAATTGTGAAATAGACCTCAGCTATTCATGTTAGTCAGAGTTTTGCAGAGAAGCAGAACTAATTGTGTGTGTGTGTGTGTGTGTGTGTGGAAAGAGAAAGAAAGGGTACGTGTGCAAGCATGCATGTGAGCTAGTGAGATATTTATTTTTAAATATCTCACATGATTCTGTGGGCTGGCATGCCCAGAATCCTCAGGCAGCCAGAGACCCAGGGAGGAGGTGATGTTGTCTTTCATGTCTAAGGGTTGTCTTCTGGCAGAATTCCTCTTCGTCAGCACACCTCAATCTATTAACTGCTAGTCTATCTGCTTCAACTGATCAGATGAGGCCCACCCACACTAGGGAAGGGAATTTGCTTGGTTCTCATTTAAATAGTAATGTCACCTAAAAAAAGACCTTCATGGAAATATCTGAAACACTCTGCGACCCAATATCCCGGTGCCGTAACCCAGTTAAGTTGGCGCATGAAATTAACTATCACACTATCCTCGTTGCTGATTAGATCCCCAGTCAAAGTCGTTATTCCTAAGAAAATCACTATGGTTCCTGACCACATACTTATTATCCTGGATTAAGTGGCCGGACATAGCAGATTTCCAAGTGGTTAGGATCTGGGTCGGCATGTATTGTTTATGACCGACGGATCATGCCAAACATTTCTTGCCTTTGCTTCCCTCTTTATTTCTCCTTGATTAATCCTAGGGGGTGAGGAGTTGGTCTCACCTAAACCAAGAGAAACTCAGGGAAATCCAAACATATATATATTACCATTCTGATAGGATAGTGTTAGGGATTGCAGGGTTGAGATTCCAACTTCTTTTCTTAAACATGGTTAGAATGAGAATGACATTGCCCAGGAGTAAGTGTGTCAGAGATAGAAAGTGTGATTTCACAATCCTTTGTGTATGGGCTTTAAAGTCTTTGTCAGTTATGCAAAAATCTTCTAAAAGGAGAAGGATTAAAGACACAAGATACAAAGACAGAGCAAAACAAACAAATGTGGTTAATAACAGATACGTGGGCTCTCAAGGATATTAACATAAATAAAAATTCATCATGAGAAATAATTAGGTTCCCCATTGTGGCCCACCCCCTAATTCTCTTGGGCACTGAAAAATAATGGGAAGGTTAACACATTTCTCACATTTCTGAGCATGTTATTATTTCTTGCTTACACAAAAATTACATAAAAGCCATCATTTGGAATCTGGGAGTAAATGACATATAGCAGACTCGGGTAAAAGCTTAACCAAAATAGAAAAGCAATCTGGCATTGCTGACAATATTGTCACAAAAATATTACATTTTATGAAGGGAATTTCTCAGAATTCAATAACAACATGTTTAGGAGCTAAATTGAGTCATTTGCATATTGTGGCAAAGTAAAAACACAATAATCTCATTTTTTACTGCCCGACAGGATTTCCTAGGGCTGGATTGCTGGAAAGTCTGCCCATCACACCCTCCCTCCATGATTTTTTCCCTCCACCAGCGCCCCTTCCCCTCTCCGTTTTACCTCTATTTCTGTTAGTCTGCCCCATCCCAATCCCACGCTCCCTTTGTTACTGTTCTACCGGTTTCTTATTCGTGGAAAGTGACTCCTACTGACTGCTGTTAACTCATTCCTGAGCAGAGAAAAGGAACCATCATCTCTCCCCCATTTTCTTACTGAAAGTTCTTTTCCATCCAACTTCTGGCGTTATTATCACCACGATTACTATTCTTCTGGCTCCCCCCTTTGTAGGTCAGGTCAAGAGAACTGGGAGACCGGGCTGTTCCCTGGGTGGTCAGGTAAGATCTCACCACATCTGGAAAAAAGGATGATCTGCTTACTGAAGCCGTGCGCACCTGTGCGTGGGCCTGCGCACCTGTGTGTTTCGGTTTTTTCATTTCGATAATCACTGGAAATCTTCGGGACCAGAACGGCTTGGTAATTAAGAGGACGGGCACCGACATTTAGTTGCCTGGGTTCAAATTCAGTCTCTACAGCTGATCTGTCTGGGGCCATAAGAACCCACTTGATTTTTCCCGTTCTGCAGTTTCCTTGTCTATGAAATAGGAATAAAAAATAGAATTTAAGGGGCGCCTGGGTGGCTCAGTCGTTAAGTGCCTGCCTTCGGCTCAGGTCATGGTCCCAGGGTCCTGGGATCGGGCCCCGCGTCAGGCTCCCTGCTCGGCGGGAAGCCTGCTTCTCCCTCTCCCACTCCCCCTGCTTGTGTTCCGTCTCTCACTGTGTCTCTCACTGTCAAATAAATAAATAAAATCTTTAAAAAAAATAGAATTTAAGTCATGGTGCTGCTGGGGAGATTAAATAAGCTAATGAACTTAAACCCTTGACATATCACCTTGCACAGAACGGGCGCGGCAAGTGTGAATCACGTCCACAAACCTAGGTGCTTGCGAAATGTCACATTTCTTTACTTGCTACTAGATTAGCCTCCTCTCCCTAGTTGGTAACTCCATATCTCATGTTTGGGACCTTTTTAAGGTTCTGGGGTCACCTATGAGCTGAAGCACTGGGAGTGGCCATTGATCATTAGCATCTGCGGACCCCAGTTCTGCCGGGGCGTCCATCGTCTCCGCAGCCACCATCGTGGGCTCTCCGGGTCAAGTGCCTCTTTGGACAGGGGCTTCCGGGAGAGGCTGGGAACCCCTGGCGTTGTGATCTCCCTTTGCCACTTCCTTCTGCAGGCTTGTCACCCCCCGAGGGTTTCTGGGAAGCAGGGTGGGACCCATCACTCTGTCATTCGCGCAGCTCACGCCTCCTCCTCGAGGCTGGGGAAATGTCTCTGCGTCTCTCTCTTACATCAAGCATCTCTTTGCCTCCTGCTGCTTCCAAGCCCCTCCGCTCTTTCCCACCAAGCCCTGATTCTCTTCTGCTACCTCGGCTCGTCCTCTGGCTCCTCTGAGCTTATCCCACTGGAAACAAACTCGCAGGCACGCTGTGCCGTCCACCTTGCCACCTAGCCTCCCCGAAGCCAAGGCACAGGGCTCGCTCTCTCGTTTGAATGGCCGGGAAAGGAAGTAGTCGTGTTGTAATGTGGAGGAAGAGAGAAAATAGAGAGGGAAACCCCATCAGTTAATTTCAAAATCTTATCCAGTGACCTGTTAGCCAGATACTCCATTCTGTTTTTTGCCTTGCTGAAACTGTCTTCGTCTCGAGCTTGTCTCAGGCCCTTTCCTTCTCGAAACGTACTACTCACCTGCGGCTCAGCCATCTCTTCCTTTCCTCCCGTCGCTCCGGGTGCTGTTTTCTGGGGTCTCCTGTCATCTGCGTCTTCACGTTCCTTGGGGCTCCGGGTTCTGCCCTGGGGTCCCTTCTCTTCTCGCCGCACCCATCTGCCTGGGAAACTGTACCCACTCCCGTGGCTTCAGTACCTGTCCACGCCTCCCGTTCCTATGCTCCGGCTCTGGTAGATTCCAACACTTGAGCAGAAGTATTTATGGCTCTTCTCATCAAGAAGTAGAGTTCATCCCCCCCGCCCACCGTTGCATCTGGCTGCCCTTGGGACTTGCTTTGGAGAACAGAATGTGGGAGACCGATGCCGTGCCAGTTCTGAGGTTGGACCTCAAGAGATTGTGCGCGCATGTGCTCGTTTTCTGGGGACCACTCCCTCTGCTGTTCCGGGAAGAAGCCCGGGCTAGCCTGTGGATGAAAGACACCCCCGGCAGACTCGCTGACCACAAGCTAACCGCCGCATGTACGAAGGAGGCCCCCTGAAGGCGGTCAGTGCCCGCTGACCCACCAGCTGACTGGCAGGTGCACGAAGGAGTTCAGTCCACAATCATAGGTTTGGGATGCAACGAGGGCTAATCGCTACAGGCCCAGACATCTCTTCGGAACTCCCTCTCCCATGAGTCCAGGGGCCAACCGGACACCCCACTTTGATGACCTCCATGCAATGTGTCCCAAACTGACCTCAACATGCCTCCTCGTCCCCACTCATGCCCACCTCCAAGTCGAACGGCTCCTTCTCTTGCCTCCGTCTTGGCAAACAACCTGCCACCTCCTCAGATACCCGGGCAGCATCCTGGCTCCCCATTTCCTTCCCCTCACATCCAATCTGTCACCGAGAGCAGTCGGTTCCTCCTGCCACATAGCTCTCCTCCCTGAACTTCTCTCCACCTGCACGAATTCCCCTGGTTTGACTGCATCCCCTCCCGTCCGGCTCTCGCGTCTCTAAGCTCAGTGCTCACCTGCGCCTCCGCTCTACCTTCAGTCTGCTTCCCGTTTGAAGAGGAAGAGCATTTTCAAAATATAATTCTGGCCACATTAATCAGATGATGCATCTGATTAAATTCCTATAACGGCTCAAAACCCCTCGCAAAGGCCACACTCTTCAGCTGGACTCGAGAGCGTTGACTTAACCCCTGCATGTCATTGGGAGCCATTGAAGTTTCCTGAGCAGGGGTGGACAGCAGCAGGGCTCTGCTTTAAGAGACGCGATCTGGGAGCCGCATTTGGAGACCTCCCAGGGGAAACCTTGGACGTACAGAGACAAATTAAGCATCTCCAGCAATAGATCAAGTGAGACGGGGTGAGTCTGAAGCAGCGGGCACCTCAGAAGTTCTGCGAAGGACGGTCTCGGGAAGATGGGGTGGAGGCAAGTATAATTTCAGAGGTAGATGGTTCAAGCCTGGGTTTTGATCATGGGTCAAGGGAAGGAAAGGGAGATGTGAAAGCTGCCTGTGACCTCAAACCTGGCTAACAGGTTTGTGAAACCATTTCAACAACAGCATAGGGAGGAGAGGAGATTTATGGAGCAAAGGAATGGTTGGAAAGGAACGAGGGCACATAGAGCTGGAGAGGCGGATGGAGGTCAGGGTTCTGTGGCGTCCGAGCCTCAGCCCCCCGCTAAGCCTCAGCCCAGCTGCTCGCTCGGGCACGTCCCTCAGCGTATCAACTCTGCATTTCCTGCACGCCCAGTTTCCTGACCTACGGATCGCCATCACCCTTCTCTCTAAGATCGTCCTCACTTCAGTCCACTGGGGCCGCTCTAGCAGAACACCACAGACGGGTGCCTTACAAACAACAGACGTTGATTTCTCACAGTCCTGGAGGCGGGAAGTCCCAGATCAAGGTGTCAGCAGAGCCAGCGTCTGAGGACCCCTTGGGCTGGCTTCTCGCTGTGTCTTCACCTGGTGGAGAGGAGAGACCTAGCTCCTGTGTCTCTTCTCAGAAGGGGACGGGTCCCAGTCGTGAGGGCTCCACCTTCAGGAGCTAAGCACTTCCCCGAGGACCGTCACCACTTCCCCCAACTCCAGCACCTTGGGGTTAAGACTTAATGTGGACGTTCTGAGGGGACACAGACTCTCAGTCCATTCTACCACTGTCATCTCGCTTGGTTCCTTTTTGAGTAATAAATGTAGATGGGGGAATTACTGTATGTCAGCGCTGGGTCTCGAGTGGTAGCACTAAGCTCTCCTGATGGATCCTGGATCACTCCATCCCTGAGCGCCCCTCACGGATCACAGACAGCCCTATGTTAGAACCGTTTCTACAGCCAAACAACAGCAGATTAGCATCCAGATCCGGCAACTTCTCCCAAGACAGCCTTGCGATCGTATTTCCCAGAGCACACGGTAGATCTATATTAAATATTTGATGAATTAGTGAATATCACAACAGTGCTATAAGACATTCAAATAGACTTAGCGATAAAGTTTTATTAAAATGATGACTGAAAACCATTTCGCTGTGAAGACACAGGGAGGAAATAGAACTCAAGGTCTTTGAAGTTAATTAGCAAGTGAACTGGTCTGAATGTCCTTAGAGGAGAGAGACAGGTATGAACGAGCCTTACAGAGCACACACCTTGCTCTAATTTTCCTCCTGCAAGCCCACTGATATCTTTTCAATAGTGATTTTTTTAAAGATTCTTTTTATTTATTTATTTGACAGAGATCACAAGTAGGCAGAGAGGCAGGCAGAGAGAGAGGAGGGAGCAGGCTCCCTGCTGAGCAGAGAGCCCGATGCAGGGCTCGATCCCAGGACCCTGAGTTCATGACCTGAGCCGAAGGCAGAGGCTTAACCACTGAGCCACCCAGGCGCCCCAGTAGTGATTTGTTTTGGTGGAAGGTTTAACCCTATTGCCCCAATAGTTATACGTGGTGTGGTTTAGGGGGTACACACCCTCTGGCTGGTGTTCGAAAATGTCAGAAAATGTCAGAAAAGACTTCACCTGGGGTGCCTGGGGGCGTGCTCAGTCCATTGAGCATCCAACTCTTAGTTTGGGCTCAGGTCATGATCTCAAGGTCATGGGATCGAGCCCTGTGTCAGACTCCACACTCAACGGGGGGTCTGCTGGAAACCATCTCTCCCTCTGTCCCTCCCCCTATTTATGTCCACTCTCTCTCTCTCTTTCTAAAATAAAGAAATAAATAATTTTTTAAAATGCCTTCATACTCTCAGCTGAACATTTTGACCTGTGTTTGATGGCTGTATGCATGGGGGGTGGGCAGGCGAGGGTGAGGGTTTGACAGCACGTTTGAGGGGCAATGCCTTCGAAGAGGACAAAGAAGTCATTCTAACGGAACTTACCTGGATTTTAAAATTCTGCTTTTCCAATTTGTGCATGTGGATCTAGTTCTAAAAAACAACGCCGTGCCAAAAACCAGAGCGCTCGAGAAAGTTCCAGGAGCCGGTTTCTGTTTTTATAATAGAAATTCAATTCAGATTTCTTTCTGCTAGCCTGATGTGTTTTGGCTTATTAAACTCAAATTACTCTGCATTTCCTACAAAAGACATTTCCCTGCTGCAGTCTTCCTGGCATTCTGTTTGATTAGGAAACTTTCAGGATTGCTGTTCCTTTGACATTTATGGATATGAAGGCAATTAAAAGAAAATTGACTGGCTTACCGTCCACCTCATCTTCCTTTGACTTGTTTGCTCCCGTTTCCTGTTCCATTTATTATTGATAGAGTGCTTATTTTCATCGCTTCTGTGCATTGGATAAAACAGAATCAACAGCTCTTGCTCCTGGAAGGGAGGAGGGTGGCCGTCACGCTTAACCAGCGGCCGCTCGCTTGTTCCTGGTCACGCAGCCTGTGTGACCCGGGTATGCCTACGACTTATCTGGGAAGAGCCTGTGAGCCTCGTAAGGGGTGGGGTCAGAGAAACAGCAGGGTGACAAGGCGGAGGGGACAGCTGGCCGCCAGCCAAGCTGGGTACGGGGTCGGGGAGACCCTTCTGCCGTCATTCAAGGTCAGTACACCGCCCTCGAGCAGGGCTCTTTTCCAGTTACAACCCTCCTTGGTTATGGGGGGAGGATTAAATCACACCCCCTGGGAACCCTCGATTTGCAAGCTTTTTTGTTTAGTAGAACGAGACGGGTAAGGCAACTTGCCTTCCCTTAACACAGAACTGAAAACAAGTGTTATTTTTTTCTTCTAAATGGAACAAAGGGGAACAGAGTCATTAACTGTGAACTGCCCAGACATACCAAGTCCATATATGTCTACGAATGTTCGGGAACGCCCGCGGCTCCCACCCGTCACCGCCGTCCTACAAACAAACAGAACAAATGGTGTCAAAGCAAACAAGCGATGCCACAGCTCGAGAGGCAAAAGGTACAAAGGTGCTCACTTGACTCCGGTTCTCGTGCCTCCGCCAAGTTGTCTGAGGAAAACACATAGGCTAAGAAGCGCTTTTTCATGGACTATAAAATCTCCCCAGGAGCGCTCAGGTCTCTGCTGGAGGCCACAGCTGCCAGAGCCCTCCACCCCTCTCTGGTCAGGAAAGGTCAGAGCCCCCCGCCCCCTCCCCCAGCTGCCTCTTCCTTGTGACCCCGACCTCAACACGCATCGTCCTCAGCCTGCCTCCGGTTTTCTCACCGATGCCCAGAGACTTCCTCACCAGCAGTACCTGACGGCCCATGGCCTCCTGGAACCACCGCGCCGCCCCGTGGGAGCAAACACAGGACGGGACTTTGGTTCTCAGAAGACCGGGTTCCCAAACCACAGCCAAGATGGTGGGAGGGGGGGGGGGCCTCTTCTCTGGGCCTCACATGTTTGCCCAGGTGGGAGCACCCTTTGCTAGCGGGAGCAAATGAACTGATCCCGGGTCCTGGGGTCCTACTGAGTCCCCTGAAGGAGAGAAGTCACCTTAGGAGATTTGTCAGACACCAGCTAAGTGTAGATTTGATTCACAGGGACGTGTGAGGGACCGCCGTTGAGCCTGCTTTAAGCCTGTCCCACCCATAAACGAAGGCCTCGTCAGCAGCCACCTTGATAAGAAGCTCAACTCACCCAGGAATGGCTTTTCAAGACAAGTGCTAGAACGAAGTGTTCTACAGTAATGGCCACAGGGGAGAGTCAGTCAACAGGCCTAGCCTGTTGATTTTATTTCGACCCTATGTGATCTCTTCTGGAGGCAGGTTGGAAGGGGACGGGGCTGCAGGACAGGCCCTCCTGCCCTGTCCGAGCCGTGGGGCTGTGGAAGAGGCAGCTTCCTCCTCCATTCGTCAAGGGTGTAGCCAGCAGCTCTATTTGCCAGGCTGGGAGAGGGAAGAAAAAGGTGAAAGCAGGCTAGTATCCCTGCCCACTGGGCTTACACTTCTCGGCGGGGGTGGGGCTGGGAGGGACAATAAATGGGTAAACAGGTAAACAAGACACTTTTCCTGAGCGAGGAGTGTCATGAAGAACTTCAGGAGAGCAGGCCGTGCAACAGCGCTGGTTCCAGAAGGGGGTTTTCCAGCACTGCCCAGGCGACGAGGAGTGGCCAACCACACAAAGATCCGAAGGAAGAACATTCAGGAAGAAGGAATAACACGTTCAATGGCCGGAGTCGGGAACCAGGAGTTCCGCGGACCAAGCCCCCATTTCCTCCCCGGCGCAGTGTCAGTGAGGATCAGAGTCACGCACATGGTGAGTTGTCATACCCAAGCCCGCACACGAGGCTAATGGCACAGCTCCCACGCGGGGGCTAGCTTCTGGGGGCCCGGTCTTCCATAACGTGGACCCCCACTCCGGTCCAGTGCCCCAGTGGAGTCACATCCAGACAAGTCTCCCTGTTCTTTTTGACACGTCATTAGCATAAGAGCCCCCTAGATGCCTGCCCCCAGCTTAGGTGCCCAACGCCGCTCTCTGAAAGCTCCCTCGGACACAGTGGAGGGGAGGGCTCCGCGTGTGCACCCAGGTTTACTTTGTGTTCTGAGCAGATACTGACACACACACTATCCTTGGGACTCTGGCCTCTTAAAAGCCCTGGAATCATCGAATGACGTGACCCCCGGCTGTCCGCCAGCTCTACCCTGTTCTGTAGCAGATCACCCACCACTCAGTGACTCAGGATGAGGCTTTGGCGTTCCTACATTGAAAGGTCCCCGTGGACTACAGCCCGGAGCCGCTGGGTTGCTGTGTCTCCAGGAAGGATTCACCTTCCAGGCAGGAAGCTCGTCCCAATTCATACACCCCCCTTCCGGCAGCTCCGTCCCACGTCCTTATTTCTGGTCCCGCCTGGAGGTGGAGAACCAATGGTCAGCGCTCCATGCAACGGTCCTCGGCGAAGACCATGGGTAGGTTCCCCTTGACGTGCTCTTCTCCCAGTTGAACCACAACCTCCCTCCTCTTCCCCACGAGACTCCAAAGAGCAGCACAGCCCTGTGGGAAGGAGCAGCAGGAAGGAGCGCCCACAGCACCCACTGACAGAGAGCGGGAGAGGGAGCCCCACAGCTCACGGTAATCTCCCCGGGGCAAACAGGCTGACATCTGTCCAGCCTTGGCTCCAGGTCAAACACCTGGAGTTTCGCCGTTCTCCACTCTCCAGGCAGGAATACGCATGGCATTGTGGTGCCCGCTTTGCAGATGAGGGACCCGAAGTTGGGAGAAGCTGCCTGGCTCTCCCCAGGCACATCCTGGGGCTGAAATCCGCATCAGCTCTGATTCCAAAGTCAGTTCCCATAAGCAAACAGTTTTAAAGGGATGCTCAGCCCTCTGCAACTTGGAGAGCATTTGCTTCCCACCACCAACCCCCATCCTGTGTACTGAGAGACTTTCAGTAACAAGGGAAGTGTCCATACTAGAACTTTAAGTGTAAAGAAAGAGAAGCCCAGGGTATGAATCACCGCTGCCATTTATGGGATATCTCTTCGGGGATGGGGACTCATTGACCAACGCTCCTGTAGGCCAGACAGCCAATCCCCATTGCAAAGACAAGGGAGTCACGGCTCCATGTGGTTAAGTGACTCGTCGGACGGGAGGGCTGCCTTGCCAGCACTGAAGGGTCCGCCTCCGGAGCTCTTCACCTTGACACACACCGGCTCTAAAGGTCAACTCAAGTGGAAATATGGGGTCCAAGGCCCCTTTCCCTCACCGTAGGCTAAATTCAGGTACCCAGTTGGTGAAGATTTGCTAACCGTGCATTAGCCTTTTAAACCACTTTTAAACGCTTTGAAACAGCAACAACAACAAAAAAGAGAATTATCAGGAATTAACAAGGCCAGCTGCACATAAAAGGAACAAGAGTCACCATATTTCTCAACCTCCGCCTCCTCCCTGAAAGTTTAGGTTACGAAAAAGTAAAAAATTTCAAGGATTAAATTTTTTTTTAAAGGAAGTGAAGATTACGAGTTTGTCGTAAACCCAGGAAGCTTGTTCTGTGACATCTCCCTGAGCTCTTTTTCCTCTTGGATAAAATCAATGCAATAATAGCATTACACCACACTAATAAATATGTCATATTATTGCCTAATAATAGTGGAGAATGACACTTGCCTTGACTATTTCCCAGGTGATTATGAAGACCCAGGAAGCCATCTACGTGAAAACATGTTACAGGCTCCGAAAAAAATCTAAAAGGTGTGACCATGGGAACGGCGATGACCGCCATTTGAAGACTTGTCACAGACATTGTCACCACTGTCACTCCCCACAGATGGCCCTGGGCATCTGTGACACAGAGACAGCTTTCTCTGGAATCCCAGCAGGGTCTGGACGAGAGCCCCGGACAGCAGCAGCAGCGTTAACACGCAGGGTCTCTAACGGGACCCACGGACTGCGTGGCCGGGGACAATTCTCTATCAGTAGACCCTTGAAAGTGTGTCTTCCTGTCGGAAAAATACCATATGGGCGTTTCGGATAGTTTCTCATGCATCTACCCTCAGTCCAAATCAAATAATAAAATAACTTTTCCGCTTGTGGCTCGGCCTTCTTTTTGTTTTTCATATTTTTCTCGCTTTTACCTCTCCCACACTTCCCCTCCCACATGTTGGTCCATCTGTTCGAGGTGGGTGTGCCTGGTAGCCAGGGACCATGTTTGTTTCAGCTTTCTGGCACGCATGCCTGGAGCCACGAGAGAAAGTAGAGACAACCAGGCTTGGAATGTACCACAAGGATCACAAGTGACACTGCAGCCCGGAAATTACGACGTCCTGCTTTGCAGACCGGGCCGAGATGGGAATGCTGGCCCACGGGCATGCGTGTACCTGCTACGAGGAGCCTCCATCGTCTTTGAGGCCAGAGAGACCCCGTCACCGTCCTGACCCACCACACACTAGCGTTGTGATTAGTCACTTGACTTCCTCCTCTGCGTGATGAAACCCAGCTCTTCCAACTTCCCGTTGAGCCGAGAACTGAGACATCAAACGCAAAGTGCCTGGTGACACCTGGATTTCGATGGAAGCTTCCCACCTCTGAACCCACAAGATGATGCCGCCCTTGGACAAACGGATCCTGGTGGACCCGTCTACTGTTTTACTCTTCTGAGGAGATAAATGGTGAATTGTCTCCACTTGGGTTCTTGGCGCATCTGCCGCTATCAGAACGTGCGGGAAGGACTGAACGTGCACATTTGTGGAGACTTGCGTGGCGGGCGCTGGTTTTGAGGGAGATCTGAGGTGGCTCAGTCAACTTTCCCACAAGCTCCTCTATGACTAATGCGAAGGAACACACCTCACGGCCAGGACTTGGCAGACACGGGAGAACCACTCTCAGAAGGCGTGTGAGCAGCGCTGGGAACCAGCGTGCTAGGAGCACGCGCTCCTGTGGTGTGTGGCAGAGAGACGGTAGTTCGCCTGTTACCCATCAAGCACCGGGAAAGGGCGGATGGCCATCCTCCCAGCCATCGAGGGCTCTGCAGAATGTGTGACTCAGATCATCACCATCACCATGTCTTGTCTCATCCAGGCTTACGGATGTTCTCACGCAAGGTTGGGGGGGGGCAGCATTTGTTCTCATTTTTTGCTTGATATTTCTAAGAAAAGGACTCTTGTTTCAACCCCTCTTAAGCACTCCGTTCCTTCCTCACACTCTGGAGGCAACCCTCCCCCCCACCCAGGGGGAGTATTTTAATTCCGAGCACCAGCTCCTGCCGAGTCTGAGTCTGGGTGCGCTGTGCCTTCCCTCCCCGGTGCTCTGATCCGGGGATTACGGTAGAGCAAGCTGGGGCAGCTTCACTTTACATTTTCCTCCCTGACTCTTCTCCAACACAAGGTTTTCTAGCCCCCCCACGTTTTACCTTGCCATGTGGTGCCTCGTGGGAGCCTAGGTCCTGGGCACAGGGCCTCCTCCTCAGGGACGCACAAAGCCAGGAAGCAGATGGTGTGGGGAGGACTTGTTTTTCCTCTCCTTCTTGATCACCAGTGGCTTCTTTTTAAGACTCAGCACAGTCAAGCTGTGTGAAGTATGGGCAGTTGGACACGCTGTTGTGCTGTTGTGCTTGACCTCTGAGGATGGTAAGACGAGCGCCAAAGAAAGACGGAGTCTCTCCCGGGGCGGCAGCAGAAAAACATTGTCGTGGAAGTGCAAAAAGATAACTCAATCTTTTTCTCTAATATGATCATTTTTCCTCATTACAGAGACAGCCAAATTATCCTTTTGGCTAAATGCAGCAAAGTGTCAACGGTTTTCACGGACTCTGATTTATGCCTTCCTACAGGACTAGTCCGAGGAACAGGCAAACCGTATTTGTGGTCTCCCCGGGAAGGACATGCCCAAACGTATATTTCAGAACGATCATTCTGGCAGCATAGCAGAGAGAGGAACGGAAAGGGACTGAACTAGGGTGTTCAAGACTCATTAGAAATTATTACAGTAATTCAAGCTAGAAATCACGGTGACTTGACCTCAGAACCTACAGTAGGGAGGAGAAAGGGATGTATCTGGAGATATGTGCAAGAGGCGGGGTCACCCCAATTCTGTGGCTGGAAGGAAGTGGGAGGCGAAGGAATACCGAGGAGACAAGACATTGGGGTCAAGGGCAGTGATGTGTTTGCCGAGATATGGAACATCAGAGAGGGCACAGCTCTATGTGTAGATCTCAAGCAAAGACGTGAAGGATGTGGCTGATAGTTCTGAAAGCACTGGAGAGGTTTGGGCTGGAGGTCTGGAAGACCTTCCCACGCTGAGAGTGAGCCAGCACGTGGTAGCAGTTAAAACCACCCAGAGAGAGGGTGCGATCTATGAGCTACGGGAGGAGAAGAAGAGAGATGAGCTAGAGGAAAGAGAGGACTTAGGCCAGAAATAGGACAAGATAGGACAAGATAACTGTTTATAGATATAAAGCAAAAATAAAAAAATTAAAAGGATGGAAATAAACTCAGAGTTCAGGTTAGTAATAATTAATGCCAAGGAAAAGCTTGCCAAGTAAGCACAGTGTCTCTGTACCCAGCTTTATAGTTATCCCTTATATTCACATACTGGCATCGATCAAGGGAGTTGTGTGTATTTTGTGGGGATATTTCAATAGGGAACAGTGGAGAAACCTGACATCTGAGACACGCTCTCTGTAAGCCTTGCCTAGCTTTATAGCTCTTGGCCTCATCAGCAGCCACAGAGAGCCCAAGAAGAGCCAAGCAGGGCTCAGGGAACACACCTCGAAGGATCTACCTCATCTCAGGGACCCGTCATCCTCCCTGCCTCTCTACCCTCTCACTGTAACCAGGCTTCTCTGAGTCTTTCAGTGCTGGACCTCCGTGGGCGACACCCCATGTACAGGTGTTTCGAGCTGTTGTTTCCTCGTGTGCTCGGAGAGCTTACAACCGATCAGGTGTGCCCAGAACCCAGACTGTACGTGGGAAAGTGACTAAGTGCGGATGAAATGATACCTGGAGCTGGGATCTGAAGGGGTGCAAACAAAGCATTGTAAGTAGGAGAGTGTTGTGACTTATATTTGTGCTTGCGAAGAGCCTTCAGGTAGTGGCGTGGAGGATGCCCTGGTGGGAGGTAAGATGGAGAGAGGGACCTGATCAGAAAGATGTTTAACAGTCCAGTACCAGATAACAAGAGCCCATGCTGGAACAGGGGCAGTGGTTGTGGATATGGGAATATGGGTTCTAGACATGTTCATGAGGTAGAATGACAGAATTGGTGCCTGATTGACTTGGGTGATAAGGATGACAGACCTGTTGAAGATGGCTCCCTCATTTCCTGCTCAGGCCATTCACTGAAGATTATTCTAGTCAGTATTATTATATTATATTATATTATTATATATTACTGCCTTTATCTAAAACATGGAAGAATAATGACTATAATTTCTAATATTCTTATTTATGCTTAGACAAGATGTTCTGGACTGTGTCACCCTGTTCTGCTCCTCCCTTCTGTGGAAATTGCCATTACCTTAGGCAGTTTCTCCAGCCATAGCCCAGCCCAGGCCCAACTCCCTTGCATCCCATGTAGCCACAACAGTGGGTCCTAAAACTTCTGCCTTTGAGAAAATTCACGTATGTTATTGGAGGTGATGAAGCCAATACCATGAGAGGCCAACAGAGTGCTTTCTACACTCTATATCCTTTTCAACAAAAATTCAGGAAGCTCATACTCAGCGGTGACATGCTGCTTGACGGACAACCTCATCGATTTCCCTGCCGCAGACACTCCGGATGGCTGTCCGGTCTGAGCAGCAGAAGATGATTACAAAATTCTTGTTTTGCTACCTTGTCTTGGTCTAGGGTAACATTCAGATAGATGTAATCGTATCTCTGACTCTGTATCTGTCTCTCTCTCCTGCTTCTCACGTCAGTAGGAAGGCCAAGTGCAAAGTCTGTCATTCTCTCAAAGTTAGCTTGTAAACCCTTACTCAGTCCTTTCACCTAATTTTTGTCCTGCACATGTCATGTGATCTGCTCCTCCAAACGACCCTCAGTTAGGTAGGACAGGTTGTTACTATTATTTATATTTACATGTTGAAAATGGAGGCCCAGTCAAGTCAGTCAAGTGTACTAGGAACAGACTGGGGGTTAGCCGGAGAAGTTTGGTTCCAGATATGATGAATTCAAGGTGCCTTCGCAGACGAAGATGTCAGGGAAGCCATTAAATGTTGGGTATAAGGCTCAGGATAAGGACTGGGGTTGAGGATACAGAGTCAGAAACCATCCGTTTACCAGAGCAGTTAAGCAGAAAGACAAGAGCAAGCACGTTTGAAAAGAAGTGATGTACTACGTCTGTGGTTTCATCTGGAGTAAGGGTAGAAACGAGGGGCTTATGGGCTGAGCTTACCGCACAGACAAGGTTGTAGGCGTGGAATCGGAGTCACGCTTTAGATACTGAGAAACATCATGTAAAAACCTGATTTCCAGCATTCTAAAAGCAGAAGCTATGGCATCCTAAAGTCCACATTCTCGCATCTCAATAATATCAAGGAGTTGGGTGAGTCACCTTCACTCCCTTCTCTCCTGGTTTCCCATAGTCCCTGCTATTCCTTATTGTCTTCCTGGCTTGACTCATTAAAATACCTCTCTCTCTTGCAAGTTGTTTTGGTTTTTTATTGTTGTTGTTGTTAAGGTTTATTTATTTATTTGACAGAGAGAGAGAGAGAGCACGAATGGGAAGGTCAGAGGGACAGGGAGAGAGAATCCCAAGGAGACTTCACACCAAGCATGGAACCCGATGTGGGGCTCGATCCCATGACCCTGGGATCATGAGCTGAGATCATGACCTGAGATGAAATCAAGAGTCAGAAACTTAACGGAGTGTGTCCGCCAGTCACCCCTCCACTGCAAGTGTTTGAGTTTGTGATCATTACCATCAGACTGACTCCCTTCTGGCTGAATTCCTTCCTAAAGTTCACCCCAAGACTTAGGAACTCCTGAAATCCCTCTCCAGATGTCTGCACCCTCAGGAATGATTCCAGCCATTGAGCATGTCCACCGCGTCCTTTAGAAATTCACCCTCAGTATGTCAGCGATCTTCTTACTTGCATAACCCGTCTCCCTCACTAGACTCAAAGCTATCTGAAAGTAGCATTACCCTGATTGCATCTTGGTGTGTCCGCTATCACTTCACACAGGAAACACATCCAAAACATGCTGCTGTGGTAAATAATTGAACAAGTGCCTGCAATTCCCGTTTCACAGAGCTCCCTCACACTCGTGTTCCCCTCAAATGGCCCTAGGTGACCCAGCTCCCGCAGGAGAGTCAACTCTCTAGCCAGGTGTGGGGAGTTCTCCGGGGTCCCTGCTACCACTACCCCTGCCCTGTGGGAGCCCCAGAAGCATGACAGTCAGCCATGGACCACAAAAGACTTGAAAGTCGAAGATTCTGCCTGTGAAGCACCAGGGTAACACCGGGATTAAATTCACGGGAGACGGCAGCGATCACTCCTGATTTCTCTGAGAAAGGAACTGATTCAACTCAACAAAGATTCAACTCAACGACAAAACTGGGGGCCGCCCCTGTGCTGAGGAGTGACTGTTTAATTTCAAAGGTAAGGAGAAGGTGGCCAGTGAAGGATGTGGGAATGGGGAGGGAAAGGATACCTGGCAGAGGGAACAGGATATGCGTAAGCCTCAAGGCGGCTGTATTACTGGAGGAACTGAAGAAAGTCTATAATGATGACAGCAAAAAAATGTGAGGAAGAGAGGTAAACAGGAGTCAGAACATGTGATCAGATAAATCGTGTTGAAAATCCTGCATTTCATTCTAAGTATCAGGGATTCTGAAAGGGTACTGAGCAGAGGGGAAGAGGACACAATCAGATATCAATGGTTGAAATAGTTCCCTGATTGCTGTCAGAATAGACTGGGAAATAGGGCTGGAAGCACTCAAAAATGTTGGATAAACACAAACAGGCTCTTCTTAAAAGGAACCAAAGATTGAACAAGATAATGACAAATGACGTAGCCAAACTTTAGGAGAAAGCAGAACAATGGAGTCACTTTTGCCCTGAGGTAATCTACCAACCCAGGTAAACGTGAGCCTTAATTCTGATGCCCTCATAAGGCATCGGGGGCAGACTTTACCTCCCTAGAGCTTCACAGTGTAAGCAGTTGTCTCAGACAAGCTCCTCTGGAAAGCAGAGCCATGGGAAGCACTAAGATGACCTTGTAGGTGCAGGCCCAGGGCAGTGAAAGTGAGGCCAGCAGAGATGTCCAGCAGCACCATGTAATGCATTCCCCTGCTGGCTGCTGCCTCACGACCAGCTAGAGATGGACGCAGCTGGTTACTCTGCAGATGTGCGTAGGTAGCATGGGGGTGTGGGGGAGGCATCGTTGGAAGGGCTGCAAGGATGACCCACACCCCGCCGTCATCCAGGTAGAAAAGGAAGGAAGAGGAACTTTCCTGTGGGGCTCCTTCCCATCTCTCACTTCCCACTGGTCAAGTTTCATCCCACCAGCAGGTAACGTCTTGCCCTTCTCGGTTCTATCATCTGACGCCTCAGAGGCCAGGCAGGAACGAGATCCTAAATTCAAGAGAGGGGACAGCCCAGCTTGGATAGAGCACCAACCAAGACAGAAAAGAAAGGGGTGAGATGGTGAGAAAGTGGACTAAATCTTGGTCCAATTCTGGAGCCTAATAGAAGGCCCCCCTAACTAAGCCCGAGAACACAATGTACTACATAATTAGGATGAGGGTAAACCAACATTTCCCACACTACCCCACACCCCCACTCCTAAAGACTGGAAGGAAAGTATCCTTGGCACAAAGCAAAGTGGGGTTTCTAAAAAAAAATTTTTTTAAAGACTCTGGAAAGTTGTAGCGGTAAACAGTTTTCTCCATGTATTTTCGGCCCAAAATCATATCATAGGTGTTATCTCCACACCCTCAAGCTATGAATCTAATTTAGAGTGTTTTTAGATTAGTAAAGCCTTTTGGCATCTGGCAAAGCAAATGCAAACCTTTCTTGAAGAAGGCACCTTCGTTTTAACTCTGCGAGGATTTCAAACATTATTTTCCACAGAACGGAGAAGCTTACAATAATGAATAACCATTTAGCGTGAGTGAGAACCAGCAGAAACAGATGCGTGAACACTTCATATGTTAGAACAATCCTGTGTGAAATATATGACCTTGAAATCAACTGTATTCAACATTGTGAAAGATGTGCCTTAAAATATATGTAAAAACATGGGGGGGACTTTAAAAGACTTAAGAGGTCTAAAAAGATGACTTCTAGAAAAATTTTGATTATTAGAAGTTAAAGTGTAATAGATGTGTATAAAAACATAGTAAACCCAGATAAAGAGACAACTGGTATACCAAGAGACCGATAGGATTAATTAACCAGAATTCAGCATAAAAAAAAAAAACAGAAGACACTTAACAAGTGAGGGGCCATGAGCTACAGAAGAGAGGGTGAGAAAGTCGAATAGACATCAAGTCAGAATTCCAGAAAGAGAGGGGAGGGGCAGTGGGACAAAGAGCAAAACTCCTAAAGACAACATCTGGGAATTTTCCAGAAAGGCTGAAGAACAGTGTTCACAAATGCAAGTATCTCAACTAACTCTAGACCTGATAAGGAAAAAGAAAGCCAATATCACACAGAGCCTCATCAAAGAACCGAACCCCCAAATAGAGCAGATTTTAAAAGCAGCCAGAAATAAACAAAGAAAAAAGAAGGTATTATCTTCAAAGGAGTGGTAGACTCATACCTGATTTATTAATGACTTCTCAACAATTACAGCGAAAGCCAGAAAACAATAAAATTATAGCTTCATGGTGCTGAAAGAAAATACCAACCATCTCATAATGTTATGTAATAAATAAATTGTTCCCAAACAAGGGCAAAATAAAGACAGATCAACACAAACTGACAATTTGCCACTCCCAGACGCTCACTAAAGCAAACTGGAAAAGATGCATCCCCAGATAGGAGGTCTGAAATACAAGAACGTACGATAAGCCACTAAAAGGGCAACTCTGTGGGTAGCCAGGAAAGGAAGGGGATGAGAGAGGAGGGGATGCGGTTGTTGGGGAAGCAATGGCGGCTCCTAGAACACGAATCACAGTCTGGGGAGAAGGTGCTTTACAGAAAGCAGTTGGTAAACTGACCAAAGTCAAGCCCAAGGAAGATAATGAATCAGCTAAAAAGTTACTTTTCATGTGAGGATTTGGGGTGTTTTTTTTTTTTTTTTTTAGAGTTTTGCATTTTTTCCCTCTCTCTTTTTGTAAACAATCCTGTCACGCTTCATAGAATTTCTCTAGCCATTCTGCTTCAGAGGAGAGGGACCAAGGTACTTGGGTGTGGGACGTGGGAGGAGAAATTGGCTGAAATATCTGCAAAATTGGCCGAGTTTCCTCTGTCCTTGTACGGAGTGAAAAATCATGTCTTTGTTGGGCTGTGCTCGTCAGCGTGGCACAGCCCACAGCTGGAGCCCTGCTGACAAAGGACTGAAGAAGCTCATGACTGGTCTTGTACCACTAGCGAGGAGGGCGGGAGAAAGTGCCAGGCCTTTGTCAGGCTTTGTACAACATGGTTGTTGTTGGCCACATCCCAGCGCCGTGCTCACATTTTGCCTGTTTCGGCTCATACTTGAGGTCGGCGACGAGCACGAGGAAAGCCGAGGATTTGCATGTACTGAGCAAACCTGTGGCTTGTCCTTGGATCGGCTTCCAGCTGCTTCTCTCCAGGTGGAGTTGAATTTTGAGCAGGCATTCGGTTCTGATGGGGAGGGGGCTGAAGGAACCAGCTCCCGCACGGAGGGAGCCTGACTCTAACCCAGACTTTTGCGGTGCTTTGGTTTCAGGTGATGCTGCCTCTAGCCCATGGGTCTCTTCAATCTGTCTGGGAAAAAAATGGCCCCTTAGAAATGATTTTTTCCAGTGACAGGGAGGATAATGCACACAGAAGAGGGGACTAGGGAAGTAAAGGAAAGTAAGCAAAAAATGGCAGCAGAACAGAGGTGAGTCACCTTCAGGAGAAGCTTAGGTGAAATTAGTTGGGAAAGCCAGAGGGGACCTGTTTGAGTGGACGGAGTGACTCTGGAAAGGGAGAGAAAGAGGGACCAATGAGCTTGGGAAGGCAAAGGAGTTGGTTCCTCCCTGACTGGATATTTGCCAAGAGCATGAACTCTAAGAAAGGGGCAACTCTGAGGGGGAGGGTGGCAACAAAATGGCGGAAGGGATCATAAGGTCCAAACTTCCGGTTATAAAATAAGTAAGTCCTAGGAATGTAAAAAACAGTATGGTGATGACGTAGTTAATATCGTGTTGTATATTTGAAATTTGCTAAGAGCAGATCTGAGAAGTTCCCATCGCAAGAAGAAAACATTTTGTAACTATAAGATGGATGTTAATTAGACTAACTCTGGTGATCATTTGCGACATATACAAATAACAAATCATTATGTTGTGCAACTGAAAGTAATATAATATCAACTCTATTTCAATTAAAAAAAAGAAAAAAGGTAGTTCTTGAAATGAATATGAAGGGACAAAACTAATCAAAATAACTGTCGATAGGCATTTTGCCCATGAAAAGTATGACCTTTTAACACACAAACACAGCGTGGTAAAGATTTGTGTTACATATTCTACACGTTAAGGTTACAATGGAAATTTTTTGTATAAACCGTGCTAATGCTCAGTTTGGGAGGGGAAGTATCCCCAAGTGAGTGAAGAAGGTAGAGCAGTGATTCTGTACATGTGTTGATTAAATGATCGAACACTCAGTAGTTCCACAAAGGTGCACAGGAAAACAAAACTTCCTTGGACACAGAAGCTGCATCTGTAACCAAGAATTTTGAGATAAGTAAGAGGAAATTGGAAAAAAACAAAACAAAACAAAACAAAAAAGGCCTAACCTCCCGGTTTCTTTGTGACGGTAGCTGTACTTAAGAGTTCATCCAATTTCTGTCTTATCTTGCCAACGGCTTGAGCTCAGATAATGCATTTGCCACCGTCTTGTAGAAGCTCTTCAAGAGCTCAGGCTCGTGACCACTGAATCTACTCAAACATTCAAATCTGTTTTAAGACTCTTTGTTAAAGTCTCTTGAAAGAAAGTGCCCTGTGTAAGAGAAAGCGACAAGATGCATCGATGTATTTATTTATTTATTTATCTATTTATTGCTGTATTGCCAAAGAGGGTTTGTTTATTTTAGAAACAAAAGCATTTGGGTACATTGAAGAAAAACGGTGGATGCCCTTTCTCAGAATCCCTGGCAGGTGCTACTTGAGCTAATAAATTGTGAAACCAAATTTGTCTGTATTTTGAAGGCTACCTGCGAGGTTGGCGATCGCAGCCATAATGTAAGTTAAAGGGAAAATAAGCCGGTATTTCTTGGGCTTTCCTCCAATAAAACTGTAATCAATTTGAAGGGAAAGGTTGTGACAGGAAAAGGGGATGTCTGAGTTGGTAGTACTCCAGGACCAGGTGGCCCAGAACTCCGAGCCGAAGATC
This sequence comes from Martes martes, assembly GCF_963455335.1. Classification (NCBI taxonomy): domain Eukaryota; kingdom Metazoa; phylum Chordata; class Mammalia; order Carnivora; family Mustelidae; genus Martes; species Martes martes. Next base: position 83,057,052 of record NC_137902.1, on the reverse strand, counting down.
CAGAAAGAACAATGGGCTACCTGGTAAACGGAGGGTACATCCTTCTTGCATTTGTTTTTCCCATATCACAGATGCTATTGTGTCTGAACACCTGTGGTCAGGTCAAACAAGTTCTAAACTCAATAAAAAGGACAAAGCTCTAAGTCTGTTCCCTGGAGAGATTTCTGGAGTCATTTTCTCCCTCTTTCCGTTTTATTGGAATAGAATTGATGTACAGTGCTGTGTAAGTGTCAGGTGTCCAACATGACAGCCAGACTCACATATATTGTGAAACAACCACCGCAGTGAATTTGGCTAACATCCCTCTCCTCATGTAAATACAAAAGCAGAAAAGAGAGAAAAGAAACGAAAAGAAATGGGGGCACCTGGCGGGTTCAGTCCGTAGAATGTGCACCTCTGGATCTCAGGGTCCCGGGTTCAAGCCCCACACTGGGTGTGCAGCTTATTAGAAGGAGCAGGAGAAGAGGAAGGGGAAAGAAATGGTGTTTCCTTGTGATGAGAACTCTTTTTTAGGATTTTACTCCTAGCAACTTCCAGATATAGCACGAGGTGCTGTTAACTACCGTCATAGTCACCATATTGTACGTGACATCCCCGGGACTTACTTATCCTATAATGGGAAGTTTATACCTTCTGATGTCTTCCTCCAATCCTCCCTCCCCCATCCCTGCACGGGGGACCACAGATCTGAGCCTCCTCACCCCTCCCTCCGGTCCCACGGCTCCAGCCATGCCCACCGCCCCGGCCATCATCAAACATGGCAAGCAGGGCCCCCCTCCACAGACTTTGCCCTCCTGCTGCTCTGCCTGGAATGTTCTTCCCACAAATATCCCTGCTACTCTCGCTTCATCTCCTGCAAGACTCTGGGCAGCTACCCCTACTCAGTGTCCTCCCTCTCACAGAGGCCTCCCCCGAACTCCTATTTCTGTCTCTCGCCTTCACCATTATATTCCCTTGTATCATTCATTTCCCCCTGACACACCATATATTAATTTCTTTTTCTATATATTCATTTCTTAATTGGTTAATTGCCTCCTCTCTTTAAAAAAAATGTTTTATTTATTTATTTGACAGAGAGAGATCACAAGTGGGCAGAGAGGCAGGCAGAGAGAGAGGGGGAAGCAGGCCCCCCGCGGAGCAGAGAGCCCGATGTGGAACTCGATCCCAAGACCCTGGGATCTTGACCTGAGCCGAAGGCAGAGGCTTAACACACTGAGCCACCCAGGTACCCCTTATTGCCTTCTCTTAATTACCCTCTCAATACAAGCTCCTTGAAGGCAAGGAAGTCTGTTGAGTTTTGTTGTTGTTCTTTCTTTCATTCTCTGTCTCCAGCATCTAAAATCATATATGGCACATAATAGGTGTTCAATAAATATTGATGGAATTAACGAACCATCATCCAAATAAGAATTCTAGTACCTAAGACTGCCCACACATAATAGGAAATAAAAACAAATATTTGTAAATTAAAAAAAATAGATACAACTTGAAATATTAATTCTATTTCCTATCTGATGTAATCAATGGAATGTAAGAGCTTGTCCCGTTTGCTCTGGTTTTCAGGGGCAATTCAGTGGCCATTTCCAATGTGGGAAACCACCAGCCAGAGCCAAGTTGGAGGAAAGTCTGGATACACAACCCCTGCCAGTGAAAATAGCAATGTTGTCACGGGTCAGTAGCAATCGGCCTGTGGTCAGAGGAGCTGTGATGATGTGCTCTGTGTGAGGAGGGCTGCTGAGGCTGCTTTGTGGGGGACAGAGCCCAGGTGGCGTTGCTGGAGAGGACAGCCTGGTGGAAGGCTAGTACCCTATCCGTTTGGCCCATATGAACAATGCGCACAGCACCATGCCAAGAATGGTGGGGTTACAAGAAGTAGCTGAGGCAGGAAGATGGAGTCTACTTCTGCCTTGTCCTACTTACCCCCAGAATATTCTCTGGACCTCAGTTTCCTTACAGAGAGAAGGATAAATAACTCGATGGTTATGAAAACAGGCTTTGGGGCTGACCCAGCTGGCTTCAGGTCTATCTGCAATACTCAGTAGTTAAGTGACCTGGAACAATTTTTTTTTTTTTTTATCACCAAGTCTCAGTTTTCCCTTCTGTAAAATGGGGATTACAATCGCGTGCACATCGTAGGACTGTTTGAAGGGATTAAGCACGGTCATACAGGAGCAGCGTATTTCAGGATGCCTGGCGCGCAGAGTTGAGAGCCATATACAAGAGAATATGGGAATGTCTCCTGTAAACGGTGGTCCCTGTGCTAAGGTCAGTGCATTTGACCGCATCTGCCTACACCTGTGTTGTCTTTGACACATATGCTGGGCCACCCAGATGGCACAGTCCCGTTCAACTAGACCTCTGGCCAGAGGTCAGTCCCATGGGTGTGAAGGTCAACCTTTAACAGCTGGACCTGGCCACCGACCTTGCCCAGAGCGTGGGTGAAGCCTATGTCTGCGTGGACCCTGGCCCTCCTCTGGAAGGAGAGGCTTCTTTTCCCAACAGAAGTTGTATAGCCCATGCACCTGCTTGTGTGCTTTTTCCCACTCTCACTGGCCACCATTATGCCAACAGAATGCCAAAGACCCAGGCCTTTAAAGGGTACACGTTACGGTTTAAAAGCTGTGGCACGGGGGACATTCTCTTGCTCAGTTACTCCCACACCATGGAGATGCTGAATAAGACGATTATATAAATGTTTCCCAAGTTCAAATTGGATTTGAGACTCCAAGTGCAGACTGTCCCCCCTTTCCACCATTTCAAGGTCTCAGCTAGCTCTCAGCAACTTAAGTAAACACCAGCATGTCAGCCTGGGGAGAGCTGCTCGAAAATTTTATTAGTTTGGATGAATTCTTCCTTTCTTCCTTTTTTTTTTTTTTCTTTTTAGTTGTTTAAATTTAATACATACTCTGTGTCCTGGTTTCATCTTTCTACTTTCCACCGGGCAATGACATAGAGTAGCTTGCAATGGATGCTTTGTCTGAAAAATCTGGTTTCCAGTGATTTGAATATGAGGAAGGAACGTCAGAAGTCTGAGGTCTCTGTAGGGCGCTTCTCAGGCCGGCTGGACAAGTCGCGTCGCGTCTCTGTGACTCAGTCTCCCCATCTGTAAAATGGAATTGGAACGATAATCTAGCCTCACTCCTACAGAACGTGAGACTTAATTAATAAAGATAATTTTAAAAATGATCTTTCGTAAGGGGTTTGGATGCATTGGAGGTCAGGACCGCAGAAATGCAATCGAATTGCCTTTAATTCTCCTGAGAAATTCGGGAGGTTTGAAGGTACCTAATTCATCCTCAGCAAATGCCTGCAAGGTATACAAACAAGAGCATTACCCGGTGCATGAGCACCAGCTTGATTCTGACCCTGCAATCCCAAAAGACGCTCTCGCACCGCGGGAGACGGGTGGTGGGCTGTGGGTTGCTGTGTCCTATCGTCCTGCTGAAACTTGAGAAAAGCTGGATGGAAGTCACTCCAAAAGCTAGAGCAAGAACGACCCCATTCTCTATTTTTCCATGACTGTGTGTCTATTTGGGGGTTCACGTTTCCTGCCAGTTTCCCGTTAGTGCTTTTCTTGCGCCGCATACCTGTTTTCTCGGTCCCTTTCATGGGATCCCCTTCCGTGCGGTATCAACATGTCAGACCTCGACTGAACAGGTATCTTTTGAGCATCAGTGCGACCTTGTCTGGCTCAGAGATAAAGGGAAATTGAATGTGGTGGTCAAACATCCGTTTGAGATAGATTCGTGGACTGTGAGCTGGAGGGCCAGCAGACCAGCCATTTAAGACTCTAGGTGACACAGTAGTTAGCGGTAGATCTCAGACCACCCCCATGGTCTTTGAGGCCCCTCCCACTGTCCTTGCCCCCACCCCCCCCACCCCCAGGCTGCTGTCTGCATCTATCAGAATTAATACCCAGGTTTTTTGTCTGTGTTGTGCTGTGATGTGTGATTCATATTAGTCTTTGTCCGCCATCCCAAGCTCACAGCTCCCCTAACCCTTGGAATTTCCTAAGTGTTGGAAGTGATCTAGTTGTCTTTTGTTATGTTAATGAGATGGCTTTTAGATAGCATATAAGGGCGGGGGTTGGTTGCCAATGGCGCCAGCCTTGTGACTAGAGGGTCAGAATTTCCAGTCCCACCCAGACCGCTGAGAGAAGGACCAGGGGTTGAATCAGCCAATGGCCAGTGACTTAGTCAATCAAAACTATGCAATGCAGATTCCTACAAACCTACGAGGACAGCTTTGGGGTCCTTTTCCTGGAGAGTTTTCACTCTTGGAGAACCAGAATCCTTCTCTGTGCCACGGAGCCAGCCCCCAAGCCCCTCGCCCACACCAGCTCCTTTGTTCGGAACTCTCCCCATGCGTCTGATATCTGACTGTTGACCTGTGTTCTTTATTATATCCTTTGATAAGCTGGGAAACCTAAAGAAATGTTTTCCTGAATTTGATGAGCTGCTCTCGCTGCTCTAGGTTCTTAGCTCGAACCTAAGGAGGAGGTCATTGGAACCTTTGATCCGCAGCCATCAGAAGCCATCAATAGCCTAGCTAACCACCTGGGGCTTGAGACCACTGTTCACGGTAGAAGATGGGGGCACAGTCTCGTAGGACTACGCCCTTAGCTGGTCGGTCTGAATTGGGTAGATCACGTCAGAATCAAGTTGAATTCTGGGACACCCCACTGGTGTCTGAAAATCGCTTGGTACTGTGTGTGTGGAATGCTCTCTCCATGTTGGAACTGAGTCCCGGAACCCCAAAAGATGGGCCATTGTGGCCAAACAGAGCTCTCCCCTGGCTGTGAGCTACGGGAGCCCCGTATGTGACACCAGACATCCAGGGCCGATCCTGGGGACCTGTCCCTACTCGCTCACCAATTGTTCAAATAATCACTCAACAGGATTTGGGCAGCTGAGCTGGGGTGATGGCGTGAGACCCTCTAACAACGCCACCCATCTCTGGGACCTCCAGAGAGAGCTCAAGAGCACGTGGGGGCTTCCTTGGCCCAAGACAAGGGCTGGGACATGTCTGTGGACCAAGGCCCGGTGGAGCCGGCAGCAGGTTGAAATGGTCCAGAATAAAAAACCAGCTGGGCCAGATGGAGGCAACCTAGAAGTTCAGGTCCCTTCAGATGTTAACACTAAATACAGAAGCAGAGGTGTCTATAGTCCCTTTACCTTTGTCGTGATGCTTTGCTTCGTTTACGGAGATCACAGCTTCATGTTCCGCACAGGCTGAGCAGTGATGGGTCTAGAATTTCAAAATCCCAAACAGGAAACCTGAGAAATGGGAGGATTTCTATAAAAAGAATTGAAGTGATTAGCTTTTATTTGGCACGGAGGTCCTGAAAATTCCTGGGCAACGTGGAGGCCATCTCAGCCACTTTTCAGCCAGATTTCTATCTCCCAACAAATATAAACTTGCTGGAGGTCGTCAAGAGGTCCCTGATGTGCGGGCCTCGGGTGGGAGGGGGAGGGCTCCCAGTGTTTACATGAGCTCGACAGCGATCAAGGCAGGGCGCCCATCTCGCCGACTTTCCCAGGAAACCGAGTGTGGGACCCTCGAGCACACCAGCAGGCAGTGGTAGCTCTGTCAGGGGTCCCCCTCTTCTTGGCCTGATAACAGCTGAGCTTCTGTGCCCCGAGATGATGCTGATGCAGGACCAGGCTGCAGGGACTGCGACCAACCCACGCAGCTGGAAGGAAAGCCGTAGGCACACATGAAGAGGTTTTCTAAACCCCAGTGGGCACCGAGGCCTTCGAGTCTGGTTCTAGGCAAGTGTATGATTAACCGCTCCTGTCTTAGGAGGCCATAAAATGCTTTGCACAGAGCTTAGAAGAATTGAATTAGGACACATCTGATGGAGAAGGAAAACAGGCTGAAACACGGGAGACAAATACTAACGACTGGGTGGAAATTTTACTTGACTCCTGCTCTGAGCTGGTCTTTTCCAGAGGGTCCCCCCATGAACGGCCCTTGTGGGGGCCTGGGGCCCTCAGCGCACGGAGGGACCTGTCTCTGAGGCCAGAATGGGAGCCTTTGTTGAAGTCCGGGTAGGAACCTGTCAGTGATACGTTCCAGTTTCTAGGCTTTCTAGCCATGCTGGGTTGAATTTCAAGTCAACGCTGCCTTTTTTTGTAACGAATCCTGGTATTCACACCCTTGGATCCAATTTGGGTTTTCGCTCAATCTTGATCGTTTTCCCTCCTACCTGAACACGTGTCACACCTCGGGCAGAGCCGCTCGTTAGAGCACGGGTGTGCCCGGAGTGCTAACCGCACCTACACGTCTCTTCCCACCCCGAAAACTCCTCCAGTGTGTTAATGCTGTGTATCTTTGCTGTAATGTCGCCCATGCCTTTCATACAGCATCGTGATAGTGACTAAGAGAATCCCAAGGCTCTGGTTTGGGAGAACTTAATGGGGAGACCAGGATGTTCATCTCTTTGTCCTGAAGCAACCAGCTCTTCCCAGTGGCTGGCTGGCCCTCTCCCTTCACTAGGGGAACGTAGTCCCAGAAACCTTTGCTGGTCTTCCTTCCCATAAGTGGTTTTTGTATTAAAAATCTTCCCTTGGGGTTCTGTTTAACAAACATGTTCTGGAGATGGAGGTTGGAAAGAGAGGTTAGGGGAGGGCAGATGGACAAGGGAGAACGAAGTCTACAATTCTCCAGGAGAGGTAACTAACGACATGCTCAGCCTAAATGTGGCAGAACATGAGAACTCCATGAATCTCGTCTGTTTCAATCCCTGCCGTAGCTCCAGCATCTAAGAGAGTGTCTGGTACAGAGAATGCCCTCAGTACACATCTCCTGAATGAATGAATGAATGAATGAATGACCACTCATTTATTACTGATTCAGACCAATCAACCCAGCATGGAGCAAATCGTGTTGCCTGACGTGGTTCACCCAGGTCATTAAGGGTGGAAAACCATCCGCGTTCCCCAGGAACAGAATCTGCATGAACTATTTTGTTTTATTTATTTGCTTTTAGAAAGGGAAAGAGAGTGGGGATGGGCAAAGGGAGAGGGAGAGAGAGAATCTCAAACACAGAGCCTAACCCAGGACTCGATCTCACGACCCCGAGATCATGACCTGAGCTGAAATCAAGAGTCAGATGCTTAACTGACCGAGCCACCCTGGTGCCCCAGAAGAAGCTTGTTGTTTTCATAAAGCCCCACATGGGATTCTTGGGCCAAGGGGGCAAAGACTGGCCTTTAGAAATCACGATGTAAGTTCTTCAAGAATATATGCCAATAGCATCTGTGTTTTTCCTTCTCCCCACATAAAAGACACAGCACACGTGTACCCACACCAAAGAATTCAAAACCAACAGACCCACCAATGGCTGTGTAGACAGTTCTGCGCTCTCATAAGTATATTACCGTATGGGCTCAGATGGAACAAATTGGCGAGGGCTAGCAACCGAGCTCCCCGAGGCACTCAGACTTGCTGGTTTGGGAAGAAATTGAATCTCAAGCTAACCCCCCTCCCCCCCAAAAAAGGCACAAGAAGTTTAACCTAAGGATTGCAGGGAGGGCCATCTGTGCTAAAGGGATCAAAGGATTCCACCGACTAACGCCTTCGTTTGGAGCCGGAGAGCAAAGCCCATGGCGTGTGGTGGGGCAGTTAGCCACAGGAAGGAGTCACCATCTCCCCCGTGGGAGCGGGGACCACCCACTGACATGACCCCACGGCTGGTGAGCCCACCAGGAGGTGACTCCAGCCAGTGGAGAGGCCCTGCTCTTCCAAACAAGGCCCCCAGAAATGGCTGGGGAGGACGGGGACATTCAGGGAGACACCAGCAGGCAGGCATGGCTGTCTGGCAAAGGGGCGCATGGCTCTCTGTTAACAGTCCCTCTTTTAATCACGACAGAGAAGTGGGTAAACCTTAGACAGAAGGTGCCCTTCGGATCTCAAGTTCATGGCACGCCGCTAAGCGTCTCCACACCACCCAGGAAATGAAAAGCGCCCAGATCTCAGCACCATTTTTGCCTCCAAGCAAAAATGAAACCCTCGTTCTTCATCATCAATTTCAGAAACTTTTTATTTTCAAGAGGTTTTCTTTTTATTTATTCTTTTTCATTATCATGTTGGCACAAAAGCACAGTCTTTGAGCCAACAGAGGCAACTTCATGTTGCTTCTCCCCTTCTTCTCCTAGTCCGCTACTCACTCCCAAAGCCTTTGGTCCTGACTGTCCCCTGACGGGACCTGGGGAGATCCTCAGAGGTTCACTGGAGTGCGGACGGCAGGAAAGGGCCCCACTATGCTTGGCACGATCTGTCTTCCTCTCCCCTCTCGTCCGTTCTGCAGAGGCACTTCTGGTGAAACCAAGTCATGAGTCATGGATGCAGAGGCTGTGCCCGACCTTCAGGCTGACAAGCGGACCCGCTGTTGGAGGTGGCTCACCTGTGCTCCGTCCTCCTGCACCGCAGACCCATGGATGCTCCTTTTGCATTCTTTCCTCCTTGTCCCTTTCTGTCCCCCCTGCCATCTGCCGTTGTTGCTGCCTGCCACGTTACTCCGTCTGGGGTCACTTCCTCGGGAAAGTCCTTCTTTTGGGGTTTGTTTTTCTTTCCCTTTTTCTGGTTTCTCATTATTATCTTCAAGGGTTTTAATCGGCTTGGTGATGCTGACCTTCTTTTCTCTTTCTTTTGAGAATATTTCATGATACAAACCCCTAAGACTACTTTTCTGTCTCATTTTTTTGTTGGGTTGTCACATTTGTTTTTAATTCTTTTTTCTGGGTTTTCAAAATCTCCCGTCTGAGGTTCCAGGCCTGTATAGAGTCACCTTCCTGCTCCTGGTGGCCTTGGAGACCTGGAGATCCTCGCCTGGCTTTACACCTGTTGCTCTCCAGCTCCTGCAAGAATGTTCTGATCTGAGCACACAGTACGATCTCGCAAATATAACTGTGATTTCAAACGCGGCATCCATTATGACCAGAATTTAGAAGAACGGGGTTCTAACGCCAGCTGTGCTTACAACTAGAGGTGTCACCAGGTAAAAACATATCAGACTTTCCCAGCCTTGGTTTACGTATCTGTGAAATGGCTGGGGCTGGATACAGTCATCGCTCAGCTCCCTGACTATTTCAAACTGCTAAAATTCCACGTTTCCCGCTGCAAAAAATATCTTTTCCAGTTGCCCCGTCCTCTGGAGGCAGGTGCTTCTTGCTTCCATCTCTAGGCTGTTCAAGCCGCCCAGACTCTCTAACACTCCGTGAGCTTCTTTGTGGGGCTACCAACTCCGTCTTTCCTCTTGTACGTGCATGACACACGGTGTTCGCGTCGACTCTGACTTGGACGAGGAAGAAAAACACATGCGTGAAAGGTGCTTCGTGAGACCAGCAGGCTTCGAGGGGCAGCTAAGGTGGCTGGCTTCCCTCAACTTTGTTCCCACGACGGGGGACGTGTTGCCGACGCTCTGAGCTCTCCTCCAGACGGTGCTCGTCGGGAGTCCTAAGGAGCCTCTTAAACCAGATGAACCAAATCAGCCACTCAAGCAATCAGTCCGATGGCTGATTCCTACATTAATTTCACAAATACAGACACTCAGAATTCATCTGCTGCTTTCTCATGTGTCCTCCAGTGTAATCATCAGGATATTTGTGGACGGGGATCGTTAGCAAGTTGGGTCGTCCCCACTTCACAGAGGAAGAAACGAGTGCAGAGTGGGTTACAGAATCTGTGCAGGAGCCCCTGTAGGAGCGGGAAGGAGAATCTTCTAGATCTGGCTGACATCGGGCAGGAGCTGAACAAATGAACCTCCTTTTCTCCCCCTAACAGCGCTGAAGTAAACGCAGGCCGTCCCTTGGCAACAAACACGAAGGTCACCACCTGATGATGGGGCAGGACACCACCTCTTCTTTCCTCCTCATCAAAGCCCGCCTAGAGCGTCATCAAAGATGGCGTCCTGTCATCAGGCTTTGAGGACAGGACCCCGGGTTCCACCCATTCCCACCCTGATGGCTCTCGGCCACCATGGGTGCCTCCGTGCCCTTTGCTCCCGAGACACCCCACTCCTCCACCTAGTCCTGACCTCGTCCTTGCCCTTCCCAAGCTCCTTCCACTCAAGGAGAGTAGAGCCCATACGAGGGCGTGCAGTGTTCCCAGCAGCCTAATGTTCCTTTAGTGAGCGTGAGCCGGCCACCCACCTCCTTTGTACCCAGGGGACCAGACTGCTTCCTCGAACCCCCCCTCCCCATTGTAGATGCCTCGGACCCTTCCTGCTGACCCTGACCTCGCTCATCTTTGTTTGACCACAAAACATAACGTTGAGAACTACTCTATTCATAACGATCCCAAACTAGAAATAACCCAAACGTCCATACACAGGAGAAGGGTTGGGTGAATTTGGGTGCATTTACGCAATGGGACATCTCAGGAGTTGGAAAGCAGGAAGCTACTGAGCTAGTGATAGGCACTGACCTCCAAACCCTCCCCTTGAGCAAAGGAAGTGGAACTATGAACCACACTGTAATGTCTTCTGTATGCATTCCATCAGTAGGAGGTTCGGTAACAGGCCAAAGGAGTCAGTGGTGTCAGAAATTAGGACTAGGGCAGTGGGGCCTGGGGCAGGAGAGGCCTTTCGGGGGGTGATAGAAATGTTCTATGTCTTGATTGGAGCAGTGCTCATGCAGGTACATGCAACTGTCCAAAACTCACCATTCCAGATGATTCAGATCTGTGAATCAAATTATAACAAATTATAACAAATATATATTATAACAAATTATATTTATTGCATATCAATTTTTCTTCCATTTGAAATTTTGATAGCTTAAAAAACAACAACAACTGGTCAAAGTATTGTACAAATGTCAGAGACACTTCTTCGGTCAGTTTCCCTGACCCCCTGAGTCAGCTCAATGCCCCCACTTTTTATCACCTCACTGCATTTCCATTTGGCATTGAAACGTGATCTCTCCTTAAATCTGAGTTGTTTGTGAGGATGGGGTCTGGAGACCCGGGACCATGTCTGGCCCTGGCAGGTCCCTGTCTGATGCAAACAGCCCCAGGGACCCTCCTGTCCCTGTGTGGGCTCGTGGAGGACACAGCCACCAAGAATTCTGCAGATAAACGGATTTTCACATAGCTAGAAAGGCAGGTAAGGCCCTTTCTGGGGCTCTGGGGCCTCCCCAGAGGCCCCAGGGCCTGGCAGGGTTTTGCACACTGGTGAACTTCAAAGGGTTGGACGATAATGTTTGGGGTTTGCTGAGCCTGCAAGGGCCTGAAACCAGAACCTCGGGGGTGGGGAGAGCAGAGGAGAGCACCCCCACTTCGCTTGGGAGGATGAGGGGGAAAAGCTGACAACGCCTTCCTGCTCCCAAGAAAAGGAAAAAGGGAAGGAAGAAGAAAAGTTTGAAGGAACTGTGGGGCTAAAGGCATGGGCACCCATGTACACACTAGTCTAAATGACTTACTTTCTCCTGCTGCATAAATCAACGCGTAGACCTATGAACTGCTCCAGGGGAAGAGGAATACGGGATTCATTGCCAAGCGATGGATATAGAATGTGAGGAAGAGAATCAGGTCAATCCGGCCCAGAACCACGCGCTGGAATGACTGCAGGCAGCAGACGGATGCCTGAGCCAGGGACTCGGGCCACGGTGCCTCCTTCTCCACAAACAGTGGAGCTGCAGATCAAGAAGCCAGGAGGACTCAGCACTGCCACCCACAAAAATACCTTTGTTCACTTTATTTGAAACCTCAGTTTTTCAATCTTGTTTTCCCACTTTTGACGGAGATGCCAATCCTGAAAGGCATCTTCCATAACAAGGGAAACAGCCACGCATGGTGGATGGCAAAGGGCAAACGGTGCTCACCTTGCTGGCCAAGAGGCAGTGTGGTGGCGACCTTCAGAGTCAGGCCCGGTGGAAGGGGAGGCCCTGGGGCACACCAGCTGATTTTGGCTGTACTGTCTACTTTCTAAGAGATGCCTGGTATCCAGATTCTATGAGAAGTCTCTGAATTTTGAGAGGTGGGCCCTCATTTTTGTTTTTACACGGTAAGCCAAAGAGAACATATTATCGCCCACGAGTTTGACCTCTTTTAGAGACAACCAGTCTCACTCCATTAAAGAGATAAAATCTCTATTCCAACGGCAGTATGGTGGAAGGATGGACCGGACAATGTAGCTGAACACCAGCTGGACTGTCCTGCTCCTTGGAGTCCGGGAGCGGAAATGCCAACTCTACCTTCCATGTCCAGTGGAATTCCAGCATCTCCCTGAGGTGTCTGCATGCTCCTGGAGGAAGAACGAGGAGCTGTCTTCTCTGCATGCTCAATAAATAGTAGACAAATGAATGAGCACGTTAATTCCAACGAGAAACTCAGCTCCGCTGCGATAACAACAAATAAGTCACTTGCCCCAGGGATTCATAAATTCACCAGGAATTCAGGGAAGTTGTGAGGGAATATGAACATCCTTTATATTCATGCCATCTCCTCAACCATTCTTGCTCTCCCCCATCCCTGTTACCCTCAGCTCCTCTCTGCCTGCATAGCCTGGTGTCCGCCATCTTGAATGTAGAACAACTCAACCCTCCTGTCAGGGGCACCAATCAACAAGCAGGCCCAAAGGGATCTGGGAATCTTACTAAGGAATTTTCTCAGGCAAAAGCAGTTCCCTTCCCAAGAGGAATTCTGGGGTCAGCTGTTTAGACAGTCAAAAAAACCAAAACATTATTTTCTGCTTTTTTAAATTGAAATATAATTAACATTCAGTGTTATACTAGTTTCAGGTATACAATACAATAATTCAACAATTTTCTACATTACTCAGCGCCCATCAGGATAAGTGTACTCTTAATCCCCTTCATCTGTTTCACCCATCATACCTCCCCCACTTCCCCTCTGGTGACCACCAGGTTGTTCTCTGTAGTTTTAGTTTTAGTCTGTTTTTCAATTTGTCTCTTTTTCTTTGCTTGTTTTGTTTCTTAAACTCCACATGTGAATGAAGTGCTATGGTATCTGTCTTTCTCTGACTGAGTTACTTCACTGAGCATTGTACCCTCTAGGTCCATCCATGTTGTTGCAAATGGCTATATTTCACTCTTTTTTATGGCTAATTAATATTCCATTATATACATATTATGGAATATTAATACATATAAACATATTTATAAATATTATATATTTATACATATACCGCTTTTGTGTGTGTGTGAGTAAAGTGATAGAAGTTTATTAAGCTTATTAAGTGGTGATACAGGAAAAGCTCTCAAGGGTGAGGGGGTCCCCCCCAATGAGGGCCTTCAGGGTTGGTCTTTCATAGAAAGCTAACCAGGGAACTTAAATCCTTTCAGCATCTCTATTGATACCACCACTGAGCAAGGACTAGTGATAACACCTTCAATGGCTGACTTCCTTTTTAAGGTCTCCTTATTCTTTGTTGGTTGCAGGTGATTATCATAAAAAAGACACCCACTCCACATGCCTAGGGCACTTCCTTATCCAGTCATCTATAAATGGATACTTGGATTGTTTCCATATTCCATATCTTGCCTGTTGTCGGTAATGCTGCAGTAAACATAGGGGTGCATAGATATTTTGAATTATTGTTTTCATTTTCTTCAGGTAAACACCCAGCAGTAGAATTACTGAATCATATAGTAATTCTACTTGCAGTTTCTTGAGGAACCTCCATACTGTTTTCCACAGTGACTGCACCAATCTACATTCCCACCAATAGTACCCAGGGGTTCCTTCTGTTCCACATCTTCACCAAACTTGGTATTTCTTATCTTTTTGCTATCGCCATTCTGACAGATGTGAGGTGATGTCTCATTATGGTTTTGATTTGCATTTCCTGGATGGTCGGTGATGTCAAGCATCTTCTCACATGTCTCTTGGCCATCTGGATGTGTTCATTGGAAAAATGTCTATTCAGGTTCTCTGCCCATTTTTAATTAGATTATTTGTTTTGGTTTGGTTTTTGGTGTTGAGTTGTGTCAGTTCTTTATATATTTTGGATATTGACTCCTTATGGGATCTGTCCTTTGGATCTATCTTCCCCCGTTCACTAGGTCTGCTTTTTATTTTGTTGATGGTTTCTCTCACTATGCAAAAGCGTTTTATGTTGATATAGTTCCAATACTTTAATTTTGATTTCGATTTCCTTGCCCGAGGAGACATATCTAGAACAATGTTGCTACAGCTGATGTCAAAGAAATTACTGCTTATATTTTCTTCTAGGAGCTTTAGTTTATTTAGACAGTAAAAATGTGCCACCTTATTATATAACAGTAACAGATAAACTTGTTTACATCTTTATTGTTCTTTCCCATGTTGATCCTCCTCCCGGTGAAGTAAGTTGATAAAGCAAATGAGAAGATAAGCTCCAGACAGAAAACATAAGGAATCAGACAACTTAACGTGAAAGCATGCAACTTGCAAGTTATACAACCAAAACTTCAAAAGTAGGGCTTTGAGTACAACTCCCATGTGTGTTGTATGTGGAGTAAGACAATGGAAACGTTGCTTCAAATTATTTTCCTTGCCTCATGCCAACATTTTCTGAGTTAGAGTGTGAGGTACAAGGGGGAGACCTTGGGCAAGGTTTACAAGCAAGGGGTGGACATCTGTTACTGCATGCTGATCTGGACCCCAGGAATCAATGATGGGTCTTCAGGCTGATGTCTCCAAGGTGCCAGGGAGCCTGACAATGCCTCCTTGCTGAAGTGATCCATTACCTTCTCTGGTATTGGATGTTAACCGTGGATAGTACACTGCTACATGAGCTCTGTGTTTGCTTATCACCCCCTGAGGTGTATTAGTTTACTAGAGCTGCCAGAACAGAATACCACATACAAGGAGTTCAAAACACCAGAAATTTATTGTCACAGTTCTAGAGGCTGAAACTCTGAAATCAAAGTGACAGTCGGGCCATACTCCTTCTAAAGGCTCTAGAGGAGAATCCTTTCTTCCCTTTTCCTAACTTCCAGGGGTTCAAGCATCTTTAGTAATCCTTGGCACTGATAATCACTGTTTCCATCATCTCATGGCCCTCTCCTTCTGTCTCCTCTGTGTCTCCAAACCACTCTCTCTTTATAAGGACACCAGCCATTTAATTTAGGACCCATCTTAATCCAGTGTGACCCCATCTTAACTAACTATATCTGCAAAAACCCTGTTCTCAAACAAGGTCATCTTCTGAGGTTTCAGGTGAGCACTCATTTTAGGGTCACTGGATCCCACTAGACTGGGTCTTTATCTGATTAGATCTAGCTTAGATCAATCATAGCAGAGGCAAATTCAGAAGTATCTAGATTCTACCTTTCAGTGAAGAACCTTTGTCAAAGTTGGTTTTCTTGAATCGCATTCCATATCCCAAATCTACTGACTTTCTGGGCATTAAGCCAGACTTCTCTTCCTAGGGGTTGACTTTGGATTGAATTATTAGTGCCAAACATTTATATTTAGGTTAGAAAGAAATATGTCTTATTCAGCAACGCTGAGATGAAGTAGCACTTAACCTCAATATTAGATTCAAATTTTACCAGAGGAGTTCTGGAAGGCTGGAAGATACCTCTACATCTTCTTCCTATCAAAGACCCACAACAACTTTGCTTACATATAATTTATATTTTAAAGGCAGAAACAGTGAAACGTTAACCGCCTGTTACCAACCACATAATCAAAAGAATGATTTTATTCTATGAGACTTGTGTGTCTGGACATATGTTGCAACAGGAAGGGATCCTGAGAAAAATGTTTGCAAATAAACACATGCTACAACTCCATTCCTTGGGATAGGGAAAACAAAATCATTATTTCAGTATGAACTATGGAGAGACTTGACTTTGGTACCTGTAATTCAATCCTCATGTAATCCTCATGACTCCCACTCATATCCTCCTCCTGGCCCTCTGTAGGGGACTCTGCTTTTCCTTATCCCTGTGTTTTCCATTCCTACCTTTGTGACAGTGTAAGGAACTGAAGAAACCAGCCAGTCTCCCACTGCACTTCAATCCCCTGCTCCTCTCCTGAGAAATTCCTAACTAGATACCAGGTTCCAGATGTTCCTGCTGAGCACAGACTGTAACTTCCCTTCCTCTTCATTACACGTGAAAAATATTTTTAGATGTATTTACAAGCAACACAGTCATGCACAAAAACAAGAAAAGGAAATCTCTGTAGATAAGAAACGAGCACTGTCCTTACACCACAGAGGCAGAAGGAAGCCCACAACTGTAAGTGCGGGCCTGCCCCACATTCCTACGGTGGACCTGGTCTAGAACAAGGCCAAACACCTGGGGCAGGGATTGGGGGCCTCCATCCCAGGTGGGCAGGAGGTCTGGCAGTCAGAACTATGCTGCCCATCCAGGGCTGTGCCTAGCAGAAAAATGTCCACACGTGGCTGGGGCTAGAGCATGGCTTCCCCGGGTTGTGGGAGCCCAGAGTACTGCTCCTGCCAACTTCCAGGCTGAAGCCACAAGGGGATGATCTTGCCAGACATCCTCACATACCACAGAGGCAAGTTTGGCCACTCGAGAAAGACCAGCAGCCTGAAGGACAGGCGGCAAGCACCAACGAGGGCCAACTTACAACCGAGAAATATTTCCATATCCTCAAGGAAGTAAAGGAAGAAATGGCTTCATCAAACAGGAAGGGTTGGATATAGAAATAACAAATTAGTAAGTTTGGCAGTGAGAAATAGTGCAGTTGAAACAGAAACAAAAATAGATGAGTTGAATCTCAATACAGCTCAAAAGTGAGTTCATGAAATGGGAGATCAAACTCAAGGAATCTTCCAGAATGGATCACAAAGAAACAAAGAAAAAGAAAATATGAAAGAAAAGTTAAGGGACATGGAGGATCAATCTAGACATTTTCCCAGTGAATTCTAGAGATAGAAAATAGAGAGGATCCTTGAGGGACAGTGTTTGAAGAGTAATGGCTAAGATTTTTCCAGAAGAAAGGAGAGCAGCCTGAGTACTTAGAGGGAAAAAAAAAATTTCATGAAGTGCCAAGCACTTAAATGTGCCAAGCATAAATGTTTAAAAACATTTATGTTTTTAAAAAACATAAATGTTTTTTAAAAATCCACACTTGGATACACTTTTGTAAAAGTTTGGAAACAAAGGAGGATAGAGAGAAAAAACCTAAAATCTACGAGAGCAAGAGAGAGAGAAATGGACACATATACAGATTCAGGGTTTCCTAAAATTTCCTTTAGACATGCACATTTTAAAAGTAAATAGTCCCTTTGTCTACAAGTTGGATCTTTTCAGGAAAATGGTTTGCGGTTTTAACTACCATCTCTTTTAGTTGCTGGGTGTCAGTGGGAGTAAGGGACCAGCAACTGTTTCTGGTACTTCTTAACCTCTCTGTGAATCACCCACTTGGATGTCAAAATTTCTGCTTCCTTTTCCCAACAACCTCAGGAGACACCACGTTGGCTTTCCTCAGGGTCTCAGGACAAAAGAATATCTTTTGAAACTGAGCAAATAAATAAATATTCCTTGAATTCCTCTTTCACTAAAAATATTTTCCCCTCAAATGTTCCAAAGACATTTCTCTTTCCTGTTCTACCCTGAGATCCTTGAATATATTTCTGAAGAAAACTTTCCTCCAAAGACTATTTTTAGAAAGTTTTCCTCTCATTTTCTCCTGCTGTTTTCCCTGTAGCAGAGTGTGACATGGCTTCTGTAAACAACCCAAGAAATTTTAAATTTAAATAAAGTTAAGGATGCATTTTAAATGTCATTTCTCTTCTTTGATTCTGTGACCTTTTGTCCTAATCATTATATCTAAAATAATATATCCTCCATGAAATAAAGTTTTCAAAGAGTAAAACGGACCTAGCATTTTAATTCTAATACTGAAGGCCTTTAGTTCACTTTCTGGGAAACACATTTTATTATGGGACTACTGGACTTGTGTTTCATCTTCTAATGATGGGGTAAGCAAAAGGGAGGTTCAGGAATGCAATAAACGCCTACGTTCTGTTGTCTAAAGGAGCCCTCCTTGGATGTCCTTCTGTGATCCATTAGATGACATCATGGACATGATCATGACCTTGGGGAGGCCACTGTGGCAGGAATGAGGATCCAGTATCCACAGGTACCCTCCCCAGGCACCTTCCAACCTCCATGTGCTCCTCCTGGTAGAAGTCTAGGTGGTATGAGCTGTACACACCCCAGCTTGCAGGTGTGTCTGGCAGACTTGCTGGAGAGCTCTGATGGCCAAGGGGCTCATTCATGCCCCGAATGCAGCCCTTCAGTGGGAAGAGAGCATCGGGACACAAATTTGATATGGTGACGTTTCTCCGTTGTCAAAATAAACAGATGTCTTAGGTGTAGCACCATGCCCACTCTATATCCGAGGCCCAACACATATTTGTAGAATTGGTTATTTAATTAGTGAATATGGGGGAAGTACCAGGGAGTAGGAAGTTCTAAGTCGGACTGAGAAGCACACTTGTGCAGTTGTCTCTGAGAGTCGTTGGAGATATGTAAGGGGTGTGGCAAAGCGATGGTGTAGCAGAGAAGAGAGTCTCCCCATTTCACTGGAGATTACGACCACACTGTCCATATAAGGATGGACAGACCTGCAGAGGAGATCTAGACAGGCATCCCCCTGGCAATGGACCTTTGGTGACCTTCAGCTTCCAACCGCAGTGAAAAGAGCAAGGGGTCTTCAAGAGTACCAGAAGTCTTAGCAGAAGTCTTAGCAGTGAGGGTCACTATAAGAGGCTGAAGCAGAAGAAAGTTTGGGAAGTATAGCCCTCATCCCCCAGGAGGCGGGATGGCTGTGACTATAGGCAGATATGACATCCTGGTGGGGACTCCCAGACCTGGATGGCACTGGGGGGTGGGAATGCATATCAGTGAGGGTTCAGGTGCATGAAAATGAAAATATCCCAAGTATTTTCAACAAAAAGAGGATCAGATGCCAGGAACCAGGCAGGCTCCTTGAGCAGTCTGGAAGAACAGGATGACTCCAGGAACAACTCCAGATGGAGAGTTGGTGCCTCTGCGAAGGACATGGAGATCAAGAGGCCAACAGCAGAGTGGTGGAGGTCAAGAACACATCTCCAGTCCCCTGTCCAGCATTTGGGGAACCACAGTCACTTCTCAGCACCACTCTAACTGGTGGCTGGACCCCGGAAGCTGAGTCAGGCACCCCAGCCTCACCTGGACCCCCAGGACTACAGCTGAGGCCACAGACAGGGAGCTCCCAACTTACCACCACCTTCCAAATTGGGATTCCAAGTGAACCATCCAGAACCCTCGCTCCAAGAGAGTCTGCCAAACGTATTTTCTATCTTTCTAGACCCTATCTTTCAGAAAGACACACAAAAAGGAAGCTGGAATAGAGCCTAAATGCCAACTCCCATACCTCCTGGGCAGTTGAGCTGTTGGGTTTGGAAGTGGCTTTTAAATCAAGGAGTAGAGGTCCTAAAATTATGGACAGAAGTGAAACCAGGAAAATCTTATGTGACTATTAAGTGACTACTTGGCTTTTTTCCTAACCTGTAGATCGCATAGACAATGGAAAAGTGGAGATGGTAGCTACCAATAACTTTACAAAATTGTTTTGATGATGTGTTAAGATAAGTTCATTAAGACAAAATAACTGAAAAGTACACCAAATACAACAGCAATTAGAATGATAGTAATTTTAGGTGGAGAAAAAAATCCTCTATCCTCGTATGAGTCGGAAATATATCCTGTTGGACAAATTCTAAGCAGAGTTTAGGTAAGTAGCAGTTAGTATTTGGCTTTTCTGATGATACACATACCTGGGACTCACAGTTCAACGTCAATGCATTTCTCCAACTGCCACCGTCCCACGGTGATTTAATTAACCTTTAACAGCAGCTCTGACCTACAGCCCAGTCTGCTTTCTTCTGAGCACTGGCATCAGCCCCTACCATAAGCTGCAGAAAGGAACCGTGTGCTCATTGTTCACCCCTGATGGAGTGTGCTCTGGACCTCCCCGTGAGGCCTGACAGTGGACCCTTCTCCAAATCCATTCCCGGGCCAACAGCCCCCACCTCTCAGGGTTACACGCACTGTCCCTCCTGCCTCTACCCTCAGCCAAAAGCAGCTTCCAGGTGTTGGGTTAGTCCTACAGCTTCTGCGCAGAGACGTGCTTCCTTACGGGAATTGACTGATACAATGAATGGCTATCTCGAATTTAGAAAAGCTATGAGAACACATCCCAAATCTGACCTTAGAATTATCTTTAAAAGGATTTTTATACAGGAGCCAATAGCAAGGAGGAGTCGGGGGGGGGGGGTGAGGGGTGGTGGCAGGAAGAGAGAGAAAAGGAGGGAGGGGGAAGGGGAGGGGGGAGAGGAAGGAGGGAGGGAGGGGAGGAAGGAGGGAGGGAGGGAGGGAGGGAGGAAAACAGGGAGGGAAATTGCTCTGTGCAAATCTCGTGCTTTTCATTGAGAGAAACATCCGCCCAGAGAGGCAGAACAAGAGCAAGCCTGTTGGAGAGATTTCGTCCGGATTGGCCACAGGGGCTCTGCGCATCTTGACTCAGAGTCCTCTCCTTTGTGGCGTCCAGTCCCGGCTCGACTTCCCTTCGGTTCTCTCCACGAGCAGCCAGAGTCGGATTTGGAGGCTAATGCACTGTTCTGGCCTCCCAGGGTCTGGGAGAACAGCAGACCGAGGAGGGACGCACACTCCAGATCAAAGCCCGTTTCGGCCAGTGCCTGGGACTTGGGTCCCTGCCTGGGTCCCCACCCTGAGCTGGGTCTGTAATGGCAGCACCTGTACCTCCATCCTGTCTGATAATGTCCTTGGGGTTTCGTAAGACACGCGGAAATGGGCTCGTTGGAGAGAACGTTCTGGAGTTGGATCTCTTCGTGCGCAGAAAGGGTTCTTTGGGGATGTGGTGAGCACTCCCTCTGAGCTCCCCGGCCCTTCCATCGGGGTGTAGCCCTGTGCCCCAAGAGGGGCTGGAGCTCCGTCCTGGGTAATTGTGAAGGTGCTTTCCCGTGCACTGAAGAGTTTCGCTTACTTGACCTACGTCCTTAATGACAGCACCAAGTATTTCTATAGCACTTTATGGTGCCATGTTTCCTATATTTCCATTTTACCCTCGAGGACACCAATTCGGAGATACGGTGAGTGAATGGACAAAAGCCATGCAGCCCGTCTATTGCTGAGTTAAGGTTCTATTGTACCTTGGCTCACCGGTGCAGCAAATTCCAAGCAGCAGGGATGAGCCAGGCATGGGCTAGGGAACCCCATGGCAGTCCCTGTGTAGGGAGCTGCATAGGGTGAAAAGGAAATGCTTTCTTGCCTGTTTTGCCAGTTTGGGCAGATTTATTATTTTTCAATGTGTTTTCTTATCCTACCCTGGAAGTTTTCCACGTCTTTACTGTAGGAGAGACAATGCTGACCTCAATCCCATCCTGAAGCTGTGACTTGCATCGTAGAACTGAGAATTAGCATCATTTAGGATTTCACCGCACAGAAGGAAGAACTGGGATTTGGGGTCAGAGGCAAGTGGCCAGCTTGGAAGCCTGTCTTCTTGCTGTAAGAACTTGGGGAGGGAGTTTCAGCCCCCTGAGCCCCAGGTTCTTCGTCTGGGAAGTGGGAAAGTTATCAAACATGCTGTCACACAGGGGGATGAAGAAGGAGGTTATGCTCAGGAAGTATCTTCAGCAATAAAGCTATAGAAAGAGTTATTATCAAACCAGAGCAGAAAAAGAACAAAGGTCACGCAAATAGACATTTCAGTGACTGAAAATCCAACACCAACTCATTACGTTTTCTCTTTAATGATAACACTGAACTTTAAAGAATTGCAAAGATAACAAGATGGCATTACAATGAGTGTGTTATACGTTCAGATGATAGGCACTACTTTGCTGTTTAACTCCAAGTAAATCCTGTTAGCAGATTCCTATCCTATGAGGGGGCCATAGCTGTTACAAAAGGTTCATAAAGCAACAGTGTGTGCTTTGGGCGAGGTATTTTATTTTATTTTATTATTTTTTAAAGATTTTTAAAAATTTATTTACTTGAGAGAGAGAAACAGCGAAAGAGAGCACAAGCGGGGGGGAAGGCAGAAGCGGCCCCCTCCCTGAGCCAGGAACCGATGCGGGGCTCCATCCCAGGACTCTTGGATCGTGACCTGAGCCGAAGGCAGATGCTTAACCGATGGAGCTACTCAGGCACCCCTTGGGGTGGGTATTTTAAAGAGAAGCTCATGCTGAGGGCCAACAATGTCATTTGGGAAGCTCCACACATCCTTGTTTCTTGGCTCCTCTATTTTGATACCCAACCACCTGAATTTAATTTCCTCGGTGTCTTTCTTTCCCCAGATGGCCAGTGTTGAGTTGCCTCCAGGTGAGGCCAACATCACCCTGGTCACATGTCTCACAATCAGTGTGACGCTAGTGTGGGTCTCCTTCCAAGGGCTCTGCTTCTGCAGCCTGCAAGCTCGGTGCCTGGTTTATTAAACATGGAGGTGACCTGCCTGGTGCATGCTCTTTGAAGACTCTTCTAGTTCTTTACAACTTCTCTCCAAGCGGAGCAAAGGAGCATCAGATAAGAAGCAGAGAAGGCAGACATCTGATGGGTGGATGATGGGTGATGATGGAAAACGGGCTCACGTGCAAGCAATTCTGCCCACCCCAATGCCCGCTGACCACAGCTTCCCCAGAGACAGTGAATATTAGCCACAGAACGGAGGTCACGGCCGGTCAGGCAAGCAAATGGGATTTTTCATATGAGCGTTTCTCACCTCATCTCTGCTGGAGACTTTGCTGTTTTCTTTTCTTTTCTTCTGGAGACAAACAAAACAGAAAATGAACTTCAAAGATGTGCAAGTCATTCAGGCAAATAAAGGATCCAATTGAAACATCCTTTGTGTGAAATTCGTTCTCTAATTCATACAGTCAGACCAAATGTTGGAGAACAATTCAGTTTCCGTTGGAAGGATTCTGCCTGTCTGGCCTCCTGAGCCATACTAGGTCTGGAACTATGCTCTTTCCAAAACATCTCAACAGGGACTGTTGGATATCCCCATGAAGTAAGATTACTTACCCCAAAGGATGCCTGGCTTGTCTGAGAACTCTGGAGGTTGCTGAGAATTTGTACAAATTATGCCCAATCTGGCTTTAAAAACCAGAGGGTCTTTTATAACTTTCAGAAGATCCTCAATCAGATTGGGTAGTCTTCTCTACCTCTGAAATGCCGGTTATATTCTAAGTCCTATAGGGTGGTCAAGAAGACAAAATAGGGCCCTTCAAGGATTTGCCATCTTGTTAAAGAATCGACAGGATACTTAACATCAAATCCTCTCAGTATTCTCTTGTATTCTTCAGAGTTGCGAGAATGGAACCCATGTTGGGTAGGTTAAGCAGAAAAGGAATTTATGAG
Organism: Martes martes; assembly: GCF_963455335.1. Lineage (NCBI taxonomy): Eukaryota > Metazoa > Chordata > Mammalia > Carnivora > Mustelidae > Martes > Martes martes. The sequence goes on along the minus strand of NC_137902.1, from coordinate 83,033,704 downwards.
AAGATACTAGGAAACTCATAGACTCTCCCGAGATCAGAGCTTGAAGCGTCCATAGCCAGGAACTCACATGAGCTTTCCCAGCAGAGACCCCGTGTGGTCTCCTCAGGACACAGGCCATGGCTCACACTGTGAACCCACCAGGACCTCAGCCCTGTGGCCTCTGAAATCATGGTATCACTTCCTTAGACTCTACACCCTTGGCCAGCAAATGACATCTCTTCTTTTCTAAACGGGTGCACTGATTAGCCAAGTATCCGAGGCTGGACGTCAGGAGCCAAGGACACTGGGAAAGATCTCACTTGTGTTAAGGTTCCAGCTTCTACCAAGGGAAGGCAGGATTCATTCCCATGCTCCCCAAATACAGTAAACTGCTAAAGATCGTGACATCCACACAATGACAGGTGTTCACCAGTCCACTCCGATTATGCTAACCTATGCTCTCATTAGTTCAAGTCCAGCTGAACACGGTGGGCTTCTAACTGTTCTTATCTCTCTCTCTGACTCTTCTTTCCCGTTTCTTATGCCACACAATTCCTAGATCCATTTTTCTAGCCCTGCCATGCGTCCCCACTAAAATGCCAGTATTCTCAGCAGGGGTTAAGCATTAAACAATTAACACTGATTTAATCGATGTGATTAATCTGGAGAACAGGCACCAGGGCAAGAGAACGGAACACAGCACCAGTAAATTTTGCAAAGGATCCTAAAAGACCCAGAAGAAGGTCAAACCCCTAAAGCAGGGTGCCCAGCACCATGGAGAGAGCAGGGCAGGAGGAGACAGCACTGAGGAATCAGGTATTTTTGTCATCACACCTGTCCTTGGCACTGGGATGGGCTCTGGGAACACAGAGCAATGAGACACAGCCTAGCCCAGAACAGGAGCCTGGAGGGGTCAGTCCCAGTGAAGGGCAATGGATGATGAACGCTTGCTGCTAGACATCCGCTGGGTCCTAGTGCCGCTCCTCCTCAGCCCAGACCCCGAAGCTAGGCTTGGATTGACCTGGTCCATAGCCCAGGAAAAAGGAACCTGATGTTTACCGTCCAGAAAAAGGAGCGCCTGGGTGTAAAGGAAGGAACTTCATCAGGAAGGCAGACCCCACACGATTTAGCCCAGTTTCCAGCTATCTAGGCCAAGCACATTTTTTTTTTCAGGGACGGAGGAGAAACTGGTTATCACTGAGCGAGGAGGTCCTGTGTTTTCCTTTAACGACCATTTAGGGTCTCAGGGATCATCTAAATGACTCTCCAATCGATCTCATCCCTGTTTCAGTCCACCGTTTGCCGGGACCCAAGCTGTAGCTTACTATCACTGGGCTGGTTTGTATGGTTGGTTCCTCATGGCTGACACTGAGACCAGATATGCTTTTTGCCTTCCGTTCCCTTTCTTGGTCCCTCCCTTCTGCTCTCTGGGGGCTGATAGAACAAGTTATCTCGGACACACAAGGGACTCCTGCCGTGTTATTCTTCAGAGGAAGGACCCTGTGGAGAAAACAACATATGGGACATACGGGACATATGCACAGAGAGGGACAGCTGAATTGGTGACCAAACCATGAGCCTCGGGGCACTTCTCGGCCTTGGTAACCAGCACTGCAACTTCCTGTGTCTGCAAGGAAAATGAGAAGACACCCCTTTTGCCCCCCGCTTGGCTGCTCCTAAGTAGGGGCAGGAGAGATAAGAAAGACTTTCCAGAAGTTCAGCCCGTCATCTTCATTTGGGTATTCATCCATTCATTTACTCATTTATTCAGGAAACCTATCTTTACTGAACACCCCTATTTGCCAGGCACTACAGTAAATAAGGGAGTTGCAAAAATGCGTATGTTCACGGAAGAGGGAGGGGAGACTGACCCGTGGGCAAGGTGCTTGGTGGCGATCAAAGGGTGAAGTTGCCTCAGACTTCCAGGTGAATAATAGTAGTAGTAGTAGTAATAATAATAATAATAATGATAATGAACAACCCCAAATGGATATCTCTTTCCTTCCCCCAAGTAATTCTGACTATTCTCCTCCTTCCAAACTCCCAACCCTCACTGATCCACACCTTCCCACATGCACCAGCATATACCTCCTGTCTACCGCTGGGCTCGGGATTTGATGGGGGCAAGAGTCAGGGAGGGAGGGGAGGGAGGGAGGGAGAAAGGCACTCCTCAGCGTGGTGTAGGACTCAGAATGGAGGAGGAGGGGGAGCACCTGGGGCACTCTTCCCTCACATCCTCCCTTCTCATGCTCAGAAGTGACTTCTGACCTGGACGGAATCACAGACCTCCCGCCTTCACCGTGTACTGCTGCGTCTCCATCATACTCCCCGTCCAAGGCTGCAGGCTGGTGAGTCTGGATCTTCTGCTGCCCCGAAGCTGCGATGTCCTTGACTGTGTAGGGGACTGGCAGTGTGATTGGCACAAACACTCATGTATTTGGTGTGCTGCCCTTGCCTCTGTAGGAAACCCTCCCCGCTTTGGAAGAATGTTAGCGTAGTCCGACATGATGTTAGAAGAATGAGCCAGGAAAGAGCATGCACAGGGGATTCTGGAGTCCTCCAGCAACGCCTTCTAGTTTCCCCCCAAATCTTCCTCAGTGCCGAGCACATGAATTCAGGGCTCTCAAAGGAGTTTTCTAAAGCAGATCTGTCCCAAACTTTGGAATCCAGCCTGTGCTCCTGAGGGAAACAGAGCAGGGTTTTGAGCTGCTGACTGCCTGATTCTCAGGGGTGCCTACCTGGCTGGGAGGGGGAGGTAAAGATTGGGAATGTCCCATTTGTATGAAGTGCCCCCACATTCATGATTCTAGATCTTGTCCACCCCTGGCCCCTTCAGCATCCAGAAATCAGCCTCTTTCCCATCTCATCATGGCTGCTAGGAGAGCACCTTCTGGAATCATTCCCCTGCTGGGACTACCCTCCCATCCCTCAGTCTTTGTGCAGGGGAAGCTGGTGTGCTCTCTGTCTCCACCTAAGCCCCTCAGGAGCTGGGCATCCTGCAGTATTCCAGAAGTAAGGGTTATTTGGGGTAGACCAGAAGGACGGGTTATTTGGGGAAAGGCGAGGAGGGGGAAGGAGGAAGAAGTGCTGCTGCATGTGGGCATGGCTGCTCCCATCCAAGGAAGAACCCCCCCGCCTTATGTTCTGGGGTGAAGTCGCAACGAACTAACCCCGCCTCTAAATGTGCTCAGTTCTTTTTTCCTTCACGCTTCCCCTGGACACAGTTTACCTGTGATTCCTAATTTGCGATTCTGTGGATTTCAAAAGACATCTTTTCCACACAAGCCATGTTCTCTGTAGTTCAAAATGCTGATTACACTTAGCTTTCCTCTCATATTTTCTCTCCTAGCCTTGAAGTAAATGTTCATAGCATTAATTTCTATACTATGTAAAAAAAAAAAAAAACAAAACAAAACTGTCCCATAAAAGCAATAGCTACTGATCATTTAAAAAATAAACATATATCTCTCATTCCTTCACTCCAAAATACACATTTTTTTTTTTAAACACTTCAATGTTCGAGGTATTTTCAGCTTTCCTTCATTGTCTTAAACGTCTGTTTGGTTGCTTCCCTGCAGACATTTGCTAAATAATATGGTTTATTTTGGATAACTGTTGATAGGAAACCTTCTCATATATCCACCAAATGACATTTTTAATCACATCGTCTTTTCAACTTTAAAGAACCAAATGATTTCCTTATCTTGACATGATTTATAATTTGAGTATGAGCCAGGGACCTACGAGGGCATTATCTACGGAGCCTTCACATGAAGGGTTCTTATCAAGCAAGCCAAGTTTACAATCACGGCAAGAGAACATAAGGAAAACAAATGATATGGTCAATAGTTCTCCATGTACGATTTTTTCAAAGCATCTTATCTAGTAAACCTCTTTCCCAAAAGCTCACAGACGATGTGATTTTCCATTAACTGCGGAGAGATGGTAATTGATGTGGATAACATTTTGAATGTTTTCTCCTTTTACTGGCTGCCAACGAAGGCTCCATTTTTTTCTTTTTGGACGTCAGTTGGATTTCTCTTCCATGAGATCAAAGCCTTTGTTGATACAGATTTTCTCTCATTACTGAAGGTTTTGATCAGAAGGTAAAAAACTACCACGAAAAGGTCACCTCTGCACATTCTTTCTTGCTCTTAGAATTTAATGACTTGCATGTTTCAGCCAGGGGTGCATCTCAGGACAACTACTTCTACTCTCACTTCACTCCCAAATCCCCACTACCTCCTTCCCAGATCTAATTGTCAGTCGACCTTATTTCCTTCCTCACGTAGCGTGACAAACTCTCCTGGTGTGCCCAGGCCTGAGGGCTTCCTGGGTCACAGAACTTCCACTGCTGGGAAAGTTCCAGGGACGCGGACAGGGTGAGTCACTCCTGTAATTCCACACTTTGTCAACCTTTCAAGGACATCGTTCTAGCAAAACTCCTCCCTATCCTAAAACATCAGTCTCCCCCTTTGCAGTATATCCTTACTTTTAACTCATTGTTCATATTTCTCACATTCAATGATGATGACAAAATTAGCCAAACTCAGTTCTCTGATCAACCATTGGCCGTCCCCCTCCTTCCTGTTGTAGCAGAACACTGGACGGAGTTGTCTGTTTTCACTGTCTCCAGATTCTCCAGCTACTATATCTTCACCAGCAGTTGTCACCTCCACTTTGTCACTGAATCGGCTCTGGTTGAAGCCACCAAAAACCACATGCAGCTAGATCCAAGGTTGTCAGTCTTCTTCCTACTTGGCCATCAGGTTGGCTACTCCCTCCTTCTGGATAGGCTTTCCTCAGCTGGCTTTCGAGACACCACACTCCAATTCTTTCTCCTCCTTGCTCATGCCTTGGCCATGACTTACCAAGGTGCATCCTTATTTCTGCTCATCTCCTTGACATGTAATAGGGGAGGTCCTCAGAGCTCTACCCTTGTTCTTCACCCACGTTATTGACTCCTGGCTTAAGCCATCACTCTTGTATGGACTATTGTGATCTGATCCCATTTGGTCTCCCTGCTTTTATCCTTCTCCCTGCCCGCTGGCCCTGGGCTCAGGTCTGTTCATATTTTTGGCTTAGTGTAATCCAGGCAAGATACCTGAGAACCGAAAGAGTCACAGCCCCTGATTTAAATGAGCCTACAGTTTGAGGAGAGATGCAGAGTGCTCTCATGAAAAGAATAAGTAACAATTCAAGGCCATCTATGATTAGATGGCCTTGAATGGATTTTCCTACCTGTCCATTCACAAGTCACTCTAAAATGCTAAAGGATAACTCATGGAGAAGGCAAGGCTGAATTACAGAATTTTTTCAAAGGAATGCCACTATATTACTCTTACTGTACAAATTCTGACATGTGGGAAGGTAAGCAATGGACTCCATGAAAGACACATGCCCTGTCCTGCAATGGCTCTCATAGAGGTCATTAGGAATCATTTCAAGTGGGTACACTGAACTCAACCAAATCAGAAGTGGTCTTGAAGTAGATGATTGCAACGTATTTGTGAGTTCTCAGGTTGCTAGAAAAAGAAAAAGGGAAGCCTTCTCTCCTGATGTTTCTGGAGCTGCTTCTCACAGTGTACCTTTTACAACAAGAGAAATATTCAAGGGCAGCCAGGGACTTTCTGGGGATCAATAACATTCTGTAAGTATTTCTATCAACAGTTTCTTTTTGCTTTAATTCATTTATTCATTCAACAAATGTTTGCTGAGCACCTTATTTGATCTTGAAATTAATCTAGGTACTAGGTCCACAATGATGAACCAAGCAGAAACAAAATTTCCCCCATGCAACTGACACAGGAACATTACATAAAAGTTCTTTTAATGGAAGCATATTAAAACCTAGGAGCCAGGCTAGCAGAACAGAGTCCACTGAAAGCAGCTTGATTTTCCTTTGCACTGGAAAGTAAATTTGACATAATTTAATGTCTTCCATTTATGGCTTCAATGTCAAGAAACACGGGAGGAGATTTAAGCTTAGTTGCATTCTACATATTAGGAATTTTTATTAACTCCTCAATTGAAGTACAACGACATTTAGAAAAGTACAAAAATCATAAACCCAGAGCTTGATGAAGTATTGCAAGTAAATGGAACCACCTTCCAGTTCAATAAATTGAGTGTTATTGACCCCCCAAAAGCCCGTAGCTGCCCTTCCCCAAATTACCCTACATCCTGTCACTATCCTAACCTCTAACACAATAGATTGTTCAGTTTTGAACTTTATATAAATCTAATTGCATGGTATGCATTTTCTTGTGTCTGATTTCTTTTGCTCGTCATGTTTGCAATTTTTATCCAAATTGTTGCATGAAATAGTTCAGTCATTTTAGTTGCTGGATAGTATTCTATTCTATTAGTACACCTCAGTTCATCCATTCTACTGTTGATCAATGTTTGTGTTGTTTGCGGGTTTCGGTGATTACAAGTAGTGCTGTCATGAATATTCTTGTACATATTTTTTGTGTACATGTGTACATATTTCTTACAGGCCTGTATTTAAGAATGAAATGTCCAGAATACAGGCTATGTGTATAGTAAAATATAGTGTATAAAGTCAAACTTTACTAAAATGGTTGTACCTATAGATAGCCATTATGGTACCCCATACCTATATATACCTAATATATTCCCAGGTTTGTGTGAAAGATCCCATTACTTGACATCCTTGCCAATTCTTAACGTTTTCAGACTTTTAAATCTTGGCCCTTCTAGTAAGTGTGATGGCTATTCATCACGTTTTAAATTTCCCTGATTACTAATAAATCTGGGCACCTTTCATTATGTTTAGTGGCTCTTTAGATATCATTTTTTGAAGTACCTGTCCAAATGTATTGTCCATTTTACTATTGGGTATCTAACTTTTTCTTATTGACTTATATATTCTTTACATACTTAGGGATATGCGTCTTTTCAGAGATGTGTGTTGTCTATATCTCTCACTTATGACTTGATTTTTAAATGGTCTTCGTGGCGTCATTTGATCAACTGTTTATAATTTTCCTCTAGTCTAATTTTTCAGACAAATAGCTGTTAAAGCAAAAATCACTCCTTAAAGTAGATAAGAATGTTTCATAATGAAAAAATGTTCAACAAACAAATAAGACATACCATTTATTGCAACTAATAATATACTCTCAAAATATAAAAAGCAAAATAGACCAAATTGAAGGAAGAAGTAGAAAAATCTAAATCTTTTACCAGTAACTGGATAAAAGCACAAAAACTCACTCTACACTGCTTATAAAAGACACAATTTAAATATAAAGATACTGAAAATTTAAAGATAGAAAGATGAATAACGGTATATGATTCAAACACTTATCCGAAGAGAGCTGGTTTTTGAATGTTGAACCATCCTGGCAACCCCGAGATAAAATCCAGTTTGTCATGCTGCATTGTCTTTTTACAAATTGATGTATTCAACTTGCTAACATTTTGCTAAAATTTTTCACACCGATGTTTATGAGGGATATTTGTCTCTCTTCTTGTAATTATTTGGTTAGGTTTGGGTATCAGGATAACACTGGTCTCATAAAGTGAGACAGGAAGTATTTCTTTTTCTTTAATTTTTTTTCTAGACGAATTTGTGCTAAATTGATATTATTTCTTCCCTAAATGTTTGGTAGAGTTCACAAGTGATGTCATCTGGGTCTGGAGTATTCTTTGTGAAAAGGTTTTAACCAGTAATTTAATTTATTTAGTAGATAAAGAGATACTCAAGTATTTATATTTTTTCTCAAATTAGCTTTGGTAGTTTGTGTCTTTGGTAAAACTTTTAAATTTCATTTAAATCATCAATTTTATTGACACAAAGATTTTAATATTTTTAAACTATCATTGTAGTATCTGTAGGGTCTGTATGATACTCTCTTTTCTTTATGAAATTGGCAATTTTTTCTTCTATCTCTTTCTCTCTCTTCCTCATCAGTCTGTCTAGAAATTCATCAATCTTATTTATGTTTTCAGAGAACCAGATTTTATACTCATAGATTCTTTTCTGTATTGAATGTATTGAACCTGCTTTGTTCAATGTATAACTAGAAATTGAGAATACTGCTACTTTGCTCTTTGTCCAATATAGGAAGCCTAACTCTTCGATTTCTTATAGATCATGAGAGACATGAAGCTTAGTGCAAAGTCGCAACACCATTGATTGGAAAACTCAAGTTTCACTTAGTGAATAAATTAAATAACACTTGATTATAATATATAATTTCTCACTTGATCTGCCCTTGTGACACTCTATAAGTTCAGTGATATAAGGTCTAGTCCATTTAAAACATACATATCACTTTTTAAACTCCTCCAAACATTACGAGTTAATATTACTTTGCCCATTTTATGGTCAAGGAAGCAGAAAATTAGAGAGAGGTTTCTAACATAGCCATGATCAACTGTAGCAGACTGACTTGTGAGACAGTGCTCTTAAACTCTATTTTACCACCTCTAAACCCAAATCGCCTGGGGTCTTGAGTGACCCAAACAACCTATATAGGGACTCTATTCTTTGCAAGTTGTGTTCCAGTGTGAATGCAGACTGTTCTCTTTTCATTCGATCACTAATCATTTCTAATTCCCACTTTGACTTATCTCACTGCTAATTTTGCCCTCACAATCCATTTGAATTGTTTTTTCACGTGATATTTAGAAATTAGAGCCTAAAATCTTTTTACTCTGTATGCCTGTGTGTGTGTCTTTGCTGTTTATATCTGCTCTCTGTAGAAGTATAAAGGCATCTAAATGAGAACCTACCAAATGCAATAGTGTCTGAGCTTTAACAGAACTGAACCCAGCCCTCCGCAAAATCAGCATTTTCCTTTTGGACAAATTTCACTGCTCTAGTCCCACTCTCCCTTCTGTGAGATGGCACAGGAAAGCCCACCAGCACTCCTTAAGGTTGAAATAGAAGAGTCTCTATACATCCTGCTGGAGATATTCTGTAAATATTTGTCCTTGCTTTCAAGAATAGCTGTTGTTATTACAAAGCTATAGTAATCAAAACAGCATTGGATTGGCATAAAAACAGACACATAGATTCACGGAACAGAAGAGAGAGCAGAGAAAGAAACTGTGTGTGTGTGCGCGTGTGCGCGTGTGTGTGTGCGTGCGCACTTACACGTGTGTGTGTGTTTTAGTGACAAAAGGGCCAAGAATATGCAATGGGGAAAGGGCAGTCTCTTCTGTAGACAGTGCTGGGAAAAATGGACCGCCATATGCAAAAGAATGAAACCAGACCACTGTCTTACATAAAATCACAAAATCACTCAAAATGGGTTGAAGAGTTGAATGTAAGACCTGTAGTCAAACAACTCCAAGAAGAAAACATTGGTGGTTAATTCCTTGACGTGGATTTTGGGCAGGATGTTTTGGATTTGACACCAAAAACAAAGATAACAAAAGTAAAAATAAACAAATAGGGATGCAAAACTCAGCATAGCAAAGGAAATCATCATTCTGCTGAATGGGAGAAAAGGGGATTTGCAAGTCATATATGCCATGAAGGCTTCAAACCCAAAACATACAAAGAACTAATATAAATTCATACAAAAACAAATTGATGGAAAAAAATGGGCAGAGGATCTGAACAGACAATTTTCCAAAGAAGACATATAGGTGATCAGCAGGGACGTGAAAAAGTGCTCAATGTCACTCACCATCAGGAAAATACAAATCAAAACCATAGTGAGAGATCGCCTCACACCTGTTAGAATGGCTGTTATCAGAAGGCAAGAAACGACAAGGGTTAGAAAGGGTGTGGAGAAAAGAGAAGGGTTGGTGGGGATTTAAAGTGGTACAGCCACTAGAGAAAACAGTATGGAGAGTCCTCAGATAATTAAAAATAGAACTAACATATGATCCCCAATTCCATTTCTGGGTCTTTATCTTAGGGAAGACGTAAAGTAGAACATGGTGACTATAGCTAGTAACACTGTATTGCATATTGGAAAGTTGCTATGAGATTAGGTCTTAAAAGTTCTCCTAATAAGGAAAGAAAAACTATAACTACGGTGATAGATATTAACTAGATTTATCGTACGGATCATTTCCCAGTATATACAGATATCGAATCATTATGTTGTACACCTGAAAGCAATATAATACTGCATGTCAATTACATCTCAATTAAAAAAAAGAATAGCTTCTCTCTCTTCTATAAACACATCAATCTTTTCCCTTCTCTCAGATACAGTGCTACTTTTCTTTTATATTCTTCTCCTGGTAGCCACCTGACGCCATTTCTAGATAAAATATCTTGGCACATCTTCTTTTTCAAACTATATAAAAATAATCCTGAAATCAGTTTTAAGCAACTTTTGAAAATCCTCTAGGCCAATTAAAACATTACCTATCAACAAATTTCCGTACTGGTTTACTTTTGAATGTTGAATTGAACCAGATTATGATATAAATAAATCTACTAAAAGCGTATTACATTTTTCTATTTTCCAACTTTCTCTATGGACTGTAAATATATATGTGTGTGCCTGTGTGTGTGTGCGCTTGTGTGTGTGTGTGTGTGTGTATATATATATATATATTTCATATATATATATATGAAATCAATTTTGGAATACATGCTGTTAGTAAACTAAGAAAATTTTTGCAGACTTTCATTTGTTTGTTTTTCAATTTTCATATATTAGTGACTCCAGGGCAGAAGATGAAAGATATCTTAGTTATTGGTTATAATTTTATCTGTTCATTCTCTTATATTTTCCTTATATCTGATGAACATGTGGCCTGAAAATCTTTACTTTAAATTAAAGATGATAATAATCTGATTTCTAGGCATTTGGGGGATTTAAACTTTCTGTCCCCATGTGACCATGTGAAATATTTCTCTTAATTATTTTTCTTTGTTGATAGTATTTGTTAGATGGTCTTTCCCTAAATCAAGCCTCGCCTGGGGATGTGGGACTCTAAGGCGGAGGAGAAAGGCATCCTAGGAATGTAGAAGCAGCATGAAATCCAGGGATTTAATCTCTTAAGCTACTAAATACATTCCCAATTCCTCAGAGAGAATTCCATAAGCCTTTTAGCTGCTTGGCCCCAGTTGCCTTGTCCTGGGCTGTCGTCTGTTTGACCCCCATCACCACCTCTCTCACATAAGGGGTTCTGTTAAGGGCTGGCTGGTCAAACACGAAAACGGAAAAGATCTGGTCACTCCTCAGGGAAGAGGCTTCTCATTATGTCAGGCCCGTTTCCTCCCAGAAGCCCTTGTAAACAGCCAAGCCATTTTGTAGTATCAGCTCTGATACTGAGCTCGAGATGCGCCAAGGGTCCCAATCACACGTGACACAATCCAGCGGCTACACTACTTGGTGTGGCGGTTTAAAAAAGGGACTTTCCTGATTAAAACACTCCTTCTCCAGGCACCATCTGAGATGCCACCTACATATTTGGCCCGAAGGAGTCCCTGAGGGTCTGTGTCTCCTCCTTTTCCCTTCCTTTGTTAATTCCATGAAGAAAGAGTTAAGACGAGAGAGTCAGATGTTGAGATAAATTATCACATACATCAGTGTGTGTTCCCATCTGAGAATAAACGAAAGAAAAATTAACCTGTTGTTTTGCTATGCAAGTTATATTATTAATCAGTTCCCTACAATGTGTTTTAGCTGAAAAGTAATAACTCATCATTAGGACTCTGCCTGAGGGAATTAAGTTACCATGGAAATAGCCTGTAAGAAGAGACAATCTTTCATTTTTCCCTCTGAGGTACCATTTTCATCAGATGACTTAACAGAGCATTCAACATTTGGGTAGAAAAGAAATATATGTACTCACAGCTATATTCGCAGGTATGTGTGTGTGTGTGTGTGTAGCATAGTTAACAAACTGTCCCTAATAAGGTATCCATCCTTCAGATGGAATTCTCCAGACGAACTCTTCTGGCTCTTGTCTTCCAACAGCAAAGAAGCCATCATCGAACACCTCACCAAACACTCCAGTGAAGTGATTAAGACTGGTTCCACACCCAGGAAGCCGACAGATGGAGGTTCTCTGTGACTTAAAATGGAAGGGAATTCAGAAGATGCAGCCCCTCCCAGCCCCTGATCCTCTGGTATCCAGCAGCAGGAGCCCCAGACAGGAGGGCAGCTGTCGCCAGAGCCGAGGTCGGGCGGTACAGGGTGAGCAGGGCAGCGTCCTGCTTGGATCCAGGGGAAGGAGAGCGGGAGAAGGAGGTGGAGGTAGTAGGAGCCCCATGATTCCACACAGCCATTGCTTACACGAGCAGGGCCCTCCTTTGAGGCGTTACCATCCTGTTCTTTAACTGGGCAAGAGAGTAAACCTCAGATTTGCCAACTCATTGAGCAAAATCCAACCCCAGGAAGTCTGAGGCATTGTCACAAGAACACCCAAACTGGCAGATTTCCAGCAGCTGTAGGGAAGAGATCTCCCTTTTCTCAAATAGCGCTTTCATCGATCAAATATTGAGCTGGAAAAAAACAAATTGAAAGTCTTCAATCAATGCAGCAATTCCAATGTGACCTCAACTATCAGGTTCTGTGTGTGTGATTGACACCTTGAGGCAGATCTATCTGACTCACCGTTTGGTTTTCCCAAGGGTCAGGCAGGGACCTCAGAATCGAAAGTCTGGAAATTGTCTTCCAGCCCAGTCAAAATGGGGACAGGGTAGTATTCCCATCTCAAGGCTGTAGCTTAATCTAGTTTGGTGAAGGTTTTTTCTTTCTTTCTTCTTAAGATTTTATTTGTTTAGTTAGTTATTTTAGAGAGAGAGTGCAGGGTGGGGGCAGAGGGAGACAGAGAGAGCATCTCAAGCAGACTCCTCACTGAACGCAGAGCTGACACGGGATTCAATCCCATGACACTGGGATCATGACCTGAGTCAAAATCGAGAGACCATCACTCAACCAACTGAGTTAGGCGCCCCAGTGAAGGTCTTTTCTAAGCACCCAATGCAGAGCCCCATCTCGTCCTTTCTTTGTGGTCTTATGAGATTTCCGGTCATTAGCATTCATCTGACTTCATCAGAGGGGCCACCATTTGTCCCTTTTCCCTCCTTGTGTCCTGTTTTTCTTCCTGGGCAGCAAATTCCTTCAGGGCAGGCATAAGAGATAACACAGCACTTACCATGTGCCACGGACCATTCTAAGTGCTTTACTCACACTCATTCTCTAGTCCACAACAACCCATATTTGGCAGCTGGCGAGCCATTATTACTCTACATCTTACAGCTGAGAAAACTAAAGCAGAGAGAAACTAAGGGATATGACCAAAGTCACAGCTAGTAAGTAAAGGAGTCATGATTCAAGCCAGGACAGGAGACTTTTCTGCAGAGGGACTTTCCTGCTGCAGGGGACTGTCCTCCTTCCCACTGTACTGTCTCACATGGATCTCAGAATACCTAGAGCTCTCCCATGCCTACAAAGGACCCCATCTGCCATTATGTCATTGACCGCCAGTCAGAAGGAGAAATGGAGTTGAAGGAACTCATAAGGGTAAACTGGAATGAGTTGCCCATGCAAGAAAACGAGTCAAAGCATGTGCTGCATTCATGGTGATTACAGAGCATCATTGTAAGGTCTGAATCTCAGACATGATTTCCATTATTTCCACTCACTTTAAGAGCCATCCCTAGAATATTTTCTCAAGAGACCTCAAAGGGGAATCCCATTATTATCTAAAATATCAAATTCTGTTGGGTTCTGGGCAATTCCCCTGGTGCTGGGATGCACGAGATGTTGGCCAGATGGATAGACCTTTCAAAGCCTCTCCAGAGGCGTGGACGGAAGGTGGTAAATGAGACCAGCACACGCTTCGGTGGCATCATGAAAACAAGGTTGGTTTAATCCCACGCTTGTAGTGTTACTTGTGGATGTGCCTGTTAATTCAACACATATCTATTGAGCATGTGCTCTGAGCAGGCGTGGCTCCACATTCTGGGCCTTTAAGGGAGCAAAACAAATGAATTCCTTGCCTTCTTTCCAGCAGGAGAAATAAGTATTAGATAAGTAGACGATGTTTAGGGAAGACCCTTTCTGAGTCTCCTTGCCTGTGATGAGGGAAAGGAGGTAAGCAGGGTGTCATGATGCCTTCAGTGGGAGCGAGACCGGAAGAGAGACCTCCCTGTTGGAGATCTCTCTAAAGAGATGATTTTTGAGCTAGCCTGATGTAAGAGAAAGCCAACAACCCAAAAAATAGCCAAAGATGATGCTCTCGGCCGAGGACACAGAAAGAGCAGAGGCTTTGAGGTGGGAATAATCTCGGTTTCCTAGGAAACCAGGAAGCCAACATGGCCAGATAGGGCGTGGGAGGGAGATAGTGAGACAGTGGGGTCTGAAAGTGTGGGTTCCTGTGGTCTGTGGTTTGGGTTTGTTCTGAATGCAATGGGAAGTTATCAGAGAGTACAGAGTAAGAGAAAGACCAATCTGGTTTACTTTTCTGCAAGACCTCATTAAACTCTGGAAGAGACCTGTCGCCAGGACTAAACTTGTACTATCCTCTCTTGGCATCATGCCATGTTTGCCCTGCTTCTGAAGGCCTGGCTATACCAAGTGGTTGGCGTGTTCTAGAGGCAGAAACCAAGGTCAACTCAGCATTAAGAAGCACCCATTAGATCCATGGCTAGTTATGTTGACAAAATAATGAAGCAGTAATACCCAGAGTTTATATCTCACAGGAGGATCCTACCTCAGCTTTTCTTCTCTTAATTTTTTTTTATTTTGTACTTTAAGAAACATTTATGTTACAATTACCCATAGCTTTGTTGTTATCATTGTGCACTTTTTAATTAAGAGAGTATATCAAACATAAAAAGACACTGGGTCAAAACACGCAAGCCATCAGAGCTTACTTGGAATGGAAACAATTTTAATTGATGCAATTTGCTGCCATTTAAATATTTCATATTTGGTTATTAACACCGCAGGGAGAGCGGGCACTTTGCGCTGGCTGACGGGCAGAAAGGAAACTGCTGGTTTTGTCATTTTCACTCACTCAGGTCTAATTTGGTTTGGCGCTCACTGAAACTCATGGAGGTCGATGAATGTTGTTGCGTCCTCAAAGGACAGAGGATACGAAAGTGATATTTCATATTGAAACCCAGCAGTTAGCACCAGGGGGGAGAAGCAGTTGTGTCGACATAAAGCCTGCTTCCCCCTTAAGACCGTGGGGAATGTCTTTCAGCCGGAGTGCCTTGGTTTAGTGCTCAGATTTCACAATGCCCACCGTAGGAGAGGCGGGCAGATGCACTCAATCAGCTGTTTAATTAGACGACCCCGCTAACGGAGGGAGGACCCATGGAGCTGAGCATTTTCTGGTTCCATCTTCTTGTCCCTGGCTCACAGTGGAGTCTGTGTGTGGTGCCTTCTGATTTGCAGCTGTCTGAATTCTGTCTTTGGGGAAGGGAAGAGAAACATAGAAGAGGAAGAAGGAAGGAGGTATAAAAATGAATGGCTTTGTACCTGTTGACATCCACTACCAGTGAAATTTTAAAAAAGAAAGTTTAGGGGCCCCCGGGGTGGCTCAGTCTTTAAATGTCTGCCTTCAGTTCAGGTCATGATCCCAGGGTCCTGGGATGGAGCCCCGATTCAGGATCCCTGCTCGGCAGGGAGCCTGCTTCTCCCTCTCCCACTCCCCCTGCTTGTGTTCCCTCTCTTGCTCTGTCTCTTTCTGTCAAATAAATAAAAGTATTTTAAAAAGAGAAAGTTTAAGACTCACAGATATATGTTGGCTAATTGAATATAATAATTAAAAAAATGAGAAACACACAGGCAAGGACTCATTGATACAGAGAACAAAGTGGTGGTTGCCAATGGGGGAGGTGGGGGGATGGGTGAAATCAGTAAGGCAAAGGGGATTAAGAGATACAAACTCCCAGTTTCGAAATAAATACGTCATGGGGGAATGTAGCCAATATCATAATACTGGTGATGGGTATTAAGGAGGGCACGGACTGCATGGAGCGCTGGGTGTTATATGCAAACAATGAATCATGGAACACTATGTCAAAAACTAATGATGTACTGTATGGTGACTAACAAAACATAATAAAATATAATAACAATAAAAAAACTTCAAAGTGACAGAGCGTAGCTAGACCTTGAGAGGTGATCACATTGAGCTGTATAAAAATATCCGATCATGGCGCCATATACCTGAAACTAATATAATATGGTGCATCAATTACATCTCCATAAAAAAATAATGAAAGATGTCAGACAAGATGAGCTTCTGGTTTAATATGGGGGAGAAGGTGCTGACAGCTCCCATTCACAAGCTAGCCCAGTCCCAGAAGTGGAGTGTCTCTGGGCAACTTTGACATTGATCGCCTCTGCACCCCCTCTATCTGTGCAGAGATGTGAAGGAACAGGAAAATGGACAAGAAGATCCAACAGGCTTCTTTGATGGGGATTTTCAAAAGCACATTGTGTGGAAAGATTCCATCGGGCTTGCGAGAGCATAGCTCGAGCCCTGTGCCCATTTAAGTCTTTCCTAAAGCAGCCATCCTCTCCCTAGGAGGAGGGAGCACAGGCTGCCTGCCTGGAGCCAAGGCAGACAGAAGCTTCCCTATAAACACGGATTCTCATCAAAGCACAAAGGAAACGGAGGGGAGAAGCAGGATGTTGCATTTTTCATTAGACCCCAGGCATGCAAGCGCTGTTTCAGTGCTGTCCCCACTCACTGGATTCTCAAAGGCCTCGCATCGAGTTAGTTCTAACTCCATCTGGTCGGGACAGAGAGAAGTTCCCAGCACAATAAGGGTATGGCTCGTGCCTCCGCGCAGAATCCCGGGGGACTCGGACTTCCGTGTTGCCTCTGTTCCGTGCATTCTGCAGAAATGATTTTCCAAAAGCCTTTCTTCCAAATCCAATGGCTGAAGGCTTCAAGGGAGGGTGGAAATTGGAAGAAAGGCTTCGGGGTTTTGCCACTTTCTAGTAGAGAACAACAGTCCCATCTTGAACGCATATGAAAAGGGCTGCTCTCTAGAAGGTTCAGTTCCTTAACCTGCCCAGGGAGTCCCTTGAGGAATAAGCAGACACTCCCACAACCTGTAAGAAGGTGTTTCAGCTCACTAACCACCCAAAGACCCTTCTGGCTTCTCTCCTGGTGTTCACTCCAGTTTACCCAGTTAAGTAGAGGTTAGGATTTTCACAAACAAACCGCTAGCATGGCCCATCTTTAGTAGTGAACACACATTTGTCAGAACTGTGCCTGGGGGAGGTTTGTCCAAATGGGCTGCTGTATCTAGATTTCTTTTGATGAACACTTGAAGGCTGTAGATTATGGGGCACCTTCTCTTGATATCTTAATCAATTAAAGCCCAAAGAACATTTTTTTCTCTGCTTTTTAATAGCAGACTTTTCCCCACTTGTTTCATACATGCAACTGCCCACATGTGTTTTTTATATCTCTCTTTGGGGAATATATGAGAAGTCTGATTTTTTCCTCAAGTTACAGTTGCTCAACTGGGGTCATTTTCTGGAACTACCTAGAATCATTCCAAACACTTTGGGATCCTCTGACAGGGGAGCCGTCTCGATGCATCAAGTTTGACTTCGAGGGAACGTCTAGCCTCATGAAGCTGACGCACACATCCTTTTTTCAGGAACTAATGCTTACCCTACATAATCTTAAACATGGCATCATGTGGGATACAACTCTGAGTTTTGGCCTTTGGGATTTTAGAAGGTCACTTCTGCAGGACAAATAAAATGAGAACCACAATCATTGGATTATGGCCTGTTATTTAATCCTGAGGGATAAACACTGGGCTAAGACTCTGGCTAAGGTACAGGGACTCATCAAACACTTCCTGACGTACCTCTAGACCAATGCATTGCTCCCAAGTCCTAGTGAGGAAGCAAGCAGATGACAAATGTCATCATCGTTCATCTTAGTGGGTACTGCAGAACCAAAGGGTGGCCATATTGATTCACATCTAGGGTTTGTCGAGGCTGGCGGTTGAGCTGCTCCCAGATCTCCCTCATCTTCCGATTTAATTCAGTTCACTTTAGCTTAATGCAATGAGGTTGGAAGCAGAGGCATAGCACTGTGCTGGTTAGAGATGCAGGGGAGGTCCCTACATTGGGTGACTTTATGAGACGTTAAGGCAGGATAGGCGTGGGAGAGAAAGGGAGAGACTCCGAAATAACAGGAAGCATGCCATGTACGTATTTTCTCACTTTATTTCTGACTCATACAAAGTTAAATGCAATGCAGGGTGCCGGCCCATGGTGATCCAGCTTGTGGTTCCGCCATCTCAACATATAGCCCTGAACCGCGGCTGTGGCGGGAAAGGGAAGGAGCATAGAACATTCACAGCCACGCCCAGCTGCCCCCAACTGGAAATGATTTGCTTCACCTCTGCCCAGTGCATGGGCCTGGCTAGTCACGTGGTCCCAACACAAATGCAAGGAGGGATGGGAAGGTTTCCTATGTGCCCAGGAAGGAGGTAAGAACCGTGATGTGGAGAGCACAGCAAGGTGGTGTTCTTCCTGTCCAGAATGACCCATGGGCTAGGGAACGCTAGAGGTTGCTTCCCTATTCTGGGTCACTGATACATTTAGTTACTGTTGCCAAAAAATATCCTTGCTCTCCAGGTCTTAGGTCAAGTGGATAGCAGTCAAGTGAAATTGAAAGTTGACCTAAAACTCTAAATAATAAAGACCAAGAATTTTATTCTTCCCATGAAAGAGTCAGATTGAGGCAAAGTGGCAAGCATTTTGGTTCTCTGGATTATTACTTAAATTATACACTTCTTTTTAGCGTGTAGATCTGGCCTCTCCGCTTGCCAAATGACAGAGTTCATCTCTTCCACCAGGCGTCCTGGCCCACCTGCCACTGTGCTAACCGCTGGGATATAAGCTGAATCAGACACACGTTCTGTGCTCACGGTCCCTGCTGTCTAGGAGAGAAGATACAGTGAAGACACAAACTGCTATAAACAAAAAGTACGTTCAGAGGTTCTAGGAGGTCAGATTATAAAAGCGTGCGTGTTCTACGCAGGCTAGTCTAGCGTGCACGCTCGCAGGGGGTTGGAGCAGGAGTGGAGACCGGAGCCAAAATCTGCAAGTGTCATCGCACACAGCCCGGGCTGGAAAAGAGGAACGCCGCCAACGGGAAGGTACTCTTGGCAGTTCGGAACGAGAAAACTCAGACAGAGCTAACGGAAGGTCACGTCCAGCGGGAGCTGGAGTGGCCACTGTGGTCTGCGGGCAAGCTGAAGTTAGCAGCCGGGGAGCACAGAAGCTGCGAGAGAGGCAGAAGCCACAGGGTGGAGTGTACTTCTCTCTGCAGCTCAGCAAATGCCTCCCGACCTCGTTCCCACGGGACCAGCTGTTCAAGTTCATGGAAGAGCCTGCCGTACAAGCTAGGAGCGCAGCCGCTGGGATGAGACAGGTGCAAGTTCATCCTGAGGCACGGGCTGTGTGATTGTTTAAATACTTAACCTGTCTGACTCAGCCTCTGTCCCTGCATCTGTGAAATGGAGTAGAGATTTCACAGGTTTGTTCTGAAGGTCAATGGAATAAGACAGGACACACAGAAAGCAATAAACCACTATTATCAGCAGTGTTGTGATTGCCACGAGCTGTTCCCTTAACAATCTGCATGAATCTTTGTAAAAACCTGTCCCCGCCTCTGATGTGCCCTCCCGGGGGACCCGAGGGGGTCTTTTTCCTTCATGAGCCCAAAGATCTCAAATAAGCCCCTCCGTGTGGGTTAAAGTTTCTGAGAAGGCAAGGTCTGAGCTAAATCTGGGTCTAATATTCTGGTTCCTGCTCTACGGCTTATGTGAATTTTTGTCAAGTTCCTTAAACTTTTCATAAGTTAGAACGTGGGTTGCATAGATGATCTAAAGAGTGCTTCCAGGTCCAGTGTTCTACGATGGTAAAGAAACTTCTGTCAGTGTATCATCCCTGTTAAGTATGAAAAATCCTTCTTGGCAGGACCATTAAAAAGACCCCCTCTCCCCCCAGCGCAAGGAGCAAGGAGGCCATTATGCGACACTTGGTAGCTTACGAAATATCTTCTCAGGTCCGTTGGACTGCAGCCCAGCTCCTGACAATGCTACAGAGTCAGCAAGGAAGACATTATCCTCACCCCCACTCTTCAGATAAGAAAATGAGGTTTCACACCATGTCTGACGTTTCAAGAGTCAGAGGTTAAAAAGTGACGCTCCTTCAGCTCCAATCCTGGGTTTCTGATTCCCACACTCCCACTCCTGCTGCTGAATCCTGTTCTCCTGCTTCCCCTCCCCCCACCCAACGTGTGGTAAGCGGCTCTTCAGGCCCTTGGCAGGGCAGGGAGAAAGGGGCAGAGCATATGGGCCTTGGAATGACAATAGGGACACTATTAATGGGAATTCTGTGCGCTGTGAAGGGTCCCCCCCCCTTTTTTTTTTTTTGATTCTTCTTGAGCTGTACCAGGAGAGTCATACTGCAACTGTTCTAGGAAAGATGAGCCAGAGAATGACAGCGAGAGGGAGTTATTTATGGCAGCAAAGTGGGGAGGGGAAGGGGTGAGGAGAGAAGGTGTCAGTTGGGTGGTAACAAAACACCCAGCCTCCAGGGATGGTGGCTGAGAGATGGTTAACAATTGAGATTCCAAAAAATGGAACAAGTGCGTGCGCACACACACACACACACACACACACACACACGATGCCATTGAGTGTTGGCCAATGTCTGCGAACTAAGCCCTCCCACCATGGACAACTCCAAGTCCCACTCCAACGTGGCTGACTTTGGAGTAGGGCAGAGGGGGCATCAGGACACCCAGTGACAGCGTTCCATCGTCGATAAGAGACACCAAAAGAACTGCAGAGCAGAAGGAATTGTGAAATCAGGGAACAAAGACTTTTGAGCATTTATGATCTCTGTTTTTAAATGCATCTCATTTCATTGTAATTCGGTTGACAAGGGCTGCCTGTAACAACAGGCTCACAAAATTCCTGTAAACATAAGGATAAACTCTCGAGACCCCCGGGTCTCCAACACCCCAGCCGTCTGCTTTCATCCCTGCAGTGACAGGCACACAGCGTCACCCATTTCCCCTCGTCCTGTCCAGCCTGTGGGGGCTGGGACTAATGAAAAGGGGATTACAGTGATGTGACCCCTTCTTCCTGCCTGACCGCCCTCCCTCCCTCCACCCTCCTGCTCTCTGACAGGGAAGAATCCTTTTCAACCGGCCTTTTTCTTCTCCTTCAGTGTGGCCTCGGGGACCCAGCACTGAGTTCAGCTTCCGTAAACACGGGTAGTGTATTCATTGTGACACCTGGGGTAGCCCCTATTAGATCCTCGATGCTGGGAATAAATTTCCAGTCTTGCCAGGCTGGAACCATGCAGACCTCGTGAATCTAGGCTTATAAATTTTACAACACCCATGAAATACCGCTCTTGGAGTAAGAACATTACAGAGATGGTTAAACCAGACCCCTCATTCCCTCGAGCACTATTTTTATAGCTATTAATCTCAGTATCAGGCACAATTTATAGCCATAATAGCTATCTCTTTGCCAGCATATACATACATAAACAAAACCGGTATAAAAGAGAAAGTATTTAGACACAATTAAAGCAACAGATTCCTCTGCACACTTATGATGGAGAACATAGATGACTCACTTCTTTCGGAAATAATTAGCTCTTTTTAGTTTTTAGTTTGCTAAATTTTGCAGAGTGTTTTGAAAGCAGCAATCACAAATTCCCCGGAGCCAAAAGGAACGGATTCTACAATGGAGGGAGAGAGCAGTGGGCTGGGAGGGCTACGACGAGTATCTGAGAATCCCTTGAAACAGCCTGGAAGCCGGAGCCCACCCGGGTTCCTCTGCCGAGCCTGGGGGAGTTTATGTACTGCAGCTAAATAAAACATAAAATGTTATAGTGTATATTTTCTAGTATCTACATTGTTTCCCCCATATAAAAGTTTATTGATACCTTCAGGGACTCAGATAAATGTTTCAAACGCTCCCATTCTACTGGCTATGTTGGAAATGGGTTTTATTTGAAAGCTCCTAATTTTTGCAGTATTCGTTACGGGGAAAAAGATTCCCCTATCGCTGTTTGGGGACATAGGAATAATTTCACAAGCTTGTATACGAGTCAGGTTATATTGAGACCATCCTTTTTAAAAAAATAAGATGTTGCAGCGCCTCCAGTCAGTGTTTGCAAGAGCAGAGAATTCGGGAGGGGGACAGACCCACAACAGCCATAGAGAAGGCTGGTTAATTGAGGTCCTTGGTTTCCCCTCTCCTTATCACTCAGAGGCAGGGCTCTGAGATCCTTTTCCGTCTGTTTTGATTTCAAATGTGACAGTCAAGGCGGTGGCCCACAGAGGCTGTGTCTTTGCATGGATACATTTCGGAACAATGTGGCACTCCCAGAAGAAAACCAACCCTTAGCTTGTGAGCCATGCTTGAGCTGTTGTGATTTCGATTTGGACCCAGTGAGCTGAGCAGGAGAAACCTTCTATTTGCAGTCGATCTGTTTGCCTGGTGGCAGCACAAAGTGGAGCGGATGCATTTAGACAGTCCCAGCCTTAAGTGCTCCTCTCCTCTTTCCACCTGTCTTTCAAACAGCTCAGCTCTTACTCAGCCCACAGAGTTCTCCCTCCCTGAAATCTCACACGGCTTCCTCCCCACCCTGCCCAGATATCTAATCCAGGGACTGATTTCACAAAACTGCGGATTGTTCCCCTGCTACCTGTTCATAAAATATCAAGGGAGTAGACTTCCGCTTGTCCACTTACTGGCTGTGTGACTTTGAGCAAGTTTCTTAACCTCTCTGAACCTTGTTCTCACTATTAAACAGGGCTGAGAAACCACCTTGGAATCCTGTGAAGATTAAATGAGACAATGTATATAAAGGGCTCAGCACATGTTTGCCTTTTAGCAAAGGTCATCTGTTATTATGGCCGCTGCAATTTAAAAAAATTAGATGTACTCATAGAAAAGCAAATTCATCTGTGAAATCAGCACCCAGATTAAAAAAATACAGTAATACCAACACCCCCAGGAACGCTGCCTACCTTTCCCAACCACTAACCACCCTCTCCCAAATGAAATCACTCATCTGCTGTCAACATCATGGATTAGTTTTTGAACTTTGTGAACATGGAACCGAACCATATGTTCTTCTTCTCCCGCTCAGCCCCATTTGTGAGCTCTATCCACACATTAGGTGGGGTTGTGTTTTGCCCATTCTCGTTGCCATATCGTATTTTAGAATATGACATACAAAGATGCATTTATCCTCCCAAATCTGTGGATATTTGGATGACTTTCAGTTTTGGGATGTGACTGCACTCTGCCATGCATAAAGATTCCTGTCCCTGCATTTTAGTGAGCACGTGGAGAGCGTCTACTGAGAGCAGAAATGGTGGGGTCACTGGACGTCTTCCACCTCGACAAGTGTGCTGTTAATGTTTGCGGGCAAAAAATGTGCCCCATTTCTCATGCATCTCGCACTTCCAGCAATGATATCGAGCAATTATTTATAAATTGATCCAGATATTGGATAAAATATGTATTGCAGAAACGAAGGAGAGAAGCATTTTTTAAGTAGTGTAACTAAAGGTGGCACAGTTGGTTAAGCATCTGCCTTTGGCTCAGGTCTTGACTGGGAGGGTCCTAGGATCGAACCCCACATCGGGCTCCCTGCTTAGTGGGGAGTCTGCTTCTCCCTCTACCTCTGCCTGTTACCCCCACTCATGCTCTCTCGCATGCACTCGCTTATTTTCTATCAAATAAATGAATAAAACCTTCAAAAAATAGTTTAACCAGAAAAATAAAACTTTTTCTTGATACTTAATGGTAACATTGTGACTCAACTACACTTCAATTTAAAAAATTTAAAAAATTTCCTGGTAATTCATGTTTTACTGCATGAATTTTAGATGAGCCATTTTAGATGAGGAAGTAGAAAGTGGCTGGCAAACTAAGGTCTAGGGTCCCAAAGTAGCATGCTGTCTGTTTTTATAAATAAAGTTTTATTAGAACACAGTCACACCCATCCATCTATGTGGTGTCTATAGGGCTTCTAGGACTATGACAGCTAGAGTGAGTCATTGTAATAGAGATCATGTGACCCACAAAACCTAAATTACTTACTCTTTGGCTATTTAAAGAAAAAGTTTTCTGGATGCTGATGTAAAAAATTATTATATATTGAAGGGTAGGAGGAGGATACTTCTCTCCTAATGCCATGGGCAATGACCTTAATTCTATACATACTCGTTATTCTCCACTCTGCTGCAAGTGGTAGGGAGCTTTGCTTTGTCCAAAGATCTAACAATGAGCATATGCCTTTGTAGGATAAAAAAGTAAACAGAACCAAAATATTGTTATAGGAAACAACCCATGAAACATGGTAGTCCGAAGGAAGGAAGCTGACCAGTCCAAGAAGTCCAGGAAAAGGAAAATGAGAGGTTGGTGCTGACAAGGGACCTCCATCCTCACTCAGGGGAGACAGTTGGGTCCAAGAACACAGGTGGACCCTTTGCAGGTCGCATACCCATGGGGGAGAGAGAGGGTCCTGTCAGGCAGCCCCAGATCCCCCAGCATTTCAAGACATCCAAAATCTCCCTGCGTCTCAGAGTCCACATTTACAATACAAATTTTTTATTTTAATTGGTTTCCCTCTAAATGTGCCCAGAGAGCTGGAACAAAACAAACAGCAAATAGGAGTATCCAGTCGGTTTGATGGTTTTATTTCCATTATGAATGAAGATGTCGAGGCTTTGTTTTCTACAAAATCATTGTATGTTCGAACTGAGAGCTTTCCTCTTGCTCAACATTCAGTGGGCCCAGGGCCAATGAAGGACACGCAAAACATGTGCTCCTTTTCTTCTGGCCTAACCCGTCCTCTTTTATTTGTGTGCGTGTGTGTGTGTTTTTTAAGGATTTTATTTTTTTTATTTGACAGATCACAAGTAGGCAGAGAGGCAGGCAGAGAGAGAGAGGAGGAAGCAGGCTTCCCGCTGAGCAGAGAGCCCGATGCGGGTCTCGATCCAGGACCCTGAGATCATGACCCGAGCTGAAAGCAGAGGCTTTAACCCACTGAGCCACCCAGGCGCCCCCCTCTTTTATTTGTATGTTTGTTGGTGAGCGTGCTTAGGGAATGAAATGTAGACATCATCACCTTTTATTCTTCCACTGTGCCCTTCCTCCTCTTTGTCTACTCGATCTGCATCTTCAACAACCACCACATGAAGGATCTCCCTCTCTACATTCTCTTGTAGCCACTGCTATTTGGACTAAGTAAGTTGGCAGAAGTGACAGCCTCTATCCTGTAGTTAGGTTTGGGTTCCAAGTCTAGGCTGTAGCGACATGGCAGAACTCGTTCAACCTTTGGAATATCTTGGATAGACGTTATGCACAGAAAAGAAAAGAGCGAAAGTTTATTGCCTCTCAAACCTTATTAGTGGAAATGCCTTCTGTACTTTTCCGAGGAGGGTCACGTCAGTCTAGATGTGGGTGTATCACTTCTTGTTTATGCAAATAATTCAGGCCCTTGAGACCGTGTCTTAGGCCAAGTTCCTTAGTAGCAGAAGCTGAGATGGGAATTCAAAGGCCTGTGACTTGGGGAGGGGTGCCCTACCACCAGCCCGATGTCATGGGAGTACTGGAGCAGGAACTGTACCATACGCTTGGTCCCGTGTTGAGCAAGAGGGTTGGCTTTCTGTGTTCTGCTCCTCCATCAATCCATCATCACCTGTGGGATGGGGACGGTGGGGGACAAAGGCAGGGAAGAGGGAGTCTCTTAGGCTGAAGGTTCCCATTTGTCCAAGGGCCATTCTTTGGAGAAGGGACAGCTTTGAGACATTAGCAGGTATGAAAGAGGTTTCAAAATGGAGCAAGCAAGCCTCGCTAAGAGAATCTCTTTGAAAATAGGGTTTGGAAGTCATAAGGGAGGAGGGATTTATGCACAACATCATTGGACGAACCATGACCTTCTGGCCGGCTGTAAGCTCTTGGCCTAGACGTAACTTCCTCCCCATGGAGACACCGCATTGTTCACTTCCAAAGGACCCAACGCAATTTGACAAGTTTCGACCCACCATTTGCATTTTAACCCAACCAATCCCAGTTAACTTAACTTCAATCCCTCTCCTGCATAGAGGACCTAAATGAGAGCTGCATTCATGACCTTTCACCTTTACTTCTACACCCCTCCTTGTCTTCCCTGGAACAGAACTCAGGTTTCTACCTCAGTCAGGGTCTCCCTATTAGCAATCCAAGTTACCCAAATAGGTTTAAATTTTCCATGGATTCTTTCTTGGTTGACAGAGGCCACACTCGTAGCAGCTGAGGGATGAGCACACGGCCCGTAAAGGGGTCTGTGTGGGCAGACACAGGAACCATAATCCATCTGAGTGAATGTGGGTCAGAGTTTCTCTGATAACGTTTCGGGCCTCAATCTTCTATACACCGTCATACAGTACAGAATCAACAACGACAGAAGTCCTTATCTCTGAGAGGCTTTGTCTTTAGAGGAACTGAGGACTCATTGGCCACAATCTGGATCGTATGTTCAGAGTGGAAAGAATTATCTTTCAGGAAAGCAATATAAATGTGGGTATGCATGTCTACAAACATATGCATATGTGTAAAAAGCAAAACTGAAAGCAGGAAAAAAAAAATCTTTCCTTTGCCATATTTACACTTGCCAAAACAAACGTGTTCTTATTTTATTTCCAGTAAGATGTGCCCCTTGTAGACGTGAGAATTGTAGACCAAAGAATTCAATGTAGACAGCAGAATTACAATTGTGTCCCAAGTTGATCTGGATGGTGATGACACACAGAAGCTTGGGAAGAGAAGCAGCCCTCAATGCACAGCAGACATGCCCGTGGACCAGGCTCCCCTGTTTTCTAGAAGTTTCCTTAATGTTATTAAGAAAAAATATCTATGTTGATATTATGCTTACATTAAAATTTTCTCCTCTACTTCATGTCTGTAAGCATTGCAATTATAGATACATTGACGTGTGCTGCCTGCCTTGAAAGAAGACTTCTACCACCTCCATCTGCCCTCTGACTTTCGAATAGACGAAGTCCTAATTTCCAGCTTATCTCTTAATGCAGGCAGGAGAGCTGGCAGGCCAGCATCCCGTGGTGGGAACCAAAATTACCCCTTGAGCAGACAATGATCGACCTGACCTTCACGCCCAGCTGCGTGGACCCACCGACCTCTGTCTCATGTTCTCCTGACAGAAACACAGAATTATTTGCAGAGCTTGGGAGACGGTCTTTGAGGCACTGGTGCGCTGTCTTCCCGGTGTTGGTCTCGCTGGAATAAATCCCTTTCATGTTCCACAACCACTCGTCTCTGTGTGTTTGGATTTGGTCAGCGGGGAGTGGTGGGGCCTGGTCTGTTTGGGGACCCCCAAGCCAGGTGCTCTTGTGCCCAGAGCCCGGGGGACAACCACACCACATGTGGTTATTTAAATGTGTTAAAGAGCAACATTCAACAGTGGAAATGTGAAGATCTCACTGGCGTTATTAGGTGACCCATGAATAAGGCATCATTTCATCTAGCGAGTAGAGGGGAGCTCAGAGGAGCTATACAAAATGGAAGATTTTTATAGGATGGAGCGTGGGGTGAGGAAGTTCCTAGGGAAAGAAAAGGGAAGGATTGTTTCAGCCACGGTCACAAGCTCTTAGGGGAAAGAGCAGAGGTGGCCTCCCTTTGGGGCTGGGGGGCGATGGCAAAGGCCCAGGAGACAAATTACCTCATCATGGTGACCAGAAAACTCCAGACTGCCCAGGGAGGACTTACTTCAGTGACCTTAGGTATTGATTTGGTTGACTTAGCCTAAGTGACGCCATGTTGAACCTGCAGTTTTCTTTGTAACAAATTGAAATTAAAATTAATCAAAATCAAATAAAATTAAGAATTGAGGTCCTCTGTCACACAGGGCTCAAGAATCACATGTGGCCCTTGACCGGGTGTCTTGGGAGCACCCAGGCAGAATTTACCTCACGGCGGGAAACTACTGGATAGTGCCCATGTAGACATTCAAACCCTTTAGTGGATAAAGCATTTTAACGTATAAGATACATGTGGACAATCGTGCTTCCAAAGCTCTGGTCTCAGCTTATTATTATTCTTGTTGCCGCTGGCTAATGAGAGAGCTGAGTTAAGAGGAAAGATGTGTGTTTTGGAGGTGGGCACCCCTAGGTTCAGATCTACTTACCATCCGCTGACTGGGTGAGGGAGTTAACATTTCTGAGCCTCAGTTTTTACATCTCTGAAATGAGGAGAACGATATGTTCTTTGGAAGGGCTTTACGACGACTGAGTAAGTGAGTGCCTTTAAAAAGTCCAGCCTGGTGTTCGGTACACACTTGAGACCCTGTAATAGTTATTATTGTTTTTGGAAAGAAAGAAAGGAAGGAAGGAAAGGAGAGAAGGAGGGAGGTTGGGAGGGGGGGAGGGAGGGAGGGAGGAAGGAGAGGGGGAGGGAGGGAGAGAGGGATAAATAGGGAAAGAGAGAGAGGAAAGAAGGAAAGGAGAGGAGAGGAGAGGAGAGGAGAGGAGAGGAGAGGTGATGAAAGGAAAAGGGAAAGAGGTTTGCACCCTCTGCGTAAATTTTCATAAAATCTCAAGCTGATAATGTCAGAATTTCGCCCATTGATTTCAAGAAACATTTTAATTACCCTATTTGCACATGTCTGAAATTACTTTTAAGATTATTGTTTTGACACAGGCAAAGGAATTGATTTCCTCCTTCATTCTCTTTTTCTTGGTTGTTTCTAAGATGCTGCACTGAAAAGGAATTAGAGGGAATTATACTAAACTTAGTTTTTAGTTTTCGAAATTGGAAGAAACAGAAACAGTTCTAAAAGACGTGGAACGGTTATAAACCTGGACCAAAGCCTACCCCTATTATAGTGAAGAGACTAATTTCTCTCTGAGAAGGTTCTTGAGAATCATTTATAGAAGAGGCTTTTGAGATGTTTTTAAAAAAATCAGAAGAAAACTCATCCAAAAACGTGTTCGCTTAGGAGTGCCAATTAGTACCGTATTTAATCTGTATCAGACGACAAGCATTTCGTGAAGAGCCCCATCGCAGACCACGGGAAAGGACCCCCCCCCCCTCCCCAGGGCTGCCGGAGCCCCACACGAAGGGCTTCGGCTGAGTTCCTGGTTCTGCCTCCCTTGAACGCAAACTCATTAAGAGCCATTTCCTTAACTCTGAAAGGTCCCTTCGTGTAAACTCAATATGGGCAAGAGAGAAAGGCAGGTTCCACAATGCAGCCTGTCTGGAAGTTGGCCAGGAATTTACAGGCTAAGATTTAAAGAACCAAACAAAATTCTCTGGGGACACCAGGAACGCTTCGGAGACCATCCTGACCTCGCTCTCCCTCAGGAACACAGCAAAGGCAGAGCAAGCGACTCATAAGGCCGTTTCAGTCATCTTCTTGTTTTATTTCTTCTTACTATATCAGTCTGGGTTTGCCCGGACAGTGGCCTTAACCTCCGTTCTGAATGAAGAAATGAACCCTCGGAGTCCTCCAACCCACTGTTTGCCACATCCCACCTTTAAAGAGAGGAGGAGACACTCATAGCCATCAAGATTTGATCTTTTATCTTAAAAATTTGTGCCGGAGAGTGAGATGTCAGATTGGGGGGGGGGGGAGTGTATATATACATACATATATATATTCAGATAGAAGTGGGTAGCGCAGTTTTTAGCTCTCATGGACAGTGATTTCCTTTCTGACATTTGTATTTTCAGGTAGAAATCACAGTCACCTTGTCTCCAAAACCGGTCCCTAGAGAAGGAAGAGACCCTGGGCCCTCCCATCTGAGAAGGGGCCTCCCGCCACACGCCGTGGGCACAGAGGTGGCTAAGCCTGACCGGCAGGTGCACCAGGGTCCCAGACTGTGCTGCTGGGGCTGCCTGAGAACACAAGCCCTTGCCCCTGTCACGGAGGCGTGACAGCTTAGGAGAGTAGATGGGCTTCCGCTCACCTGCGGCGCCTCGTCGCAGCAAGGGGCTCTCGTACAGAAGACAGATCCTGGTCCGCTTTCCATCTCTGACCCTTATCACCATCAACTCCCACTCCGCGAATGCAAGTATTTCCACTGGGCGGGGAGCACAACGGGGCAGGGATGTTCCCAGCGGGAACTTTCCCTTCGCCGGGGAGGTCACTGGTGGGGGGCTGTTGGGAACGAGGGGTTGGCTGCAGCCCCAGGACCCTTTCCTGAGTAGCTCCGGAGGGCAGGCTGCCAGCAGGGTCCCTCTGCTCCCGGACCCTGGACCTGGCACCCTGCAGAGGCCCCGAGACGAAGGACTCAGTAAGGACTTCAAGCTGTTAGAAAATTCAAATGACAGAAACGGAGGGAAAGATGTCAAATATGGTTTTTCCCATGAGAAAGCTAACGCGGAACCAAGTGACTGAAATGACAGGTGCGAAGCTCCCAGAGAAGCCGCCTCCCATGGTGGAGTGCAGGAATTTGGGATCGCAGTCCTGGGACTAAGGAAACCATTGGTTTCAGGGACGCATTGGTTTGCAGAATTGGCTGGAGAGGGTCAAGAGAAAAGATCATTATATTCAGAGCAATCGTAGTCCTTTATGACTTAACTGCCTCCGTCTTAGTTCCCATTACTCTCTTATAAATTATTAAAACAGCCTACAAAGGGATTTCCCTGCCTGCAATCCATCTCCCTCCCTCCTTGCTTTCTTCTTTCCTTCCTTCTGTCTTTCTGTCCTTCCTTCCTTCTAATCACGCATAAGTCATTCAACATGTATCACTGAGCTCCCGTGTCAGGCCTTACTCTAGGCCCTGGGGGAAATGGCATTGATTGGAACTCATGGAGTCTGTGTTTTAGTGGGGAAGGTAGATTATAAACACGATCAAGAATATATAGATAGATAGACAGATATCTCTATCTATATGTAGATAGAGATAGAGATAGCCTGTAGCATGATGATAAAAAAGGGAGCAGGCCCGAGTGCAGGAAGAGGTCCCTTTGCACAAATTAATAGAGGTA
This sequence comes from Martes martes, assembly GCF_963455335.1. Classification (NCBI taxonomy): domain Eukaryota; kingdom Metazoa; phylum Chordata; class Mammalia; order Carnivora; family Mustelidae; genus Martes; species Martes martes. Next base: position 83,002,752 of record NC_137902.1, on the reverse strand, counting down.
CACTGTCAGGTTCCTAGACAGACCAACGGAAACCCAGTGCCTCCTTTGCATGGGGACACAGCCTGGCCATTGTGCCCGGGGAAAGCTCCCTCCGACCTGGGGGAATCAGCCCGCACAGAACACAAGGCTCGCCTGTGGAGGGAGGGCGGGATTTCAGAACCTGATCGCTCATTCCAGCAGGTGCCCTTGGGCGGCGCAGTTGTAAGCGGGGACCGACCGACTGTGTGTGTACGTGTGCCTGCGTGCGTGCGCCTGATGGCGTGATTTCCTGGAGTGAGGCCAGGGCAGCCCTCCCTGGAGAGATGTCATTTGCATGGGGACCTGCGCGAGTGAGGCCGCATGTGATACAGGAGGGAAGGGCAGGAAGGGTCCAGTGCAGGAGGGACTGGGGGGGGGGGCACGTAGGAACCGGGCTGAGTGCGCTGTCATTAGGAGACCGTGGCGTAGAACCCGACTTCCCTCTACCAGGGTCTCCCTCCCATTTGAGGGTGGGTCCAAGCAGGACAAGGGGGACCCTCCGGAGGAACCATGAAGAAGTTATTCCAATCATCCGAGCCGGGGGTGCCCAACAGGAGGTCTTCTCTACTTCTTCGGCCGCGGCAGCCCAGGTCGTCTTCCTAAAGCTTCCTAATTCCTAATCTTCCTAATTTGATTAGCATCTTCCTGATGAAAAAAACAAAATCCCTCAGTGGCTCGGTGGGACACCGAGAAGGGACTCCCCTGCAGGGACAGTGGACTGATCCTAACAAGGTCCTCATCTCCCCTTTCAGCCCCATATCTTGGACCTTCCCTCCCCAGGGGCTCCCATCTACCAGCCCGCTCTTCCCAAACTCCCGTCAACGCTCTCAAACGGGTGGCCTAAGGACCCCCTCTGGTCTGCAGACCTGTACCTGGGGAGTCTCCGCTGACGGGTCAGGTTCAACAGACCTAGTGCCCAGGGCCACCTTTGGATGCTCTTGGGGAAACGCTTCAGACACAGAAGGAAATGCAGGCCGAGGAGGCGAGCGCTGGCCGACACTGAGAGGGCTGAGCTGACGGGTCAGGGACTCTGGGTGCGTCATGGGGTATCCACTACAGTTGGCCTGAAAAGGTCTTTTTTTTTTTTTTTTTTAGTTGGTTACCAACAACTAAAAATCAGGAAGTTATATTTTACCCACGGATCATGAAATAAAATATTTTCAATTTCACACACACACACACAAGGAATCAGGAAATTCGTTCAAAATCTGAATTGCAGCATCTTCTGAAAGATCAGAGATGAGCTCAGTCTGGGGCTGCTTTCCTGCCTGATGACAACTCACGGGAGCCGAGGGTTGGCTGTCTCCTCCACACAGGCCTTAGCCTGGAGGTTTCCCAGGGCCTCCCTCGGTGGCCCGCTCCACTCCTCCACACCGCCGGTCTGACTCACACGGCACCCACCATCGCCCAGGTGATTGCTTGCCTTTGGGAAGTGCTCCAGTCATCAGGGTGGAGCCTTTACATCAGTGGGACTGATGCCTTATAAAAGAGGGCCCACAGGAACACCCCCCCCCATCCCTTGTGCCGTGTCAGGACACAGAGAGAAGGTGCCAGCCATGACACAGGGAGAGGGGCCTCACCCAACCACTCCGGCCCTTGGTCTTAGACTATCCAGCTCCAGAATTATGAGAAATAAATTTCTGTTGCTTATAAGCTGCCTAGGTGGTGGTGGTTTGTTTTAACAGCGCAAATGGAATAAGATAAGAGGCAAAATCTACATCCTCCTGGTGGAACCTTCTGGAATATTCCAGGGCATTCCTCTTCTGGTCTGTGAGGACCCTGCAGACCAGGCTGTGTCATTCCCATTTGGTGCACAGCTTCTAGCACAATATCTGGCTCACCGTGGGGGAAACCATAAGTATCTGTATAGAGGAAACAAGTTAGTTGAATAAAAACCTTCCAGCGTTACAAAATCTAGAGAATCTCATTGAAAAGAGAGTCAAATTGCTAGACATTTTCAAGGTGTAGAAATAACCAGAAGGGACCTTGGAGCTCATTCTGCATCCATCCTTCTGTTTCTTCTCAGAGCGGGGAGGCGGCGTGTCCCCATCACACAGCTGGTGTGGGAGCAAGTGAGTTCCAACCACACGTGGCACACACAGGTGTCTTGAAAACATTCCCCAGGCAAGCTGCCCGGTTTTGATCAACACGTAAATTTATTTTTGCTACAACTCAACACACATGCTGTTTCTATAATGTCTGTCAGGGAGCTCTTGAGAGGGGAGCATCGAGTGGAAATGGGGTGGACAGTAGTGAGCTTGTTGGGAGGGAGAAGCACGGAGCTCACCGATCCCAGCCAGGGTCACAGCCAGGGAGAGTTCTCTGCCACAGGCAGTCGTGTGGCCTTGAGCCATGGGAGAGGGCTGTCAGGGAAGTCAGTGGAGAGTCTGAGAGGGACTCAGAAGAGGCTGATCCCAGGCATAGCAAGGCCATCCCTGTTTTTACAAAGATTGAGATGATTAATGGTGGCAGTGATTGACCTGTGATTACTACTGACTGTGTCGATGTTGGTTTAGCCTCTCCTCCATTAAAGTGGGACACATTTCCCGTATTTCAAAGAGGAATACCAGGCGCCTGGGGGGCTCCGTGGGTTAAGCCTCTGACTCTTGATTTTGGCTCAGGTCACGGTCTCAGGGTCGTGAGACGGAGCCCCGTGTCAGACTTGTGCTCTGCGTGGAGTCTGCTTGAGATTCTCTGTCTCTCCCTCCCTCCCTCCCTCCTTCCCCCACTCCCTCTCTCTATCTCCCTCAAATAAATAAATCGATCTTTAAAAAAAAAACAAAACAACAACCACACAAGGGGACTACAAACATAGCCAACCCCAGGGTGAATGTGTTAGCTCCTCAGAACAACACAGTATATGTACATTTATAGTCTTTTGTTTGCGAACCCTTTCCATGCATGTAACTTGGTTTGTCCCCACAGCCCCTCCCTGCTCAGAGCATGAAACGTAATGTCACGGCTCAAGGTCACATGACTAGGATGTCATTGGTTTTGAACTCATGTCTTAGGACTGCAGGACTCGTGCTCCTTGTGCGTCATTCACCAGCCAGTCAGCCCCTGACCCGGGGGGAGCTGGGACAGCCACCACACTTCTTGCCTGCACTTGGGCTCCTTGGGCTCTGCTAACAGTTGGCACACGGGCTGGTGCCGGCTGGCTGGCCCTTTGTCCAGCTCTGCTATCTGGCATCATGGCCTGCCACTCACCAACCTCTCTTCTGCACGGGTGGCTATGCCAGCTGCCCCTGTCTGGCAGGACAGAGTGGCAGCTGAGAGGGCTGGCTCTGAAGTCCTGGGCATTGGCTTCCAGTGAGGCTGTGGTGGGTCAGTCCTCCTCGTAGTATCTCCTTCTCAGCCTGTGGCCTGAGGTTGCCACAGCCCTCCTGTTGCCAACTCTACCTGCCGTTGATGAGCGTCTGATGCCAGAGGAAAAGTCTGGAGCTCTGTTCAGCTCCTGATCAGTGTTCTGTCCGGGAAACCCACTGGACCTATACTTTATGCTGCTCTGGAATCCATTTTGGAGAGGGGACTGTGTCAGTAGAAAGAGGGAGAGAGCAGGAAGAGCTGGTCACCGAAAGAAACCCCTGTCCACACACGATTTATCGTTCATGTGTCTGAGTCTCACATACTTGTCCAAAGTGAGGGAAACAGGCTCTGACTCCTGCCCCATGGAAGTCCTATAGCTGGGTCTTTCCTCAGTCTGTTGATGGCTTCATGGCGAAGAGTTGGGGGGGCTGGGAAGGGAGGCTTAGGGCCACTGGGGGCAAAGAGAGATCTTTCTTCTTATGGAGCATATGGTTTCCTGGGAGCAAAGGATGTGTGATCAAATCAGCATCAAGTGGATGCGTAAACTTGGGGGATCCTGCGCCACTTTCTTGACCTTTCTGTGCTTCTGTTTCTTCATCTGTGAAATGGAGAAAATGTGTACTTGACAAAGTTGTGAGGGTTGCATGAGTTATGTAAAATATTTATGCTGGGTGCATAGCAATTCATCAAGGATAGCCTCTTTCTATGCTGCCAGCTTTCCTTCCTAGCCTTTAATTAATTAATCACTATTGCCCTTTTTTTATTTTTCCCCAAATCTTCAACTGACCCAGACAAAAGTCAACTCACTCAATTGTTCCGAGAATTATGAATTTTCTCTGTATTTTTTTCAGACACTTAAAACATTATACTAGGCTAAGATGTTTTCTTCTGCTGATTCATTATTTAGTTAACCACCAAAGAAAGTTTTAATAATTAATTGTTCTCCTACATTGGACCAGAGGCTATCCATGCTTCACCTATCACCGGTGATGAGGTCCTCACTTTGAGCTGACCAGACGGTGATCCAGCTTTAGAATCCCATCTTAACTTTCTTAAACGACTTGTCCTAGATGCAAGCTGGGTTCTTCCTAGAAGTAAGACTCTGAGATAAAGATTAGTATGCAAAATGTTTAGGGGGAAGTGTTCTTAGGATTAATACCTACAGGCAATGTGAAGGCATCAGGACTGGACAGAGGGAGAAATTGCTCTATCATGTATCCTGGGTGTTTAGAAATGCACAACAAATCTTCATCAAGCTCCAGGCAATTTCTGAGGCTGAACGGGCTCTTTAGGAATGTCCTGAGTTGGGAGGAATGGACAGGATCGTTATATTTTTGTAGTAACATATAATTGAATGTAAGCCTCTTCAAGAAGGGAACATGACCTTAGCAAGGTGGCTCCCTTCAGCAGAGGGTCTTTATTTCCAAGGACTCTAAATTTCTAAGGACTCTGAAGAGTTTCAGCCGGTACCACTCTCAGCAGCTGAGAGAGAAATCCTTCACTACGGAACATGGATCTCAGGAGGCTAACAAGCATCCCCTACCACCAATGAGAGATTATTTGCACGAGATTTCAAAAGACGAAGAAAAATACACTATTATTCTTCCCTAACAGCTGCCATGTAGGCAAGTAAGCACTGGAAAATGGTAGATATGGGTTTGTGTCAGTGGCCCTTGGGAATTTCCTGAGAATTGCCTAGTCATTGCCACAGGTATCCGAGATCATCAGGGATGGCATCTTGGGATCGTTCCATTTCTGGATTCACAGAAAGCAAGCATGGACCTTCTTGATCTTCCATCCTCCAATATTCCAGCAGTCAGTTATACGAGCTTCTAAGTCCTTAACACTATTTGCATTCTTCTTGCCTAAAATATCTAGTATTTAAAATATCTAAAAATATTTGGTAAATATCACCTATTTTTCTGACCTAACATGTACTAGTACAGTTGCCTCATCAAGAATTATACCTAAAGTAAGAACACATGAGCATGTCTAAATGACCTCCCCAATAATTAATGAACACAGATCTTTTGAGGACCTAACCTCTTCCCAATACAGTGATGGGTCCTGAGTGCTAGGATCCGATAAGAATGCTTTGGGGAGGTTCAGAAAAGATAATTCAATAGAAGTGTAAACAGAAGGCAAGCAATGTAGGGGGTGGTAGGCTGGGGGTAGAGGTACCAGAGTCAGAGAATTACAGGGTTGGACAGCGATGCCAGCGTTCCTGCAATTGCTGAGATTTCAGATTGGCCCTGAGAGGAAAAACAGCTGACAGAAATAAAAATGTGAACATCTTTTAATGTAGCACATGGAGCATTTGCTGTTGGCCCTTTCTCATTCCTCCACCCTTTTCTTTCCACTCCTTTTCACCAGCTTGATTTTCCACTAAGACCAAGCTGCTTGCAGTTCTCCTGCGTAAGTCAAGTGTGTGTCTCATCTTTTTTTTTCTTTTCCCAAGCTGTCATCTCTGCCATAATCAATTTCCCCCTCTATTCTGTCCTTAAAATGTAGTTTGGATAGCACTGACAATGGCAGAGTACATTCCTCTGAAAATTCTCTCTTCCATAAAATAATTGAAACACTGGCAAAAATTGTAAGAATGACCATTTTCAGAGGTCAAGATTAAGTTCAAGATTAAGATTAAGATTAAATCCAGGAAGATTTTTTTTTCCCAAGAAAAATAGCAGAATCTCAGTAAGAACAGAGAGCTTTATGTTGCTGTAACTTGACCTAATGCCACCACCCCTTCCCAGGTCCACAATAGTCTTCAAACCAAAAGTCACAGTCAAGTGAAAACCAGAAACCTGGCAGCCACTGGTAGGGGAATTTTAGATATCATTAGCTTATCAGCAGATGAGACTGATGATTTAAGCAGAGACCAGATACTAAAGGACTTTATATGCTCCATTATTGATTTGGCATTTACCCTGAAAGTAATGGAGAGTCATGCAAAGATCTTGGTCTTAAAGCTCCATTTCCAGATAATTATTATTATTTGACATGTGAAGAGTTTTATACCAGAGTGGAAGTGGGATGGGAGCATTTGTTGAAAATCATCAGAGGCAATTTTTTAGTATCTTGGCTGCCTGAAGCTGTGAGTAACTATTGGGGTAAACAGTAAGTTAATAATAAGTTAAGAAAGCTTAAAAATAAATCTGGGGAATGAAATATCCATAGGGTTTTTGAGAGCTCAAACATATTCCTGAGAGTCTAATAAGGCCATGCACATGTTTAGGGATGTGTGCATGCCCAGAAAAGACCTGGCAATGTCCTACTCTCTCCCCTATGGCTGCCCTTGAGTCACTCTCCAAACAGGAAGTGAAGGCTAAGGCAGAGCTTTGAGTCACCAGGGTGAGTGTTGAAAGCACATTCCACAATACACAGAGAACTCCCCTGCAGAAAATGGAAGACTTAACAATTCATGTGTTTAAGGAAATCTCTAACCATTTATCTGACCATTAAGCTAACTGAGTAGAGACCTCAGTGGCTGCACATGACAAATACAGACTTTTCTGAATTAGCTCAGAAAAATCACTAACAGACAAAAATAAAACAACAATTCTGAGGAATGGGGAGAATCTTGTTTCCAGAGCTGTCCCCCTTTTTTTAATTTAAATTTTCCAGTTTTCTACAATAACAAAAATGCATGACATCCAGAAAAACAAGATAGTATGACCCATATACAAGTAAAAATGCAATCGATAGAACAGTTCTGAAGAACCCTAGATACTGAAATTATTAGATAAAATTTTTAAAAAGATTTAAATCACCTCTTGTAAATATGTTCAAAACACTAAAGGGACCATGTCTATTAAACTAAAGGAAAGTATGAGAATGATATCTGACCAAAAGAAGAACATTATTAATACAGAGATGGAAATTATAAAAAGGAACCAGATAGAAATTCTGGAGACAAAAATTACAATAACTGGAATGAAAAATTCCCTAGGGAGTTTCAGCAGAAAATTTGAGAAAATGTGAAAGATTCAGGAAACTTGAAGTCAGGACAATTGACATTATCCAGTCTGAAGAACAACAACAACAAAAAGAACGAAGAAAAGTGAACAAGGCATAAGGACCTGTAGGACACCATCAAGGGGACAAACATTGCATTATCACATAGTTTTTGTATGAGATAATTAAAAAAAGAACATGTGGAAATGGATAGTGGTGATGGTTGTACAAGACCATGAATGTACTTAATGTCGCTGAATCATACACTTAAAAAGAGTTAAAATGGTAGATCTCATGTCATGCGTATTTTACCACATTTTTTTAAAGGGTTGAAGTACTGATACATGATATAACATAGATGAACTTCGACAACATGATACTAAGTGAAATCCAAAGAAGACCACACTCGGTATGATTTAATTTCTAGGAAATATTCGAATAGGCAAATTCATAGAGGCAAAAGATGATTGGCAGGGGTTGGTGGGAGGGAAAAATGGGGAGTAACTGCTAATGGGTACAGTGTTTATTTGGGGGTGGTAAAAACGCTCTCAAATTAGATAGTGGTTATACATTTTTTAAGATTTTATTTATTCATTTGACAGCAAAAGAGCACAAGCAGGGGAAGCAGCAGAGGGAGGGAGAAGCAGACTCCCTGCTGAGCAGGGAGCCCGATGCAGGACTCGATCCCAGGACACCAGCATCTCGACCAGAGCTAAAGGCAGCCACTTAACAGACTGAGCCACCCAGGGGGCCTGATAGTGGTCATAGATATACAACATTGTGAATCTACCGAGACCCACTGAATTGTTAATTTTAAAGGTGTTAATATTACGGTATGTGAACTATATCTCAAAAAAATTTTTAAACGAATAAAATACTACATAATCTTATGTCTATCATCACTTTCTCCAGAAATTTTCCCTACCCTTTTCCATTTCTCCAGGATGGGTTTAAGTAACCCTCTTCTGTGATTTCATAATTTCTTATGAATGATTTGATAATTATGCATATTATTTTTTAAAAAATCTTATGCTCCATTAGAATATGACCTCTCTGAAGGCAAGACATAGTCCTTATTCATCTTGTAATTGCCCAGAAGTTAATACAGGATTGAACATTATAGGAGCTCAGTAAATAGTGGCTGCACAAATAAAGAAAATAAACTTATATTTTTAAAAAAAAATTTTAAAAAGACTTTATTTGAGATTTATTATTTGGAGATTTGCATAAAGGAAGTTTATTGGGGAGTGTTCTTAATTTGGGCAGATGTGGGGAAAGCGAAGGAAGGACAATTGTGGAGAGGTGGTTTACACTCGGCACAATCATGACCAAAGTATTAGCCAGTCTTTGGGAAATTTGATGACTTTCAGAGTTGTCTGCCTTTGGACCAGTGGACCAGTTCTTTATATCCTCCTGGTCAAGCAGCCATTGGATGTACAACGTCCTTTGGGAAAAGGCATGACCATGGGCAAAGCAGCTCTGCCTCCAACAATCTAGCAGCTCGGGGAATGAATGAATACCTAAAGAGATATCAAGGCATCATAGTTTTACTACACTGCATAGCTCTGCTATGGTTTGGCCCATGGTGCTGGATTAATACAGGATCACCTGAGGGAGGTATAGTGAGAAGCCATGCATGGGGTCAGATCATTTGATTTCCACCTTGAGTCTTCTTCTTGCTTGGATCAGAGTTTATCTTCCTTAGGTCTGTTTCTCCTTCCAGGGTGAGGCAGTATTCCTACCTAAACACTGAACAAGTTGCTGATGTCCTGGGATAACGTGGAAGTGAGGTCAAAGTTGAGTGGACTATGGTCAGGAAAGAAATCCAGTACCTGTGATTCCCCAGAAGGCCAGCTACACCATGGTTCCTCCACCTAACCCACCCAGAATCTCCCAGATTTCTGCTGAAAGAGAACGGAACAGGTCTAGTTGCCTCTCCAGGGTATGGAGAAATTAATCAACTGTGTTTTGAGTTAGTTGGACCCCAGATAAGGATTTTGCATCAGGTGGACATTTGTTCTGTTGACAATGGTCAATGAGAAATCATGTGGAAGGAAATTATGTCATTCTTCATCCTGGTATCAAATTATACATGAGTTAGTGACTTGTTAGGAAGAAAAAATGAGTCAATATTCTATAGTAAATCATAGGAGTGTTTGTGAGGAAACTCAGCACCAGAGAGGTAAGGCTCTTGAGTGATGTGCTTTCAGTCTCCACATTCAAGCAATTGGCTCTCAAAGGGGACACACTGGAGATGGGAAATTTATCAGAATTGCAGGGGAAGGTGAGGCTCATGTGGTTTGAAAAAGCACCGCATGCTTTCTCCCCATTGACAGGTATCGTACAAAATTTTTGTCTGTTGCAGATGTGCAGAAAAGAGTATGAGGGAGTGTTTGGGGGACAAAGATTGTTTTAAAAAATGGTTTTAGTAGTAGCTTTAGAAGCAAATGTCTGAAGCTAAAGCTATTGGTTATAAGTTTTTATCTCTATCAGCTATATCTGGCACAAAAATGACACACTGGTTCCTTACAAAGCCTTAAGCTAAGGAATGCAGCTACGTCCTGCTGTAAAAGAGAGTTCCAGAACCACTGGTAGACAGCCTCTCAAAACTAAGGATGGGAAAATGCTAACAGACTCTGAAGAATGTCGGAGGTTTCCTCGTAAGTTAAAATCACCTGGATTTTTTGACAAGTCCTGGGGAACTTGGGCATATCACTAAAGGAGACGAGTATCTGTCATCTCAGAGACTCCAATGATGTCCAAACTTACCTGAAATAAATGGTTCTTTCAGGACAGATTTCCCCTCAGGTAGGTAAGGAGATAGCGTTGCTCCTAAGACCATTATCTGAAGTTTCTGTGACTCAGATCCAGTCTCCACGGTGGAGTGACGGCTGTGACTGACAGCCCCCAACATGGCCAGAGCTCACATTCCAAGCTGCACGGTAAAGAGATCTGCAGATGAAAGCACTTTTACTCAAATTTCCAGCAACAGTATTTCACAAGGTTTATCAGCTTAGGAGATGAATGTAGACTATTTCCTTGGTGTCAGCAGCAGTGAGGAGTATGGATTTCAGGAGCAGTTACCAGTGTACAGGTTAACCCTTTACTTATGGACAAGGAACACGGAAACAATTTCCACTGTGGTCTATTTGGTCAACGTGTGTCTGTGGTTATATATATCATCACATACACATATATATGATGTATAGAAAACATATATATGATGTATATAAATCTCTCTTAATGTGTATATTTTCCACATCTACGAAATGTTTCCTTCTAGTTTTTTTGAAAACTACCTAAGTAGATCTCATGCTACCAAATGCACACTGAGATATTTGTAACCAATTTAATTCCTTTTTTCCTTTTTTTTTTTTTTTTTTTTTTGCCTTCTCACGGCCCGGAACAGGGGCCCACCCACACCCACGACCTGGTCTTGCATGGCCTGTGTACATTTTGAAATGGTGGGAGGAAAATCAAAAAAGAGTAATAGTTCATGACACATGAAAATCATATGAAATTCCAAATTCAGTGTCCACCCACCACCCACCACATTTTATTGGACATGCCATTTGTTGCAGCAGCGACCAGAGGGTCCATAAAGCCAATGACAGAAAAAGCTAGCAGACCCCTGGGTTAGAGCATTTCTCTATTTGTTGCTGATCGTTTTAGGGCTTCCTTAAACCCCTGCTCCACTGAAGTTAAGATTATTGCAATCAGACGGACAGCCGGAGGACACCTCTATCACTATAAGCAGACTTCACTACTTCAAGTAAGCCCCACTTTAAGGTAAGGAGCACTTGGTTGGTCGCATCTAACTACACTATTTACTTTATAAGGAGAACTACTGAATGCTCCTGGCAGGTGAATTCTCACCATCTAATTTCTTTTTAGGGACAATCAGATTTGTACACAACAGGTTTGTTTAAAGTAAGATCATAACTACTATCAGCAAAAGAAAGAGAATTTTCTTCTAAATGCTTAAAAAAAAATCCCTTAATTAGTAAGTTAGCTGTAGAAAGCAAAACAAGGAATGATACTGTTGCATTCTGCTTTAACACAAAACACTGTTGGACCCAGCAGACATTGACTGGGAGGAGTAATTAACTTACCAGTTAGCTCAGGAAAGGCACAGAACTCTAAACAACAAAATTGTATCAGATATTATCCTTCGTGTTAACTCTCTGAGATGTTTGGTGGGAGGGAGTTGGTTGCAGAAGGAGGAAAGGCAGAGGCTCTCCACCAGAGCAATGAAATGCCAAAGGCCAAATACAGAGCTCTTTTAATGTTTTGAAAAAAAGATACTCACTTAAATATGGTCAGCTCATCATTTCAATTATCCTTTTTCTTTTGAAACCATTGTAGACTCACATACAGTTGTAAGAAATAATAGAAACAATTTACACATATTATTTGCCCATTTCCCCAGTGGTAACCTCTTATAAAAGCATAGTATAATATCACAATGAGAAGATTGACATTAACATAGGGGCGCCTGGGTGGCTCAGTGGGTTAAGCCTCTGCCTTCGGCTCAGGTCATGATCTCAGAGTCCTGGGATCGAGCCCTGCATCGGGCTCTCTGCTCAACAGGGAGCCTGCTTCCCCCTTCTCTCTGCCTGCTTCTCTGCCTACTTGTGATCTCTCTCTCTGTCACATATAATAAATAAAATCTTTTTTTTTTTTAAAAAGAGAAGATTGACATTAACACAATCTCCACTTTTATTGAGATTTCCACGGTTTGGGTTGTGTGTGTGTGTGTGTCAGTGTTTACTTCTGTGCAATTTTATCATGTGTAGGTTTGTGTATCCGCAGGGCGAAATCCAGAATAGTCCAGTTCCCACAAGGATCCCTCCTCCTGCCCATTAACAATCATACCCATCTTTCTTCCTCTCCATCGCCAACATCCCTAACTCATGACAACCACTAATCTGTTCTCTACTTCTTTTTTCTGTTCTCTACTTCTAAAGCGTTGTTCTTTTTTTTTTTTTCTTTCAAGATTTTATTTATTTATTTGTCATAGAGACATCACAAGTAGGCAGAGAGGCAGGCGGGGTGGGGGGAGCAGTCTCCCCGCTGAGCAGAGAGCCCGATGTGGGGCTCGATCCCAGGACCGTGGGATCATGACCTGAGCCGAAGGCAGAGGCTTTAACCCACTGAGCCACCCAGGAGCCACTTAAAGTGTTGTTCTTTTAAGTGTTACATAAATGGCATCCTACAGTGTGTTATCTTGTGGGACAGTCATTTGTCACTGAACATAATTCTCTGGAGATCCAACTGGGTTGTTGTGTGTTCAGAGCTCATTGTTTGTTTTTGTTTGTTTGTTTGTTTGGTTGGTTGGTTTTTTTAATTGCTGAGTGCCAGTCCATGACATGGGTTTGGGAATGTTGAACCCGCCCTACTTAAATAGAATAAATCTCACTTGGTCATGGTATGATATCTTTGTCTATGTGGTTGGATTCGATTCACTAGTATTTTTTTGCGGATTTTTGCACCTATGTCCATGAGAGCTATCAGTCTGTAGTTTTAATTTTTTGTAATTTCTTTGTCTGGTTTTATTATCAGGGTAGTGCTAGCCTCATAAAACAAGTTAGAAAAATTCTCTCCTTTTCTATTTTTTGAAAGATATTGTGTGAAACGGGCACTAATTCTTCTTGATTCTTCTACCAGAGTCTTTGGAAACCATCTGGACCTGGAGGTTTCTTTTCCAGGAACTTTTTAAGTAAAAGTTGCATTTCTTTAATGGCTAGGTAACTATTCAGATTATTTGATCTCAGTTGAGGTTTGGTGGTATGTGGTTATTGAGGATGTGGAGAGTTTTTCTAAGCAGCTGGATCCATGAGTGTAGAAGGTTTGTTCAGAGCCCCCTCGTGTTTTCAATGGTTATAGGATCTGTAGTGATAGTCCTGTTTCATTCCTGATATTGGTGATGTCTGCCTTCTCTCTTCTCATTTTGTAAGTCTTACTAATGATTTGTTAATGTTATTCCTTTTTTAAAATAAACATTTAATTTCATTGAATTCTGCAACAAAAAAATTGTCATTTTTGTGGTGGTGGTGGTTTGAAATATGTTCATCTCTGCTGTTATCAACATTATTTCCTTCCTTCTGTTTCATTTGAGTTTATTTTGGTTTGCCTTTTCCCAGGTATCTTGAGGTAAGAATTTAGATTATTGATTTGAGACCTTCTTCGTTTCTAACATGAATATTTAATGCTATAAATTTCCCTCTCTGCATTTAGTTGTATCCTACAAACTTAAGCTATTGTATTTTCATTTTCATTTAACTCTCTGTATTTGTTATGTCCTTTGAGATTTCTTGCTTGGCCCATCAATTATGTAGAAATGTGCTGTTTAATTTTCACATATTTACAGATTTTTCTGTTGTCTTTCTTATGCTGATTTCTAGCTTGAATCCATTATGAACAGAGAACAACTCTATGATCTCATGCTTCTAAATGTATTGAAGTTTGTTTTATGGCCCAGATATGGACTATCTTAGTGAATATTCTATAGGCACTTACAAAAACTATGTATTTTGCTATTGTTGGATGGAGTGCTCTATATGTGTTAATGACATTCTGTTGTTTGATTAAGGTGTTCTGGTCTTCTACATTCTTGTTGATTTTCTGACTCATAAATCTATCAATTTCTGAGAGGGCAGTGAAGAACTCCCCAAGTGTAATCGTGATTTGTCTATTTCTCCTTCAGCTTCATCGATTTTTGCTGCACGTATTCTGAGAACTATGTTATTTGGAGCATATACATTTCAAGTCACTATGTCTTCCTAGTGGATTGATCCTTTTTATCATTTTCTTCCTTTTTTTCTCCAGTAACTTCTCTCTGAAATCTAATTTCTCTGGCATTAATATAGTAACACTTGCTTAATTTTTTTTCTAAAGTCAATGTTTGCCTGAGATATCTCTTTCCAGTCTTTTACTTATGACTTACCTGTGTCATTGAAGTTGAAGTAAGTTTCTTAAAAAAAAAAAAAAGGTCACTTTTCCCCCACTCACCTAATCTCTGTTGATTATCTTTTCCCACTCAGGCTGTGATTTCTTGGTTCTTACTATGATGGTTGATTTTTGACTCGACTGTATCCTGATCATTTTGGCTATTATGTTAGGAGACTCAGTCCTATCTAAATATTTCATTTTAGCAAGTGGTTGCCCTCTCTAAGTGTAGCATGCAGTTCCTGGCCTACTTTGTGGGATGGGATTCCAATGACAATTTAGTGTTCAAAGCCCCCGTGATGTTATTTTGGTGAGCTGTAGCTCCTCTTTCTGCCACTGTTGTTGTTTGAGGCTGCAATGGTCCACTTGGTGTCTCTAGGTAGGAGGTGTTTTTTTCTGGCTCATGAGGATAAGGAATTCTGCTGGCAACCCCATATGAGCCCAGTAGCACCAGCAAATAAAACCCACTAGGATCCCTGCTAAAAATAAGCATCCAACAGGTCTCACACTCCCTCACCCTGAGATACCAGACAGTAAGGGGTCAACAGCCAGGGGTTTCAGTTCTGGCACAACTGAAACCTGGCTCAGAAAGTACTTTTTGTCCTGTGAGCTTCAGACTTCCCTCCCAAAGGTACAAGCAAGGGGATCTGGTACACAAGCCCCTGGTCCAGGAAGCACTCTCTTTCCCTAGGAGCTTACACTTCTCTCTATGTACACTTAAAAGCAATTAAAAAAAAATAAATTGTCATCCCTCTGAGATACGTTCCTTCTGATTCTTAGAGAAGCTTAGAAAACATCAAGCTTAGATTTGAATCACTTCCACTTGGCCCGTTGAGCCACCCATATTCTTCCCTTTTCCTCTTTTGGTTTGCCCAAAGACCCTACTATGATCATTTATACATTTCCACATTACCCTCCCCCACAAGTGCTTCCTTCTGCTCACAGTTCTTCCTGATGAATGCCCTCCTACCCTTCACTGCTACTTGCTCCCTTAGAAGCCATTGCTTCCGTAGGCTCTGTTGTTCTTGCTCATTCCTACAGTGCCACCAACTGGAATGCTTCAGCTGTTTCTCCCCCTTCAGACTGGTCTTGCGTGGCATCTACATTCAATCTGCCCATTCTCTCTACAAGCTGCTTTGTACCTCTCACCTTTTCGATCTCTGAGAGGTGGATGACCAAGGAGCTAAGAACACATATTCCAGTGGGATACCGTGTGGTTGGTTTCGAATGCCGACTTTGCCACTTATCACCTGTCGACCCTCAAGCAGGTCACTCAACACCTCTGACCTCAGTTTCCCCATCCAGAAAGGAGGATGCAAATAATACGTTACTTTGTAGGGCTATCATGAGGATTAAATGTATCAGGGATGTGTCTGGCCCCCAGTAGGCACTATGCAAGTGTCAGCTACTATTATGATTACTCTGTCCACTTGAGCTCACTTTCTCCTTCCTCTCCTCTTCCTTCCAGTCTGGTCTGCACACATTCTCATAAGATTTCAATAACCTCTTTTAATCTCTCTTTTCTCACCACAGTATCATCCCTTAATTTCAGTTCAGTTCTGTGTTCACCTCCTGTAAGAAGGAATCCTACACATAGCAAATGGGGAGGGGTCATCCTTGCTATGAGCCTCCACTCCATTTCATATTGACCCAAGAAGTGGTCAGACTTCTGCTTTCTGAGCAGTCAGATTGGCAGGCAAAGGCCATGCCCAGGGTTTCTCTACACTTCTGGGTCTTGTCCCCTGTGGTACCAGCACACTAGCTGAACACATTCACAAGCACTGCCTTCCTCTAGGGCACATTCCACAGTCCTCTTTTGCAGATACCAGCCTAGATGGTCTGACCAATAGTTAGCACCTACCACGTGCGGGGATCTCAGCTCTGTGATCTCCATAAACGCATGATGGAATTGTAAAAAAAAAAAAAAAAAAAAAAAAAAAAAAAAGGCGGGGGGTGGGGTGGGAGGACAATGTCTATAATGAGGAATCCCGTCAAAAGAATCAATCAATCCCAGTAAATGAAACAAATCCACTTTAAGCTGGTTACCAGGGGTCCAAAATTCCAGGCCCTTTGCCAGGCCTCTTTATGGATCAAAGCTAAGTAGGGAAATTTCATAAAACTACAGCCTCGGGTGTGATTACTCTCAAAGTACAGCATTCACATAAGTTCACCAGAATTTCCCCTTTAGGCCACAATGTTTCAGTAATTTGGGTCTTTAGTAGGGGAGATAATATTTTTTGGCAGGCTATAGGTTCTTTTCTTTTTTTAGGTGGATTTTTTTTCTGCAGCCAACACCAAGCCAAGAATGTTAACAGGCCATCAATTTAACTTTGATTTCATAAAGTGTGAGTAAAGTGGTGGCAGGCTGTGGCACTTTTGCCAGGGGGCGGCAATTAAGCAAGTTGAGAAGAGCCTTGAGTAAGGCAGGGACTCGCTCTGAAATGAAATTATGGGAATTTGCTCTGTCGGAGCTCTGATTCATGCCGGGATTTGAGAGGCAAGCCTAAAGATGGCGGAAACTGCCTTCCTTTAAACCTCGGGCAAAGCAGCTAACAAGCCCTCTTTGCCTTGTTGGCAATATCAGAATTTTCCAGCCCTCCTCACAGAAGGTGTCCGTGATAAGTGCGTCTGCAATATTTCATGTTGATGAAGAACCTTCATTTTCTACTTGCCCACATATTGATTGCATACGCATATGTCCCTCAGGAACTCTCCCTGGCAGTAAATAGCAGTGGTTTCCTTAGGTCCTAACCTGGAGGAATTGCCTCAAGACAGTGCTGGACCGTAATTCAGGTGCCCCCGCAGAACTGCAGGCTTGCGGGAGGGATCACCACGTCCCCAGACTTGGGTCTCAGTTCAGAAGATAACAGAATTTAGCAGTCAAGGGGGTCCAACACTTTTTAACTTTTTAGAAAAAAATTCCATTGGGAGATCAACCCAGGAACTGATGCTGGCCATTGACCAGAGACATCACAAGTTCCATGAGACAGATAAAATTATGCACTGGAAGTCGTAGTGTGTGCAGAAAGGTGCAAATACTTGGAATTTGCTGGAGGAATATATGTTCCAACCAATGTTCTCCGAGACACACCGTGCCACAGTTACCCATTTCTGTCTCTGTCCTCCTGTTGTACTGTTACATGTCAGGCTCAAAGCCTGGGTCTCACTCAGTTTTGTGTCCCTTGTGCCTAAACCACAGTGACCATTCATTAAAGCCTTATTGAATAAATGCTGAATTAAGGAAAGAAGGATTTGTTTTTGACCTTAAGAAATAAGTCAGTTTGAGGGCAGTGCAATTATTCTGCGTGATACTGTAATGGCGGATATGTGTCATTATGGCCCATAGAATGTACAACACCACTTAATGTAACTGTGACTTCCGGGCGATCATGATGTTTCAATGTAGTTTCACCCATTGCACAAATGTCCCGCTCTGGTTGGGGAGGCTGAAATGGGGGAGGCTGTCTGGGGAGGGGGGCGGTGCAGAGGAGATACGGAAAATCCCTGCTCTTCACTCAGTTTTGCTTTGAACCTAAAACAGCTCTAAAAAATAAAGTCTGTTAAGGAAGATAAGTCAGGTTTCAACATGGAGTGAAGGTAGGCGACAGTATGTAAGGCAGAGAAAACAGCATGGGGGAGAATATTGAGTCCTGGGTGGGCTGAGGGGTTGGGAACATGGACTGTTTGGAAAATCAGTGATGATCCAGTGTGGCTTGAGGAGTGATATATGCAGGGAAGTCATAAGAGGTTGAGAACAGGAAAACAGTTTAATATACAGTTTAATATACAAAGGGTTTCAACCTAATTGATGGGAGCCATTGAAAATTTCTCAGACTAAGTTGTAGCAAGGACTAAAATTGCAATTCAGTTCTGGGCCAAATGGTCAGATTCCTTTATTCCACCTACATTAGTGATCTCCAAGTGGACCACATCAATTACCTCCTTCAGGTATAAGGAATTTGCCTAGAATCACAATGACTTGAGACCCTACATTCTTTCTCTACATTCAGTAACTTCTCAATGAAATCTTATACTCATACTAGCTCCTTCTCACTTTCTGCCCACTTTCACCTTTTTCTTCTGGCTTAAGTACAATGCCTATCCCAGCTCTCCCCGCGGAGGTGTTCAGTGGAGGAGGAGGAAAGGGGCATGGGTGGGGGGTCTGGGGTAGGGGAGGGGGTAACAGCATGATGTCCAGAAGCTCTACAGCTCTTTAAAGAACAGCAGGAAAAACACTTACCTAAAAATGTCCCCGTGCCCACCTTATAGACCCCACTCCAGGGGCATGCAGAGGGATCGAGAAGCCTCCGTCAGTTTCAAGAGGAGCTCACACTCTTTAGCTAAACTTCACCAGGGAAAACAACTCTGTGACACTTCCGTTGTGCTTAGAAGTTGTCCTTAGAAGAGTAACCCCAGGGGCCCCTGGGTGGCACAGTCGCGTAAGCATCCGACTCTTGATTTCGGCTCAGGTCGTGATCCCAGGGTCGTGCGATTAAGCCCCACGTTGGGCTCTGCAGTCAGCACGGCATCTGCTCAAGGTTCTCTCTCTTCCTCTCCCTCTGCCCCTCCCCCATTCACTCTCTCTCTCTAAAATAAATAAATAAAATCTTTCTTTTTTTTTAAAGGAGAAGAAGAAGAAAGAAAAGGAAAGAGGAAAGAGTGGCCCCTCCATTGCAGGGTCCCTGGCACAGAGCCGTGATGTGGGTGAGATTTCCTGGTGACCTGACCCTCTCACTGGGCTTCTGGAAAAGCCGGACCTATGAGGAACCCCTCCTGAGAGTGGAGCCAGCGCAGAGAATGCGAGGCTGCTACACGAGGTGGCGTATTGGGATGGCGTGGCATACTGAGCGCTAGGAAGAAAGTCGCGTGTAGTGCTGACCCGGAGACTCGGAGGCGAGATGGAGAGAGGAAGCAGGTTTGGGCAGAAAGGGCGAGTAGCTCCCCTCCCTTCTGTCCATGGGATTCTGGGATTCATGGGATGCCTGTGGGGACCAGCAGGGGAGGAGGAGTGTTAGCACACCAGTGACCAGGTCAGGAAGAGTTCTGAGGACACTCACGTTTGAAATGACGTGAACCCAAGGGCGAGAACTTGAGGAGCTCTAAGCGGGAATCCCTGTCCTAAGGGCTTTATCTGGATTACCTCTTTCGGCTTCACCTGCAAGGCAGATCCCATTCCTGGGTCCCCTTCACAGAGAGGGACACGAGACAAAAAGGGGTTATGTACGTCACCGAGGTTGCTAAGATAAGCGAATGGCAGAATCTGTCTGTGGGTTTGCCTAGCTCTCGAAGCGCTGCCAACCACTCCCGCCGAGGGAAGAGGCAGGTGGCACAGAGAGGAAAGTGTAGTGGAAAAACCTAGGCCTTCCTTCCAGACCGTGTTCGGGCAGCACCTTGGTTCCCCTCCAACATGGTTTTTCAAGACCCTTTATAGAAGAAACAAGAACGAAAACAAAAACCAAAAATTAGTCTGTTTCCCACCGGCTCCTGCTCCTGGTTCAAACGGTCCGACCCACACGCGTGTTTGTGTGTGAGGGCGCATTCCTTCCGGGCAGGGGGTACACCCTGCGTGGGTAGGCGATCTGAGCCCCCGGGTCCCAGGGGACTCTCCTGCTTGGCGTTCATTTTCGTTTAGGAAAATGTTACGTTATCTGAACTTGACCCATCATCCCCGATAAAAACCTCATCGACTGTCTTCCTCTGAATGCGGCCGGCATCTGACCGGCCAGCCCCCACCGCGGGGTGTAGAGACCCTTCCCCGGTGCAGGGGTAGGGAGGGGCGGGGCAGCGGTGAGGGGCAGCTGTGCATATGATCACACAGCTATAAATGAGGCCCCCACCTATGAGACCCACGGCATCACCGTCCCTCCTCCAATACCGCCCAGGCTCAAAGGATCTATTATGGTTTCCCTTTTTATTAAACTATCAAGAAAATCCAGTGATTTTTCAAAGGGCAAAGGAGAGAGCTCGTGGGACACGCAGCCCTTTGACCCTCGAGTTAGAGCCTCAGACTGCCCGAGACGTGGCAGAAATAAACGGTATTACTCTTGGAATCAGCCCTAACCTCACCAATAAAGGGGTTTTAAAGAACCACGAGACAAGCGGAAGAGGAAGCTAAAGGAAAACAGGCAGGTGCGTCTCCAGTCCACCGTGGGGAAGGACGGGCCGGGCGCAATGCTTGCCCCAGGACCCCCCAGGGCAGTCCCGAAGAAGACAGAGTTAGAGACCAGGTCTGGAGAAACAGAGCCGTCGGGAAGGCTTTGTCTCCACGGGGCCGCCTGTCCTACAAACACTCCGGCCATGCTGTCCATTTCGCAGTGTGCTTTCCGTGGGGGTCGGGGCGGGGGGGGGGGAGGCGGGGCAGGGGGCGTGGCCCGGGGGCGTGGGAAGCCTGGGGGAGGGAGGATGGAGGCCAGACGGAGCGCTGAGGAGATGCGGTGATACCAGCGCAGGTAGACACGGATTTGCTCAGCTGAAGTCCTGGGACGGCCCGCTCATCACCCCGCCCCCTCCGCCAGGACCGCGTGTCTGCGAGAGAGGCCCAGAACCCAGAAGGTGAGCTGCCGGACAGCTCTCTCCCCAGAACGGGGCATAACTCAGACCATCTAGATGTAAGGAAGTTAATTTATTATATGCTGGGAATGCCTCAGGCTGGGCACTGGGACTTAATTCTTCCCAGGGGAATCCCGGTGGAGAAACTGCCTTCTATTCCGACTGTCAGGAATATAAGGGATATTTATTTAAGGAAAAATCAACATTTCAAAACTCCAGGGGCCCAGCAGGGATGTTGGAGGAGGCCTTTCCAACAAAGGGTGGGGGCAGGCCTGGGGCAATGAAGACTCTTTGCAAGTTTTGTTTTGTTTTGTTTTGTTTTGATTTGATTTAGATTTTATTTCTTTATTGTCAGAGAGAGAGAGAGCACAAGCAGGGGGAGCAGCAGGCTCCCCACTGAGCAAGGGTGCGGGACTCGATCCCAGCACCCGAGGATCATGACCGAAGCCGAAGGCAGACAGTGACCCGACTGAACCACCCAAGTGCCCCTCTTTATACGGTTAGAAGGGACCAGCTCAAAGCCCTCTTCTGGGCCCCACAGAGAACCCATCACCTTTCTAAGATTCTGTGGCTGGGATTTTGCAACCTCAGGTGCCTCTGGTCCTGGGCAGCCGGTCTCAACGGAACACCTGCCATCCGCTTCCTGAAATCTTTTTTTGCGTCAACAGAAATATGTGGTTTTCCTAGATTCTTCCCTTGCATCATTCAAAGACGCTCACCCGATGCTTTTGTACAAGAAGGGAACTTACCTTGGAAGGGTTTCAGTAACAGTGATGTTAGGAACTTAAAATTAAACATTAGGCTTCAGGAATCCTAAACCAGTGCCCTCCCGGCCCCCCCTGACTGTCGGGGCAACCCACGCTCCGACATGACCATCAGGCAAGGACTCCCTTCCCACGCCAGCCACCTCCTTCCTCCTCTGGCTTCGATTAAGAATCCAGAGAAGGGGGGGGGGCACCTGGGTGGCTCAGTCATTAAGCGTCTGCCTTCAGCTCAAGTCATGATTCCAGCCTCCTGGGATCGAGCCCCATATCGACTCCCTGCTCACTGGGGAGCCTGCTTCTCCCTCTCCAGTGCCCCCGTGGTTGAGTTCCCTCTCTCACTATCTCTCTGTCATAAATAAATAAAATCTTTAAAAAAAAAAAAAGAATCCAAAGAAGGAATTTCTTTTCCCAGAACATAAGCTAGAGAACACTGTTTCCGTCTTTATCTGCCTGAAATCCAGTCGAAAATCACTTAATAATTAACAGCGCAGCATAGAAAGAGAACAGGTTGAGATTTGGAATTGTCAATCCAGTCTCTGCACTCCGTTCCAACGAGCTGGGTGACCTTGGACAAGTCACTCCGCCCTTGGTCCCTTACCTGTGGAGTACGGGTCGTGCCACACAATGTGAAGAGTGGCTACGGGGGTGAAGTTATATGTTTAAAATGACCAACACAGATCACATGTCCTAGCAGACAGCAATAAATTCTCAGAATTTTCTATGAATTCTTCAAATATCTAGCACAGAGTAGATGCATATGGAGCGTTAGCTGCCTTCCTGGGTAGATGTTGAGCGCTGAAAGGAATCGTAAACAGCAAACTGAAGTGGTGTAGGATAAAGAGCACCCCTCCTCTCCATTAGAAGCCCTCCAAAATAAAACAAGAACACGTTCCACAGAAGGGCTCAAAGACAAAACAGGTCGCCTGCATCTCCTGGTTCAGCGCAGGACGCTCCCTCGGCGTCCCTCTGACAGGCGGTGACTTCACGGCCCCAGGATCTTACCACACATCAACGTTCATAAATAGTTTGTTCAAAGAAGAGGCATTCCGGAATGCGACGAAAGCCTGGGGGGAGACCGCTGTTCCCTCCACTTCTACTCACCCCTCCCGCTTCTCCACCTCGTGCTTTCTGTCCTTTGCAAGATCTTACTTTTTGCTTAAACAACAGCGGTGCCAGTTCCTGAACCAAGAACACTGACCCTGAAATATCAACCCCATTTGGAAGCTAGATGAGAAACAATAATGTATTCTAAAAACGTGATGTCCCCGACGGGGTTTGGCTCCATCAGATTCAGACCTTAGACAAACCTGGTGAGGAGGGACCGAGACCCGGAAACTCAACACTCACTGAGCGAGACAGACCCGGGGTCAGGGGAGCACAACAGCAAGTGAGACCAGACAGGCAGAGAGCTAGAGACCCGTGGTCCCACGGGGGGCCCACCAGGCGGGCGGTCAGCACTGGGAGGCATCCCACAGGTGGTGTCACTGCACACAAGCAGAGCCTGGTGACAGGGACACCCCGCAGACAGTAGAGCTTAATGCCGAGATCTGTCCACAAGGCGCAGACCCCCCAGCCTCCAGAGAGGAGATCTAGAGGGACAGGAAGGGGTCATCCCAGCTTTGGGGAAACTGAGGAGGGGGCAGATGATCAGGGGAAGCAAAAACAAAAGCAAAACAAAACAAAACAAAAAAACAAGTATAGGAGCTAAAATGGGACCCACTTCCCAAAGCCCTGACCTCAGATGGGGCTCAGTCATAGAAACAAAACCTGAGTCCTATTGGTGAAACTACGACTCAGAACAGAATGACCCTGGACACAACATGAAGACAGGACTGAATCTCCCCCTCCCCCCGCCCCCGGTAGCTGAACCACAGCCCGGGCCCCCACATGCAGCCCGCAAAGGGCTCTGGAGGCCGGGTCCCAGCAAGCAAATCCAGGGACAGTCAGGACACACCCCGCCCAACACAGCCCCTGCCCAAGAATTTAGCAGAAAAGCCTAGACAGTGAGGAACAGGCTGCAAAGCCAAGGCTCTCCCACTCGGGACAAGCCCCCGAGTCGGCATGTGAACCCCCTTGCGTGCCTTCACGGAGGGTGTGGTCACTTCTGTCCGGCGGCTGCTCCTGCGGTCTGAGGACCAGAGAGACCATCAACTTGAACTTCAACGAGTAAACTGAATATTGGAGCTGGCGACTCTTTGGGACCTCGCTCTTGAGGACAGGGAAGACGCAGAATGACTCCCCTTATTTCTCCAAGTGCGGCCACGGGGCACGCCCCCAGCATCAGGAAATGGACATGGAACGTTCTGGGACGTGGACTGAGTTGGAAACTCTGCGGTGAGGACGGGGAGGAACATTCAAACCTGCACTTGCACCGCAAACCCTGCCTTCTGTTCCTTGGTGCAGGGCCACATCAGGGGTCTGAGAGCCACGCGTGGGGGCTGGGCGGGGGGGGGGCGGACCTTCTGTGTTTGCTCGTCCGCTTCAGCTGCCAAGCGTGAGCAGCCCGGGGACCCTGTGACGTTCCCACCTCAAACTCTGCTTCCAAGGAGGCGAAAGGAAGCAAATGATCAAAGCTTGGCTCTGCATTACGGGGCTCAGGTTATTTCCTCCAGATCCACCTGTTTCAGACAGAAGCACATAAATACATACCATTGTTGCCGCTGCCGCCTGGCTCACGTCCCCTTTTGGGGGGCCGCCGTCACAGATGTCAGAGTCGCTAGGGTGTCACCGAAGCACGAACGCGGATGTCAACCGGTTAAAGGGAAATGATTCTGTTTCCCCACTCGCTAGGAACTGAAGGAACTGAAGGGAGCATCGAGAGAAGGCGTGTGGGTGCACGCGTGTGTCGTTCCTGTGTCCTGGTGCTCGGCACCAAGGGGACGGGATGAACGTGTGCTGACGTAGGCAGGAGAGGCGGGTCTGAAACCCCAGAGCTACAACGGCAGGTCAACCTTCTGTCTCAGACCGGGACCACGTGGCCCGAGAAATGCTCCTACGGAAGGTCAGGGGACTTACCCGAGGCTGCGTGGCTGCTCACAGAACCCCAGGGCGGGGCACACAGCAGGACCCATGAGGGGCTGGATCCAGGATCTGGAGACTCCCTTCCTCCAGGGCTGCTGACCTCCCCCCGGCTCAGCTCCCCGTCCCCACTGCCTCTCATTTTCTTCACGTGTCTCTTTCTCTGCGAAGGGAAGGTCTTCATTTCTCTGTGTGTGCGTCCAACGTGGCCGCCCCGGCCTCCATGTTGAATCGCTTCCTATTTCAAGAACCCAGAGAGAATCGGGAGGGTCTCTAGGTCCTAATTCCAAATTGTAAGAAGTAGGTTGTGATACGCCATCTTCGTGAGGGTGTGAGGAGGGCCCCGTCCAATCTGGGTTCGACCAACGGCGGCCTGAGGCAGAGTCTCTTTTCTCTCTGTCCACCCAGTCGAGGTGCCAAAGACTCACTGAGAAGGGTGCGGCAGGTTTTGTGAGAAGGCGACCAGCTGTCAGAGGGGACTGCCTGCCCGGGACAGTGAACAGTGTCTCCACAAAACTCACATAGGACTGGGACTCCCAGCAGAACCTATTCTGGTCCCACCATCAGCAACACCACCCTGCGGGGGAAAGGCAGCCCGAGTCTGCACGCTCGTGTTAGGACCCCTCTTTCCTGCACCGTAGCCCTCCCCACCAGGACTGTTACCACCCTGAAGTCCGGGCATGGCCAGAGGGAAGGTCTGCGCTCATTTTTGTGCCAGTGCTTTCTCAGAGCTCCTAGAAAAACATGTTGAGGACAACGGTTTATCTGCCATTCTCTCCTTGGTTGGGACCTAAGGTCCTAATCGCATATGTCATTGTTTTGGTTTGGTTTGGTTTTTACAAAGATGCATGGAACAACATTCTAAAAATGTGACTTACAAAGTGACCCATCCACGAGCAGTGAATGCTTGCTTCTGCTAATTTCAGAATCATCGGGTCATCTCCCCTGGCTTGAGGCCACACAAACTCGAGCCCAGAAGGTACCGCCCGAGCCAGAGAAGAGTCTGGAATGAATGGGGAATGGGCTGCATCGCACGCTCCCATACACAGAACCTGCCGATGCCATTTGGTGTATGCTCGGCACCCTCGGTGTCTCAATATTTTATGAATGACCCCTTCCAAGATTTGCTGGCCCACACCGGGACCACCTGCCTCACTGACATCCTGATGTGCTCTCGGGAAGGGGCCCCGCCCACTGAGAAGGTCCAGATGGCCCTGGCCGTCCTCCATTTGCACCATTTCTTTGCCAAACTAGACGAATGCAGGTTTTTGACCTCAGGGATGTAGGATTATCGGGTTATTTTATCTCCCGGTGGAACTCTGACCTGGTCTGCCACTCAGTCAGTGTCCTGCTCAGCTCACAGAGGGCTCACTGGAGCTTCTGGGCACTGGTGTTTTCTGGGGTTCACGGGCCTTCACCAACCCCCCCACCTCTCGGCCCTCCCAGGGTGTTTCTGCAGAATAAGCATGCCTTCTAGTGGCCATCGGCGGCTCCCAAGACCTTTGAGGCCACAGAGCGTTAGAATGGCGCTGTCTCTTGCAACGGAGCAGGCACCACGGGCAATCTACAGGGTCAGCGTGTCCATCTGCCTCCCCAAATGCCTGCGTCCTCTCCTGGAGAACTTCGCATGGAAGCAAAGGACCCCGGCGTTGAAGGGTGTGTGGTGGCGATCTAGAGCACGGTCCACAGCACGGCCCCCAGAGGAGCGTGCCCGGCCCCCTAGGGGTGCACAGAACACTCTACCAAAGGGAAGGAAGAAACACAGAAATTTACTCATTTTTTCTATCTTAATATATATATAAAATGAATTATGCTTTACTGATATTGAGGTACATAGGGACCATAGCACCCATATAGAACGTATCGTAAAATGTGCTCATGGTATATTTATTTTTTCTGTTGGGATACAGGATCCATCGCATCTGGAGACTCGTGATCAGAGACAGATGCGGAGCCTGTCTGGACCGGGGAGCGGGAGCCCTCATGGGACTGGAGTGGTCCAGGGGTTCCTGCAGAGTGGGGCACATCGGCATGTGTCCCCGGTCTTCCCTCTCACTGGCTGTGTGACCTGGGCTAAGTTACTCCACCTCTCTGTTCTGGTTGGGATAATGCTAGCTTCCCTCGACCACTTACTGGGCATAATAGAAGTTTACTTTTCTTTTACACTCGCGTCCCACTGCCAGTGTCCCTGATGAGAACACAGCTTCCCTCCAGATCTGGATCTGGGGACCCTGATGTCCTCCGTGATGCTGCCCCCCTGTCCCCTTAGGGCCTCAGAGTTGTCAGCATCCCGTGAACAGATGGGGAGAGTGAGTGGAGAAGGCACACTTGAGAAATGTTGTCCCTGGCCAGGCAGCCACTTCTCAGCAGTAACCGAGAAATCCGTTAGCGAAGGAGGGAGGGCAAGGGGCACATTTTGAGGGACAGTTAGTTACTGTCCCTGCCACACTCTCGGGGCCGGTTTCTTGGGCACTAAACAGAGGAGGAGATCATACCTAGCTCATATGCATGGCGTGAGGTTGGATGGTGATCATGCAATGATTATTAGCTGCTATTGTTAACATTGGGAACTGGACCTTGCTATCATTTTCCCAAGCTGAAAGACTGCACCTTGTGGATGAATCCAGACATGGTGGGGCCTGGGTTCTGGGGTTCCAGAAGCAAGTCAGTTGCAAATTCCCTGGGAAGACACTATTTTTGAATATAGGTCTTTCATCTGGTAAGGGGGAGGACGGTCTGCTCTCCCTCCTCGTCCCCTCTGCCTGCTCAGTCTCTCTTCTGTGGAGTTCGTTCGGGAAGGAAGGATTGGGAAAAGGGCCATGGTCCCTTCCGGGTCTGGCAGGGGCTCCCTCTGGCTGGGACGGCGTGCCTGAGCGACAGGGGACAGGTGTCGCCTTTCCCATGGACACCGGAGAGTGACCCAAACCAGTGACCTGCAGCGACGGCATGGCCCGGGGAGTCCTCACCCTCTTTGCGGGAGCACCGAGGGCCTGATCTACGCCTCCTCCCTCCACCCTGCCCCATGGGCCCCAGCTCCTCTCCACCTGCTCACCTGGCCAGTCGGCTGCCTGCGCGGGCACTTACGGCTAAGGGAAGACCCATCTCCTCTTCTGCCATCCCAGCCCCGCTCACGCACCCCTCCTTTGTTAGGGAGGCAGCAGAGCACCCTGCAAGTCTCGGCTTCACAAGGAACCCGGTTAGATGAGCTCCCCCAGGGCGCGGTCACCTGTGAACTTCCTGGGCCATCCCGGAAAGGTGACGGCAGACAACGGAACTCCCGACATCCCGAGCCTCTGGGAATGCACTTGGGGTCGCCCTGCCCCCAGCTCGGTCCTAGGCTGACCTTTCCTGCCCTTCCCTGCAACCTCCCGGCCAGATTGGTGGGGCCGGCTCCAATTCCTGTCTGAAACCGGGGCCAGACAGACATGTGGACACCCTAGGCAGGCTCATCCCTTGGCACACCTTCAAGACAAAGCACTTTACATATTTGTTCAATAAAAATTCAGTAGGACCGAAGAGAAACTGACGCTCTGTTAACGGTTACAGGAAGATTTTCCCTTTCTCATTCCTCGCCACTGGCCAAAGAACTGACGTGCTAAAACAGAACAAGCCAAAAACCCAGTAAGACGCGTCTCGTCGTTGTCTGTAAATTCTCCCTTTTCAGTCTTTCCTGCAGTTTCTGAAAGGGAGTGATTTCCCGAGAGGCATACACCAGAGTTTCAAATTTAAGTAACAAAACAAAACTCGTTTTTAATTTCACGCTACGCTTTATTTATTTTCCGAATTTCGCCAGACTGTGCCTGTTAGCTTTTAGCTGACCGTGAGCGCGTGGGAATGCCTGGGTGAGCAATGTGTTTACTTCTTTTTTTGTTTTTCTTTTCTCTTTTATCCCATTTTTTTTTTTTTTGGCTGTTTTGTTTGCTTGTTTATTTTGAAATGCCAGTCCAGCTTACCCCGCTAGGGTCACAGTGAGAGCCCTTTCCAGCCACACAGTTAGGTGAGGCGGAGCTCAGAGGACCTCAGTGCGCCTGGATTTTCCTGGAGATGATTTTGTGCTCTTGGGTGCTGCTCAGCGGGTGTGTCCCCTGTTCCGGCTACCCGACGGGGCCACCACCCCCTGCTCCAGGGAGCACCTCTCCACTCTCCTGGCCCCTCTCCCAAACCCTCTCTCTAGTGCTTAGGGGGCTATGCTCAGTCAAGACACCTCACCCACAGTGAGCTACTGAAGCAAATTCTGCCACTTTAATAGCACATGCAGGGGAAAAAATGTTCGCCTGGACGCCAACTTGCCCAGCTGGAATCCAGGCCCAGCCCCTAAATTGGCAAGCAATTTAGCCTCTCAGGATGGCTGGGTGGCTCAGGCAGTGAAGCATCTGCTTTCACCTCAGGTCATGATCCCAGGGTCCTAAGATCGAGTCCCACATAGGGCCCCCTGCTCAGCGGGGAGCCTGCTTCTCCCTCTCCCTCTGCCTCTCCCCTGCTGTGCTCTGTGTGTGTGCGTGTGTGTGTGTCAAATAAATAAATGAAATCTTTTGTTAAAAAAAATTCAGCCTCTCTGAACCCAGGCTCAGTCAACTATAGGGAAGGATAAAGGCCCTGAGTGGATTATCCAGAGGATTCGGGTACCATATGCAGAGTCTGGCAGCAGGAGGCTCACAATACATAGACACTCCTCTTCTTAGGATAACTGGCCTGTGGCTGTCCTCCTGCAAAGCAGTGTCAACGTTCCTTACCCTGCATACACAGATCCCAGGCTGGTCACTTGTGTCAAAAACCGGAGGGCCACCCGCCTGTCCGCTCTGACCTCCCCTTCCATGTGTGATCCCTTTAGGTGGATGGAAGCTAAGCAGTTGTGGGGGTGTTGGTGGGGCCCCGCCCTGCACACGCCCGCCAGACCCCATCTCTTCTCACCAAGGATGATGCAACTGTCACAATCCCAAAGTTCGGATGCATACGTTCCTGGGTCCTAGACAAGGCTTAGCCCCCTACCAGTCTACGGATCTGGGGTGAATTAGAAGAGTACCATCTTTATCACCGAGTTTTGTAGGGATTAAGTGGGGTGGTGGGTCCTCCAGGCTTCTCAGCACTGGCCTGCGGAAAGGGGTGTTACGGGCCCAAGGAGGAGGTTCTGACACCCTGGAGAAAACCACGTGTCTCTCGGGCTTCTGCACTGGGAGAAACAGGAATCTCTTCTTGGGGCTGGTTCTGGGCCCCGAGGACGAGGAGGGGCTGTGAGTGCAGAAGACTGGAGTGTGGGACCCCTCCAAAGGCCTAGAGGGCTGGAGGCCTGTCATAAAGCTGGGGACCAACCCCACTCCCGGGGACAAAGGCAAGGACGACAGGAGTCAATTCTGATTTGTCCGCCGGGCTCTGCAAGGGACATCGTCCTCGGCACCTCTGCTTCCCGCTCTTTCTTTCTCTTTTCCCCATTTCCCTGTGTAATCACTTTTGACCCTTGTACAACACATGGGTTAGGGGTACCAAGCTCCCATGCAGTCAAAAATCCACAAATAACATCTGACCCCCTTAAAACCTAGCGGCTGGTAGCCTGCGGTTGACCAGAAGCCTTACTGAGAACATGAAGAGCCCATGAACATGTGTTTTGTACGTTCTGTGGATGAGACGCTGTTTCTATGATAAAGTAAGCTAGAGGAGACAAAATGTTATTGAGAAAATCATTAAGGATGAGAAAAGACAGTTATAGGACCGTACTGTATGTATGAAAAAAAAAATGTACGCATAAGTGAATCCCGGCAGTCCGAACCCACGTTATTCAAAGGTCAACTGTACTTCAGGGCAGGAATTCTCCTGTCCCTGGTGCCCCACCCAGTCTGGCCTGCTGCTGATGCGGAATTCGTTTCTTTGAACACGTTCTGTTAATCAAGTGAAGAGTCCTCTATCCCACCTCAGTTATCCCGGGACTGGAGACCGAGGCCATTACTCCTCCAAGAAGCATTCAAGGGGGCTCAGAGCCATCAGGCATCCCCATGGGGCTTGTTGATCTCAACTGAGAGGCAACTCCCTCATAACTCCCTATGCCGCCTCGGAATAGGAATGGTGACAGAGTAGAGAGACGGCCCCTGAGGGCGCACATGTTCCTGGGTGGCAGAGCTGGGCATGGTGTGCCTGTGGAAAGTCGTAAGCCACTGGAGGACCAGAACTGGGCACCTGGAAGGGACACACCCTCGAAGACATCAGTCTACATTTCTTTCACTTTGGCCTTAGAGATATCCAAAGCGAAATTGGATCCTTGTAACCAATCAGGGGTTGGAGAACACAAGAGACAAGCATCCGTTATGCTCAGATCTCGTTCATCCCAGAGTTGAAAGGAAGACCTCGCTATAAGGTCAAGGCCACCACTGAACAGGGCAGACTTCCCAGGACAACTGGCTGCCCCCAAGAGTGCAGGCGGCCTGGGGTCTTGCCACGGATTCAGCTCCCTTGCAACAGAAACAGATGAGAAGTGGGCATGTGTGTACCACATTTCTAGCAAGCAAAGAAAGCAGCCAACACCAGTGAGCGAAGACTAAGCTATCTACTGGAATAATCAAGTGTCAGAAAAATCAGTTCTACCAAGGAGATACGATGTAAAGAAGGCTGAAATGCCTGCTGCGTGTTGGGTTGAAATTCTGTACGGGTTTCCCGGTGCAGGAAATCCATGCCGGGAATTGGAGGGAGGCAGAATTATTGGGCAGGTATAATATCATGTGTGACTCGCGAAGAAGTTGTAAAGATAACACTTGTGAAAAGGAAGTAAAGAGCAGCAGGCTTTTTACCAATGCACCAGGGACAAGATACACTGACCGGAAAATGGTCCTCTCCTAACTCGGGCGGGGGGCGTGGAATCAACGAGGGGTCTGAAACGGCCAAGGAAACTGAGCCCATTCTTCAAAACCATCCTTAGCAATCGGAATGAGAAGGGGAATACAAACACCAAAGCCTTCCGGAAATAACTGCCCGCAGAAGCAGAGGCAGCACCCTTGGGGCATCCGAGGACCCCACTGAACAGGTGCAGGCAAGCTCCCGAGGGATTATGGGAATGGATCAACACCCACCAGGTCACCTATAGTGATGCCTGGGAAATGGCGTTGTTACCCTTATTATTACTTTCAGTGAACAAAGTTCGAGACAGTTCTGAAAGAAGACATCCAATATTCTTTCTCTTTAAATTTCTTTTCAGTGCTCCAGAATTCATTGTTTATGCACCACACCCAGTGCTCCACGCAATACGTGCCCTCCTTAATACCCAACCAGCAGGCTCCCCCAACCTCCCACCCCTCGACCCTCCAAAACCCTCAGTTTGTTTCTCAGAGTCCACAGTCTCTCATGGTTCAAGACGTCCAATATTCTTGGTGGAAATAATCACAGGGGAGGAAAGCAGAAGACATTTTGACCCTACATGTCAAGGCAGATGTCAGTTACTGGGGAAACTCATCAAGCACTTGGAGGGTCACAAAACGCTCCAAAGGCTAAATTCCCAGCATGCTGATCTGAATCCAGCTGCATTTAAGAATGTGGTTTCAGGGGCTCCTGGGGGGCTCAGTTGGTTAAGCACCTGACTCTCGATTTCAGCTCAGGTCATGATCTCAGGGTTGTGAGATAGAGCCCCGGTCGGGCTCCTTGCTCAGCAGGGAGCCTGCTTGATTCCCTCTCCCTCTCCCTCTGCCCCTACCCCCTGCCGCTATGTGCGCCCTTGCTCCCTCTCTAAAATAAATAAGTAAATCTTTTTCAAAATGTGGTTTTGTGCCCCCTCTCTCCTACCCAAAATGCCAAACTGGTGAAGAAAAGAGCTGCTAACTGGAGTGGCTTGCATTTTCGGGGGGTTTGTGCCTGCACGATCCACAGACGGTAGAGGAAGACCAACGCCTGCACAGCCCATACCCCCACCCCCCACACGAGCTCTGTGGGCTAGAAGGCCCATCTTGAGGTCCTACCATTACGACAGCCACCCCTGGGCCCTGCACCTGCCCCACGGCCACAGTTCTATAGGTTCTTTTCCATCTCCTTCTTTTGGCTCCCTTTCTTCTCGGACACATTTATTGCTCTCATTTGAGCCCCCCCCCCCCCCGCCCTCTGACCCCACCCCACCCCCTGCCCAGGTCCCCATACCACTCACTGCCTTGGGACATCCTTCGTATCCCTGCAGAGCCCTGGAGGCTGGGGCTTCCTCCAGGCTTATGCTCTTAGGGCCAAGCCTGCTGTGGGATGACAAACTAAATTACATTAAATAGCGAGTGGGCTAACGTATCTGTGTTAGCAAGGTCCTTCGAGAGATAAAGTCTTACTCTAGAGAAATAACTTGCAGTGCTATTCAGGCTCTGGGGTGAGGTAATGGGGATGGTTGAGGGATGACAAGCCCATTGGGAATCTCACATTAGAGATGTTGCCTATGAGTAAGGCATAAGCAGGTGCCACTTACGGTTACACCCAGGGCAAGGGGTGTGGTTCTGAAAGGGGCCACATGTATCTATATGAGGGAGGCAAAAAGGAAGTCTGACTCATCTCTCTACTAAGTCCTATTTAATATCTCAATTATCTCATTACTGGCCTTTCAAAACGGAGAGATGACAGTGAAGTAATCTCATTTGTACGAATCTCCATGTATTATCACCAAAAATGATCATGTTAGGTAATAGATTTATTTGGCTATAAATTATGGAATTAATGTTGCTAAAACATAATTAGGTGTGTGTGTGAAATCGACACATACCCTGGGGCTCACGTACTGATGAAAATTACACGTAATAGATGTACTCTTGAAAACTCATGTATAAATAGAAATACGTACCACTTTTAAACGCATTAAAGAATCTTGCTAGTTAAACAAAACCTATAATTATACCTATTTAAGAATGAGGATCCTCTACATTTAGAATATTTATGCTGTTATTTATAATATGGTCTACTTGAATGTACGTATTTACACACTGTGACTGCGTACACATGCGTGTGGGTATGTGTGCACACAGTACTATGAAATATATGGTAGCTACGTAGCCTTAAGCCAGTGGTAAATTTTCCTCCCCTGGTCTTACTTTCCTTTTTAAATTCCTGCCCTGTAAACCATCCAGGCCCTACTGAAGGCGGGTTTAGTTAGTTCATCAGCCTTCCGTTGGCAGGATGCTCCCTGGGGGTCAGGTCCTGCAAACAAATCAATCTTGCTCCCCATGGTGGGTAGTTATAAAGAAACAGGACCTAGTGGAAACTGAGTCATATTGTTCTAACAACCCCTTCCCTGCAAATTGTTTTTCTCATTTTGCTTCCAAATTTGACTGAGATTGGGGAGCCCTGAGCGGACCATTTCAGATGGAAATGTTGCTGGTTCAGCGTGGTAGGGTAAAGGAGAGCCCATAACCTCATAGATTGGACTTCAATTTCCTGCCCAGCTTCCTGAACAGGGGTTTTCAGATTCTTTTAGCGCACTTATTTATTATCTGGGCTTACTGTATCTGTAGGTCACTGGCTGTTACTTTATTGCTGTTTTTATGAGCCGGTCCAAAAACTTTCAATCTTAAAAAGGTGAAATGATTCCATCTATAATTTCGGGGCTGGCTGTAACTGCCACATAAGAATATGTTTTAGAAACTGTCTTCACAAAGAATTAAGACGTGTACTTTACAGAAAATACTACGTGACAATCACAAAGTCAGTAGAGAAAGGGAGAAAAATGGCCTAGATATTTCATTGTCTGTCTTCTCTGGCTGAGTAATAACATTTTGGCAACCCACTTTGGATTTTCTTTGGACAGGGAGTCCCTGGGTCTTGAAAGATGATCTCTTCCCACTGAATGAAATGTCTCCTGCGTGTTATTCCTTGTTGGTTGCCAGGGAGGCCTCCTTGATGTCGTCTGTTGCTCCAACCATCTTCTTGCTCGTTCTTGTCTACCTACAGATGCCGTCCATATCGGTCTTTATAACTTCGAACAGCCCACATCCTAGCCAGTGCTATGAAATCCAGGAAACTCTTGTATCATATGCCCTGATTGAAGATTTGGAAAATGTGACCACAATATTTGTAAACGAAGACGTTCAAAGACAACATGGAGGCAGAAGAGGCAGAGGCATGCCCAGGGTAGAGAGAGACAGCTACGAGGAATCATGGACAATGATGTCAGCCAGCTCTGCACCCCCATCGGCAGGCTAACCGGGAGGATGGTCCCCAAGGGCAGCTCCGACTAACTCTCTTAACCGGTGCTGGGACTGATCCTGACACCCAGAAAAATTCCCAGGGCTTCTCATATCGCGTTCCAAATACAATGGTAGAAAAGCTCATCAGATTTTTGCTCATAAGGTGTGGAGGTGGTGCATTTATTTGTACAGTAGAGATTAAATGTTAATGATATTCAAAATGGATAGCATGCAATGAATTGATAAATCACCTCATTTATATTTTATAGGCATCGAATTTGGGTCCTTTCTTTCCAGCCATCTCCCCTTGGTCCAAAAGATCTATAATGTCATAACAGTGGAGAATCCCAGCATTGCTACTGTCATTTCCTTTTTTAGACACATTTATTGATTACACTCTAATGCCTATTGCTTCCTTTAGACTACAGGTAATTCAGAAGCAATAAGACCGTTTGGCCACAACAGTGAGATTGCTCCCGCCAGATCAGCTGGGTTCTAGGACCAAAAAAGTAACTCTGCACACAGGATTTGAGAGACTCAGAAAGAAAGCTCAATGAAGAGACTAGAGTCCCGGGTTTGAATCCTGGCCCCACCACTAACTAGCTCCATGACTCTGGACAAAGTGACCTCAGTTCCCTTGTTTGGCAAAGGGAGGGATAGATTGCGTGGTCTCCAAGAGCACTCGAGGCTCTAACATTTTATGTTCCTGTGACAACGGAAGCTCTAACAATCAGACACACGGAGAAATCGGTAGTGGTCCAATGTCTCTGATTTCCTTCGGTGGGATCCGGGAGAGCTGAGGGAGAGAGCCATCTAGGCACCCTGGGAACGTCCTGAGGACATGCCGAATCAGGAAGAGACACAAATGAGGGAAACTGCAGTGATTATCAAAGGGATCCAAGGTTTTGATGAGAAAATCGGCAGAGAGCAGCACACCAGCCCTGGTGACGCCGGGCAACCCTGGGTGATGGTGTGAGCGCGTGACTTCAGGTTGAGGAATGATTCCAGGAGAACGGATCAGAACCGAGACCACGCGTGCTGGGCGTATCCTGGGGCCCCCGTTCTCAGCTGTTCCAGGCTGCTTAGCATGGCATGGACCCCCCCCCCCCGCTTCTTAATAGAACTGCTGGTGCTACACAGTAATATATTCTTTTTTGAAACTCAAAATGACAACAACAACTAGGGCTTCTGGGGACCATTTTCAGAGCGGCATTGAGCATGGGTGGACGGCGGAATCAACCTACTTATGTCACCCAGTTCTCACTGATGAAAGGCACATGGTTAGCAATTAGTCTTTGGAGGGAAAGATGGGTTATTCAATAAATGATGCTAAGATTTTGGAGAGACAAAGCTAAGCACGTAGGGGGAAAATTAGATTACTTACTTCACCTCATATGCCAAAATAAATTCCAAAAGAATTAAATATTTTAGTGGAAAAAAATGGCAAAAGGGAAAACAAATGAGTTATTTCTGGAGACAAAGTCCTTATTATATAAAACCTGCTTGTAAATAACAGAGGAGAAATTCCCTAATAAAAAAAGAAATAAAGTACAGAAACAGGCAACTCCTAAATGAAGACATAAAAATGACCCGTAAACAGATGAAAAATGTCCAACCTCATAAAGAAATCAAAGTAAACACAAATGGAAATATTTGAAATACCACTTTAGTCCAACAGAGATTTTACTTTAGGGGCGCCTGGGTCGCTCAGTCCATTAAGCATCTGTCTTTGCCTCAGGTCATGATCTCGGGGTCCTGGGATCGAGCCCCACAGCAGGCAGCCTGCTTTTCCCTCTCCTCCCCGCCTGTGCTCTCTCTCTTGCTATCTATGTCTCTCTCTAAAAAACGATTTTACTTTTTTTTTATGTTATGTGAGTCATCATTAGTTTTTGATGTAGCGTTCCATGATTCATGATTTGCATATAACCCCCCGTGCTCATTACAACACATCCATCACAGAGCAACCCCACCTTCCCGCTCCCCTCCCCTCTGAAACCCTCAGATTGTTTCCCAGAGTCCATCAACATTCATGGTTCGTCTCCCCCTCTGACCTCCCCCCTTCAGTTTTCCCTCCCTTCCCCTAATGTCCTCCGTGCTATTCCTTATGTTCCACAAGTAAGTGAAACCATATGATAATTGACTTTCTCTGCTTGACTTATCTCACTCAGCATAATCCCCTCCGGTTCCATCCATGTCGATGCAAACGGTGGGTACTCATCCTTTCTGATGGCTGAGTGATATTCCCCTGTATACATGAACCACGTAGAATAAAGAAGATTTGACTTTAAATAGTGCTGAATGTTGGTGAAGCTTTTTATTTATTTACTTATTTTCCCATTTTATTTTATTTTATTTCTTTTCAGTGTTCCAGCATTCATTGTTGATGCACCACACCCAGTGCTCCATGCAATACGTGCCCTCCGTAATACCCACCACCAGCCCCACGCTTTGAGGGAACTGGGTTGTGGCCAGAAGAGAGGCCCACCATTCTAGGCCTGCCCATAGATACCAGACCATAGATGACCCTACCATCTCTCCCTTGTCTGCTGACCAGAAGCAGAGGACGTAGCCGGGCATCCCAAGAGTCTAGGAAGCCACAAGATTAAAAAAGATTAAAAAAAAAAAAAAAGCCCTGAGTAGAACAAGCTCCCTCTCTTGACCCTTGTGCCATTTTGTTCTTCATGGACAAGTAATAAAATTCTTCTGTATTAAACCACTGGGGATGGGAATTTATTATTCTATCAGCTCGTGAGCATTACTGCAGGGACCTTTTTTTTTTTAATGGTGCCTTGAAGGCAGGTGCTTTGAAAAACTTAAATATGTGACAATGATTTAGTGGCTGAGGGACAGGTGGAGAAGATAGACATGGAGGCCAGGTGGTCTGCAAGCCGTGGTAAGTCATGGCAAATATTTGGTAAATGTGTGGCCTGGAATGTCTTGGAAGGGAGACGTCAGGCCTCCTGAGCCCTCAGCTCCAGAGAAAGGGGTGGCAGGCATTAGAGTGACCGCCTAGATCTGCGACCACCTAGATGTAGGTATATAAATACCTTTTATAAGGTATTACAGGAAAGAGATGACCTCCAGCCAGAATCACATGGTTTTCCAGCAGAGAGAGAAGGCGTGAGAAAGTCTACAGATAAAAAGTCCACAAATAAAAATTTAAAGGTAGAAGAGTCAGTGCTTCTGGACCCCAAATAATAAGAGATAAGACTAGAAAATTCTCGTCAAACTTCCCAGTTAAACAACAAAAAGATTTAAAAAAAAAAAGAGATTTGGATGGTGGCAATGATCCAGTCACCCAAGGTTGATTTTAAAGATTACATCCCGGTATTCATGAACTTGAGGAGGAGGGGGCACAGAGATAAGGCAGGCTGGAGGGCTTTGCCTAGGAAAGGCC
This sequence comes from Martes martes, assembly GCF_963455335.1. Lineage (NCBI taxonomy): Eukaryota > Metazoa > Chordata > Mammalia > Carnivora > Mustelidae > Martes > Martes martes. The sequence continues at coordinate 82,964,671 of NC_137902.1, read as the reverse complement.
CTCAGCTGGGCTGCTGGTCCAGGAACGGCCTGGAAAAAGACAAGAAGAAGCTACTAAAGACTTGAGGGAACTCTCCTACCATGGAAATGAGAAGTCTGGACCATAAAGGTCTTTGATTTGGGACTAAAACAGCACTTGGGTCCTCAAATTTGTTGGGTCAGGCACTACACTGGGATGGCTGAGCAGTCTGTTAGACGAAACCTGTCTTGTTCTCTGTGCTGGGATGCTGACCCTGGAAGGATTGCAGGCCCAGGGCTAATTCCTAGAGACCGGGAACAAGGAACGCAGGAGGGTGCCTTTCAAATGTAAACTAACCAGGCCAGCGCCCTCACCTCCAGCCCTGTCCTCGGCCCAGTTCTTGTTTTTTTTTTTTCTTTGTTTCCCCCAGTGTTCCAAGATTCATGGTTCATGCACCACACCTAGTGCTGCATGCAGTAGTTCCCTCCTTAATACCCACCACCAGGCTCACCCATCCCCCCACCTCCCTTCCTTCCAAAACCCTCAGTTTGTTTCTCAGAGTCCACAGTCTCTCATGGTTCATCTCCCCCTCCGATTTCCCCCAACTCCCTTCTCTTCTCCATCTCCTCATGTCCTCCATGTTATTCCTTATGCTCCAGAAGTAAGTGAAACCATATGATAATTGACTCTCTCTGCTTGACTTATTTCACTCAGCCATTGTGGCCATTGCTGCTATGAACATGGGGGTACAGATGGCCCTTCTTTTCACTACATCTGTATCTTTGGGGTGAATACCCAGTAGTGCAATTGCAGGGTCATAGGGTAGCTCTATTTTTAATTTAAGGAATCTCTATCAGGTTTTAACTCTCTAGGACACTGTGCCCCTCCCCTAATCACCCAGGGCCAGGTACCAGACAACTGGAAACAGCCCCACACCCAGAGTCTGCTGAAACCATTCGAGCTGCCCATCCTAAGCCTGCTTGCTGTGCCTCCCCTTCTCCATTTGTTCTCGTGGGAACCACAGTAAATGTCCTTGGCCACATTTCCACCGGCTCCCTCTGCCTCCTGACTGACCCTGGTGCTTCCCTGTCCTCCCCCTGATGGCACGCTCCCCTCCGCTGCGATCTGGGAGTAACTATCTTTTCAATGTCAGCGGTCTCCTGATCCATTGACCCGACTGTACTGCAAATTTTCTATCAATATACTATATTTTAGAACAACAACTAAGCGTTAATACCCATTTTAGATGTTGCCATGGAGAAAGATGCACCAAAGGGTTCCTCCCTGTCCCCACGGTGCCCTTATAATGCCTGTCTGGCCAGATTTCAAAATTGCCACGAGCAGGTAGCCACCCTGTGTTTCTTATTCTTTCCTCCTTTGAATGGGAATGTTATCATGTTACCCTGTCCCTGGTGCACAATTATATACCGGAAATGAGGAGGGGAAGACAACTTGTCTTCTGAATTCTCAGGTTTCTGGATCATGGGGACCTGTACGGGTCCGGCCTGGAGAAGAGAGTTCATGTCCCAGGGACCCTCCACTCCAAGGACTGGCGTGGAGTGGGGTGGGGGGTGTCTTCGAGTTGTTCCCCATGGAGAGGTTAAATCTGTTCCATGTGGAAAAGAAAAAGGAAAGAGATAACAAATAATCGGTCATCAGAAGGGCAGACCGGGGTCGAGACTACCAAGTTCTTTTTAAGATTCTTCCGCTGTTTCCTGGGCTCACTGCTGACCTATATTTGTGTCCCCACTGACAGCAGATACGACCACATGTTTGAGCTCAAGCAAGGCGACAACGGGGTTGAAAAGATGCACATGACTTCCAGCCCTGGCCTGGCCTCCCGTTGTCTTTCCCTCAGCCACAGGTCCGTGCCAAGGCTCTAGGACACCAGTCTATGGCCCTGGAAACACCACCAGGGGACAGAGGGATCCTCCGTCACTATATGATTCCCCTCTCCACCACCTGCCGGCCTCTGTCTTCATGAGAACACAGTTTCCCCTGAAAGTTATGTCATTGGCAGTCTTGGGGAGTACGGTTGGGAAATAGACCACCAAGCTGATCACGTGATAAATCATTTCCGTCACTGCCGAGTGGCTAAGATCACAGGCTCATACTAGCTGTGTGACCTTGACCAAGTTACTCAATCACTATGTCTCTCCTCACTCATAAGATAGGTACTCTGACAGTAACTATTCCATAGGGTTGTGGGGAAGTTTCGGTCAATTAATATTTGTAAAAGCTTTTAGAACAGAGTTGAGCTTCAAGGTACTGTACAAGTTAATTTTTATTTGAATTCGCAATTCCACTTTTAGTATCATCCTAAGGTCATAGTCTTAGATTTTATTTACTTATTCACCAGATGTTTGGGGAATTCTGACCATCTGCCAGACATTCTGATAGGCACTAAGTAAACAGTGGTGAAAAACTGATGTGGCCAAGGATTTGTAAACAAAGATTTTGCTGCTATATTATTCATGCCAAGAAAAAAAAAACAAAACAAGAATAACTTGGATGTCCCTCAATAAGAAATTATTAAAGAAATTATGTTATACCTATGGAGGGGAACAAAATCTTGACACTAAATAAATCAAACAGAAAAGCCTCAAAGTGCTTTGGAAGATATTCACAATGTAAGTACTTGCCTCAGGACCTTTGTATGTGCCCTTCTCTCTGCTTGGAAAGCTTGAAACATAGAAATTGCTCCATAAATAATTGCTGGATGAATTAATGAACTGGAAGAGACAAATTGTAAAATCATACATATCACATATCTCTGCTTTGTAAGTACTGTGCATAGTAGAGAGACTTTAAAGTTTACCAAAATATTACAATGACTAGGGTCAGTTGATAAGATTGTGGGTGATTTTGACTATCTGTATTTGGGGAATTTTCTCTAACAATCTTTTTATTATTATTATTTAAAAAGGCAATTTGTTTTTATTTTTTTTAAGATTTTATTTATTTATTTGGCAGACAGAGATCATAAGTAGGCAGAGAGGCAGGCAGACAGAGAGAGGGGGAAGCAGGCTCCCCGCCAAGCAGAGAGCCCGATGCTGGGCTCGATTGAGATCATGATCTGAGCCGAAGGCAGAGGCTTAACCCACTGAGCCACCCAGGTGCCCCGGCAACTTGTTTTTAAAGGAGAGTCTGCATATGAAGGATCAAATATAGTTCACTTCCTAACGAAAATAAGAATATAGACTTCAGAACAATAATATGAGCCAATTTTATCAAATGCTGACCACGCACCAGCCAGTGTTCTAAATGCTTCACATGCATTACTCCATTTAAACATCACCATGACCTAAGGTGGTGGCCGTGACCCTCACCCAGCAGGGTCTGACAGCAACCACCCCGAGATCCCTAGGCTGGGGTAACTTATCCACCCCAGAATGGCTCTGATCTGATAGCAGTCCTTGGCCCAGACAGTTTTTTTACTCCCTTTCTTAATTGTGGTAAAACACATCGACAGTCTAACCTCTTAGCCATTTTTTCAGTGGCATTCGGTGCTTTCATAGTCTGCGACCACCACCCCCGTCCAGCCCCAGAACGTTTTGTCTCCCCAGACTTAAACTCTGTCCCCACTCACTGCCTGTTTCTCAGTGACCTCCAGCCCCCGGCAACCACCGTTCTGTTTCCCGTCTCCACGAATTTAACTACTCTAGGCACCTCTTGTAAGTGGAATCACACAGCGTTTGTCCTTTTGTGACTGCTGTGTCTCACTTAGCATGTCTGCAATGTTCACCCACGTTGTCTCAGGTGTCAGAATTCCCTTCCTTTTTAAGGCTGAATATTCTATTGTGTGTACACACGGCTTTCTGTGTAGCCACTCATCTGCTGATGGGCACTTGAGTCGACTTCTACCTTTTGGTCACTGTGAATAATGTTGCCGTGAACACGGATGTGGGACTATGTGTCCAAGTCCCTGCTTTCAGTTCTTCTGAGTATATAGACAGAAGTGGGATCGTGGGGTCATAGGGTAATGCTGCTGTGACTGCTTTCCAGAAGGCGCTGCTTCAAAACCCAGGATGTAGAGGAAGCCAATCTGGTACCGCTCTTCTTAATGCTTTTCCTTTTTCTTTCTTTCTTTTTTTTTTTTTAAGATTTTATTTATTTGTCAGAGAGCACAAGCAGGGGGAGCAGCAGGCAGAGGGAGAAGCAGGCTCCCCACTGAGCAAGGATCCCAACGCAGAACTCGATCCCAGGACCCTGGGATCATGACCTGAGCCAAAGGCAGATGCTTAACCAACGGAACCACCAGGCGCCCCTGCACTTCTCCTTTCTGCATTGTTTTCTCAGCACTTTTTGTCTTTCACCCTGGGAGAAGGTCACAGAGGAGAAAAATGATGTAAGTAGTTTCAGGAGCTCCACGCCAGATTTAAGGTAGGACACACTTCTGTGACTCCTTTCTTCCTGCACAAGGGGACTAGGACCTTGTGGGTCCTTGAGTCGGATGAAAACAGCAGCCATGCCCCACAGATGGCTAATAGCACCCCTAAGAAAAGTCAGAAGCTCCGTTTTCCAATCCATAAAATGCCTTTTCTCTCTGGTTCTCAGAACTAGGCTCTGATTGATTACTCTAGATTTACAAAGGCCCAGACAAGAATAAAATGCTAAGCAAACTGTTTCCATTTTGGCGGAACACTGTGCTGAACAAGGAATCTCATGTCACTGGTGAGATGATGCTTTAGAACACAGGCTGCATCCATTAGGTGACAAGCGGTCAGGAACACACCCAAGACTCCTTCCCTCCTACCAGCTTTGGGGACAGGGGACCCAGGGCGCCCCAGACACATTCCCCCTTCTGCGGGAAGGCTGCCTTTCTCTGTTGCCCGTCATCAGATTTTTTATGCTTGAAAGTTAAACCTCCCAGGTGACACTTACAAAGCACCTGAATCAGAAAAACAACAGCAACACCCGAAACAGCAACAACCAAGGAACTGGGAACTGAAAAGGAACGCTGCCTTCTTTGTATCCAGTGCCCCGAAACGGATTTCTTTCTCCCTCCATGTGTCTCTTCTCTCTTCACGTCTGCAAAGAAATGAGGTTACCCGCCACCACCAGGGACAGCCCCTCCCTGTCACATGAGGGGCCCCCCAGCCTTTCTCCGTGGTCAGGGGACTAATGGATTTGGTTGAGGGCAGGGGCGGGCATCCCAAATGACCCCCAAAGGTGGACCCGGGAGATTTCCCTGCTTCTCCCTCTGCCCCAACCCCGGCCGTGAAGGTATAGAGCTTGGTTTATGATTTCTATTACAGATGTTTATTTTTCAGATTTACTCAAATTGATGTTCCCAAGGTGCAAGCCGCCTGAACTGTGAGCGCCTCCAAAGCTGGAAGGAAACCAGACAACGCCTAATCCATCACCTCGGATGTACCCTAAACCCAGACCGATCGCGCCGCAGCGGACGCCCACAGCCTTCTGTGGCAACAACGTTGCTATAATTTGATCCCTTTGCAATAAATAACATGCCCACTCTCCCCCCACCCCAGGCAGCCTTCTTTCTGCTCTAGGAACAGAGAGAGAAAGGTGGGGGGCGGGGGGGGCGGGTCTGCAGAAGATGGAAACCAATGACCTTAAACTTGGCACTTCTGCCCATCTGCCTTTGAAACTTCATCGCTGAAAACGTTTGCTGACTCCTGATTTTTGTAGACGGTGATGTCCTAATGACTGAACCTGGACTTAAGGCACTGTCCCATTTTGGTCTTAGCTTACATATTTAGCACCTCCCAAGCCCCCCACCCCACCCCGCACCGGTTTCCCATTTGACTCCATGATGAGATTCTCCAGGGGAGCGTACTCTTGTCGTACTCATCTTTCTGTTACGTGATCACCTGCCCGACAGACAGTGGTTGGGGAAAGAAGTAAGCCCCCCTCCCCCCATCATGATCTCAAATTGGGTGCACTCTGGTTTGCGGGGAGGGTCGGGAAATAGACACCCCTGTGCTCGTGAGCAGGCATTCAGCTGTACTGTACCCTGTCCAGCTGTACAGCGAGCAAGAGCCATCTCTCAGCAAGGATACTTTCACATTCACCCAGAAGAGAGGGTCTGGCTTACACCTGTTAGTGCTTTCTCCCCGCAAGTTCAGAAGCCTTTGCCAATCTTATTAAACTCAGCCTTAAGCTTCATGGCAATGAAGTCTCCCGTGTAGCAGGTGGTCTTTGCTGCAGGCACAGATGAGATGGTGCATGGAAATCCCCTTTCATTTCCTCCACCTCCTCTCCCCGAGCTCAAGGAAATGAACACTAATGTCGTTGCTATTTATGTTTTACAATGCTAATGCCACGGTATGTCACACACGTTGTAAAACAAATGCGTTTACCTGCGATAATGCATTCGTTTCATTTCGATGCTAAATGCAAAATGAATAATGTGATGAACACGATGCTAAAGGATTAAAATGAATCCATAATTTCTTGCAATTGTTCGAGAAGGAAATTACGGGAAAATACTAATGCTTTTTATAATGATTACTTCGCTTGGGGTAAGCGAAAAGCCACTGTTTCCTCCTGGGATATTATTTGTTCCAATTCAATCTAATAATTTAATTGAAGGCCCTAGTGCCATTAAAAAGAAAAAAAGTTCTTCTACCTGGTTTTAGTACGTGGGGAGTGTTTTTCGCTTTCGTGTAGATCTGTGGAGTTTTCGAATGAGCGATAACATGGAAGTCATGTGGTCAATAATGATTACAGGCAAAGAGGCAGGGGCCCCATCCATTGACTTGTCCACAGCCCTACAGGGAAGTGTCGGGAGAGCAGTGATACGGCAGGTGTTGGAAGGAAATATTAAGAGAATAGATTTCCTTCCCTGGTACGTATGTCACGAAAGGTCTTGGCAATCATAAAAGAAAATGTTTTCTCTGGGTTAATTAATCTCCGGGCAAATGAATGTCTTCAAGCGCTGATACAGAGTGCCTCCCTCTTACCTGCCTCTCCCAGGCTGATTTCTCCACACACGGTTACCAGATCTCTCTTTGATACCCCCGAGGGACTGAGGACTAAGGGTGAACTTGCAGACTCGATGGGGGGATTCATCAGGGAGGAAACCCAGTAGGTACCTAGGAGAGTGCTTCCCACCTCCTTCATGGTATGTACCATAGAAACTGCTTCCTACAGCACTCTGGGTCGTGCTGACCGGCTGCTTCTGGAAGTACACCTGCCCCAAGGTCTCCCTGGTGGCCCCAAGGGCTCAGAGGATGGATACTTCCCCACACCCTACCTCTTTCTGAAACACCACTTGGAGAGCTTGGTATAGGCAGGAAAGGTGTCCCAACAACAGAAGCCCACCTCTGCGGGGTCATCCCAAGACCCGGTTCCTTGCAGCAAACGGTCGGAGCTTACTTCCTGTTCCCTCTGTGTTCACATTTAGTGATCAGAAATTGAATTAAGGCTCAGGCGTAATCTTTACTTAACCAGAGCCGAGCAGCTGAACACCTGTGAGGTCACGTACAGAATATTATTCAGAGGCTGAGTAGATTTAAATACTTCATTATTCACAATGACCTTGGGCATGTCTCAATGACAGCCAGGTGAGAGCGAGGGAAAAAAATATTAACCCTGTAGGGGAAGAGTTGGACAAGGAGCTATCACAGAAATGTTTATTTTATTCCTTTCTTGGTTCCTTTCGGTAAGATACATCTTTAAGCGTTTTCACAGCCAAAAGAGACGTTTGGGAAAACCGACAATGTGATGCACGGCCTCTAGGAGGCGCTCCACAAAGGCAACGTCCCTGGCTTCTTTTCTGCGGTCACCTTTCTATAGTTTGGGGGTTTTTTTCTTTGTTTGTTTGTTTTTGGTTTGGGTTTTGTTTTGTTTTGGTTTGGTTTGGTTTTGGTTTTTCGTGTTTTGCTTTGTTTTTAGAAAAAAGCATCTTTTGTCTTAGAGTCTTCAATGATAGGAGGAAGGAGGTCACAGTGAAACAGGTCAGGTCAGTCAGGTAGGAAAATAGCATGTAAGAAATTCTGGAATTTGTTGCCAGCCACTACTGTAGATACTGTGCATGTTGGGCAAATATTGCAAGTTGCTGTGCTCAATATCCATTCCAACTGCGCTCTGCACGATAGGGGCCGGAAGACTAACTCCGTATTTGCCAAGCTTCCTTGCAGGCAGGGTGCTGTGTGTCACCTGGGTTCTGATTAGTGCATGCGCCAGGGTAGTCTGGGAGGCGGCTGTGAGCAAGCAGGGAAGGGTCTTGTCTGCTGGAGCAAACAGACGACACGGGGAGAACTTTCCGTGTGCCGTACGCATTGTCAAATTAGCTGAAAGGTAGGAGCTGGTGGTAGTTGTTTTCCCCTCGGTCACTCCTAGTGTCACACTGGGCGTTTTCCCTGGGCAAGGGTGGTTCTCCGGCACTCCCAGAAATACTCAGAGCTAATAAATAACTTTAATTTCTCATTTGGTTATGGGAGCTGACACGCATGCTCTTTTTTTTGTTGTTGTTCTGTTAAAAACCCTAAGCAATACCGCAGTTAGTAGCAGAAATGGCGTAAGAGTAGAGCATTGGGAAAATGGGGATCTAGGATTGATTACTCAAGGGTCCCGCTGATGTTAGGAGGTGGAGCACCGGTGGTGCGTGGGATGGAGTGGTGGAACATTTTCCTACATTATTGCCCGTGTTCATCTGAAATGAGCGACCAGTGAAGGTAAGCCTCCTGCTTTAGACCAATAGGAAGGACGGAAAGAATAGGAGAATGTGGGACAGACTGGCTACTTCTAGCTGCTTGAAATTTTAATGAGAGAAAACAGCAAGCTCAAGTTTTGAACTCTCAGTGCGAGGCATAGTGTGGTAGCCTGCCTCAGGAGTGGGCTCACTGACCCCCGTCTCCTAATATTCATATCTTGTGTGATCCCCTCCCCTTGAGTGTGGGCTGGGTTTATGGACTCATTTCTAGAGAGTGGAATATGGTGAAAGCGATGGGATGTCCCTTCTGCGGCTTCCATCTTGGGTCCACTCTTTTGCTCTCTTAGAGGGCTCACCTGGAGGGAGCCAGGTGACATATCGGGGAGGTAATGTGGGATGAGGCCCATGTGATTAGAGACCAAGGCCTGTCAACAACCACGATTAGCTTAGCTTGGACGCAGACTCCTCCCCTGCCCCCAAGCGAGTCTTCGGATGAAAGCGGAGCCCCGGACCACAGCATGACTGAAACATCATGAAAAACCTCGCACCGGAGGCACTTAGCTAAGCCGCGTGGACTCATGACCCACAGAAAATCCACGAGGTCATAAATGTTTGTTGCTCTGTGCCACCAAGTTGTGGATAATTTGTCACACGGCAATAAATAACTGATACAATTTCTTCAAAGACCAAGTCATTCCTTTGGTGGTCCTGAAAGGATCCCTTACCTGTGTTAGCTACTGGAAAGACACAGCCAAAAACTGAGCTGTGGATCTGATTTGTCAAGTGATGGAATATGAAAGTCCTCCCCTGCAGAGGATCCTTTAAAAATCAGGTGCGCAAGAGGAGTATCGGTACGTCTCTTTGCTCAGCCATGTTAGCGTTTGCTCAGTGGGTTCCTGGATGAAGTGGCCATAGAGGCAGGGACAGGGGCTCCCATGGGCTCTCAAACGGAACTTCACTTTAAGGCTTCTCTAGCTACTTCCCAGCAGAAGCCAAATTGAGTACAGCACCATGCCCCTGTGGGGACCTAGCTGACTTAGAGAGAGGTGTTGACTTTTTACCCCTTCTACTTTTGAGGAGAAGGGGGATGGATTCGTTCTAGATTTATATGTACTGTACACATGTATTCTAGATTTAAATTTGCCTGCCACGCTTCTGCAAGAAACACAGTCCCCACAGTTATTACCGATGCTAATAATAGTGTCTTACACGATATTGCTCCTGTCAAGCAACTGACTTTACGGGGAGCGAATGAAGGCAGCAAGCTGATACGGATGGTGTTTCCAAACGTAGTTTTTATTATTATTCGGGTACGGTGAGGCAGACAATTGTCAGGAGACAGTCACTACCAAAAAGATAGCCTGTTTCCTACAGTCCCCAAGAGAAGGGGTTATGCCACACCATGGGGTGGGAGTGAGGCTTGGGAGGAGGTCACGTGGGGAAGCACCAGGGTCAGTTAGGAGACAGCCGGAGCAGGGCAAAAATCATGGTTGAGGGTCTTTCTTGTGGTTTCTGCAAAAAGGAACAGGTGAGGCAGGGTGAGCAGGCTCGCTCATGATTGGCTAGTCTGAATAATTTCAGCAAGCTCTCAGGTATAGGGGTTGTCCTTAGTTGTCTGATACATGGCTCTGGGATGACCAGGGCAGGGGAAGAATGGCCTGTAATTTAAGAGCCAGATAGAGGAGTTGGGGGGAGTGTGGGCTCAAGACAAGGCCGTTTGCATATGAAAAGTACATCACAGGCCTAGTCATTTACTCTCTCCAGGAACTGGCTAATCTGGGAGGGGCAGTCTCTTCAGGGTCAGTAAGGCCTCAAAGGTCAGCCTATTGGAACACCAAAAATAAAAAGGCATGACTGTACAGATAGGAATCTCTGCTCCAGCATGCATCCTTCTCCCTAGACAGCCTTAGAGAACATAAAAATTGATGTATTAAAGATTCAGTTAATTACAATGCGTGGGAGACATCGCATGAAGTTGGAGTGTTGTCCTACAGGATATAGAATATGCTTTTTATCGCTCTATTTTCACAGCCAGAATACAAGAATCCAAAAACCAAGGGGGTAGAAGTGAGGGTGGCTTCTTGCGCTATTACAGATAATGACCCACTTGCTAGATGTTCGCTTCTGATCCCCAGGACATTAGGCACTCCTGGATTCATGTAAAGAGAAGGAATTCATTTTGGGGTCACAACGTTCATTCTGTTGATCTGGAAGTTAAGACCTCCACCAAGTTTTTTGACCTTCCTCGTGCCATGCTTTGAAAGGCAATAAATGGTAGGATAGTGTGGATCCTCATGGTTGAAGGAAAATGAGGTTGCTGCTGACGACATGGGTCAGTATGAGTAGAACCAGGCAGCCCCTAGGAAGCCTCCCTACAGTGCCCTGTTGAGTAATAAAATGTAACAGAAGGCTATAACAACCTACACCACCAAGAAAAACCAAAGGGCAAGACCACGCAGGAAGGCAAGTTTGGGTCAACGACATAAAACTCTCAGCCAATCGAGATAACAGCTGAGGGCAAAGATAAAATGGAATGAATAGTAGAAAAAGCTGTAAATTCCAACCAGAGTCTTGTGACCAGTTGCAGAAATGAGGACTATAAAAACTACCCACATTTTCTTTTCTGCTTTTCCCTCCCACTTCTATTGCCATTTCCTAATGGTATGTCAGTAGTGAATCAGTTGTCAATTTCGCCCATGTGTAAGAGATACCAAGTAGGAATCATGGCAACATTAGAAAACTAATGGATATTATCCAGTTTGGATGCAATGACTGGGAAGATATTGAGCCAGCCCTTTTTTGGCAGGAAAAGTTGGGAGATATTTTCATTCCTATTAGGAATGGCTAAGTAAGTGCCTGTTAGTCTGTAATCTTAAGTATGAGAAAAAGAGTATGAGTATTAATATTAAGAACCCAAAAGTATGGATTGTGGCAAATATTACTCATTTAGCGCTCATTATGGTCCCCTTCTAATTTATCTACATATTCTTTGAAGACAGGAAAGTTTATGAAGCACATTTTCCAGATTCCCCTGTAGCAAAAATTTCATCTGTGACCTAGTCTTCTTAGACTTGCAGGTGGAGTTGAATGATCTAACATGGGGACCGTGCATGGAGGAACTGGATCACGTGACATGCATGGTGTCAGTTATAATGGAGTTTGGGGTATCTGATCCCTAGCATACTAATGGTATTATTGTATGTGGTATGACTGGAATATTCTCTAGATATTCTGTTTTGCACTGTGTAACTTCTAAGCCTGGTTCCCTGGATCGCTCACTGAGAAATTCTTTAGAAAACCTAGTATCTTTTAATAGACCATTTTTGATGCTGCAACTCGTCACAATGGATACTTTTTTTTAAGATTGTATTTATTTGTCAGAGAGAGACAGAGACAGAGACAGAGAGAGCACAAGCAGGGGGGAATGGCAGGCAGAAGGAGAAGCAGGCACCCTGCTGAGCAGGGGGACTCGGTCCTAGGACCAACATGGGACTCGGTCCTAGGACCCTGGAATCATGATCTGAGCCCAAGGCAAATGCTTAACCGACTGAGCAACACAGGTATCCCAGAATGGATACTTTCCACAACAAAACAGCCCCACTCCATTCAAATGAATCCTCATAGTAATTCTTTGAGGAATGTTTTATTGTTATTGCTGTCATTGTATGATGAAGGAATGGAGGCACAGAGTAGCTCAAGGTCCCCGAACTTAAGCAGGAAGGCAGGATCCGAATTTAGATGATTTAACTTTGAAGCCCATATTATGGCCCTTGAAGTTGTGTTACCTCTACAAATCTAGTAGACCTGGAGTAAAAGATGAGAGAGAAGAAGAGAGGGATTAGGAAAAACAGATGCTTAAAAGATTTGTCTAGAGACCAAACTGTAAGTGATAGATACTAGGTTCAAACACAAATTTAGATTCAAATCCTATATGCTTTTCACTGCATCACACTTAAGTTATTAATCATGTTCGTTTGAAGTTCAGAGCTTAACTGAAGGTAAGGCTATGGTATAGACCAGTATAAGGACAGGAGACATCTTAGCATGGTGGGATCATCCAGCTACTTCTGATGGTGCTGGACAGCTTAATGAAAGAAAATAACAAGGTCAAGAAAATTACAAGGTTGTCAAGTCCCCATTCAAGGCAGGTTTGAGAACCAGAGAATCAAAAGAGTATCCATTCTCCATCTGGGCACCAATTTGGTAACTGATTTATTGAAGGTATATTCATCCACCTTAATAATATTAGATGCATTTAAGTTTGGGTATGTTTCTCCTAAGGATTACATAAGACTAGCTTAAATGCTAAGGGAACATTATAATGAAGATTTGTCTAAATATTTTAAGTACTTAACATAGTTTGATCAACTCATACTGCTGTAAGTATAAAATGTAAATGTCATGTCTGTTTCAACTAAATATTCAGAAGATGAGGAACATAATCTGATTTCACTCTCTTCACATCTGCTCTCACATTGCCAGGAATTTCACACAGTTTCTGGCGGACTATTGGGACTTTTTGTGTTTTCTAGAATGGTTATGTTTAATTAAAAAAAAAACCCACTACATTCTGTCATTTATTAAGGTGAACCTTAAAAAGATAGGGATATGGACGAGCTCTATCTGGCATCTTCTGCTAAAGCATCATACGTAGGTTTTTGCTAGTGCCATCAAGAAGATAAATTTCCCCAGAATACAAATATTTTCTTAAAATGCTGTGAGTTCTGAGAATATGAATCAGTGAGATATGTAATTTAAAAGCATATCTAATTACCTTTTAAAATAGAAGTTTGGACTCTTATTATGCATTATAGTCCCTTATGATTCTTTATTTTTCTTAAATGGCCCCAGATTTGACCAGTAAGAGCACCTTTGGGTTGGGTCTATGTCCTTTGGATATGTCCCCAACAGTTTTTTAGATCTTCCTTATTTTCTGTCACCTGAAGATGTTCCAGCCTTCTCTGGTACTTTCCCTCCCCTAGACCTGAATCTGAATGGGATGGAAGCTTGGTGCACTGGATGTCCTCATTGATGTTGGGGTACTATTGCGTCCAGGCCCTCTCAGGGATTGGAACTAAGAATACATGCACGATTCCATGATGATATGAATATGTAGTTGAACAAAGAAACCAATGGAGAAGGGAAAACTCTTTGTTCAGTAGATGTTCAACTAACGAACGTAGAAGAAATAAAGAGTGCAAAATCTCTGTTTGGCAAACATCATGGAGATCATTACTCCAAGCAAGAATCATCAATGGAGACTAAAATTAATGGGCAAAATTTTGAGAAACAGGAAGTTTATATCATCTCATGGTGTCTCCCCATGAGCCATTATTACTTACCACAAGAAAAATAATCTATTTGCAGTGAAGGAAGCTGGCAGACACACCACTTAGCCAAAGTCACCTCACCAGGAGTGGGACAGGCAAACTGATATTGTGTGCTCCCTCACAAGATCACTAAGAACACACATGACTTCTGTGGGGTGCCCAGAGTTCAGAATCTGAGTCTACTCACGAGAGAACAGCAGACAAACCCAAACTGAGGAATATTATCCAAAAGGACCAGCTAGGATTCTTGAAAAGTGTCAAGATCATGACAAGGGGATACCGAAGGACTATTCCAGAATAAAGACAACAGAGGACAAATGACAACAGAATGTGATCCCGATTTGGATCCCGGATGAGAGAAATCTCCAGAGACAGTTGGTGAGATCTGAAGAAGGTTTGTAGATTAGATAACAGTATGAATCAGTCTCAGCCTCCTGCTTTTGAGAATTATCTTGTGGTGAAAGAGAAATCTTAACATTTGGGGAATCAGGGTGAGGGCTATACCAAGCATTCTTTTTCTATTTGGCAACTTTTTTTCTAAATCAGAATCATTTTAAATAAAAACCGAAGAGCATCCAGGAAGAACTATCCATGAGGAACCAAATGCCTGGTAAGGAAGCGTTGCTTGTTGCCAGGTTGTTGGCCCTCCGAGACCTGGGGAGATCCAGGTGTGAACTGTGAATGGCTATGACTGACACTCACAGTTACTCTTACCTGCTACTCTTACCTACAGGTTACACATGTTAGCAGTGAAAGGCCAGACCCTGTATGATCACTACAGAATTTGGGGACTAGACTTTCCAGAAGACCAGGTAGGGGAAGATTTTTACATACCTCCCCCACCCGTCAGGAACCTAGGCGATATTTACATTACAAAAGACAGTTTGAGATGTCTTTCTGTACTCATTTGTTTGACATTTTTTCCAAGTATCATTTTGTTTGAAGGATTTTTTTATACTAAGTTTTATACTAAAAAGTTTTATCTAAAATTTTATGCTAAAAATGTGTTTTATACTAAAAAAGTGTTAATACAATCTCCAGCTACCAGAAAACCGCTCACAATATCATATGTTTTGAGGTCATTGAGATGCACGATCGATGCGACTATTTTGAGCTTTATCCGTTGTTTGTCCTTATTTTATGCAGCTTGACAGCTGTGGTCTGAGTACGGGGTAATATCTGGAGTAAGGGATATCTGCCATAGGTTGGATTTACATTATGAAGAATAAGCTTTTTTTTTTCAGCGTGAAAAAATGTTTTCTGGGTTCAAGCACTTGTATAAAATGCAAAATTAGAGGCACCTGGGTGGCTCAGTCATTAAGCATCTGCTTTCAGCTCAGGTCATGATCCCAGGTCCTGGGATCAAGCCCAGCATCTGGGCTCCCTGCTTCTCTCTCTCCAGTCCCCCTCCCCTCCCGCTGTATCTCAAGTAAATAAATAAATAAATAACAAATGCAAAATTAGTGACCCCCTAATATTTTTATCAATAACATCCCTGAGAGAAGAGACTTTCATGACTCATACTTTACCCATGATATCTTGTACAGAAACAGACTCATAATAGGTTCTCAAGTCAATTTGAAAATTATTTTGTTGCGGAAAATCTGAAGCGACGGAGGAAACTCAAGCACACGGAAATCAGGGAGAACTTAGCTTTATTATGGCCAGCGGGTTCAGCGGTATCGTTTCCCAAAGGCTGAGCACCCAACAGGGTTAGGGGTGAGTTTTTATGTAACAGGTGATGGGGGATGGTAACGGGACGTTTTCACGGTCTCTCAGGAACAACTGGCCCCCTTCATGTGGAAGTATAATCTATTGGAGGCGTCTCAGGAAAGTGCTAAGTCATCCCAGGGACTTGTGTTTTTTTCTTTTCTTAACCAAACAGGCCAGCCATTTGGTCTTTTCTTCTGCCTCAACAGGAGCAATGGAGAGCAGCGGACAGGAAAGGGCTGGGGCCAGGGGTCTTTATCCGCCTCAATTTAATATTTGTTTACCCTCAAAGTTCATTTGTTTGGGAATATATGCCTGTATACGAACTTTTTCTTTTTTTTTCTTTCTTTCTTTCTTTTTTTTTTTTTTTTTTTTTAAACCTGGGCCTTTGTTGCCTCTATGGGAATAAATAGGTAATGTATCACCAGTAGGAGTCAGTCTTCTTTGAACATTAACTTATTTTTCCATCTTAGAGTCCAATCGCGGGCCGGTGGCTTAGTCAGTTAAGAGTCCAACTCTTGATTTCAGCTCAGGTCTTGAGCTCAGAGTGGTGAGATCGAGCCCCATGTCAGGCTCATGCTCAGTGTGGAGGCTGCCTGAGATTCTCTCTCTCCCTTTGCCTCTCCTCCCATCTATGCTCTATAAATAAATAAATAAATAATAAAAGCTTTTTCAAAAAATGAGTCCAATGGTCTTGCTTTAACCCTGTTGATAATTTTCCATGATTGCAACCTCCAGGGAGGGACCCATAGTGAGGTCTTGCTTCTCTGACCTCTCCTCGAACTCTCCTGGATGGGGGCCACTGTTCTTGACATTCCGTCTTTCTCCAGTATGTCCAAACATACTCAGACTGTCTTTTTTTACCTTGTAAAAACGGGGCCCTCCGCCATGCTGGGTATACTACGTAAAGTCTGCAAGCCAGCTGTTAATCTGTAGGACACAGGGTGTTCAAGATACTGTTGCGTATCATAAACCATTACTCACGCCAATGTACACTGTGCATGGAGCTCTGGGTGTTTATATGCATACAACCAGGTATAAAGCGGGTGAAGCTTGCACGGATGGTGTAGACACTTTGCTGAAATAATGGTGTCTTAGCTGGCAATCTGAGTAGTAAAATCCCTGAGACAAAAACTTCCGTTAGAACAAATGCGTGGAACATATTTAAGAGTCTGGCAGGTTTTAACTGTTGGAGGTTGGCTCTGCAGAATAATGGACAGAATATTGCACTTGAATTTAAAATATGCAAATTCAACGCCTAGCTCTATCACGTTTTAAAGAGTCATCTGACTTTTCTGAGGCCCAGTTTTCTTTATTTATAGAATGAAGTAAATATGCCTGTTTTCCAAGTCCAAGTGTTTTGGGTTTTTTTTAAAGATTTTATTTATTTATTTGACACAGAGAGAGAGAGAGGGAACACAAGCAGCAGAGGCAGAAGGAAAGGGAGAAGCAGACTCCCCACTGAGCAGAGAGCCTGAGGCAGAGCTCGATCCCAGGACCCCGGGATCATGACCTGAGCTGAGGGCAGACGCCTAACTGACTGAGCCACCCAGGTGCCCCAGTTCAAGTCATTTAAATAGGAAATGGATGCAGCCACTTTTTGTACATATTAAATTGCTTTATTCAGTCATTCCTCACAAATGTATTAAGTGCCTCTGCATTAATGGCTGAGGACATAGCCGTGAGTAGGTGAGAAATTGTCCTGCCCGGTGGACACCTTCTGGTGGAAGGCTCACATCGAGCAAGAAGCTTTTGCCAGGTGGACCTGTACTGGTCAGGTCCAGGGATTCAGGACAAGATTTCTTGGGTTGTAGGAATAGAGAAGAAGTGGGAGGACAGAGGGGACCATTCCAGGCAAAGGAGGCAGCATGTGTAAGGGCCCAGTGCCTTGCCCTCCCCTGGCAGTGACAATGATCATGCAATAGGAAGCCATTAAGTATTGTATTGTTGCGGTTATTTTAATAGACTTTATTTTGTAAGAGCTGCTTTAGATTTACAGCAAATTTTAGCAAACATTTCAGAGTTTCCAGTTTCTTGGTGTTGTACAATCTGTGGGCTTTGACGAGCATATGGCATGTGTACCTACCATTATAGTACCATCTAGAATAGTTTCACTGTCCTAAGAGTGTTTTAATAAATGGAGAAACATGCTCAAAATTGCATTTTAACAAGATCTTTCTTTTTTTTTTTTTTTAAGATCTATTTATTTATTTGAGATAGAGAGAAAGAGAGCACAAGTAAAGGGAAGGGTAGAGGGAGAGAATCCCCAAGCAGACTCCCCATGGAGCAGGGAGCCTGATGCAGAGCTCAATCTCAGGACCCTGAGATCGTGATCCGAGCTGAATCCAAGAGTCAGATGCTTAACTGACTGAACCACCCAGATGCTCCTTAACAAGACCTTTCTAATGACAGTGTGTAGAATGGATCAAGGAAGGCCAAGAGTCAGTCCAGAAAGTTGACCTGAAATAGAGAAAATGTAGAAATAGATGTTGACAAATTGGGGGATCACCAATGATCAGGACAAATGAGGGAGGTGAGATGAAGGAGAGGAAGACAGGATCAGAGCCCAGCTTGGAGGGCAGGAGTTAGGGCCCAGGAGGAAAGCTGGCAGGAGTCCCATGGAGCTAGGTCTTCTCCTGCCTTCTGGAAAGTTCCAACCACTCTCAGCGAGTACCTTGCGTCTCCACGCCCGGCAGCATTCATGAGTTCATTGTGCCTATCAGGACTCTGTGAAAAAATCATGGCTGCTCACAAACATGCCCTCATTGTTTATTAAGGCATTTGGAAACTTCTCCATTTTCCTTAGGCTTGACTTTTCCATCTCCTCCCCAGGTCAGGAAAACTTTGAGCTTCAGCTTCCACAGAAATCAAGGTGGGATGGCGAAGTCCTACATGGAGGAAGAAGATCACATTTAACCATGGAGGGAGGGAGAGGATACCATCCCAGGATGAGAATCTTTTTCATCTCAAACTTCAGATTTTGTAAGAAAAGCTCTAAGTCAGGCAGATGGGTGTAAAGTCAACAAATATAAACCTTTTGAATAATCAGAAGAATTTCCAAATCACACACCTGCCACAGGTGTTCATTCATCTCCAGAAAAAAACACATTAAATTCGAAATATACAAAATCTGGCTTTCGGAGGAAGTCATTTGTTTGGCAAGTATTTATTGTGTTCCTACGAACGTAAGTGAGACAAACCCTTTCTTCAATTTGCCCTTAATGACATGTCCTAAACAGGAAGGAATGCCCAGGGGTCTTCCTTCTTTCCCCCCTCCCTCCCTCCCTCCCTCACTTCCTTTGGTTTTTCTCTTTTCCCATCATTTTCTCTTCTCTTGTGTCCCCCCCACCCACAAGGGCATACTGTTGTAGTATTTTTCTTACTTGAAAATATTCAACTGCTCTTTTCTTACCCCAAATATTCCAGATAAGGCCTACAAGGGATTACATCGAGAGGCCCAGAGATGAGGTAGAGAAATCGTGAAAGAGTTCCTTGGATGAATATTTCCCAGGGACCTTGACTCTATTTCTGCACTCCGCATTGCCCCACGTCACCACTGAGAGCGCTTTAACCCCACCTTGCTCTTCTTTGGCTGGAGATATTTGGAAGGGAGATGGAATCAAGGAGGTGTGTGTGTCAATTACCCTAAAGAAATCAATAAGATACAGAGGAAGGACAAAATATTTGCTTTAATTGTATGAGATACCAACTACAAAGAGGTTCTGGGGCCCAACTGCTTCATTCAAATCCTGCCTCCTTCAATTATCGATGCTATAATATCAAGTGCATCATAGAACTTCTCTGTGCCTTGTTTCTCAAGATGCTGAAAACAAGCATTTTCTGCCCCCATCTGATTACGGGGAGGGAAGCACAAGGCATGTGATAAGGAGAATTATCATCCCAGTGCCTGGAGGAGGAGACACAGCCTGACCACTTACATGAACTAGCCAAGGTAGCAAAAAGCAGAATCAGATCGAAGCTCTCCGTCCTCTCTCCAAACGCCACATTGTCCACTGCTTCTGCGTGACTGGAAGCCTCTGGGAGGGAGGCTTGGATTCAGGACTCAGTTTTCTCTGTAGCTTTACTCACACACCGGTACACGTCTCTACTTCTCTCCTTTGGACCACCTTTTCCTTATCGTGCTTTACTTTTTTGCTCCCAGAATTGAAATGTGTTCTCAACCAAAGTTCCATTCAATTAAAAATACCACACAGCACATTTTCCTGGCTTGTGAGGAGTAATTTATTCAATTCACAGAGTTAGCGAAATATGTGGTTAAGATCTTTGAATGGCTCTGTAAGCACCACTGTCTGCTCATTAGACAGGCAGATACATCACTTGTCACTCCTTCTTAATAACTCATTCATTAACTGCTAGTTCCAGCAATCTGAAATAATTATTTTTTAGTTTGAGTCTTACAAACAGTATTAGGGGGAAAGGAGAAATCGTGCTGTTGTGCTGGTGACTGTGAACATAATGGAATGCTAGACCGCCATGATGCCATCACCCGAGGTCCGTGTACCAAGGTGAAGGGTGACAAGATGCTCCGAAGAAGCAATTGGTACAATCAATTGAACCCCACATTTATCTTGTCTTGACAATTACTGAGCCATTAATCTTCTCAGTGTCAAGGCATTGCCATCATTGTACCCAATTAAATGAGTATCCATGGCAATAGAGGAGAGTACACGTGGGTGGAAACAACCTTGGCAGCAAGAAGCCCAAGTCACTTAATGAATCCACGAGAAGAGTAGAGTAAAACCTGTCTGTGAGCAGAAGTTATGGTGCCTGACCTCATGAGTTCTCCCCACCTAATCAGCTTTGATCCCTGCCTACTCTCCAGAACTACAGTATGATAAGAAAACCTCTGCTATGTAAACCACTGGGAGACTAAGCAAGTGGACAGTGACTCAAGGACACCAAAAACAGAACCAAAATGCAAGTGAGCCAATATTTTTGGAATAAAACTTGATGCAGCTTATTTAAAAAGAAAAGAAAAAAACCCAAGGTCATCAAATAGAATTACATTCAATTTCTTACACGATACATACTTTTAAAGGTTTTATTTATTTATTCAAGAGTGAAAAAGTATGAGCGAGAGAGAAAGCAAGGGAGGGGAGAGGCAGAGGGAGAAGCGGGCTCCCCGATGAGCAGGGAGCCCAATGAGGGGCTTGATCCCAGGACCCTAAGATCATGACGCTTAACCAGTTGAGCCACCAGGTGTCCCCAATTTCTAAGCAGTATATTTTAAGGACAAGTGGGGGATAGGGTGATTTGTCACCTTATTTTATGCATGTAGAACCTATGAAGACTAACCATGGCCCTAAGGAGAATGAGAAGAATGTCAGAATGAACAAAGGGGCAGAGCAATGATAACCAAGATTTGAGTGAATACTTAGGATTATGATGCCAAAAGGATATTTATGAAGGTACCAAGCAAGCATGCTGCTATGTGTTACTGTGGTGTCACATCTGATGGAAGATCCCCCATCAGATAATATTCTAGGTATCATTATAAGTTGTATCCTCTAAAGACTTAACATCTAGATACAATCATTCCATCCTCCCCTTGTAGACCCCCCCCAAAGCTGCTCATTTACCCATAGGTGTATGACATTCCTCCCTTTCCCTGCCTCCACCCAAAGGATGAATGATCTCAGGGCACACAGTCTAAAGCAGTAGACCCC
Source organism: Martes martes (assembly GCF_963455335.1). Taxonomy (NCBI): domain Eukaryota; kingdom Metazoa; phylum Chordata; class Mammalia; order Carnivora; family Mustelidae; genus Martes; species Martes martes. Next base: position 82,943,366 of record NC_137902.1, on the reverse strand, counting down.
CAACTTTTCTGATTGTGCAGCTCTTCTAGTAAAAACTCTTTGAGTGTGGGGTCCCTCTGTATTACTATAAATAAAAGCAAATATGTTATGTGATGTATGTTTGCTCAAAAATAGAAAATGTTGGAGATGAGGGGAGGTGGCTGCAAGGGTCCTCCATAGAGCAAGGCCCCAGAGGGGGCTGCCAAACACCTTAAAGCAGATGCATTCAACTGAATCCAGTGTCATCACAGATAATGGGGTCTGAGAAGGAGAGGCACAAAGTTTTTACAAAACTAGATCACCAAACCTATGGGAATATTTGCAGACTATTCTCCTTATACCATGAGGTGCTCCTGAAAAGCAATTTCTTTCTCACTGTTAAATTATCACCTCTATATCTTGTGTGCATGTGTGCTCCACTGTGCATGTTTCATTTTGTTTTAAAAACATCAACATCTGGGGCACCTGGGTGGCTCAGTGGGTTAAGCCTCTGCCTTTGGCTCAGGTCATGATCTCAGGGTCCTGGGATCGAGCCCCGCATCGGGCTCTCTGCTCAGCAGGGAGGCTGCTTCCCCCCCTCTCTCTGCCTAGCTCTCTGCCTACTTGTGATCTCTCTCTCTCTCTCTGTCAAATAAATAAATAAAATCTTTAAAAAAACAAAACATCACCATCTTACTGACAATGATGTCATCACCAAAGAGTCTCCAGATTTGGATCACTGGTCTTTTTGCAAATGAAAAATGTCTAATTCACCATTAAACTTCATACAGCTCCAATCTATATGCCCTGAGATTCCTTGTGAGCCTCTAAGAGGTATAAATTATTTTCACGGTCATTCCCCCATCCCATTTCAAAATCTCACAATGAGTCTCTTTTCTAGGATAATATCTATAGGACTATTGACAAAGATCCTGTCCTTGCCCAAACTCTTGCCAGCTTCCTCTGAGCCCTCTTCTCAATTAGAGCTCAGTCTGGGCCTATAAAGTCTTGAATAATCACTGTTTCTAAGAGCTCAAGGCCACATCTATAGGATGACCCTAGCTTCCCTTACAGCGCCTACGTGGGAAGTCTCAAGGTTGACAGAAAACTTCACTGTGTTCCAGCCAACACATAAGGCTCCTTCCTGTCTTCCATCCTCTGTGGGAGGGTAGGGGTCTAACTGGGTAAGTAACAATTGGCAAACCTTGATGGATTTCAGATGAGCCAACCCCTTCCCTCCAGTTCTTTGTAATCTTTCCTCTCCCTGACTCAGTCCCACTCCCATTCCCTCATTTTCCCTTTAGAACTCCCATTCACCTCTACCCGCATCCAAGTGGAGTTCAGTTCCCTATAATAATAGTATGTTATGGATTAAAATCTGTCCTCACCACTTTACCTTGTGCCCAGCTTTATCTTTGGCACTATTTAAACCAATAAGAAGGTAACTGCAGTAGATCACAATGTAGAAAAAATAAATAAACACAGCAGACATCCAGCGTCAAACCCACTGCCCCGTGGAATTTCCAGGGAAAGATAACTGTCTGATACAGACTACGTCAAGATGCCAATATCGATCTACATATTACAGAGCAGTGAAGCGTGATTTCCTTCTCATTTTCATTAGACCAAACCATACATCAAAACTGACCTGGGATTTTCCTACCGCTCGCCAGTGGACCATCTTGCCCATCCCCCCAGTGCTTTCGGGACCAGTGATCTGAAGACCAAGCTTCTGTGCAGAGAAGCCAAATTAAAATTCATGCCCCACGGGCCACACCTCATAAGAGATGGATTCCATACCGGGTGATTCAGACTTTACCCCAGTTAGCCCTGGCCCAGAAATGCCAAGCTCTTTCATGGGCATGGCATCCTTGGTACAGATGGTATCCCCATCTGACAAGCAGGGCTTTCTTGGACCCACTGGCACTCTGCCAGTAGATGAAAAACGCAAGCAGGACAGATTCAAGCCACTGTTGTCTTCTTAAAATAAGCAATTCATTTTTTAGGGAGCGCAAGCTATTTTTAATAGCATTCGTTACTTGGCAGCTGTTTCCAAAATGGCTCCCACAATTCTAAAAAGCCATGATTCATCCCTTGGCCTGGCAAGGTCCTGGGTACATGGAAATTCCAGCAGGAGTTATAAATGTCACTTTTCATGCTCAGAGCTCACAAAGTCCTCTGCAAAGTGGAGAGTGAGAGTCGGCAAATTCCCCAACAATGGCAAACAAGAGCCAGGATTTAGCTGGGGGTTGGTCAAACACTCTTGTGTTGCCCGGCGTCCTGTGGGAATCACAGACTTGAGGGACAGGAAACCACTGAAGCCTTTGAGGCCTGTCCCTGTGGTCTGGAGAGAACCATTTCCTCGTGGCTCCTCTTCAGGCAGACATTTTTTCTTCTAATTTGCTTGCATTGCTTTTTCTTCTATTTTTATTATGTAAATATATTTTATTTTAAGATTTTATTTATTTGTTTGACAGAGACAGAGAGATCACAAGTAGACAGGCAGAGAGAGAGAAAAGTAGGTTCCCTGCTGAGCAGAGAGCCCGATGTGGGGCTTGATCCCAAGACCCTGATATCACGATCTGAGCTGAAGGCGGAGGCTTAACCCTCTGAGCTACCCAGGTGCCTCCTGTGTAAATATATTTTAGAAAGTAATAAAGCATGTGTAATTGGGAGGGGGGTGGTGTTGAATGGTTTGATTGTTTTTATTTGCTTTTCATATTTAGTATAACAATTTTTAAACAATACAAAATCATGGAAAACAGGAAGTACAAGTCCTCCCACCAACAAAACCTTCCTTACTCACATTTTTCAGTTAATCACTGCTTTGATTTGTCTTTTTCACCTTTTGTGTGCGAGTCTGTTATGCCACATTGAAGAGGGATAAGGTGATCACCGACACCATCTTGCTAGATATTCTTCCAGAAATTTCCAAGCATATATATGCATGCACACATTTACATATTTATTCCATTTACATTTTTCTGTTTTTAATGGGATTATACTGTGCGTATTGACCTGCATTCTCTATTTTTCACATTTAACGTTGCCTTTCTTTCCTCATGGGCACAACCGCCTTTATAAGGATTGCACGGTGTTTCTTTTATGGAAGTGTATCATTCATTTAATGGCCTCATATTAATGGAAATTCAGGTTGTTCCGGGCATTGGCTTCGACCATGGGGGGCAGCAAGCACCCTGACACTTAGGAAGTTGGTGAATTTCGAGTCCCAGGATCATTTGCGTGTGAATGGTGAATTGACTACCACCCAAAGGCATTTGGAGTCCCACCAACCCTCATCCCTGAGAGCACTGAGAATTATGTCTAACTCACCTTTTTAAAAATTGTGGTTCAATACACATGACTTACACTTTACCATCTTAAGCATGTGTAAGTGCACAATTCAGTGACATGAAGTCCATCCAAATTGTTGATCTACCGACACCTACTCCCCATCCACAGAACTGTTTCATCTTGTGAAACTCAAGACTGTACCTGGCTAACTTCCCATCCCCTCTCCCCACAGCCCCGGGCCACCACCATTCTACTTCTGCACCTATGAATATAAGTCCTGTAGGGAGCTGGTATGAGAGGAATCAACAGTATATGTCCTTTTGTCACTGGTTATTTCACTTGGCTCCGTGTCCTCAAGCTTCCTCCATACTGTAGCAGGCATCAGAGTTTCCTTCCTTGTCAAGGCTGAGTAATATTCCGGTGGTATGGCCACGCCATTTGTGTCTCCACGGTCACCTGTTTAATGCATTTTATTTCTTTCTTTATTTTAAATTGTATGTATTTATTGTAAAGAAAGAGAACGAGTGAGCGGGGCAGGGCCGAGAGAGGGAGAAAGAATCCGAAGCAGGCTCCGCACGGCTCATGACTTGAGCCGAAGCCAACCGCTGGACGCTTAACTGACTGAGCTACTCAGAAGCCCCGAAGGCATCTGAATGCTGACTTCACAGACAATTTTCTGGTACATTAGTACTCTAAAATAGATAAATTTGAGAAAACCATACACTACGTAACCACAGGTCTATCACCGCCTCCCCTAAGCCCCGTCCTTTGCCCTTGGAAGTACCAGAGGCAAACTCCTCTCCATCAGAGAGGCCATCAGCACCTCCTCACCGAATCAAAGGATTCTCCCTTCACCCCAGGCCCACATGGTGGGCACAGTCCTTGCCACTGAGCCAAAGGAATTCATCTGGGGTAATTGTTAATACTCAAGAAGTCACTGGACAGTATTGTCTTCTGCATTTCTTTTTAAATTTCCATGAAACTTTGCAGAGAGATTGAAGAAATGTAGTCAAAGCGTCTCCAATTATATGCTAAGCCCATGGCCTGTCTTCAGAGAGATGTTGTGGGTTTAAGCTACCCCACGACTTTGTCAGCTTAGACTTGGGGAACTCATTTTGTCAAAATTCCTGTGGGATTTTGTCTGAATAAATCATATTGAGGGTTTTTTCCCCCTGAAACTTTCTCTCCCAAATAGTGACAGTTACATAACACAGAATCTTGATTCCTTCTTTCTTAGTGCCCCCAAACTCCCAACTCCACCTCACGGTCAGACTAAGAAATGGCAAAATGAGACACAACACAGATTACAAACATTCCAGCTGCTGCGAGACGGAAACAATACATCTGATTTTCAAATAAAGGAAAAAACATTGTATTTTTAGCTATAACTGAAGAGAAAGAGAGTACTAGTTAATTATATTTATTGTCCTGAAAGCTCACACTTTTCTACAGATAGCAGCTCAAAGCCTTTTTAAGAGCACCCTGAAATGGATAAGGTACACTCAGGCCGACAGAACCTTCGAGGCTTTGGACAGCACCTGGTATAGAGCGGGAAGCCACCAGATAACTATTTGCCAAAGATAAAAGTGACATGCATAACGTGTCACATTACAAACTATCGAAATTATTTATTCTGCCATTCGGTAAGAATCTCCATATTTAAAGCCACAGGCTTTCTTTCCTGCATATCCATTTTGCCCGAACAGAAGCCTTCGAAGTAGCTACATGAGTTCATTAGAAACAATATATAAAGAATGTTCCTAGAAGAGAGCCCTCCTGGCACATTAAAACCATGACTTCATATAGTTTACATACAACTGGTTTTCAGAAATGTTTCTAGTGCCCAGAGCAGTACACAATGACACCGCATTTCCTCGCAGATGGTTTCCTGTTCTTGTACAATTTTTTTCTAGTTACCATTTTAATCTCTTATTTAAAGTTTTCTTAGAAAAGCTGATGGTCTTTCTTTCAGGGAAATGAACAAAGTGTAACTTTTTTTTTTTTTTAAAGGGCACAGGACTTTCTGGTGAAATTAGAAGTATTTATTTAAATACCTGAGTAGAAAAGAAATCTGGAAATTACCATGAAAATGGTTTTCAAGGTCCTCAGGGGTTGGCCAATCTGAGTTAGGCAGAAGGCGGATAAAACTGCTGCAGAGGAACCTGCCAAACACCACAAATAAAAAAGGTGTCAACAGACAGGGTCCCCTCCCTCAGCAGGGTCGACCAGCAGGTGTGTGCGTGCGCGCGCGCGCGCGCGCACACACACACACACACACACACACACACAGAGTCCCTCTATGGCTTTGATACTAGGGATGACTTTGCAAAGTAGTTCCAAAGACTTCCACACCGAATGGAGGCAGGTGAGGGAACAGGGGCGGGATAGAGGGAACAGGGCCCGGGGTTTTGCAGAAATGATCCTGCAAGACAAGTGCTGAAGACAAAAGAACTTTGAGGGGCACCCACTTAGTAGAAAGCCCCGCCAGCTGATTTTTGATGGCAGCTGACCCCTCCACAGAGCAGTGAAAGGACAGAGGAATGAGAAGGCGCAGCCCCTTTCTATCTCCCTGTTGCAGCGACTAACATTTGCCCAAGTAAACTGTTCAAGGCCGTTACGAAAATGGACTTGAAGACTTCTGTTCTTGCCTACATCAGGGATGGATCAAGGTATTCTTATCTTAAGAGAGGGAGAGAATCCTCAGTAGGCTCCACACCCAGCATGGGGCCCAACTTGGGGTTCGATCTCACCACCCTGAGATCATGACCTGAACCGGAAATCAAGAGCCAGAAGCTTAACCCCTCGAGCCACCCAGCTGTCCCAAGGCATTCTTTAAAACAAAACGAAGACATCCAGTGAAATTAAACAGACAGGTCCTCTTTATCTCTAGAGGGACAGTCTTTGGGGAACTGTCATACACAAAGAGAACACCTTATATCCTACCAGAGGGGTCAGGCAGAGGGGCTGTCTGTGGTCAGTGGCATCCACGGCAGAGGTCACACAGTGGGTGGCATGCCCTCACCTCCCTATGTCCTCCACTGACATGGCTCTCTCTCCAGTTCTCCCAGAGTGAAGGCTTCTGCTACCTCATCTCCAGAAAGTAGAAGTATTTGTTTTCTTTTTTTTTCTTTTTTTAAAAGATTTTATTTATTTATTTGACAGACAGAGATCACAAGTAGGCAGAGAGGCAGGCAGAGAGAGGAGGAAGCAGGCTCCCTGCTGAGCAGAGAGCCAGATGTGGGGCTCGATCCCAGGACCCTGGGATCATGACCTGAGCTGAAGTCAGAGGCTTTAACCCACTGAGCCACCCAGGTGCCCCAGTATTTGTTTTCTTAAACCCTCGGGCGTCCTGTGTGTGCATGCGCCTGGGTGTGGGTCTTGCTTCCCTCCTTTCATCAGGAGCCTTTGCTTAGGATCTGTGCTCACCAGGAGCCGAGGAACAAAGGTGCTCCCCCTTCCCGGCCAGTGCAAGGACATAAACATGGCGGCACTTCCGTGTGGCCAGTGATGCCCGCCATGATCATACACTAATGGCAATTGCTGGAAGTAGTAGGTTGGGGAGGCAAGACCCGCTCCCACCACAAGTTTGAGAGCCCAGCATGGCCACCCCAGGGACAGTAATTACGGTAGAGCTCCTTGGAGGAAGAATGAGACCCATGTAAGCTGCTGGCCCAGCAAGTCATCTGCCTGCCTCCCCATCCCCCTCTTTCTCCCAGAATAATAGGACGTGATTTCATTCAGCACTGGCGACACAGCTTCCCTCGCTGGGCCTGCAGAACCTGATCTCCCAAGAGCCCTCCACCCAGGGCAGGACTCCATCTGTGGGCCTCCCTGCAGGGACGGAGGCTGTGGGGCCCTGCCACCCCAAGTCCCAGACACCAGTTCTGTGTGACGCTCAGGGGCCAAGCCAGGACAGCAGAGGCCTTCTTAATGGTGGTCACTTTTTCTTAAGAAATTTTTTTTTTTAAGATTTTGTTTATTTAGGGGCGCCTGGCTCAGTGGGTTAAAGCCTCTGCCTTCGGCTCAGGTCATGATCCCAGGGTCCTGGGATCGAGCCCCACATCGGGCTCTCTGCTCTGCAGGGAGCCTGCTTCCTCCTCTCTCTCTGCCTGCCTCTCTGTCTAGTTGTGATTTCTGTCTGTCAAATAAATAAAATATTAAAAAAAAAAGATTTTGTTTATTTATTTATTTGAGAGAGAGAGAGAGAGTGAGAGAGAGCACAAGCAGGGGGAGCAGCAGACAGAGGGAGAGGAAGAAGCAGACTGCCCGCTGAGCAGGGAGCCCGATGTGGGGCTGGATCCCAGCACCCTGAGATCATGACCTGGGCTGAAGACAGAGGCTTAACCGACTGAGCCACCGAGGTGCCCCTTGAGTTTTTATTTCAGGGTTTTATTTGCCTCTCTGGAGAATATTGTATTAACCGTGTTCTTTACTTTCTGTATTCTGATGCTCTGACATCCAGGGCCTTGCTGACCCAGGCAGGACTGTCCCTCCCGAGGTTAGGCAGTTCCTGAGGGTAGCAAACAACTGACAGGGGAGAAAGGGTTTCAAATACAAACTACCAATCCTGGTCTACACCCCATCTCCCTCCTCCACGGGGCTCTGATTTGGGGCATAATCCCCCTGCCCAAATCACCCAGGCCCACGTACCAGGCGGTGAGGGGCGGCCACATACCCAGAGCCTGCCAAAATTATCCAAACCAACCAATCCCGAGCCTGCTCGCCCTCCTGCACCCGTTCCTTCCCATGGAAGCCACAGTACAGACTCTTACCCGGGAGTCCCCCAGCTCCCTCTGCCTTCCTATGGTTCCCCATGTGCAGCGGGACCCCCTCCTCTTGGGAACCGCGGTAAACTATCTTTTCAACGGCAGTCATCTCCTGATGTGTTGGCTTTCTGAACCTCAATTTTTTTTTTATTAATACACTGTATTTTAGAACAAATATTAGCCAAAGTATGTCCCTGAGGATGGCTGACGTGTTTCTCCAAGAGCCGTCTAGTCTTGGTGTGCCCGAGGTTTAAAACCTGGGTCTCCGCACAGATGACAAAGGAAAACCACAAAAACAAAGCCCAGGGCTGAGAATCAAGGCCCAGCACCCAGAAGGGGCCCAGGGCCAGCGGATCTGCTCATCAGTGCCCGGCCCTGTGAAGGCTGCTCCGTCTCTGCGTCAGAAACGGAGAAGGGAGTTGGGGGAAATCGGAGGAGAAGAGGAAGCATGAGAGACTGTGGACTCTGAGAAACAAACTGAGGGTTTTGGAGGGGGGGGGGGTTGGGTGAGCCTGGTGGTGGGTATTACGGAGGGCACGGATTGCATGGAGCACTGGGTGTGGTGCTCAAACAATGAATTCTGGAACACGGAAAAGAAATTAAATAAATAAAGGGACCTTTTTGTTCATGGGGTCCAACCTTCTCTTGATGGTCCTGGGCTCCCAAGCAAAATATTCCAAAGGTCTTTATTATTATTATTAATAAAAAAGTGTATTATCATTATTTTCACATGGGTTTATATGAATTTGTTGCTTGGTTCACTACTGTTGCTTTGGGTGTTTATAAGTCAATTTGGGCATCCCTCTGATGTTTGCCATGGCGCTCTTAGCTTGATTTTCAGATTCCTGACCAGCACCTTAAAGGCTGCCTCCTTTCTTCTTTCTCCGTCCCCTTCTGCTTTGCTTTCTTGAGAACATTTTTCCCATTTTGAAAACCCTAAAAATGTTAGAAAAGTATAGAAAATCCCAAAACAAACTTATGAGTGGCTTCTTCCTAGATTAGCAGTTATTATTTGTCATGTTTGCTTTTTCCTTTTTTGAGATTTATATATTTATTTATTTGAGAGAGAGAGAGGAGAGGGGCAGAAAGGCAGGGAGAGAAAGAAGCTCAAACAGGCTCCACGCTGAGTGTGGGGCTCGATCTCACGACCCCGAGATCACGACCTGAGCCGAAATCAAGAGTCATACCCTTAACCAACTGAGCCACCCAGGCACCCTCGTTTCATCTTAAAAAAAAAAAAAAGAAGAAGAAGAAGAAATGAAACATTTGCCAGCAAAACTACAGATGTCTTCGTCTCCTCTTCCAGACCAGTCACTTCCCTTCTTCCTCAAACTAAGCACTGTTATCAGCTGGATGTGTTTTTCCTAGCCCAGTTTTTATTACTTCATATTGCGTACACGGGAATCCCCGATCAAGATAAGTATTGGACTATCAGCTTTTACATCAATGGTTTCAGGCTGCAAGCAGTGTTCTACAGCTTGTTCGGTTTAAAGATCTAGCCTTCTATACCATCTCTCTCCATAGTTTTGAATGATCAGGTTGTGTTCCGTTAGATGCATTGCCATATTTACTTAGACAGTCCTCCACTGATTCTGCAACAAAAACCCTTCTGCATGTCTCACAGGCAGACATGCTGGGGCTTCTCTGGCACAGTCACAGAATTTTGAGTTTGCCGGATTGGAAGTTGCCCACATTTAAAATTTCTGGGAAGCCTGTCACATTTCTCTCCAAAGGAGTTGTGCTGGTCATTTCTGCGTGCATGACATCTCTTCAAGGTAAATGTCTTTTTGAAGGAGGCTGTTAGGCCTCCAAAGTTTTTAGAAAAGAAAGAGAAAAGCAAATGAGTTTGTTAAACTTCAAAGTTTTATCAAATACTGACACAAAACACGAACAAGTTATTATTACTGGTGTTTGTTATAGAAACCTGTGTCCAGACACAGTGCCCCTAGGGTTCGAAGTTGTTCAAACACGTAGCACACTTGTCGTTCTCTCCAACTCTTACCCACAACCATGTCACTAATGGCTATCTTTCAATACTTTCTGCTTTAAGGAAAAATCCTTCTTTTTCCATTCTCGATGTTCTATGCAACATTTGCACAACCGAGTTTCACAACTATACACAGTATTGGTTGTTTTGACTCTTGGCCACTCAATGAAGTAGGCAAAATATTTGGAGTCAATCAGACAATGACTTTTTTGGCATATATGTCTACATGAATTAGATCCAACCAGAGAGCTCATATTAAAGAACAGGATCTTCATAAGAAGATCGAGAAGCTTTTGATCTATGGATCTCTCTTTCTCTTTTTAATAGTTTTCTTTTAGTGTCTTTACAAGTGGGGGGAGGGGATCAACTTTCCTGTTTTTTTTTCTGGGACTTCTTGAAGAGGTTCCCAGGACACAGGATTTTCAGTTTTAAAACTGTGAAAGTTTCAGGCAAATCAGAATGAGTTGGTTGCTCTATTTATATGATTGTAAATGCAATTAGAAAGTATCCTGCCAAAACCCAAAACAGTTCAACTGGGGGATGATGAAAGAAAGTAGGTAGTCTTAAGGCTCTCATGGGGTACTCGGGTCTGATGAGTACTGTGGTCAGCAGTCTGGTTGTAAGCCCCAAAGCAAGATCAGAAAGTTCGGAGAATGATTAGTCAAGATGGAGAGGGAATGAGAATCAAGACCAGATATGAGCCAGCTGTGCCCAAGATGTCAGCAAGAATCCCAGCATCAAAGATAACATAATACCCTTCCACATATAGGTTTTTCTTTTTCTTCTTTCTTCCCTTACCTGAGGACATGCTCTCAAATAGCTAGAGTGGGTAAGCCAGGTGGGCTCACGGCAAAGGAAGATTGCTGGGTGGGGAGGGGGATGGGTTCAATGGGTAATGGAGGTTAAGGAGGGCACTTGTGATGAGCACTGGATATTGTAATGTAAGTGGTGAAGCACTGAATTCTACACCTGAAACTAATATTACACTGTATGTTAACTAACTGGAATTTAAAGAAAAACTTGAAAAAGAAATAGGAAAAAAAGGAAGATTGCTGGGCAATAATACACCAGAGCTAGGTTGATACAGTGTATTATACTGATTCATTCTTGGAAAATGAGAATTTATTTCTTGTTGTCTCCTGCAAGACTCTGCCAAGTCTTCCAAAATCTTGGACACGTTGAGGTTAGGATGATCGAGGGCTTTAACAATTGGTAATCCTTTACATTTGCCTAATACTTTTAACTTCTCAAGATGGTTTACATCTGTCTTCTTCTATTATTTTCGCTATCACTTCAGGAAGTAGGTAGAGAATTATTAATACCTCCTTTTTGTATATGGAGCAAAAGAAGACAGAGATGATGATAAACATTATCCAAAACTCAGGACTGCAAACAGAAGTGTCATCTCTGTTTCTTAATTCCTAATCTCCTACACTGGACTATGTCTTTGGGAGAAACACAGAAAATAATTTTTTTCACCAGAAAAAAAAACATAGAGATTATTTAATTCAATGGTTTCAAACTTTAAGATTTGCAGGTTAGGTTTCAAACTTCTAAACCAGAATCATATTGTCAAATAAAATCTTACACGGGACTCAAATATGTAAAAACACCTAAAATAGAAGCATCTTAGATTGGCCTAGGCCAACTGGAACTTCCTCCAGTTCTCCTTTTCCCTCCAGGAACTTCTTCCAAACTCTTTGGAAGTCAGTTTGGAAACCACTGATGAGGTCCATCCTATTCATTTGCCAGATGAGGAAACAGCCAGAGAGAAGTCACTGGGTGGGATGTGCCTCAGGTTCCCCAGCCGGGTACGGCAAGAACTCAGATGAAACCCATGGCTCTGGGTTCTCAATCCATGTCTGTTTATTATTGCTTGCATTTTTTCATATACCTCCATACCAAAGCAACTATCACAAGTTGTGTTCTTGTTGTTTAAATTCTTTTATTTTCCTGGCTTCATTTGTGATGGTTTATTTTTCTTGTAGGGCAAAGTTGAGAAGGTAAATAAGCAAATGACTGCACACAGTTCACTCTTTACTTTGTTGATGGAACTCTTCTCAAACATTTAAGCAATCCCATGGCTAAGTTGCCATAGTGACTCAAAACATACTGGGCAATATGAGCGTATCAGTATCAATACATAGAACAGAGAAACATTTTATCAAGAAAACACCATAGAGCGTTGTCAGCAAAACGGGAGAGTAGGTGGTTCCAAGCTTGCATCCCTCTACAGAAACAGAAGAGCAAGCGGAAGTGCCAGAACCAACTTTGCCAGCACTGAACCATGTGAAGGCTGAATCAAGAAAAAGGCAATTTAGGGGCACCCGGGTGGCTCAGTTGGTTAAGTGTCTAGTCCCCCATCAGGCTCCCTGCTCGGTGGGGATCCTACTTCTGCTGCTCCCTCTGCTCGTGCTTGCTCCTTCTCTCACTATCAAATAAGGAAATAAAATCTTAAAAAAGAAAAGAAAAGAAAAAGGCAATTTTAAAATGGTGGGAAAGTTTTGTGGTTTTGTTGTTGTTTTTACCCTTATTCTACCTCCTCCCCAGCTCAGTAAACATTTCAAGTTGAAGGTAGGATGTATGCTCAGAAAAGACCTAAGGTAATCCTAAAATTCAACTTTAGTTAACATCTAGGCTCAGCGCAAGCAGGAAATGAAGGCTGATGCAGAGTTCTAAGAGTGTGGGTAAGTGTCAAAAGACTGTGTTGGCACAGAGCCATTTGCAAGACCAGAAGACGTGGGGTTGGGGGTCTTGGTTTATTTTTTGTTTTGTTAAGTTTTGGTTTGCGTTTGGTTTAGCTCCTGGTATTCAAGAAAATCTCTATAAAAACCCTAGCTGAACTCTAGCTCAAAGAACAGAAATTTCAGGGTCCATACACAACAAAGAATATAGTCTTTGTAAAAACAACTTGAAAGAATCACTAAAGAAACAAATGGCTGAAACCTCCAATAATCAAAAAGACCATATCTTGAGGAAGGGAGAAATTCTGATTTCAAAGGTTACAATATTCTACATTCAAATATTATGGTTTGGGCAAAAAATTATAAAGCATACAAAGAAACAGAAAATGCTGACCCATTTGCAGGAAAAAAACTAACAGATACAATATTTGAGGAAGCACAGTCATTGGACTTACTACACAAAGACTTTAAGTCAAGTGTCTTAATTATTTTCAAGTAGCTGTAGGAAATCATGGACTAAGAACTAGAGGAAATCAGAAAAACAATATACAAACAAAATGAGTATATCAGAAAAGGCATAGAACTTTTTAAAAGGAGCTGACAAGTAAAATGACTTTGATTTGAGAGTCTTTTTTTTTTTATTAGTGGGGGTTCTCTAGAGAAGCAGTACATATGTGTAACAACATAATGGCTCACACAATGATGGAGGCTGAGAAGTCTCGTGATTGGTGGTGTACAAGCTGGAGACTGAGAAAAGCCAGTTGTGTAGTTGAAGGCCTGAGAGCTAGAGAACTGATAGTGTAGATGCCAGGCCTGAGAATCAGGAGCACCAAAGGCAGGAGAAAAATTGACGTCCTAGCTCAACAGCCAAGGACAGGGCAATTCAAACTTTCTCACCTTTTTGTTCTTTTAATGGTGCCAACCCACACAGGGGAGAATCATCTGCTTTAATCAGTTCATCAATTCAAATGCTATTCTCTTCCAGAAACACTCTCACAGATATCTCCAGAAATAATGTCTGGTTGAATATCTGGGCATATCTTGGCCCAGTCAAGATGACACATAAAATTAATGATCACAGATTTCAAGAAGAAATTAGAGCAGGCTAAAGAAAGATTCAGCGAACTTGAAGCCAAGATAATTGAAATTATCCAGTGAAAGAAAAAATGGAGAAGAAAGTAAGCAGAACAAGATCAATGGAGACCCTTTCTATGCCTTAGGAGTGTCTCAAAATAAAAGCAAGACAGAAAGGGGCAGAAAGAATATTTGAAGAAATAATGATGAAACTTTCCTGATGAAAATTTGATGAAAGGCACGAATCTATGTACAAATACAAGAAGCTCAACAGAGTCTAAGTTAAGTAAACTCAAAGAGAACTCCATCAATGTATATTATAATCAATCTGGACCCTAAATATAGAGAGAGAATCTTGACACAAGAAAGAACCAATCTGGGGCGCCTGGGTGGCTCAGTGGGTTAAGCCTCTGCCTTCAGCTCAGGACATGATCTCAGGGTCTTGGGATTGAGTCCTGCATCAAGCTCTCTGCTCAGCAGGGAGCCTGCTTCCCTTCCTCTCTCTCTGCCTGCCTCTCTGCCTACTTGTCCTATCTCTCTCTCTCTCTCTCTCTCTCTGTCAAATAAGTAAATAAAACTTTAAAAAAATTAAAATAAAATACCTGTACTAATGTTAAAAGAGAGAGAGAACCAAACATCATGGACTAGGGACTGTCAATAAGGTCAGCTTATTGGCAGCTGATTTCTCATCAGAAGTCCTGGAGGCCAGAAGGCAGTGGGATGACATGATTAATGTACTGAAAGAACAAAATAACCCTGTCAATCAAGAATTTTATATACAGCAAAACCACCTTTCAGAAATGAAGGAGACATCAGGGCATAGTCAGATAAACAAAAGTTGAGTTTGTTTCCAGTTGACACATCCTATGAGAAAGCCTAAAAAGATTCCTGCAGGTTGAAAGAAAAAACACCAGACAGTAACTCAAAACCACATAAAGAAATGAATATCTACTGTAAGAGTTACTACACAGGTAAACATAAAACAGGTATTACATTTTTTATTTGAAATGGCTTTTTGTTTCCTGTATGACTCAAAAGACAATAGCATAAAATAGCTATAAATCTATATTGTTGGGCACACCATATATAAAGATGTAATTTGTGGCAACAACATAAAGGGAAATTGTGGTACATAGGAATGGAGTTTTTGTTTGCAATTAAAGCTAAGCTGGAATAATTTCAAGGTAGATTGTTATAAATTGAAGATATAAAAGTTGGTCACCATGATAACCATTTATATATCTACAAAAATATACACAAAAGGAAGTGAGAAGGGAGTCAAAATGGTACTTTATGAAAAAATTAGCTATATCCAAGGGAGACAATAATGGAGAAAATGAAGGACATAAAGAGGATAAGACATACAGAAAACATGTATCCAAATGACAAAGGCATATTATATTTTATCAATAACAACTTTCAATGTAAATGGATTAAATTCCTCCATCAAAAGGCAGAGACTGGTAGAATAGACTTAAAAAAATATGATTCAACTATGTTCTGTCTTTAAGAGACTCATTTTATTTTTGTTTAAAGATTTTATTTATTTATTTGACAGACAGAGATCACAACTAGGCAGAGCAGCAGGCAGAGAGAGAGAGGGGAAAGCAGGCTCCATGCTGAGCAGAGAGCCTGATGCGGGGCTCAATCCTAGGACTCTGAGATCATGACTCAAGCCAAAGGCAGAGGCTTAACCCACTGAGCCACCCAGGTGCCCCGATAAGAGACTCATTTTAGATCCCAGGACCCAAATAGGTTGCAAGTAAAGGAATAGAAAAAGATACTCCATGCAAATAGTAACCAAAGGAGAACTGAAATGGAAATTAATTTTTAAATTCTATTTATAATAGCATCAAAAAGAAGAAAATACCGAGGGATAAATTTAACCAAGGAAGTGAAAGACATACACTGAAAAGTGTAAAATACTGTTGAAAATTAAGAAACACTAAATAAAGGGAAAGACATCCTGTGTTCATGGAAGACTTAATATTTTTAAGATGTCTGTATCACCCCGAAGTAATCTGTAGAGTCAATTCAATCTTATCAAAATTTCAACTTCATTTTTTACAGAAATGGAAAAAATAATCCCCCCAATTCATATGGAATTGCAAGGGGCTTGAAATAGTCGAAATGATTTTTGGGGGAAAAAAAAGATCAAATTTAGAAAACTTATACGTCCTGGTTTTCAAACCACTACAAAACTACAGTCATCAAAAAAAGTGTGTCAATGGCATAAGGATAGACATAGAGATCAATTAAATAGGTTTGAGAGTTCAGAAATAAACCCATCTATGCCATCTGACTTTCAACAAGGGTGCCCAAACCATTCTAGGGGGAAACAATAGTCTCTTTAGCAAATGTTGTTTGCGTAAATGTTTATCCATGTGTAAGAGAGTGAATTTGAACTTCTGCCTCAGGCCATATACAAATCTTCAGCTCAAAATGGATCAGTGGCCTGCATGTAAGAGCTAGTACCATAGAACTCTTAGAAGAAGGCGTGGATCTTTGATCTTGATCTCAGGCATTGGATTCTTAAATATGACACCCAACGCACACAAGACAAAGGAAAGACTAGATAAATTGGACGTCATCAAAATAAAAAAACTTTTATGACATCAAGAAAGTGAAAAGACAACCTATAGAATGGGAGAAAATATTCACAAATGGTGTATCTGATACAAGTTTAATGTCCAGAATATCTTAAGAACTCCTACAATTCAGCTGTCAAAAGACAACCCAATTAGAAATCAAGCAATGGACATTTTTCTAAAGAAGATATACAAATACACACAAAACACACTAAAAATCATTAGTTGGATATGTGACTCAAAAACCAGTGCGGTACTACTTCACACCGACCAGGATAGCTGTAATAAATTTAAATAAACAAACAAATAAAAATAAATACACAATAAAAGTAAATACACAAATACACAGATAATGATGAAGATAGATAGATAGGTAGATAGACAGATGATACAAAACAACAAGGTTGGTAAGGGGATGGAGAATTAGAACAGTAATATATTGCTGATGGGAGTGTAAAAACAGTGCAGCTGCTGTGGAAAGAGTCTATAAAAAGAAATTAATAATTTCATGTTTAGCTGGCTAATGTGAACAGCTTGGTGGTTTCTCAAGAAGTTAAACATAGACCGCACCATTCCACTCTTAGGTCTACACCCAAAAGAATTGAAAACGGATGTTCAAGCAAGCAAAGTATCTGTACTTGCATTATCTACTTAGCTAGTGAGGACATTATCTGGTTATTTGGAGAATATATTTTTCCTGATGTTATGTGGGACCCTAGTTGACAATTTTGATGAACCAGATGACTGTGATGGTGGCTGAATCTTGCCAGTAATCAAGCATTCCCATATGTACTGGGTTTTGTGGATGTTCACAGGGATTTCATAGAGTTATTTAGATGGCAGCTGCCTCATCGTGTCTTCTATTTCTCTCACAGTCTGTCAGGTCTGGGTCAGGCTCAAGGTAAGTGTAATCTACATCTCAAAAGAATTATCCAAACCAGGCAAACTCACTAACCGTGTGCCTTTTCATTTCTGGTGAGGTCTTTTGGGAATTTAGCTATTGTTTCCATCTGTCCTCTCTAGACTTTATTGTCTAGAAATATATGTTTGCTACCTGCTATCAACAGAGACATGTCCTAAAAACTGTACTGTAACTGGTGTAACACAAAGCAGAATGACCTTGACACGTAGTTGGACTCTTGTATCTCCGGCATCTGGTCACCCCATTCTGAACCTGCTTTGCTGTGTGTGTTGAGCGTTGAGTTAATGCCATTGCCAAACAAGGCAGAAATTCGATCTTTTATTTTATTTTTTTTAAATTTTTTAAAGATTTTATTTATTTATTTGACAGAGAGAGAGATCACAAGTAGGCAGAGAGGCAGGCAGAGAGAGGGGGAAGCAGGCTCCCTGCTGAGCGGAGAGCCTGATGTGGGGCTCGATCCCAGGACCCTGGGATCATGACCTGAGCTGAGGGCAGAGGCTTAACCCACTGAGCCACCCAGGCGCCCCAGAAATTAAATCTTTTAAAATGATAACCCTTCAATTCCCTTATGAACCAACTGGTCTTCTCTAATTATTTCCCTACGAAATGTCCTAATCACATTCCAAGTAGTGGAAAAACAAAACCAAACCAAACCCTGACCTAGCATCCAAGATGCTAAGTGCAAATTGTATTATTTATGGAATGCAAGTATCATACCAGGAGTCAAGAGGATGACAGTTCGCTCAGGAAGTGGTGATGAATAAAAAATGCTCAGCGAATTACCTGGGCTCATCAACTTGGTTGGGAATATCTGCTAGGAGACGGTAGTAACAAGGATGACCACCACGTATTAAAGTCTTACTGCACGCTGGGTCCTGGGTTAAATGAGTTATTCCACATAATTCCATCTTACAGAGAAAGAAACAGAAAGGTTAAATACTTTACTTTTATGTGGCAGATTCGGGATTTGAACCCAGGTCGGTCTGGCTCCATAGTCTGAATGCTTAACTATCACCAGGTTCCAGAGCCTCCCAAACCATAACATTTCTGTTACCCCCCGAGAGGTCAGGCATGAAATGCAGTGGGATCGTCTCTTTAGCCAATTTCAGTTTCATTTAAGGAAAGATCATTAGCAACTCAAAGGGTACTTTGGGCAACTAGCTAGAACTTTCAAAATTATCTTAGAGACTCCTCACCACACTCCTGACAAGGTATGGGTAAAAGAGGAAACAAAATCTTTAACATGCTGTTAATTGAGTCTCACATTTATCAGGGGTTTGACCTTGAAATGTCCATGGGCTTTTTCAACGGGTCATGGTCTCGGGGTCCTGGGATCAAGCCCCGCATCGGGCTCTCTGCTCGGCAGGGAGCCTGCTTCCTCCTCTCTCTGCCTACTTCTCTGCCTACTTGTGATCTCCATCTGTCAAATAAATAAATAAAATCTTAAATAAATAAATAAATAAATAAATAAATATTTTATTTATTCATTTGACAGAGAGAGAGAGATCACAAGTAGGCAGAGCAGCAGGCCGAGAGAGAGGAGGAAGCAGGCTCCCCGCTGAGCAGAGAGCCCTATGCGGGGCTCGATCCCAGGACCCTGGGATCATGACCTGAGCCGAAGGCAGAGGCTTTAACCCACTGAGCCACCAGCATGCCCCTGCAGTCAATTTTGAACCATCACCTGTCAGTTTGGGGTATATGGGCCTATGATGTCTCAGTTGGTTGAAAGGAGAGAGGTTCACTTTAGTTTAAGGTTTTAGGGATAGCCAGAGGGCATCTCGATCCTTGATCTAGCTCAGGTAAGCACATGTCACTACTCTAGCATTTCCTTTATGAAACCACTGAACGGGGGGATCTAATTCTCAATGCAATTCCAATCCATTCTTATCTAATCCAATTCAGTAAATATTCAGTGTGCTTACAACAGCTTGATGTCATGTGGAACACAGACATAATAAGGAAAAAGGTCTCTGAATTCAAAGAACTCACAAGCAAGTGTTCAAGACAATGAGTCGACATGAATTCCCCTCCAGGGGGCAGAGGCTGAGACAGACGAAGGGGTACCAAGGACAGGCTGGTTGTTGATTCAACTGGAAAAAAGAAGGGATTTCCGGAGAAAGACCTCACAGAGCTGAGTTTTGTGGAATAAGTCAGTCCTCATGGATGGACAACGAGTGTACGGTCCTCGGAGGGGTGGAGGAACCTAGTGCCAAAATACAGCAGGTTGTTCAAGTAGTAGTTCCGGAAAGGATCCTATTCACAGGGTCCTAACCCATCCCTTGACTTTGAACTATACCTTCTACTGCCTCTACATCAGCAACAACCATAGTCCCTTCCTGGCAGAGTTTACCCATGGCCATTCACACCCACTCAGAGTTTAGGAATGAACTGGTAAAGACCCAGAGCTCCCAGTGTGGGGCTGGAGAGACTGGGAAAATCTTTACATTCTATTTTTTTTCTGACTGAGGGCAGATAAAAAGTCTTTCCCAGCAAGATATTATTATTATTCTTGGACAGCTTTCTATTTTTAAAATTTGGGCCAGATCATGCCTTTCGCTTTGGAGTTGGGTCAACTAAGATCATTCTACTTCCCAGACCATGTTATTTTTAAAATCTCCATCTGTACTGAACTTGAACTTGAGCAGGATCTGTTTCTGAGATTGTCTCGTCATGGTTAACGAAGCTCTGGTGCCCTCTTGCTTTATATTGGTTGGCTGATTGGGTGTACTGGCAGGTTGGAAAGCTACCTTTCCGGTCTTCTCATTTCTGCAGGTTCTTATCCCTGAAACTCAGGGCAAAAAGTCTTAAAAGTGTCCTAGAGAGAAAAAAAAATAGTTTATTCATCTCAATATGCTTAGTCTGATAGCAAATAAATATATTTGGTGGGAAGGGGGTGAGAGGAGGATTATACTGTGCACAGAAACATCATAGCCATCTGTCTGAAACTTCCAACATGATTACATCACACTGTGGTCGATGGCTGGTTGTTGATCGAAATATTTAGAGAAGGAGGTGCTACCCTCCTGGGATGTCACAGCCCATCCGCTGCCTCCTGCCTCTTGTGGCTTACTGGTTCTCTATCAACAATCAGGATTAGTAGAGAACCCAAGGCTTTCCCTGGGATAAATAGTTGCTGACTTTGTAAGTTAAATTAGCAATTGAAGAGGTCTCAAACTAGCAATCTGCAGTTTCAAGATTGCCTTCTTAAGGTAGTGGGAAACAAATTCAACCTGAAAAACACAAGGCCCAGGAAAAACTTAGAAG
The DNA here is from genome assembly GCF_963455335.1 of Martes martes. Taxonomy (NCBI): domain Eukaryota; kingdom Metazoa; phylum Chordata; class Mammalia; order Carnivora; family Mustelidae; genus Martes; species Martes martes. Next base: position 82,922,829 of record NC_137902.1, on the reverse strand, counting down.
CGTCTTCCATGACCGCAAAGAGCCATCATTAAACGCCAGGGTTTACACGCCGCGAGCCTCAGCCCGTCTCCTCAGTTTGTTAACAATGAAATATCCTTTCCCTGCTGTCTGCCTCAAAGAAGAAAGAGTTTGAGTTTTAATCGGATAAAGTTAGGACAGGAAGAGAGCCAGACCCTCAGCTTCCCCCCTGGAATTAAAGTCACTTTCTCTGTTCACCTTCGAGAGTCTCTGTGATGCCTGCTACCTCCTGTATTGTCTACTGGGCTAAACACCCACCCTCATCGCTACCCCCACACCCCAGGAATGTGAAAGGAAAGCAAACGAGCTAAATACTCCCAGTTCCTCTGCCTCTGTAAGAATCCCCTATCTGGCCTGACCTCCTAACAGCACAGTTCAGCGGATTATCTGATCACCTTCACCTCTTTGTTGACAACTGACCTAATCTGAAATGTTTCTCCCAGGTGAAGGTCCTCGTAGTAAGTCAATGAAAGGCAGGGGGCAGAATTTCAGCCCTTTCCAAAGCTCCACTGCCCAAATCATCAGGTCACCCTGAATATCCCCTCATGCATAAACACAGGTACGGCATGGTGTGGTGTTGATGGTAAAGCATCTTTCTTTTCTCACCCTCCTTCTAGGTCTCTGGCTCTTGACCCGCAGCATTCTGCCGTAGGCTGGAGGGATTCACAGGTAGGACCTGGGGCTGCTCAGATGGCCAGGACGTGAAAAGGGAAGGGTTCCCAGATGTCCCACTGTCCACTCCACTCCTCCTTCTCCACCCCTCTGGGGTATCTTGCCCAGCACACACTCCATGGGTGATGGCAGCAGACGATAGTCACCATCACTGCAGATGGTGACCACACTGGGCGGCCACCACATGCCTGCTTGTGAGAGGGACAGCTGATTGGTGATGGTGAAAAGGATTGGTGTTCTCCCCTTAGAATGGTAGAGGACATGGTCTTGACCCCCGAGGGGAGTGATCGCAGTTATGGGTCCATCCCCTTACTCAAGCCAAGTTAGTGGTGTTGGGACGATAGTGAGTCCAATTCGGTCATGCTGTCATGTTCTTTCTTTGGTTGTGCTTTGTGCTGCTAGGTCTGAGCTGAGTATCATTCCCTTGGTCCATATGGGGTCCAGATGCACATGGTCAGAAGGAATTGTTGTTTTTGGTTTTTTTTTCTAGAGACTTTGGGGGGATCGAGAAATTGCTTCAGATTCCAGTGTATTATTTATATGCATTCTTTAGCGCTCCACAATAATGTGACGGGTGCCCTGGGATTTGTGAGTAGAGTCTGTAAAGGAGTGGAGCTGATTCAAGTCAAAGAGACGAACAGACTGACAAAAATCCTGAAGGCTCGACAGAGGGTAGACAAGGAGGAGTAAGGAAGAACAGACAGCTGAATTTGGTTGGACCCTTGGTTTGGTCAATTGTTTGTAGATCAGTTCAATGAGAAGAAGGGAAGAAAAATATTCTCACTGATTTGAAAGGACTCCATCACTCTGTAAGCTTATCCATCCGTCAGTTCCTCCCCTCCGGGGACAGTGGCAGCAACAGCAACCTACTAGTTAGAGTAAAAACTTATGTTTCCTTAGAACTACTTTCAAAGGGGTCCTTTCTTCTCGTTTCTGTAGACTTTCACCTACATTGTCTCCTTAGCATCTTCCATCCTCCGACTCCCCCACAGAGTTCCTGGAAAGACACAGAAGGGAAGAGCTGAGAATCAGAAAGACCCCAGGACAGATCTTCACTTCGTCACTTGCTACCTGGGTAATTTGGGGGTAATTACTTAATCCTGACTCTCCTGTGTTGCCTCATCTGTAAAACATGGGAGAAACAGTGTGCACTCCATGCTTTGTGGGAAGGTTTTTCTGTGTGTTGTTTTTTTAAGTAGACCCCATGCTGGGCATGGAGGGCTTGATGGCTGGGCACACCCACGGATGGGCATGAATGTGGGGCTTGAACTCACCATCCTGAGATCGAGACTTGAGGTGAGATCAAGAGTAGGATGCTTAGCTGAAGGAGCAACCCAGGTTCCCCCGTTGGGAGGTTTAAGAAGGCAATGTGTGGGCACTCACCAAATGGTAGCTATTAGTTTCTAACCCCATTTTGGGCATGAGGAAGTTTATGTAACACCCCTTATGACTCCATAGTCCAAGCCAACATTGCTCATTGAGATCTGTTGTCCCCAGGCCTGTGAATTAAAGCAAAATGTGCTCAGAGAAACACTGAAGTATAATTGGATGTTTGATGGCGTGTAGTGAGGAGACCCTGATTTGTCCAAGCTCTTGAAGTGTGTAGAGAATTGAGATAATTCACATAAAGAACTTACCAGGGCCTAAGAAGGACCTGAAACACACAGTTTCTGAGTGTTCTTATTGCACATTCTCTTGGGTAGAAATTCTGTTGATTCTACCATCTAGATAATCATATATGTGTGTGTGTATATACATATATTCATATCTCTACATGAACATATATAAAACTATACATAAATATATTCTAATCCCTTTTCACCACCCCCAGTACAATCATCTGGTCTAGATTCTCTCCTTCTCTGCCCTGTATTATTGACTATAGCCTCCTAACTGGGATTCCTCTATGTTCCCTGTCCTCCTCCTGCCTATACTTACTGGCCAGTATAACATTAAAAACATAATTCAGACTATGCCATGCCTTTATGTAGAGAATTCCAAAGGCCCCACTTCATTCAGAGTAAAACCAAAAATCTTTATCATGACCTACAAGGTCCTCCTGCTTTCCTCTCCCCTCCCCACCTGACCCTCCTCTGGTCTCTGATCCACCTCTCCCTACCTTTCCTCCACTCACTCTGCCATGGACCCTGGGCCTCCTGGCTGTTCTTTAGGTCCATTTCCCAACAGGATTCATCACTGACTGGTCCTTCTCCCTGGGTCATCTCCCACTCATATCCCCATGGCTCATTCCCACACATCCTTCATGCTCTTACACAAATGTCATCTTGTCAAGTGACCTACCCTGACCACCCTCTTCAAAATACTATCTGCCCTAGCTCATAGCACTCCTGATGGCCCTTAACCTGCTCTCCTTTCCCCATGGCACTCATCACTACCATGTGAGTGACTTACGTATGTATGTATGTATTCTGTCTCCCTACGAAAATGTCAGCTCCATAAAGGTAAAGGCTATTGTGGTCTATTGTGTTCATTGCTATGAACAGTGAAAGAGTTTCAACACACAGTAGGAGCTTCATAAATGCTTACAGGATAAACTGGTAAGTGGTCATCTTTTGAAAGTCTCAACCCTTTGAGTGTTATGAATTCTTTTTTTTTTTCTTCTGCAAATGTGATGGAGAGGGAAATAAAATGAATGACTTCCAACATTTATTTCAGCTCTGGAAGTCAGTTAAAATTTATTCACGCATTCATGGATTCATTCATTCATTCAACAAACATTTATTAAACATTGACTAAATGCTGGGAATACAAAAATGTTAATGCCATAGATTCTGTTTATCAAGAAATTCTTAGTTGAGGGGCACCTGAGTGAACTGTCTGTAGAGCATCTGACTCTTGGTTTCACCTTGGGTCATGATCTCAGGGCTGTGGCATCAAGCCTTGCATCCAACTCCACACTCCAGGCAGAGTCTGCTTTCTGCTTGGGACTCTCTCTCTCCCTCTCTGTCTGTTCTGCCCCTCCCCCACCACGTGCACACACTCTCTCTCTCTTTCTAAAATAAATAAATAAAATATTTTTTAAAAAAGAAATTCCTAGTTTAATAAGAGGCAAATTTGTAACCCAATAAATGGAGGACATTGAGGCAGGTGTTACAGAAATGGGCGTACATGGATTCAGAGAAATAAGTCCCTAATTCTTTTGGAGTGAGATATGAGAACTGAAATATGGTGGAGGGATGAAGAATCAATTTAGGAAGACTTCACAGTGGGGTGCCTAGGTTGGAGCAGACGCGCCATTGGTGAAGCCTCTGCCTTCGGCTCAGGTCATGATCCCAGGGTCCTGGAATTGAGTCCCGCATTGGGCTCCTTACTCACTAGGGAGCCTGCTTCTCCCTCTCCCTCTGCCTGCTGCTCCCCCTGCTTGTGTTTTTTCTCTCTCCCTCTCTCTGTGTCACATAAATAAAGAAAATCTTAAAAAAAAAAAAAAAGGAAGACGTCACAATGGAAATTTATCAGTGGATATTGGAAAGATGAGTAAGAGTTTGTAAGTTGACCAAGAGGAATAACATCCCAGGCAAAGGTAGAGAAGTTCCTGGAACAATGATGGGGGTGGCTAGAAAGAAGAGACTACGGGTAGAGAGGTTGCTGAGGCCACTCCGCCACTTGCGGGAACTCCTAATTCGTTTTAAGTAGGGCAGTAATGGGATCACACTTAACTTTCTGATAAGCTACCATGTCAAGAGAGGTTGGAGGTGATGGGGGATGAAGACGACAAGCTACTGCAATGTGTGTATGTGAAAGTCTTGAGACTAGTGGCCAAGAATCAGAGGCTAAATATGCTAAATATACTGTCTTTTGCTTTTCTTTCAGTTGGTCTAAGCATCCTTTTCATGTCAATAGATAGAGACAAACACCACTCTCACCCTTGATGGCTGCACTAGAGTCCATCCTCTGGTGTACCTAATACATTTAACAGGTACCCTAAATCACATCAAGATATTTTATGATTATTTAAAACATTTATACCTGTATTTTTTTTTTTTGGTTATAACTGTATTAGAGTACGATCTAAGATAGCTAAGATAGTTGAGCTAATTTTGACATACAGCAACTTGACAATAATTCCTTGAGGTAGGCACCATTTTCTTATTTAATAGACATAGCAACTAAGGTTTAGTGAATAATTCCTTTGCTTAAAGCCATGGAGTTGCAGATGACCCATCCAGATTCCAATCAACCTAACTTTCAAGCTCAGCCCATTGGATTAACATTCAGCAGAAATACTTGTGAAATTCTGTACCTGGAAAATAATTTCTAATCCCATAATTCATTCTCACCCCAACGCTCTTCATAATTATCTAAGGATTCAGACCTTGCGTACGTTGCCTTCCTTTGTGTCTTGTCCTCGTGACCAGCCTGGGGCACCTCACCCGCAGTCCGATGGGAACCCCGGCCTACAAAGTCTTCACAAAAACTCACAAATTTCCTTCAGTTTTCCTCAACGGCTCCTCTGGCGGCACAGAGATGTGCCCAAAAGTAGCACAGACCAGTGTTCTGAAGCAGAAACCAAGAATTCCACGGTATGGAGGCGTCTGGGTGGCTCAGGGTGTTAAGCGTCTGACTCTAGATTTCGGCTCGGGTCATGATCTCAGGGTGGTGGGCTGGAGCCCCGAGTCAGGCTCTGTGCTCCGCAGGAAGTCTGCTGAGATGCTCTCTCTCCCTCTCCCTTCGCCCCTCCCCACCATACACATGCACGCCTGCACATGCGCTTTCTCTCTGACATAAATGCATAAATACATAATCTTTAAGAAAAAAAGAATCAGATGTTATAGTTATAAGGAAAACCTAGTGACCGGTGAGGCCTTGATCCTTGGGCCTGGGAAGATGCCTGGGGAGTGGGGTCTTATCACGCAACCTCGCTCAGCCGGACCACTGTTCTTGCGTGTCCTTTCCAGGCACCGTTCCTGGCACACACCATCGACTCTGAGCTCCACCGTCCAACCCCCGACCACCCGCAAAGTGTCGTCAGATGAATTATTCCATCTGATCTCAGCCGGCATCACGGATTTGAAAACTAGAGCTAGATGACATCATGCCTTGAAATACGAGAGGGAAAAGTCAATTTCCATCCACTAAATGTCAAGCAAGCCGCTTGACTGATTGTTTTCGCTGACTTGACCGATCGACAGGCTGTTAGGTCGTCAGGCCGACGCTGACAGAATCGGCGCCGTTGGATTCGGAGGGAAGCAGGCAGGTAACAGTAGGCAACGTTTAAGCAGGGAACATTCGAGAGCTCGTGTGTGTTCGGCGGTCCTCCCGCCTCTTCAGATCCTCTTCCGGCCACCGCTAACGCTGTGCGGTGGGCACCCTTATCCTGCCCATCCTACACGCGAGGAATCGGAGTTTGAGAAGATACCATCTTGCCCAAGGTCATCCAGGTAGGGATTGTGCCAAATTGGAGCCCAGGGCTTAAGGGTTAGACTCAAGTGCTGTCACTAACTGCTCGGAAAAAGCGGCAGGTCCCGGCGCTTAGTGGAGACACCCGGTTCCATCCCCCCACCTGCCGGCCAGGTAAGAGCGGGGAAGGAGCCGAAGCCTTCCCTGGGTCCTCTAGCGACAAACACTGATTCATGGGTCAGACCACATTGGCTGTGCCTTTTCTTTCGTTACCTAGCGACAAAAGAGTATCCTGGAAGTCCCACACAAGTCGGAGTGGCTTTATTTATTTGGATTTTCGGTGGTTCGATGCTTTGAGGCAGGAGGTGGGGGATAGAAGAGTCGAAGCCTTGCAACACTCACTCTGCTGGACACCTCCTGGGGTGTGTAATGGTAAATACTTATTTCCTTGCCCATGTCAGAATCATTTGAGCCCCTGCGCTTTGTACTTGAAAGGAGCTTCAAAGGGCGACATCGTCTCAGAAGTTCGGACTTCAAGCTTCTTTTCGCCTGCTCTTCCTCTGGTTGCCTAACATCACGGAGGGTTTAGAAGGATCATTTTTTTTCTCTGCCCCCACCCTGTCTGGGCTCCAGCTGCTCTGGGAGACCCGGACGGGCTTTGCACCTGCTCCCGGTCAGACCGTCCCCATGTCCCGCAGGCTTCAGCGGAGGGAGAGGAAAATGATGTTGACATTTTTGAGTGAGCCACTTGAAAACTTTTATTTACCTCTTTCTTGCTCACTGTTTCTATTGCAAAGTGCAGAGACCTAATTCTGTTGACCGGCCAATTGCTCGGGGTCTCTGATGTGCTACTTCTCTCTCTTCCATCCCCTGCAAAGTTACATTCAAGGAAGACGTGAGAAAGGAGATAACCATAAAGAAACTGAGAGGACAACAATTTTTCCAGTAAGAATGGGGTTCTAGTGTTATTTCTGCTAATTAGGAAGTCCAGTGCCAGGGAAAGGGCCACAGTAGGTTACAAAAAGGACACTCCTCTGAAGTCTGGGGGGACTGCCTGGAGGAAACCTGCTTTGTTGTACTGTAATGAAAGAGGGAAAGGCCACCTGTACCAGGAACATGGCAGGATATGAAATTGCTGTCTTGCCAATGTCTTGACTGGGAATAGTGACAGGTGTGACAGCCGGGGAGGGTGAGAGGCAGTGGACTGTGGTAGGAATGGTCATGGACGAGGAGACAAAAATCCTGGATTTTAGCTGGGGCTCAGCAGTTCCTGTGTTAGTTAAATGCGTGTGCAAACAAGATCAAAGACTGTTAAGAGTTTGATAGCTGAAATCTAAATAATAGTCATCATCCCTCCTTCATGATTATTCTGTGGTTTTGCATTGCATTTTATTTGCATTCTGGGGACTCAAGTGTTGGTAGGTGGCAAGCAAACTTTTTGATGCCTAGGACACCTAGAGGTCCATCTTGCCCAAACTTTATCCTGGAATCTGCCACTATCCATGTGATTCTTGGCAACTCCATCCATCTCACCACGGCTCGGTTTTCTTCTTTGTTGTGGACCAAGGTTTCAAGGGGTCCAGGGCATGGGTGGAGGTCAGATAAGTTTGAAACTTCCAAAGTAGGGGACCCCAATTAATTTTGAAGGGGACCCCAATTAATCTCGTATGCTTCCTCCAAGAAAGATGGCTGATACTTGACTGGCTAAAAGAAGAGCCCTGTTCTAGAGGACTTCACTGAAAAAGTTTTCTTCTGAAATCTGTGAACCATTTTAACTTCAGACAGAGGCAGCTTGGTTGGAATTTGGAACCCACCAAGTCTTCAAAAGGGAAGAGAATGGACCTAACCTTAGGAACTAGTCCCAGATATCTCTTAACACCTCCAGCTGGAGAAGTGGGAATGACACTTAAATATTTCCGGTGAGAACTTCCTTGTAGGTTCAGGTCTAGAAAACAAAAGAACACTTGAAAAGAAGACACAGACCCGCAATTGAGTCTGTCAAGTATTGCTGTCCTTGTCAAAAAAAAAAAACGTCAGGGGACCTGGGTCTCCCAACACTTCCTCTAGCAGATGGGAGAGCCGCAGCTCTTGCTTACAAATGAGACAACTGATCTAGAATGTGATGGAAGAAAGTTCTCCTTCTCATGGCCTTATGGTGAAGACTTAAATCTTCATTCCTTTAAAAAATATAATTTCTAGTATCTTATACACAAAAGAAAGAAATTTATGCCAACCCTTTTGGGTTGAACCTTGATATTGAACCTTGGAGAAAAGTGACCCCCCCTCCTTCCATTTGTCAAACTAGTCAAGGAGTCCCCACAACAGTCAAGAACCCACAAAAACGATACTCAGTAAATGTTGGCTCTCCTTTTGTTATTATTTAACAAGTTAGTTGACATGAGGGAAAGCTACAACAGTTACCACGACTTGTCGTGAAATGCTTTTCCCTAAACACGGTGCGCTGTTGCAAGGGTTATAAAACCACGGACTTCCTGGGACTGCTGTCTTTTCTTACTGCCTCTCTTCAAACTGAACGCTCCGTCTTGAACACCCCATTTCCTATTTCCCAAGTATGAATTTGATCATAGCAGGGCAGGACTACCTTCTTGACTCCAGGAAATTTGTCCCCTGACTTTTCCGATCGCCCCAGACACACATGTACAACGCTTGGCAGAGAGTCCTCACAGAGCTCATGGGGAACAATTTTGGTAAATGCTACCGAAGCTAATTAGAACTTAGATACCATTCTCTGCATGATTTCATAGTTGTCTCACGTATTTGATCTTCTCTTCCTTACTGGTTTCTACGTTCCACAAAGGTAGACATTTTTCATCCTGTCTTGGGTCCGTCTTATGAAGTCCATTCTCCATACCTAACAAATGAGATGAAAGCTCTTTATCCCAATGTCCCAGACTTACCATGGAAATGCTCTTGTTCTGTCCTGGCACTTTAGAAGAGATGTCTTCGAATTTACCAGCTCACTGAAAGAATTCAACTGGCCTCGACTTTCGAAAGAAGATCAAAAGCCTTCTACCAAGCCACCCCCACTCCGTAGGTCCGTACCCCAGAAGCTGCATTTCCTTGGGGTCCGGCTTTAGCCACAGCTCCATGTGCAATAATTGTGGGCGTGTCATGGCAAAATATCAAGTGAAGAAATGGGTAAACTGAGGCAAATCAGAAGTCAGAAGCATATGTGACTTCCATCTGCACCAGGCACTTGGACTTATAGCTGTAGCCTGAGCAGAAGACTAAGAGACAGACCCTGTGCTGTAGGGAAACCTTCACTATGAAGTTGTAGGTGAGAAGCTTCTGTCCTCTTTGGAGCTGTCCCCTGCCTACACAGTACTATGAATGTAAGCAGAACTGAGGCCCCTCCATCGTGGAAATACTTACTACTGCACCAGTCCATTCTCAGCAGTTTGTCTTTATCCTTTCAAGAGTCCCACAAAGTAGGTATTGTATTTTTTTAAAGATTTTATTTTTATTTATTTGTCAGAGGGAGAGACAAGAAGGGGGAGGGGGAAGCAGGCTTCCTGCTGAGCAGAGAGCCCAATGTGGGGCTCGATCTCAGGACCCTGGGATCATGACCTGAGCCAAAGGTGGACACTTAGGTCACACTGGACTGCCGGATGCTGTCTAACGGGTTCCAGGTCACAAGGTTAGTACAGGTGGGGATGAGGATCCCACCTGAGCCTCCGTGCTCTTTCTAAAGTCTTTTCTGTCCACCTGTTAGTTATCTTCTCTGCTCAGTCAGGCATCCACTAGGCAGCTTTATGAACGGAAGGTAGAAGAAGGCATGCGTCAGTGTGTGCTCCAGGGTCACACGGGAGGGGACCCAGTCACTGACCTAAACCTTTGTTGAAACATGGTGCAGGAGAAAGGTAGCATTATAATTTAGAGGTGAAGAATGACATTTCAGGAAAGGTGCTGTGATGATTGATTATCCACATGGATTCAATAAATTTTGAATTCTACCTCACACAATGAAGTTGGAGACATATTAAAGACCAAACATGAAATATATAACTTGAGGGGCACCTGGGAGGTTCGGACAGTTAAGTGTCCAACTCTGAGTTTCAGGTCAGGTCATGATCTCAGGGTTGTGAGATCGAGCCCCGCGTTGGGCTCCGTGCTCGGCAGGGAGTCTGTTGAAGACTCTCTTTCTCTATCCCTCCACCTCCCCAAAGAAATAAATCTTTTTTTTTTTTTAAAAGGAAATATATAACTTGAAACTTCTGAAGAAAAGAAATTGGATTACAAAAGTGAGGTATTTGATCAATGCTTCTTTCTTCTTTTCCGGGTATGGTGTTGCAGATTCTGGAAAGGATGATACCTGGAGAACGCTGCCTAACCAGCCACCTCCAGGAAGACAGTAGACACCTGCATTAGGGGCTGGAATACTGAGGCCCCTCTTAACCTGTGAAGTTTGGGGGAATCGATGAGGATGCATTGGCTCCCTTGCAGGAACCCCTTCAGAGTACAGAAGCAGCATGGGAGGCATTGGACCCTCAAGATCACTGCCACATCGCCAGTTTCATGATGCTGACAGTGCTTTCTGCATGCTCCTTCTGGTTTAGTGTGTCCAAGGTCCACCATATAGGACTCAACAGGGACTCAGGGCCCCTTGAGGTGCTGGTAACACTGACTTGAAAATCCCAAGCCTTCCCCAGACATTCTTCATGTTCTCCAGACGCTTTGCTCTCAAGGCTGCGTTAGACTCTCCTTATGGCCTCGGTGAGGCATATTTTCAACTCTGATTTGGAGCCCAAGCTCCCACTCATTTCCCAGAATCAAGGCTTCTCTCTGACACTTCCAGAGTGGTCAGCGGTGAACTAGGCAAACTGAGGTTTGGGGATAAAAGAGGTTGACCTCAGAGCATCAACCCTTCGGAGGAGAAAGTTCTCTGTGCCCTGGGCCACCCATCCCTGCCCAGACTCACTCCCTCTTACTCTGTCTGTTATCCCCGTCCATCCCACAAGCCCCTCGCTCTCCAATTCCCCTCTTCTCCTCCATTTAGTTCCATTTATGTGTGTGTATATATGTATGTATAACATGGGGGGGTAATTTTTTTTTAATTTTTAATTGTTTAATTTTTTAAAAAGCATTTATCCATTTATTTGAAAGAGAGAGAGAGCACGCGCACACAGGGGGAGAGGCCAAGGGAGAGCGAGAATCTCAGGCAGGCTCCCTACTGAGTGTGGAGCCAGACACAGGGTTCGATCTCACAGCCCCGAGACCATGACCTGTGCAAAAATCAAGAATCAGGTGCTCAACTGACTGAGCCCCCCAGGTGCCCCTGAAGGGGTTTTCTTTAGGGGCGTTTTAGGTTCACAGCGAAATTCAGCAGAAAGTATAGTCACCCTATACCTCCTGCCCCACAAATGCACAGCTTCCCCCATTATCCACGTCCCCCGCCAGAGGGGACATTTGTTACCATGGATGAACCTGCACTGACACATTTTTATCACCCGAAGTCCAGAGTTTACAGCAGGGTTCACTCTTGGTGGTGTATTTCTCTGGGTTTCGATAAATAAATAATGGCACCTATCCACCACCATGGTCTCCTACAGAATAGTTCCACGGCCCTAAACATCCTCTGTGTCTTGTCTGTTCATCCCTCCCTCCCCGCAAGCCCCCGGCAACCGCTGAGCTTTTCACTATCTCCGTAGTTTTGCCTTTTCCAGAAGGCCATATCGCTGGGATCACACAGCATGTCGCCTTTTCAGATTGGCTTTTTTTACTCAGTAATACGCATTTAAGGTCCCTCTGTGTCTTTTCATGGCTTGATAGCTCATCTCGCCTTAGCGCTGGATGATATTTCATTGTGTGAATGGACCCATTCCTCTACTAAAGGACATTTTTGTCACTTTCCAAGTTTTGTCAATTATGAACAAACCTGCTCTAAACACCTCTGTTATTCAGTTCTTTGTTAGTAGAAAAACATCAAGTAATTCCCCCCTTTCCTGTGCAGAGCCCCTTCCTTTGTCCTCTGGAGCCTATGGACAGAGGTGTCTCCGGGTCTCATCCCTCTCCTCCCGTGTGGGCTTTTCAATAATCCCCCTGAAGATGCCCGGATGCCCTAGGATCCTCTTCACAGCTACATGCCTCCAAATCCCAGCTCCTGCCTCTCTGCTGGTCCGGGGAACGCCCATCCCTTCGGAGGGTCCTGTTGGCCCTGGGGAGCCTTGCCCTGCAGAGACCCAGAGGCACCTGGGAATTTTATGTCTCCCCTCCCTTCCTCGGGGCGGGGGGGGGGGCACTCAGGACTCCAGGGAAGACCTTGATGAGTTTGCAAACTAAAAGAAAAGAGAACTGACTTACCCGGTAAACGACGTCTATCAAAAACCTATTAAAGACTTCATGTGGATCTTTTGGACTTCAGAGACCAGGAAGACAGAGACCCCCTTATCACCAATTCTAATGAGCATTGTCCTTGGAGATGTGACTGTTACAGAAAAGGAGGGGAAAAATACAAAGTAAGAATAAGAAATAAAAAAGAAAAATACTATCCTTATTTTTGGGGACAATGTCTGTATATGTCATCTAAAGAAACATTAGGGGCGCCTGGGTGGCTCAGTGGGTTAAACCTCTGCCTTTGGCTTGGGTCATGATCTCAGGGTCCTCAGATCGAGCCCCGAGTCAGGCTCTCTGCTCAGCAGGGAGCCTGCTTCTCCCTCTCTCTGCCTGCCTCTCTGCCTACTTGCGATCTCTCTCTCTGTCAAATAAATAAATAAAATCTTTTAAAAAAAACATTAAATAATTCAGCCGAATTAATACAAGAGTCTGGTAACATAGTTAAATACAAAGGGTCAAATGTCACCCGGAGGGGAACCCAGAAAGTGATCTAGACACATACTGAAACACGACATAGCACAAACAACACTGTAACTTCCGGAATGAGTTTTTCTAGAAAGGTGCTGAGACGACCGACTCTCCATGGGGACTAAAATAAATTTAGATCCCCTATCTCACACCATGCAATCCTAAATATATTAAAGGCCAAATATAAAACATACAACTTTCAATTTTTGGAAAAAAAAAGGAACATTTTTGTCACTTCTGAGTAATGAAGTGTTTCTTAAAAACTTTTTTTTAAAATGAGATATTTGATAACCTTTAAAGAGTTTAAATTTATTGATAGCAAAAATCCTCCTAATTAAAATAAAAAGACAAAGTCTGTCAGAAGATATGGCAAGCTATAGAACTGGCAAAGAATTAGTATTTAAGACAAATATATACATATATATGCATGTCTGTACACACATATAACTTGATATATACATAAAATTCAAGCTATATAAGTATTTAAGACATATAAAATTAGTTTAAGATTCATGTATATAAGTGTGTACATAATAAGAAATGAACAAACCTTATTTAAAAAAAAAAAAAGGATAAAAAAAGACTTCACAGAAGAGGAATCCTGAATGCCAATGAGGATGTAGAAAACTAAGAATTGGGACGCTCAGATGGCTCAGTCAGTTAAGCACCTGCCTTCAGCTCAGGTCACAATCCCAGGTCCGGGGATCGAGCCCCACAACCGTCTCCCTCTCAGAGGAGAGCCTGCTTCTCCCTTTGCCTCTGCCTGTCGCTCCCCCTGCTTGTGCTCTCTCTCTGTCAAATAAATAAATAATCTTTAAAAAAAAAAAAAGAAAGAAAGAAAGAAAAAGAAAGGAAACTACGGCGTGTCAGGCACGTACACCAATGAATTGGTACGACGTTGCTCTGGAGAGTAATTAGGCATTCCTCTAGTGTTTCAGTCCTGGTTCTCCATAGAAACAGAACCACCAGGATACATATATGTGGAGACAGAGAAGAAGAGGGAGAGAGACTTACCACAAAGAATCGGCTTATGGGATTATGGAGGCTGGTTCACAAGGCGGACACCCAGGAGAGCGATGGTACAATTCCAGTCCAAGCCTTAAAACCAGCGTAACTGGTGGTGGGGGTTCCATCAGGAGGCAGAAGATCTGTATCTCCGCTTGAGAGAGAGAATTCTCCCTCACTCGACCTATTGGTTCAGTCAGGCCTTTGGTGGATTGGATGAGATTTGCTCACATTGAAGAAGATGAGCTGCTTTACTCTATTACTAATTTAAATGTTAATCTCATCCAGAAACATCCTCGCAGACACACCCAGAATAATGTATAACCAAACATCTGAGCACCTGTGGCCCAATTAAATTACACGCAAAACCGACCACCGCAAGTCAACCCCTTGTCAACCTGGTACCTGCTTGATCTCCAAGTAAATACCGCGACACGGTCATAATTCCATGTCCCATGATGCAACTCTCTGTACAACCGGAAATGCACAAACCCCAGCCTCAGGAGAGGAGGCAAAGTCCTTGAGAGACGTTTACTCGTGTCCCTAATACCCCATAACTTAAATACTCTGATATGAAGTGAATATATCTTAGGTTACATGATAAGGGTATAAGAGAAAGGACAAAACAAAGATAATATATTACATATAGATAATATTATATGTCATAATACAGGATACACATGTGCAAACATGTTCATAACAAAATGACCCAGCCTATATGGGTGGTTATAGAAAATGTTGGCACATATGTGCAAAGAGACATGCACAGATTTGCATTGCAACACTGTTTCTGATAGAAAACCACTAGAAACAGCCTCAGTGCTCATCTTCCAGAAATCACAGAATCATCTATGCAAACAGTAGAATCCTATTTAACCATAACAATGAATAAACGGGCTAAAAATGAATAAACAGGTTAAATGAACTCCCAAAAGTTGAGAAATGTCAAACACTGTATGATACCATTAATATAAAGTTTAAAATAAAGCAAAACATCCCAAGCTATTTTTGATAATTTCCTATGAAATAATAATATAAAAATCACATGGAAGTAACAAATAGCAAATTCTCTTGTTTCTAGGGAGCCAGATGCAGCGTGGTATCTGCAAATGGTAAACAGAGGCTTCAACTTTGTTTATGATATTTTATTACTTAAAAAAAAAACTAAAATAAATACGGCAGAAAAAGTTGGAGGGTGGATACCAGGTTTTTGTTTCATTATTTTTTATAGTTTTCTGTGTGTTTTTAACTTTTCAAAAATAAAACCAATTTTCCCACACGCTCACACAATATTCTCATGTGTCCCTGTTACGATTGCTACCAAAAAAAAAAAAAAATCATTTTGTTCTGCTCACAGATTTTGGGATCAAGAATTCAGAAAGGG
Organism: Martes martes; assembly: GCF_963455335.1. Classification (NCBI taxonomy): domain Eukaryota; kingdom Metazoa; phylum Chordata; class Mammalia; order Carnivora; family Mustelidae; genus Martes; species Martes martes. Next base: position 82,907,570 of record NC_137902.1, on the reverse strand, counting down.
CACCAAAATGATGTCTCGGCTCTGAGCCTTGATGTCTGGGATCTCCGTGAGGAAGACTGGAAGGCTGGGGTTGCCTCAGGGACGGACTGGAATCCCATGGAGGGGTCTTCACTCCCATGCCGGTAACCAGTGCTGGCGGTCGGCCATGTTCCCGGCCATGGCTTCCAACACATACACATAACCTCTCCCTGCGGCCTGAGCTCCTTCACAGCACGGTGAAATCATGGAGCAGGCAGACTTCTTACATGGTAGCTTAGGGTTTCAAAAGTGTGTGTCCCGAGGTGACTATGCAGAATCTTTGTGGGCTCTTCTGACCAGCTTCCAGTTTTGTAGCATCATTTAATCTGGTGTCCACTCTGTGCCACCTGGTTCGGCCCAGATTTACGGACAAGGGACATGGACCTCATCTCAGTGCCAAATAATTTGGAAATGTGCTTTAAAACCAGCAAAATCCACTCTCTGGACGGGAATCATTTACATTGCTCTCATGTGGCAGAGATGTTTACCCCTCTCCTGAACCTTCCAGAAAATCTCACCGATGTGGCCCAAGACTCAAGCTTGGGGTCCAAGATCTCATCATCCAAGTCAGGTCCATGGGCAGGCGAGTCTCTGCAATGTGTGCCTCCTCAGGTCGAGCCCCTCAACCTCAAGTCAGGTTCCTCTCACCCTAAACACCTGTGCACTAAGGAGACAAACCATCCCGTGGGGCCCACTCCATTCCAGGACGACCTCATCTTAACTAATAACATCTGCAACAACTCTCTTTCCAAATAAGGTCACATTCTGGGGTCCTGGGGTTAGGACTTCAGCATATAAATTTTGAGGGGGACTCGGTTCAACCGATAACAGAACCCTAGGGGAAATTACCAGAGAAGGGACAACTGGGTGGCTCAGTTGACTAAGCATCCAGCTCTTGATTTTGGCTCCGATCGTGATCTCAGGGTCCTGAGGTCGAGCCCCACATTGGGCCCCATCCTCAGCACAGAGTCTGCTTGAGATTCTCTTTTCCTCTCCCTCTGCCCCTCCCCCCACTCACACTCTCTATCTCTCTCTAAAATAAATAAATAAAACCAAAACCAAACAAACAAAATACCATTTTTTTTAAAGATTTTATTTATTTATTTGACAGACAGAGATCACAAGTAGGCAGAGAGGCAAGCGGAGAGAAAGTAGGAAGCAGGCTCCCTGCCGAGCAGAGAGCCCGATGTGGGGCTCGATCCCAGGACCCTGAGATCATGACCTGAGCCTAAGGCAGAGTCTCACCCCACTGAGCCACCCAGGTGCCCCCAAAGACTATTTCCATATGTGGTTGTGTTCTGGAGTACTAGAGGTTAGAACTTCGACATGAATTGGGGAGGGGGTGCAATTCAAGCCGTAAAACTTCCCAGGAGTGAATTTCTCCAGGTTGGGTAGTAAATCCAATTCACCTGTGTCTTCACGTTCCTCACACAGGTTGGACCCGTGGTAGATTCACAATAAATATTTGCTGAATTGACACCCGTCACTAAGATAGTTTGTATGCTTTTTCCTTGGGCCAAGTGGCGATACTTCTTTGATTCTTTCTTCCTGAATGTATCTGTAAGCATTGGGTTTCTCTGGCTCACCATCTCACTATTCATTACTTTGAGGGAAAAGATGGCAAAGCAGAAAACTAACACAGTAAAAATCACCAAATGTGCACTGTTTTGAGGGAAATACGATATTACATAAAGTATTAAATTTTACGTCAAGAGTTTTGCATGGTCAAATTCACTTAAATTTTTTCCTATAATGATTATAACTCAGCTGTAAAATGTTGTGAACCTCAAGAACTTTGTTTGAATGGAAAGTGAGAATACAGAGTAATTAACCTATCTCTGGTTTCTAAAAAATTTGTTCTCCCAATGGGCCGGTATTGTTTCTCTTAAAGGTGTAAATATCAAAAGCTGAACAAAACCTTGCTTTTGCTATCCTTAGAGTTTTAACTAGGATGTTGCCAGAATTATTTCACATCCAGGGGCACCTGGGTGGCTCAGTGGTTTAAAGCCTCTGCCTTCGGCTCAGGTCATGATCTCAGGGTCCTGGGATCGAGCCCCGCATCGGGCTCCCTGCTTGGCGGGGAGCCTGCTTCCTCCTTTCTCCCTCTCTGCCTGCCTCTCTGCCTACTTGTGATCTCTGTCAAATAAATGGGTGAAATCTTTAAAAAAAAAAAAAAAGAATTATTTCACATCCAGACATAACAACCGGTGTGGAACCACTACAAGGCAAAGTCCTACAATAGAAATGAAGACGATTAAAATGTGGTAATATCCCATTATTTCAAATCCTACTTACTGTCTACGAGATCAAGCAAAGTTAGGTTCTTTATTTTAAGATTTTATTTATTTATTTGAAAGAGAGAGAGAGAGAGATCATGAGAAGTGGGAGGGTCAGAGGGAGAAGCAGACTCCCTGCCGAGCAGGGAGCCCGATACGGGACTCGATCCCGGGACTCCAGGATCATAACCTGAGCCTAAGGCAGTCGCCCAACCAACTGAGCCACCCAGGTGTCCCACAAAACTAGGTTCTTATTGGCAGGCTAAGACTTTGATGGAGGACAGAAAAAAAGAGGGAATGTAAACTAGAAAAAAGATTGGAAATATTAAATGAAAGAATGGAGGGCAAGAGTTGGAGAGGAACGGAACAAAAGAGTAGAGACAATGAGGAGGAGAGAGGAAAGAGGAGAGAGGAGGGAGGGAGAAGCAGGTCGCTGAAAGATGATGATAAAGGAGTCAGAATTATCTGGCAGTAGGGTCTCGATCTGCATCCATGAGACAAGAATTCACTTTTCGGAATGCCCTTTGTATTAAAATTAAAACACGATCCATGTTACTGTGATGTCCCATCAGAAATATTCTCTGGAGATAACGTGTATTGGACTAGGGAAACCCACTAATCCCCTCCCATCCACAAAGCATCTGGCGAAAAATAGCCTCAAAAGACAGTCAACAATCTGATAGTCCTCCATTAGCTCCATGAAAAGGGAGTCTTTCAATTAGCGAAAGGAATTACATCTGTGTGCCCGAGGATCGTGTTCACAGCGTGGAAGTGATTACAATACAGTGTATGTCCCTTAAAGCCAAATGATCTGCTCTTTTTAGTTGCTGGTATCAGAAAAAATAGCAAGACGGTCCAACAGATAATCCCCAAATCATGACAAGTAATAAATCTGCCTGCTGAAAGATCTTTAAGAAAACTTCCTCCGGAGGAAAGGAAGGACGTGGGAGGTAAAAACCACATGTGCAGAGTAGCTGATATCAAAATTGTAATATTGCTCCCAGCTCAAACTTCATATTTCATCCTTGTTAACATAGGAGACAGGACAATGCTGTGAAGCCATCTTTATCGAACCTGAATTTGTAATGTGCTGTGGTCTGGGAACGGGACTGAAAGAGAACAGCTGGAAACCAGCACATTCTGGGCAATTTTGTTTCTAAAAAAATAGTGGAAGTAATAAGACATCAAAACGGTCTTTTAAATTTTGTCTTCAGCATGAAGCGTCCACCCTGGAGTGGGGAAATAGAAAACTCCGACAGACTTTGTTGATTAGTGGAGATTTATAATCACACAATGTCATCCCTAGGAAGGATGGGCACCGACCGTTCTGCCGACAGCAAAATGGAGGTTCGGTCGACCAGATGGAGGCAGCTTCCTGCCACTTACCTGAGCCACAGGGGATGCTCGGTTGACAGATACAAAACCACCCTTCTGTGAGTCTCCACCCTCCTGTGATTCTACCTCAACTACTTTCCGACTCAAATTTGGGGTTGGAGAGGGAACGAGGAAAGGGAACACTGTCCATTATTTGACCTTCCTGGATCATCTCAAGAATCACACGTTTCCCATGAGGTCCTACAGGTCATTCTTCTGTTTCCCCTTCTAGAACAATTCTGAATTTTTAGGTGGATGCGGAGTGTCTACAATTCCATCCACGTTAACGGATAAGTCTCAAGCTTCAAAGAAAAGAAAACTCAAACGATGATGTCTGTCCTTCACTCGCCGCCACCCCACCCTACCTCTCTCAGAAACACCCCAAAGCCGAAGGTTCTCTTCAAGTCCTCTCCTCAAACTTTCACACCATTAACCTCCTCTCTGGCTCCCTGGAGACTTCCAGAGGAGTCACTTGCCACGTCTTTGAATGTTTTTTGTCTGCACCCAGCTGAAATCATCCGCTCGTTCTTTGAGTAAAATGGAACCCCCAGGAGGACGCAGTATATCCAGGCTGCTATTTTGAATTTTCCAGATGTACTGGAATATCCACCTCGAGCCTCCATGTTGTAATTTGAAAAAAAAAAATGTAGATATAGGCAATCATGTATTCTACACACTGCTAAAAGAGACCTAGACCGAGGTGCACATGACAATAAAAATTCCCACAGTTTTCTGTAAAATTCAAGTAAATAGAAATTCCATAAGTGAGTGAAATGAAGGATCTCCAAATTTATAAATGTTTCCCAGGATGGTAGCGGGTCCAGATGCATGCCAGCAAACCCCCATTCTGAACCCCAGACACAACTGGCTTGAATGAAGAGTGTTCCTCACTGCAGGAGAACAGGAAGAAGGAATTACTTTTACTTTTACTTATTTTATTTTATTTTATTTTATAATGTTCATTTACTCCATAAGATCTATTGAGCCTCTATTTTTGCCCGGCACAAAAATTCTTGTATATCCAACAATTCTTATATTATGAGAAAAAAATGGCAAATTTACCTGAATTTGCCAATTATTTTTATACATGAGGTGAAAGGCAGAATTTAAATTAAATCCTTGAAGATGGATTTATGTATCCCCCCTTCCCTGTACACACGCATCTATTCTCTTCTAATTTTTTTCTCTTATGGGAAAAGACAGGTAGGATAAGATCCTTGAGAGATGACACGCTGATGTCAGAGATCATTCCAGCAAAAACAGTCACAGAACCGCTTGCCCTGGGGAGAAGGGAAAGGCATGTCTGCATCGCGCAGCCTTGGGCTCTGCCTGTCCCCTGGACCTTTCATTCCATGTCTCTCAGAAGATGTCCCGCCCAGATCTGAAGGGGGAAAAAAAATGAGTTTAGTTACTCTGAGGAATAGCATGAATTGTAATTCAGCCCCAGATCCTACAGACTGCATTTAAAGTCTCTTCCGTGGGTTTACTTCAACTTTCCCAGGAGTGCATGACAACAAATCAGAGGCTGCTCCGGGATCTGCTGCCAATCTGGAGGGCTAGGCACTTTGATTTTCCAGGAAACAATGGAGTTCCGTTCTTCCAAACCATTTATGATAAACTGTGCTACGAGAAACTGCCTTAACAGCAGAAGGTTTACCGGTTTGGAGCAGGCTGAAAGGGGGAAAGAAAAGCAGGAGATGAGGTGGGAGAGGAGCTCAGGGGCCGGATTATGAGGGCCATGGTCAGGACCTTGAACTTGAAGCAAAGAGAGGAGGTACGGGTCCCGAGGAGGTTGTTACTGGTTTGGAACAAGGTGGCCACCGGCGATGGGGAGAAGAGGCTGGATTGGAGAGAGTGTGTTCCTGAGCTACTGGTGGAACTGGGTAGGAAAGGGGGACAATGTCAGAAACCAGTGCCTGGCTTTGAACAGCGAATGCCCTTGAAGAGAAGGGGGAGCACAGTCTGTTAGTCTCTATGAGGCACGTAGCTTGGAATGAGATGCTTCACCTCCCCGAGTGGGAAGGGACTTGGGAGTCCGGCAGCCTTGGGCAACATCCCAACTGCCCCTCTTACCTGCCGCGTGCCTTTTTTCAATGAGTCGGACGGCCTCTCTCGGCTCGGCTTCTCTTTTGCTTAAGGACCTGGACACAGTACCCGCTGCGTGAAGTACGTGGCTGTTCGCGTGAAGTACGTGGCGGGAGCCGGAACACTGTGGCTCTCGGTCCACGGTGGTGATTGGTAGTGTTGACCCCCTTCAGGAGCTCTGCAGGGTGGGGTGTGGGGTCCCCGTTGCACAGGCAAGGATGCCGGGCGAGAGCTGTCGTCTCGGGACTGGGATTGAAGTCTTCCTCCACATGCCCTTGAACAGATCTCAGGTTAATAGGAAATTTAACCCGTGCTCGCCAACCTGCTGATGTCACGCCGGCACGGGGTCGGGGGGATGGTGGGTGGGCTGGCCCAACTCCTCCAGGACAGACCGCTCAGGAGGAACGGACCCCACTTCTCCCCTGCTTCTCAGGATGTCCCCCTCCAAGGCCTCCACCCCTCTCTCCTCTCCTTCTCTCTCTCCCTAGAAAGCCGGAACCCAGTTTCTAGAAAGCAAGTAGATCATGGCTTTGGTTCCTTCATTAGTTTGTAACAAGTCAGCTCAAAACCTCTAGTCTTTTCAGTGACTTAGCGGGTAAGTTTTGTTACACCTTTCTAGGGAGGATCCAGAATAAAGAAGGCAAGAGACTGCCTTTTGGTGCATTTCTTAGAGACTCCTAAGCAGGGCTTCTCCAAAGATTGGAAGCCCCGCGATTTTAACCCTGTGTAGCAACACTTCAGGGAAGGTGATCGTTGCTCTGCTTTAGAAGGAAAAGTAGAGTGGAGGCATCGTGGAAGATGTTCTCTCTCTTTCTCTCTCTCTTTCAAATAAATAAATAAGATCTTAAAAAAAAAAAAGAGTCTCCAAAAGACACTTCACAAAGAACACACGCCAATGGCTATTAGGCAGTTGAAAAAGTACAGGAGTTCATCTTTCATCAGGGAAACGCAAATTCAAACCGCAGTGAAATAGCACTGCACACCCATTAGATTTGCTAACAACCACCGAATGCTGACCGAAACGTGCGACAACTAGAATTTGTATAGTTTGCTGGTGGGACGGTAAAGCACTTTGACCACTCTGGAAACCGTTCTAGTAGTTACTCCTAAAGTTAAGTGTGTACTTACCCTATACCACCTTTTAGTATTTACCTAAGATAAATGAAAATATATGCTCACAAAAAGACTTGTAAAATGATATTCCTGGAAACTGTGTGCAAAATTGCTCTACACTGGAAACAATGCAAAGTTCTGCTAACAAGGAATGAGAAAATAATTGGTAGTACATCTCTCTGTAATATAATGCTACTTATCCCTAAGTGGAAACACAGTACTAATAATACACAGCAACTCAGACAAACTTACTAACGTCATTTCTTGTTATTTGCTGTAGTTATGATCTATTAAGTTGCCGTGAACAATGAATTAGCAAAAGCCAAACCAGTTTTGGGGAAAATTTAAGGTTAGGTCCCTGGGAGCCTTTGGTCACACCGTTTTCTTCCCTCTCTCAACACATAACCTTGTCTTATGTGTGCTTCTGTTTAAAGAAACCTTATTTAATATATATTGTTGATTCATTAACATTGAATTCATGCGGTGTCTGGGTGGGTCGGTCGGTTAAGTATCTGTCTTTGGCTCTGGTCATGATCTCATGGTCCTGGGATCCAGCCCTATGTAGGGCTCCCCACTCAGCAGGGAGTCTGCTTCTCCCTCTCCCTCTGCCCGCCCCCATTTCTTGTTCTCTTTCTCAAATAAATAGATAAAAATCTTTTTAAAAAATTGAACTCATGGTCAATAGCGTTGCAACTCATGAAAGAAGCTTTTCTAATACACAAATTTTCTTCATAAGCTACATCACAGCCTCCTCGCATTTAGGGGCACTAGACAGCATTTCAGCATGACTCTTGGGGACTATTTCAAACAACAAAATCACAAGTGTAAAACGCAAAGTGAAAATTAAATAAAAGGTTCTTGTTTACACTAGGAGAGCTGAAAATAGAAGGCAAGTGTTGCCTTGTTTCGTCTCAGCTGTGAACATGTGTCTTAGCTCAACTCAGATTTTTTTTGCTACTCTATATATGTCCATGAATGGCCGCAAAAGGGACACCAAAATTACAGCATTTGGGGGTTACAAACACACTCTTGAGTCAGCAAATTCACGAATACATAATCCACAAAAAGATGAGAATAGCCCACAAATGATTCTACATACACAATGTTCAAGGAGAGGCAAAGCTGATCTCTGGTAAAGGAAGCAGACAGTTGTGCTTCTGGGAGGTTGGGGACCAGACACTGGCTAGGAAGTGTCAGGAAAGATCTTTTGGGGATGGTGCGAGTATTTTATATCTTGATGAGGTTTGTGATTCAGGGGAATATGTTGTTTGTCAGAAATCATTAAGACCTGTATGTATCATCACATGTAATTAAACCCCAGTAAAATAATAAACCTACAAAAAAGGAAATTTAACACTCTCTATACAAATAGCAAACAACAAAATGACGATGTATGGAGGTTAAAGAAAAATTACAAATTAAGAAAACTACTGGCAAGCACGTAAGAGAGATAAAGAAGTCATATCCTTTATATGTAAATAGATACTCAAAGTCAATAAAAGCAAATGCTGTAAAAGAGAAAATGAGTAAAAGATATGAAAAGTCGATTTACAAAAGGGGGGATACCATATGCCTATGGTGAGGTGACTGTCTCAAGGTCACACAAGCATTTAGTGAAAGAACGAGGACTGAGATTTTGATCTCCTGAGTCATTTTCTATCATATTAAGGGGAGTGCAGCTGGCGAAGGTTGAGAACGTTTGGGGACCGGAGAAGACTAAATATGATCATAGTAACCATTCTATCCAAGTGAATCACATGGTTATGTAATATCCGTAGAATTGTCTTCTCTTCTTACAGCGCAAACAAGAAATTCTGAATTTGATCAGAAAAATCAACATGAAAGAATATGAAGACAATTGTGGAAGAAAATTGTAGGAATTGACAGAGGACAATGAGTTAGAGACACCTTACAGTGCAATTATAATGAAAGTGTGCTCGTACGAGAACGTACCGGTAAGTTCTTGGGACAGAATACATACCCTCTTTGTATACAGAATTTTAAAATAGGAAGGGGACTATTGGTTAATAAGTTGACTTTGGATAGAAAGTACATAATTTGGGGAAAAAATCAATTTAGAGTCTTGCCACACTATACACTAGTGTAAATGTTTGGTATAAATATTTTAGAGTGTAGAAAACTAGGAGAAAATAGTATCAAATATAAGCAAAATTGGGGGGGGTGTTTAACATTCTAGGCACAGAAGCAATTGAAAAAAATTCTTTACACAGCATTCCTGATTTGTTAAGATTATGATGAGTTTTTGCCGATTGCTCGTAAATTCAAAGATGAGAAGAAGATGCAGGTTTTGCCTTGGAAAGGCTTGTTTTTAAGAAGATTTTGACTTTGGGACACACCCGCGTGGCTCCGTTGGTTAAGCATCTGACTCTTGGCTTCGTCTGAGGCCACACGATCTGCTGGGACACCGGATAGAGCCCTGCACCAGTGGGGGATCTGCTGGAGATCCTCTTCCTCGGTGCTTCCCTGCTCTCTCTCAAATAAATAAATAAGTCCTTAAAAAGATTTCAACTTTAATTGAAGGGAAGTGCTTATACAGAAAGATGAGCAAATCATAAGCACACAGTTAACCTCTACTGGAAAGTAAGTGATACTCCAAGTTCTAATACCATAGATTTGGTTTGACCATTTGTTATCTTTATATACATGGAATTATATATAATTATATAAGTATATATTATATTTATATACATGGAATTATCATATGAATGACTTATTTCATCCAACACTCTGTGAAATTCTTCCGTGTTATTGTGAATAGCAGGAATTCGTTCATTTCCGTAGGTGTGTGGTATTCATTCTATGATTTGCAATTTTCCTATATTAAAAATAATGCTGCTATAAATAATGTTGTACGTGCATTTTGTGCCTATATACATTAATTTCTATCTGCATACATCTAGGGTAGAATTGCTGACTTATACAGAATATATAAGATCTGCTCACGTATAGGCACCGAACAGGGTAACAGAGTCTCATTGTTCCATACCCTCTACCTAGCATTTCTGCCATTCAAGAATTAGGTTGGGGAGTCGGGCGTGTTGTACTACGTTGTGGTTTTATTTTCCATTTTCTCAGTTAATAATGATGTCGAGCTGCTTGGTATCACCCTTTGTAAATTGTCCATTGAAGTTGAGGCCCCTTTTTAAATCAGATCTCTGCCATTTTCTTAATGATTTGTACGAGTTTTAAAAAATGCTCTGGACATGAGTTCTTTGTCACTTACAAATGTCGTATGTGTGTACAATACATGTCAGGATACATACATATCCATGTGCTCAGTGGATATCTCTTCTCACTCCCCGGTCATCTCCTTTTTTCCTCTTATCTTTTGATCAACAGATTGGGTTCTAAATTCCCACGAAGACCAACTTATCAGTCTTCGATGCTATTTTTGAATGTGTGTCCTTTAAAACCTTTGCTGTGCCCTGGGTCATGAAGTTGTTCTCCAATTTTATTTTTCTAGAAATGTGTTGTTTCACCTTGCATTTTTAGACCCACAGTTCATCTGGAACTCAGTTCTTTGTATGGTGTCAAGCAGGATTCAAGTTGGTGTGTGGGGGTACAGATACTTTTGCTAACAGCTCCCCCAACACATGTACATACATACTGAAAAGACTATCCTTTTCACTTGCGCTGCGGAAACATCTGTGTCATAAATCAAGTGTCTGTATATGTATAGGTTTTTTGAAAAGACTGAATCTGGGGCACCTGGGTGGCTCTGTCGATTAGGCATCTGCCTTTGACTCAGGTCATAATCCTGGCGTCCCAGGATGGAGTCCCGTGTCAGGCTCCCTGCTCATCGGGGAGTCTGCTTCTCCCTCTGACCATCCCCCTTCTCGTGCTCTCTCTCTCTCTCCCTCTTTCAGATAAATAAATAAAATCTTTAAAAAAAAAAAAAAGAAAGAAAGAAAAAAAAAGACTCAATCTACCCTTTAGTCCAGAGGTGGTCAGAAACCACCAGAATGAGTTTCCTACACTATCCTTAGATGTCATCTGTATTAGCGCCTATTTCTGCTTGCATTTGAATAAAAACTCTGTGTTTGAAAGTTCTAAAGGCCTGGCATTGTTCATTGTTCCAGTTTCCCAGAAATGTGAATTTATCACCTGGTCTGAAAAGAATCACTGAAGAAGTAATACTTCTTCTGGTGGGGGAAACGAACTAAGGGGTGGGGAAGCGGAGGATAGTCCAGGAGGGGAGAATCACCAATCTCTAGGTACAGTCAGAATAATAACTTCATAAAAACGTAACTTTGAATTTTCAAATATTTAGAATTGGAAGTGACTTTTTAAGTCCAGTATATCTAACAGGTGCCAATAAACGTTTCATTCCCGGGGAGATAAAATATTTTCCAATCCCTCTTCATACCCTGCATAGGCAATCTAGTCACTTGTGCCTCAGTGTCTACTGTCTAACACGATCGCTTGTTCCTTCTCTTCCCAACTGAACTGGCTGTTGACTGGCGTAAGCCCAAGACATATTTTGCCAAAGCTAAAGGTTTGGTGCTTTGGGCCCATCTGAACGCTGTTTGTATCCATTCAATTGGTCTTCTTTTCACTGGAACTTCTAGTTACCTGTCTGTTTCTACTCACTTTGTAAATTTCAAAAAAAAAGGCAAAATACAAAATAATAATAATAATGTTCATGAGCAAGATCGATGAGCAAAAGACAGCAAAGTTGCCCACACGGAACCCCTCGTGCGCAGACCGCATGCTCACACCACCACACCTCAAGGGGCCCCGTTTCCAGCCAGTGTGACCTGGGACAGTCAAGGGCATTGCTTCCAGATTGCTTGGAAGCTGATTATGCACCATTTAAAGTTTCTTTGTGAGGACGTGCGGTGCTGCCTCGTAAAACCAAGCGTCTTCGTCCGAAGTCGTACAAATAGGAGAGGCGGGGGGCGTCGCATCATAAGTCCAGGCTAAAAAAGGAGCAATTGGTAGAGAGAAGTATGTTGACGTAAAGAGGCAGGGCAAAGAACGTGCCAAGAAATGGATTCTAAGCCTCCCGAGAGGAAGGACGCCTTCAGCTCTAATTTAAAAGGAGGGAAGGGGGTGCCTGGGTGCTCAGCTAGCGAAGCGGCCGACTCTTGATTTCGACTCAGGTCATGATCTCAGGGTCGTGAGATCGAGCCCTGTGTTGGGGGATGGCTCAGCGCGGAGCCTGCTTGAGATTCTCTCTCTCCCTCTCCTGTCCCTCCTCCGTGCACACACACACACACACACACTCTCTCTCTCTCTCTCTCAAAAATAAACAAATAAACAAATAAATGGAGAGAAAATTTTTATAAACAATGTCTATATAGTTGTACATAGATACATGAAGATAAACATTTATTATGTGTATATTTATGTGTATATATACATATAAAGCATCTACATAGCTGTATATACATACATGAATATATGACTTAATTATATTATATTATAAATATAATGTATTATATATAACTTGTTTTATACCTATAACTGCAGACACATAATTGTTATATATATAAATAAATAAATTACATAGTCTATGATATTTTATATAATAATAACATATAATAACATATCTCAGAGGTATATAATAATATAGATATATTTTATATATAAAATATAAATAATATATTAATATATTTAATATATATTAAATATATTTAAACATATATGTTAAATATATTTAGATATATTAAATAATATATAAATAAAATATATATTATATATATAGATATATTTTATATATATATAAAAGATATATATATATCTCAGAGAGAGAAAAGAAACTCTTTTCTCCATAGCTTCTTTATAAGTCTATGTATCAAATCTATGTATACGTCTATGTATAAGTCTATGTATCAAAATGTTAAACAATATTCCTGGATAATAGAAATATACACGGGGTTTTTCCCTCTTGTTTTTTTTCCTTGAATTTTCTAGATTATGTACTGCGAACAGGTATGACTTTAATAAGGAGAACGCACATAATTATAAAATTATTGACCAGGAAAATGAATCTTTAGGGAGTGTTGCTGTATTTTGCATCAGGGGGACTGTGTTAAGAGTGGAGAGACTTTCTTTTGGTAGCGACCCTGGAAAAAGTCTCTACACAGAAAAGCTTGGCTATCACAGAGCACCGACAGCTGTATGTTGGCACCTTACTTAATTTTTTTTTTTTTTTCATTTTCAATCGAGTTCTGTCTGGTTGTAAGCTTTCAATTTGTCAACTTCAGTAAAAGATCCGATCTCTGCCATTTTTCAAGAACCCTTCCCTGCTTCTGGTCTCCTTGGGATTTTGTAAGACCTTCCCGGCTGACACAGCCCGGGACACTAAAAAAGGCTTTCTGGGTTTCGGGGCTCAGGCCGGCTGGGGATGTGAAGCCGGGCGGCGGGCACCTGCCGATGCCTCCCCCTCCCCCCGCCTTCCACCCTCCTGCCATCAGACTCTGCCGTGGGGACACGGGGACCTCCTCCCGCCACCAAAGGGACCATATCCAGCTGGAAGCTCAGCCGTCTCCCGAGCATGAGAGGAGAAACCGGAAACTGATGGGAAACATCTCCCCAATATTTTAAGGTTGGCAACAAATTTAACTTTTCACATGCATGCAGCCATCAATGTGCCCTGGGGGCGAGTTCAGAATCCAGAGCTCAGATCCCAGTAGCCCAGCAATCCCTCCCATAAGGATGAGGCAAACAATTCCATGATTTCTCTCTCTCTCTCTCTTTTTTTTTTTCTGCTGAGTCAAAACAGCAAAACAACAACACTACTCTTAATTTTTCAGTAACTCATCCTATTCTAAAAGGCAGAGTCTGGCTAGCTGGGAGTGTTCCAGGTGACGGGGAATGCTGGTATCATTCATCTCCGAAATGGGAGTAAAACCCTTGCCTTACAGACTTTACAAGGCTGCTGGGAGAGTCCAATGAGTTAAGAGGTGCTTAACAGCCCTCAGTATGTAAACCTACTGTACAAAATTTGGATAGAAAAGGACAGGGGACATGGGGAGAGCCGGTGAATGCCTTCCTCTCCTGCCTTTCCCTAGAGCCACGCTTCCTTCCTTCATATTTAAAATAACCCCTGGGGACAGTGAGCACCGCCTGCTCCTGTAGTGTAGCAGGAAAAGGACAGTCCCTTTCCATGTCATGTAGCTTGGAAAGAATTGCACCTACACAGACACAGACCCCAAGCTGCATTACCCAGAAAGCACAGAACAGTCCCATGGGGCAGCCCCATGCTTGGTGGATGAGGACGTAATCACGGTCAGTGCTCTCATCCGACTCGGAAGCTGGGTTGGCCAGGTATGTCCATTGTCGGGTGGAGTGCACAGGCGCAGAGACGTGTCCTTGTCCCCACCGCTCAGGTCCCGGGGGTCTCACTCAGGGAAACAAAATGGAGCTGAAGAGACGATGAAAACAGATTGTGAGTGTCATATGCACAGACACTTTGCATTTTCCTGTTCGTCTTTGTTGTTGTGCTAACATTATTTATTCATGATCGCAGGTAATTAGATTGTGTCCTTCAGGGCCGGCTCAACGGATGTGAAGAGAGGAAAATGTGATTCTGGGTGGGTGGGTGTGTGTGTGTGTGTGTGTGTGTGTGTGTGTGTATGTCTGCAAATGTGCCTAAAATATGTATGGGGGCATGCGAAAGCTTCTCAAGTCACACCAAGACTACTTCATAGGTTTTACAGAGCCTTAAAAATTTCAGAGCACTTTCTTGGGTGTCTTTTCATAAATCTCGCGTTTTGCTGAACATCGTTAAGTCGATGGGGTTGGACAAGGGGTCGCACAGGTGTTCTGAGGTCCCGGGTCACAAGCACAGGCTAACAGAGTTGAGTCTTTCTTGAAATGGCCACGTGCCCCCGAGGACTCTCGTGCTGCTTCTCCCCACAACCCATGGCAGCCCTACACCCCCTCTCTCCCCCGAAGGCATAGGCACCACACCCTGAGAAGGGCTGCCAAGGATAAGACGGTGTCTCAGAGGCTGCAAGGATGAGCAGGGCGGTCTGGAGACAGCGGGATGTCGGCAGAGGCACACAGAATGTCGCATCCCGCAAGTGCCCGGAACTGCAGGTGGCCAGGACCAGCAAATACAGACACGAACAGCTTGTTGGAAATGGGCTGATTGTGCCAGAGCATGCCTCATGCAAACCAGGTCAGCCGGAGCCATCTTCCACCCTCCTCTTCACTTTACCTCTCCCACGGACATGCCCAGACAGACATGGACACGCTCACAGATACACACACATGCAAACACGGTCAGGGCCGGTGTCTTCGCAAAGACTCACCCGGTGTGGACAGCTGGCTGGCTCTCAGGAGGGAGAGTCAGAATAGAACAGAACAGATGCTAGCCACGGGAAAATGTGGAAGGAGAAACACAGAAGGACATGCCCAACCGGAGAGGGAGGAGGAAGGAACTTTAGAAACTGCAGTAGCAATCATGGAGTGGTACCCGAATTTGGGTTAGACACCAGCTTTCTGCCAGAGAGCTCAGAGGGCTTTACCAGCATCCTCGGAGAGGGCTGTCACTCCTATTTTGGCCAGAGGGTTGCCTTAGGGAGAAGAACTAGATCCATTTGACCAGGGGCAATGAGTAATCCCCATGGGGAAAGCACCCAGGGTACTTGCCCTGAACCCTCTCCATTAAATTAGTTCAAGGGGCTAGGAGTCCCGCCTGCATGCTGGCACCGCACACCTCCCTACTCTGGACACCCTAGCGACCCAGGCTGTAGAACTTCCCCGTCCTTCAATAATGAATCACATGCCCGAGGAACGGGAGGTTTCCAGTCAAGGGCTCTGTCTGCAGAACCATCTTGCTTAACACTTCTGATAATTTTTGCAAAACAAACCAACCCGGCTATCACATTTGCAGCTTCCAAAAATTGGGGGAGAATGGCTCACATCTTGCATGACAGAATTGCATATCCCCCCCAAAAAAAGCTTTTTTAAAGCTGAAATGGTGGATCCCCAAAATAACAGAATAAGGTTTTAAAGGAATTAATGCAAAACGCTAAAGTCAGGTTCAGAATGTCAACGTCACTGGCACATGACCTAAGAAACCAATAATAGCAATCCCTATGGAAGGGGTCTTAAGTGTTCAGTTGACACCCACGGTTATAGAAAAAGTTCCAAGACAGCTAATGCAATCAAAGTCACATTTGTGGACATATATGATCGTGCAACAAAAATCACTGATGAAGGTAACTAGAAGTCACCTGACCTACCTTCATTACATGATGGGACTGAAGTCTTGAGGTTACACAGAAGCGTAGATAGAATGGATATAAGATGGGTTCCATCTTGGGTACCAGTGCTAATGAATGGGAAGTCATGGCCTAGAGAACTGCTTTTGAGAAGAATTCCAAATCCATGTCTGGGCTCAGCAGAAAGAAGGGCTGTGATGGTTGAGTGGTTCTGCCATGGTCTGGAGACGGAGCCTCAGGTCGTGCTGAGCTTCCCTGCCTCAGCCTTGGGGAGCCCACCATTCCAGTGTGTTCTCCACTGGGTCCTGCTACAGCACCTGCTTTCTCTGCCAAGCACTCCCTCCTCGTCTGCTCTGGGGCAGGCTGGAATGCTGTGGAGTGAGTCCCTCTGACAGATGAGAGCTGAAGGGTAAGTATATCCATTTCCACGCCTGTTGGGGCTGTTCCCTACTCTCCGTCCCAGAGTCAGCAGCCAGCAGGCTCAAGTCTCGGTTGCCCATGGTAGTAACCTGCTTCTAGCATGCCTCTGACGGATTCTTTCCTTGTGTGTCTCACCACTCCATCCCCTACAGGTGCCGCCTGAAATCACAACCCAGATAAACCACCTGCCCTCAGATCCTTATCTCAGGACCTGCCTCTGGGGAGCTGACCTAAGAAAACCACATGGTCCACCTCCTGATGGAACAAAGGAAATAATGTCTACTCCAGCACAGGCCCATTGACCCAACAGAGTAGAGTGCTGAGGACCAGATCACTGAGGGACCAGGACACAACCTAAGGACAGAGACCAGGATGGTGGGTCCGGTGTCCCCACCAACAAGGCAGGGCTCAGATAAAAGAAGGCGTTGAGGTTGAAAACCGAGATAGATCTTTAATGACACGGAGGTTGTTTAGCCCTGAGGTCTTAAACACTGGCTTTGGTTTCACAGTTCTCGGCCACCTCCTAGCTGTGTGATCTTAGATGAGTTTTTAAAATTTGTTTAAGCTCTATGAACTTTATTATTTTTATATTTTAAACTTTAACATCTCGCTACCTTTCCTCTGGCCCCTTCTGTCAGCTCTCTCCCCGACTTCCCTTCCAAGGCCCTAGTGTGTTTCAAATCTCCAGGGACTCCTTTGTTTTCCTTCCTTATAAGCTTATTTCTTGCAAACACTAATCTCAAGAGGCTAATTTGGTGCCATCTGGAAACAGCACTTCCGTCCTCCCCAGCCCTCCACCTTGGAGACGTGTTCGAAAGGAGCCCCAGGCAGGAAGCTCGGCAGCACGGTTCCAGGGGAACATATGGTTGAGGGAAGCCACCCACGGGCTCCTCGAGAGAATCTGAGAGAGGACTTCCTTTCTCCACTGATCTGCTTGTGAACAAAAGGTTGAAGAACAACTCGTGCGGCACGCTTGGACAGAACTAGTGTTGGGCCGTCGCCCCAGCGTGAGACCCAGCCCGTCGGGACTGGGCAGCTGGAACTGGCCATACCAGCAGCAGGAAGTCACCCCCCTTCCTCCACGCAGTCTGCCTTCATCTCTCCCCTCCCCCCGCACCCGTGTAAGGCCATCGCGTTGTTAGACTGTGTAGAGCAAGCCCCCACCCAACAAGCTGCTACTTCATCAAACGATCTGAAATACGAAAAAACCAAAACAAAACAGGCTTCGTATCACACACAAGATACTCCCAACCACGTCAAAATTAGCAAACATGTATTCACATGGCATTGTGTCGATCCCGTTACACAGTTATCTCTCATAAAAATAGACTGGAGAATATCGAGCTTTACAAGTTCCTGGTAGACCCAAGGATGCTGGACGAAACACAGCCGACCTTACACCAAAGACATTACCTCCAGTCAGCCACGCTTCTGGCCAACGAGCTCTCTGGACGGTCTGCACACAAGCATTGTTTTAGGTGCTAGAGATTCAACCTTGAACAACACAGACCAACTCCTTGCCTCCACGAAGAAATTCTTTCAAACATAAAATAACATTCAGTGTGGGGTAGAGTTGCTGAACGATGTGGGTGAAGTCTATTTTGAATCAGAGTGTCTGAGCCCACGGAAGTCTGGACACACCAGCCTTGAGCACTGTCTTGGCCACCTTGCATGTCGTTGGCTCCCGACTGAGGAGTGGTGGTGGTGCGTGTTTCATCCAGCAGACGGCCCCCGGAGGGGCGCAGGCAGAGTGAGACATGGGGACACCTCGGAGCAGATGAGACACCTCATCTGGAGGTGGGGCTGAGCTTGGAGAAAGCCCCAGCTTTTCCTGAAAGTCTTGCCACCCTACTCACCCCCCATGGTAGTATCTTCACCGAGGAGTGCAGAGTGTGGGAATAGTTCGGATTATTGGCCCTGGTGGTAAGAGGTGCTAGAATCCTAACCCTATGAGAAGGTAGTGGGGATTTCTCCAAAAGAAGGATACAATTTTTATTACTTACAATAGAGGACAGTGGTCCTATTTCTGGGGAACGAGGGCAGATTTCAATAAGGAGGCACACCCCTCCCCCCCAAACATGTTAACTTCTTTATCTTCTCTCTGAGTTGCCAGGAACAGTCAGATTTAGCATCCAGGGTAACTTTGAGCTCCCGCTGCCATTCGATTCCCCTAACCCTATGCTCCCACACACACGGGCTGGCACAGGGACTGATAGAAGGTCGCTGTGTCCCTCCCTCCTCACGCCGTGCAGAGTCAGTCTCTGGGACGAGTTCTGGTGATGTCTTTACATCGGAGAACAGAGTAGGCTTTCCAGTTTTTTAATTCTATCTTCAGGTTTTTCAAGAGTGCTTTCAAGTTGTTCTCACACAGGTCTTACACATCTCTTACTAAAATACACCTAAGTATTTTACATGTCTTATTATTGTAGATAAAGTTTCTAAACTGTATCTTCTAATTGGTGTCTTACTTGTATTCCATTCTATTCCATTCTATTCTATTCCTCTCTGTGTATCCCACTTCTGTATATAAAGACTATTAAATTTCAGTATGTCAAATTGTTGTCTAAAACCCCAAACACAATGTGAAATAGTAGTGACTTAATGCTTCTGACTTTGGCAGGAATGTCCATGTTTCCTCATCTAATACGATGCATAAGATGCCAGTTTGGGGGCTGAGGTATTGAGATACTTGTATACTTTTTAATGTGTAGGGAGCATCGGACTTCTATTTATGTCATGGTTTCGAATCATAAATTTTACGCACGAATTTTTCAAACACCTTTTCAATACCTACAGAAAAGGTTCTATGATTTTTTCCCTCTCAGATCTAGTAATATGTTAAGTTAAATTAGTGGATTTAAAGATATTTAACCATCCTTTCGTTACTGGAGTGAGCCCTACTGGTCACAACAGATCATTATGTATTCTTGAAACTATTCCATGGTCATATATTTTTCTAGGAACAAACATGAAGAAGGGTCTTACTGTGTGAATTTATCCATAATACTGAAATAAAACGAAATAAAGAGGGGCACCTGGGTGGCCAGTGGGATAAGACATTGCCTTCGGCTTGGGTCATGGTCTCGGGGTCCTGGGATCGAGCCCCATATCGGGCTCTCTGCTCAGCGGGGAGTCTGCTTCCTCCTCTCTCTCTGCATGACTCTCTGCCTGCTTCTGATCTCTGTCTGTCAAATAAATAAATAAAATCTTAAAAAAAAAAGAAAAAAAGAATTAAACTATAATTCACAATATTTTTCATCCTTTACATGCTAGTCCTTTACCGTTGTCCAAAGATTACTTCTGGGAGTTCTTGGAAAACTGCTGCTGGCCCCTTGAACAACCTAGGATGTAAATCATTGGGTCTTACAGATTTGAGGATATTCAATGAACCCGAGCAATTTTTAACAATATTCTTTCCTGATTCATTGTATATGGAAGCAATACAGTCATTTTTGACACTACTTAGGTTACTGATAACAAAGCGGGTCTTTGGAAAACTTCTATATTTTCGGCCCCCACAAATCCTTTCCTTTTTAGTTAAGAAAAGTCTTTCCTTTTAATCTTTTCATGAGTCTAATGCATAAACTGATGTATTTCTATTTTATGCCTCTTGGACAATGCTTTTCACTTTTCAATTTTATTATTTATGTTGCTTCTTGGGTTAGTTTCTCTCCCTACCCTCCTCTTCTTTCTTCTTCATAAGCTCTTGCAGGAGATTATTTTATTTTTTCCAAATATTGATCTCCCCCTTCGCTATACTGCCCACCCTCTAGGACTTCTGTGCCTCCCGTGTGTTGGACTTGGCTATGCGGTGTGCTTGGATCAACGGGTTGTAAGCAGAAGTGACATATGCCACGTTTGCGCAGAAACTCTCAGAGTCATTACAAGTTCCGTAATTTATACAACCACCAAAGCGGTACTGACTCTGTGGGAAGCTTTTTACTTTTTCTAGCGAGGCTGCTTTAATGCAAAGCGTTTTTCAAACTTCTCTTTCTGGAATTACCTCCAGAGTCACTTTTGAACATCTTCGAGTCAGAGCTTCGTTTTGCTGATGGCACATTTACTCTTTGAGAACCACCTAAAGTCAGTGACGGCCGAGGACGTCGGAACGGGGAAGAGCGAGCGTTTAGGGTAGGGCAAACCCGTGTTCAAATCACAGCTCTGCCCTTTTGTGTCTGTTGCCGCTTACTCAGTGGGAGCCACAACAGTGCCAGCTGTTTCTGGTAACTGGCGTTCATTGCCACTCGCTTGCAGTCCCTATACTGTATCACAGGAAAGAACGCCACTTCCCAGTCTACTTTGCCTGCAGGCACCTGAATGGAATGACATATTCTCATGTGAAATTTGGACAGGGAGGCAGAATCTGTGTTACCTCCCTGGTTGTGGGCGCGGTGCACAGACGTGTGCCCCAGATCTGTGAGGCTCTGGGAGAGTCTCCAGGTCCTCCCCTCCTCACCCACTCCCCTGCATGCTGTAGGTTGACTGTGATATTGGTGGAAATCCTCTGTAGTATCCTAATGTGGGCTGTAGCAGCGACCTCCTGATTCCCTGAACTGTAGTGGGGGAACCTGAAAGCTAGTGGTGACCTCCCATAACTTCTTCTCCACTAGCTCTCCTAATGGCTCATCCCTTATATTAAAGCACAAACTGCTTGGAATACTTAGCAGGGGACTGTTTTTCTGACTGAACCCTAACTGATTTGTCATAGGATTGCTGAGTATACTAAATGATCCAATGTACTTAAAATGCTAAAGATGCTGCCACAAAATATCCCGTAGATATTGTTACTGTTAGGAAAGCAGTCGGGGCACCTGGCTGGCTCACTCAGAAGGACACGAGACTCTGGGTCTCGGGGTCATGAGTTCGAGCCCCACGTTGCACATAGAGATTACTTAAATAAACAAAAACTTTTTTGAAAAGAAGGTGATCAAAACTTTCCCTGCCACTGTCCACGTTATCCTAGAAATACCCTTTGCTACCCTCCGCCTGTCTAGGCTTTAAGATCTTATTTAGGTCCTGACTCCGTTGTGATGTTCATACTCCAGCTCCCACCCTGCCCTGTGTTAACCCAACAGTCAGCTCGACTCGGTGTTGCCCTTGACTCTTCCCACCTGTACCGATCTGGCCTGTTGAACAAACTCTAAGTACCTGTCTTACTTTGTTCGCTTTGCTGGAACAAAAATACCATAGACTGGGAGCTTAAGCAGAAAATATTTGTTTCTCACAGTTCTGGCAGCTACAAGAAGAAGGAGGAGGAGGAGGAAGAGGAGGAGGAGGAGGAGATCAAAATGGGAAATATACATTAAGTCAAAAAAGAAGTGTATCTAGATGAGATTTGTATTCACGCGTGGTATAGAAATTGGATCTGAAGACAATTTCAGCTGGTGCAATTAAGCTCACTAAAGTCAGACCACCTATCATCTCCTAGAAACCCTATCTTTTAAAGAATAATAGTCACTTTTATGGACCAGTTTTGCTAAACTGATTGCTATACAATCCATTACGTTTTCATCATGCTTTGAATTATTCTGCTCAGATCTCCCGTCTGTGCTGGAGGACATACAGATTGTCAGGCAGGGGAAGGTAGGTATTTCCTCCCACCCCATCCCTCTCCCTTTCCTCCTCCTCCTCAAGCCCCAGGCACTGGGAAGAACTGAAACGACCAGTATCTTCTTCTATTTTCTGCAATTATTGACTTCAAACTCAACAGCACCAGACAAAAGATCCAACCACCACTCGCACCTGGAAAGGGATTTACCTGATTCATATTTGATGCGTGTACGCAGGCTCCCCAGTCAATGAGGAAGGGGTTTGGGGAGCAGAGTCAGCATCATTAAGGGGCCGATTAGGCTATCAAGTATCTAGAAATGTGGGGCATCAGAGAAGTCTGGTTGAACCAAGGACTGAGTACTTGGGTTGAGGAACGGAAGTAACAAAAAGGAGAGAAAATAACACGGAGGAAAGAAGAGGGGCCCTAAGTTTAAACTTTGAGGGAGCTGTAATCTTATCAGAGATGGGCTCTGCCTCCAAGTACCCACACAACTGTTTGCCGGCTGACAGGGGGGCCCTCATGAGCTCCTATTGTCATTATCATTTGGGCAACAGCAAATCACTGAGGGGTCTTGAGACTGATCTGACCCCTGGCTTAGGAAAATCACTTTGATCATGAATTTAACTAATGAGAAATTACAGACAGAGAAAACAATTATAAATCTATCACAGGAGTTCAAGTTCGTATGGCAAGAATCTGAGCTAGATAGTCGGTAGAGAAGGAGAGAGAGAAAATTCTCAATGCTAAAAGCAGAAAGACTCGCAGATGAAATTGCCCAGCAAGAAAGGAGATCTGAGGACAGGGCCTTGGCGTGTCCCTTTTGTAAGCCAGAAAGAGGACTATCATGCAAGAGGACTGATGTAGGATGAGACCACTGGGGAATGGGGTGTCATGGAACCCAAGAGAGAAGGGAGGTTTGACGAGGAAGAGATTTGCTTCAACACCGGACGTGGTTACCAAAATGAAGAGTAGGATGAGGGCAGAGGAGATGCTGTTGGATTTGGCAGATCACGCGCCGGAAGATGTTCAGTGAACTGACGGGAACAGGAGCCCCACCGCAGGGGCTGAGACGTGAGTGTGGGATGGGAGAGCCCCGTGATACCCTGTAGTCCCGAGTCCTGTAAACGACAGTGGATATCTCCATAGCGGAGCATCGTGGTTGTCTGGTAACATTAATAAATCTTCTAGTCCCTCGGTCCATGCATATAACCCTTTGTTATGAGCATGTGAACTATGCCAGTTATGACTGTTCGCTCCAGCTCTCCATCACGGTTCAAAACCAAAGCGTGAATTTCACCCCAACAGCCTTGTGTGGCTGAGCTGGGGACTCACGTGTCTGCCCCAGGAAATGTCTGGGGGATAAAAGCCTCCACTTCATGTGCCTTTGTAAATGTTTCTCCTCATTTAGAAAGCCTTTCAGCAGCTTGAGAAAAATCCTTTCCTCCACGGGACGGAGAGATCTCTTTATGACTGAGAAAAAAACCATCCTGGTAAAGTGAGCCGTGTTCTCCCGATAACATAAGAGAGTGAAAAGTAAGAACTAAGCAGGTTGAGAGAGATTCTAGTAATCTTCTTAGTGGCTGTGCCGTCACAAACGAAAAGGTGACTTAACAAGAAAGAGGTTTAACAAGAAAGGGAGAATGGCGATGGGGGTGGGGTGGGGAGAGGTTGGCCCCTAACCCGCCCAGCCGAGACACTTGGAATTCCCCACGAGGTGACTCCTGTATCACCCTGGGGTCCTTACTTCAGGCCAGTCCTCCCACTGGCCTGTCCCTGCCTTTAGAATTCTTCCCTGTTCTCCTGACATAGCGGAGGCCCCGAGGGCAGGGACCAGCCGGACCTGACGCCTCTACGAGGCCCAGCCCAACAGCTCGCTCCTCTCGGGGGATGGGGGTAGGTGGGTGGGCGGTCACAAACACAAAAGGACACTGACCACCAAAAAGCAACTTCCCTGGGATTTTGTGGACCGGCTGAACCTCTCCCTTACAGCTGAGACAAGCCTGTGGTGCACCTGTCTCGGTAGGTGAAAGGATTTAGGATCTTCCTAGCATCAAATACCCAGACGCCTTTCCTCAGTTCGGGGCCCCTCGGAGCTAAGCGTCTCGCTGGTAATTGCCAGCTCCCGGGGCCAGGAAGAGACGCCTTTGCACACTTGCTCTTAAAAGTCAAAGCCGCGCTTAACGCGACAGCGCTTGGCGCAAGCCTTCAGCGTTTCGGAACCCGGCTGCATAGCCACGCATCAGAGATCGTCGCCTGCGCGTCGCATGGCCCGTGCCACTGCACAAAGGACTGCAACATGTCCTTTGCCGTCTCTGGCCTCGTGCATACTCTCTTACTCTCTCTCCCCTCCCTCGAAAGAGCTCAGGGTTCTTCTGTCCCCTTCATGTTCTGGCACATCTTTCTCGGAGCCCAGAGTGTTCATTAGCAACTTCTCTCCGGTTCCCTGGCTCCTCGGTCAGGCGGCTCTTATCCGTTCTACTTGTAAAGGACAGAACTCTCCGGGCCCGCACAAAGCATCAGACACTTCCATCCTGGCCAAGAGAGCCCCGGGGCGTGGGCCTTTTATTGATTGATCAGCTTGCAGGAAAGCCTCGCGAAGTCTCCGTGCCGGCGTCCCCAGCTGTGTGGCTGTTACAGATGTTCCCGTCCTGCTGAGAGCTGGAGCCCCGCCGCCACCGCGGAGCTGAACGCCGGCTTCGATGTTAGCAAATGAAGAGGGTGCTTTAGAATCACGGGGAGCTCGCCCTGGAGCTCTCGAGTAATCAGAAACTGCCACTTTTCGTTTCCCTTCTAAAGAGGAAATGCAAATAAAGGAGGTAAGAAAAAGAGATTGAAGTCATAAAAACACCAAGTGGGAAGTATTGGTGAAAATGAGGACAAGGGGCCATTGATGTTGGGCGCAGGTAAAAGGGACCAGGCAATCGAGGGGTCCGGTACTGAACGGCGCCTGTGGCAAGGAGACCAAGCTCTGGGGTAACCCGCAGGGGCCCAGGGTCTGCATTCTTATGTGCTCCAGGGCCAAGGACAAGAGGTGGGGGGAGCTGGGCTGGGACGGAGTGCACCGGCTAAGACCATCCAGAGTCGAGCTCAGGTTGGCACGCGATGCTGCACGTGGGGGGAGGACGCTTTAGGAAAAGAAACACTTTGCAGGGCTGAGTAGGTGAAGCGAAAGTTACCCAAAGCAACTTCCCGTTGAACATGTCATGTTCTCCCGAGTGTCAGAGAGCACCAGGGGAGTGTGGGGCTGGAGGGAGGGAGGGCAGCCAGAGCCACAAATCCAAGACACTCTTTTTTTCACACTAACAACCACCACCACCAGCTGAAGCCAAGTACATGCCAGGGGGTACTTTGGGATGGGCACCGTGGTCTGGACTGGGGGGCGTCCCCCTTCCGTTCCTCCTGCTCACTGCCCTGCTAGAAATTCTCCTCGTTTTCAAATGCCTGTATACGTCGCTTTACGCTTCAACCATCTTTGCACCCGCGGGAGCAGGACGGGAAAGGGTCAGCGACATACAGCTGCAGACAGAGTCAGCGCTGCTCATTTTATGTTTTCTTTTTTAATTTAAATTCAATTAATTCACATAGAGTGTATTAATCGTTTCAGAGGTAGAGGAGAGTGGTTCATCAGTCTCATAAAATGAGCACCGGGTGTTAGGTTAACACCGCTCATCTACAAGTGGTGGGAACTGTCCGACTGCTTGATGGGTTATTGTGGACACATTCGTGATGAGAGGGAGCTCCACAAAATCAATTAAGCCGATCGATACCGGGTTGGGAATTCCCAGGACGAGATGCCCGCGGGGCCGTTTATCATTCTGAGTTCACTCCCCAGTGGAAACTTCAAGTAAGGCGCTCCTTCCTACTTGTCTTGTCTCCTCACTCCTGGGAATTTTTCCTACAGGCATCATTCAAAGGCAAGAAAAAGCTATATGCATGAAGACGTCATTGCAGCTTTATTTATCACAGCAAAATATTGGAAAGATTTAATGCCCAGTTACACAGGAGTATCTAAGTTATGGTCGATCGATGGGAGAGACTATTATACAGCAATAAACACAACGATTATAACGATCATGTAGCAAAATGGGAAACACCATAACAGTAAACATAAGCGGAATAAAAAATATGCTGCCTATAGTTTGGGGAAATGTGTTTTTTATGGACATAGATTGGAAAAATGAAGATAATGGCTTATGCATGAATCTTTTTAAATAATTTCTTCTAAATGTTGTTTTTACAAATAAAAAATCATACAGGAAACAGAAGATAATAAAGAACTATTGTTCAAAATTAACTGACCCGCTATTGAGTGTGTGTGTGTGTTTCTGTGTGTGTGTGTGTGTCTGTCTGTGTGTGTGTTTGTGTGTGTATATGTGTGTGTGTGTGTGTCTATGTGTGTATGTGTGTGGTCTAATCATTTATTTATGTAGATTTAAAACCAAGGGTCCTACGAATCAACACTCAACCCATTTTCAATACTTGCTGGATGATTTTCACTAACAGTTTTAACCCCTTGTAGTTGTAAATTCAGTTTACAGGCAGAGCAGTATTTGTAGTAGGCGTCCCATGAGTGTTTCTGGAGTGAATGAACACACACATCGTGGGAGAAACGATAGACATGAGGTTTGTTTCTAGCGGATGCTTTTCAAACTCTTGGAAAAGAGAGCTGCAGTGTTGAGACGTTCTTTTGCGTTACTGGAATAATGAAAGGAGGTAAAGGGCTTCTCCGGACTGTACCTCACTCTGGTGTCTGTCATAGCTTCCTTTCTACAGTAGGAATGTGTTTTATACTCAAAAGCACACCTATTTAAACAAAACACTGATTGTGCGAGCAGCTTCCCCAAAGGGACAATGGGGGCAGATGTGACTGCGTTTCCCCGCTCCCCACTCTGCTCACACAACCAGCCCACAGGGCTCTTAGGTCTAGTATTCAGAGGAAGGAGGCTTTACCGAACTCCCTGACTCAGGACAAGAACTAGGGTCCCAGAGGGGGGCGGAGATTTTGGTAACAAACCACTGACCATAGAGAGTTGTTCAAGAAAATGCCAAAATAAAATTCATCTCTTGTCTTTAAAATGATAATAACTACAATGATCATGGCAATGACTTTCCTTTCAATCGTCGGATCACAGGTCATAGTTGTCCTCTTATGCTGGGCTCACGGTGGGTGCTGAACAGGGAGGGGATGAACCTTACATCAGCAACAGGGAGACCTGGGCCTGTGTGACCCGGTCTCCCTTAAGGTCTGCACGCAGTCTCCATGATTTATGGTGTTTTCTTAAAGAAATTATTTTATTTTTCAAATACGTAAATATAACTTATTTTGCAAATAAGTAAATACATCTGTTAGTTCTCTTAGGTTTTCAAGCTTACAATTACATCACCTGTAAAAACTAATGTTGTGGAGCGCCTGGGGGCTCAGTCGTTAAGCGTCTGCCTTCGGCTCAGGTCATGATCCCAGGGTCCAGGGATCAAGTCCCACATCGGGCTCCCTGCTCAGCAGGGAGTTACCCTTTCCCTCTCCCTCTGCCACTCCCCTTGCTCGTGCTCTCTGTCAATAAATAAAATCTTTAAAACAACAACAACAATTAATGTTGTATTTCTTCCTTCCCAGAACATACCCCTCATTTGTTTGTCTTGCCTTACAGAATTAAGCAGGGTCTCCAGTCAAATTTTTCAATTTGTGGTACACAAATTTTTAAAGCAAAGCAGTATATAAGAAACCGTAAGTCTCCTTGCCATCCCTTTCCTCCAAGTCACCTGGGTCCTTTTCCAGTGGTATCTCTATAGATACAAGCATATGCACATAGAAAGACTTTGGGGGACGCCTGGGTGGCTCAGTCAGTTAAGCGTCTGACTCTTGATTTCGGCTCAGCTCGTGATCTCAGGGTCGTGGGATCGAGCCCAACATTGGGCTCCACGATCAGCTTGTCCCTCTGCCTCCTCCCCATGCTTATACTTTCTCTTCCTTTTCTCTCTCTCTCTCCCTTTCTCTCTCTCTCAAATAAATAAGTAAATAAATAAATAAAATCTTTTAAAAAAGGGAAAGAGATTTTTTAAAAACAACGTCAAAGGATTCCATAGTACAGATTTATCTTTATTTAAACAATTTATTATTGATTCAAAGTTCGGTTGTTTCTCATCGTGGCTCTCACACACGGTGGTACTGTTAAAAAATAACCTGAGGCATATTAAAACATTTCAAGAGTTTGAGTAAAAATCCTTTCAAATCAAGCAGCCCCAGAATGGACATGGTAAGTAGATGGGATCTCTGGGAGAGACATTTTTTAAATTAATACATAACGTATTATTTGCCCCAGGGGTACAGGTCTGTGGATTATCAGGCTTACACAATTCACAGCACTCACCATAGCACATACCCTCCCCAATGTCCCTCCCCCAGCCACCCCATCCCTCCCATTTCCCTCCCCTCCAGCAACCCTCAGTTTGTTTCCTGAGATTACGAGTCTCTTATGGTTTGTCTCCCTCCTGATCTCATCATATATATATATATATATATATATATATATATATACACACACACACACACACACACACGTATATATACATGTATATATATATATATATGTGTGTGTGTGTGTGTGTGTGTATAAAGAAGTGTGTATATATATAAAGAAGATGTGGATCTTCTTTATCCATTCAACTGTTGATGGACATTTATAGAGAAAAGCCAGGGGGCGCCTGGGTGGCTCAGTCGGTTAAGCATCAGACTCTTGATTTCAGCTCAAGCCATGATCTCAGGGTCGTGAGATCAAGCTCCCTTGGTCCCCAAGAACCCCACAGTTGGCACAGAGCCCGCTTGAGATTGTCTCTCTCCTTTTCCTCCATTCCTCCTGCCCTTTCTTTCTAAAAAAAACAAAGATGGAAACAGCTTAAAGGCTAATTTCATGATTGACTGTCCTCAGGTTTCAATGTCATAACCTTGAAACATTTTCAGGTCTAGATCTTGGTCTGTTTCTGTTGCCTCCATGGTACATGGGCCACATCCGTCTAATGGCCTCCTTACTTTATCCATTAACACTGTAATCCCTTCTGCACAGGTATAAGCATATCTGAAGCTAGAGTACCTAGATGAGGAAACTTCTAGAAGGGATGGAGCAGAGTGGATATTGGGGGGGGGGTATCTAGGTGTCTATGATTCAACTGAGATCAGGTAATATCAATGAACAAATTTACAGAGATTCGACAGTTTCTGATAACTTCCTGTCCAGAGGTTCATGTGTCTGTGTATTTGGGTCTTCTCTGTCTCCTTCGTCTTCAAATTTCCTTCATCTAAGACTTACACATTTCTTACTTAATTTGATTTCTGGCTGTTTTCTCTTTATTTCTGTTCCTGTTAAAAATGTGGTCTCTTGGGAGGCCTGGTCAAGATGGCGGAGAAGTAGCAGGCTGAGACGACATCGGGTAGCAGGAGATCAGCTAGATAGCTTATCTAACCATTGTGAACACCTATAAATCCAACGGGAAATCGAAGAGAAGAAGAGCAACAATCCCAGAAACAGAAAATCGATCACTTTCTGAAAGGTAGGACCTGCGGAGAAGTGAATCCAAAGCGACGGGAAGATAGACCCCGGGGGGAGGGGCCGGCACCCGGCAAGCGGCGGAGCGACGGAGCACAAAATCGGGACTTTTAAAAGTCGGCTCCACTGGGAGACATCGCTCCAGAGGCTAAACTGGGGGGAAACCCAGGCGGGGTCAGCATAATCCCAGGACCCGCAGGGTCACAGAAGGACTGGGGATGTCTGAGTGCCGCAGAGCTCGCAGGTATTAGAGCGGGGAAGCCGGCTATAGCGACAAAGCCGAGGAGTGAGCTCTAAGCCCGGGGTTACCTTGTGCCGGTCGCAGGCTGGGTGGGCTCGGAGCGCGGCCGGAGGCCACGGAGACAAAAGCGACCCGGCGCTTTTCTCCAGCTCCAACAATTGACTGCTTTCCTCGAGGCACGACCGCAAGCCAGGGAGGCGGGGCTATTGGGCGCTTTGCTCTGAGAGCGCACTGAGGAGCGGAACCCCAAGCTCTCGGCTCCTCTGGGCTGAGAGATTGGGAGGCCGCCATCTTCATTCCCGTCCTCCGGACTCTACGGAAAGCGCTCAGGGAACAAAAGCTCCCGAAAGCGAACCCGAGCGGATTACTTAGCCCGGCCCCTGGCAAGGGCGGTGCAATTCCGCCTGCGGCAAAGACACTTGAGAATCACTACAACAGGCCCCTCCCCCAGAAGATCAACAAGAAACCATCCAAAACCAACTTCAGTCACCAAGAACAGCGGAATTCCACAGCAGGAGAAAGCAAATCCTACCTGGACAAAATGACAAGGCGGAAAAACTCACCTCAAAAAAAAGAACAAGAGGCCGTACCGAAGGCTGGAGACCTAATCAATACAGACATAGGTAGCATGACAGATCTAGAGTTCAGAATGACAATTCTCAAGGTTCTAGCCGGGCTCGAAAAAGGCATAGAAGATATTAGAGAAACCCTCTCCGGAGAGATAAAAGCCCTTTCTGGAGAAATAAAAGAACTAAAATCTAACCAAGTTGAAATCAAAAAAGCTATTCATGAGGTGCAATCAAAAATGGAAGCTCTCACTGCCAGGATAAATGAGGCAGAAGAAAGAATTAGTGACATAGAAGACCAAATGACAGAGAATAAAGAAGCTGAGCAAAAGAGAGACAAACAACTACTGGAACACGAGGAGAGGATTCGAGAGATAAGTGACACCATAAGACGACACAACATTAGAATAATTGGGATTCCAGAAGAAGAAGAAAGAGAGAGGGGAGCAGAAGGTATATTGGAGACAATTATTGGAGAGAATTTCCCTAATATGGCAAAGGGAACAAACATCAAAATCCAGGAGATGCTGAGAACGCCCCTCAAAATCAATAAAAATAGGTCCACACCTCGTCACCTGATAGTAAAATTTACAAGTCTTAGCGACAAAGAGAAAATCCTGAAAGCAGCCCGGGAAAAGAAGTCTGTAACATACAAGGGTAAAAACATTAGATTGGCAGCGGACCTATCCACAGAGACCTGGCAGGCCAGAAAGAACTGGCATGATATATTCAGAGCACTAAACGAGAAAAACATGCAGCCAAGAATACTATATCCGGCTAGGCTATCATTGAAAATAGAAGGAGAGATAAAGAGCTTCCAGGACAAACAAAAGCTGAAAGAATTTGCAAACACCAAACCAGCTCTACAGGAAATATTGAAAGGGGTCCTCTAAGCAAAGAGAGACCCTAAAAGTAGTAGATCAGAAAGAAACAGAAACAATATACAGTAACAATCATCTTACAGGCAATACAATGGCACTAAATTCATATCTCTCAATAGTTACCCTGAATGTTAATGGGCTAAATGCCCCAATCAAAAGACACAGGGTATCAGAATGGATAAAAAAACAAAACCCATCCATATGCTGCCTCCAAGAAACTCATTTTAGACCCGAAGACACCTCCAGATTTAAAGTGAGGGGGTGGAAAACAATGTACCATGCTAATGGACATCAGAAGAAAGCTGGGGTGGCAATCCTTATATCAGATCAATTAGATTTTAAGCCAAAGACTATAATAAGAGATGAGGAAGGACACTATATCATACTCAAAGGGTCTGTCCAACAAGAAGATCTAACAATCTTAAATATCTATGCCCCTAACATGGGAGCAGCCAACTATATAAACCAATTAATAACAAAATCAAAGAAATACATTGACAGTAATACAATAATAGCAGGGGACTTTAACACTCCCCTCACTGAAATGGACAGATCATCTAAGCAAAAGATCAACAAGGAAATAAAGGCCTTAAATGACACACTGGACCAGATGGACATCACAGATATATTCAGAACATTCCATCCCAAAGCAACAGAATATACATTCTTCTCTAGTGCACATGGAACATTCTCCAGAATAGACCACATCCTGGGTCATAAATCAGGTCTCAATCGGTACCAAAAGATCGAGATCATTCCCTGCATATTTTCAGACCACAATGCTCTGAAGCTCGAACTCAATCACAAGAGGAAATTTGGAAAGAACGCAAATACATGGAGACTAAACAGCATCCTTCTAAAAAATGAATGGGTCAACCAGGAAATTAAAGAAGAATTGGAAAAATTCATGGAAACAAATGATAATGAAAACACAACAGTTCAAAATCTGTGGGACACAACAAAGGCAGTCCTGAGAGGAAAATATATAGCAGTGCAAGCCTTTCTCAAGAAACAAGAAAGGTCTCAAATACACAACCTAACCCTACACCTAAAGGAGCTGGAGAGAGAACAACAAAGAAAGCCTAAACCCAGCAGGAGAAGAGAAATCATAAAGATCAGAGCAGAAATCAATGAAATAGAAACTAAAAAAACAATAGAACAAATCAACAAAACTAGGAGCTGGTTCTTTGAAAGAATTAATAAGATTGATAAGCCCCTGGCCAGACTTATCAAAAAGAAAAGAGAAAGGACGCAAATAAATAAAATCATGAATGAAAGAGGAGAGATCACAACCAACACCAAAGAAATACAAACAATTATAAGAACATACTACGAGCAACTCTATGGCAACAAATTTGACAACCTGGAAGAAATGGATACATTTCTAGAGATGTATAAACTACCACAACTGAACCAGGAAGAAATAGATAACCTGAACAGACCCATAACCAGTAAGGAGATTGAAACAGTCATCAAAAATCTCCAAACAAACAAAAGTCCAGGACCAGACGGCTTCCCAGGGGAATTCTACCAAACATTTAAAGAAGAATTAATTCCTATTCTCCTGAAACTGTTCCAAAAAATAGAAATGGAAGGAAAACTTCCAAACTCATTCTATGAGGCCAGCATCACCTTGATCCCAAAACCAGACAAGGATCCCACCAAAAAAGAGAATTACAGACCAATATCCTTGATGAACACAGATGCGAAAATTCTCACCAAAATACTGGCCAATAGGATCCAACAGTACATTAAAAGGATTATTCACCACGACCAAGTGGGATTTATTCCAGGGCTGCAAGGTTGGTTCAACATCCGCAAATCCATCAATGTGATACAATACATTAATAAAAGAAAGAGTAAGAACCATATGATACTCTCAATAGATGCTGAAAAAGCGTTTGACAAAGTGCAGCATCCCTTCCTGATTAAAACTCTTCAAAGTGTAGGGATAGAAGGCACATACCTCAACATTATCAAAGCCATCTATGAAAAACCCACCGCAAATATCATTCTCAATGGAGAAAAACTGAAAGCTTTTCCGCTAAGGTCAGGAACACGGCAGGGATGTCCGTTATCACCACTGCTGTTCAATATAGTCCTAGAAGTCCTAGCCTCAGCAATCAGACAACAAAAAGAAATTAAAGGCATCCAAATCGGCAAAGAAGAAGTCAAACTATCACTCTTTGCAGATGATATGATACTATATGTGGAAAACCCAAAAGGCTCCACTCCAAAACTGCTAGAACTTATACAGGAATTCAGTAAAGTGTCAGGATATAAAGTCAATGCACAGAAATCAGTCGCATTTCTTTACACTAACAACAAGACAGAAGAAAGAGAAATTGAGGAGTCAGTCCCATTTACAATCGTACCCAAAACCATAAGATACCTAGGAATAAATCTAACCAAAGAGGCAAAGAATCTATACTCAGAAAACTATAAAGTACTCATGAAAGAAATTGAGGAAGACACAAAGAAATGGAAAAATATTCCATGCTCATGGATTGGAAGAACAAATATTGTGAAAATGTCTATTCTACCTAAAGCAATCTACACATTTAATGCAATCCCTATCAAAATCCCATCCATTTTTTTTAAAGAAATAGAACAAATAATCCTAAAATTTATATGGAACCAGAAAAGACCTCGAATAGCCAAAGGAATATTGAAAAAGAAAGCCAAAGTCGGTGGTATCACAATTCCAGACTTCAAGCTCTATTACAAAGCTGTCATCATCAAGACAGTATGGTACTGGCACAAAAACAGACATATAGACCAATGGAACAGAATAGAGAGCCCAGAAATAGACCCTCAACTCTATGGTCAACTAATCTTCGACAAAGCAGGAAAGAATATCCAATGGAAAAAAGACAGCCTCTTCAACAAATGGTGCTGGGAAAATTGGACAGCCACATGCAGAAAAATGAAATTGGACTATTTCCTTACACCACACACGAAAATAGACTCAAAGTGGATGAAGGACCTCAATGTGCGAAAGGAATCTATCAAAATCCTTGAGGACAATGCAGGCAGCAACCTCTTTGACCTCCACCGCAGCAACTTCTTCCTAGGAACATCGCCAAAGGCAACAGAAGCAAGGGCAAAAATGAACTATTGGGATTTCATCAAGATCAAAAGCTTTTGCACAGCAAAGGAAACAGTTAACAAAACCAAAAGACAACTGACAGAATGGGAGAAGATATTTGCAAACGACATATCAGATAAAGGGCCCGTATCCAAAATCTATAAAGAGCTTATCAAACTCAATACCCAAAGAACAAATAATCCAGTCAAGAAATGGACAGAAGACATGAACAGACATTTCTGCAAGGAAGACATCCAGATGGCCAACAGACACATGAAAAAATGCTCCACATCACTCGGCATCAGGGAAATACAAATCAAAACCACAATGAGATACCACCTCACACCAGTCAGAATGGCTAAAATTAACAAGTCAAGAAATGACAGATGCTGGCGAGGATGCGGAGAGAGGGGAACCCTCCTACACTGTTGGTGGGAATGCAAGCTGGTGCAACCACTCTGGAAAACAGTGTGGAGGTTCCTCAAAAAACTGAAAATAGAGCTACCCTACGACCCAGCAATTGCACTCCTGGGTATATATCCTAAAGATACAAACGTGGTGCTCCGAAGGGGCACGTGCACCCGAATGTTTATAGCAGCAATGTCCACAATAGCCAAACTGTGGAAAGCGCCTAGATGTCCATCAACAGATGAATGGATAAAGAAGATGTGGTATATATACACAATGGAATACTATGCAGCCATCAAAAGACATGAAATCTTGCCATTTGCGACGACGTGGATGGAACTAGAGGGTATCATGCTTAGCGAAATAAGTCAATCGGAGAAAGACAACTATCATATGATCTCTTTGATATGAGGAAGTGGAGATGCAAGGTGGGGGGGTTTGGGGGGAGGTAGGAAAAGAAAAAATGAAAAGATGGTATTGGGAGGGAGACAAACCATAAAAGACTCAATCTCAAGAAACAGACTGAGGGTTGCGGGGGGGAAGGGGGATGGGAGAGGGTGGTGGGGAAATGGACATTGGGGAGGGTATGTGCTATGATGAGTGCTGTGAAATGTGTAAACCAGACGATTCACAGACCTGTACCCCTGGGGATAAAAATACATTATATGTTTATTAAAATAAAAAAATTAAAAAAAAAAAAAAAAAAAAAAAAAAAAAATGTGGTCTCTTCTTTATACTCTATCTTCTGGTTATTGTTTGTATATGCAAAGTGCATTGACTTTGATGTGTTCATTATTTTTTTTTAAAGATTTTATTTATTTGACACACAGAGAGAGAGATCACAAGTAGGCAGAGAGAGGGGGAAGGCTTTAACCCACTGAGCCACCCAGGCCCCCCTGATGTGTTAATTATTTAAAAACGTTTCTGTTAGTTCTCTTAGGTTTTCAAGCTTACAATTACATCATCTGCGGAAACTAATGTTGTGGAGCGCCTGGGGGCTCAGTCGTTAAGCATCTGCCTTCAGCTCGGGCCATGATCCCAGGGTCCAGGGATCAAGTCCCACATTGGGCTCCCTGCTCAGCGAGGAATCACCCTTTCCCTCTCCCTCTGCCACTCCACCTGCTTGTGCTCTCTGTCAAATAAATAAAATCTTCAAAACAACAACAACAATTAATGTTGTATTTCTTCCTTCCCACAGCACACCCCTCATTTGTTTTTCTTGCCTCACAGAATTAAGCAGGGTCTCCAGTCAAATTTTTCAAGTGGGCACCCTTGTCTTGTTCCCCCACTTTAGTGGTAATATTATTTTCAATCTCCTCAATCTAGTCTGGAATAGAAAATTCCATTGTTTTCTGACTTGGTGAAACCAAAAGTAAACACATACACACTTTAAAGCATTGCTTTATTAGATGTTTTGTGTGATGTAAGTGTACAATCAATCATCCTATAACAAAAAGATGAAATGGATATACCCAAAAAATTTTTCTATCATCTATACTCAAGGCCAAAAGAAAAAAAAAAAGTTAAAGGTGCTCCATGGTTTGGATATCAGCTTTAATTTCATGTAACAAAAGTAAAATTTATGAAGCAATAAATTATATGACAAAATCCAAAGATGAGATAAGGTGCGGATATTAAAAATAAAAGTACTGAACCACTTCTACAAGCAGGCATTGACCAAGGGGTGCCATGTTGCTTTGTCGATGTTTTCTGAAAAAAAACCAATCGAATGGGGATTTTCAAGAAAATCTGCCCATTGCCAGGCAGTAAGAGGCCGCTCCTGGCACGGCATTTCGTGGTAGATGAATGGTCAGTTAAGACAGCATGCACGTTGGTCGTGGGGGGGTGAAGGGGTGTCTGTTGGAACCTGTCCCCGCTGAGCTAGACGTCATGTCTGCTGCACAGAGGGGCTTAGGTGGGAGTGTGGGAAGCCGAGGTTTCCCCCGCACGATCCCCAAGGTGACCA
Source organism: Martes martes (assembly GCF_963455335.1). Taxonomy (NCBI): domain Eukaryota; kingdom Metazoa; phylum Chordata; class Mammalia; order Carnivora; family Mustelidae; genus Martes; species Martes martes. Next base: position 82,870,845 of record NC_137902.1, on the reverse strand, counting down.
CGTATCCTTAGGTGAATGAGCTTTGTGGCTCGAAGTCTCAGAAAGACCCTGAAGACCCTTTAGGAAGAGGAGTGGTTGGATGCCTTCATTCCACCTGTGTCTGACCCCTACTGTCACGCCACTCCTTCCCAGCTCTGCACCTTGAGGAAAGTTCACTGGTCTCCTAAGGCTCTGTTTTGTCATCTACAGACACCTACCACATACAGCCGATATGAGAATTCAGTGAGATGATGATTATAAGGTCTTAGGACAGTCCCGGTGCACACAGGGGAGCCCTACCATGCTTCTGGGCTGGGGAAACCCTCCTTACCACAGAGGAGGACAGGTTTGCAGTATTACATACTAACTTGATCTGAGGGAAGATCATTTTGATCTTGAAATTTCAGGAAGTTGGAAGGCATAGGATGGTTACTGACCAAGAACACGCCCTACCCCAAGCTGGTGGAAGATGAATGGGCAGCCATTTGAATGCCAGGCTGGGGCACCTGGGAGGCTCAGTCGGTTAAGCATCTGCCTTTGGCTCAGATCATGATCCGAGTCCTGGGATCGAGCCCCGCATCAGACTCCCTGCTCGGCGAGAAGCCTGCTCTCCCTCTCCCCCTCCCCACTGCTTGTGTTCCCTCTCACTGTGTCTTTCTCTGTCAAATAAATAAATAAAATCTTTGAACGCCAGCCTCTCCACCCAGTGGGCAGTGTCATCCACAATTCATCCTCTCACACTGTGTCACGATGAAATCAGACTCCACATCGCCATTTTCAGTCGGCACATTGGCTTGTGGTCTTGACTGTCTCCATAAAAGCTTCAATTTGTATTGTGGTTTGGTCGCTTTTAAATTCAAGCCCTGACAAAAACTGCCCCATATTCTAGTTTGGGATCCACGGTCCTGGGTTTTCTGAGGTCACAGTGTCTCAAGAGGGGACTTGCCCTGAGGAGGCTGTGTGGCCAGATGATACGTCCTGGCCTTTATCAGGCTTCCTGGCCGACTCTGATGCCAGCATAGACCAGGGAGGGGTGGTAGCACGTGGTTAAAGCATCATTCACCTACCCCGATACTTAGACCTGTTCAGGCATCACAACAAGGAAACAAACACACTGCCCAGCCAAAGGTACCAGAGAACTCTTACACGGCATATACCTACAATTCTTGTTAGCTTCCAGAATGTTCCAATACATCATGACCTCAAAGAAGTATTCATATGGTGTGTGAGTCACACGAAACACTGGGTTAGTGACCGTTCAGATGTCTTGTGTCCGGGGGCCTTTTAAAAATGGTGTATGTCGAAGTAGACATTCGTCATTGCTGATACGGTCAATCCTGACTCTTGCCAAGTTTGGCTCCATTGGAATTAATCCAAGGATTCGAAGATTCCAAGTGCCACGTGACTAGTTTGTAATATTTTTGAGACATGATTATAAATAATTCACTAATTTGGTCCATTATTAAAAAAACAAGAATTCCTAGAAATCAACTACACTTATTATTAAAATATATACAGTATATATATATTTTTTAATGCTCAAGATAAAACTGATGAAACACAGGCAGCAAATTCACATACTGTGCTTTTGCTTTGTTCCCTGGATGCTGGCCAGTTGCCGGCTGAAGCAGGGCATCTCTCTGAGGACAGAAGTACTGCCCAGCCCGGGAGGCTCAGCAAAGCACCAGCTGCCTTCCGGAAACAACAGCGTGACTCCAGGAAATGACAAGAACTGTCCGGGGTCCAAAGATCCTAATGAAAGCAGGACCATCACTATTCTTATAAGGATAAATGAGACAGAAACAACAAAACCCAATAAATCAATTAGCAGCACAAACAGTAACGTAGTTATTAAGCTCGACACTGTGCAAAAGCTCGAGTCTGGTTGCTGTCACACATGGGCACATGATGGAAATCTGTATTTGGACCATTACTTCCCCAGAGAAGGCCGGGCTGCACCACACAAGATTGGTGGGATATTCATAGGACTTACATAAAATCTATGATGCATTGAACTTGGGAAGCCTGGGTTAGATTGAAAAAAAAAAAAAATCAAGTGGGTTTCTTTACTGGGCTCCACCCCAGTCTAGTAGGCTAACAGGCACTGTGACAACCTGGCCAGGAACTATGGCGTGCCAGGTTTCCCTAACGTGTTTGACCGAGGGAGACCCGGTCACTGGTGAGCATCTCCTGGAGGCTGCCTTCCTCAGCCCAACTCGGGAAGCGCTGCCTAATTGAACACGGGCTGTTCTCCAGCTGCCTTGGTAGGGAGGGGCCTGCAATGCCCACACTACTGAGTACACACTGCCGTCCTGGGTACTGCACTGTCCTCCTGAGTACTCTACTGCCTTCCTGAGTACCCGCTGCCTTCCTGAGTATGTGTTGCCTTCCTGAGTACGGGCTGCCATCCTGAGTATGTGTTGCCTTCCTGAGTACGGGCTGCCATCCTGAGTATGCACTGCCGTCCTGAGTACTGCACTGTCCTCCTGAGTACTACACTGCCGTCCTGAGTACCGCAGTGGACGGAATGAAGGTTTCCACATCCACGTCCTGCCGGGCACTGAGCGAAACATGTTAGGCAGGAAGGAAGGAGAGGCCCCGCGGTTTGAACTTGTCATCTGATCCCTTTACGCCCCTGCTCCCATCCCACTGTCATTGTGGGCAAATTTCGGGATCTCCTGGCGAAACACCAGGGCCCCTTTCAGTAGAAACAGGAGTTGCCGTAATAGGACGATCAGAAGACTGCACCTCACTGACAGGTTGCTACTTTAAAGCAACGTCTTTTGGAATTTTTCCTCTGCATTCTTCTGAGATTATAGTGACTCACAGGAGAAGGTGAAAAGCTGTTAATTCCAGATCCTGGGGTTAATGAGCTCCCTTAGATCACGCGCCTGTAGGAAAGTATAACAGGTACGGTGAGAGACACTTACGTTCAGTTTCCTCTTAACAAGTTCTTAAATCAGGAGATATTTTAATTGCGGCAGAAAGCAAGACGGTACAGGAAAAGAGACATTTTGCTAGCAGAATTCAACCCCAACTTCTGTCTAATGGGAGCTGAGACGAGAAGACTTTCGAGTCCGATGCAGGATCTCCCACGAACGACACGGGAAAGGTGCCCCTGGCTGACCCGTGGAAGGCAGTCCGGCGGATGGCCCCCCCAAAGTTCATCGTGCTGTCTCCCCACTCTCAGCCCCAGGGGAGAAAAGAGGGACCACTTCTCTACGGGGAGTCCTTGGGGCCCTGTGTCCGTAACAGAGTCAGGCACGTTGGTCAGGCAGGGGAGGTGACAGAGGCCTCCCGTGCATCCATATCGATGACGATGACGTGGCCACGCGCCCTCCCCGCCCCCCATCCTGTCCCACCTCAGGCCTGCACCTCCCGGACGCCAGCTGTCACACAGGAAGCCGCAGCCTCTCTCTCTCCCGCCTCCTTTGCCGGCTGGAGCCGCAGGCTCATGGCCTGCAGAGTCTCCTTCACCATCTGGAGCTCCCTCCTGAGAGACTGTGCACACATGGTTAAGGAACACACGCGAAGGTGAAGGGCGGACCTCGGCAGCCTCCGAGGGAGCTAATAAGTGCACGCGCGCCGGCGGGAAGCAGATGGGCACTGGCATCTAATTGCAGTTTCAAGTTCTTCCAAATTGTAGGAATTAAATATTAATACAAATTTTACACTTCTCGTAAGAGTGATCTCCAGCTCCATGAGGCCCGAGGTTATGAACTCTCAAGTTAGGTTTCGAAAAGGAAAAGGAAGGGTCGGCTGGTAGACCGAGACACATGGCCAACTGGGAGGCACCATGATAGAGGGTCAGTGTGACTGGGATTCCCGGGGGCGGCTCGACAGCCACAACCCAGTGCCCAGACGGCCCAGAGGGCAGAGGGCTGGACATAAGAGCTTCCTCAAGAATCCCAGTATTGGGGGCCACCATAGGTCCGGACTTGGAGTTGTGAGGGACCAGAGTCCCTGCTGGCCATGAGCCAGCCTTGTCACCTTGTGCAAATCACTTTGAACCTCCGTTTTCTGTGAAACAAGGATCTCTAAACTCCTGTAGGTTCTAATCTGCTGTCCTATGTTATTAGACTTCCCAGGGACTTGTAAAATAGCCAGGCAGGGTGCTCAACATTTGACGGAGCTCAGGGAGCTTGCCCTTTCTGGGCAGGCTGGTTGGTTTTTCTTTAAATAGTTGGGTTCTTACATCCCTCGCCTTTAAAGTTATTTCTTACCTAAAGAAAACCATCACAGAGAACTTGGCAAATAATCATAGGAGATCTATAAGGCTGTCATCTTCTCAAGAAATGAGCCCTTTTCTGAGATTCCATTTAACAAATGGTGCTTTTTCTATCCATGGTCAGATCCCTGTTTCCTTGTGTACCTATAGTCAGAACAACTCAAAGATAAACAGGACGAGAGACAGATTGAATTCTTTGAGTTTCATAAGCAAATTAATGTCACTTCATCCAAGAGCAATGAAGGGGAAGTATGGAAATATGGTACTTAGACATCACGTAAATACTGTTAAATCATCACATCAGGTCAGACCACTTAAACATTCGTAGATCAGATACGGAGAAAACAGGAAGAGAGAGGGCTTTGGGAAAAGCAGCTTGTGGAGATCTTACCACTCACAGACCGTCAACACTACAATGTTGTTTTATTTAAGTACAATGTCAATGCAATGTCAAGGGAAAAAGATACCCCCGGGTTACGACTGTAGAAAGCTTTCTCTTTCTTTTTTAAATAAAGAACTCCAGAGGATCCTGGGAATTATGCAAATGAACTTCTCCCAAGCAAAATTGCTGAACCACCCTGAAAAGCTTTTGGCAGCTTTTCATCTCGAAGCTTCACCGGACTTCATCATTTGTGTAATTTACATTCATTGACTAGGATGGTTCACTCCTTGCACTTGAACCTGAGGGGAATGAGGGTGGGAATGAGTGGGTGCAAGGAAGGAAAAAAATCTCGTATTTACCTTTTTGTTTTTTCCTTAAAGAAAAAAAAGTCTTCATTTTCCTCCATTTCTCTGGACAACTCTGCTAATCGTTAGTGAAAACACATACGACTTTATAGGAGTAAAAGCAAACGGGGTCCCAGACTACACACCAAGCTGCAATTTAATCACAAAGTTATGTTACATTTATAAAGAGTAAGCGTAGAGCTTAAGTAGTTTATGAATCCTGACAAACTCCTAAGATTTAATTACCTTTGACGTGCAGCCTGGGACTACACTCCCCTATTTGTAATAATTATTGCTAAAAGATGACACAGGTTTTTAGAGAGAGGATCGAGCCAAAAAAAGATGCTTCTTAAAGAACTTGTGCAATTCCTGACCCTCACAGAACACACTGAAAGGTTTTTAAAAAGAGACCCAGAGAGATGCCACAAAGGAAAAAGACTAAGTTACATAATTAAGCGAACGCATCAGCCCTTCATAGAACATTCTGCAACACCCCACGGAGGCATCAGAAGACAGGGGTTGAAGCAAACGATCACCAGCGAGGGAAAAGTGGCAACCCCTTGATGCTTTCACTGTCTCCCTTGGAAAATGCGTATTTTCAGGAGCTTTGCCTCCACTAGCTAGAAGGGACGCCGCCCCATTCATGAACTGTTTCATAAAACCAATTAGACCTTCAAACGCGTAAAATAAAAATAGAAAATAAAAATAAATAAAGTGCATATTCTCATACCTTCTTCCCAAGGCTAGAGTCAAAAGAAATATTTCTTTGCTGTCAGCATGTAGGGTCTTTTGTGAGGCGCTATGAGACTTAAGGTTTATTCCCTAATTTTTTACTATTACTGGAGCCAACAGCCTAGGTTCTGCCTAAGCCGGACTAGACATCGGAAATCCTGGAAACCTCGTTTGGTGAGCCTAAAGTAACAATCAGCAAAATGATTAAAATCATGTTTTTATTACAAGTGTTGACGAGGATGTGGAGAAGAAAGGAAGCTTCGTGCACTGTGGGTGGGAATGCAAATTGGTGAGCCACAGTGGAAAACAGCACGGAGGTTCCTCAAAAAATTAAAAATAGACCTATCCTATGATCCAGTCATTCTACTACTGGGCATTTACACAAAGAATATGAAGACACTAATTAGAAAAGATACATGCATCCCTGTTTATTGCATCATTACTGACAACAGACAAATTATGGAAGGAGTGTGAAGTGTCCACGGATAGATAAACAGACAAAGAAAAAGTGGTGTGTATATATTATTTATATATATAATATATATGTTATATTATATTATATAAAATGGAATGCTACTATATAATATATGTAATAGCATTCCATTTTATATAATATAATATAACATATATATTATATATAAATAATACATGTAGTAGCATTCCATTATATAGATAGAAAGAATATAATGCTAAGTGACATAAGTCAGTTAGAGAAGGTTAGAGAAAGACAAATACCATATGATTTCATTCATATGTAGAATTGAAGAAACCAAACAAACAAAAAATACTTTTTTTTTTTTTTTTAAGACTCTTAATATAGAGAACAAACTGCTGGTCACCAGAGGGGAGGTGGCGGGGATGGGTGAAACCGGTGATGGGGTTAAGATCACATTTATCATGATGAGCTCTGGGTGATGTATGGAACGGCTGAATCACTATTTTGCGCACCTGAAACTAGCATAACACTGTACATTAACTACACTGTAATTTTTTTAAAAAACTGGAAAAGATCATGCTTTTATTTACAAAATCTCTCTCTCTAACCAACCTGTCTGTAGGATGCCTTACGAATGTAAGTTCCAAAACACTTTGAATGTGCTGGGATGGGAGAGAATCCAGGATAAAATACGCAGTGGGGGTGGGGAGGACAAGGCTGCAGAACAATGTATATGGAATGAAAAACCTATAGACAGAGTGATTTCTGCTAGAAAAGTGCCTTAGAAGGACACAGTGCTTCCAGGTATGGGTCCTGGGAGGAATAGGCAGCCTTTTTTTTTTTTTTTCATACTTCTCGAATATTCAAATGGGCATGCACACTTCTATATTTAGATCAATATATTTATAAAAGAAATCACTGGAAACATTTCACCGTTAAGCAGTTGGGGAAATAAAAGAATAGAAAGAAACCCTCGATCTTTCCTTCACACCTTCAGATATTTGAACATTTCCTGAGCTCCCACTGTGTTCTAAGAAAGGTTCCGAAAAAAGAAAAGCAAAAAAAAAAAGAGAGAGAGAGAAAAAGAAAGAGAAAGAGAAAAAGAAGAAGAAAAAGAAAAAGAAGAGAAAAAGAAAGGTTCTGGATGTAGGACGCACAGAAGTGAACAAACAAAGTCACGGCCATCCTGGCACGGAGCGTCCGCGAGGGGAACAGGAAGTAAACTCACACGGGCATGTATGCAGACTGCTAGATGGGGGTGATGGAGGGTTTGGAGCAGGGGAGTGACTGATTACTCTGGCCACTTTCATCACTGGAAGGTTCAAGGAAGGGGGCCAAGGAAGAAGCAGGGAGAAGAGAAGAGGTGGTTGCCATAATCCAATAATGCAGGGAAGAAAAGATCACGTACTGAACCCGGCTAGGGGCCGTGGAGGTGAGAGGTGACCAGATTCTGCATATGTCCTGAAGGTCAAGCCAAGGGCATACGGTGATAGACCAGATGTAGAATGTGAAAGAAGGAAGAGGCATTGAGAATGACTCCCAGATTTTTTTATCTAAGCAAAGAACTTGCAGTCTATCAAGGAGAAGACTGAGCACGAGTTGGATTTTTTTGAGGATGGGGAGGAATTTTTGGAAAAGTCCATTTGTCAGCAGAGGGGAGACCTTGAGTGAGGACCAGACAGGAGTGTGAGGTTTGGGGTGAGATCTGGCCTGCTGATATGTACTTGGAGGTTATATCAAAGAATATATTTAAAAAAAAAAAACTTCATACTTTCTCAGTTTATTGCATTTGCCAGAGCTAACCAAGATCTTACAGTAGGTCTAGAATCAGTGCTTGTGATTGTTAGTCCAATGAACTCAACGTGGAAGCCCGCTGACATATCTGACCTTGGTTTTTATCAAAGCACTGAGCAAATAAAGTACAACTCCAGCACTGGATTTTAGGTAGATATGACAGAGGTGCTCACTGCATCTAAATATAAGAGTAGGTCTCAAAGAGCTGAGTGATTCTGGTGATGCCTGGGCCATTGAGACCTCTCGAGCTAATTATAAAGTTCCCCTGTAACAGATATGCCACCAGATATCTGTGGCGTCTAAGAAAATGAGCACATTAATTATAATGATGGCACAAGGATTGACACGCCAACATCTTTAAAAACAGCCCAAGACCATTCTTTACCACCTTGGGGCAGACTAGTCACATACTAAGCAAGTGTATAACTTCTCGCTAATAAAATTATGCAAGCTGGGTTTGCAATCAGTAAAGGGGTAAGACAGTAAGACAACTTCCCCAGATGTCATCCAGGCATACAAAAAGACAACATCGTCATTTCGGGCAGCCATTGGCAAAGACCCTCAAATTCTTTCAAGGAGGACTTTTGTTTATGTATAAAAACCACGGAGTGTTTGTCCGTTGGGTTTCTTAGCAATCCTGTGGGTAATTTAGTCAAAGGTAGATCAGCTCATCGGGTCCGGTTTGGTTCAAAAAGAAACAACAGTGTGCCTTTGAAAGGGCTTCTCGTTTGCTAAAGTGTTTCTTCGTATCAACAGCGATGCCTTCGCAGGCAGGGAGAGGACGTTTTCCTTCTGGAAAAAGCTGAAGGTGAAGAACACAGCTGTTGGAGAGCAAGGAGGAAAGCCTCATGCACGCACGTGACCTGCTTGAATGCCTCTGATGCCATCCTTGGGATGCCCACCTAGTGCCGAGTTTGCATGGTGCCAAGCCAGCAGCAGGACAGTCCGGGATCCACACCGCCTCCCAGGCTTCCCCTCCCCAGCCCACTCCCTTTGGCAGGAGCCAATGGAAAAAATCCTGGCCACCATATTTGCCTCAGCCCAGCACACGCAATGCTTTCAACAACCACCTCTCCCGGTCTGTTTTCTTCTCTTTAAGATTCGCAAGTCGAGTTCTGTGATCCTCGCGGCCTCCCTTCCAGCTCTTTAGCTCGAGAGTGGAAAACGTGTCCAAGAAGGCACAGCAGCCACCCCAGACCGCTGCTACCTCTGTCTGCTCAAGCCACACGCTGGGAAGTTGAACCAGACAAGGGATCTTAAGGGGATGTGATGTTCGTGCCTGTGCCTGGATGCATTCATATTTTCATGTCATCCAGCACTACCACAACTAATCGATTGGCCGCCGTGCATTCCAAATAAGCAGAGAGAACAGAATTCCACGAAGGTCTCCCGGACACGGTTGCGAGTAGAACCACGAATAGAAGCAGTTCGCCCCCATCTGCTCTGCGACTCCGAGGTGGGCAGAACCGTCCTGCAGGCTTTGAAATATGCCCAACGCGTCCAAATCTTACTTTTTCCCCCTCTTTGAAAGCACCTTGTGGAAGTTGAAGGAGAGAAAAAAAAAAAAAATGAGAAGAAACCTGCTTAAAAATCCACCTCACCTGGATGGTTTTCAGTTGACGCATTTGAACAGGGAAGAACCATTCAAAACGGTTTTCGAAACACGACTGCTAATTAGGACCCAAATGACTGTGAAATTGTGCGAGAGCCTCAGACTGATGCTCTTGGAAACCCCGGCTTGACTGGCCGGGAAGTCACACCTCCTGTCCTCCCCTCAGACAGCAGGCGCAAGTCGGCCCTCGGACGCCGGGGCTTCCAATTAATGGCTGGGACTTCTCTCAGACACTTGCCACCACGGCAGCTGATGGGTTTGTGTCATCCTTCGGTCATGCTACATGTAATTGAGTGAGTGTGTCGGGACGATGAAGAGACACGGGCTGTTTTCTGCTGCATCTTGGATCTGTCAATCCGGTGTCTTCTTCGTAAGAGGCAGGACACTCTCCGCAGGCTGCCCGTAGCCCCGGTATCCAGTCAGGAAGCCCAGAGGTTCAGTTTGGAAGCTCCTCTCCACCCCTGGATGAGTGGTCCACCCCTCGCTGATGGCCCGCTGGCGACACTTCCGCCCACGCGTGCGTGGCTCACGCAGAAGCTCGGTGCCTTCCGCACGACGCGTGAGCATCTGTAGCCGCCGAGGTTTGAATCTTCTGGCCTGGATGTTCGCTGCGGACTCACGTTCATCGTGCTCATGCTACATCACAGGCACTGTGGGCTCTGGCAGAGCGCTTAACGGAATCAAACAAAAATGCGACACTCGCTGTGTAACTCTTTTGTGTTGTCGATGGCAAGCTGTTTCTTTCAACCGTACACAGCTTTGTATCTTTGATCAAGAATGGAAACACAAACCAGTCAGTTTGGCTGGAGGATTCAACAGCCTCTTTGAAGCGCTAGATAAGCTCTAATTTGAAACAAGGGCTTTGGTTTGTGTAGGGAGGGAGCCTCCCAGAGTCTTGTAACTATGTCTTTCTATCTTAGGACGCCACGTTCCACTCAAATCTAAGTGCTGTTCTGTAGGAGTTCAAAGACTCGCTTCAGTGTCTTTGCTCTCAATCAGGGACACAGAACAAAGCCTGGGATTCAGAGGAAAGTTTGGGTTGAAATCCATATTGCGGGGCAGATTTGCTTGGAGGGGAGGAGGGAGACTTCCGTACCTCGTGTTTTCCAGCCCCGGTCTGACATACCCCCAGTATGTCTCCGCTTAGCTCAGCAAGGATCAGCCAAATTCTCAAAAACAGAACTTCAATAGGCTACTTCTATTATAGCTTAAAAATTTTAGAATAACTGTACACTTCACACAACAGGCCTGTCCACTTGCTTGTAGGCAAAGCTGCTTCCCAATGGGGCCCACAAGGACCACAGAGCTCGCCACTCATCAGAAATGACCCTGGACCAGTCACTTAATTTCAGTTTTCTCAACTATATCAAGTAGAAAGAATAATCCCTGTCTATCTATAGCTGTTTTGTTAGACTTAAATGACTTTTCTACATGGGCCACTGTGGGGTTACAGATGGACTCATTGAAGCATCTATTACAAAATAATTGAATAAATCTGTCTAAATGGGATGTGGCTGGAGCTTTTGACACACACGGTGAAAATGTTGAGGCAAATGGGCTTGGAGAATGTAATTTCTACCTCAAACCAACATCTACCATGTACAAGCCTGTTAAAGAATTTTCTAGAATACAGCCTCATGTAAACGTTATGAAGACGTTACAGACCCATGTCACTGTCCACTGTTGCTGAGGAGGAAGCCGAAGGATGAAGAGCCTCTCAACTGTCCACGGTCCTGCTGCTCCTGAATCGTGGACTGGCTGTGGGGCCACTAAAAGGGGCTTGTCTACGCACAGCTCTGTCCCCTGTCAGCCTCCTCCCTGCCACTCACCCCTATTAAGAAGAAAACCCAATTCCCTAGAACCAAACTTGACTATAAAATTTAGAAAACTGAGGTCCAGAGACCAGCACAGACCCTGCCTGCAGCACAGACCCCACAACCTGACTCCAAGGTGGTCTGAAGTATGTCCCACTGGGGAGAGCCCCTGCTTGCTGGGCTGGGGAACCAGGAACCCCTCTGCATTGCATCGCTCCCAGATGCCCATGTCCAGACAGCCGCTTGCCCGTTTGCTGGAGCCCCAGGTCCTCAAATCTAGGTGATTCATGAACATGGAAAAAACAAAATACAAGCCAAGAATGCTTCTGCTGTTTCTATGGCCCACTTTGTAGCAAGAGTTTAAACACCAGTTTTGTAAGGGGCAGAAAATTATGAAGAACAGAATGTCTGCTTTTTAAAATCTACCTTGAGCAATGTGAAAGGAATTGCTGATTAAGCTGAAGAAATTTCCTGCTACGTTTAATAACCGAGGTCTAAGATTTAAGGTTATAATGAGGAAGGAACAGTGCTGAATCCATCATTAAACTACTGTGGATCTGAATACCTATGATTAAGATTAGTCCTTGGCCATTCAAAGCTGCTTACACACACACACACACACACACACACACACACACACACACAGTCAATCAGGATTAAGTGTAAAAAGAAACGGAATTCTGAAAAGTAAGACAGCGATGAGAAGCAAAGACCAAAAGAGCTGCATTTCCCACCAGCTCCTCTAGTAAGAGTCACACCACTAAATAGAAAGGATGAATGAACGGATACGTGTTTTTATCCAGAGACACGTCCACATCTGATTGAATAACTGAAAAGATACAGGCCCGGGCTCCATACGCCTTCATCCGTGTGCACACCCATCCACTTGCCCTTGAAAGAACTAACCAGAACCGAGTACATCCACAGATTTGCACTGGATATGGACGTGTACCACAGGAAACATGTTCTCGGGCCATCTTGCTCAGTGGCGGTTGGGGTTGAGGAAGACATCTGCAGGTGTGACACCAAGTTTATGGAGTCTTACAAGAAGAATTTGAAAAGGAATGACCTGAAGTCCTATTAGTTATGATACTCCACTGCTCCTTCCAGGGTAGAATTGTATGGTTAAAACAGAGAGAGAGAAAGAGAGAGAGAAGCCCCTAGTAAAACTGAGTTAACCAGACCCACAACCATCTGTGCCCCACAAACCCAGCTTCACGCCACCTTGAAAACTGCATTTTGTTTTGGCCTTCTATGCATGTCTGAACTTCATGGTTCATTTTTAGTGGTCAGGCTTAATAATCAAAAATGCTGGATTACTTACCAAAAGCTAGAGAGAAAACACTACATACAGCATAATCTCAGAGATCGAAGGTGTGCTATGCTATAGAAAACAGCAGTATCTATTTGTTTCCATCTGATAGGGCATGGAAAAATTGAGTATATTTTTAAGACTTGCTCTTACAAAACAACTAGCAAGTACTTAACCTGCGGGATGAAAAGGATATGAATGAGATCTTCATCGTGGCTGTGGATGGCTGCGTGAAGCTGATCTTCCAAGTACAGTAACTTCTTGTCTATGGCTTCACATTTTTCTCCAAGTTCCTCAGAGAGGAGGCAAGATTCCTGGCCAGAGAAAAAGAAAAAGACCGCTTGTAAGCTATCGGCTTTTTCAGGACCATGAGCACATCTGTACTGTACCCAGTGGTACCCAGAGGGAAGATTAACCAACAGAGACCTCCCAGCTTCTGCATGCCAGGGGCATCATGCCAGAACCTTAGTCTTCCCTGGAGGTCATTCTTGAGAAGACATGAACAAATTTCAGGTTATTACGGAATGACGAGCTCCACGGGTGACCTCCCTGATCCGGTCATTTCAAAGTGCTATTTCCAGGATGTCAACTCCTAACATCAAATGATCAAAGGGGAAGCCTGAGTGTCCCAGCTGCCTCCGTGGGCAGACTCACAATGTAATAGGAATTCGAAACGAAGTCGGGCTGGGGGGAATCATGGGAGCAACCCGGTCGAACCTACAAGAACAGAGCTGTTCCTTTAAGGGCACAGGAACCCAATAGGGCAGCGGGCATGTCTTCACACAGTAGTCACAGTGCCTGAAAGTCAGAAAATTAAGGAGACTTTAAGTGCCATGAGATGGGCTTTATATATACAGATGTCATTGCCACTACCACGGGTGTTAAGCTTCTCTCCCTCTCACCACAGCAGAAGCCCCAGAAGAGCAGGACTGCTCTTAAGAGACAAGACCCCATAAGAGCAAGATGGACGGTGGTCTGCTCGCTGTGGGGTCCAGAGCCCCTGACACATTGCAGGCACGGGGTACTCATTGGTTCCATGAATGAACATCCAAGACTTGGAGTTCCTTCCTTCTCAGATGCTCCTCCTTCCAACTTATATCCCACACATGAACCCCAAAAGTGGCCTATCCCACTTTCCAGGACAAAACCACTCTCAGAGCAGGGTCCAAACCCAGCCCCTCACAACCAGCCAAGGGGCTCACACCCGTTGTGTCCCCTCTCACATGCAACCTAATTTTGGCCAACAGGATGGACCCATTGCCTTCGGTCACACTATTCCTCCAGCCATTCTGATGTGCGTTAGGTTTTCACGAGTGGTGGTAAAACCCCTAAAGGCATGGGCTATCCATTCATCCTGTACCCTCAAGCACAGTAACTGGCATTTAGAAGCTGTGGACTTGGAAAAGAAAAGAATAAACAAGGTAAAAAAAAAAAAAAAAAAAGAAAGAAAGAAAAGAAAAAGAGGCAAGGAAATAGGGAATCTTAGAACAAAGGGAAAGGGAAAAAGCAGCATTATTCTTAGTGAGATCAGCCAGCCAGAGAAAGACAAATATTGCATGGTATCACTTCTAGGCGGAAGCTAAAAAAGCCCAATTTGTTGAAGCAGAGCCTTGAATGGTGGGTATCAGGGGCTTGGGGCGTAGGGGTGGGGAGATGTTGTTAAAAGAGACAAACTTGCACCTAGAAGAGGAATGAAGTCCTGGTTATCTAATGCACAGCACAGTGATTATAGTCAACAACACTATAGTATAAACTTCAAAAATGCGAACAGACTAGATAGTGACCGTTCTCACCACAACAAAGAAATGATAATTATGTGATGTGATAGAGGTGTTAGCTAACACCAGGACGGTGATCGTATTATGATATATAAATGTCTCAAGGCACCACACTATACATCTTTTGAGAGAGAGACAGAGACAGAGAGAGACAGAGACAGAACATGCACGTGGGCAGGAGTGCAGGTTGGGGGATGCAGAGGGAGGGGGAGAGACAGAATCTGAAGCAGACTCCACTACCAGCATGGAACCCGACATAGGGCTTGATCTCACGCCCCTGAGATCATGAGCTGAGCCAAAATCAAGAGTCTGACACTTAACTGACTGAGCCACCCACGCGCCCCAACACGTTGTACATCTTAAACTTACACCCTGTTCTATGTCAATTATATTTCAGTAAAAAACCATAATAAAAAGATAGATAAATGAGCAGCAAAAAGCAACTCATTAAAATTTACCCAAAAAATTTTTAAAAAATTTTAAAAATAAAAATAAATAAATAAATACACATATACATACATACAATTTAACCAAATGTAAAAGCAATATTTTCTCAACCCGGAGTGAAAGGCTTAGAAGGTATACCAAAAGTCATTTTGTATAAGGGAAAGAATTAAGATATATATTTAGATTAAATTGCAGGGTTACTACTAAAAGCCGCAATTAAGACCCAAAAGTACAACAAAGTGCCCAGGTGTGGTGATCTTTTCTGTTAAAGAGGCCCTAGAGATCACGAGTTATGTAATATGATAATTGGAGGCCAAGAATAATCATTAAATCCAGATATGTAATTTAATATTCATTATATTAACTCCAAAATTCTTTTGAGTTTATATCCCAATTGGTCAACTCTATTAGAATAGAACCAAGCTAAGGGGAACTATAAGTAACTATTGCAAATATTGGAGAAGCCTCTTCTATTGCAGGTAAATGTATATACAGAAGAAAAACATTCACTGACAACATCAAACCATTTCAGGGACAAAGGAACACAAACAAATAGCCTGGGAAGCGCACAGTGATGGTCTGCCCGTCGTTGACCACAGCGGTGATGATGAGAAGACGGCGAGTATATAAAAGTCACCTATGTATCCTTACTGTACGGATCCTAAAAGCAATCCTGCACTCAAAGAGGCGGACAAATCCCACGGAAGCGGAGAGAGTGGGCAGTGGGCATCGCCACCGACATGCGGGAAGCAAACGAGACGCTTCGAAGGAAAACATCTGTAGGCAAGTGATTGGCGGCCGTGAGACCGACCACGAGTGGTACATGGAGGAGAAAAGCAGTGTGTTGGGGGCGGGGGGCTGGAATGCAAACATCTGAAAATACTCTCGAAGAGAGGAAAAACACAGGCTCGGAAAGCAGAACCAAGGAACTGAAAGCACTTAAGATACAGGCAAATGACTTAATCCTCCCAGTCATGCTAAAACAAATAGAAATCAGAGCTGAATTAAGTTCATTTAAAATATGGCTTTACATTTGCCCCCTAAACTGATAAGCCCCACCTGTTTGCCTTGTAGAATGATGTACAGCTCGCTGGTGATTGTGTGAATTTGGGAAAGCGATTTCAGGCCATGTAGCAAAAACTAAATTGTTCATAGCCTGGGATCCAAGACTCCCATTTCCTGGAATCTATCACAGAGAAATGAATTTTATTTAGATTTAAATAATTTTAATAAAACTTTTAAATGAGTATGGAAAATGTTACTTACATATGTTAAATAAAAATGCATCTTAATAATGCAAAAGTAGCTACACGAAAAGCATGGGAAAGAAGAAATAAAATGTCCAACAATAAAAGGGGTGATTAAAATAAATTCTGGTATATTTAATTCATATTTAGCCATTAAAATATCTTAAGGCAGGTATATACAATGGAAAAAGCACTAAAATATTGACTATGACTATTTCGAGGGCTGGTGTTATTGAAGATTTTTATTTTCTTCTCCATACTTGGTTGTATTTTCCACCTCTCTAAAATATAAGAAAGAAAAAATTTACCAAGGACACTGATTCAAGCCATAATGGATGTATGGAAAAAATACACCCGGATATTGTTTTAAAACGATTTTACAGATTAAAAAGACTTAAAGAGGCAAAAAGAAACAAACTCAAAGAACTCATGGTTCCGTGACCACTAATGGGAGACCTGACTGGCCCTCTGCCCCCGGGCTGTTTCCCTAAGTCATAGAATTTCTACGAGGCTCCCGAACAAACCACAAACTAGATTTCTCTTGGTGGCCGGACAGACTCCGCTCCTGAACCGGTCCCACGTGCGACCCAGGCGGCCGTTATTTGAAGAATTCATGGGATCTTGGGAAACGAACTCATTTAAGCCCTCGCCTGAGCAGTGACAGCCGCTGAAGTTCAGATTTATGTATTTCTACCAACCTGCTGAAAAATTCCGCTCTGTCCAAAGGAATCCTAGGTGTCCACAGAGGCCAAGGTGGGACCAGAGTCATGGGTATAAAGTGAACACAGTTGCGGAGGTCCTGCCTGTTAACCTTAAACTTGAGGGACTTGGCAGAACCTCTTTGTGTTTTTCATGCTATGCCCAGGTATGGCAGAGTGTATGTGTAGCCACAGCAATACAGCCTTCCAGAACCCTATCCCTCTGCTGTTTGTTTCTCCTCCTCTTGAACCTGGATGGGCTGTTGGGAATCCTTCAACGAGCAGAACACGGCAAAGGTGACATGCCTGACTTCCATAATAGATGGTATGTCTTTTCCGATCACTTGCCCTTAAACCTGGCCTAAGCCCAGAGCCCACAGGCAAGCCACGTGTGGGTGTCTTGTTGACCTGCTGAAAGCCGGACACGGTTGGGACTTAGTCTTCAGATGATTCCAAGCTCCACGTTCAAGTCATCCTGCTAATAGCCAAACACCATGGGGGCAGAGACAGCCCTCCCTGCAGTGTCCCATCTGAATTCCCGACCCACAGATCCATGCATATAGTAAATGGTTGTTCTAAATCACTAAGCTGGGATGATCTGTTGTACAGTCACAGTAGCTAACACAGCAGGCAGACAGGTCGTACCCTACAGAGGGTCCTGCGTGGGTAGATAGGACTGGTGCAGAACGCTAGCAGGAAGTGCTCTCTCACTGGTCCCCAGCTAAAAAACCACCAAGACGGACTAGATCTCGAAGAGAAACAACACGCTAACGCCCGGGCTTGTCTCGGACGGGAAGGCCCCCGCCGTGCTGGGCACCGTGGCTCTGAGCTGAAGTGCGCAAGAAGGAGACTTCCATCAGCCGCCACGGCCACCAGTTCCTGGTCCCCAGATCCCTGGCCCCTGGCCAGAGGTGCAGGCAGGGCTACGAAACAGTGCAGACGCATATTCTGCGATACACTTCTACTTGCAATGTATGTATTTGCAATAAGACCAGCAGGGCCCAACCTCCTTCCACCTTTGGGAGAAATGACTCTTTCTTTAGCAGACAGCACGGCAAGGTGCTTCCGCCACAAGAGGCAGGAGGAACAGGCCGGTGGGTTTCTGTGTCTCACACTCGCCTGGGGGCACACTCACCTCAGGGGATAAAGGACCCTACGGCTGCTCTAGGTAAATGGCCACGTCCTCTGCGAACGTGAGTGCGCGCTCGCTCCAGTCACAGAGGACGGCAGAGTCTCTGCGGGGAGCATCAAGAGAGCTTTCTCTCTTGCTTTGGGGACCCCTTCCTGAGAGTGTACTTTTAAGCCAGCAAGTTTTAGGCTCTCCTCCGCAGAGATGTCCCTGGCAGGAAGGCAGGGGGCTTGTCGCTCAACTATACCCCAATTTCTGATTTTATCCATTTTCTTTGACTAAGCCTTGATGGAAAGCTCAAAACAAGTAAAGGAACAGGAGCTATTAAAGGGCTTTTGTTTGCTTGCTTGTCTTAAAACAAAGGAACCTTCTTTCAAAGCAATTGTCCTTCCGTGAAAGCTTTGGCGGCTCTGGCATTTCGGTTAAGTGAACTGTAAGTCAGCTATGCTGGTCAGGCGTCCCCGGCTTGAGACGTGCATGAAAACGAAGCCTCTCCTTTGACACCCACCTTGTTTCCCAGGACATCAAATGCAAGCTTTTATAAAAGGCCACCTCAGGGAGGGCCACTAAGGATGTCACGAACCCTTCCCCGAGGATCTTAATACCTAGAAGCAGAGAGAATTAGAGCTGGCGGGGAGCTCGGGAATGATCTGGCTCAGGTCTTCCTTTTAAACACACAGAAAGCCTCTCAAAGAGTCCTGTGTCTTGCTGAAGGTCACACACTGAGAAAGTGGCGGGCTGGGGTCGGCGACACAGGTCTCCCATACCGAGCGGGCTCTTCCCTCCAGATCGGACTCAGCCACGCCGAGGGGAAACACAGAAAGGGACTTTTGTTGGGCTGGCCCAGGGTGGGGGTGGGGGGTCTACACACTGATGACGGAAACAAATCCGAGAAGCAAGGGGTGCCTGAAGATCTCGCCTCTTTCCTCCCTGCCACCCTCGGGACTCTGCGAAGTCTGCTCTGATTCCTGGAGGGCTCCGCGTCGTTAAGGGGCGTATCCTCCATGATTCAGGTAGATGAGTGTCTACTGGAGGGGCGGTGATGGGCACCAGGACCATCCAACTGCCATGGGGAGCTGGGGACCTTTGGTCCAATTGTCCATAAAACAGAAGGCTGGAAGCCGAGGAAAGCAGGTGAGTCTCGAGGGAAGGAAGCGAGTTTCTCCTTCCTGAATCAGAATAGGAGAGCCTTGACCTCTCGTCTCTTTTATCACCTTGGCAGATGCCAGGCTGAACGCTTCAGGCCCCGAGCTCCTCTTCGTTTGAAATCTGTAACATCTGCTTTTTTATTATTAAATTAAATGTGGCGAAAAGAAAAAAAAACACAAAAAACAACAACAACAAAAAAAACCCTCCAAAACCCAAAAAGCACCATACCAAAAAAACCATAAACCCCACATGAGCACATGACTGACACTTGGTAATAAAATAACACCCACTACAAAGTCTCCGGGTGTTCCTAGCTGAAATGGAATTTTGTAGGATCTGCAATTCTGAACAGATAAAGTACAGGTTGTTTGGCATTTCAAAGTGGCTTTGAAAACTCTCCAGGAATTTGTCCCATCAGGCAGTCGCTTCAGCAATTCGAATTATGACTTTTGCTTTCTGCACCTCCGTCCCCTCATTTAGCTCTAGGAGTATCTTCCCTCTGGGTCAGAATGAAAGAAACCTCACCAGGTAAATGGCCCCATGGCGGAACGTTCCCCTTCTCTGCCCGACCAATATCATCTCTCTCTCTTCAAAACCCCTCAGGCTCCACTTCTTCCAGGAACGCTTCTGGATTACCTGAAGCTCCTGGACCACCGGGGCTGTTAGGGCTCAAGCACGGTCCTTCTTCACTGGGCACATACCTGCCAGTCTCCGCCACCAGGAGGTGACATAATGGCACCGTGCCATTCCTCTAGCCAAGTGACACTGCCCCCGGGGAAGCTACGCTGTTTCTCAGGTTGCATTCCCCGTGGCATCATCATAGCCAAAGTGTGAAGAGTCACACTTCGTGGGGATCCAGGGCTGGGAGCCGGTCCTCTGTGCCCACCACAGCGTTTCCATACAAGAGCATCCTTCCTGGCCCTCAGAAAAAGCCCCACATCTTCCCTACTGTCCCTCCACATGGGTACGGTCTGGGAGCACTAACTTGGCCGGGCAGTATTTCAAATATAATTTGCGTACCTCACCTTAGGATCAAAACCTGGAGACCTGAATGTTTGGGCAGAAATTTTCCCATTAAAATGAGTTCGACAACACTCACTGGCAACCGTTGATTCTCCGACCCAAACGCGCATTCGGGGGCTCGCCCAGACGGATGCCTGAAGCTGAGAGTCTGGTGACAAACCGGGGTCCCGCGCTCCCCCACGCTCCATGGCCAGGATCTCCAAGACTCTTTTCCTTAGTGATATTTCCCATAAACAAGGCTAAGACCTCGCCTGTGACATTTGCAGAATAACGACGTTTTTAAAACTAGAGTCCATACCCAAAGGGGAGGGAATGGATTACATCAGAGTAATTGTTTGGAAATGAGCAAGGATCCGATAACAATATCCCTCAGGCTATCCTTGGAGCGATCAGGAAATCGTATTGGTTATTTTTATGAACAGAAAATACCCACGGAACAGAGAGCCCTGTAGGTTAACTTGCCAGTTACCAGATAACGCTGCCAACTTTATTTATGAAAGCCTCTCACACCTCACAGAACAAGCATTTCCGGAAGTGTGGGTCGTCACTGGTGATCTGCACACATGTGAGCAGGTGGGCTACACCTTGGGATGAGTCAGTGGATTGAGAAATCTAAATACCTGACTTTTTAAAAATGCTGTCAACAGGCGTTTCCAAGAGAGGGGCGGTGTGATGTCTGAAATGCAAAAACCTCATAACTGAACAAAGAATTAGTGCTATGATTTTACAATGAACCCGATATGATCAACAAGGACTCTTTAGGTCTATATTTCAGGTGGGCAATGCATTGCACTGGGTGCTCTATATACTTTGAAGTCATCAACGGCTTCGCCCCTTGCTGGGGAATGAGATCCACGGTCAGAGGCAAGCAGCTTCCACCTTGGAGACCCTATGTCGTTGCTCTAACTCAACCAGCTTACTTACATCCCTGTTTTCCTTGGCCATGTAATAAGGCATCGGCAATAGTTGCCTATCTATAAAAATATTTAATTCCTGCAGTAAAACTCACAGGCCACATAAGAATGGACAGGTGACGGAGAAGTCTCCCCTTATAGTTGGCAAGCCATCTGCATTTACAGATTACTTACACCATGGCAATATTTACTTTTAAAAAAAATTCAACCCTGCACCGCACATATGCATACCGACAAAAAAAAAAAAATGGGACTTGAGCCTCATGATGTTGTTCCGCTGTTAAGTTTCATTCCCTCTCCTACAGCTTGAGGTAAACCAGATGTGATTACCACCATCCATGAGCTGAGCCGATGCATTAAAGCATTTCCTTAGTTCGGTATTAAAATCACAGCCTTAAGTCTGTTCCTTTGGGCTGTTTTCCAAAATATTTGCTTGGCAAATACATTCCCGGAATGCTATATGGTTTTCTTTCTCTTTTTTTATTTATGGTCCACATAAAGACGATTTACCTATGACAAACTCCTGTCCACACCACAAATAATACCTTGCACGTCTATCTGAAGTAGACTTCATAAGCACTTGTCTTTGCACATAAACACTCATTCTCTAGTCATTAATGTCAACGAGCAGAGAGGCACGGATGAAGACACGAAAGACATATCTTTACTCCCCCGTGATATACAAGTATTCCTCCAAACTCCCAAGTTAAATGGCTACGCCCTGAGTAAGTGGGTATTTCTTTTAAAAGCATCCAGATGTTGTGAGTGGTAAGGAAAGCATGTGAAATATTTAGATGTCTCAGGGTCAGAGTGAGCAGTAAATTGTCTTCACGTATCTGCCCACTTACTACAGAGGAGGCGCTGGGAAACACGGTCTACACGGAATCATTTAACAGAACAGAACAATGGATAAAAGAAAGAAGTGGCCGAGTTCTAATAGGTATAGGCTAATTGGCCTATGGTCTCCAGCTCATATGAAGGGCAATCTTCGAAATGCTCTATTTTATATCACACGATCGCTCAAGAGACCTAGGGTTGTTTTCTTTTCGGCACGCACCAGTTGAACATCAAAGTCATGTAAGGCCAAACTCTATTAGAAACTCCAAGGAAAAATCTATGTGTCACTAACAGTCACATCCACTAGCAGGTACTTAAATAAGCTCTATTTAACATAAGCATTCAGATTTGGGGGATAGCGACGTCAAATCACAAGACCCTTTTGTAATAAGAAAAATGAGAACGGAACACAGCTGGGGGAGTTCCACATAAGGAGAATGGGCTCTGCAAGCTGTCGGTGGCTAAGAAATGCTGAACCACAAAAAGGAAACCAGGAGAACGGAATCAAACGCCAACTTGCATCTGTGCTCACTTTAGGCGGAAAGAAAAATTTTGGCGTTTGTAAATATTTTTTGTAAGCTATGCAACTATGAGACTACCAGAATTCTTGTTTTTATTTTTATTTTTTTTAAGAATTTATTTATTATTTGACAGAGAGAGAGACACAGGGAGAGAGGGAACGCAATCAGGGGGAGTGGGAGAGGGAGAAGCAGGCTTCCCACTGAGCAGGGAGCCTGACATGGGGCTCCATCCCAGGACCTTGGGATCATGACTTGAGCTGAAGGCAGATGCTTAATGACTGAGCCACCCAGGCGCCCCCAGAATTATTGTTTTTAAATGCCAGGGTTTCGTCCTGCTTCTGGATTTTTACCTTTCACAAGGACAGCATGCTTTACGCTCTAAACAGATCCAGGCTCTCTACCAGTTCGAGCTAAAATGGGGAGGAAGTGCTGGCAGCCAGCTTGTGGGGTACAAGGACGTTCCCGACTCTAACTGCCCCAGCCCCCAACAGGTGAGAGCATCAGATGACAAGGGGGCAGAGGGTTCATTCGTTTTTCCAGAAACGTGAAACCCTGGATTTTAAAAATCCCTCGGCTACTGGGAAGAAACGCCCGCGTAGCCATCAGATAAGCCTCCCGTGTTATAAATGGCCTAAGTGACTCCTTGCCAGCTCTGCGGTGATGATTCTGTATTGATCCCTCAGTGTTCATCAGTGAATGACAAGGAATTTCCAAGGTGAAAGTGTCTCCAAGAGCCCCTGGGTGGGATTGCTCGGAAGCACTGACCTATTTTTAATTAGGGAAAGAAATGCCACTGTTAGGTCCTGGAGCGCGGAAAGTGGTTCCATAATTTTCAAAAAGTAGGGAAAGCAGGGGGATGGCGGCGGGGAAGGGTCCACTTCCTTTCCTTGGGCAGGTGAAGGAGGCTGACAAGCTGACAGCGTTAATTAACTGAGAGAAGCAGCAGGAGGCCGCTCACTGAGCACAGAAGGCCGCCTCCTCCCTCCCTTCCAGCTCGCCCTGTGGCTCTGTGGCCTCCCTCCACCAGGGCCAGGGCCGGGGCCAAGGCCAGGACGGAGCCCCAGGGAGCCTGCACACGTCTGCTCCTATACGGCTGTGTTGTGCCTCTGGGTTGAGTTGTGTTTGTTTCTAATCCTGTGCATGCCCGGTTGTACCTGAAATTCTAATGACGTGATTTAAACAAATGCCACGGAAAGCCCCGAAACGTTCGCATGAAAGAGACTCCCTGTCTCCATGTACACCACGTTGAAAATCCCGAGGAAACTCAATAATATTTGAAGGAGAGAAGACAGGACCCGGGGGAGCATCGTTTTTTCAGATGCTCTTTGCGTTTCGGGTACACTTTAAAGAAACCCGCAGTGGCAGGTGCGGGAAATGTGCGGTTGCTGAGGGTTCTGCAAGATGGGCCCCGTGAAAAGGAACGGGGTTTGAGAGAGACCTGTACCCTGGAACAAAGCTGCACCGTCTGCTCGAGGCTCGTTGGCGAACGTCTTTCAGGGCAGACAGCACAGGCTTTTCCGATGCTGCACGAGATCGCTCAGAGCTCTGGCCCTTTTTTTGGCTATTTGAAGCCTCTTTGGTGGCAGCTACTGGCTTGGAAAGGAAGCAGCTGGAGTTAGGGGAGAGTGATCCTGTCCAGGGAACTCCACGGGAGGGGAGCCCACTTTGCAGGAAAAACAGAAAGCACCCCAGCAGGGACAGGCTGCAGACAGGAAGGAGAGAATTACGCAGGAATTAGGGCCAGAACGGCGAGTACAAAAGGGCAACTTCACCGCAGAGGAAGCGGGCTCACTGACTTCCCCAGCTCCTGTCTGGCCCCCGTGCAATTACTGCACCGTCCATAAACCCCGGCCAACAGCAGCTGATTGTTTCCAGAGTCCGCAGAAAAGCACAGAGTTCCTACGCTCCGAGCTAGCTCCTGCTAAAACTGGGCCTGAGCCCCGTTGCCGACTTCCTCCCCGGCCAAGTCCCAAGCCAAAATGACTCTGCCTCCAAGGGCCCAGCTGTAAAACGGGGGACACGGCGCAGGGCGGTCCGGGAGACCATCCACACAGCAAAAGCTTTAATGAATGACCGCTCATAGCGACGATGCGCCGCGGAAACGCACAGAACCACGTGGGCCACTCCCCAACCCAGTGAAGGCTCCGAGAAGCCGTCTCCCTGGGGACCTCCTGAAGGAGTCAGCAATTTCTCGTGAAGATTTGGGTTATAAAGAAACTGCCTGCCTTCCAATAGAGAAACCAGTGTGGGACGGCCAGCCCTGGCAGGGAGTTCCCAAGCAAAACCAACTCCCAGCTGCAAAGCAAAGAGACGCTTTGCTTTGGATAAACACGCAAGTAACCAGACTTCAAGGACTCCCCGGCAGATCGAGGCAGCAAAACGAAGACACCTTCTAATGAGACCCTTGATTATGGTTTCTCTGTCTTTGGTTGTCAAAAATCCTCCATCTAAATAAGAACCAGATTCTTTTCTTTATTAAGCCTTTCTTGTCTGGGATTATCTCCCACTAATTCATTGCTGGCTTCTGCTTCTTGATAAGGAAAGCCAGGCATAATCTTTTTTAAAAGGTCTTAGACGTCCTTGTGATTGTCAAAAAGAGTGATAACACCCCCCCCAAAAAAATATGAACCCAATTTTTCAAGCCTGTACTATGTATTTTCTTAAACCTCTAACTCACTTTTAGATGCATTATTTTATTTAAAACCTTATAACCTCATCAGATCGATTTTATTGTCCTCATGTGGGGGCCCGGGGCGGGGAGGGGTGCTTAGCAGAAGAGTAAACACAGCCTTCAAGTGTCCTAACTAGGATCTGAGCTCCAGGCTCCTTTCGCCACACTATACCGCCTCCCCACATAGCCCTGAGCCAAGAACCACTGATTCCAACATCTATGGCCTCGTTCTTAAATAGGTGGGTGTTATTTTTAAAATTGTAGTCACCTTTGTAAAGCAGTAAATAAAATTCATTCTGGTGTAAAGTTACAGATCTATGCACACAGTCGTGTAACTACCACCGAAATCAAGATATGGGATGCTTCTATCTCACACACACACACACCCCCACATGCCTTCACATCGCTTTTTGTGAACAATCTCTTCCCTCACCCCAATTCGGGCAACGACTGATCTGTTTTCTGCTCCCATGATTTTTCCCTTTCCAGACAGTATCGGCCATCTGAACCCTTCCACCGGTGATGAACTCGAAGGGCGTTCACCCTTCTAGAAACCCAGAAAAGCATCACAGGAACAGTAAGTGGGCTGAGGCCTGGCACAGGACACAAGACAGCACCGAAAGCCAGCAAAAGCTTCAAAATACCCTCTGGCTCTCCCACCCCGAAGGAAGCAGCAAAAAATTGTGGGAAAGCTTCAGGATTTCAGTAGGTGGAGAGGAGGTGGGAGTTGGGGGCAGGGAGGCCCCGGAGCTTAGAGAAGGAGCCACTGTTGCTCTACTACTCCCTGGGGTTACAGTCTGGGCCTCCTCCTCACCAGAAAATTCAAGTATCATTCTGTGATAAAGTTTCTACGTTATTCACCCTTGACTTTGCATTGCCTACTTCATAGCTCTGTTTTCCTATAGTCAGATGGGCAGGTGCTCGTAATTGTGTGGGAGAAGAAGAATCCTCTTAGAGCTGGGAATGTCATCCGCCAGAGAGCCTGGAGGGACAACGGGCACGGAAGGGAGGGAGGGAGGGAGGGAGGCTCCCCCAACAGGTGGAATTTGCTGAATCAGTCCTGACCCATGTCCCAGGGGACCCTATCCCACGCCTGGCTTGGCTCCTGTCTTGTCTCCTGGCCGTCCCGGGTACTGAATTTCTGGGAGCCCATCGTAGACAGTCAACCCTACTTTCAAAGGCTCAGACCCAGGGCCTGCAGTATTTTCAGCCCAGAGCTGTGACCCCCTGGCTTAGGTGGCACTTCCCCTCCGCACCAGAATCTTCTTTCCCGCTGGCAGACTGCAACAGGCGGTGAGTTTTCAACAACTCCACCAACAGGGCTGGTAGCCACCTGCAGTGCCCAGCTAACGAAGGACTTGCGACCATCGAGAGCCCAATTTAAAGCCTAACTTAGGAGGCCAGCAGGATTCCAGGGAGTGACAACAGTCCTCTTTCTCCTAAGGTTATTCAATTCAAATATGGGATCAAGTACCAATTTCCCAAACAGTCCAGAAGGCAGTGATTGCGGCCCACATTGTCAGTGAGTGTCTGGTCCTACAGATAGGACAGGCAGGCCTGCCTGGAGGAGTTGGGTGGGGTGGGGGGGGCGGGGGGGGGGGTAAAAGTCCAGGGAGGAGGGGCACGTCTAACGTCACATGTGAGCCGTGAACGTGAAGTGACATGTTCCTTCAGCCTCACCAGGATTTTGTTTCCTTTTAATTCAGAACACCTGAGTGCCTGGTCAGAAAAGAGCTCGAAAGCGTCCTGGTGTGGTACTGAAATTAGGGGGGGGAAAAAGTTGCCTAGAGAACGTTCATTGAAAAGTGTCTTATTAGGGTTGGAGGGAAAGCGGTGGGGGGAGAGATGGACCAGGGAGAGAAGGGGAGGGGAGAGTGGGGAAAGAGGGGAGCAGAGGGGGGTGGGGGAGGGAGGGGAGAGGAGCTCTTCTCTGTTAATCTAGGTCGCCTTGGAGTAAAATGGTAATTAAATAAATCCACATTTTAATTATATATATGATATACACATATGTATATATCATAAGCCAAGTATCAGGGTTTTTTTAAAAAAATGCAAAGAGTATATTACAAATAGCCATTATGACATTGTTTGGGCCAAAACAAAGGGATGCAAACATATATTTTGAATGTTTGATTCTAATCAATACTAATGTATAGAGAGATATTCTAATAAATACTGATATATAGATTCTAAACATATAATTAAATACACACGTGACACATATAACAGTATACACAACAATATGTTCTATACGGCATATATGCTGAATGCTATATATATTAATTATATACCAGATTTATATTCTAACTCTAGCCATTAAATTAGAACATAGAACTAAATATGCCACAAGTGATTCTTTTTGCTCTTTTATATTTTAAACTTCCACAAAAACTCGACATTATTTTGTAATCGTATTCCAGGATTATTAAAACCTTCAAAAGTTTGCACAGTTTGATGGGTCGCCCTCCCAATATTTACTGTTCCCATCTGCAGTGTGGCCCCAAATACCCCTCTGGGTGGGGCCCCAGTGAGGCTATAGAGATGGACAGACCTCTTTCTGTTCGCTGCCAGCAAAGTACAGAGATGGACTCGGGTGAGCCTTCCAGTCTTCGAAGGCCTGCAAAGGGGTCTTCCTCCCAACTTCAGAGTGGAGCCTGGGGGAGATGGCAAGAGTGGGTGGACAGACAGATCCCACTAAGTCATCTGTCTGATTCTCGTCTTCCGCAGACAGTGTGCCTGTGGCCTCCTGGAGCTGTAGGCTCTGGATAAGCAACCGACAAGCTTCCAAGTCAGCTCCCCACACTTTTCCAAGGAGTGGACACTTGCAGCTGAAACAGAGGGGAAACAAAGGCAGGAAGACTTATTCAGTGATGTTTCGTTGACGCTAAAAGTTAGTGCGTCATCTTACACCTAACAACTTAATTTCATATACTGGTGGATTGTTTCAACCAGAAGGTAGAGAGGGGTCAAATCTGTATACCATCAAGTAACAGTGAAATAACCAGTGGTCCTTCCTAGCTCCTGGTTCTGCAAGGACATCCAAGATCTGGTGTATTTTTCCAGACTCAGCGGTCCAGTATAACACAGCCCCTGCTCCTGCCTGTGCTCCAGCCCAGCTGGTTTCCTTTGAGCCCCTAGACTTTTCCAACTCTCCCAGCTAAGTGCTTTTTCATGTGCTATTTCACATCACATGCCTAGGCTGTCCCTCCCCACCATGCCTACCTACCAGTACCTACTCACCCAAGTAACTGAGTGCAGCAGCGCTTGGGTAATACAAACCATAGCACCAGACCAGCAGCTTCAGTGGCAGAAAACAACAGAGCAGAGTGGACTCTGGCTAGTAAGAAGAACATACCCATCTACAGGGAGCCCTTCGTCAGCTCAGGCCAACTACAGTTTTAATTCCAACTAAAGGAATACAGGTTTGATGTTCACAAAAAAAAAATTGATTTTTCATGAAAAGTAAAAAATCTGAGATTTTACAGGAAAATATACATTTTTCTCCCATCCACTCAACTTCTGGCTGGATATTTTCTAGACATCTATCTTCCTTTTAAAAACCCTTCCTTCTACTATGTCTAATCTGCTGTTCAATTATCTATTGTGTTCTCAATTTTAGTTACTTTGCTTTTCAGTTCTATAATTTTTATTTCATTTTTTTCTACATTTCAGTTCTATGGTGGAATTAATTATCATCATGCCCTCTAGCTACTTAAACATATTAATCATGATTCATTTAAAGCCTGTATTTATAAATGATGAATTCAGGAGGGAAAAGAATGAGACAGAAACATTATTGAGATATGAACTGAGGATGTTAAGATATTGACAAGGGAAATCAAACTACACATTCAGAAAACACTACAGTTTTAAAACAGGGGGAAAAAATCAAAGGAAAAAAAAAAAGAAATGCACCTGGGTCATCCTAGTGAAACTGCTGAACACCAAAGAAGCAGGCAGATGAAAGAAGGCATTAACTTCAGAGGAACAATAATATGAGTGATAGAAGCCAAGAGACAATAAAACAGCATCTTTAAAATGTTGTGAGAAAATAACTGTCAATCTATAAATTATACAATCATTTTCAATTTCCTTCAAAAGTAAAATAAAGATATTTGCAGATAAATAAGAACTGAAAGAATTCCTTGACAACACATCCAGAATAAAGGAAAATGATCCTAGCTGAAAGCAAGGACAGGCATAAGGAAATGTAAAACAATGGGAAGAGTAAACATGTGGATAAATCTAAGTAAATGTGGATGTAAGAAACAGCAGTAATTTCTTTTGCAGTCTAAAATATGTGTCAGATTAAAATACATGACAACCAGCGCAAAAAGAAAGAGGGTCCTTGTGTTGTCCAGAAAGCAAAAGAGTGCTCATTTATATCAGACTTTAAAAAGTCAAAGATTCATAAGTAATCCTCTATGGTAATTATAAAACAGAGAGGTTAAAAGAATGTATAACTGACAAGCTAATATGAGGGAACATTTTAAAAATTAAACATACTTAATTATGTAAGTATTACTTTAATCAAAGCAATAAAGGAGACAGGAATGAATATGATACAGATGGGGAAAATGGTAAAAGTAGAAATATTTATGCCCAAATATATTAAGATTTACATTAAATATAAATAGACAAACATTGTATTTAAAAGGCATAGTTTTTAGACTATAATTAAACATCAAAATGTAATTATATGTTGCTTACAAAAGGAATACATTAAATATAAGGATACAAACTGATCACAAGTAAAAGGGTAAGAATGATACATTATGAAAGCATTATTAAAGACAATAATTGTCTTTTGTGGGAAAAGGACAGTCTTTTCAATATATTGTACTTATGTCAATGAATATCATTACAGGAAAAAAATCATGATAACTGGCTCACATTATACAAACATCAATTTCAGGGGGCGTCTGGGTAGCTCAGTGGGTTAAAGCCTCTACCTTCGGCTCAGGTCATGATCCCAGGATCCTGGGATCGAGCCTCGCATGGGGCTCTCTGCTCGGAGGGGAGTCGGCTTCCCCCCCCCGCCCCCGCTTCCCTCTCTGCCTACTTGTGATCTCTGTCTGTCAAATAAATAAAATCTTTAAAAAAAACCACATCAATTTCAGGTAGATTGTAGATCAAAATATGAAAGTTAAAACATTAAAACCTCTAGAAGATAATGTAGGATAATATCCTTATGACTTCATCGTAAGCAAAGATCTTTTAAAAAAGATATAAAAAGGACAAACCTTAAAGAAAACAAATGATAAGTTTGACTTCAGTTATATCATGAACTTATATATTCATGAATAAACACCACTGAGAGAATGAAACTCTAAGCATGGTAAGCTCATAAACATAAGGCTGGGCAAAAACAAAAGACAAAGAGGAGGCACAATGATTCCATTTACTTTGTATCTGAGAATATGCAAAACTAATTCATGGTGTTAGAGATCAGGATGGCTACTTTGGAGATACGGGGGGTGATGACAGGGAGAGGCACAAGGAGGGTTGCTAGTGTCCTGAAAGTGGTTTATTTCTCCATAGTGGTGATTTATACGAGAGCACTCGTTCTGTGAAAATTCATCAAGCATACACGCACGATGTGCGTACTGTCTACTTAGTGTCATATGGCTATCTAAAATAATAAAAAGAGAAGACAGATTTTCTGAGCCATGTTCTGCAGCAAAAGAACTGGAGTGGAGTCTCATCCACACCAGAAGCGACAGTCTTTAGTGAGGCACGCCAGACTCATTTCCTACCTTCCTCATTGTAGCCAATCTGACAGGTGTAAAGTGGCCTCTTGTTCAAGGTTGCAACTCTCCACTGGGATCGGTTTGCGGCCCACTCAGATCGTCTCCTGTGAATTGTCCTTTCATACCTCTTTGCCTGCTTATTCTTTTCTTGAGTTCCCCATGCTTTTTCTGAGGCCTTTATTGAAAGACGTGTTTTATTACCATTTCAATGTCTTTATTTTTATACTCCACCTAAAATTTTTATTTCTTCTCGGGTCCAATTTAACCCCTTATCTCCTTTATAGAAATCAACCCATTTTCTAATGGATTTCCTATATATTAGAATGTTTGTTCCTGATTTTTAAAATGATTTTTAAAGCAACTTGTCTTCATGCGTAAAGGCAATTCTCCTTTTCATTTTGTTTTATGTAGTATTCTTCTTGATTTATCTTGTGCAGTCTTATCAGAGGTTTGCTATCTTATTAATCTTTTCAAAGAACTACCTTTTGTTTTGTTAATCCTTGATATTGATTTTTGTTCTCTATTTCCTTGATTTCTAATCTTATCTCTCTATATCTTTGGATTTATTATCTTTTTATTAGCTTCCCTTGTTCAAGCTTAACTTGTTTGTTTCCTTTTATTTTTTATCTTCCTCTCTTGCCACTTTAATTTTCTAGTAAATATATTCAAATCTCTAAATTTTTGTCTGAGTCCTACTTTAACCATGCCTAAAATATGTTTAAGTTTTAAAACTATTAAACATTTTAAATGTGCAGAGAAATACGGGAAATAATTTAACAAACATTTCTAGGCCTACTGTCAAACTTATTGATTTTTAATATTTTCCTGTAATTGCACCTGATTGACTTCTGGAATTTACAACATTATTGTCCCGCAAATTTTACATTTAGACTTTCATTGTCTTTCCTCATGATTCCTTTAAATCCAATGACCATTAAATAGTATGTTTTTCAATTTCTAGAGAGACGAGGTTTTTTCCAGCTCCCATTTCTATTAGGCTGATATCTAATTGTATCACATAATGGTCAAGAATAAACTTTATAAAATTAGTCAAGGTTCCCTCTATCACCTGCCACTTGATCACTCTTTGTAACTGTCCCACATGTATCCAAAAGAAATGAGTGTTCTGCTGCATCTAAAGTTAAGGCACATTATTAAAATTTTTTATACATTTGCTTTTTTTCTTCTCTGTTTCATCTACCAGTTTCTGAGACAAGTGTTTTAAATTTCCAACTGTAATTCTCGATTCATTTATTTCTTCCCACCATTCTACTGATTGGTTTATGTATTTAGGATTATGATGTTGGACATATATGTTCCAATCATTACATTTTCTGCTGCTTCTTTTTAGTTTATGATGATCTTTGTTAGTATAATATTTTAGCCTTAGAATCTGCTTACTTTGCTATTATAATTGTTACTCCAACTTTCTTTTAGTTCAATTTTTTTCTGGCTTAGATATTTTCCACCTTTATCATCTATCTATCTATCTATCTATCATCTATCTATCTTTTTTTTTTTTTTTTTCCAAAAATGAATCCAGGGATGCCTGGATGACTCAGTCAGTTAGGTATCCAACTCTTGGTTTTGGCTCAGATCATGATCTCAGATTCATGAGATCAAGCCCTGAGTCAGGCTCCATGCTCAGTAGAAAGTCTGCTTGGGATTGTCTCTCTCTCTCCCTCTGTCCCTCCTCTGTTTGCATGCATGCTCTCTCTCTCTCTCTCTAAAATAAATCAATAAGGGGCACCTGGATGGCTCAGTTGATTAAGCCACTGCCTTCGGCTCGGGTCATGATCCCAGGGTCCTGGGATCGAGTCCTGCATCAGGCTCCTGGTCCAGCAGGGATCCTGCTTCTCTCTCTGCCTCTGCCTGCCACTCTGCCTGCTTGTGCTCTCTCTCTGACAAATAAATAAATAAAATCTTAAAAAAAATAAGTCAATAAATCTAAAAAAAAAAAGAATCCAATACAAAAACATCTTGCTGAATTTTATAAAAATCCTTTCTGGGGGAACCTGGGTGGCTCAGTGGGTTAAAGCCTCTGCTTTCGGCTCGGGTCGTGATCCCAGGGTCCTGGGATCGAGTCCCGCATCGGGCTCTCTGCTCGGCGGAGAGCCTGCTTCCTCCTCTCTCTCTGCCTGCCTCTCTGCCTGCTTGTGATCTCTGTCTGTCAAATAAATAAATAAAATCTTAAAAAAAAAAAATAAAAATAAAAATAAAAATAAAAAAAAATCCTTTCTGGGATTTTATTTTGGGATTGGTGCCATTATTGTGTAATTGTTGTTATTTTTCTTATTAATTACAACCAAGATTCTTGATCTTTAGAAAGTTTTATATCTTTCTTTTTTTCCTACCTTTTTCTTTTTATTTAGTTCACATACAGTCATGAAAAAAATACAGAGATCTCATGTACTTTTTATCAAGTTTCCTGCAATGATAACAGGTTGCAAAACTATAGTACAATATCACAACCAGGGAACAGACATTGATCCAATCCACTGATCTTAATCAGCCTTCCTCTCATTTGTGTGTGTGTGTGTCTATAGTTCTGTACAATTTTGTCACTTGTGTAAGTTTATGCATCCATCACCACATTCAAGATACAGAGCAATTCCACCACCAGGAGGATCCCTATGCCTCATTTTATAACCATACTCCCCTGTTCCACCTTGCCCCCCATCCCTAGACTCTGGAAACCACTATCTGTGCTCCATTCCTAAAAATTGTTTTCACTTCAAAAGTGCTATATAAAGCTATATAAATGGAATCATAGAGTGTGCAGCCTTTGGGACTGGATTTTTCATTCCGCATAGTTCCCTGGAGATTCATGCACTCCTTTTCATTGGTGAGTAGTACTCCATGATATGTTTATGCCACAGTTCTTTTAACTGTTGACCTGCCAAAAGACACCTATGATGTTCCCAATTTGGGGATTTTATGAATAAAACTTCTATGAGCATTTGTATATGGGTTTTTGTATGAAGTTAAATTTTGATTTCTCTGAAATGACCAAGAGTACAATTGTTGGGTTGTATGGTAATTATGTATTTCACTTTTAAAAAACTGCCACATCGTTTTCCAGAGGGACCATACCACTTTACATTCCCTCCTGCAATGTATGAGTGATCTAGTTTCTTTGTGTGGTCACTAATTTTGGGGGCTATTATTTTTTCTGCTATTATATAGTGATAGTTCAGCGTGGTTTTAAGTTTCATCCTTCTCATGTAAAACGATGTTGAATCATCAATTCAAGTGCTTATTTGCCACCTGTATATCCTCTTTAGGGAGATGTCTATTCATGTATTTTGCCTATTTTCTAGCTGTATTGACATTTTTTACCATTTAGTTTTAAGAATATATTCTCCCTTTATCCTAGACACTAGTCTTTTGTCAGATATGTGGTTTGCAAATATTTTTTCACAGTCCGTAGCTTGCTTTTCCATCCTCTTCACACAGGATTTGAATGAAGTCCAGTTTATCAATGTTTCCTTTTAATGAATCATGCTCTTAGTGTCAAGTCTTCGACATCTAGCCTAACACTCCTATATTTTCCCAAAAGTCTTATACTTTTATAATATACATGTAAGTCCATGATCAATTTTTTATATAAAGTATGAGATTTAGGTTGAAGTTCATTTTTCGCCCTGTGGATACAGAATTCGGGGCTGATTGTTTTCTTTCATCATTTGAAAAATGTGCCACTTCTTTTTGGTTTTTATGGTTTCAGGTGAGGAATCTGCCATTATCCAAATCAACGTACCCCTGCAAGTAATACATCATTTCTGTCTGGCTGTTTCAAGGTTATTTCTCGGTCTTCTAAGTTTTCAGAAATTTAATTCTGATGTGTTTGGTGTGTATTTTTTTTTTAATTTATTCCAAAAAAGGATGTTCTTAGCTCTTGAATCTGTAGGTTTGTGTCTTTCACAAAATTTTGGAAGTATATAGCCATTATTTCTTCAAATAATGAATTATTTTTTCACTCTTCTCTTTCTTGGATCCAATGATATGTGTTGGATATTTTGTTATTGTCCCACAGGTCTCTCGCGCTCTA
The DNA here is from genome assembly GCF_963455335.1 of Martes martes. Taxonomy (NCBI): domain Eukaryota; kingdom Metazoa; phylum Chordata; class Mammalia; order Carnivora; family Mustelidae; genus Martes; species Martes martes. Next base: position 82,835,997 of record NC_137902.1, on the reverse strand, counting down.
ACTTTTTTCAGTTCATTTTCTTTTGTTCATATCAGGTTAATTCAGTTGTTCTGTTCTCAAGTTTGCTGACTTTATCCTCTGTCATCTTCACTCTACGATTGCATCTTTCCACTGAGATGTTCTGTTTCATATTTCCAGTTCTATAATTTCCACTTGATTCTTTTTTGTAACTTCTCTACCTTTGCTGACATTTTCCTTTTTTGCACTTATTTCAGTAGAATTTGTAATTGCTTATGGAACTTTTTTTTAAAGTTTTTTTACTTATTTGAGAGAGAAGGGGGAGAGAGAAAACATGCATGTGTGAGCAGGGGAGTGGGGCCACAGGGAGGGGGAGAGAGAGAATCCTCAAGCAGGCTCCCCGCTGAGAAAGGAGCCCAACATGAGGCTCAATCCCAGGGCCCTGAGAGCATGTCCTGAGTTGAAATCGATAGTCAGACACTCAACTGACTGAGCCACCCACATGCCCCGGAACATTTTTCATGATGGCTGCTTTAAAATCCACATCACACGATTCTAACATCTGATTCATCACCATGTTGAGCTCAGTTATTGTCTTTTCTCATTCGAGCTGTGATTTCCTTTGCTTTTATATTACGAGGGATTGTCAATTGTATTCTGAAAATTTGGGCCATTAGGATATTGTGAGTCCTATTTAAATCCCTTTCTGAATAAACTTAAATTTATTTTAGAAGGCAATAATCCTGTTAGGTTTATCACACAGGTCCTATCCTCTTTTTATGGGCTATGGTTAGTATTACATTTTCTAGATATTTTGAGGCTATATTTGAGGCTAGATTTTTTTACTAAAACCTGTTCATTTTTTTCATAAGTTTTCTATTTCATCAACAGTAAAATTTACTAAGGTTTTTTTTCAAGCCTTCTCTCACGTATCTCATACTGTCCTCCTGGACTTATTTTTCATCTTGTTAAAACACTTCATCTAAGAATGTTTCAAAGAATATTGGGTATGGCAAACCTTTTAAAGACTTCCGGTCTGAGAACACTTTTATTTCACACTGAAACATTAAATAATAATACAGCTTAATATTCTGGATTCAACACTCTGAAAATATCACTCCATAGCCTTCTTGCAGACTATGTTGCTATGGAAAAGCCTGAGTCTAACTCTTATTCCTCTATTAAAGATTCTATTTGTTCATTTGAGAGAGAGAGCACGTGCGCAACAGAGAGAGCACAAGCAAAGGAGAGGGGCAGAAGGAGAGGGAGAGAGAGGAGCAGAATCCCCACTGAGCAGGATGCCCGACACAGAGCTCATGCGAGGACCCTGAGATCATGACCCGAGCTGAAAGCAGACACTGAACCAACTGAGCCACCCAGGTGCCCCTAATTTGTTTTCTTTTATAGTTGATCTTCTCTTAGGATTTTCTCCTTGTCTTTGTTATATATAATTTTTAACTACAACCTATCGATGGTCTACCTCTCACCCTTTTCCATCCTATCTGTCTATTTGTTTGATACTCTGTTAAGCTCATCTGCCTAAAGCTTTATATCCTTTCCTTCTTCTGGCCAACTTTCAGTGCCTGGTCTCTCAAATACTTCCTCCCTCTCCTCTACTGCTTTCTTTCCTTCTGGGATTCTTTTCATAGGAATGTTGATCAAATACCTCTATTCTGTCTATTGCTTAATTTATCTTTTTATTATTTTCCTTCTCTCTGTCCCTGATACCATCCAAATGCCTTCTGATAGCCGCTGGCTCACTAATTCATTCTTAAGCTGAATTCATTAGACTGCTCAACTCACTTACTAGGACTTTTTCTTTTCAATTTTTATATTTTGCCTTCTCCAAGTCGCCCATTGGGTTTCTCCTTGACTTCTTGTTTTACTTCGTGTCTCCAATATCCTCCCTTATCTTTGGAAAATACTTAATATGTTAACTGAACATTATGCACCATCAGGGATAAGTCCTTCTGTTGTTCTTTTAAAGGAATTACTCTCCTAAGAAGTCCCATTTATTTTCCACGTAAGTTCATATTTCCTTGGACACATTAACTACATTGGTTGGTGAGGAGTCTTTGGAGAAGAGGATAATGTCAGTGTGCTGATTTCTGCCCATCCTCTTAAGGGTAGGTGGCAGGTGGGCGGGACACCATCTCAGGGAAAAGGTCCTCTCGTGGAACATTCTATACTCCTGTACTTGCAGAAATCCATACTCCCTCCATTTTAATTATCCACCCCTCAGGGAACAGGGAGGGCTAGGGGAATTTTCAAGATCCAAACTATCTGTCTGATGCCCTCCCAAGGCAGTGCTTCTCTGATGCTGGTTTTCCAGTCCTTTCTCCCTGCCTCACCAGCTGGCAGGTGCTTGTCTGTTTCTAGAAGTGATGGGGTAGGCACCGGCCTTCCCAGGCAATGCGTCTGGAAGAAAAGGGCATGTCTGAAAGCCTCTTCTCCACTTTATCATGTTTCTTCCCCACATGGGGCCCAAATCACCTTCAGCTGCCTGACGGGTTCTCAGTAATTTTTTATTGTTAACTTGACAGATCCATCAGCATCTTTCTGACTTCCAGTGGTGAGGCCAGGGCTGCATTCAAGGGACAGATCCAGTAGCCCAGTTCTCATAACTAAGGAAAAAAGTTTGCTGCTTCAATCAACTGTTTCCTACATTATAACAATTTGCATATGGTAAGTTCGTATCCATTTGCTATTTGGAAAACTATATTTTGTGTAACTTTTGAGTGAAAATGGGCTCAGCCTGAAATATCTCTGAGAATGCACACATCAAAGTGTCAAAGTCCACAAGCCAATTTTAGAGACTCCTGCTGAATGGTGAGTAAATCATGTAGATGTAAAATTTCAGGGCTTTCTTATGGCCCCTATAATAATTTCATCAAGCTTTAGATTTTTAAAATATCTTTTTATTGATTTCATTTGCACTAAAGAGAATAATGGTTGATTTCTAAGTCTTGGGATGCTTTGCCATTCCTGCTCAGGAGAGTAATTAGGTCATTAATAATAATTCCTTAAGTGAATGACTCACAGCTACTTGAGCTATGTGAGATCTTTGGTGATGTTTTACAACCAGTAATGAGGTAATTTAAAGATACAATTTCAGTGTTTGGGGGGAAAGTTCTTGAATAGAGAATTAAGATTCATCATTTCTGTTCCTCCTGCCAGTTGGAAGTAAAACGAGGTCTAAGAGAGCATCCGATCGTGGCTTGAATCTTTATGGAACCAAAGCATGTGTGTGTCATTTATGGCAAATAATAGTAAGAGAGAAGACAGACGGGAAGTTTGCAGGCAAGCTTCTACCCATTTTCAGAATGGAAATATTGCATTCTAACATAGACACCAATGGTTTCAGCTCTTGGCACCAAACTTTCTTTCTTGACTTATTAATATTTTCACTTCAAGGATATTAGCATTTTAACCTAATTCTTTGGAAACTTTAAGGATAACCAAGTCTTCTTACAAAGCCATAATGGAATAAAATATCAAACAAGTATGTGAATACCCTGTAGTACTAAACTGTCACTGCAAATTGTTTAAACACTTCTAGTCCTCATGCTTCTGAAATCTTTTCATTCCCTGGGCAACAATGACTTAATCTCTAATCTTAAAAAATTGTTGTTATTAGAAATATGTCAATTTTGCAGGGAGAAGACAGCATGGTAGAGAAGTAGGAGGTGCTGTTTCAACCGGTCCCCTGACATGAGCTGATTATCTACCAAAGAACTCTGATCACCCATGAAATCAGCCCAAGATTAGAATTATACACTTCTGGATCTCTACGGGGACAGAAGACGCCAGTGGACAGAAGCAATCCAGGGTGCACCTTGCCTGCACCATGGGTGATACGTTCAGCAACACATCCCTTCAACCACCTCTCACCAAAATGATTAGGAGGAATGCCCAACAGAGGAAAAATTCAGAGACTGTGCCCTCTCCATCAGAGCTATTGGATATGGACATAAACACTATGTCAGAAAGGGAATTCAGGCTAACAATTATCCAGGCAATGACTAGGTTGGAGAAAACCTTTAATGATAAAATGAAATTGATTAGGACAGAAGTGAAAGACACCAGGGAAGATGTTAACAATGCTTTAAATGAGTTCCAATCTAATCTAAATTCTCTAACAGCTAGGGTAACTGAGACAGAAGATAGAATTAGTGATCTAGAGGACAAACTGATAGAGAAAAAGGATCAGGAGGAGGCCTGGAACAAACAGCTTAGAAGCCATGAAAACAGAATTAGGGAAATAAATGATGCCATGAAATGTTCCAACATCAGAATTATTGGAATCCCTGAGGTGGGGGGGAGAGAAAGAAAGAAGACCAGAGGATATAGTTGAACAAATTCTCCATGAAAATTTTCCCAATCTGGCAAATGGAACCAGCGTTTGTGTCCTAGAGGCAGAAAGGTCTCCCCCCATGATCATAGAATCTAGAAAGACCTCAAGACACCTGATTGTGAAAATGATGAATCATAATTTTAGACAGGAGCTCTTGAAAGCAGCTAGGGGGAAGAGATTCCTTACGTACGGAGGAAGGCCCATCAGAATAACCTCAGACCTGTCCACAGAAACCTGGCAAGCCAGAAGGGGCTGGCAAGATGTATTCAGGGCACTAAATGAGAAGAACATGCAGCCAAGAATACTTCATCCAGCAAGACTGACATTCAAAATGGATGGAGAGATAAAGAGCTTCCAAGACCGGCAAGGTTTAAAAGAATATGTGACCACCAAGCTGACACTGCAGGAAATATTAAGGGGGGTTCTATAAAAGAGAAGGTTTATTAAAGAAGGTTTATTCTATAAACCCAAGAATATCATTGGACAGAAATTTATGGAGACAATCTATAGAAACAAAGACTCCATAGGTAACACAATGTCAATAAAAACATATCTCTCAATAATCACTCTCAACGTGAATGGCCTAAATGTGCCCATAAAATGGCACAGGGTTGCAGATTGGATAAAACGACAGGACCCATCCATATGTTGTCTACAAGAGACCCATGTTGAACCTAAGGATACACCCAGACTGAAAGTGAAGGGATGGAGAAGCATCTTTCATGCCAATGGGCCTCAAAAGAAGGCCAGGGTAGTGATTCTCATATCAGATAAATTAGATTTTAAAGTAAAGACGGTAGTCAGAGATACAGAAGGACACTAAATCATTCTTAAAGCATCTATCCACCAAGAGGACCTAACAATTGTAAATATTTATGCCCCCAATATGGGAGCAGCCAATTACATAAGAAAACTGTTAATCAAGATAAAGAGTCATATTGATATGAATACATTAATAGTAGGGGATCTTAACACACCACTCTCAGTAATAGACAGATCATCCAAGCAGAAAATCAATAAAGAAACAAGAGCATTGAATAACACATTGGACCAGATGGACCTCATAGATATATACAGAACATTCCACCCTAAAACAACAGAATATTCATTCTTCTCGAGTGCACATGGAACCTTCTCCAGAATAGACCACATATTTGGTCACAAATCAGGGCTCAACTGATACCACAAGATTGAGATTATTCCCTGCATATTCTCAGATCACAATGCTTTGAAACTGGAGCTCAAACACCTGGAATTCAAACACCTGGAAGCTAAAGACCATCTTGCTTAAGAATTCTTGGATCAAACAAGAAATCAAAGAAGAACTTAAACAATTCCTGGAAACCAATGAGAATGAAGACACTTCAGTCCAAAACCTATGGGATACAGCAAAGGCAGTCCTAAGGGGGAAATATATAGCCATCCAGACCTCCCTCAAAAAAACTGAAAAATCCAGAATACACCAGCTGTCTTCACACCTTAAAGAATTGGAGAATCAACAACAAATTAAGCCAACTCCACACACAAGAAGGGAAATAATCAAGATTAGAGCAGAGACCAATGAGATAGAAACTAGAGATACAGTAGAACGCATCAATGAAACTAGAAGCTGGTTTTTTTGAAAGAATCGGTAAGATCAATAAACCACTGGCCAAACTAATCCAAAAGAAAAGAGTGAAGACCCAAATTAATAAAATTATGAATTGAAAGGGAGAGATCACAACTAACACCAAGGAGATAGAAACAATCATCAGAAATTATTATCAACAGTTATATGCCAATAAGTTAAGCAACCTAGATGAAATAGATGCATTCCTGGAAAACTATAAACTTCCAAAACTGAATCAGGAAGAAACTGACAACCTGAAAAGGCCAATATCTAGTAACGAGATCGAAGCAGTGATCAAAAACCTCCCATAAAACAAGACCTGACGGATTCCCTGAAGAATTCTAACAAACTTTCAAAGAAGAAATAATACCTATTCTCCTGAAGGTGTTTCTAAAAACTGAAGCAGAAGGAAAACTTCCAGACTCTTTTTATTAAGCCAGTATTACCCTGATCTCCAAACCAGGCAAAGACCCCACCGAAAAGGAGAATTTCAGACCAATGTCCCTGATGAATACGGATGCCAAGATTCTCAACAAGATCCTAGCTAATAGGACCCAACAGTGCGTTAAAAAGATTATCCACCATGACCAGGTGGGATTAAACCCTGGGTTGCAAGGTTGGTTCAACATTTGCAAATCAATCAATGTGATAGAACAAATCGATAAGAGAAGAGAGAAGAACCACATGGTCCTCTCAGTTGATGCAGAAAAAGCATTTGACAAAATCCAGCATCCGTTCCTGATTAAAATGCTTCAAAGTATAGGGATAGAGGGAACATTCCTCAACTTCATAAAATCTATCTATGAAAAACCCACAGCGAATATCATCCTTTTTCCAATGGGGAAAAGCTGATAGCCTTCCCTTTGAGATCAGGAACATGACAAGGAGGAACAGGAACATGACAATCAGGAACATGCCCACTCTCACCACTCTTGTTCAACATAGTACCAGAAGTCCTAGCAACAGCAATCAGACAACAAAGAGAAATAAAATGTATTCAAATTGGCAATGAAGAAGTCAAACTCTCTCTCTTCGCAGATGACATGATACTTTATATGAAAAACCCAAAAGACTCCACCCCCAAACTGCTAGAACTCATTCAGCAATTCAGTAATGTGGCAGGATACAAAGTCAATGTACAGAAATCAGTGGCTTTCTTATACACTAACAATGAAAATACAGAGAGGGAAATTAGAAAATCGATACCATTCACTATAGCACCAAGAACCATAAGATACCTGGGAATAAACCTAACCAAGGAGGTAAAGGATCTGTACTCGAGGAACTACAGAACACTCATGAAAGGGATTGAAGAAGCCACAAAAAGATGGAAGACCATTCCATGCTCTTGAATCAGAAGAATAAACATTGTTAAAATGTCTATACTGCCTAGAGCAATCTATACTTTCAATACCATTCCGATCAAAATTCCACTGGCATTTTTCAAAGAGCTGGAGCAAATAATCCTAAAATTTGTATGGAAACAGAAGAGACCCTGAATTGCTAAGGAAATGTTGAAAAAGAAAAACAAAACTGAGGGCATCATGTTGTCTGATTTCAAGCTTTACTACAAAGCTGTGATCACCAAGACAGCATGGTACTGGCATAAAAACAGACACATAGACCAGTGGAACAGAGTAGAGAGCCCAGATATGGACCCTCAACTCCATGGTCAAATAATCTTCGACAAAGCAGGAAAAAATATACAGTGGAAAAAAGACCATCTCTTCAATAAATGGTGCTGGGAAAATTGGACAGCTATGTGTAGAAGAATGAAACTCGACCATTCTCTTACACCATACACAAAGATAAACTCGAAATGGATAACAGACCTCAACGTGAGACAGGAATCCATCAGAATCCTAGAGGAGAACATAGGCAGTAACCTCTTCAACAACGGCCAGAGCAACTTCTTTCAAGATATGTCTCCAAAGGCAAAGGAGACAAAAGTGAAAATGAATTTTGGGGACTTCATCAAGATCAAAAGCTTCTGCACAGCAAAGGAAACAGTCAACAAAACAAAGAGGTAACCCACAGAATGGGAGAAGATATTTGCAACTGACACTACAGACAAAGGGCTGATATCCAGGATCTATAAAGAACTCCTCAAACTCAACACACACAAAACAAATAATCACTTCAAAAAATGGGCAGAAGACATGAACAGACACTTCTCCAGTGAAGACATACAAATGGCTAACAGACACATGAAAAAATGTTCATCATCACTAGCCATCAGGGAGATTCAAATCAAAACCACATTGAGATACCACCTTACACCAGTCAGAATGGCCAAAATTAACAAGACAGTAAACAACATGTGTTGACGAGGATGTGGAGAAAGGGGAACCCTCTCACACTGTTGGTGGGAATGCAAGTTGATGCAGCCACTTTGGAAAACAGTGTGGAGATTCCTTAAGAAATTAAAAATAGAGCCTCCCTATGACCCTGCAATTGCACTGCTGGGTATTTACCCCAAAGATACAGATGTAGTGAAAAGAAGGGCCATCTGTACCCGCAGTGTTCATAGCAGCAATGGCCACAGTTGCCAAGCTGTGGAAAGAACCAAGATGCCCTTCAAGGGACGAATGGATAAGGAAGATATATACTATCGAGTATTATGCCTCCATCAGAAAGGATGAATACCCAACTTTTGTATCAACATGGATGGGACTGGAAGAGATTATGCTGAGTGAAATAAGTCAAGCACAGAGAGTCAATTATCATATGGTTTCGCTTATTTGTGGAACATAAGGAATAACACGGAGGACACAGGGAGATGTAGAGGAGAAGGGAGTTGGGGGAAATTGGAGGGGGACATGAACTATGAGAGACTGTGGACTCTGAAAAACAATCTGAGGGGTGGGGGTTAGGTGAGCCTGGTGGTGGGTATTATGGAGGGCACGTATTGCATGGAGCACTGGGTGTGCTGCATAAAAATGAATTCTGGAACACTAAAAAGAAATTTAAAAAATAAATAAAAAATTTTTAAAAAGAAATATGTAAATTTCATTCTTTGGTCTTCTAGTTTCCAAAAAAGAAAAATTAACATAATTTTTCCCCAAACAAAGATATTTGGACATTTTAGTCTTCTTCCCAAAATGCAATATGACAAAAGCAAATGTAATATACAAATGAGCATTTGTCTAGGAAACTGTAGTAGACACTGCTGTTTGCTAAGCCAACATCCCTTCTTATTTTCATCCTTCCTAACAGAACTCAGGTAGTATTCAGGTAAGAACCCTCTCCCCTTAGATCATCTTAGATGGTGACCCCTCCCTAGATCTTCAAACAGAGTGTAATTAGATGAAAGCAATCAACCTATGACATTCTACCAGACAAGCCTTTATAGTCTAGAGGCTGGTAACACAGATGGCTGAGCTGAACTCAATCTAACCATGTCTTGTCATCCATGCTGGGATGGTGGTCAGTGGGGAGTAGATTTTCATTCCCTCTCCCAACAGCAATGAATAAAGAAACCACCGCATCTATCTTGTGACTCTAATGGAGCCAGCCTCTAGACAAAGCTACTGCATTATGAATGGAAATGGTTAAAAAGATAAATGGAAAAAATCTGGTTTTAAGTCTGAACTGCTGAATCATCCAACCCAAATGCCCATCCTACTCTTGTTTAAGCCAATCAGAGCTGACGTTCCTATTAATTGTGACCAAATACATAGCCGATTCAACCAAAGTCACATGATTCTGACCGGAGTTTAGCCTCTGCTACAAAGTTTGGTGACCTTTGGGAAATGCTTTATCTCCATTTGAACTTCTACATTTGTAATATAACATCTCATGCCTCTCTCAGAGGACAGATTATAAAAAGAAAGCTGCAAATTACACATGCCACCTATAAAAGATGAGTAGTAGTAGAAAAAGCACATAACTCCTCAAAACCTTGAGTCGTAGAGACACTAATGCAATGAAAATCACTTTAAAATGTGCATGGTATATGGTGGCCAAGATGTAGCCACTGTGGTCCTTACTAGTTTATGATTCTTCTATTACTATGTTAAAAATAAAGACTGGATGAGAACAATGATTAATTCCACCCAAGATTCAACCCGCCAACAATAATAAAAGATATTTTGCAGAAGGGTGATGCAATGACTCATCACCATCAACATTGTCTTCGTCACCACCACTACTGCCACCACCACTGTCATTAATAGTTATTGCTCAGGAGCTTTTCTAAGGATTGTTAATCCTCAAAACAGCCTTATGAGGTAGGTAGCACTGCTACGTTGTAGAAGTTTAAACACATAATTCAAATTCTTTGACATTCCCATAGTCCGGAGGTTGAGTCTACACGCTCTCCTTTTGAATCTGGTCTGGCCTTACCGACTTTCTTGTTATCAATGGATCGTAGAAAGAGCAATGCCAACAACTTCTGAGGCTAGGTCAGAAAAGGCCATATAGCCTTCACTACATGTTTTGGGACCCTTGCTCTGAGGGAAGCCGAATGTCATGCAAGAAGTCGACCCACTCTGAAATCGCCACATAGGAAAGACTGTAGTCAGTCACCTGGTCAATGGCATTGGGCGAGATCTCAGCTGAGGCCTGCTATCAGCTGCCAGCCACGGGAGTGGGCCACCTTGCCTGTCCACAGCAGAGCTCACAGAACTGCCACATCAGCCTCACGTCGCAACCCCGAGCGAGGACCGCCTAATCAAGCCCTACCCGAGTTATGACCCACACAATGGTGAACAAAGGAAAACTGTGCTGGGACAGAGCTCTGTTTTGCCAGGTGAGAAAATTACGGCAACTTCAGAAAGCAAAGAGCTCTTCTGACCACCAGCCTCACCAGCTTCCTTTTCGTATTGTGGATGCATCCAACAGCCATGGATTCTAGAGGCTAAAATCCACCTCTGCTGCCTATTTAAAACTCTAGGTAACAAGTTACTTTTTTTCCCCTGCATCCCTCAGTAGTAAACACCGGGTAAGGGAGGAACGAGAACACCACCAGAAATAACTAGAGAGATAATTATCTGGAACAACTACCGAACACTCAGTTTTAAGACCTGAAGTCAAAGTCATCAGGGATCCCCATCACACCACTCCTCCTCTTATATTCACATTTTCTATTTCTGTCCCACCACCTGCTCTGCTCGGGGTGGCTCACAGAGTATGACACACACTGGGCCCTCATGTGTTAGAAGAGTAAGTTGAATGGAGGCCAGAAAGCACGGTCACTTTCTATATGTTTCTTTTATTCAACGCCCATGTCCAACCACAGACTCTATGTTGAGAATATTGTTTGGGTCTACATTTCGCCTTCATGACTGCTACCCCAAATTAAGCATTTCATTTCTTCACCCCCAGGAAAGTTGCAAATAGTGATGAGCTTTTCCACCTTCAGATATTTCACTCTTCCAACCTGTTCCTTCTCCTATCGCTCCAGAAATGTCAGTGGTTCCCATTGCTTGCTAAATGGAAAGTAAAGTCTTTCGAGTTCTTTCCCTTGACCTCAGGCCCGCCCTGGGCTCCTTCCCCGTTGTTCTCCTCTGCGTTCCCAGATGTCAGCAGAGTGGACCACTTGCTCTGGCTGGGACAAATGTACAAGTTTCACATTACAGATGACCATTTTTCATGCCTTTCTTCAGAATCTTCACCCATTAAAAGCCAATCAGTTCATCAAGGCCCATCTCAAATGTCACTTTATTTTTTTTAAAGATTTTGTTTATTTATTTGACAGACAGAGATCACAAGCAGGCAGAGAGGCAGGCAGAGAGAGAGAGGAGGAAGCAGGCTCCCTGCTGAGCAGAGAGCCCGATGCGGGGCTCGATCCCAGGACCCTGAGATCATGACCTGAGCTGAAGTCAGAGGCTTTAACCCACTGAGCCACCCAGGCGCCCCATCAAATGTCACTTTAATAAAGAACTCTTCCCTGATCCCCACACTGTATGTAGTCTCCTCTCTCTCAATCCCCATGGTATTTTGCCGTACTTGTAAGACCCTCATTACCCCATGCCTTCATGTCTGGGTTGTGTGTACAGATACCTTCTACTGTGCATACTTACCGAGGTTTCAGAATATTGCAGACTCATTTTTTTAATCCTGTGAAACATCTAGTTTAGCAAGGTATTAACCACAATAGGAACTCAGTAAGTACTTAATCAACTGAATGAACTTTTAGGGAAGTTACATTTAAAGGACTGCTCCAATTTGGAGCAAAGAAAACAATTAGGTTTTTTTAAAAAATCCATCCTAATGAAGGTTAACAGAGGGAAAGCTTTCTCTGATAAGTGATCCCTGGACTGATTACATGAAAAATTAAAGTCTCGGGGTAGGTCTCAATATGCCACTGTGTTTGGCCAGAGTGACACTGGCTTCTAAGTTGTTCAGTAACTGAATGGAAATTTTAAATTATTTGACTACATTGAAGTGGGGAAAAGACTTTCTAAGCAAGACACAAAACCTTGAAGTCAAAAAGGGAAAAAAAAAAAAAGGTGATAAACCTGAAACCATATATATTTCAACTTCTACTTGGCAAAAATCCCATAAATGAAAGTCAAACTACAAATGGCCTATTAGGAAAAAAGTATTTCTGGCACATGTGGCATAGTCCAAGAGCCAAATTCTTTAACCTTTAAAGGGTTTTGAAAATCAGTAAGAGAAAAAGCAAACATCCCAAGAGAAAACAGGAAGACTGGGCAGAAGAGAAACACAAGGGGCCAAGAAACACATGACAAGGTGACTGGCCACATTCAGAGCAGACATGTACCACCTGGGAAACAAGAGTCTCCGCATGGTACGATCTGCTCTTTTCGGGGTAGGGGACAAATCAGTACCCTTTTTTAAGGAAAGTAATTTGGTAATATTTATCAAAATTAAAAGTGCACTTGGTCTTTGAGCTGGCTCTTCCACTTCTCAGCATTTATCTTACAAATATATTCAGACATAAGAGAGAGAGAGAGAGAACAGTAATTGCATCAAGAGAAATGATGGGAAAACGAATGGAAAAAACTAGAATTGACCACATTCACTGTCGCATACCATGCGACCGTTGACAACAGAAGGCCAAGCTCTATCTCTTACAATGGAAAGATTTCCAAGAAAAAATTAAGGGGAAATAAAGCACAGAACAAATAGTATTCTGTTGTGATCCCATTTGAACTTCTTAAAAGTCACAAAAGGCAGGCATATGTATCCAAACAAGCTTATGCGTGCATGAGTGAGGTATTTCTGGAGGAATATACTTATTTCCTCACGATTGGGGTAGGGACAAGGAGTTTTTACTTCATATTTTACCCCTTTCTGTTGTATTTTTTTTTCTTTCAAAGAAACCACAGGAATCCTTTACTTTCATAACAAGAAATAAATGTTAAACTTTAAAAAAATTATCCACTTCTTGGGGGCACCAAGTATCCATTTCTTGGGCGGCTCAGTCGGTTAAGCAACTGACTCCTGATTTCGGCTCAGGTCATGACCTGAGGGTTCTGAGATCCAGCCCGGGGCCTGGGGTTCCATGCTCTTTGGGGCGTCTGCTTGAGATTCTCTCTCTTTTTCTCTCTGCCCTTCCCCCCAACTCACACACTCTCTCTTCCTCTCTCTAAAATAAATAAATAAATCTTTTTTAAAAAATCATGCACTTCTTTCCCTTCTGCCATTTTGCCAAATTTGGCACAGTCCTTAGCCTTGATGCTAAACTTCTCCCAGTTTGCAGAACCCCTGTCATGGACTGTGCGGCCCTGATTTGATCCGCGCAAGCTGGAAGTCAGGGGCGTGGCTTCCTAATCAGAGCCTCTGTGAACCCCGGGGGCCGGGCCGCATTCAGGCCCGAGAGCTACAGGCTAAATTGGAAGCACACGCCCGCACTGTGGGCAGCCAAGGAATTTTAAAGGGAAACAGGAGCGAGACAAGAAGGAGAGAGCACGCCTTGTAAATCACCTCTCCATGCATCCCCTGGGTCCCTTCCAGGAGTGCAACTCGGAAGGAAAAGGGACTGGTCTGACCAGACCCGACACTGTAGGTGAAATATCTTACCCTTCCTACCTCTCAGAACATGCCACTCTCCAAAGAGAGCTCATCGTAAAGGTGAGCAGAGCGGATGGAAGACGGACCTGCTGGAGAGCTCACGCCCCAGGTATTTGACCTGACGGGTGTGCAGGCCAAAGCACTAAGGAAGGGAGGATTCTGTGCAGCTGAGCAGACGCGTCTATCTAGCTGCTGGGAAAAGAAAATACAGAAATGTCCCCAAACTATCTCGTGTTCTACACAGAAGGGGCTCGCATGCTGCTCTGCGGTCGTGAACCAGCCTGGCCAGGCTGACAGCACCGGGTTGAATGGCAGGGGCGGGGGCCGGGGGAAAGCCCCTGGGCTATCGTCTTATTTCCAGCTTCATAGTCGTGCTTTTACTGGTGCCTAGCCAGAGACAGCAAGGTGGTACCGTTCCCTCCAAACAGACAGTAATCACAGCTCAGGAGACAATGGACAGCCTGCAAGGGACGGAGCCTCGTTTCTGACTTTGACAAAGGATCCGCAGCCAGTGATCTTCAATGCACCCCAAAATGAAGATGGGACCAGCGTCCACTTCCGGCCGAGGGAGCTCAAACATAGCTTCCGCACAAGAGACGGGCAGGCTGCAGGTGCGAGAAGCAAAGGGCAGGAGGGAGACACTGGGGCTCCAGCTGCCAGCATGTGCACACAGGTGGCCGGGCAGGGAGAGGACCGTGACGTCGAGGAGCAGGTGCACACCACCCACATCGGCCTTGCTCCCAAGCAGTCTTGCCTTGAGTGCCTTCCTTCCACCCCACCGCAGGATTCCTGTAGCACCAACACCAGTCCCAGCCCGGGCTGGACCCGGCAGGGGGCACGGTGCATCGTCATCTGTCAAGGACCTCACTGTCACCTGCCAGGGTGGCCCGGGCTCTCTCCCCTGCAGCGGCGTGGCAGGCTCCTCCGAAACAGAAGGGGAATGCCTCGTGCGGGGTGTGATCAGATTCCCGAACAGAACCACCAGACAGCCCAGAGAAGTACCCGTTTCTCTTTCCCCCACAGCTCATCAGTCCTACACACACACGTGTGTCTATCCCACGCGGACACACGGTGATTGGGGCCGGCTGTTGCACTGATGCCATGAGAACAGTTGCAAAGACAGAGGTGCCGGGGGAGGGGGCCAAGCCAGGGGGTTCCGTCCCAGGCCAGTGCTGGCTGCAGGCCTCTCAGCCAGGTAAAGGGGCGCTCTTTGCAGGGGAGACCAGGGCAGGAGCCCCTGGGTGGGTTAGAAACCCACCACAGGCAGCCCTGAAACCTTAAACAAGCTCCTTAACCTTGCTGTGCACATTTCCTCATCCACCAAGGATGATGGGACGGCAAGGACAAAAGTTCTGGGCCTGTCCCATTGCACACGGCGGCGACGTGCGAGCTCTTCTACCCGCTTTCTCGCTGCTGATCACGTGACTTCCTCAACTTGCTATTCCCAGCTCTGGTTTCTAACAGTGACCCGTCCCACAGCCCGGGTCTCAGGCACTGTCCTCTTCATCCCGTGAATCCCAGCTCATCTCCACACCTCTATATTGACACACGTCATAGGGTGTAAGCATCCCCATATATTTACTCCCTCCCAAAGCAAGGACTCTTCAAGGTCAGAGCATACCATTGACAAATAAGTCAGTGAGCGAACAGAATTCTCACAGGGTTTCACCACCAGGGATTAGAGGAAATCAGCGCCCACGGCAGGACTGGAGATGAGCACGGCATTCGGGGTCTCCACCAGCTGTGCCCTCCAGTTCCCCCGTGTGAAGGATCTTACTGAAGTCCGTGGAAACTGCACTTGCTGGAATTAGATGCGAGAGCACGCATTTCGGTGCACTTTTACAGACACGGGTCCTACAGATTGTATGAGATTCTGAAAAAGGCTTGTGATTTAAAAGAAAAAAAGAAAAGAAAAGAAAAAAATGATTAATGCGCAGATGACGCCCTCGGGGAGCTTGTTAAAAGGCAAGTCCTTGTTCCCAAGCCAGAGCGGGGCATGAGGCTTTGGGCTCTAACCTCATTCACGTGATGTCCGTGAGGCTGGTCAGCAGCCCTCACCTCCTGCAGGCACAGCCAAGGTAGGAGCCCTTCCCCCTAAAGCCTCTGCATTCCCAAGCCACATGCAACCACAGAATTCAGTGTGACACAAACTGATCTGATTTTAGCCCATGTGACAAGATACACAAGCTGCAGGACAAGCTCAGGCAGGTATTACTGGCACTTTTTAAGATCCCTTTGGAGTTCAGGACCAGCTCATTACAGTTCGGGTGAACTATGAGATTGCCTTCCATCCCCGCCGCAGAAAAGGAAAACCAGGAGTCCCTGGCGTCTGAGCCGAGATTCAGCAAAGAAAGAGTTTTCCCGCTTCTGGCTTTCACCTACCACCTCTGGGAAACTGTCTAGACAAGCAAGGATGGTCAGGAGAACTCACTGTCTTTAAGGAGCATTTGTGGGACACTGAATATTTATGCATCTAAACATCAGAGTAAACCTTCGCAGGCAAATTGAAGACTTGGTGGCGGCTGGCAGCCGATTCCACTGAGCACGACTTAGCCCTCTGGGTCCGGCCAGGCTTGAGCCACCAACGGGGACAGTGTGACGGAGTGCTGCTAAGGTCTGATCCGGAAAAGGAAGGCTGCGAGGGGCGGCAGAAAGCGGGGCGTCTTGCAGCTGAATTGTGCATCAACAGCTCTATCCCCAGCACACAAAGTATCATAAAGGCTGAAATCCAAATTGAAGTCTAAAAATAGCACAATAAAATTATTTCCTTCTTTCACTCCACCAGAGAGCCAAGCGGCTGACACCAATATCCGCAGGGCACAACTGACTTCTTAGCGTTCACGTGGAAGGAACGATTACACAACTGCCCTTTCTCACCAGCAGACCGACTGCCCCAGAAAATAAGGGAGGGGAAGCAATTACCCTGTTGCCGAAAACCAATAATGGATATTTGATTATGATTATTAATGGAGAGAAAGGGAGACAGACCGCTGAGCAGAGACCAGGCACTCAGTGAATCTGCATGAGATTCCAAGAGGGGGAGTTAATTTTTTGTTTTCTTTTCACCTCTCATCCCGTCATTTGGATGTGACACCAAACTTTAAGCATGGCCTGTCACATCCTTATCCATATTCAATACCACTGCACTATGGCCACATTATCTCCCCTGGAACCCAAGTGACAGGCTCCTTGCTGCGGGGGATGGTTTTCCCTTTGCCTCTAAATGTGGGGCGGATGTACCAGGGAACTGACTTGTCAGATACAGGAAATTAACTAATTTTCAAGACACCAGAAAGACATTTTGTAGCAAATATTTACTTCTCTGTTTCTTCCCCACTGATACTGAACATACATTATCTAATCTGGAGGATGCTGGATTTACAGTCTCTGTGAACAAAGGGATGTTATGGCTCATCGTAAAGGAAACAGCGTCATCAATTCCCTCAGCCCCGCGTGAGAACACTAGTGCAGCACGAGGTACATTTGCCACGGAAGAATAAAAGAAACAAGCGAACAAACAACAGCAAAGATAAAAACAGATTCACAAATATAAAGAACAAACAGGTAGTCGCCAAAGAGGAGAGGAATGAGGGGACGGATGAAATGGGTGAAGGGGATTGAGAAGTACGAGCTTCCAGTTATAAAATAAGGAAGTTGTGAGGATGAAAAGCAGCACAGGGAATGCAGTCAAGAGCACCGTAACACACTCACGGGGAGCACTTTACAGTGCTACACCTGCTGAATCGCTATGTGGTACACCTGAAACTAATTTAGTATTATATATCAGCTATAATTAAAAATAAGATTTTATTTATGTATTTGACAGACAGATCACAAGGAGGCAGAGAGGCAGGCAGAGAGAGAGAGAGGAGGAAGCAGGCTCCCTGCCGAGCAGAGAGCCCGATGTGGGGCTCGATCCCAGGACCCTGAGATCATGACCTGAGCCGAAGGCAGAGGCTCAACCCACTGAGCCACCCAGGCACCCCAAGATTTTTAAAGATCAGAAGTGACCTTGAGGGTTGTAGGGAGGGAGGGAAGTAAGCAATTTCTCTGACTTGATACCACACCCTGAAAACCAATTCCCCTAGGTTGCCTTACCCACCCATTGAATTTCCCGTTACTATCTGCCTCAAGGTCCATATAAACATGATCGCTTTATCCCAATTTGGCCACTGGCAATTCAAGATCCCTGCAGGGGAAGGCTGGGAGCAGGGAGGGCTGAATTAGAAGATGCTGGTGAGGTAACAGATGTGGATCACCCTCTCTGTGCCTTGCAGGGTTCTAGGCACTTTTCACGGGTGCTTTGTACCGTACAGTTTCACTTGAGGTGAGTATGGTTATGACGATGATCTCAACCTTACAGATCAGGACACAGGCTCAGAAGAATCTGGTGTGTGCTCAGTTACCTACCTAGCTAGTCCACGGAGCTCAGCTTGCCTCCCACCCCGATGACAAAAAAACCTATGATCGGATGGCACCAGATTTTCACTCATCTTAGGAGAAATATTTAGTCTCTTTGCCACCTGGAAACACAATTTCCTAATGTATATTGAAACCAAACAAAACACTTAGAAGAGAGTAGGTGACTGATAGCAAACACACAGCCTGAGACCCACAAAGCCACCATCACCTGATTATTTTTTCGTGGTAGATCTCAGTCATTCTTGTGCAAATGTAGGAACATTTCTCTCGTGACTGCGAAAACGCCAATAGTTGTTGTAAACAGGAACAAACAAAATAGGCATTCATTATTATGCGCAAAATTGAACATTTCCCTATGCTGCCTGTTACCAAAACAAAGGTTTCAACTGGAAACTATTTCAGAATTCTACATGTACACACATACACACACACACACACAAGCAAATGTACAGCATGACACAGTGTATGTCTAATCCTTATTATTCTTCCCAGGACTCTAATCTTCAGCCTCTTCCAATAATATAGAAATAAAAAATATTATTATTAATTATTATGTATCTTAGTCTAATAGGAATAAAATAGTACACTACTGTAAATAATAATGATGATGATGTCATCAAACACAAGCCTGTGCCTTTATTGGTGAGAACACACTCTACATATCTCATTTAATCCGCATAAAAGCCTGGAAAGGAGGGGACTATTTTATTTCCTTTCATAGACAGGAAAACTGAAACTCAGGTTAAATAACTTGCCCAAGGTCACAAAACTAAGAAGTAGAGAGGAGGCCACAGATTCGATAATCTGACCCCGATCCCATCATTCTTGGTCTCATATTATCCTTTTTCCCCAACTTCCTATGGGTCCGGGTCCCCTCCAGGCACTGGCTTGTACTGGCCCTGAACCAACAGGGTCCCCCTTTCTCCTGCCGTCTTGGCCAGCTCCTCATCTGACTCAAACGCTTCCTTTTCTTGGCACTGTCCCCTGACCTCTTCCGTGGGCAGAACTAGTTGCTGTTAGTGGCAGCCATAAGGCAACAAGGTCCTTGAGAGGCCACCACGCTACCCAGCACAGTGCGTGGTGCACGGTAAAGTCTCCACATAGACTTGCCTAGAAGCCTATCCACTGGGTGCATGTTTCCGCCGCCCCCCCTTCCCACCCACCAGCCCTGAAGAACATTTAATCAAGATCTTCTGAAAGTCCTCTCTCCACACCCACGACCATGCGTCTCGAACTTGCCCCTCCTCTGTTTTTGTGAAGCTACAGGAGCCCAAAGTCCCCGAAACCACAAAGTATCATTTCCTAGTATTCTCATCACGTCAATTATCCAATCTTTCCACCTTTCCCTAGGCTACTTAATGTTTCCTGGTGCATTTGTTCCTTGCTTTAAAAGTAATTAAGATCTCTGAATGTATAAATACCGAAAATAGAGGAAGCTGGTCTGATCACAAGGGAGCTGACTGCAAAGCCCTTCTAGGTACTTCTCTTTCCCGATATGTTTCTGTGTCTGTTCAAGGATCGGTAGTGACTTGAGAGTCTGGCGGGCAGATCTGGGGTCGGACTGCTCTGTGGGAATCCTGCCTCCCCCCTCGCTAGCCTGTGTCTGAGGGCAGGGGACTTCGCCTCTCTGCGTCTCGGTTACGTCACCTGTACGTGGGGATGGTGACAGTATCGACCTCACTGGGTTACGATTATAAACGGAGTTAAAATATGCAGAGCACCAAGAACAGCACCTGGACGTGACAGATACCACCCAGCACTCCTGCCATCACCACCCTCACCGCCACGACCAGGGCCCTGATCACTGGGTCAGGCCCGTTTCGAGGTTATTTCCTCTGGGCTCCACATTGATCCCTCATCGCCTGCTCTGCCAAAATCTAGCTGGACCCTTGAAATAGTCCTCGTTTGCCAACTGGCCCAGGACTCAGTTCTGTCAGTGGAGGAAGCTGGAGGGACATGGCCAAAGGAAGGGGGGGGTCCTTCCCGGCTCCTGGAAAGGGGCTGGCGTCTCGCGGGTTTCCTCGTGCGCGCTCCTGCGGCACAGATGGTTCCGCCAGCGTTCGTCTTGTGCAGGATGGGGCTCGCCCAGGGTCTGGCTCCTGCTGTGCGGGCAGCTTCTCCAGCACAAGCCTCTGCGCCATGCACAGCCGGGCCGGCACCTGAATGTCAGCGGCTCCCAGACGCCAACACTGTCCCCCAACACCCCCTCAAGCAGTTTCTTAGAAGACTGCCTCTGGTGAGACAACTCCCTATGAACAGTCTTGTTTGGCACCGTGGGAAGTGGATTCCAGAAAGTTCCAGACAGAGGACGTCCAGCGAGGTACACAGGTTTGCACACTAAGCAACTTTTGGCCTCTCCTGCAGCTGGGGTGCCCTCTCTCAGCCCGGTGGGTGGTGGCTGCTGCTTATACCTGTGCTCCTGGACTCCTTACGGGTGATTTCCTCATTATTCCAATCCTCCGTCATCATGAAGAGTCCTTTGTATTATATGGTCTCTGTTCAAATTACTGTGTGGGCTCTGTCTCCTGATCAGACCTTGCCTGAAGCAGTCTCTACCCTCACCTCTTTGCCCTTAGTAGGAGCCCTCCAGGACCCTCGGCCTTCTACGTGCTCTTCACACACTCCAAGTCAATTCTTATCTTAGGATATTTGTGGGATTTTTTTTCTGCCCAGAAATGCCATCACATCTTCTTACGGCTCGTTCCTTGGACACTTCTTCTGAGACACTCTCCCAAATTTCTAATCAGAAGTAGTCCCATCCAGTATCTATGACCTCAATCACCACTTAGCCCTGTTTTACTTCCTTCAAAGCATGTATCACTACATGAATTACCTCGTTCCTTCCTCCCCCTCCCTCCCTCATTAAATGCAGGTTCTATGAGAGCAGAGACTGTGCTGGATTGTTTGCCACTGAAGCTACGGAGAATTGTCAAATGTGAAAGCGCTCGATCGACAGTCATAGAAAGAATTGAGAAGAAAAAGAAGAAACGTAGTAAGAAGGAGGGAGGGAGGCAGAGAAGGAGGAGGGAATCCCTCCTATCATCTCCTTTCATTCTAACCTAGAACCCAATCCTAGTGCCCCCGATGCAACAGCTCCTTTAATGAAAGTAATCTCCCAACCGCTGATGCTCAAAACACCGCACTCACCACTCTCAGTTACATTCCACACTTACCACAAAGACCCACAGAGTTTCCTCTAAATTCCTCCTTATTTTTCTCTCTCTTCTCCAATGGTTCCATTGTTCTCCATAGACATCAGTCCTGTCTCCATGAATCATGACTCACCCACCTGAACAGCCTCCCTGCTGGCCTCTCTCATCTCATCTCTTTCCCCCTTTTTAATCTGCTCTGAATAATGCTGCCAACCAATCCTTCTAAAACACTGCTTTTTCATCAAACTCTTCCCCACTTCTTTACACACTCTTGTTCCCCGTTTCATCAGCCCCAATGCATCTGTCCACCTTCTAAGGCCTTCCTACCTAGGCCGCCTGCTTTCTAACAAGCAGTACTGTCCATAACCCTCAACAACCCATGAATGAGCCGAACCATCCCCGCCCAGGGCTCTTCACTCACAGGAGCTCTCTCCCTCCCGATACTCTGGAAGGGGGCTGTTCCCACAAAGTCCCCACTGGCATCCCCAGTCCCATGGATCAGCTTCTTCTCTCAACTCCCATGCTCCAGAAAACAGCTGGATTTCTTTTATACATGTACATTGTCTCTTCCTCAACTCATCAAGAGAAATGTGTATGCTCCGTAGTTCTCTGCGGGTTCAGGTCTGGTGCTGAACAAGCAGGGGGAGATGACATGATAAGCAATGGCCAGCCTCCTGGAGAAGGATCAAAATGAGCTCTAGGACCTGGAGGACCTGTCTTGTGGCGGTCTAAGGTCCTGTTCCACCAGAATTCTCTAAGACCATCATCTGGCCCAAATCACCATCTTTCTCATTATTCATATACTAAATCTGATATTGACATATTTTGCATGTATCTTATATGGAAATTTTACTTTAGAGAAAAAAAGAGAAATGAGAATTTTTCACAAAAATTTTTAAGATTTTACCTATCTATTTGCCAGAGAGAGAGACAGAGTGCATGAGCAGGGGGAAGGAAAGAGAGGACAGGAAGAAGCAGGCTCCCCGCTGAGCAGGAAACCCGATGCAGGACTCGATCCCAGGACCCCAGGCTCATGACTTGGACTGAAGACAGATGCCTAACCGACTGGGCTACCCAGGGGCCCCAGGTGTTTGTTTATTAAAAGGGCCTCCTCCCGGCTATCTTCATCCCTTGTACTTCCCATATTTTCTTTCTCTTGAAATCATTAAGGAAAAAAAAAAAAAAGACTTTCTTTACAATTAAGTGAATTATAACATATACACTCACTGGAACATTAATCACTACTAAAATTATGGTTATAAATATCTTACGGTAACATAGGAAAAGTATTTTTTGGCACACCGCCTGCTTGAAAAAAGCAATATTTCCAAACTCAGTACATACAATTAATTATAAGTGTCGTCAGGCCTGAGAGATCTTAGAGAGGTATACTCAAAGTTTGGGGAGTAAAATACAAATGTCAGCACAGACTGGGTCACAGAGTTCTGCAAAAGCAAACTCTAATCTAAATCCAAAGTGGATTCTGGCTCCCAGTTCTTTAGGACATGACACTGATGGGCTTACAACGAGAAGGTGACATGATGGGTTCTGGTTCCTATGCCTAGAAAGGTTTACATTCAGAGGTCATAGTGCCAGGTGCAGAACAGTGTTTTCAGGACTGCACCTTTCATCTAAGGGGGGATCGGGAGTATATATGGCTAGGTTATTAAAAAGCAGTGAAAGGATAAACCCTAATCGAATGAAAATATTTTCCTGTAGAGGAGAGAGGAAAGGACAGCCATACATCTCTGAAGGTACCTTGCTTTGCACGTTTGACTTTGAACCATAAAATCCGTGTTACATATTTCTAGGAATAGCAACCACTGAAACAGAGGGCCAAATAAAACAGATAATAAATGTGCATTGAGCTAACCATGCATTGAGTGGACAGATACACTTTACCAAGGGAAATTCAAGTGATTTTAAAACTATAATTTAGCTTGCATCCTTACAAGCAGGAAGAACTGCAAAGAAGTTCTAAGTTGATCTTACTTATTACATTATTAGTAATACTATCAATATAATTATTCTGAAACTATTTATATATATATATAATATGGATATATCAAATAGACGATTATATATAAACATACTGTATACATATACTGTACATATACCATACATCCCATGATATATGTAGTCAAATATACTCTTCTATATATACATATAGATAGATAACTGGCCGATTAAATAATAATAATATAGTAATATTAGAAACCAAAACTTTCAGTGTATGAGAAAAGAAATACGAATATTAAATTAAAGAAGTTAAGTGAAGCCATGTAATCCTAAATTTGGACTGGAAATAACAGTATGAATCTGTGATACAATTTCTTTGTCTAAAAATATCCTGTGTCTACTGAAGAGGTTCAGAAATAATAACCAACCCAGTAGCTATGAGCACTCCCAGGGCCCAGACCGTGGTCTCTAAATATTATTTCCTACTGAAAGTAACAAGGACCCCTTGCAGAAAATGCTGATTCCAGATCTGGGGCAGGAAATGTATATGATGGACCTGAAGCATCTTGTTAACATCAAAAAAACAAGGATGTTAAAATATTCAGGAGTCAGTTGGAAAGGGCTCTCAGCCAAAGACGGGTCCATTTGAAAAAGAAAGATTTCTGCAAAGAACTGAAACATAACAAATATGTTCAAAATCCATGACCTTGTAATGATACACACACACACACACACACACTTTTTGCTCACCTTTGGAGCATGCTAGAAAACCAAGTATTATTCTGAAAATTGGTGCATCAAGAGAAAAAAATCAAATATTTATCTTGTCTTTCTTTCACAAACTGTTCCTCAGGACAATCAACTGGAGGTTGAAACAAAACTTTTTTTTTTTTTTTTAATTTTGAGACATGTATCTACTTTCCCTCATCACCTGTCATGGGTCACTGTGAGTGAACTGTGTGGTGGCCATGCCTAGAAGGAACAGGAAAACAGCACTTGTTGAGTTCTGAGGCATCCCATACAGAACTGCAGTCTTTGGTCTTTGGTCTTTGGTCACAGTCTTAGAGCTCCTGGTTTCCCAGCCCCACAAGCTGCCTTTCAAATGATCTAAAGAGTTTTCTTCTTTTATAGAAGAATTCTAGCTAAAGAAAATAATGAGGACAGTGATAGAACCAGAATATTACGGTTCTGAAACCCACTGGTGAAATAACAAATCCAATCAGTAATCACCAGTGAAGGGAAAAGCTGACAGGGAACTTGATACAGAGGGTAGGACTCCAGACACCTGAAACCAAGAATCAAGCTTACCGCCTCATGAGAGCGACCGCAGTTAGTACTGGCTTCCCTACATGATTCAGCACAAAGTTACAACACTATCAGTGAAGGTCACTTGACAATAAAATCAAATCTCAGTAAAATCAAATCTCTAGATTAAACGACCGGGTTATGGGAAATAACATGGAAAAAAACATGACAATGACCATAGACACAATCAGACAAATTCTGCAGGGTAGAAAACTTGGTTTCTTCAACAACAATAAAAACAGTCAATGAAAGTAAAAGGAGAGAGAAACTGCAGATTAAGAGAAACCTAAAACACATTTCTTAATTTGAATAGATCACCTGCTAAAATAAAATCATGAGAAAATTCAGGGACATTGGAACACTGACTGGGTATCTGGTGATAATAAGAAAGTCTTGTCAATATTTTTAGGTATGATAAGGGTGTCACAGTTACTTTTAAAAGTCTTTTTCTTGGGGCACCTGGGTGGCTCAGTGGGTTAAGCCTCTGCCTTCGGCTCAGGTCATGATCCCAGGGTCCTGGGATAGAGCCCCACATCGGGCTCTCTGCTCGGCAGGGAGCCTGCTTCTCCCTTCCTATCTGCCTGCCTCTCTGCCTACTTGTGATTTCTCTCTCTGTCAAATAAAGAAATAAATAATCTTAAAAAAAAAAAAAGTCTTTTTCTTGTTGAAGATAGAACTGACATATTTATAGATCAAATAAAATGTCTGAGATCTGCTTCAAAATATTCTTATTGGGGACCGGTGGGTGTGGTAGGTGGAGCAATGACTCCCCCAAGATGTCCGTGTTTTCATCTTCAGAACCTCGGAAGGGAACTCTGTGGATGTGATTAAATTAAGGGCTTCAGGATGGGGACATTATCCTGGGTAATCTGGTTTGGCCCAATGATGTCTCCACTCTGGTCCTCCCTCATAAGGGAGAGGCAGAAGGATCGGAATCATAGGAGAAGGAGGCATCATGAGAAGCAGAAGATGCATGAAGGGGCCACTAGCAGCTGACACAGATAATAAAACCGATTCTCCCCTTGGAGCTTCCAGTAGGAAGGAGCCTAGCCCACCCCTTGAGGTTAGCCCCGTGAAACCAACAATGGATGTCTGAAAGAGAGTAAGTTTGTTTCAAGGTACTTTGTTTCAGCAGCAATAAGAAACTAACAGGGTGGGAGAGGGGATGGAGGTAAGGCTCAAATCAGTTTGGCCACATGTTGAAAATCGTTGAATGCGTGTGATACGTACATGGGGGCTCATTATCCTTGTTCATTACATAATTTCTCTGATTTTGTATAAGTTTGAAATTTTTCATAGTAATGAGGGTTTTTTTTTTAAGTCTTACTAAGGGAATTTAAACCAAAAAGTCTATTTTTAAGATACTGCTTTCAAGTCTTACACATGTGGGTCATACCCAAGTCCAGAATCTTGTGCCAACATCAGTCGTGAAGAGTGGAGGCTCTCAGGGAGGTTGGAACAGACAGACCCTGTTACCCAAACGATATTGCCCGTGGGACCTGGGCAAGTTGCTTTTCCTCCCTGAGCCTCAGCTGCCGCATATATTTCGGTTAATAACCGAGCTTCCATCTCATTGGGTTACTAGGAGGCTTAAGTACAATAAATCATTTAAAGGATTTCGTGGATTATCTGACACAGTATCTCTTCATAAAGGTTAACTCCCTATTATCATGGCATGTCATTTCCAGCTTCCCAACAAACATCTGAAAAATGTCTCCATCTGTCTCCATCATCATTACCGCGGCCCTCTCAAATGTGTCGGTGACATAAGTGTTTAGAGCCCATTTGAATCACCCGAATTCCATTTTCAAAGCTCTTGTCTTGGTCTGACGGTTCTGCTCGGATAGTCTCCCGAGATAATGAGCAACCCGGAGCCAGGGGTACCAAGGGAAGCCCAACAGGGAGGCTATAAAGAAATCTCTATCCTGGGAAAATAACCAGGCAGCCTCGCAGGTTCCAAACACTCTCTAATCCTTTCCCGCGGGATGAATGCCTCTGCTCCCCGGGTTATTCTTCAACATAGAAGTAGGAATCGGAACTCTCATTATCCTGCCTAAACGGAAGGGAGAGCTTCCTTTTCCTGTCCCAAAGTTCTCTCTTCCTCTGAAGCAGCTGCAAGAAAGGTCCGACAAGCTCTTTTAGGAACAAGTTTGCACCTGCTGCTCTGAGCCCAGCCCCTTCTCACGACGTCTTCTGCTCACTGGTGGCAGCACGGTCCTCGCGGGGCTGCGAGCTGGATCCTATAGGCTGAGGCCCAGAGGCTAGGAAATAACCAGCATTTTTTAAAAACACCCCTTTTCCCTGTACACTGTGATGTCTCAAGCTCACTGAAGTCCCTGGAGTCACACACACAGATGGAGACGCGACTCACAAGCCCATTCAACACATGTGCACCAGAATAGTTGGGATGTTGCTCCCCGGAAGCGGTGGACAGGGGCAGGCTGAGAGGCACCTGCAACCTGGCCTCCTCGCCTGTCACAGAAGCCGCAGCACTTCGGAGGGATGAGCACTGACCAGGGAGGGTCGTCTAGACACGCCATAAGTACACTGATGAGCAAAGGCTCCAGTATTTTTCTTTTTTTTTTTAATATTTTATATATTTATTTCACAGAAAGATCACAAGTAGGCAGAGATGCAGGCAGAGAGAGAGGAGGAAGCAGGCTCCCCACTGAGCAGAGAGCCCGATGCGGGGCTCGATCCCAGGACACTGAGATCATGACCTGAGCCGAAGGCAGAGCTTAACTCTCTGAGCCACCCAGGGGCCCCAAGGTTCCAGTATTTTTCAAATTACCTGATACGCTTTTGAATTTCTTGAAGAAAAGGACAATGTAGATTGGTATGACCCGTTCATTTTATTATAATCCTAAACTGGACCAAAAAGAGCCATCAAAAAAATAAAACAAAACAAAACAAAAAAACCTACTGGGCGACCAGGCGAAGTGTGGCTGCCACTCTTCTCCTAGTATCGCCCAGTCTGCCTTGGGCTTCTTGTTACGGGACGTAAGACAGAAGCAGCCACCAAACTGTGGACACGAGTTTTCCTTAAAATCCACGCAGACTTGGCAGCAATGTCTGCTCCCAAGTTTTCATTTGGCTCATTTTTCACACTTTCTGAGGGCCTCGACATAGGGCATGATATTTATGTCCCCAACGTAAGAAAAAAAGACCAACAAAATGGTCTAATAGGAAAATGACCAAAAACGTTGATTTTACAGGTTGTTGACCTCATTTTATGTGGCTGTCGTGGCTGGAGTGTCCATTTTGTTGTTGGTCGATGAAGCTCAAAGTCGAAGGCAATGCAGAGACCAAACCTACAGGGGGGAGGCTGGCCTGTGTGACTATGAGACCATGGGAAGGCCGGCCGAGCGCACACAAACATGCAGCTTCCCATCCCGCCCTACAGACCCGGAGTCCTGCTGTCACTGCACTAGACTCTGCATGGCTGTGAGCCCTGAAGATGCCGCCAGGGTCTACAGCTGCAGGAAATACCATTTTGCAGACATAAACATCTACATCTGTAAGGGGGACAGGCCATTACTAACTCAGAACCACCAAAGCAGTCATAGCTTCAGAGAAAGAAAAATGTTTAGGTTGGGATGGGAGTAAGCAGGGTCCTCCAAGTGGTAACTTGCCTGCCAGTGATTAAGCAGCTGGCTTGTCTAGCGTTTGACCTGCGGAGCCCTGAAAATACAGAATACTGTCTAGAGGGTCTCTTTGTTATTGTTATTAATACAACTATATGGCCAAACAGATGCTTGGCTTCCAATCTGAGTCTCACGGTCTCCGTTGGTGAGGAAATGCTAACTCCACAGTTTGGGGCACGGAGGAGAGCAGTTGTAGGACGGGAAAGAGGCATGTGCCTACATGTGATTAATACAGATCTGAATTCAGGGTTTCAAGAGGCAAGAGAAGCCGACCGTTGTTGATGTCGAAGCGGGTTGTTGACGATGATTATAAATCATGTCCCCAAAGCTGCCCATTCTCCTGTGTGGAAACCAGATCGGCAGTGTCCATGATCTACGCGATGTGGTAGACTTGAAGGACCCTGGAAAAGGCTACCATGACTGAAATCACTCCCAGACCACCCATCCCTGGCCCCAGGAACTCCTGCTTTTAGACCTTTGAATAAAGCGGTGGCTGGAGACGCCTGGGTGGCTCAGTCGTTAAACATCTACCTTCGGCTCAGATCGTGAGCCCAGGGTCCCAGGATCGAGCCCCCGCATCGGGCTCCCTGCTCAGTGGGGAGCCTGCTTCTCCCTCTCCCACTCCCCCTGCTTGTGTTCCCTTGCTCGTTGTCTCTCTGTCAAATAAATAAATAAAATCTTTTTAAAAAATAGTTATTTATTCTTCCCTAAAAGAGTAGGACGGTGACTTGGGTGTCCCCACAGTCTGTAGTTACAATTGACTAGGATCCATCCCATGAGGGGCGTGGTGGTGGGTTGTTGAGGGGGCTGGAGAGGTGTGTGAGGAAGAGACAGAGCCCAGTACCACAGCCTCACATTGGAACTAGGGCCCACATGCCTCGAAGTAGCATATGGCCACTGGCCCCTGAGAAGTTTGTCTGCTTTTCCCTAAATCTTACAGCCAGACTATTCTCTGACTCTTGGGCTCAGGTGGTGAGCGTTGCCTGTGACAGCAACTGGCTGGTACGTCAGTCACCATTTTCCTTATCCACCTCCCAAATCCTCATGTCCTGAGGTCCTGTGGCTGTTATCAGCAGTCACAGGGAGGGACAGAGACCAAAGCCAAATGAGTGGCCAATTTGCTCTCGCAAGACCATTCCTCAGGGTGTGAATCTGTCTGTGGGTACTGCCCCACCGACTCTTAGAGAAGACTCCTTCCTCCCAGATAGACTAAAGCAGCCTGGGACGAAGCCATGCTCCCATCGCGCAGCTCCTCTAGAAGGGTCTAAATGCTGACAACCTGGAAAACAAAGTGGGACCAAATTCATTCTGAAGCATACAGTTACACTTGACTAAACCCTTCTAGTGCAGAGCATTCACAGACACTTCCAGAATCAGGTAACGCATACCTCCCACCAGGCCCTGCCCCTCCCACAAGCAGAGGGGCAAGGCAAACCTACAGAAACACATTCCCCTTTCGTGCTCCGATAACCCACATGAAGCACCACTCTAGAACAATTTCCATCCTGTAACTACAAGAGCAGACAAACGCTATCATCGAAACGAAAGTAAACTACACTGCATGGCGATACGCCGAGAACATTCTAGAGACAGAGCGTCAACCAAAAGAGACAGGCTTGAGTTCACCGACAGAATAGAGAGGTGTAGCCTGTGACCCATCTACACCAGCACAACGCATCTAACCAAGCAGGGCGTTTCGCTTATTTTTCCGTTTCTAGAATAATAGAGGAAATCACTCTGTCAAATTGCTTTTGTAACTGCCACAAGTCATCATCTCGGTGATTCTCTTCACCTCCGTAGGCCAAGGAATAATTTCACAATTTCTTCAGGGTTTTTTGTTTTTGTTTTGTTTTTTTTTTTCAGAAGCATAATGAAAAGACCCCATTTTTGTGATGAATGGGAGCTAGAGAATTATCTTCTGAGGCTTAGCACACAATACCGTCACAATAAAATTCTCCCGGCTCAAGAAATGTCATCTTTACATCAGCAGCAACAGAGGGGGAAAAAAAAACAAAAAAAAACCCCTGCTTTCCGCCTGAGGCAGTTGTGATAAGGGATTTAGAGCCGGTCCTGGTGTGAGCTCCCGGAGATAATGAGAGGCAGCGAGCCCCGAAAAGTGTCTGCCGCTTGCGGCTTTCCAGCTGACGCGTGCACACAGCTGTTGCATGACTGCGGCTGGCTGGGGGGTGGCCGGCTGGGGAGGGACAGGGAGCAAAATAGGTCACAGAAAACGCTGTGTGTCGTATTTTGTCTCACCTACGCTTGCCAGGTCTGCTGCAGACCCAGCATCTCGCGCTCTCCGCGGGATAAGGACACGGAGCGGAGTCTTAGAGATGCCTGCGCGCTGGATGGGAGCGTCAGAAAAATTCCACGAGGAGTTTCGCTTGTATTAATCATACGGCTGAAGCTAACAGGTTCATACCGTGTTAGCAAATTAAACTATCGTACGATCTTGACAACGCTTCCCTGAATCCTTGAAAGTCTTCTCGTTTTAATTAATGACAAATTGGATATCTACCTACTGGGGTTTCCATTGATACAGCAATTAATTTTTCTTTAAGCTTTCTCAACTCCCTGACAAAAGGCATCAAAAACACTCAAGCTCTAATGGTTTCTCTTGAGTTCGCAAAAATCCTCTTAGCGTGGACATTCCCTATTGATTCATTATAATCGCCTTTTTAGAAATGTGACAGGCGGTCTGGAAGCGCACACACCCTGAAGCCTGCGGGCCCATCTGGGGGGCCAGTGGGCACACAGGCTCACGGAGCCTGGTGGACATCACCTCTGTCCAGTGTCCCCTCGTGATCACAAGTCATGCCTCTCGGCCACCTACGCCTAACAGAGGCAAGAAACAGGAATCACTGGGCATCCGGCCAAGCCTTGAGCCTCCTTGAAAATTGGTTGATTTCTTAATTGATCTCAGTGGACAGAGTGATGCTATCACATGCTGAAAGCAGAAGAACTTTGGCTTGAGCTGTGCAAACCACCGGAGAATCTGCTGGCAGGACCTTCTGTTTGAAATTATAATCAATCTCCTATCTGTTCTCCATTCTATTAGTCAAAATCACGGTCGTCCCTTTGTTGGTTTGTTTTTTCAGGCCACCTTTGAAACAGCGCTATGTCCAATGAAGCCTGGACGCATCAGAGACAAAGATGGGGCTGACAGGTGTCTGTGACCTCCTCGCAGGTATGCCTGTGTTCTTTGAGCTCCGTGCTGGCCATCAAAAACCTGTCTTCTCGTGTACCTCGTCGCTCTGCTCCCCAGAGTCATCCTGCCGCACTGAGAAGTGAAAAGACCCCCACCCCCCTCCGGAGCCCCTCACTGGACAGGCCCAGAGGGCTTCTGTTCATCCTTTCTCTTCTTCCCTCCTGCCACCCCCTTCTCTAGTGCAACGTTTTTGCTCGCTCGACGGAAAATGTCAGAGGGAGAGAAGCAAGTATATCGGAATTGCTTTTCTCAAAAAACGCTATCCCTGAGGTGACTGTAGCATGAGGTCCACAGAGGGTCAAGGCAAGGTGCCTCGTCGCTCCATGAATCAAAGAAGGGATGGTAAGTTCCTCCCAGCTTGAGCTCTGGAGCCCGGGAGCTCAGACCTTTCTCGGTCTCAAAAACCCCACAGCCAGAGTCAGAAGTTTGCTCCAGGATCCTAGCTACTTGGTCGCAGAAACCATGGGAGACTCTAAACCTTTGTCACGGCCATTAACAAGAACACAGTCACCTCATTGCTTTCCCTCCCCACCCCCTCCGGGAGGTGCTAGCAGCTGCGTAAGGGGTAAGCGGCAGAAAACAGCTGTGTCTGGGTGATCGGCAAAGGTTGGTGGACCCTTGGTGGAGGCTATTAACTACAAGCCAACATCTCCCTTCTCTGCATAATTTTACCAGGAAGATAACGGACTCTCTTCTGGCTTCATAAAATAAGGCTGTTTTCGTTTATTTGTGTAGAGATAGAGCATGAGCAGAGGGGGAAGGGGGAGGTGCCGAGGGAGAGGGAGAATCTCGAGCAGGCTCCATACCCAGTGCAGAGCCCGACACAGGGCTCGATCGCGTGACCCTGAGATCATGACCTGAGCTGAAATCAAGAGTCCAATGCTTAACTGACTGAGCCCCCCAGGCACCCCTAAAATAATTTTTTAATGTAGATTTTTTTGGTTTCATACTTTTTATGGTGCCCTGGCTGCTACTAAGCTAATAATAACTAGCATTTATTAAGCCCTTACTGTATATAAGCAACATTCTTTATCTTTCTCTACTACTGGTCCATTTTAATAACAGAAAATTGGATCTTGAAGAGATTCCTTAGGAAAAAAAAAAGAGAGAGAGAGAGAGAGATTCCTTGACCTAGTGGCAGCCCACAGCTCAAAAGTAACTGTGCTCAAGCCCAGATAATAGGGTTGCAGAGCCCACACGACCTTATGACCCAGCAATCACACGGCGGGGTATTCACCCAAAGAATACAAAACACCGGTTCAAAGGGGTACAGGCACCTCTATGTTTCTAGCAGCGTTATTTACAGCAGCCAAGATACGGGAGCAGCCCAGATGCCCACCAATTAATGAATGGATAAAGAAGACATGGTGTGTATAAACAATGGAATATTATTCAGCCGTCAACAAGAAGGCAGTCTTGCCGTGGATGGAGCTAGAGCGTATGAGGCAAAGGGGAAGTAAGTCAGAGGAAGACAAATACTGTAGGATTTCATTCAGATGTGGAATTTAAGAAACAAAACAAACAAGCGAAGGGGAAAAAATAAGAGAGACAGACAAGTCGAGAAACAGACTCAACTACAGAGAACAAAACAAATGCATGGTTCCCAGAGGGGAGAGGAGTGGGGGGGGGTGAAACAAGTGATGGGGATTAGGGCGCACACTTGGCCATGACAAGCACTAGGTGCTGTGTGGAAGTGTTAGGTCACTATATTGCATGCCTGAAGCTAGTGTTACACGGTTAACTATGTTGCAGTTAAAGTAAAAATTTTGAGAAATTTTTAAAAATTGAAATGTCTCAGGTTATTTATATAATCATCAAGAGAGAGAATGTTTGAGGATTGTTTTTACGGTCTCCGGGGCAGGGAGACCCTCTGTGTTAATTCTGGCTTCCGGGCGCTGCTGGTCAGTACACGTAGGAGGAAAGAGTGGGTTCCGGTCCCACTCCATGGACCGGGTGGAGTGGCCAGATGGGACTCAGGTGGTGGCAGCTTTTCTTCTAGCCCCAAAGAAAAGACACCAGATTGGAGGACCCGGGTTTCTAGAGGCAAGAGCTCTGCTCTCTCTTCCTGAAGAACTGTGTGCGGGCCTTTCGCAATTGATCTGAGTGCTCGGGAAACTAACCTCATCATAACAACATTTCCGGGGAAAAGGTTTTTCTGAGCAAGAATTCATTACTAGAGTTCTCCGCAGCTGGAAAGTACGGTAGTGACTTGTAAGGCAGGTGTAGACCCACCAGGTTTATTATAAATTATATCATTTACAGATACTTATAAAAACGTGACTTCATTTTAAAGACACATCAGTCTTCCTCAGTTTAATTTCTAAAATAGTAAACTAGGTTGCTGTAGACTCTAATCCCATATAAATTTAACCAGTAGTTTCCCTATCCTTGTTTTTCCATCTTTTTTGGCCTGCTCTTCCCAAATTCATGCCATCTTATTATATCCTGTGTATTATTTTTTCTGTATGTGTGTGTCTTTATGTATTTAAGAATTATTATTTTAAATATATTTAAGGTTTTTCTGGTATAAGAGGAAGTAAGGCTAAAAATTAAGTGTAAATAATCAGTGATTACCTATTAGGTCGATCAGGGATCTTTGCTTCCCTTGGAAAGTGAGACAATAGGCCAAATTGCTCCAAAATTTAAAAGTAGGTGAATCCAATAATGAATTATTTTTATAACAGTTTTCATGTACAGTCGACCCTTGAATAATGCACAGCTGAAAATCCATGTAGGACTTCTGACTTCCCAAAAACATAACTACTGATAGCCCACTGTTGCCTGAAAGCCTTTGTGATAACAAAAGCAGTCAATATGGGGCGTCTGGGTGGCTCAGTCGTTAAGCCTCTGCCTTCAGCTCACATCATGATCTCAGGGTCCTGGGATCGAGCCCCACATCCGTGGGAGGCCTGCTTCTCCCTCTCCCACTGCCCCTGCTTGTGTTTCTGCTTTTGCTATCTCTCTCTCTGTCAAATAAATAAATAAAATCTTTAAAAAAAAAAAAGCAGTCAATAAACATGAATTTTGTACGTTATGTGTATTTGATACCATATTCTTACAATACAGTCTGCATCCCGGAGGGGTTGGTAACAGCCATATAAAGAATGCTTTTGCATTTGTCATGAATGTGTTCATGAGGACTTTCCAGTATATTCTCAGAAAAACTACCTTTATGGGGTGCCTGGGTGGCTCAGTCAGTTAAGCATCAGACTCTGGATTCCAGCTCAGGTCTTGATCTCAGGGTTGTGAGTTTAAGCCCCACGTTGGAGGGGGGAAACAGCACTAAGAAAATCTTAAGGAGGGATGCCTGCATGGCTCAGCTGGTGAAGCAGCTGCCTTCAGCTCAGGCCATGATCACAGGGTCCTGGGACTGAGTCTACATCGGGCTCCCTGCTCCAGCAGAGAGCCTGCTTCTTCCTCTCCCTCTGTAGGCCATTCTGTCTACTTGTGCTCTTTCTCTATCTCTCTGACAAATAAATAAATAAAATATTTTTAAAAAAGAAAATCATAAGGAAGATAAAATAGATTTATAGTACTCTACTGGATTTATTAAAAAAAAAATCCACATATAAGTGAACTTGCACAGTTCAAGCCTGTGTTGTTCAAGGGTCAGCTGTGTAGGTGTGTAGGACCCATTTGTCTGTTCTTGGAAGGGACATGTGAGCTTGCTACAAATGTATCAACTGATGGGCGAAGTCCTGAGTGTTTCCTGAGCAGGCCATGGAGGTGAGAAGGCAGGACACACACAGTTAAAAGGAAAACTCTTGGGGCTCCTGGGTGGCTCAGTGGGTTAAGCCTCTGCCTTCGGCTCAGGTCATGATCTCAGGGTCCTGGGATTGAGCCCCGCGTCGGGCTCTCTGCTCAGCGTGGAGCCTGCTTCCTCCCCTCTCTCTCTGCCTGCCTCTCTGCCTACTTGTGATCTCTGTCTGTCTGTCAAATAAATAAAATCTTAAAAAAAAAGAAAAAGGAAAACTCCCGTCCCCAGGCAGTGTGATCAAAGAGCAGGCAGGAGAAGCCAGAAGCCGAGAAAGGAGCCAGAAGAGGGAGAAACTGCTGTGGGCCACGTCTACACCAAGAAAATCAGAAAGGACAGACACGGGTCAACCCAGCAGAGAGCCTGTTCATCAGGCAGGGATGAAGTCTCCTGCTAACGAGAGAGACCGAGCTGATACTCACAGCCCCCAGCGAGGAATGGAGGTGGATGCAGGAGGGTCACGCCTAATCAGGGGAGGGGGAGGGAAGAAGCTGAGCCTCTCCGTCTTTCTGAGACAGCAGAGGCAAAGCAAGGCCATGTGCAGAAGCAAGGAGAAAGGCACCGAGCTCGCCATGAGGAAGTGAGGATCGTGGAGACCTCCTCTGATGTGTGCCCGTTAGGAAAGAGAGGGGGAAGGCGTATGTCAGCCACAGAATGAGAAAGTATGAAAAAAAACAAATGGCGGTGTCCACGTGGGGTCTGCTTTTCTTTCCTTTGGACCGAGATGGGGGTCCTACCGGCTGCTATTTCTTACACTCATTTCCCTTAACAGCTTTTGAAATAAGTTCAATATGGTTGAAAATGGATTGTCCCAGGTGCACAGGAACTTCAAAATTACCTTGCATAATTTGGCATAAAGGGCATTCTATGTGGGATCTCAAAGAATTCCATTCATTGTTCAGGGCGCCCAGCTGCCACGCCTCCCGTGCGAGCTAGCGGCACTCCCTGGGGTTTGGAACACATCCCTAGGATAAGCGGGCTCGGGCTTTTCGCTCTTCTGCCGCTAAGGGCCAGGCACCTGAATCAGGCTCAGGAATTCTCGCCTGACGTCCCCACGCGCTGCCACCACATTTTAGATTCCCGCTTCTCTGCATATACTGACCCTTCCTTCTCAGTCTCCATGCCCTGCTTTCATGGTCTCTGGGAAGCCTCAGTGCTGACCCCTTTTCTTGTAGAATTAACTCCCTTTCTCCTTTGTGGATGGAGGGGGTGGACGTCTACCCAATGTGACCTCTGGGAGTGGGGGGAATGGGTGAGCCTGATGGTGGGTATTAAGGAGGGCACGTGTTGCATGGAGCACTGGGTGTGGTGCATAAACAGTGAATCTTGGAACACTGGAAAAAAAATAAAATTAAATTTAAAAAAATAATAGAAGTAAAGGAATATTATTTTGGGCCCTGTCTCTGATACTTCATATAATGCAAGCATGAGCAGGCACTATAGTATTTGTTTCAGAACTTGTATACACATAGCACTACGTACATATAAAACAGTCCAAGGACAAGACTGCTTTCAAAGACAAAAGTTAAGTGGGTAAAATGAAAACGTAAAATCGAGTTCTAAAACGTGCTTCCCACACCCAAGTGGATGCTTGTGTGTGCAGTGGGTAGAAACAAGGGCCCCGTCTTCAGCTGGGATTCCCATCCTCATTGGATTGTGGGCAGTCGGTCGGTCATCAGCTCTTGCCCTTGGCCATGACAGACAGGCTCTGGCAGCCGTGGGTGGGGGAACAGACCTTGGTCTCTGAGGCACGCCTGAGAGCATCTTCCGCACGCTGCCTTACACAGAAGGTCAGTGCCATTTTGCCAGACGGGTACTCCCAACTCCAGGGAGCTGTCTGACTCAAAGCTTCTCCTGACTTCTGACGTGAAACCGAAGCCGTCCACACAAGCAAGCTGAGAGGTCGTCAGGGGTCCAGATAGGAAACCAACAGGACTTCTCCCTCCCTGCTCACCTCTGGCTTTTTGTTAGCAGACAGAGTTCTCCCAGCCACCACTTCCCATCAAGCCGTCCATATAGAATATTCAAGATAATTAGAAACTAATCACTAATTTTTTTTAAAGATTTTATTTATTTGACAGACAGAGATCACAAGTAGGCAGAGAGGCAGGCATAGAGAGAGGGAAGCAGGCTCCCTGCTGAGCAGAGAGCCTGATGTGGGGCTCGATCCCAGGACCCTGGGACCATGACCTGAGCCGAAAGCAGAGGCTTTAACCCACTGAGCCACCCAGGTGCCCCCTAATCACTAATTTTTTAAAAAAGAAGCAGATGGCCTTGTGTAAAACCAGTCTCTAAATTTCAAAATACATTTCAGATGAAACCAGTGTGTGTCTGACAGTCCTTCCTAAAACTGAGAAAGCCTTCCAAGACGTAGCTAACAATTTCTACATTCAAAACAAATTTCAATGGTTTTTCTGTTTTCTGATTACAAAAGTATGATACATACTCCAAAGGGGGGGAGCATTTAAGAAAAAATATGGAAGAGCACGAGGAAACAAAAGTAACCGATAATCCCGGGAACCATACTGACAAAGTTTTCATAGTCAACTGCAGGGGAAAAAAAAAAAAAGTAGCAAAAGAACCCGAAGAGGCTAGAAGAAAGAGGCAGTTTCCCATTAGTCATGCATACGAGAGATTCCACGAGGTTAAATGGAACCACTGTGCCGCAGCCATAGGGCGGAGGGCTTGGTGTACACCAGCCAGGGACACAGGTTTGCCATTGGACAACAATGACTTTCTCCGGCACAAAGCTTAGAGAGAGAACATATGGTCGGTAAAAGATGCGACCCATCTATACAACTTTTGAATATTTCTTTTGAGTCTTTGGGTAAGACAGCTAACAGAGAAGATGTAATAATGGAGACAAAGGAAATTAAAGCAAGATTTGGCCACAAGGGAAAATCGGCCAGCCTAAAATAGCACCCTTAACTCTCAACCTCTGGAGACAATAACCCCGAGGGAGTAAGGAAAAGTGAGGAAAGCTCTTGGAGAGTAGATCTGTTGTTGTTGTTCTATTCTGGTATATACCATTAAGATCTGATGGCAAGACAAAAGGATTTCTGGGGCATTGTACCTCCTTAGGCTGCCTTGACTTTTTGCATCTAATAGTTGAAAATAAAGTATCAAGATACAATTGCTATTTAGCCATTCATTCCTGCACCCACTGTAATTTTCCTGGATGTTTACCACATGCCACACAGCGTGCCAGCCCCTTGGAATACAGAACACGTACGGCACGGAAGCCATTCTCCAGGACCTCACAGTCTAATAGAATCAGACAGAAACCGTTG